>NC_141875.1:292834328-294084328 GCF_056163025.1 Triticum urartu | reverse complement strand
TTGCACAATCTCATGGTCTAAGGAAATGATACTTGACATTCGGAAAAGCTACAGCAAACGAACTACACGATCTTTGAGCTATGCTTAGGATTGGGTCTTGTCCATCACATCATTCTCCTAATGATGTGATCCCGTTATGAATGACATCCAATGTCCATAGTCAGGAAACCATGACTATCTTCTGATCAACGAGCCAGTCAACTAGAGGCTCACTAGGGACGTGTTGTGGTCTATGTATTCACACATGTATTACGATTTCTGGATAACACAATTATAGCATGAATAATAGACAATTATCACGAACAAAGAAATATAATAATAACCATTTTATTATTGCCTCTAGGGCATATTTCCAACATCCCCCTGACTGCTGGGACCCACCAGCTACATCTTCGCACGCAAGGAAGTGCGTCCGAGCAAAAAAAATGATTCGCCCCCTGACTGCTGGGACCCACTAGCTAGATCTTCGCACGCAAGGAAGTGCCTCAAAGTAGGGACCCACCTGGTTGAAGCATACGTAGCGTTGTCATTCTGGTCGCGAACGTGTACGTACATACTGGTCGATGTAGAGGCGCGCATGTGTCGTAGTAGAGGCGCTCATGTAGCATGTACACGTACGTACAGCGGCCAGTGTGTAAGAAAGAAAATACGGCCATGTACGTACATACGGGCAAGGTCTCGAACACCTACTCGCGCATACGTACGGCCAGGGCTCGTGTACATGGCTAGGTCATAACGGAGAAACTACGTCATCGTCGTGTTCATGGGGAGCCAACCGGCTGGGTCAAAACAGAATGCGTCATCGTGTTCACCGGGAGGGCTTGGATGGAACAGCCAATGGAAACGAGGCCTGGCATACCGCAAAATGGAGGAAACGGCCTTGTGTTCGACCAGCCACGTTCGAAACGGGATCCTATTCATCGGGAGGAGTCTGGCGTACTGCAAAACGGAGGAAACGGACCTCCTACGGTCGAAACGGTGGTCCTGTTGATCGGGAGGGGTGTGGCGTACCAAAAAACGGAGGAAACGAACTTGTGTTGGAGCGCTACGGTCGAAACGGGTGTCCTGTTCATCGGGAGGGGTGTGGCATACCGCAAAACGGGACTCCACGGGATACTGTTCATCTCCACCGTTGATCCCCTCCAGCCTCCACGAGCTACTGTTCATCCACCGTCGACCTCCTCCAGCCTCCACCTGCGACTGTTCATCCACGGGCTCCTGTTCATCCAGCCTCCACCGCGCGCTACTCCACCGGCTACTGTTCAACCAACCCTCTCCACGGGCTCCTGTTCATCCACCCCTCCACGGGCTACTGTTCATCCTGCCCTCCACCGTCTACTGTTCATCCTGCCCTCCACGGGGTGGTCCTATTCATCCAGCCCTCCACGGGGCATGTTCATCTAGCCCCAACCAGGTCGATCGATCGGGGTACAGTTCATCCAGAGGCAACACCACGGGGTCCTGTTCATCCACCCCACCATGAACTATTCATCCACCCCCCCGCAACGCTCACTGTTCATCCAGAGGCAGCATCGATCGGCTTCAGTTAGCAGCAGTAGCGAAGGAATCGCTCAACCGGGTTCAGTTAACAGTCATCGATCAATCGCTCGGGTTTAGTAACGCGTAGCGTCCAGTGCAATCGCTCGGGTTCAGTTAGAGCCCAACGCCTCGCTCGGGTTTAGTCAGAGCCCAACGCCTCGCTCGGGTTCAGTTAGAGCCGAACGCCTCGCACACACGCGCGTACGTATGAGAGAAATGCGCATCGCTCAGCCCCCGACCACCCACCGTAACCGGGGACTCCCCGATATTTTCCGCGCCCTCGCTTCTACCACGGTTTTTCCCCTCATGGACGACCCAAAAAATGTCATGCATCTACGTCTCCGGCCCTCCCAAGACGAAAAGCCCATTTTCTATCATGATTTTTTGTCATAGAAGTAGGACCCCAACACATCTATGATGATACCGGGTTTTGTCACAATTATCGTCATAGAAGTGTCATAAGTATGACAGGAAAAAATTTCGTTCGGCCCAAAATGTCACGAATGTGTCTTTTTTTGTAGTGTAAGTTCGTAACTTTCCCATATTTCACACAGGTGCGTCCCAAAAACATGGTTCCCCGTACCTCTCCCTCCATTTTCCCATTCATACACCGTCTGATCTAGAACACCATCCCCACACTAGCCTCCGTCCACCACCCCATCCATCGCCGCCGTCATCCACCACATCCATCGCCGCCGTCCTCCACCACATCCATCGCCACCGTCCTCCACCATGCCGGAGCGCCTACCAAGACCGCGTCGTCCACTGCTAGAGATGGACGTTTCTCTTCCACGGCGACGGACCAAGAGCCTTGCATCACGTCCTCTCGCTTCATCGGCGCCGTCGTCCACTCTGCTGGGGCCGTTCACAAGACCTTCTCTTCCACCGCAATGGGACTTATCCCCCGATGCACCCATCTACCGTCGGAGATCTGCTTCAACGCGGCGCCGCAAGAGAGGTGGTACTTCATATCTCCTCAATTTAGTTCTTAGTTCGAGGCAAACAATGGCTGCTAAATATTATTTCTCCGGTTTCCCCCTTTTATGATCACTATACTATCAGAATACGTGCTTCGTGTCATAATAGCACTGCTCGTCCCATCAAGCTAAACAAGCTTAGTTGTTCAAATACGAATATGATATTATTAAAACAGATTCATTTAATTGGTCAGCTAAATGTTCGTAAATTAGTTTCGAAAATGCATGTTCGCCGCTCGCGTGTGTATCTCTACAGGGTGCCCACGGTGGGCCGGCCCACCCTGGGATTTTGGGTCATCCCAGGCCCCGATTCCCCTTTGTTTTGCTACGCGCTTCCGATCTCTACTCGCCCCTAGCCGCCTGTCTCGCCGGCGACTTGCCGTCCCAGGATGGCATGACTCTAGGAGGAGACACCGGACTAACAGGAGGTCAGGAGCCGCTCACCCAACAGCATCACCGCTGCCCGGGCGCGCCGCCTTGCCTACCTTCCCAGTCCGTTCAGCGCTCAGGCGCGCATCACCCACTAAGCCAACCCGATTTATCCTGAGATAAGTCCTCAACACTCAGTAGCCACTCCTCATCACCCATTTTCTAATTGATTCATTACTCATTAAGCAGGATTGTCATTAGGGTTTGTTGTGTGCTCAGTGCTACCTATAGTTAATGGTTCAGATGTATTTCGGTAATCTTTAGTACTTGTAAAGTTCAAAGGGTTTTCAAAATTCCGGCCCTTGGAACAGACACTAGTCATTTTGGATTGGTGGTCTAGTGACATTGACCCAGATTACTACTGCAAGCCAGGTTCGTTGACAATTTTACTTGTCTTTCTTACTCATTAGATATAATATCCAATTATTCACGTCGATTAGTTGCAAACAATAAGTGCTAGACAAACTTCTTGATTCATATTTGGACGGTCTTTTACTGCAGTTACAATTCTGCATACTTGTCCTAGTGAGATCACAAGTAAATGATTGATTCACTACACCTATGTTTGCCTTGTCATATTTGTTGTCAATAGTATTTTAGGGTGGACCACCCTGTTTCTAAATACTGCAACCATAGACATGAGTGAATAGTATTTCTCTATGTGATCTCTTCCATCATGTGTGGGCAACGAACACTGCATTGTATAGAAAGAAAGTGTCATTTCCAGCTTTTACATAGGCTTCAATTTTTTACATCGAATACAATCTGCCTACTTGCTTTGTGTCGCACTACCAACACTCCACCCTTGAAGCTAAACATTATGCCACTCATAATTCCTTAGTTTATTTGTTCAAATACGAATTTGATATGATTCTGATGTTCCTACTTCAGTTTTGAAATGTGTATATGCCTGTTATAGAGACATAAGGGGTTTGTATTTCTGTGTGTGGTCTGGTCAGCACGGTTGGGGGGTCAACTTTGCATATGCAGGGCTTTATAGGGAGACACTCCTCGAGTTGAATCCGCAATGCATTCCATAGATTCTGACTACTTTTTATGTTTTCATGAATCTCAGATTCTGAACAACATCATAATGATTATGATCTTGCGCATGAAAATAATAAAGCAGAACAATGCCATGGCTGTCAAACTTGGCATTAAGGGACTGGAATCAAGTCTGGATGCAATGCAAACGCTCTCCACCTACAGATTTATGCTCAGAATATGATCCTAACAGTGATTCTGAGCTACAGGGAGACCTAAGTCAATGTAGCTCTCTAGTGGTGGAGTCAGAGGAAGATGCCCTATCTTATTCACCCCTCAAGGTTCTTGCTCTAACTTTCCAAGGTTATATTTGTCGCACATATCTTGCAACCGATGCTTTGCGTTGCTTCTACTTTGTTGAACTACCATTAGCTTAGTTTACACATCGTGTATGTGAATACGCCCTACCTATCCATTTTCAGTACATATTCCATCTGTCATCATACCATATTTATCCATTCAAATGTTGTTCTTGTGTATCAGACGTTCAAAAGGAAGAGGGCAATTGCTGATCATGGAGGAGCACAAGCAAAGTATTTGGAAAAGGTAGTGGCACCTGATAAATCAAATAGCCCATTAGGTGTAGTTGCAATATCACCTGACCCACAAAAGACCCCAACTCTAGCAAACTCTAGCCTTACTACACTGGTCATTTCTGATGCCCCAACTCAGCAGACCCCAACTGTAGCAAACATTATGATTATGCCAGTTGACATAGCACCAGCTCTACGGCACAAAACCCCCATTCCAGCAAAGAGTACACCAAATCCAGTTGCCAAATCCCTTTTAGAACCAGAGAGAGCCCCAATTGCAGCAAATAGGACCCCTGTGCCATTTCTTCCTAGTTTAGAAGACAAAGCTTATATTGTTGTCAGGAACTTTGTGCGCATCATTCCTTCATGGAAAGATTATACGGCAGACACTGAAGAATTTCCAGTCTTCCACCGCAACTTACGCGTAAGTAATGTACTAATGTTATTCATGGTCATTGTTGCATATGTTTGTGCTGACAGAAGACACAAGATTTCATTCTTTTAAATAGGCAAGGACCAAACTGGATTGTGAAGACGAGCAAGGGTTGGTTGCGCTTTTCAAGCACTCATTGATGAAGTATCCTTCCTACCTGAGGCAAGCACACTTCGATGGCAAGACTCTAAACGAAATTTCTGTAAAGTCTCTGGTGCTACATTTATCCGATGGTGACTGGAATAATCTTGTTACACATTGGTCTCGACTGCAGCGTAAGGTACTATCTATGATATCACATCACAATTTGAACTACATTTCTGCATTTGCCTTAACGTCTCACTAGTACGAAAACTGTTAGCAGAAGAACATTCATTCTCAAGGGACCACAGAATCTCGCAACTATACTGCACACTGCATTGCTCTTGTGAGTACCTCTTGCCCTGTATGACCATACTTACTTTCATAGCTGTTTGACTATGTAGCATCACTACACATGTTAGCCTCGTTATCATCCATTTGGTGGACATTATAAGATCCGTATGGACTCTTATATAAATTTAGAATCAACCCAATGCTTTCGAAGAGGTTTAGCTCTCCAGTCCTCTTGTAAGGACTGAACGTCGTTTATCACTGTACTTACATTAACAGCTAATCCCTCCGTCCCATAATATAAGAATGTTTTGTAAAGTACACCAGTGTTCAAAACACTCTTGTATTATGGGAAGAGGGATTGGTTCATTGTGTAGCATTTTGCATCTTATCTTCCTCGCCTACCATTTACTAAAGAAGATCAGATCTATATTTAATCTTAACAAAAAGTAGAATACACAGACAATGCCATTGCAGAAGTGTAGCCCATTGCTCTTGTCAGTACATTTTGTCCTGTAATGCTTGTACTTCCAGGGATTGGTAGTTGATTATGTAGCATCAATCTGCATCTTATCTTCATTATCCTCTATCCCTTCCAGTATTATCATATCTATAATTACTCCCTACAAAATGTAGAGTACAGGCAATGCTTATGAAGAAGATTTTGTGCTGAAATTCTTGAGTTATCCTTCCCTTGACATGGAGAATGGCATTATAAAGCTGGTGTTAACTGTTAATGTAAGTCAGTCCTTCTAAAGCCTGTATCCTCAACTGTTGTTTAATTTGCTCATACTCCCTATCATTTACTTCTGTTTAGTTTGTTGTTTCTACCAAAATGCATGTTCGCAAGAACCGTAAGTTCTAAGTTTTACTTGTAAAACCAAATTCCTTATTCATACCATGCACATTACTCAATACTCCCTATATGTATACTTGTTTTTGTGGATCTATAATCCAGTGTGTGGTGAAGCAGCCCAAGTTTGCACCTTGTCATCCCTTGTTTTATCTTACTAATGTGGCTAATGATATGAACAACATGCCATGCACATTAACCAAAATAGATACAATGATTTTCTTTGCCCTTCATCTATGCTTGTTATGTTGACATGGTAATCCAGTAGTGTGGTGAAGCTCCCCGCATTATGAACAATGCCAAATTATGCTATTGATATTTTGAACTTACTCTTTATTTTCTAATTTGAAATTGGATGGAATTGACAGCACAGTTATTATCTTTGTTTATACACATGAAAAACCTGTCTTCTCTCTGCTTTGTTTCAAGGTGATATGCCTGATGGAATGCACAAGTCTGCTGAAGGCTGTGAGACAAACCCAACATATATTGTAGCAAAGAAGGCAAAACATCTTGAAGATAGCGATACAACCCCAAAGTCTTGTCTTGATGCGGTGTTCAAGTTACTTGAGACTAGCAGTCAGATAAGCTCACAGAATTCGTTGTCTGAATCAGTTTGACTTCTTCAGTCCCAAGTTCTAGCAGAAAGTCATTCTGCAACTCAACTTCGACTTGAAGTCCTATCTCTAAGAAAGATTGCGGAGAACACCAATGAGAACCTCATCGCTAAACAGCTACACCTGGAAGCTATGACCGACATGCTAGGCCGGTCTCACAGCCTTGCTCAGCAGCTTGTGCAGCAGTTCCCGCGCAAGGCTTACCTTTCTTGAACTGTCTTGGAAGTGGTCTCGGTTCAGTATTATTTTGTTACGCTGCAATGGTGCCCAGTTTTTGTAATCTGCTTCTTCGTTGCGTGTTATGATCACTGGTGGCGAACTTTGATGCCCAGTGGATGTAATATACCATAAATCCTTTATTGTATAGTGTAGGTTTATTCTTAGTTACTTTGTCGTAATTTATTTATTGTATAGAGTAGGTTTGTTCTTAATTCCTGCTAGTTACTGCCATCATTCGCTATCTGAAAAAATCAGATGTAGTCGACCGGGCGGAAACATTCGCCTCTAACGGGTCTGGTGTTTAGCGGGCCACAATTGGGCCAGCTTGCATCTTTCATGGGGCTGAATCATTGGGGCCTTCACACTTTGTGCGATGCCCACAACTTACACCGTCCTATATTTTAGTTGGGCCTTTTGTGGACCCGGCACTTAGTTTGGCCCAGGTAGCGTTGGGCCATTAACAGGCTGAATATTGTACTGGCCTGTTACGACCCATATGAAACCATGGGCCTTTAGCAGGCCGAAATGCATATTGGGCCTCAATTTTCACTAGTCGTCGACGGGCCTTCAGCAGGCTGAAATGTAGACCTGGCCTTTTTGGGCCTAGTTATATCACACGCAGTTACGAGGCCGAAATATATCTCGGGCCTTAGTTGGACCACTGATATCATGGGCCTTTAAGAGGCCAAAACCTTAGTATAGACATCAACGGGCCAAATTATGCGACAGGCCTTTAACAAGCCCAAAGTCACGTTCGGCTTAACTGTTGCCACCTTTATCATGGGCCGTTAGTGGGCCCGATGTCCTGTCGGACCATATATGGCCCATGGGCGGCATGGGCCATTCCCAGGCCGAAAGTCACACCGGCCTTAAACGGGCCCATGTCTACATCAGGCCTCTAATAGGCCGAAAATCATTGGGCTGTAATTGGGCCCAAATATTCGGCGAACAATTAACGGGCCAGATCTGGCTTCGGGCCATAAATGGGCCCAAATATTCAGCGAACAATTAATGGGCCAGATCTGGCTTCGGGCCGTAAATGGGCCTTTATTAAGCAGACCGTTATTGGGCTGGCCCACTAGTACCTGAGTAAGTACTACCGGCCTTTGACTGGGCCGGCCTTTTTAACCTATATGGTCCTATGTTGGGCCGTGCCACGTGTGGACGTATCATTGGCGGTTTGGGTCCAACGAGTGGATGACATCTGTCCAACGGTGAGCCGACACGTGTTTCCTCCAGCCAATGATGATTTTACACGTGGAAAATCCCCATTGGTCGGGGCTGTTAACGGGTTATCGGATCCAAAACCGGACCCGATAGCTTAACGGTGTTCCGTTATGGTGGATGCCATGTGTCGGTAACCCTTGACGAAAGCACTTCTGTGACGCGCCATTTATCGTCATGGAAGTGGACACTTTGGTGATGATAATTTTGGTAATGTCATGGAGCACTTCTATGACAACATAGGTATGACTATCTTGTGTCATAAATTTGTCATGGATGTACATGCATGACAGAAAACATGACCTACTGTGACAAACACGTATCATCACGGAAGTATATTTTTGTAGTGTTTCTTCAAATTAATATCTAATGCGTTGGCCTTGTCATACTGCAGGGGCTGGGTACACCCCCGTGGTGTCCACAGGCCCAACCAGGTCCTTGGTGTGCCTTGCCGGCAACACTTCCCTGGGTGGGTCACGTTGCCCGGTGAGGGTCAGGTTCCACAGCTAGTACTGAGCTTGGAGATGTACTCGGTTGCCATGGCCCCACCTGAGGGGATGGTCACCGGTGTCTTGTGCGAGACGGTGGGCGACATTGTGTTCCGTCGATTTTGGGTAATTTCTCCTTTACAGAATTAAAATCAACACTACCTAGTGATTCTACTAATCAGTGTTGTCTTGTTTGATAGCAAACCTTCTACAGGGTTTTAGAGGGAGAGCAGGACGCCGCATCTATGGTTGTCGAAGCCGAGTGCAAGCGCCTAGATCAGAACTTACGGCACGAGGCTCGGGTGCAGGCCGTTCGAGACTACTACGCCTCGAAAGGTATTAGGAGGGCCAACACGAAGTATCGTGGCAAGTTTTTGAGTATGGATAAGTACATGCAGGTAATTACCTATTCTTAAGGCCTTGAACTTAGTTTTCTTGATTTGATTCGTAGGCATAGCGCCGAAATTTCTCTTGAATTACTTAGGTGCCCCCGAGATGGTGTGCGGATAAGATGGACTATTGGGAGGCATTGGTGGATGCGTGGTGCTCTCCCCAATGGCTAGTCGAACACCATAGGGCCAAGGATAAGCATGACCAAATGGAAGGTGTGCCACATCATCAAGTGAGCTCCAACCTATTTTAGTACGGGGATCACTGGGTATGTGGTTTGCTACATGATTCATGCAATTTCATTCTTCATGCTAGCATTTTTCCCTTCCAAAATGACTTAATATGCTTAGTTAGTTAAAAAATGCCATGGCTACCTTGGATAGTTCATTTATGACATAATTAGCATACTTTGGTCAAAAATGGCATAATAATCTTGGTTACCTCCAAAATGACCTAAACTTAGCTTATTTTCCTCGAAAATGACATAATGACCTTACTTAGCTCCAAAATGGCCTATTTACATAGCAATATCATTCTTCATGCTAGCTTGAGCCCTTAACTAATATTTTGTTCCTCTCTCTCAGGTGCACCACAACAAGAAGCCTGTGCCAAATCTCTTCGACCTCTATGGCATGGCCCATACTGCCCCGTACAAGAAGGCCAAGCCATTCTCGAAGTCTGACCTAGATCATCCAGAGAGCTTCAACAACATCTCCTCCCACCACAAGCTCATGAGGTACAAAGATGAGGGGAAGGCGAGGAAAGGGGAGGACTTTAACCCGTGCCAGGATCCTTTTGATACAGAGGTGGTGATGATATCTGGTGGCGAGAGGTCGCATGGCTCCATAGCCATTGGTGATGGACTAATAAGCGGTCCTAGGACTCTCCCATGGATCAAGAAGCGCCAGAGTAGCTCTGATCCTAAGATAACGCCTCGTGCATGGCCCATGGAGCTCGCCATGGCGGTTAGTTATACAGACTCTCTCACCTTTCCTCCATTACATTGTGTGTGCGTCCATCGATGATTACAATGCTAACGAGGAGTGGTGTGTTGCAGGCATTGGTTGAGAAAGAGAGATTGGACACCCAGGCGCTTTTGGAGGAGGAAAAAAGGGAGGCGGCGAAGAGGGAGAGGGAGATGGAGGAGAGGACAACTAAGCTATTGGAGGAGGAGAGGAACCGGAACGAGTTGTCTTACCGGGCCCTATACGAGCTTCTCATGGTACGTTTCTCGTGCATATTAGCCAAATTATGCACGTAATGTTCGCATTACTAACTAATATGACTAACTTGTGAGAACCAAATGTGCAGACCATGTGCGAGAAAAACGGTCAGACCCTCCGCCGATGTCCTAGATTGCTCCAGCTACCACGGTGAGTTTGATTTGAATGGTTGTTAGTTACTAGTATTCACATTTTAGTTGCATCATGCTAACGAGACATTATTGGAAATGATCTTTGGTGCAGCATGCCTCCCGACAAGCATCGACCAATCCTTCTGCATCTGCCAATGGCGGAACCCCGACCAGTTCTTCACCTCTATCTGCCACTGGCGCAGCCCCGACCGTTCCTTCACCTTCGTGATAACGGTATTTTTTTCTTATTATTTATCCTATTTAGTCCATTTATGACATAATTAAGCCTATTTAGTCCACAACTGACATAATAAGATGAAGAAAATCAAGGAAGAGGAAGAAAAGAAGGAATAGAAAGAAAAGAAGAAGAAGTTCTTCTTCTTTTCTTATTCTTCTTCTTCTTTTCCTCCTCTTACTTGTTTTTATTCGTAAATGGCATAATAACCTTGCCAACCTCATAAATGTCATATACTTAGCTTGTTGTCCTCTAAAATGACACAATAAGCTTAGTTAGGTCAAAAAATGGCATAATTAGCTAGGTTAGCTCAAAAATGACCAAGTTTACCTAGGTTAGCTCCAATATGATCCATTTAACCTACGTTAGCTCCCAAATGACCTATTTACCTAGCTTAGCTCTAAATTGACCTACAGACTTAGCATTTTTACCTAACTTAGCCCAAAAATGGCATTTTTACCTACATTAGTTAGAAAAGAAGAAGATAAAGAATAGGAGAGAAGAGAAAGAAAGAAAGAGAAGATAAATTCTTCTTCTTTTCCTCCTCTTCCTTTTCTTCTAGCTAGTCTTCTTCTTCTTCTAACATTCATCTTTCCCAACTTGCAGATTTGCTTGATTAGGAAGCTTGCATTGACGGAGTGTACTATTCTTCTGGTGCTTCCTTGTTGTTTATGAAAACTTGTTTGGATATGTATGTCTATATGGATATGTTGTGGGAAACATGTTTCTGGATATGTATGTATACATGGATATGATGGATAGGATGGACTTTGGTGAACTATGTTGTTGGATATGTTGGATTTGATGAAATATGTTGTTGGACATGCTGTTATATGTTGTTGGATATGTTGGATATGTATGTATGTATGTATATATGTGTGTGAAATCCTGTCAAATTAAATGGATTCAAATAAAAATAGGGGATACATAGCCTCTTTGCCGTCTGCTAGCAAACGGCAAAGAGCTTTGCCAACTGCTAGCAGACGGCAAACAGGCCACGTGGCAGCTACCTGTAGAAACTGGGAACACTGGGCTGCCTATTTGGGCACTTCGCCGTCTGCCAGCAGACGGCAAAGACCTTCGAATTATCGCCATCTGCTGGCAGATGGCAAAGGTCCCAAATAGGACTGGCAAATAGGGCCAACTATGCCGTCCACCAGCAGATGGCAAAGATTCAAAGCTCTTTGCTGTTAGCTGGAAGATGTCATAGCTGGCCGCGTGGCAGCTTCCCAGTGATGGCCGAGCTAAGCTCTTTGCCGACTGTCAGCAGATGGCAAAGAGCTTTGCATCTTTGTCGTCCGCTGTCAAACGGCAAAGCACGCCGTTAACCCCTAACGTCTCTCACCCCACCCCACTGCCGTCCATGATCTTTGCCATCTGCTGGCCTCCGACGGCTGACGGCACAACCCTTTGTCGTCCGCTGCTATGAAGTAGGCGACAAAGAAGGCCTTTGCCAGCACTCGTGCAGACGGACAGTTTTTCGTTCGCTGGCTGACGGCAAAGGACTTTGCTGTCCGGCATGCATGCCTTTGCCAGCCGCCATGGCAGATGGCAAAGAAGCTGATTCCAGTAGTGTACTAAGGGAGTCCTGGATTATGGGGTCCTCGGGTGTCCGGGCTATGTGAAATGGGCCGGACTAATGGGCCGTGAAGATACAAGGTAGAAGGCCTTCCCTCATGTCAGAATGGGACTCTCCTTTGCGTGGATGGCATGATTGGCGTCCGGATGTGTGCTTTCCTTTCTCTATAAACTGACCCTGTGCAACCCTAGGCCCCTCCAGTGTCTATATAAACTTGAGGGTTTAGTCCGTAAAGGCTATGATAATTCATATAGGCTAGACATCTAGGGTTTAGCCATTACGATCTCGAGGTAGATCAACTCTTGTAACCCCTATACCCATCAGGATCAATCAAGAAGGAAGTAGGGTATTACCATCATTAAGAGGGCAAAAACCTAGGTAAACATTGTGTCCCCTTTGTCTCCTGTTACCTTCGATCGTCAGACGCATAGTTCGGGAGCCCCAACCCGAGATCGGCCGGTTTTGACACCGACGCCCACTTGTCAGTTCGCATAGGAAAAATGTCAGATAAACATAAATTTACGTAGGCGCGACACAATTCCAACTCGTGCGCGTGAACCACCTGGTTGTGTATGTTTCTATTAGGGCTTGATGTGTGCGCATGCACGTGTAGGTTGAGCACTTGAGCGTGAGAGTGTGTGTTGGTCATGTGGTGTGTGTATGCACGCGTGCATGTGTGCGTGTGCGTGTTGCGTGCATGCGTGGCTGCGTGTGTACATGTGAGTGTTGCGTGCGTGCGTGGCTGCATGTGTTCGTGTGAGTGTCGCGTGCATGCAGTTCATGTGCATGCGTGCGTGTGTGTATAATAACAACACCAGCTCCTGTGTGTTAAAATAGACGGCTCAGCATACCAATACAATCCCACCTTGTTCGATGTGCCGACGGTCATGACTTCAAACCACCGTCCAATTATTTTTTGTCATTTGTTTTCATTCTTGCTAGCAAGATGCCCGTGCGTTGCACGTAACATCTAGATGCATTTGTATGAGTAGTTTATCTTGTGAGAGAAAAGGATGAATGAGGCCAGAACCATGTTTGCAGATGTGGAGAGGTGTGTGGGTACATTTTTGCAAAATAGCCATAGTTTCCTTCCTATCCGTCAGATATAAATCGGATGGCCTATATTGCAGGATGGCAGGCACACCATCATCACCAACTTTGTTTTTATGAGTGTAGAGTAGATACATGCCGACAGGTGGGCCCAATGGTAGTGAGATAATGTGATGAAACAATAGAGGTGCCACATGGAGCGTTTAATCAGTTAACTAGTCGTGTCGTGAGCAAATACAGAGCTGTACGGTGAGCCCGTGACTGTATAATAACCACAAAACGTAAATGGTGACCGTAATGAGTGGATTCTGAAGTCCAATGTATGTATCATGCTTTCGCTTCAAATACAATGATCATCACCGTATATATCGTGAGAGAAAGATGAAATATGAATGGATCTGCCGGGGACGTACTTTTAGAGGACTTGGAGATAGTTTGTGTGCGTACGTGAAAGGGGCGTGGAGGTTGTGTATGCGATGGAGAGAGAGATGCTCTTCCTTTCTCTTTATTATGACTAACTTTATATATAGTATAAGCATATAAAAATTCACAGTGTGGAATAAATATCATTGTGCGCACCATGGAATGCAAATTAACGTTCATACTCGTCCATATAACTTTGTAATGTTGTATATATGTAGAAATACCTAGTATCATGAGGCCAGATCTGGAGTATGTTTGGGGCTCCGGAGAGGGGGGTCTTCGATCTTTGTCATCACCAACCCTTCTGTATCGCCAATTTCATGATGATCCCCACCATGAGTGAGTAATTCCTTCATAGGCTCACTGGTCGGTGAGGAGTTGGATGATATTCATCACGTAATCAAGTTAGTTTTGTTAGGGCTTGATCCCTAGTATCAAATATGTTCGGAGATTGATGTTGCTATGACTTTGCCATGTTTAATGCTTGTCACTTTATGCCCGGGTGCCATGATTTCATATCTGAATCGTTTATGTTATCACCATTATATCCATGTTCTAGATCCGATCTTGCAAGTTATAGTCACCTACTACGTGCTATGATCCAGCAACCCCGGAGTGACAATAGTCGAGACAATTCCCGGTGATGACCGTAGTTTGAGGAGTTAATGTATTCACTATGTGTTAACGCTTTGCTTCGGTTCTCTATTGAAAGGAGGCCTTAATATCACTTAGTTTCCAATAGGACCCTGCTGCCATGGGAGGGTAGGACAAAAGATGTCATGCAAGTTCTTTCCATAAGCATGTATGACTACTTATGGAATACATGACTACATTATATGTATGAACTGGAGCTAGTGCCGTATTGCCCTAGGTTATGACTGTTATATGATGAATATCATCCAACAAATCCACTGATCCAATGCCTACGAATTTATGTTCTATTGTTCTCGCTAAGTTACTACTACTACTGTTACTGTTGCACTTGCTACAAAATCATTGCTATCATTGTTACTGTCGTGGAATTGTCACGGCAGATGTCCTAGTGTGAGGACTTAGTCATGAGGCCAACGCGTGTTTGTAGTAGCTTGAGAGGGGTTGAGCGGAATCGAGAGACGCAACACAAGACAAACATTTAGACAGCTTCGGGCCCCGGGAAACATCATCCGGTAACAGCCCTACATGCTGTTTGTGGCTAGGTCTCATTATCATCATGAGGGAGTCTCCGTAAACCGCCTCTCCTAGTGGTGTCTACCCTTAAGATTATTTTCTTCTTGCTTTTTGCCTGTCCCTCTTTGGGGAGCCCTACCCCTCCTTATATATGTTGAAGGGGCGGGTTACATGACTAGTCCTAGTAGGATTAGGATTACTCTATTACAAGTGGAGTCCTAGTCTTGCTTCCTTTGTAAGGGAATATTACTTATGCTTTCCTCTTAAACCGACCCACCATAACATGAGCCGGCCTTCCATAAACCGCCTTTTGGGCCTCCTGGTCTTGTCATTCCTCTGACCCGCTCGCCGGGTCACCCATGAGTCGCCAGGCTCGGGCGGGTCACTTAGTGAGTCGTCCAGTCAGGGCAGGTTATTAGTGAGTCGCCAAGTCCGGCTGGGTTATACTTCCGGCCGGGTTACGCCACGGGGTATATCCCCGACAGTTACCATTACTATTGCTGTTGCTACTACTATCAAAACTATCATACTACTTTGCTACTGATCACTTTGCTGTAGATAATTAATCTCCAGGTGTGGTTGAATTGACAACTCAACTGCTAATTCTTGCAAATATTCTATGGCTCTCCTTGTGTCGAATCAATAAATCTAGGCTGAATACTCTACCCTCGAAAACGGTTGCGATCCCCTATACTTGTGGGTTATCAAGACCTTCTTCTAGCACCATTGCTGGGGAGCATAGCTATATTTGTGGAGTCAATTGGGATTATTATCAAATTATCACTATGAAGAATCTGAAGGACGCTAAGATTAAGATTTTTTTCCCTCCAAGACGAGGGGAGGTAAGGACTTGCCATCTAGCTCTGCACTTGATTCACCTTCTGTTATAAGTAAACTTGCAACACCACCACATGCTATTAATCATGATATGTCGCAAGTTATTGATGATGCTACTTCTGCTATGAATGATATTTATGCTGATGCTAGCACTTTGCTGGATGATAATGTGCCACTAGGTGAATTTCTTGATGAACAACTTGCTAGAACTAAAGCTTCTGAAAATTTTGAAACTAATGAAGATCTTGAAACTGAAAATCTTGAAATACCTATTAGACCTATTTCTCCTATATATGAATTGCTTAAGGTACAGGAAGGCTATGTTACGGATGAGGACACAACTAGAGACATCCTTGCTTGTAAGGATAGAGATGATCTAGAAAAATTATTGTGCAAGTATAATCAAAAGACTTTGAATGCTAAAATTAAATGTGATCCTTAATTTGCTACTTCACCTATCTTTGTTGACGATAAGGATTATGAATTCTCTATTGACCCAGAGTTAATTACCTTGGTTGAATCTGATCTTTTTCCATGGTTATGAAACTGAAACTGTTGTGGCACATCTTACTAAGTTGAATGACGTAGCCACCCTTTTTGCTCTTGATGAGAAAATTCACTATTATTATATTCTCAAATTATTTAGGTTCTCATTAAAGGGTAATGCTAAGACTTGGTATAATACTCTTGCTCCTAGTTGTGTGCGTAGTCCACAAGATATGATTTATTACTTCTCTAAAAAATATTTTCCTGCTCATAAGTAACAAGCTACCTTATAGGAAATATTTAACTTTGTGCAAATTGAAGAAGAGAGTCTCCCACAAGCTTGGGGGAGGCTTCTCCAATTGCTTAATGCTTTGCATGATCATCCTCTCAAGAAAAATGAAATACTTGATATATTCTATAATGGACTAACGGATGCTTCTAGGGATGTCCTAGATAGTTGTGCTGGTTGTATTTTCAGGGAACGAACTATTGGACAGGCTGAAGAATTATTGAATAACATATTGAAAAATTATGATGATTGGACTCTTTGTGAACAACCGCTTAAACCTACTACAAAGAAGAGGGGTATCTTATATCTCAGTCCTAAAGATATCTAAGAGGCAAATAAATCTATGAAGGAAAAATGTATTAAAGCTGAAGATGTAAAAAATTTACCTCCTATTGAAGAAATAGATCGGCTTGATACACCACCACCACCTAAGGTGGTAGAGGTAAATTCTTTAATGAAATTCAATGACAATGACAGTCCATATAATATGCATCCTAGCCAATGCCTTTATGGGTTTGAAAATTACATTAGAAAGCAAGATCACTTCAATACGAATGTTATGAAACAATTGAAATACAGTTCTGATATGATTGCTCGCTTGAGTGACTTGTTATTTAGAATCTCAAATGATGTTAGAGGTGTGGGAAAACATGCCTCTATGGTTCAAACTCAATTAGAAAAAGTTGCTAAATCTCAAAGAGAAATTCTTGATGAAATGAATAATAATATCAACGATCATGTTGTTAGAGTAATGACTAGAGGAGGTAGAATGACTCAGCAACCACTTTATCCTAAGGGACACCCAAAAATAATTGAACATGATTCTAAAAGAATTAACACTGATGCACCTAATCCTTCTAAAAAGAAATAGAAGCAGAAAAATGACAGGACTTTGCATGCCTCTAGTGAACCTGAAGTAGAAAAACCTCCTCATAATGATGGTGAAGTTTCTATCTCTGATGTTGAAACTCAATTTGGTAGTGAACACTCACCTTCTGATAATGATGAGGTTCATGAAGACACTCAAGCAAATAATAAAGAACCAGACAATGATGTTCAGATAGAGCTAGCAGTAGATCTTGATAACCCACAACCCAAAATAAAAGATATGATAAAAGGCACTTTGTTGCTAGAAAACATGGTAAGGAAAGAGAACCATGGGTTCAAAAACCTATGCCTTTTCCAACTAAGTCTACTAAAAATAAAGATGAAGAAGAATTTGAACGCTTTACTTAAATGATTAGGCCAGTCTTTTTGCACACTCGCTTGACTGATATCTTGAAAATGCCTCCTTATGCAAGGTGCATGAAAGACATCATCACCAACAAAAGAAAAATACTGGAAGCTGAAATCTCCACCATGTGTGCTAATTATACTTTTAAAGATGGAGTACCTAAAAAACTTGGAGATCCGGGAATCCCCACTATAGTTTGCTCCATCAAAAGAAACTATGTGGAAACTGCTTAATGTGATTTAGTAGCTGGTGTGAGTGTTATGCCTTTCTCTTTTTATAAAAGGCTTGATTTGAATAAACTCACATCTACTAAAATATCGTTGCAAATGGCTTATAAATCAACTGCCATACCTATCGGTATTTGTGAGGATGTGCTCGTTGTTGTTGCTGCTAATGTTACTATCTTGACTGACTTTGTTATACTTGAGATGCCAGAGGACGACAACATGTCGATTATCCTTGGTAGACCCTTTTTTAATACTGCAGGGGCTATTATTGATTGCAATAAAAGCAAGGTCACTTTTCATATCAATGGTAATGAGCATACGATGCACTTTCCGAAGAAATAATTCCAAGTTAATGGTATTAATGTAATTGAAACATCTCCGATAATCACTATTGGAAGTTTTCAACTACCTCTACCTACTGTTAAAAAGTAATATGAAATGCATATTGTTGGTGACATTCATATCCCCATTGAGGTAACTTAGTGACTTACGAAAGTTCTTCGGTTTCATGCTAATCGAAAGTGGTCGTTAATAAGACTTGATCAACCTTATTGATGGATCATTTTTGACATCTATGAAGTTGATGAATTTAGTAAGAACTACCTTTTGTACCTACCTTTTGTTTTATGTTTTTACTAGTTAAATAAAATAAAATGCTATGTTTTGTCTGTTTTTTGAATTTCCCATGCAATAAGAAACTGACCCAAAAATAAAAGTTCTCAGAATGCTCTGAAAATTTTGTACGATTTTTTCTGAGTATTTAAGAATTTTTTATGCAAATAACATCAGAGGGGGTGCACTAGGTGGGCACAACCCACCTGGGCGCACCAGCACCCCCAGGCACGCCCTGGTGGGCTGTGGTCCCCACGTGGGCCCCCTCACTTACCTCTGCATCCCACATCATCACCTAACTCCAAAAAATCACCATTGCTCTCTCTCTCTCTCTCTCGTGTTCTTGCTGTCAAACCCGTGGATTCCGATCTCTTTGCTCGAAGTTCCATTTCTGAAAATGTTTCGCGGGATTGTTGCTTGGTATGTGACTCCTCCGTCGGTCCAATTAGTTTTTGCTTTAGTGGTTTATATATTGAATAATTAGTTACTCTTGGTGCTGTTGTAGATGAGCTTGCATGTTGAATGCTTAGAGTTCTAAGTAGTTTGAATGCTTTATATGGCCTCTATGCATCCCTAAGAGTACTTGCTTTCGATTTTGTTAAGTTTTGTGGAGAAAAAATTTGTGGACTAATTTTTTTAGAATTTTGTTCATAGGAAAAAGATGAGTATATTTAGGAAGTTTGCTTCCAAAAAGAACTCCAAGGGAGTTATTGGGAAGTCATATAACAGTGATCTCCACACCTGGAGAATGGCGGAGGTATGGCCGTGCGTATGGCCGTATAACCCGTTCATGGAAGGGGCCTGAATCCTTCTGGAGTTTGCACAATATGCTACTAATACCAGCCTCACCGACTTCATCGCAGCTGAATGTGAACAGTATCATCTCCTCGCAAATTCCTTTCTGTAAAGTTTTCATTTCTTAGTTAGGAATAATCCCCCTGAGGTGCAGTTTAACTTATATGCTGAACCCCATCAGATACCGCTTACTGAATTTTGTGACATATGCTTGCTCCCTTCTGATGGTGGTTTAGTAGAGCCTAGGCTAGCAGAGTTTGATGGTTTTTACCGTACTCTGATAGTGGGGGATGAGAGAGGGGTGGCAGGTGTCACCGCCACTAGCTTACACTTCCCTGCTATGCATTATTTTGCTATATTCATTATGAAGTGTTTACTTGCGAGAGAGAAGGTAGGTGTACTCAGTGCCCTAGACTTTGTTGTTTTACGCCGTGCACTTTACGATGACAACACTTATAGCTTGGGAGATATTGTGGCACGTCGCCTCCACATTAACATATCCAAGGGTAAAATACATGGTGTCATTTATGCTACTCGCCTAGCGAGTCACTTTAACATCCAGATACACCAGCATGATTACCCCTTTCCCAAGGTTTACTTAGATCGCGCGGCTATGGCACACCACCACTTTAGTCATATCGAGAACACCACTATGGATGTTCCGTATAACTTGGTCTTTAGTGAGATTACCCATGATGTTATTCCTTTGCCTGTACCTTCTTTGTTTGATCCTATTGCCAGGGGCGGATACAGGATTATGCCTGAGGACATCGTCGCCTATCGGAACAACCTAGCTCCGGCCCAGGCAGAGCCTCAGTAGTGGGATCCTCAGGTGCCCGCTCCCCAGTACTTCAATGTGGGACCTGATGGCTTCTTCGAGTGGTGATTACCAAGTTAGGCCAAAAGCCTAAGCTTGGGGATACGTATTTCCACCGACATTACATTCATGTTCACACATTTCATTCCACTTGTCAGTGTCCAAACCTTTTCATTGTATCATCCATGTTAAATTTATTTTCTCGCTTTCTCCTTATGTGTTTGAAAAACTTTAAGAAAATCCAAAAATATATTGCCTGCTTCTTTTCAGTTTTTCTTCCTAGTTTAAATTGTTTTAGTACTAAAAAGAAAACCCAAAAAGATTTCCTTGTTCCTTTCTTGCTTGTTGGGAGCTTTCCCGTGTAAATAGTTTTTCTCATCCTTGTTTTTCCCTTTTATTTGCTTATTCAAGAAAAAACAAAAAAATATTTCAATGTGTTTCTCTGAATTTCTTTTCCCTTTTTACTGAGTCATACCGAGGAGAAGACCACAATGAAAATGTTGAGTGGTTCACATATGCATTATTGTTGATCTAACAAAGAGCCCATATTACTTTGTCTTCTCCTGTTGAATAAAATATTCTCCTGTTGAATAAAATATTTGTAGATTCCAGCTTAGTCCACGACACTCTTGCACTATTATTATTTTCAAATCGTTTGGTCGTGCAAGTGAATGGAAATAATGACGATATTTGATGAACTGGCTGTGGCAGAGAGAAACGGGCATGAACTCAACTTGTTATCTTTTTGTAAATATGTTTAACCTAGTATCCATGATTCAGCCAATTATGATCAAACATGTTTGCAATGACAATTAGAGATTATAGTTTCTCATGCCATGCTTAAGTATCTAGGAGTGGATAATGATTTATCTTGGATGTCAACATTGCATTAAAATGATTGTGATGTAGTCTGATGATATCATATCCTCCTCTGAATGTTTGAGTGGCTTGACTTGGCACATGTTCATGCACGTAGTTGAATCAAAACCAACATAGCCTCTATGATATTTATGTTCATGGTGTTCATATCCTACTCATGCTAGTATCCAATGTTACTTATGCATAAGGCATGTTCATGACTGTTTTCGCTCTCTAGCTGGCCGCTTCTCAACCTACTTGCTAGCGTCACCTGTACTAAGTGGGAATTCTGCTTGTGCATAAAAACCTGAAACCCAAGTTATTCTAGATGAGTCCACCATACCTACCTATATGCAGTATTACCCTGCCGTCCTAAGTAAATTTGCATGTGCCACCTCTAAAAACTTCAAATAAATATCCCTTTTTGTGTGCATGGATTGTTCATAGAGCGACAAGATGTAGTCACTATCTTCCATGCTAAGCGGGTTATTCTCATGATGAGTGTTTATTCACTCGTCCTTGCATGAGAGGGGCGGTAATAGGGATTCCCAGTCACGAACTCAAATTGCAAGGGTGCATTTCTCAAAATTTCATTTACCTCTATTTCAAAAACTTGAGCTCTGGCACCGCTACAAATCACTGCTTCCCTATGCGAAGGGACTATCTATTTACTTTTATGTTGTGTCATCACCTTCTCAAATAAGCGCCAGAACCTGAGAGCACTATTGTCATCCTCATGCGTTGTGTGTAGCTAATGTTGGGTGCATCATGACTGGATCTTTTCTACCATGAATTACAATGTTTAGTCCCTTCTTGAACTTTGGAGGTTCTCTGCATTTATGTTTTGCAGTCTCAGAAAAAGCAAGCGAGATACCGTTATTGTCATATTATATCATGGTTGTTTTCACAACGTGTTGTTGATTGAGATATCTTATTATTGCTCGCTAGTTGATTATGTCATTGATATGAGTTAATATAGTTTTTAAGAGTTATTGTCGACATGATTGGTTATAATCTTGGCTGAACACCAGGGTGCTGTTTAGGATTATTTATGTAAACAAGAGCAAAAGAGTTCGTAAAAGTTTTTCTTTTTCACTTCCAGTTTATCAACTGAATTGCTTGAGGACAAGCTGAAAGCACAAGTGCTCCCTTGGTGATTTTGGTAATTAATGTCAACATATTTCTTGTTGGACTAACACTTTCATCTAGTATATTACAGAAAGTTCAACAATGGCGTGGCATGGACAAGAGGATGTGGAACCTTTCAAGGTGCTAAGGACAAAGAGTGGCTAAATCTCAAGACTCTTCATTTCTATTTTAGTGATCCAAGATCACATTGAGTCCATAGGAAAAGCCAATACTATTAAAAGGGGATGAGGTGTTGCTTAATGGTCTACTTGCTCAAAGTGCTTAGTGATATGCTCCAAAACCCTCAACCACTTTTTCAATTCCAAATATTTCCAAAACCTAAAGTCAAACTCAGCCCCGCCGATTTGATTCATCCATTGCCACTAAGTTCACTTGTCATAGCCACTGGCAGAAACCCTAATCAGTTCGATCTCACTGATGGGATCTCAGTATCACTGAGATGGGCTTGCAAGCTCTCTCTTGCCTGTTGCAACTATTTTGGTCTCACCGAGATATGCAGTCGGGCCTACTGAGTTTGCTTGACCAACTCTCTATTTGCTTATTACTAAAATCGGGCTCACCGATTTTGTGTAATGGGTCAAACCGAGATGAGGTTTTACCCTAACACTAGCACATCGGTCCCACCGAGTTGATCATGTCGGTCCCACTGAAAAAGCCTAACGTTCACATTTTGAACTAGATCGGTCTCACCGAGTTCATATATTCAGTCTGACCGAGTTGGCTCAAATGTGTGTAACGATTAGATTTTGTGTGGAGTCTATATATACCCCTCCACCCCTTCTCCATTTATGAGAGAGCCATCAGAACGTGCCTACACTTCGACTACTCATTTTCTGAGAGAGATACACCTACTCATGTGTTGAGACCAAGACATTCCAATCCAACCACAAGAATCTTGATCTCTAGCCTTCCCCAAGTTGCTTTCCACTCAAATCATCTTTCCACCATAGCCAAATCTGTGAGAGAGAGTGGAGTGTTGGGGAGACTATCATTTGATGCACAAGAGCAAGGAGTTCATCATCAACACACCATCTATTACCTTTTGGAGAGTGGTGTCTCCTAGATTGGTTAGGTGTCACTTGGGAGCCTCCGTCAAGATTGTGGAGTTGAAACACGGAGTTTGTAAGGGCAAGGAGATCGCCTACTTCGTGAAGATCTACCCAAGTGAGGCAAGTCCTTCGTGGGCGATGGCCATGGTGGGATAGACAAGGTTGCTTCTTTGTGGACCCTTCATGGGTGGAGCCCTCCGTGGACTTGCGCAACTGTTACCCTTCATGGGTTCAAGTCTGCACCAATGTGGATGTATGATAGCACCACCTATGGGAACCACACCAAAAATCTCTGTGTCTCCAATTGTGTTTACACACTCCAATCCTATCCCTTTACTTTCTTGCAATTTGCATGCTTTACTTTCCGTTGCTCATATACTCTTGCCATGCTTGCTTGAAATGTATTGTGAATGCTTAAACTTGTGCTAAAACTTCACCTCAACTTGAAGAACTTAAAAACTACTACTTTTTCTTGTTGAGGTTCTAATGACCCCCCTCTAGACACCTCTTCTCGATCCTTTCAATTGGTATCAGAGCATTGGTCTCCATTGCTTTGGTTTAATCATCATTGGAGGAAGATGGATGAGTCTACGATGGGAAGTTTTAGACATAGAGTGCCTATGCTTGATGGAGAGTTGTTTAATGCTTGAAAAATTGAGATGCTTGAGATTTTCATTGAATATCACTTGAACAAGTACATTACTAGCCCTTGTGCACCCATTGTCGATCCTTCGCATCCTAGCCCTGATGAGTCTCTTGACATGATCCGCAATCTTAGAACTATCAATCTTATTATTAGAGGATTGCCTAGAAATTTGATTGTATGCTTGCCTACTCTTGAATATGCTTACACCATATTGAGATTTCTTGAGGAACGGCTTCCAAACTATTCCTTGAAAAATCTAGATGTGATTCTTCAAAAGTCCAGAGTTTTTCATAAAATGAAACCTAGTGACCCTAATTTTGATGATTGTCTATTAGAGCTTCATGACCTTATGCGTGCCAAAGGACATGTTGGAGTCATTAGTAGCATTATCTCTCAAGTCATTAGAATTCATAAAAATGAACATTGCCGTGATCATACATCTAGTGAAACACTCTCTCTAGGTGATGATTCATCACAAGACGATGTTGAACATGGATACTATGATCAGTATGATGATAGTGATTTTGACCTTGATGAATCTATGAGACACTTTGGTCTTATGGCAAATCTTCACGGCTATATGGCTGGAGGAAAGGAATGGGTTCTTGATAGTGGATGTACCGATCACATGATCGGAGACACGGATATGTTTCGTGAGCTTGCTGAAAATGACGGCCCTCGAAAGTATGTCACTTTTAGTGATAACTCAAAGGGTAAGGTGGTTGGCCTCGGTAAGGTGGCCATCTCACATGATAGCTCCATCCAAAATATTATGCCCATTGAATCTCTTGGCTATAATTTACTTTCCGTATCTAGACTAGCTGACTACGGTCTCAATGTCCTTTTTACTGAAGTAGATTGCCAAGTGTTTCGAAGAGATAATCATAATATGGTCTTTACCGGTATACGTAGAGGTGATCTATACATTGTTGATTTCACTAAAAAGGCTCAACCTAGAACTTGCTTAATTGCTAAATATTCCAAAGGTTGGTTGTGGCATAGAAGGTTAGGTCACGTGGGCATGCGAAATCTTGATAAGCTCATTAAAGGTGATCATATCCTTGGAGTTAAAGACGTTATATTTGACAAGGATAGAATTTGCAGGCTTGTCAAGCTGGAAAACAGGTTGGAGGAAGCCACCCCATGAAAAACATCATGACCACAAGAAGACTACTCGAGCTGCTTCATATGGATCTTTTTGGTCCCAACGCTTACAAAAGTCTCGCTGCTAACTTGTTCGGTTTAGTCATTGTCATTGACTTTTCAAGATTTACGCGGGGGTTCTTTCTTGATGATAAATCACATGTCCAATAGATCTTCAATAACTTCGCTAGGAAGGCCCAAAATCAATTTGAAGTGAAGATCAAGAAGGTTCGCAACGACAACGGAACGGAGTTCAAGAATGACATTGTCGACACCTTTTTTGACGATGAAGGGATTTCACATGAGTTATCGGATACGTGCACACCTCAACAAAATGGAGTTGTTGAGAGGAAGAACCGGGCTCTTCTAGAGATGGAGAGAACAATGCTTGATGAATAGAAGACACCAAAACACTTTTGGACGGAAGCGGTTGAGACAGCTTGTCATGCAACAAATCGTCTATATCTTCACAAGCTACTCGGCAAGACGGCATATGAGCTTCTCACCGGTAAAAAACCCCAAGTTGGATACTTTTGAGTGTTCGTCTCATAGTGCTATATTATTAATAAGCATCGTCATTCGAAATTTTCTCCTAAATCTCGTGAAGGTTTCCTACTCGGTTATGGCTCAAACTCTCACACTTACCGTGTCTACAACAATTTCACCCGAAAGGCTGAAGTGACGGTAGATGTGGAGTTTGATGAATCTAACGGCTCGCAAGTAGAGCAAATGCCAGTTGATGTAGGAGATAAAGACCCTTCGGAAGCAATCCAAGACTTGTCTATTGACAAGATTCGCCCAACGGAGGTGAAGGAGAGTACCTCGTCCGTTCAAGTGGAAGCCTCTACTTCACGACAAGGTGAACCACGAGTTGACTTGGAGGCATCCACAAGTGGAACACACCAAGATGAAGGAAATGAGGAAGTACACCTAGATGAACCTCAACAACCTCCTTCTCCACCTCCAGAAGAGAACAACATCACCAACAACGAAGAAGTCCAAGAGGAAGAACAAGATGATGAAGAGGATGTTCCATCCCGACACAAACAAAAGCTCTCACGAGTTAGAGCAAATAGTTTCAAGAGACCATCCTATCGAACAAATCTTTGACGATATTCAAACTGGGAGAATTACTCGCTCTAAAACTTGTTTGGCTAATTTCTGTGAACATTATTCATTCATCTCTAGTATTGAACCTATGAAGGATTAAGAATCTCTTGATGATCTGGATTGGGCGAACGCCATGCACGAAGAGCTACACAATTTCGAGAGGAACCAAGTGTGGACATTTGTAGAAAAGCTGGACAACAACCAAAATGTCATTGGTACCAAATGGGTGTTTCAGAATAAGCAAGATGAAGATGGACAGGTTGTATGCAACAAGGCTCGTCTCGTCGCCCAAGGCTACACTCAAGTCCAAGGTATGGACTATGATTAGACATATGCCCCCATTGCTAGACTTGAATCCACACGCATCTTACCTGCTTATGCCAATCATCATGATATTATATTATACCAAATGGACATCAAACGTGATTTTCTAGATGGTGAAACTAAGGAGGAAGTTTATGTTAAAAACCTTCCAGATTTGTTAATCCTAAGAATCCTAATCATTTTTACAAACTTCACAGAGCTCTTTATGGTCTTAAACAAGCTCCTAGAGCGTCGTATAAATGCTTGACCAAGTTCCTTAGTGAAAAAGGCTTTGAGATTGGAAAATTTTATTCTACTCTTTTTACTCAAAGGGTTAATGGTGAATTATTTGTGTGCCAAATTTGTGTGGATGATATCATATTTGGTTCGACTAACCCTCATTTTAGTGAAAAGTTTGGAAGGCTAATGTCGAAGAAGTTCGAGATGTCTATGATGAGTGAAATCAAGTGCTTTCTTGGTTTGCAAATCAAGCAAACTAAGGAGGGTACCTTTGTTTCCCAAACAAAGTATACCAGGGACATATTCAAGTAGTTCAACATGCAAGAAAGCAAACTATACCAAGGACTTATTCAGGTAGTTCAACATCCTAACTTGACTAAGGATGGCAAACCGGTTAACCAAAAGGTTTGTCGCTCTATGATTGGTTCATTGTTATATCTATGTGCCTCCAATCCCGATATTATGCTAAGTGTGTGCATGTGTGTAAGATATCAAGAGGCCCCTAAGGAATGTCATCTTAAGGCTGTGAAAAGGATAGTGAGATACTTAATTCATACACCAAACTTTGGCATTTGGTATCCTAAGAGGTCTTCCTTTGATCTTGTTGGCTACTCCGACTCGGACTATGCCGGTGACAAGGTTGATAGAAAGTCCACTTCGGTATCTCTTCTGTCTTGGTCCTCCAGGAAACAAAACTCAGTATCCTTATCAACCGCTGAAGCGGAATACATTGCCGCCGGTTCATGTTGTGCTCAATTACTTTGGATGACCCAAACCCTTAAAGATTATGGGATAAATGTGAAACATGTCCCATTGCTTTGTGATAATGAAAGTGTGTCGGGGATATGTAGCGACATACGCCAGGGGGTGGCTTATCATGGAGACGGACAAGAGTATGCCGCCAGGCTCTAAAAGTGGGAGTGAGCGAGACCGCATACACCTACGAATCTTACCCAGGCTCGGGGCTCACCATGGAGATAACACCGCTAGTCCTGCTCTGCGGGGCCTCCGCACGATAACTATCGTCAATAGAGTGGCTACGAGTTTGCTCCTTGAGCTGTTTCGGCTAGAGGAAGAGGAAGAGCAAGGGTAGCGCTAACTTCTCCTTCTATGGGTGTGTGTCTAATGGCTGGGGTTCTGAATCCTTTGCATGGGTTAGCCTGGGGGGTTTATATAGTCCTACCCCCTGTCGGCGTTCTGGGAACGGGGGTTCCTAGACTTGCCTGCCTGCGGCCCATGTCCTGGCTCTGCAAGCGGGCCCATAAGGCCCATCTTCACCAACAAGCATACAAGACCCTGATAACCCACAAGTATAGGGGATCGCAACAGTTTTCGAGGGTAGAGTATTCAACCCAAATTTATTGATTCAACACAAGGGGAGCCAAAGAATATTCTCAAGTATTAGCAGCTGAGTTGTCAATTCAACCACACCTGGAAATTTAATATCTACAGCAAGGTATTTAGTAGCAAAATAATATGATAGTAGTGGTAACGGTGGTAAAGGGTAATAGTAGCAAAAGTAATATTTTTGGTGTCTTATAGTTAGGATAACAATAGCAACGGAAAAGTAAATAAGCGAAGAACAATATATGGAAAGCTCGTAGGCAATGGATCGGTGATAGAGAATTATGCCAGATGCGGTTCATCATGTAACAGTCATAACATAGGGTGACACAGAACTAGCTCCAATTCATTAATGTAATGTAGCCATGTATTCCGAACATAGTCATACGTTCATATGGAAAGAACTTGCATGACATCTTTTGTCCTACCCTCCCGTGGCAGCGGGGTCCTATTGGAAACTAAGGGATATTAAGGCCTCCTTTTAATAGAGTACCGGGACAAAGCATTAACACATAGTGAATACATGAACTCAAACTACGGTCATCACCGGGAGTGGTCCCGACTATTATCACTTCGGGGTTGCCGGATCATAACACATAGTAGCTGACTATAGACTTGCAAGATAGAATGAAGAACTCTCATATATTGATGAAAACATAATTGGTTCAGATCTGAAATCATGGCACTCGGGCCCTAGTGACAAGCATTAAGCATAGCAAAGTAATAGCAACATCAATCTCAGAACATAGTGGATACTAGGGATCAAACCCTAACAAAACTAACTCGATTACATGATAAATCTCATCCAACCCATCACCGTCCAGCAAGACTACGATGGAATTACTCATGCATGGTGGTGAGCATCATGAAATTGGTGATGGACGATGGTTGATGATGACGATGGCGATGGATTCCCCTCTCCGGAGCCCCGAACAGACTCCAAATTAGCCCTCCCGATAGAGTTTAGGGCTTGGCAGCGACTCCGTATCATAAAACGCGATGAATCATTCTCTCTGATTTTTTTCTCCCCAAAAGCGAATATATGGAGTCAAGGTTGAGGTCGGTAGAGCGTCAGGGGGCCCACGAGGCAGGGGGGCGCGCCTAGGGGGGTAGGGCACGCCCCCACCCTCGTGGACAGGTGGAGGCCCCCCTGACATGGATCTTTCTTCCAGTATTTTTTATATATTCCAAAATAATTCTCCGTTGATTATCAGGTCATTCCGAGAACTTTTATTTCTGCACAAAAATAATAAGATGGCAATTCTGCTGAAAACAGCGTCAGTCCGGGTTAGTTCCATTCAGATCATGCAAGTTAGAGTCCAAAACAAGGGCAAAAGTGTTTGGAAAAGTAGATACGACGGAGACGTATCAACTCCCCCAAGCTTAAACCTTTGCTTGTCCTCAAGCAATTCAGTTGATAAACTAAAAGTGATAAAGAAAAACTTTTACAAAGTCTGTTTGCTCTTGTTGTTGTAAATATGTAAAGCCAGTATTCAAGTTTTTAGCAAAGATTATGAACTAACCATAGTCACAATAACATTTAGGTCTCATGTTTACTCATATGAATGGCATAATCAACTAGCGAGCAATAATAATAAATCTCGGATGACAACACTTTGTCAAAACAATCATGATATGATATAACAAGATGGTATCTCGCTAGCCCTTTCTGAGACCGCAAAACATAAATGCAGAGCACCTTAAAAGATCAAGGACTGACTAGACATTGTAATTCATGGTAAAAGAGATCCAGTCAAGTCATACTCAATGTAAACTAACAGTAATGGATGCAAATGACAGCGGCGCTCTCCAACTTGTGCTTTTTAATAAGAGGATGATGACTCAACATAAAAGTAAATGGATAGGCCCTTCGCAGAGGGAAGCAGGGATTTGTAGAGGTGCCAGAGATCGGTTTTGAAATAGATATGAATAATATTTTGAGCGGCATACTTTCATTGTCAACATAACAACCAAGAGATGGCGATATCTTCCATGCTACACACATTATAGGCGGTTCCCAATTAGAATGGTAAAGTTTATACTTCCCCTCCACCAACAAGCATCAATCCATGGCTTGCTTGAAACAACGAGTGCCTCCAACTAACAACAGTCCCGGGGGAGTTTTGTTTGCAATTATTTTGATTTGATTTGCATAGAGCATGGGACTAGGCATCCCGATGACCAGCCATTTTCTCGTGAGTAAGGAGCGGAGTCCACTCCACTTGAGAATAACCCGCCTAACATGGAAGATACGGACAGCCCTAGTTGATACATGAGCTATTCGAGCATACAAAACAGAATGTTTATTTGAAGGTTTAGAGTTTGGCACGTACAAATTTACTTGGGACGACAGGTAGATACCATATATAGGTAGGTATGGTGGGCTCATATGGAATAACTTTGGGTTTATGGAATTGGATGCACAAGCAGTATTTCCACTTAGTACAGGTGAAGGCTAGCAAAAGACTGGGAAGCGACCAGCTAGAGAGCGACAACAGTCACCAACATGCATTAAAATTAATCAACACCGAATGCAAGCATGAGTATTATATAATGCACCATGAACATAAATATCGTAGAGGCTATGTTGATTTTGTTTCAACTACTTGCGTGAACATGTGCCAAGTCAAGCCACTCGAATCGTTCAAAAGAGGATACCGCACTATCATACCACATCACAACCATTTTAATAGCATGTTGGCACGCAAGGTAAACCATTATAAGCTCCTAGCTAATTAAGCATGGCATAAGCAACTATAATATCTAATTGTCATTGCAAACATGTTTATTCATAATAGGCTTGTAGCGATCCGACCTCAGATGGTCAAGTCTCTGTGCTTCAGTGTCATCCCTGGATCGATAATGCTGACACACACAGTACTCGAAGGATTTATAATAGAGTAGCAATCACACACTTATTACATCAAATGTCTCAAGAGAGAACTTATTACAATAATATGGCTTAAGGCCATCTAATACGATAACAACGGAAGGCTTGGAAGATAAAGTGAGTCCATCAACTCCAACGGCATAGCTGAGCTGCACGGCAATGACCTAACGAACCTTACTCCTCGTCTGAAAAGTCTGCAACATAATATGTTGCAGCCCGAAAACGGGTCAGCACATGGAATATGTTGGCAAAGTAACACAATAGAGCAAGAACAGAATAATGCTATCACTACATGCATATTTGGCTGGTGGAAAGCTCTATGGTTACAGTTTTGCGAAAAGCCAATTTTTCCCTACAATAAAGGAATAAATTTTATTTAACTATCATGGTGGTTGAACAACATTGAGAAGGTTCCTCCAACTCAATCCCAATTAAAGTGATTAACAACCCAACAATATTAGTTAAACATGATGAGATACTTGTGATAACCCAAGTACTAGATACTCAAGAATTGTCAATATCGGGGACACGGCTAACCATGATTAGATTGTACACTCTGGAGAGGTTTGCGCACTTTTCCCCACAAGACTCGATTGCCTCTGTTGGATTTCTGGCACTACAGGGTGTTTGAGAAACGGATGACCAAGACACAGTCTTTCAGAAACATTAACTCTCTATTCCGGATAGACCATACCAAACCTACATCCCACTACCTGCTGATCTGCCTCTTCAAGAGCTTCACGTAACTTACTCAACTATGCTAGAGCCCATAATAGCTTGTGGCTGCACACGGAAGTTTCTAGCATGAATCATCTCAGTTCCCTTTGAGCCTGGGTGGCGGTCCATAGGAAGATCACACGGGTACTCCGGGATTTCCAAAAAAATACAGGCAACACTGGGTACTCCAGGTGCCTCAATCCACCCAGTTGTTTGATTAAGTTGCCACCTTAAGTTGAACCATTAATTTAACAAACTCACATCTGTCATGGATTTCACTCAAACCCAAACCACGTCTACGAGCATAGCATAGTAATATAAGCAACGCGCAGAGTAGCTCCCAAGGGTTTGAATGTAACAGGGCAATAGGTTCTACCTCATCAACTACTTCCCAACCCACAAGTTAATGACATCCTAATCATGCAATGTTTGAGGATTGGAATTAATGCATAAAAACTGGGTGATAAAGGGGTATGATCAAAGTGTTACTTGCCTTGCTGACGATCTGCGAAACCTAGGGACTCGTAGTAGCATGCTTCGCACTCCGGGTGTTCTATCGCAAGCAAACAATAGCATACATAAGTAACAAGTAATTATGCACAAGAAAAACTCAAATAAAAGAGGGTTGACCAGAAGTTTCAACTTAAGAACTCCGGTTCGCAAAAAGAATCAAATCAAACGGAGCAACGAAACTCAAACGGCGAAAGAAAGAAGCTTCGTTTACTAATCTGAAACTAGGTCAAATTTTATAGTAGAAAAAACTTGTTTGAGTTGGTTAAACGGAAAGAGGGTTTTGGGATGAAACTCTAGGCGCTTGAATCGCCTGATTCTGACTAACGAGCGAAAAGATAAACAGAAACTAAGATCGGATCAAAAATCGCGATCAGAAAAATCGCGGAATAAATCCGATAAAAGAAAACTCATGAACAGACTAACGAACGAGCGTTCGTTAGCTATAACTAACGGGCGAAAACCATTCGTTAAAACGAACGTACGGACGAACGTCCGCTAACTAGAAGAACCCAGAAAAACCGGTGAATCCAAAAAAACGGATCTAGGGTTTAAAAAAAACGAACGGTTTAAAAAAAACCGGCGGCGGAGTCCGGTGGCTACCTCTGGCGAGGGGGCTCTGGCGAGGCGGGGCAGCGGCGGGGCGGCGGCTCGCGGGGGTGGCGGCGGTGGCAAGCGGCGGCGGCGGGGCTGGCGGCGGCTGCGGTGGTGGTGTGGTGTTGGGGCGGGGTGGCGGCATATATAAAGGGGGCGGGGGTGGTGGCTTGGAGGAGGGGGCAAGGCGCGGCAGAGGCGGAGTCCAACTCGGACTCCGGTCCGAGTGGCGGCGGCGGCGGCTGGGCCGGCCTGGCTCGGCTGGGCCTTAGGCCCAGTCGGGCGCGGGAACCTTTTTTTTAAATAATTTTGCCGAGTGAAATAAAATCCTAGAAAAATAAATAAAAAATCTAAAAATGCCAAAATAAATTTTCACTTTCTAGATAAAATATTTAGAACGAGATGAACATTTTCTTGGCCCTAAAATGCAATTTTGAAAAACGTGCAATTTTTCTAATGCAAACAAAATTGCAATAAAATCCAAATAAAACAAATATTTGATTTTAATATTTTCCTCCAATATTTCAATTATCTTGGAGAAGTCATATTATCTCCTCTCATATATTTTAGTATGAAATATTTTTGGAGAGAAAATAATTAAAACCAAAAATCCTCGTTTCAAAATTTGATAAAATCAAATTTGAAAACCGGGAAATTCCCAACTCTCTGTGAGGGTCCTTGAGTTGCTTAGGATTTTGAGGATCGCGAGATGAAATGCGAATAAAATATGATATGCATGGATGACTATGTATAACATTCCAAATTGAAAATTTGGGATGTTACAAACCTACCCCCCTTAAGATGAATCTCGCCCTCGAGATTCGGGTTGGATAGAAAATAGGTGTGGGTGGTCTTGGCGGAGATCATCCTCTCGTTCCCATGTGGCTTCATCCTCGGTATGGTGGCTCCATTGAACTTGACAAATCTTGATAACCTTACTGCGGGTGACTCTGCTGGCAAACTCAAGAATCTTAACTGGTTTTTCCTCGTAGGTCAAATCACTGTCCAACTGAATTGCCTCCAAGGGTATTGTATCTCTTAGCGGTATATCTGCCATCTCAGCATTACATTTCTTTAGCTGCGAAACGTGAAACACGTCATGAACTCCTGACAATCACTCGGGTAACTCCAACTTGTAGGCAACTTCTCCCATCCGTTCCAAAATACGATACGGTCCTACAAATCTCGGGGCTAACTTTCCCTTAACTCCAAAACATTTCACTCCTCGCAAGGGTGATACTCGCAGATATGCTTGGTCTCCAATTTCATAGGTTACCTCCTTGCGTTTTGAGTCAGCATAACTCTTCTGCCTGCACTGAGCAATCTTCCGTCTATCATGAATCAATTTAACCTTCTCCTCAGACTCCTTGATCAAGTCTGGTCCAAACAACTGTCGGTCTCCTACCTCATCCCACATTAACGGTGTTCTGCACCTTCGTCCATACAGGGTTTCAAACGGTGCCATCTTCAAACTGGCTTGATAGCTATTGTTGTATGAAAACTCTGCGTATGGCAAATTGTCATCCCAACTAGATCCATAATCTAGCGCACATGCTCTCAACATGTCCTCCAGAATTTGGTTGACTCTCTCTGTTTGTCCATCCGTCTGCGGGCGAAATGTTGTACTAAACTCCAATCTCGTTCCCAAAGTCTGGTGCAACTGGTGTCAAAACTTTGAGGTAAACTATGTTCCCCGATCTGATATGATGGTCCTCGAAACTCCATGCAGACATACGATCCTGGACATATATATCTTGGCCAACTTTGCAGTTGTATGGGTGGTCTTCACTAGGATGAAGTGAGATACTTTGGTCAAGTGATCAAGTACTACCCATATGGAATCATATCCCGCTTTGGTCCTGGGCAATCCGGTGATAAAGTCCATGCCTAGTTTATCCCACTTCCATTCGGGTATCGGCATAGGCTGTAACAGTCCTGCTGGCTTCTGATGCTCTGCCTTCACGCATTGACATACATCACATACGGCTACATACTCGGCAATATCCTTCTTCATACCGGCCCACCAGAAAAGTTCCTTCAAATCCAAATACATCTTGGTGTTTCCGGGGTGTATCGAGTATGGTGAGTCATGGGCCTCTTGAAGTATTAACTTCCTGATCTCCTGGTTATTGGGCACATAAACTCGGTCCTCAAACCACAAGGTATCATGCTCATCCTCACGAAAACCTTTGGCCTTTCCTTTGCCCATCTTCTCCTTTATCTCGGCAATCTCTTTGTCATCCTTCTGAGCTTCCCGAATTTTGTCCAGCAATGTCAACTGGACCTCCATTGTTGCAATAAATCCTCTAGGAACAATCTCCAACCGAAGTTCCATGATGTCCTCTGCTAATTCCTTCGGCAGTCCCTTGCTTTCAAGGATATTAGCATAACTCTTTCGGCTCAAAGCGTCTGCTACGACATTGGCCTTTCCTGGATGATAGTGTAGGTTCATGTCATAATCCTTTATAAGCTCCAACCATCTCCTCTGTCGAAGGTTCAGCTCCTTCTGGGTGAAAATGTACTTCAAACTCTTATGGTCCGTGTACACATCACAACGGTTTCCAATAAGGTAATGTCTCCAGGTCTTCAATGCATGCACTACGGCTGCTAACTCCAAATCATGCGTGGCATAGTTCAACTCATGAGGTTTTAGTTGTCGTGAGGCATACGAAACAACTCTCCCGTCCTGCATAAGCACACATCCAAGCCCTAAGCGTGAGGCATCGCAGTACACTTGGAACTCCTTATGTATATCTGGCAGTGTTAGCATTGGCGCTGTAGTCAAACATTTCTTCAACTCCTGGAAACTTGCCTCGCAATCTTCTGTCCATTTAAACTTAGTATCCTTCTTTAACAGTTTAGTCATTGGCTTTGCAATCTTGGAAAAGTTCTCAATGAATCTCTAATAGTAACCTGCGAGTCCAAGAAAACTACGGATCTCGCTAACTGAGGTGGGTGCCAACCATTCAGTGACTGACTGAATTTTGCTGGGGTCTACTGCTATACCTTTTCCCGATATAACATGTCCAAGGAACCTGACTTCCGTCAACCAAAACTTGCATTTGCTAAACTTAGCATACAACTGGTGTTCCCTGAGTTTCTCGAGAACTAAGTGCAAATGCTCCTTGTGCTCCTCCTCGTTCTTCGAGTATACCATAATATCATCAATAAACACCACAACAAACTTGTCCAAATACTCCATGAACACCTTGTTCATCATGCTCATGAAATAGGCAGGGGCGTTAGTCAGTCCAAATGACATGACCATGTACTCGTATAATCCATATCATGTTGTGAACGCTGTCCTCAGTATATCCTTCTCTCATATCTTCAACTGATGATACCCCGATCGCAAATCGATCTTCGAAAACACTTTAGCTCCTTGCAACTGATCAAACAGATTGTTGATCATCGGCAGTGGGTACTTGTTCTTAATAGTCACTTCATTTAATGCTCGATAATCAACTACCATCCTCAGGGATTTATCCTTCTTCTCAACCAAAAGTACTGGGGCTCCCCAAGGTGATGAACTTCTTCGGATGTATCCTTTCTCCAATAAATCCTTGATCTGTTTCTTAATTTCTTCCAGATCATTTGCAGGCATCCGATAGGGTCTCTTGGATATTGGTCCTATACCTGGCAATAGCTCTATCAAAAACTCAATGTTTCTATCCGGCGGCATGCCTGGTAACTCCTCTGGAAAAACATCCGGGTAATCCTTCACTACAGGCACTTCCTCCTGAACAACTCCCGTAAGGGCATTCACTTGACTCCTCCTAGGCACATGCCTAGATACATACTTAATCCTTTTTTCCTTCCGGGGTCGTGAGATAAATCGATTTACTAGCACAGTCAATGCTTCCTCCAAATTTTGACATCTAGTCCATACCCAATATCACATCCGATCCTTGTGATTCCAAGATAATTAGGTCGGACGGAAAAATATGTGTACCAATGGTTAAGGGTATTTGGTCACACCATCGGCTAGCCATATACTCTGCTCCGGGTGAACTCACTAAAAGAGGGGTCCTAAGGGTTTGGGTTGGTAGTTTAAACTTATCCACGAATCCCCTTGATATGTATGAATGCGATGCACCAGTATCGAAAAGAACAAGAGCGGTAAATGACTTAACCAAAAACTTACCTATTACCGCGTCCGGCTGCTCTTCAACCTCCTCCACGTTAACGTGGTTCACTTGGCCTTTTTTGAATGGATTTGGCTTCTTCCCAGCGCTCCCATTTCCATTTCCATTCTTTCCTTCAGGGCACTCCGTGGTGTAGTGTCCAGTCTTCCCGCACTTGAAACATGTAACATGACTTAAGTCCCTTTTCGCGGGTGTGGCTGGGTTGGGGCGGTTATGATTATTGTTGGTTCCGTTCCCATTCCCATTCTTAGAACCATTGTGGTTATGCGATCCTCCTCCAGTGTGGTTGTGACCTCCATGGTTATGAACTAGTCCTCCCGGGTTCGGGGTTAGGCGAGGTTTCTACTGAGCTCCTGTCTTATACTTCCCCTATCCATACTTCCTCTTGCGGCTCTCAATCTCCTGCTGCTTCCCTTCAATCATAAGAGCCTTATCTACCAACTCCTGGTAGTTGTTGAAGGTTGCTACCATCAACTGCATGCTCATCTCATCATTCAGCCCTTCCATAAACTTCTCCTGCTTCGCGGCATCTGTGGCCACATCATCAGCGGCATAGCGAGATGACTTGCTAAACTCGTCCACGTACTGAGCCACAGTACGGTTCCCCTGGCGTAAGTTGCGGAACTCCCGCTTCTTCATTTGCATAGCTCCTGTGGAGACATGGGCTGTGCGGAAAGCTTGGTGAAACTGGTCCCAAGTGACATTGGCTATAGGAAAAGTGGCTGTGTAATTCTCCCACCAGGAGGCTGCTGGTCCATCCAATTGATGTGCGGCAAAGCACACTCTCTCAGCATCTATGCAACCTGCGGTGGTCAACTCCCTTCCAATACGGCGTAGCCAATCGTCCACAACTATGGGCTCGGTGCTACTGGAAAACACCGGCGGTTGTAACCTTAGAAAACGGGCTAGGTTGTCCACGGGCGGCGGGTTGTTGTTGTTGTTGTTGTTGTTATTGTTGTTGTTGTTGCCCTGGTTCTGAACTAGCAATTGCATCAAAGTATTCTGCTGCCGGATCAACTGGGTGAGCTCCGGTGGGAAAGCAAAACCGGTGTCATGTTTCGGAGGCATCTGAGGGGTTTAGATGGAAGAGATTTAGAATATAAAAGAGGTCTAATGAGAAAACACTACCCATATGCACATGAGACAAACACAATCATTTCACTCAATCAATCAAGCAAGGGCATAGAAACGATCTAGAACTATCGCACAAGTGCTCAACTACTACTAAATACATGGGGGAATACTAGTGATATATGGTAGTCATCTAGAAATTTTGATCGGTGGAAGACTCCATGATGTCTGCTCCAGCTTCGTCTTCAAAGTCATCATCACTAGGATCGGAATCAGTGTCGTCGATGATGATGTAGTCCTCGGGGCGTATCTCCTTGGGTTCTTCTTCTTCTTCTATTGGTGCTGGTCCTCCCATGAATACTCCGATCTTCTTGACTAAGTCGTCATTCTTCTCCAGTAGTGCCTTGATTTCCTCCTCATATCCATCGCGTGTAAACTTGAGTTCTTCCTCCAGCTCAATGATCCTAGTCTTCGCCTTCTTCAAGTCCATCATGTCTGTGCACATCTGGTTTTCCCGACGTCGGATGTGCTGGTTTAACTCCTGGATGAAAGCTGCAATGGATCTATCCTTCCTGGTGCTGATTACTTCCCATTGCTCGTCTCGGCGCCCACATATTTGGTAAATAGTGTCCTTAAGCTCCCTGTTGTAAACTTCTCCAATGCGTCCCATGGTAATGTGGGCTGCCATGCTCTTGCCTAGACTACAGGTGGGTGCTTCGAAAGAAAACTCTATGGGTTTAGAAGTTGGCGAGAACGTCCTTCCTGGAACTTGTACTTGAAACATCTAGTGCTCCTCTTCAGGTAAAGTGGCGTTGTAGGTCCCGGTGAAGCTTCGTATTCCAATGTTCAAGTACCTAGTGACTTCCTTCAAGTGGCGTCCAAAAGGTGTGTCTTCATCCGGTTGTGCAAACTTGTTCTTCATCTCTGTCATCCTAAAGAATAGAAAATGGAGAGGAGTCAGAAATGAGAAGGGAAGGGTGACCTAGGGCTTATCTTAGTGGTCGTGTCCTACACTCAGCGTGTGCTCTGATACCATCTTGTAGCGACCCGACCTCAAATGGTCAAGTCTCTGTGCTTCAGTGTCATCCCTGGATCGGTAATGCTGACACACACAGTACTCGAAGGATTTATAACAGAGTAGCAATCACACACTTATTACATCGAATGTCTCAAGAGAGAACTTATTACAATAATATGGCTTAAGGCCATCTAATACGATAACAGCGGAAGGCTTGGAAGATAAAGTGAGTCCATCAACTCCAACGGCATAGCTGAGCTGCACGGCAATGACCTAACAAACCTTACTCCTCGTCTAAAAAGTCTGCAACATAATATGTTGCAGCCCGAAAACGGGTCAGCACATGGAATATGTTGGCAAAGTAACACAATAGAGCAAGAACAGAATAATGCTATCACTACATGCATATTTGGCTGGTGGAAAGCTCTATGGTTACAGTTTTGCGAAAAGCCAATTTTTCCCTACAAAAATGAATAAATTTTATTTAACTATCATGGTGGTTGAACAACATTGAGAAGGTTCCTCCAACTCAATCCCAATTAAAGTGATTAACAACCCAACAATATTAGTTAAACATGATGAGATACTTGTGATAACCCAAGTACTAGATACTCAAGAATTGTCCATAATCGGGGACACGGCTAACCATGATTAGATTATACACTCTGTAGAGGTTTGCGCACTTTTCCCCACAAGACTCGATCGCCTCTGTTGGATTTCTCGCACTACAGGGTGTTTGAGAAACGGATGACCAAGACACAGTGTTTCAGAAACATTAACTCTCTATTCCGGACAGACCATACCAAACCTACATCCCACTACCTGCTGATCTGCCTCTTCAAGAGCTTCACGTAACTTACTCAACTATGCTAGAGCCCGTAATAGCTTGTGGCTGCACACGGAAGTTTCTAGCATGAATTATCTCAGTTCCCTTTGAGCCTGGATGGCGGTCCATAGGAAGATCACACGGGTACTCCGGGATTTCCAAAAAAATACAGGCAACACTTGGTACTCCGGGTGCCTCAATCCACCCAGTTGTTTGATTAAGTTGCCACCTTAAGTTGAACCGTTAATTTAACAAACTCACATCTGTCATGGATTTCACTCAAACCCAAACCACGTCTACGAGCATAGCATAGCATAGTAATATAAGCAACGCGCAGAGTAACTCCCAAGGGTTTGAATGTAATAGGGCAATAGGTTCTACCTCATCAACTACTTCCCAACCCACAAGTTAATGACATCCTAATCATGCAATGTTTGAGGATTGGAACTAATGCATAAAAACTGGGTGATAAAGGGGTATGATCAAAGTGTTACTTGCCTTGTTGACGATCTGCGAAACCTAGGGACTCATAGTAGCACGCTTCGCACTCCGGGTGTTCTATCGCAAGCAAACAATAGCATACATAAGTAACAAGCAACGATGCACAAGCAAAACTCAAATAAAAGAGGGTTGACCAGAAGTTTCAACTTAAGAACTCCGGTTCGCAAAAAGAATCAAATCAAATAGAGCAACGAAACTCAAACAGCGAAAGAAAGAAGCTTCGTTTACTAATCTGAAACTAGGTCAAATTTTACAGTAGGAAAAACTTGTTTGAGTTGGTTAAACGGAAAGAGGGTTTCGGGACGAAACTCTAGGCGCTTGAATCACCTGATTCCGACTAACGAGCGAAAAGATAAACAGAAACTAAGATCGGATCAAAAATCACGATCAGAAAAATCGCAGAATAAATCCGATAAAAGAAAACTCACGAACAGACTAACGAACGAGCGTTCGTTTGCTATAACTAACGGGCGAAAACCGTTCTTTAAAACGAACGTACGGACGAACGTCCGCTAACTAGAAGAACCGAGAAAAATCGGCGAATCCAAAAAAACGGATCTAGGGTTTTAAAAAAACCGAACGGTTTCAAAAAAACCGAATGGTTTTAAAAAACCCAGCGGCGGAGTCCGGTGGCTACCTCCGGCGAGGGGGCTCCGGCGAGGCGGGGCAGCGGCGGGACGGCGGCTCGCGAGTGCGGCGACGCGGGGCTGCGGCGGCGGCGGCAAGCGACGGCAGCGGCGGCTGTGGCGGCGTGGCTGACGGCGGCTGCGGTGGTGGTGTGGTGTTGGGGCGGGGTGGCGACGTATATAAAGGGGGAGGAGCGGTGGCTTGGAGGAGGGGCCAAGGCGCGGCGGAGGCGGAGTCCAACTCGGACTCCGGTCCGAGTGGCGGCGGCGGCGGCTGGGCCGGCCTGGCTCGGCTGGGCCTTAGGCCCAGTCAGACGCGGGAACCTTTTTTTTAATAATTTTGCCGACCGAAATAAAATCCTAGAAAAATAAATAAAAAATCTAAAAATGCCAAAATAAATTTTCACCGTCTAAATAAAATATTTAGAACGAGATGAACATTTTCTTGGCCCTAAAATGCAATTTTGAAAAACGTGCAATTTTTCTAATGCAAACAAAATTGCAATAAAATCCAAATAAAACAAATATTTGATTTTAATATTTTTCCTCTAATATTTCAATTATCTTGGAGAAGTCATATTATCTCCTCTCATATATTTTAGTATGAAATATTTTTGGAGAGAAAATAATTAAAACCAAAAATCCTCGTTTCAAAATTTGATAAAATCAAATTTGAAAACCGGGAAATCCCCAACTCTCTTCGAGGGTCCTTGAGTTTCTTAGGATTTTGAGGATCGTGAGATGAAATGCGAATAAAATATGATATGCATGGATGACTATGTATAACATTCCAAATTGAAAATTTGGGATGTTACAAGGCTGAATCAGGAATGATGCACTAATCATATTTACAAAAACAAGAGAGGTCGAGTTCATACCAGCTTTTCTCATCTCAATAAGTTCATCATATAATCATCATTATTGCCTTTCACTTGCATGACCTAATAGTGTGGATAATAATAATAGTGCATGTGCATCGTCCTAAGCTGGAATCTGCAAGCATTCAATTCAAGAGAGCAGACAAGGTAATATGGGCTCTTTGTTAGATCAATCAATAATGCATATGAGAGCCAGTCAACATTTTCATTATGGTCTTCTCCTCTCGACCCCCAGAGAACAAGAAAAAGAAATAAAACTATTTACACAGGAAAGCTCCCAACAGGCAAAAGAGAAATGAGAAATCTTTTTGGGTTTTCTTTTTAGTTACTACTACAAGCATGGAAAGTAAACTAACTAAAAGCTACAACTAATTTTTTTTGTTAAGGTTTAACAAACACACAAGAAGAAAGCATAAAAAAGGAAATAAACCAGCATGGATGATACAGTGAAAAAGTATGAGCACCAGCTAGCATGGGTGTGTGAACATAAATGTAATGTCGGTGAGAAATACATACTCCCACAAGCTTAGGGTTTTGGCCTAAGGTGGTGTATGGCCATGGCTGGCCTGGCGGATATCCAAAGTTGTAGATGGGGTCATACTGAGAAGAAGCCTCGGATTGCCACTGGTTGGCAATCACCTTGGGATCCCACTGGTAATCAGACTGTCATGGAGGATCAAATTGTGGTTCCGGCTCTGGCTCTGTAGCTGATGTAGGGTTCCGGTAGGCATGAATGGCCTCCAATGGAACAAGGTACTTGCCTGCGCATAAATCAATCAAGGAAGGAGCAGGCAAGGTAATAGTCTCAGGATTATTTTTACCAAATATTAATTTGTACTTAAGCGCCTTTTCCCTATTCTTAAAAATAAAATCATGTGCTACCATACTCTTATAATCTAGATAAACAGGAGGCAGCAATTTTTCTCCTTTCTCATAATGCCTAATAGGTATGTTATAGTGTGCAGCGAGGCGCAAGGCGAAGATGCCTCCCAAGATGGGGCCCGTAGTACGGTTAAGGTTTAACCGCTTTGCAACAATAGCGCCCATACTAAATGTGTCATCACGAAATAAGGCATGGCACAAAATAACAATATCAGGGGCACTCAGGTTTCCACAGTTTCCACGCCCAATTAAGAATCTACTAACAAATATAGCAATGTAACATAGAACAGGAAAGTGTATGCTAGTAATTCATGCGTCGGAAACCTTCCTCGTTTCCCCTACAACAATGGTATCAATAAACCCATCAACATCATCACGATGTGGTTCCTCTACATTGCCCTCAAAAGGGATCAAACAAACCTGAAAAAAATCATGAAGTGACATCTCCTTATGCTCATCATATAAATAAAATTCCATCGTAGGTGGTGAGCTCCTAGCATGGAAATGAAAGTTTTGCACAAAGATATTGGTGAGTAAGAGACACTGTTCGCGTTGGTCGTGGAGGAAGGCGGTGATGCCTGCATTCTCAGCCAATTCATAGAAATCATCATAAATCCCGGCTGCTCTCAAGAACTTATCACAAGGCCATTCACACGGCCGGACCTCCGCGGTGCGAGGGAGATTATACTTGGGCCTCTTATCCTCCTCACTTTGCTTATCCTTCGAGCTTCGGCTCGATGAGCCCCTAAAAAATCTATTCATCTATTTCTGAAACTATCTGAAATTTTTAGTAACCTCAAAATAAAAGTGAACTAGACTCAACAAAATTGATAGAAACTACTCCCACAAGTGCCTAGAGGATATATCATGCATCAAAACTACTTTTGACCACATAAATCTAACATGCAAGCTGAAGAACAGGTTCACCTAAGCAGTAAAAATTTGCAATGAATAAAGCACTAGAACAAAAACTAATTGGACCATTGGAGGAGTCACATACCAAGGAACAGTTTTGTGAGAGGTGCTTTGAGCAAGGAGATCGAAAATGGCAGCAAGATGAGCTTGGACTCGGGTTTGAGCTAGCTAGTGGTGTTTTTGGGAGGAAGGAGTGTGTGGTAGCTGGAATAAGTGGAGGGGAGCCACCGTGGGCCCACGAGGCAGGGGGCGCGCCCTGGACCCTCATGGATAGGTGCTTGCTCCCCCTGCTGTGTTCTCAGTGCCAAATATTCTCAAATATTCCAGAAAAAATCATATTTAAATTTCAGGGCATTGGAGAACTTTTATTTTTGGAGTATTTTTTATTGCATGGATAATTCAGGAAGACAGAAAAATACTATTTTGCTTTATTTGATATAAATAATAGAAAGTAAAAAGAGGGTACAGAGATTTGGGTTTTCTAAATTCATCCATCTCATGCTCATCAAAAGGAATCCACTAAGAAGGTTGACCAGGTCTTGTTAACAAACTCATTCCGAATAACATGGAACCGGAGAATCTTTGAATAACACTAGGTTACCTCAACGGGGATATGCACATCCCTAATAATAAGAATATCATATTTCTTCTTGCCAGTAGGTAGAGGAAATTCAAAACCTCCAATAGTAATAGTTGAAATTTTTCCAATAGAATTGATACTATGGACTTGAGGTTGTTTCCTCGGAAAGTGTACCGTATGCTCATTGCCATTAACTTGAAAAGTGACATTTCCTTTGTTGCAATCTATAACAGCCCCTAAAGTATTCAAAAAGGGTCTTCCCAGAATAATAGACATACTATCGTCCTCGGGAATATCAAGAATAACAATGTCCGTTAAAATTGTAACGTTTGCAACCACAACAGGCACATCCTCACAGATACCAACTGGTATAGGAGTTGATTTGTCAGCCATTTCAAAGATATTTCAGTAGGTGTCAACTTATTCAAATCAAGTCTACGATATAAAGAGAGGGGCATAACACTAACACCGGCTCCAAGATCACATAAAGCAGTTTTAACATAGTTTCTTTTAATGGAGCATGGTATAGTTGGTACTCCTGGATCTCCAAGTTTCTTTGGTATTCCGCCCTTAAAAGTATAATTAGCAAGCATGGTGGAAATTTCAGCTTCTGGTATCTTTCTTTTATTGGTAACAATTTCTTTCATATACTTAGCATAAGGATTCATTTTGAGCATATCAGTTAATCGCATACGCAAAAAGATAGGTCTAATCATTTCAGGAAAGCGCTCAAAATCCTCATCATCCCTTTCCTTGGAGGGTTTAGGAGGAAAAGGCATGGGTTTCTGAACCCATGGTTCTCTTTCTTTACTGTGCTTCCTAGCAACAAAGTCTCTCTTATCATAGCATTGATTCTTTGATTGTGGGTTATCAAGATCAATAGCAGGTTCAATTTCTACATCATTATCATTGCTAAGTTGAGCATCAATATGAACATCATCATTAACATTATCACTAGGTTCACGTTCATTACCAGATTGGGTTTCAGCATCAGAAATAGAAATATCATTGGGATTCTCAGGTGTGTCTACAACAGATTCACTAGAAGCATGCAAAGTCCTATCATTTTTCTTTTTCTTCTTCTTAGAAGGACTAGGTGCATCTACATTATTTCTCTAAGTCCTGCTTGGTTCTCTTAGGATGGCCTTCAGGATACAAAGGTTCCTGAGTCATTTTACCAGTTCTAGTAGCCACCCTAATAGAATTATCACTTTTCTTAGTATTTAATTCATTGAGCAGATCATTATGAGCTTTAAGTACTTGTTCTACTTGACTGGTAACCATCGAAGCATGTTTACTAATAAGTTTAAGTTCACCTTTAACATTAGCCATATAATCACCCAAGTGTCCAATCATATAAGCATTGCATTTTAATTCTCTACCAAAATAAGCATTGAAGTCTTCTTGCTTAACCATAAAGTTATCAAATGTAACACCCTCGATGCGGCTATATCTCCCACGTGTCGAAGCACGACTTAGAGGCATAACCGCATTGAAGGCAATGTCGCAAGAGAGGTAATCTTCACACAACCCATGTAATGAATAAGGAAAAGGATACATAGTTGGCTTACAATCTCCACTTCACACAATACATGAATAAAGCATTACATCATCCAGATACAATCAAGGTCCGGCTACGGAACCAAAATAGAAGAAGACTACCCCAAATGCTACACAGATCCCCGATCGTCCCAACTGGGCTCCACTACTGATCAACTGAACGAAACCACACAAAGAACAACATCTTCATCAAGCTCCTCCTTGAGCTCGGTTGCGCACCTGCATGGTATCAACGACACCTGCAAACTGGGTTTGGAAGTAATTTGTGAGTCACGGGGACTCAACAATCTCACACCCTCGTGATCAAGACTATTTAAGCTTATAGGTAGGGAAAAGGTATGAGGTGGAGCTACAGCAAGCACTAGCATATATGGTGGCTAACTTACACAAATGAGAGCGAGAAGAGAAACGCAAAGCACGGTCGAGAAACTATGATCAAGAAGTGATCCTAGAACAACCTACGTCAAGAGTAACCCCAACACCGTGTTCACTTCCCGGACTCCGCCGAGAAGAGACCATCACGGTTACTCACGCGGTTGATCCATTTTAATTAAGTTAAGTTTCACGTTTTCTACAACCGGACATTAACAAATTCCCATCTGCCCATAACCGCAGGCACGGCTTTCGAAAGTTCAAAACCCTGCAGGGGTGTCCCAACTTAGCCCATCACAAGCTCTCACGGTCAACGAAGGATATTCCTTCTCCTAGGAAGACCCAATTAGACTCGGAATCCCGGTTACAAGACATTTCGACAATGGTAAAACAAGACCAGCAAAGCCACCCGAATGTGCCGACAAATCCCAATAGGATCTGCACATATCTCGTTCTCAGGGTGCACCGGATTGTCCAAGGTTCCGGTAGGCTAGCCCAGAGTTGCCCCTGGTGGCCACCGACAGCTGACAGGTTGGACCAACACTGAGAGGAGCACTGGACCGGGGGGGGGGGGTTTAAATAAAGATGACCGTTGAGTCTACAGAACCCAAGGGAAAAAAGCTTAGGTGGCAAATGGTAAAACCAATGTTGGGCCTTGCTGGAGGAGTTTTATTCAAGGCGAATTATCAAGGGGTTCCCATTATAACCCAACCGTGTAAGGAACGCAAAATCAAGGAACATAACACCGGTATGATGGAAACTAGGGCGGCAAGAGTGGAACAAAACACCAGGCATAAGGCCGAGCCTTCCACCCGTTACCAAGTATATAGATGCATTAAGTAAATAAGAGATATTGTGATATCCCAACAAAATATCCATGTTCCAACAAGGAACAAACTCCAATCTTCACCTGCAACTAGCAACGCCATAAGAGGGGCTGAGCAAAGCGGTAACATAGCCAAACAACGGTTTGCTAGGACAAGGTGGGTTAGAGGCTTGGCTCAACAATATGGGAGGCATGATATAACAAGTGGTAGGTATCGCAGCATAGGTATAGCAAAAGAGCGAGCATCTAGCAAGCAAAGATAGAAGTGATTTCGAGGGTATGGTCATCTTGCCTGAGATCCCGCAAGGAAGAAGAACGAGCCCATGAAGAAGACAAATGGATGTAGCCGAACGGATCCTCACAAAACGCGATGTTATCGGAACCAACCCGAAGAGACACACCGGAAAGAAGCAAACAACCTAGTAAACAACCAACACATAATCATGTGATGATGCACAATCAAGTATGATGCATGTCCGGTTTAATGAAGCATGGCATGGAAAAATGCACAAACAAACCTACAAATTAAGTGGAGCTCAACATGCAACTCCGTTGCATATTGACGAAACACCACATGACTTATTTAGTTCTCTCTCGTTTATGAACTCAACAATATTAAATGTTGTTTAGCATGGCAAGGGGTGAAGCAAAGTAAAACTACATATCTAGGAAAGTTTAAATGAGGCCGGAACAACAAGCAAGAAGTCCGAAAAATCCTCATGAGCATAATTATGGATTTGGTACTGTTCTGCCCTAAACCATATTTTAGAGTTGTTAAACATGCAAAGTAATGCCAGCATGTTAAACTAGACATTTTTCCACCCCATTTACATATAAATTTTATTAAATTCAGAGTTACGGTTATTTAGGTATGAATTAAAGCATTTTAACATGGCATAGGAGCAAATTTAACCAAACAACAATTTAAACATTTCAAACATGCATGAAAATGGCATATTATTAATCTGCACAAAATTCTAAGCATTTTTCATATATAAAGTTTTTTCAAATGATGCACGGTTTGGGAGTTATTAAATGCATGTTGCTTGGGGGGTTTTCTGCAAAACAGCGTTCTCTGAAAAAAAGGAAAAACGTTGAAAGGAAAAAAACATGTCGGGCTGGATCTGCTCTCACCATAGGCCTTGCCCAGAACTGTGGGGAGGTGCCAGGAGGGGCGCGATGGGCTGGCGCGGTCCAGCAGAGGAGTGGCTGGGCCTTGGGCCTGACGGTGGAGGAGGGAGGCCAGCAGGGGGCGATGCTGGGCCTGGGTGCGATCATCAGGCGCTGGTGCTGGGCCGGCCTTGCCGGAGGAGGCAGCGGGCGTTGGAGCGGCCCCGTTCGATGCAGAGGAGGCGCGCCCTCTTCTCGACAGGAAGCAGAAGCAGAGCAGTGGCGGCGCAAACTCCGGCAACGACGAGGGCTGAAGGCAGCAGCGACTTAGGTGGCTTGGACGAGCGGGACGGCGATGGAGCGCGAGGGAGTAGGGGCTCGTGAGGAGCGCTCAGGGATGCGAAGGAGGAATGGCGACGTGGCGTTCGGGAAGGCTGGGTTCGGGGAACTTGGTGGCCTCCATCCATGGTAGCTCGAGGTCGTCGGCGCTGGGCGTTAGGATCCACTGGATCGAGACGAGGTGAGGGCATCGGCTTCAGTCGAAGCAGGGTGCGACGGCGGCGTTCGGCTCGCCAAAGGAAGGGCGCGGGACTTGGTGTGGGTAGGGCATCGCGAGGCGACGGCGCGAGAGGAACCGTGCGCAGGCGACCCGATCCGGCGGGGGGGAGCTCCTGTGGGAGAGGGATGAGACCAGGAAGAGGTCAAAGAAGGGGAGAAACGAGAAGAAGAGGAGGACAGGGAGAAGGAGCGAGCGGCCTGGCCTGGTGCTGCTGCTTGGGTGGCCGGCGACCACCGGCGAGGCAGAGGTGCGGGGACGAGGAGGCACAGCCTCGTGCGTTTCCTCGGGCACGCGGGCGTGGAGAAGGAGCTCGAGCTCCTGGTTGCTGCTGGTCGAGGAGGGCCGTGGGGATCTCTGGATGGAGGGGATGGATAGATGGAATTGGGGCGACAAGAGGTTGGCCCGATTGGAAAATCAAGGAAGGATTTTGGATCGGGAGGGGATCCCGATGTGGGAGAGGAGTGGCGGCGGCAGCTAGGGGATCCCTAGAAACTAGGTGGTTTGTCTAGATATATATAGTAGGTGGGTTTGACTTAGGGGTATATCGTCCCTCCAATTGTAATCGGACGGACGGGAAAAATAGGCTAGGGAGTCCAATTAACAAAACGGAGATGTTTTGTAGATGTTTGGGGATGATCCGGACACGATGGTGACGACTGATCGGGTCGGGTCCGGGACAATTTTCTGATGCGCGTGCGAGGAGGGCCGCGGACTGACGAGAGAGGTTAGGTAGGGCCTGACGGTGAGTGGTAGTGGGCTGTGCAGAAGGCCTCAAGCTGGGAGAAGAGAAAAGAGGGAGGCCCGGCGACTGTTTCCGGAGACCAAAAACGTCTGACGATTTGACCGGCTATATTGCCGCTATAAATATCCGTTGGGGCATCAAATGGACTCCGATTGCGATGAAACATGGCAAGCGGTCTACATACACTATAACAAGACCGCACGCCAACTTTCATCCCATTCCGAGAACATTTTTCGGCCACTTATAAAATACTATTTTGGACATGCCGCGAGCGTGTGCAAGTGTGTCTGGGCTCAGAACGGACAATGGAAGGAACTGGGAGACCGGGACAGATGCAAGTTTTGAAAACAAGAGGATGCAATGCACATGATGACATGATAAGATGCAACACGCAAGAAAATGACATGGCAACGACAGCGAATAACTGAAAGACACCTGGCGCATCGGTCTCGGGGCTTCACAACACTCCACCACTACGAGAGTGTGACGCCCCGAGACCGTTGCGCCAGGTGTCTTCCATTTATTAGCTGTCGTTGCCATGCCATTCGCTTGCGTGTTGCATCTTGTCTTGTCATCATGTGCATTGCATCATCATGTTTTCAAAACCTGCATCCGTCCGGGTTTCCCCAGTTCCGTCTGTTGCCCGTTCTGAGCCCAAACACACTTGCACACGCCCGCGGCACGTCCGGAATATTATTTTATAAGTGGTCGGAAAATGTTCTCGGATTGGGTTGAAAGTTGGCGCGTGGTCTTATTATAGTGTAGATAGACTGCCTGTCAAGTTTCATCGCATTCGGAGTTCGTTTGTAGCCCAACAGTTAAACTATAGAGGCATTATAGCCGGTCTAACGTCGGACGTTTTCGGTCTCAAGAAACATTCGCCGGGCCTCTCCTCTTCTCTCTTCTCAGCCCTTTGCCCTCTGCACCACCTCTCACCGCCAGGCCCTACCTAACCTCTCTCGTCTGCCCACGGACCTCCTCCCGCGCGCGTCCGAAATCTATCCCGGACCTGACCCGGACAGTCGTTACCGTTGGATCCGGATCATCCCCAAACATCTACAAAACATCACCGTTTTCGCATTTGGACTCCCTAGTCTATTTTTCTCGACCGCTCGATTTTATTTGGAGGGACGGATTAGCCCCTAACCTATTTCACCTGATGTATATATTTGGTCCAACCCTACAAATTAGGAGGTCTGTCCCATCCACCCTCCTGCCCGCCGCCACCTACCTACCCTCTCCCTCTCGGGATCCATCCTCTCCTTGTTTTCAGCACCAGGCAACCAAATCCAGCCAATTCCTTCGATCCTTCCATCCAACCGCTCCACCGCCTCACCTCGACGACTGGCGCCGCTGCCGATGACCACTTCTAGGAGCTCCAGCGCCATGGCCATCCCGAGCTCGGCCCGCGTGTCGACAGGGAATGCACGAGGCTGTCCTCCTTGTCACCGCGCCTCTGCTTCTCCATGGACTGGCCTCGTCGCCGCCCAAGTCCACCAGGGCTTCAGCCATGCCCGTGCCCTCCTTCACGCGCTGCCCCGCCAGGACCCTGTCGCCTCTCTTCCTCTCCTTCTCCTATTTCTTTCCTCCCTCTCTGTCACTTCTCTGATTTCTTCTCCCTGCCATGGCCTTGCAGCTCCCGCCATTGGCCTGCTGCGTTCGTCACCGGAGCTGCCAGATCCGCCGAGCTGGGACGGATCCTCACGTCCTCCGCCCAAATCGTCGCGTCCGCCCGGTTCCTCTCGCGTCGTCGCCCTGCTTCCCCTGCAACGAACGAGGAGGCGCGCTGCCGCGCGTTGAACCCTCCTCTGCCTCGCGCAGAGTCAGATCGAACCGCTCGCCCGCGTGACCCCATCGCCAGATCCCATGCGCCCCCTATCTCGTCAGGTCGTTTGGGCCAACTCCTCACGCGCATAGCCCGCAAGCCGCGCCTTGCACCTCCAGGCTTAATTGGGCCTCAGCCCGATGTGAGCGGCCCCGTTTCCCTGTGCACTTTTGGGCCGGCCACCTTCGGCCCGTTCATTTTTTTCTGTTGTCAGCGAATTATTTAATTTCTCAGGGCTTTGCATATTTACAGAACTTCCCCTATTTTAAACTGCTAATAACTTTTGAACCATGCATCCAATTAAAACATGTCATATATGTAACTTGACTAGAATTTCATCTAGTTTAATAATTTGCAACTTTCATCTATGTTCAAAATGCTTAAAATGTTGTTTGTCTAAATTTTGCTCCTATGCCATGTTAAAATGCTTTAATCCATAACTTAATAACCGTAGCTCCAAACCTAATAAACTTTATTTGTAAATGGGGTGGAAAATGCCTAGTTTAACATGGCGGCGAACCTAATAAATGCATATGGGGATTTACCGGAATTGTTGTTCGTTGCTTCCGGCCTCATTTAAACTTGACTAGATAGGTAGTTTTACTTTGCTTCACCCTCTTGCCATGTTTAACAACATTTAATATTGTTGGGTACATAAACAAGATCGAACTAAATAAGTCACGTGGTGTTTCGCCAATGTGCAACGGAGTTGCATATTGAGCTCCATTTAATTTGTAGGATTGTTTGTGCACTTTGCCATGCCATGCTTCATTAAACCGGACATGCATCATACTTGATTGTGCATCATGCCATGATTATGTGATGGTTGTTTACCATGATTGTTTGCTTCTTTCCGATGTTGCTTCTTCGGGTTGGTTCCGATAACGTCGTGTTGTGAGGACCCCTTCGACTACGTCTGTTTATCTTCTTCATGGACTCGTTCTTCTTCCTTGCGGGATTTCAGGCAAGATGACCATACCCTCGAAATCACTTCTATCTTTGCTTGCTTATTGCTCGCTCTCTTGCTATGCCTCTGCTGCGATACCTACCACTTGCTATATCATGCCTCCCATATTGTTAAGCCAAGCCCCTAACCCACCTTGTCCTAGCAAATCGTTGTTTGGCTATGTTACCGCTTTACTCAGCCCCTCTTATAGCGTTGTTAGTTGCAGGTGAAGATCGGAGCTTGTTCCATGTTTGGAACATGGTTATTTTGTTGGGATATCACAATATCTTTTATTTATATTAATGCATCTATATACTTGGTAAAGGGTGGAAGGCTCGGCCTTATGCCTGGTGGTTTGTTCCACTCTTGCCGCCCTAGTTTCTGTCATACCGGTGTTATGTTCCTTGATTTTGCGTTCCTTACACGGTTGGGTTATAATGGGAACCCCTTGACAGGTCCCCTTGAATAAAACTCCTCCAGCAAGGCCCAACATTGGTTTTACATTTGCCACCTAGCCTTTTCTTTCCATTGGGTAGGCCTGCCCAAGGGTCATCTTTATTTAAACCCCCGAGCCAGTGCTCCTCTGAGTGTTGGTCCAACCTGTCAGCTGCCGGTGGCCACCAGGGGCAACTCTGGGCTGGCCTACCAGAACCTTGGACAATCCAGTGTGCCCTGAGAACGAGATATGTGCAGCTCCTATCGGGATTTGTCGGCACATTCGGGTGGCTTTGCTGGTCTTGTTTTACCATTGTCGAAATGTCTTGTAACCAGGTTTCCGAGCCTGATCGGGTCTTCCTGGGAGAAGGAATATCCTTCATTGACCGTGAGAGCTTGTGATGGGCCAAGTCGGGAAACCCCTGCTGGGATTTGAACTTTTGAAAGCCATTCCCGCGGTTATGGGCAGATGGGAATTTGTTAATGTCCGGTTGTAGAAAACCTGAAACTTATCTTAAGTAAAATGCATCAACCGCGTGTGTTACCGTGATGGTCTCTTTCCGGCAGTGTCCGGGAAGTGAACATGGTGTTGGAGTTATGCTTGACGTAAGTTGCTCTAGGATCACTTCTTGATCATAGATTCTCGACCGTGCTTTTGCCTTCTCTTCTCGCTCTCATTTGCATATGTTAGCCACCAAATACGCTAGTCGCTTGCTGCAGCTCCACCTCATAACTTCTACCCTACCTATAAGCTTAAATAGTCTTGATCGCGAGGGTGTGAGATTGCTGAGTCCCCGTGACTCACAGATTTCTTCCAAAACCAGTTTGTAGGTGCTCGATGATACCGTATAGGTGACGCAACCTAGCTCTAGGAGGAGCTCGATGATACCGTACAGGTGACGCAACCGAGCTCTAGGAGGAACTCGATGAAGACCTTGTTCGTAGTGTTGTTTCGTTCCAGTTGATCAGTAGTGGAGCCCAGTTGGGACGATCGGGGATCTGTGTAGCATTTGGGGTAGTCTTCTTTTATTGTGGGTTCCGTTGTCGGACCTTGTGTGTATCTGGATGATGTAATGCTTTATTCATGTATTGTGTGAAGTGGCGTGTGTAAGCCAACTATGTATCTCTTTCCCTTATGTATTACATGAGTTGTGTGAAGATTACCTCACTTGCGACATTGCTTACCATGCGGTTATGCCTCTAAGTCGTGCTTCGACACGTGGGAGATATAGCCGCATTGTGGGCGATACAAGTTGGTAATCAGAGCCTTCCCCGACTTTAGGAGCCCCCTGCTTGATCGAATCGTTGGCATTGTTGAGTCTAGAAAAATGTTTTGAGTCATTTAGGATTATATATATCGGAGAGTAGGATTCTTTTTACTCCTCAGTCCCTTCATCGCTTTGGTGAGGCATTCCGATGTAGAGTTTTGATGCTTCTCTTCTCATATTTCACTAAAAAAAATTTAGGATCACGCGGGTATGTTGGAATCATTCCGATGGTTTTGTGACGAGAACATTGTTCTTGGTGCCTCCTGACATTTAGGGGTTGTGGCAATGTCCCGGGGAGTTGAGCTCCGAGGTGTTGTCGTCACAATTTTATCGTTGCAGTTTTGGAATACCTGAGTTTCGCCAACATCAAAAATATCCTTTATGCAGTTGTTGGTGAGATAACCTCGACGCCACCCAGTACTCGGGCGGGAGTTCGGGAGTATTGCCATAACTCGTATAACGGATGCTTTTTGAAGGTTGAGGTAAAGGATTTCCGAAGGTTTCTTGGTTATGTGTTGAAGGATGGATACAGCTGGATGTAGGATTTGTTAGTTTTGGGTGAGATATTATGCTTCCCCTGTATCCCCAACACCTGATTGCATAACCGGAAAGTTTCGGGAGTTTATAAGTGGGAATTCAAGTAGCTCTTAGGATATCTTTCCAACAGATGTATGATATGAAATTGGGGTTCGACGTCTAGTGGTCTGCCTATCCACGGTTGGTTTTACAGTGGTCTCGTTGTGTCTTAAAGAGTCCTTGGCAAGACTTGGGGACGCTTCGTATGTTACGTGCACTGCCTTGTACATGATGGTGCTGTACGAGCGAGCCCGTGTAGGCCCCACCACAAAACTTCAGACAAAATCTCCATCATATGATTGTTCCGGCTTATTCCGCAAGCCAATCCTTTGTTTTGTTTTTGAGCTGTGGTATTCGAGTTGCTTCGAAGTCAAATGTTGATTCCATACCTTTCCTAAGCGGTGTTCTCATGTTCCTATGTGAATACCAATCCTTCATGATAATCGAGATTGTCATGTCAATCCTTTTCAACCGGCGTGTTTCTCTTCAAGTGGATCCGATCATTTCAACATCCATAAGATCAACTCTATGTTTTCTCAACGTTGTTTGTTTCATTCGTCCCAAGTTGCCTTTGTTTTTCCCACCCTTCCTCCCTTGTTTTTCTTCAAGGGCCTAGATTTCTGGATCAAGTATCCATTTTATCGATGGAAGTCTCTTCATTCTTTCCAATCAATGTTCATATCCGGTGATTCTCATGAAGATTCTAACGGAGCTTCAAGTGTTGTATTCTTCGATCTTTTCTTCTCCGGTGGATTTAATTCAAACTTTATCGATCATATCCTTTCCTCGTTTCTAATGTTTTATCATGCCGGTGCACCTCTTAATCATTCCTCTCGCTATTAATTATTCCGGAGTGCTCAAGATATCTAGAAGATTCGTGTTTTCATTCCTAATACGTTCAAGATATTACGAGGTCTTATCTCATTCAAGCCATTTAATTCAACCGGTGCTATCTCTCTCTCTCTTCAAATCTTTTCAACAGTGTTTTTTCTCTTGAGTGGGCCCTAACTCACAGGTCTTTCCCAGGATCTTACCTGACTCTTCTAATTTTCCTGGAGATTTTCAAATTCTTTTCTGAAGTTTGACGTAAGCATGAATTGTCATCAGTCAGATGGTTTCTCCAAGATCTTATAATTTTTCTAATCATTGGCTCAACCTCTTTGCTTTTCATTCTCCTGGAGTATCTCAACAATTCATGATGGTGTTTCTCATCGTAATTCTCGGATTTTGAAGACCGTAGAAGAGTTTCTCTTAAATCTTCCTCCATTCTCGTGAAGATTCATGGCTCTAGCTTTTACACCATCCTCTCATAATTGTTTTCGATTGTGAGAATTCTTTTCATCCATCCGGTGCATTTCAAGAGCCTTTCAGTTTGATTCTCCGGAGGCCATCAATTCAGGATTAATCATTCCAGCTTTCAGCTCTCGTTCACCTAATCTTACCGGTGCATCATTCAAGTATTCTCTAATCAGCTCATGATCTATTCGTACTCATGTATCTAAATTCTATCAAGTATCTTCTTTCGTTTTCAATTTTTCCCAGTGAATTGTATCTTTGCTTCTTTCCTTTCCAATTCTTACGGTGGTTCGTTCAAGATCTCTCTTCCTTGGCTATCATATCAATTCTTTCGTTCTTTCAAATTATACCGGTGGTTCGTCGAAGACCTTGTCAAGTTTGTGCTATATCTCTCTTAATCCTTTCTATGAGAATAAGTAGTGTGCCAAATCCATTGTTTGTCATCAATTTAATTGATGAAGGATAAGCATAATGTAATTCTTATTCTTGTTTCATCGAGTGAATTCAATCCCTGCTTTCCAGAGTGGTTCATCCTATCACATTCTCGGTTCGAGATGCTTTATCTTTTCTCCCGGTATTCCAAGTTTCCACTTTATCTCGTCGCGAAGCTCCATCTAAATCATTGCAAGGCTTCACCTTATATTCTCAACTTCTCTTCCTTTTGTCATCCTTTCGATTACAGGAGTTATTCATGGAGACTCTACATGATGGTTCATCAAGGATTTAATTCCTTCTTGAAGTTTTTCATCGAGATTCTTTTCAGAGGAGCTCAAGCATTCTTCATCTTGTAATCCGGAGTGCAATTCTTTTCCGTATCATGGGAGGTGGTATTATGTCATTCTTGATAATTTGAGTTCATGTTTCATGATTCACATGTTGTCAAGAATGAGGTATTTTAAATTCATCAATCTCTCCTTTGGAATTATCTTAGGTTATATTTCACCTAAAGCCTTCCCTAAGGATTGTTGCTATTTATGGTGCTTATAAATGACTCAAGTTCTTCTTTTATCCTACCGGTGAAATAGTTTCTCGTCTCCTTGGTCATACCAATCCAAGTCTTTGTTCCGTTAGTGGAAGAATTTCACCTCATAGTTTTGAGAAGTTTTTCCTAAGTCCACTACCAGCTTACTCTTTCCGTTTTTGGTTTTCCAACTACTCCGTTCGACCCTTCTCCTAAGGATGCCTTTTCAAGCTCAATTGTGGCAGAAGTTGGCATTTTCTTCGCCATTTATCTTCTATTCTTTCGTTCCGGAGGCTTTGTGTTGTTGCTCTCTCCTCTCATCATCTCGAATGTTGAGGATCATGTTTTTATTTTCGTGCTTATCCATTTAACCAGAATGTTGTGCCCTCTGCTCTAGTTCTTTTATCTTATCAAGTTTGTATTACTTTTCAATCGGAGTGCTGCCCGAAGTTGTTCTTCCTTGTTCCTCTTTTCTAACAGAGTGTTTTCAACTTCGTTCATCTTCGTTGTATTCTTTTCTCAAAATGGCTTAACCTTTTCAAGGTTCTTTGGTTTCACTCATTGGTCAAAGAAGCAACTTAGCTTTACCCCTCCTCTTTCTCTTCCGTTTTCCCTCCGGTGCCATTCTAGATCTCGGGACGAGATCCTCTCATAGTGGTGGAGTGTTGTGACGCCCTGCGACCGTTGCGCCATGTGTCTTCCAGTTATTCGCTGTCGTTGCCATGTCATTCGCTTGCGTGTTGCATCTTGTCTTGTCATCATGTGCATTGCATCATCATGTTTTCAAAACCTGCATCCATCCAGGTTTCCCCAGTTCCGTACGTTGCCCGTTCTGAGCCCAAACACACTACCCGCCCGCGGCACGTCCGAAATATTATTTTATAAGTGGTCGGAAAATGTTCTCGGATTGGGTTGAAAGTTGGCGTGTGTTCTTATTATAGTGTAGATAGACCGCCTGTCAAGTTTCATCGCATTCGGAGTTCGTTTGATAGCCCAATCGTTAAACTATAGCGGCATTGTAGTTGGTCTAATGTCGGACGTTTTCGGTCTCCGGAAACAGTCGCCCGGCCTCTCCTCTTCTCTCTTCCCAGCCCTTTGCCTTCTGCACTACCTCTCACCGCTAGGCCCTACCTAACCTCTCTCGTCTGCCCGCGGACCTCCTCCCGCGCGCGTCCGAAATCTGTCCCAGACCCAACCCGGACAGTCGTTACCGTTGGATCCGGATCATCCCCAAACATCTACAAAACATCACCGTTTTCTCATTTGGACTCCCTAGTCTATTTTTCTCGACCGCTCGATTTTATTTGGAGGGACGGATTAGCCCCTAACCTATTTCACCTGATGTATATATTTGGTCCAACCCTAAAAATTAGGAGGTCTATCCCATCCACCCTCCTGCCCGCCGCCACCTACCTACCCTCTCCCTCTCGGGATAAATCCTCTCCTTGTTTTCAGCACCAGCCAACCAAATCCAGCCAATTCCATCGATCCTTCCATCCAACCGCTTCACCGCCTCACGTCGACGACCGGCGCTGCTGCCGATGACCACCTCCAGGAGCTCCAGCGCCATGGCCATCCCGAGCTCGGCCCGCGTGCCGACAGGGAACGCACGAGGTTGTCCTCCTTGTCCCCGCACCTCTGCTTCGCCATGGACTGGCGTCGTCGCCGCCCAAGTCCACCGGAGCTTCAGCCATGCCTGTGCCCTCCTTCACGCACTGCCCCGCCAGGACCCCGTCGTCTCTCTTCCTCTCCTTCTCCTATTTCCTTCCTCCCTCTCTGTCACTTCTCTAATTTCTTCTCCCCGCCATGGCCTTGCAGCTCCCGTCGCTGGCCTGCTGCATTCGTCACCGGAGCTGCCAGATCCACCGAGATGGGACGGATCCCCACGTCCTCCGCCCAAATCGTCGCCTCCGCCCGGTTCCTCTCGCGCCGTCACCCTGCTTCCCCTGCATCGACCGAGGAGGCGCGCTGCCGCGCATTGCCTCGCGTGGAGTCAGCTCGAACCGCTCGCCCGCGTTGACCCCATCGCCAGATCTCGTGCGCCCCTTGTCTCGTCAGGTCGTTTGGGCCAACTCCTCACGCGCATAGCCTGCAAGCCGCGCCTTGCGCCTCCAGGCTCAGCTGGGCCTCAGCCCAATGTGAGCAGCCCCCATTCCCTGTGCACTTTTGGGCCGGCCAGTTTCGGCCCATTCATTTTTTTTCTGTTGTCAGCGAATTATTTAATTTCTCAGGGCTTTGCATATTTATGGAACTGCCCCTATTTCAAACTGCTAATAACTTTTGAACCATGCATCCAATTAAAACATGTCATATATGTAACTTGACTAGAATTTCATCTAGTTTAATAATTTGCAACTTTAATCTATGTTCAAAATGCTTAAAATGTTCTTTGTTTAAATTTTGCTCCTATGCCATGTTAAAATGCTTTAATCCATAACTTAATAACCATAGCTCCAAACCTAATAAACTTTATATGTAAATGGGGTGGAAAAATGCCTAGTTTAACATGGTGGCTTTACTTTGCATGTTTAACAACTCTAAAATTGTGTTTAGGGCAGAACAGTACCAAACCTAATATATGCATTTGGGGATTTACTGGAATTGTTGTTCGTTGCTTCCGGCCTCAATTAAACTTGACTAGATAGGTAGTTTTACTTTGCTTCACCCTCTTGCCATGTTTAATAACATTTAATATTGTTGGGTACATAAACAAGATCGAACTAAATAAGTCACGTGGTGTTTCGTCAATATGCGACAGAGTTGCATATTGAGCTCCATTTAATTTGGAGGATTGTTTGTGCACTTTGCCATACCATGCTTCATTAAACCGGACATGCATCATACTTGATTGTGCATCATGCCATGATTATGTGATGGTTGTTTACCATGATTGTTTGCTTCTTTCCGGTGTTGCTTCTTCGGGTTGGTTCCGATAACGTCGTGTTGTGAGGATCCCTTCGACTACGTCCGTTTATGTTCTTCATGGACTCGTTCTTCTTCCTTGCGGGATTTCAAGCAAGATGACCATACCCTCAAAATCACTTCTATCTTTGCTTGCTAGTTGCTCGCTCTCTTGCTATGCCTGTGCTGCGATACCTACCACTTGCTATATCATGCCTCCCATATTGTTAAGCCAGGCCTCTAACCCACCTTGTCCTACCAAACCGTTGTTTGGCTATGTTACCGCTTTGCTCAGCCCCTCTTATAGCGTTGTTAGTTGCAGGTGAAGATCGGAGCTTGTTCCATGTTTGGAACATGGTTATTTTGTTGGGATATCACAATATCTTTTATTTATATTAATGCATCTATATACTTGGTAATGTTGGGGATCGTAGCAGAAATTTAAAATTTTCTACGCATCACCAAGATCAATCTATGGAGTAATCTAGCAACGAGGGGAAGGGGAGTGCATCTACATACCCTTGTAGATCGCTAAGCGGAAGCGTTGCAAGAACGTGGATGAAGGAGTCGTACTCGCACCAATTCAGATCGCGGTTGATTCCGATCTAGCACCGAACGGAAGGGGCCTCCGCGTTCAACACACGTACAGCCCGGGGACGTCTCCTCCTTCTTGATCCAGCAAGGGGAGAGGAGAAGTTGAGGGAGAACTCCAGCATCACGACGGCGTGGTGGTGGAGCTTGTGGTATTCCTGCAGGGCTTCGCCAAGCTCTACGGAGGAGGAGGAAGAGTTGGAGGAGGGAGGGCTGCGCCAGGGAAGAGGTCACGGCTGCCCTCCCGCCCCTCCACTATATATAGGGGCAAGGAAAGAGGGGGAGGCGCCCTAGGGTTTCCCCTAGGGGTCGGCGGCTAGGCAGATTGGATCTCCCTAGGGAAAATCCTAGGGAGACTTGCCCCCCAAGCGAAGCAGGTGGAGGCTTGCCTCCCAAGCCAGGTGGAGGCGCCCCAACCCCCCAAGTAACATGGGAAAGGGTGTGGGGGGCGCACCACCCCTTAGTGGGCTGGTTTGCCCCTTCCCCTTTGGCCCATGAGGCCCTCCCACACTTGCCGGGGCTCCCGAAACACCTTTCGGTCATGCTGGCCATAACCTGATACCCCCGGAACAGTTCCGGACTCCAATACCCTTCGTCCAATATACCGATCTTCACCTCCGGACCATTCCGGAGCTCCTCGTCATGTCCGGGATCTCATCCGGGACTCCGAACAACCTTCGGTAACCACATACTATTTCCCATAACAACTCTAGCGTCACCGAACCTTAAGTGTGTAGACCCTACGGGTTCGGGAACCATGCAGACATGACCGAGACAACTCTCCGGCCAATAACCAACAGCGGGATCTGGATACCCATGTTGGTTCCCACATGTTCCACGATGATCTCATCGGATGTACCACGATGTCGAGGATTCAATCAATCCCGTATACAATTCCCTTTGTCCAGCGGTATTGTACTTGCCTGAGATTAGATCGTCGGTATCCGATACCTTGTTCAATCTCGTTACCGGCAAGTCTCTTTACTCGTTCCGTAACACATCATCCTGTGATCAACTCCTTGGTCACATTGTGCACATTATGATGATGTCCTACCGAGTGGGCCCAGAGATACCTCTCTGTTTACACGGAGTGACAAATCCCAGTCTCGATTCGTGCCAACCCAACAGACACTTTCGGAGATACCTGTAGTGTACCTTTATAGCCACCTAGTTACGTTGTGACGTTTGGCACACCCAAAGCACTCCTACGGTATCCGGGAATTGCACAATCTCATGGTCTAAGGAAATGATACTTGACATTAGAAAAGCTTTAGCATACGAACTACACGATCTTTGTGCTAGGCTTAGGATTGGGTCTTGTCCATCACATCATTCTCCTAATGATGTGATCCCGTTATCAATGACATCCAATGTCCATGGTCAGGAAACCGTAACCATCTATTGATCAACGAGCTAGTCAACTAGAGGCTTACTAGGGACATGGTGTTGTCTATGTATCCACACATGTATCTGGGTTTCCTATCAATACAATTCTAGCATGGATAATAAACGATTATAATGAACAATGAAATATAATATAATAATAACTAATTTATTATTGCCTCTAGGGCATATTTCCAACAGTCTCCCACTTGCACTAGAGTCAATAATCTAGTTCACATCGCCATGTGATTAACACTCACAGGTCACATCGCATGTGACCAACATCCAAGAGTCTACTAGACTCAATGATCTAGTTCACATCACTATGTGATAAACACTCAAAGAGTTCTGGGTTTGATCATGTTATGCTTGTGAGAGAGGTTGTAGTCAACGGGTCTTGCCATATTCAGATCCCTATGTATTTCGCAAAACTTTATGTCATATCATAGATGGTGCTACCACGTTCCACTTGGAGCTATTCCAAGTTGTTGCTCCATTATACGTATCCGGTATCTCTACTCAGAGATATCCGGATAGGTGTTAAGCTTGCATCGACATAACTCTTTACGTCAAACTCTTTATCAGCTCCATAACCGAGAAACATTTCCTTATTCCTCTAAGGATAATTTTTGACCGCTATCTGGTGATCTACTCCTAGATCACCTTTGTACCCTCTTGCCAGACATATGGCAAGGCACACATCAGGTGCGGTACTTCAGCATGGCATACCGTATAGAGCCTATGACAAAAGCATAGGGGACGACCTTCGTCCTTCCTCTTTCTTCTGCCGTGGTCAATCTTTGAGTCTTACTCAACTTCACACCTTACAACTCAAGTAAGAACCCCTTCTTTGATTGATCTATTTTGAACTCCTTCAAAAACATGTCAAGGTGTGCGTTCTTTGAAAGTATCATCAGGCGTCTTGGTCTATCTCTATAGATCTTGATGCCCAATATGTAAGCAGCTTTATCCAGGTCTTCCTTTGAAAAACACTCTTCAAACAACCGTTTATGCTTTCCAGAAATTCTACATTATTTCGGATCTACAATATGTCATCCACATATACTTATCAGAAATGTTGTAGTGCTCCCACTCACTTTCTTGTAAATATAAGTTTCTAGCAAACATTGTATAAACCTAAAAGCTTTGATCACTCCATCAAAGTATGTATTCTGACTCCGAGATGCTTGCTCTAGTCCATAGAAGGATTGTTGGAGCAAGCATACCTTTTAGCATCCTTAGGATCGACAAAACCTTTTATTGTATCACATACAAACTTTTCTTACAGAAACTGGTAAGAAAACTTGTTTTGGCATCCATCTGTCAGATTTCATAATCAAAAAATACAGATAATGCTAACATGATTCTGACAGACTTAAGCATCGCTACGGGTGAGAAATTCTCATCGTAGTCAACTCCTTGAACTTGTGAAAAGACTCTTTCCCACAAGTCGCACTTCATAGACAGTAACATTACCGTCCACGTCCGTCTTCTTCTTAAAGATCCATTTATCTCAATGGCTTGCCGATCAACGGGAAGTCCACCAAAGTCCATACTTTGTTCTAATATATGGATCCTATCTCGGATTTCATGGCTTCTAACCATTTGTCGGAATACGGGCCCACCATCGCTTCTCCATAGCTCGTAGGTTCATTGTTGTCTAACAACATGATATCTGAGACAGGATTACCATACCACTCAGGAGTAGTACATATCCTTGTCGACCTACGAGGTTCGATAGCAACTTGATTCGAAGCTTCATGATCACTATCATTAACTTCCTATTCAACAGACGTAGGCTCCATAGAAAACATCTTTCTGTGTTGCATCACTCTCTGGTTGAAGTAAAGGTTCGACAACCTCATCAAGTTCTATCTTCCTCCCACTCAATTCTTTCGAGAGAAAATCCTTCTCGAGAAAGGACCCGTTCTTAGCGACAAACAATTTGCCCTCGGATCTGAGATAGAAGGTGTACCCAACTGTCACCTTTGGGTATCCTATGAAGATGTGTTTGTCCGCTTTGGGTTCGAGCTTCTCCGGCTGAAGCCTTAAGCATCGCAGCCCCAAACATTACGAAACGACAACTTTGGTTTCTTGCCAAACCAATGTTCATACGGCGTCGTCTCAACAGACTTATATGGTGTCCTATCTAAAGTGAATGCAGCTGTCTGTAATGCATAACCTCAAAATAATAGCGGTAGATCGGTAAGAGACATCATAGATCGCACCATATTTCATAAGGTTTGATTACGACGTCTGGACACACCATTACCCTGTGGTGCTCCAGGTGGCTTCAATTGTGAAACAATTCCACAATGTCTTAAGTGATTGCCAAACTCATAACTCAGAAAATCCCCTTTTGATCAGATCGTAGGAACATGATCTTATTGTTATGATGATTCTTAACTTCACTCTGAAATCGCTTGAACTTTTTCAAACGTTTCAGACTTGTGCTTCATTAAGTAGATATACCTATATCTACCCAAATCGTCAGTGAAGATGAGAAAATAGCGATATCCACCGCACACTTCAATTCTCATTGGATCACATGCATCAGCATGCATGATTTCCAACAAGTCACTTGCCCGTTTCATTGTACCTGAAAATGGGGTCTTAGTCATCCTGCCCATGAGGCATGGCTCGCATGTGTCAAGTGATTCAAAATCAAGTGACTCCAAACATCCATCGACATGGAGTTTCTTCATGCATCTTACGCCAATATGACCTAAGCGGCAGTGCCACGAGAAAGTGGTACTATCATTATTAACTCTACATCTTTTGGCGTGAACATGTGTATTACCACGACCGATATTCAATGAACCATTCACATAGGGTGCATGACCATGAAAGGTATCATTCATGTAAACAGAATAACCATTATTCTCTAATTTAAATGAATAACTGTATTGCAATGAACATGATCTAATCATATTCATGCTCAACGTAGACACCTGATAACATTTATCTAGGTTCAATACTAGTCCCGAAGGCAGATGGAGCATGCGATGGTGATCTCAACAACTTTGGAAACACTTCCAACACACATCGTCACCTTGCCCTTAGCTAGTCTCCGTTTAGTCCGTAGCTTTTGCTTCAAGTCACCAATAATAGTAACTGAACCGGTATCCAATACCCAGGTGCTACCAGGAGTACTAGTGAGGTACACATTAATAACACGTATATACTTTGTTGAAGTTGCCAACCTTCTTATCTACCATTTATTTGGGGTAGTTCCGCTACTAGTGACCGTTCCCCTTACAATAGAAGCACTTAGTCTCGGGTTTGGGTTCAACCTTGGGTTCTTTCACTGGAGCGGCAACTGGTTTGCCATCCATGAAGTTTCCCTTCTAGCCCTTGCCCTTCTTGAAACCAGTGGTCTTGTTAAACCATCAACACTTGATGCTCCTTTCTTGATTTCTACCTTTTGCGGACTTAAGCACCGCGAACAACTCCGGGATAAACTCCATCCCTTGCATGTCACAGTTCATCACAAAGATCTAGTAGCTTAGTGATAGTGGCTAGAGAACTCTATCAATCACTATCTTATCTGGAAGTTTAACTCCCACTTGATTTAAGTGATTGTAGCACCCAGACATTCTAAGCACATGCTCACTAGTTGAGCTATTCTCCTCCATCTTGTTGGCAAAAGAACTTGTCAGAGGTCTCACACCTCTCAACACGGGCATGAGCCTGAAATCCCAATTTCAGCTCTTGGAACATCTCATATGTTCTATGGCATTCAAAACGTCATTGGAATCCTATTTCTAAGCCGTAAAGTATGGTGCACTAAACTATCAAGTAGTCATCAGGATGTGTCTGTCAGGTGTTCACAACATCCACAGACGACGTTGTAGGGGTTTGCACATCGAGCGGTGCATCAAAGACGTAAGCCTTCTGTGTAGCAGTGAGGACACTCCTCGGACTACGGACCTAGTCCGCATCATTGCTTACAATATCTTTCAACTTAATCTTTCTCTAGGAACGTATTGAAAAAGGGAGCTACAACGTGAGCTATTTATCTACAACATATTTGCAAAGACAATTTAGACTATGTTCATGATAATTGAGTTCATCTAATCAAATTATTTAATGAACTCCCACTCAGATAGACATCCCTCTATTCATCTAAGTGAAACATGATCTGAGTTAACTAGGCCGTGTCCGATCATCACGTGAGACGGACTAGCCAACATCGGTGAACATCTTCATGTTGATCGTATCTTCTATATGACTCATGCTCGACCTTTCGGTCTTCCGTGTTCCGAGGCCATGTCTGTACATGCTAGGCTCGTCAAGTCAACCTAAGTGTATTGCGTGTGTAAATCTGGCTTACACCCGTTGTATTCAAACGTTAGAATCTATCACACCCGATCATCACGTGGTGCTTCGAAACAACAAACCTTCGCAACGGTGCACAGTTAGGGGGAACACTTTCTTGAAATTATTATGAGGGATCATCTTATTTAAGCTACCGTCGTTCTAAGCAAATAAGATGTAAAACATGATAAACATCACATGCAATCAAATAGTGACATGATATGGCCAATATCATTTTGCTCCTTTTGATCTCCATCTTCGGGGCTCCATGATCATCGTTATCACCGTCATGACACCATGATCTCCATCATCGTGTCTTCTTGAAGTTGTCTCGTCATCTATTACTTCTACTACTATGGCTAACGCTTTAGCAATAAAGTAAAGTAATTACATGACGTTTATGTTGACACGCAGGTCATAAATAAATTAAGACAACTCCTATGACTCCTGCTGGTTGTCATACTCATCGACATGCAAGTCGTGATTCCTATTACAAGAACATGATCAATCTCATACATCACATATATCATTCATCACATCCTTTTGGCCATATCACATCACAAGGCATATGCTGCAAAAACAAGTTAGACGTCCTCTAATTGTTGTTGCAAGTTTTTACGTGGCTGCTATAGGTTTCTAGCAAGAACGTTTCTTACCTACGCCAAAACCACAATGTGATATGCCAATTTCTATTTACCCTTCATAAGGACCCTTTTCATCAAATCCGATCCGACTAAAGTGGGAGAGACAGACACCCGCTAGCCACCTTATGCAACTAGTGCATGTCAGTCGGTGGAACCAGTCTCACGTAAGCGTACGTGTAAGGTCGGTCCGGGCCGCTTCATCCCACGATGCCGCCGAATCAAGATAAGACTAGTAACGGCAAGCAAATTGGCAATATCGACGCCCACAACTGCTTTGTGTTCTACTCGTGCATAGAAACTACGCATAGACCTAGCTCATGATGCCACTGTTCGGGATCGTAGCAGAAATTTAAAATTTTCTACGCATCACCAAGATCAATCTATGGAGTAATCTAGCAACGAGGCGAAGGGGAGTGCATCTACATACCCTTGTAGATCGCTAGGCGGAAGCGTTGCAAGAACGCGGATGAAGGAGTCGTACTCGCAGCGATTCAGATCGCGGTTGATTCTGATCTAGCGCCGAACGGACGGCGCCTCCGCGTTCAACACACGTACAGCCCGGGGACGTCTCCTCCTTCTTGATCCAGCAAGGGGAGAGGAGAAGTTGAGGGAGAACTCCAGCATCACGACGGCGTGGTGGTGGAGCTTTGTGGTATTCCTGCAGGGCTTCGCCAAGCTCTACGGAGGAGGAGGAAGAGTTGGAGGAGGGAGGGCTGCGCCAGGGAAGAGGTCACGGCTGCCCTCCCACCCCTCCACTATATATAGGGGCAAGGGGAGAGGGGGAGGTGCCCTAGGGTTTCCCCTAGGGGGCGGCGGCTAGGCAGATTGGATCTCCCTAGGGAAAATCCTAGGGAGACTTGCCCCCCAAGCGAAGCAGGTGGAGGCTTGCCTCCCAAGCCAGGTGGAGGCGCCCCAACCCCCCAAGTAACGTGGGAAAGGGTGTGGGGGGCGCACCACCCCTTAGTGGGCTGGTTTGCCCCTTCCCCTTTGGCCCATGAGGCCCTCCCACACTTGCCGGGGCTCCCGAAACACCTTTCGGTCATGCTAGCCATAGCCTGATACCCCCGGAACACTTCCGGACTCCAATACCCTTCGTCCAATATACTGATCTTCACCTCCGGGCCATTCCGGAGCTCCTCGTCATGTCCGGGATCTCATCTGGGACTCCGAACAACCTTCGGTAACCACATACTATTTCCCATAACAACTCTAGCGTCACCGAACCTTAAGTGTGTAGACCCTACGGGTTCGGGAACCATGCAGACATGAACGAGACAACTCTCCGGCCAATAGCCAACAGCGGGATCTGGATACCCATGTTGGTTCCCACATGTTCCACGATGATCTCATCGGATGAACCACGATGTCGAGGATTCAATCAATCCCGTATACAATTCCCTTTGTCCAGCGGTATTGTACTTGCCTGAGATTAGATCGTCGGTATCCGATACCTTGTTCAATCTCGTTACCGGCAAGTCTCTTTACTCGTTCCGTAACACATCATCCCGTGATCAACTCCTTGGTCACATTGTGCACATTATGATGATGTCCTACCGAGTGGGCCAGAGATACCTCTCCGTTTACACGGAGTGACAAATCCCAGTCTCGATTCGTGCCAACCCAACAGACACTTTCGGAGATACCTGTAGTGTACCTTTATAGCCACCCAGTTACGTTGTGACGTTTGGCACACCCAAAGCACTCCTACGGTATCCGGGAGTTGCACAATCTCATGGTCTAAGGAAATGATACTTGACATTAGAAAAGCTTTAGCATACGAACTACACGATCTTTATGCTAGGCTTAGGATTGGGTCTTGTCCATCACATCATTCTCCTAATGATGTGATCCCGTTATCAACGACATCCAATGTCCATTGTCAGGAAACCGTAACCATCTATTGATTAATGAGCTAGTCAACTAGAGGCTTACAAGGGACATGGTGTTGTCTATGTATCCACACATGTATCTGAGTTTCCTATCAATACAATTCTAGCATGGATAATAAACGATTATCATGAACAATGAAATCTAATATAATAATAACTAATTTATTATTGCCTCTAGGGCATATTTGCAACAGGTAAAGGGTGGAAGGATCGGCCTTATGCCTGGTGTTTTGTTCCACTCTGGCCGCCCTAGTTTTCGTCATACCGGTGTTATGTTCCTTGATTTTGTGTTCCTTACACGGTTGGGTTATAATGGGAACCCCTTGACAGTTCGCCTTGAATAAAACTCCTCCAGCAAAGCCCAACATTGGTTTTACCATTTGCCACCTAGCCTTTTCTTTCCCTTGGGTAGGCCTGCCCAAGGGTCATCTTTATTTAAACCCCCAGGCCAGTGCTCCTCTGAGTGTTGGTCCAACCTGTCAGCTGCCGGTGGCCACCAGGGGCAACTCTAGGCTGGCCTACCAGAGCCTTGGACAATCCGGTGTGCCCTCGGAACGAGATATGTGCAGCTCCTATCGGGATTTGTCGGCACATTCGGGTGGCTTTGCTGGTCTTGTTTTATCATTGTCGAAATGTCTTGTAACTGGGATTCCGAGCCTGATCGGGTCTTCCTGGGAGAACGAATATCCTTCGTTGACCGTGAGAGCTTGTGATGGGCAAAGTTGGGACACCCCTACAGGGATTTGAACTTTCGAAAGCCGTGCCCACGGTTATGGGCATATGGGAATTTGTTAATGTCCGGTTGTAGAAAACCTAAAACTTATCTTAAGTAAAATGCATCAAGCGCGTGTGTTACCGTGATGGTCTCTTTCCGGCGGTGTCCGGGAAGTGAAAACGGTGTTGGAGTTATGCTTGACGTAGGTTGCTCTAGGATCACTTCTTGATCATAGATTCTCGACCGTGCTTTTGCCTTCTCTTCTCGCTCTCATTTGCGTATGTTAGCCACCAAATACGCTAGTCGCTTGCTGCAGGTCCACCTCATACCTTCTACCCTACCTATAAGCTTAAATAGTCTTGATCGCGAGGGTGTGAGATTGCTGAGTCCCCCAGACTCACAGATTACTTCCAAAACCAGTTTGCAGGTGCTCGATGATACCGTATAGGTGACGCAACCGAGCTCTAGGAGGAGCTCGATGAAGACCTTGTTCATAGTGTTGTTTCGTTCTAGTTGATTAGTAGTGGAGCCCAGTTGGGACGATCGGGGATCTGTGTAGCATTTGGGGTAGTCTTCTTTTATTTTGGGTTCCGTAGTCGGACTTTGTGTGTATCTGGATGATGTAATGTTTTATTCATGTATTGTGTGAAGTGGCGATTGTAAGCCAACTATGTATCTCTTTCCCTTATGTAATACATGGGTTGTGTGAAGATTACCTCACTTGCGACATTGCTTACCATGCGGTTATGTCTCTAAGTCGTGCTTCGACACGTGGGAGATATAGCCGCATCGTGGGCGTTGCAGAGAGGATCTCGTCCCGAGATCTAGAATGGCACCGGAGGGAAATGGAAGAGGAAGAGAACAGGTAAACTAAGCTGCTTCTTATGCAAATGAGTGAAACCAAAGAACCTTGAGAGGTTTAAGCCATTACGAGAAAAGAAAACAACGGAGATGATCGAAGTTGAAAACACTCCGTTAGAAATGAGGAACAAGGAATGATAAATTCAATTACGACAACACTCCGGTTGGAAATGGAAGGTAAAGAATATGAGCTTGACAAAATGAAAGCACTTGGATGAGACTCCGGTTAATAGAGGAATGATAGACACAACACTCCGATTAGAACAAGATACAGAAGGAATAAGAATGATATAATTTGGACAACACTCCGACTGTAAATGGAAGGAATTGAACATGAATTTGACAAGATGAGAGGATACTTGAAAAGAGGACACGACACTCCAGTTAAAAGGATAAGCACGAAAAGAGGACGATCCTCACCATTCGAGATGATGAGGGAAAAGAGCAACATCACAATGCCTCCGGAACAAATATAAGAATGGAATCAAAAGAACGGAGGAGAAAACCACATCTTCTACCTCAAATGAGCTTGAAAAGCATCTTTAGGAGAAGGGTCGAACGGAGTTGTTGGAAAACCAACAACGAAAAAAACAAGGTTGTAGTGGGCTTATGGAGAACATCTCAAACTATGAGGTAAAATTCTTCCACTAAGGGAAACCAAAAGATTGGATTGATATGAACAAGCAGACAAGAAACTTATTTCACCGGGAGGATAAAAGAAGAACTTGGGTCATTTATAAGCACCATAATTAGCAACAATCCTTAGGGAAATCTTTAGGTGAAATATAACCCAAGATAATTCCAAAGAAGAGATTGATGGGTTTAAATATCTCAATCCTGACAACTTTTGAATCATGAAACATGAAGGGAAATTGTCAAAAATGACATAACACCACCTCAAAAGATAAGGTAAAAAGAATTGCACTCTGGATTGCAAGATGAAGAATACTTGAGCTTCTCTGAAAAGAATCTCGATGAACACTTCGAGAAGGAATTAAATCCTTGATGAACCATCATGTGGAGCCTCCATGAAAAACTCCGGTAATTAAAGGATGCTAAAAAGAAGAGAAGTTGACAACACAAGGTGAAGCCTTATAGTGATTTAGATGGATCTCCGTGGTGATATAATTGAAAGAGGTTGGAACTCTGGGAAAAAGAGAAGATGAACAATTGACAACGAGAATTAGTCATTGTGAACAAACTCCCGAGGAACGAATCCATCGTTTGGATGAAGCCAGAATAAGAGTTATGTTATGCGCATACTTCACCAATTTAAATTGATGGCAAGCAACGGATTTGGCATATTACCTATTCTCATAGAAAAGATTAAGAGAGAGATATAGCGCAAACTTGAGAAAGGTCTTCAATGATCCACCGGTAGGATTTAGAAACAACGAATGAATTGGTATGATAACCAAAGAAGAGAACTCTTGAACGAACCACCGTAAGAATTGGAAAAGAACAAAGTAAAGGGATGGATCACCGGTAATAATTAGAGAAGAATGAAGATACTTGAGGGAATTTAGATACAAGTGAAACGAAGAGATCGCGAGCTGATTAGAGGATATTTGAACGATGCACCGGTAAGATTTGGAGTACAATAGTTGAAAGTTGTGAATGAATAAACCTGAATTGATGGCCTTAGGAGAATCAAACTGAAAAGAATCTTGAATTGGTCCGGATAGATTGAAAAGAATTCTCACAATCAAAACAATTATGAGAGGATGGCATCACGCTTGAACTGAGAATCCTCGAGAGAAGGCACAAGATTTAGAGGAAACACTTCTTCGGTCTTCAAATCCGAGAATGACGACGAGAAACGCCACCAAGAATTGTTTAGACACTCCGGGATGACGAATAGAAAGGTTGAGCCAGCGGTGAAAAGAATATGAAAGATCTTGGAGAAACCATCTGACTGATGATAATTCATTCTTATGTCAAACATCGAAAAAGAATTGAGAATAACTTTGGGAAAATAAGAAGAGTCAGGTAAGATCCTGGAAAAAGACCTGTGGGTTAGGGCCCACTCAAAAGAAACATTGTTGAACGATTGCTTGAAAAGAGCGATCGCACCAGTTGAATTAAACGGCTTGAATGGGATAATAACCTCGAAATAGGATGAACGGATCTTGAATGACAAGAAGAGCCTTCTGAGATATCTTCAGCACTCCAGAACAATAGAATAGCGAGAGGTGAATGATTAAGACGTGCACCGGCATAAGAAAAGCATTGGGCAAAATGAAAGGACTATGCTCAATACCAAGGCTTGAATTGGATCCACCAGAGAAGGAAAAGAATGAAGAATGATGAACTAGTAGAGCATCTTCAAGAGAACCACCGGGTAAGAACATTGATTGAAAAGAATGAAGAGACCTCACATCAATAAAATGGATAGTGATAAAGAACTCTGAGTCCTTGAAGAAAAAGGGTGGGAGGGTGGGAAAACAAAGGCAACTTGGGCGGATGAAACAAACACCTTTGAGAATACTTAGAGTTGATCTTGCGAATGTTGAAAAGATTGGATCCACCTGAAGAGAAAACACGCCGGTTGGAAAGGATTGACATGACAATGTCAATTATCATGAAGGATTGGTATTCACATAGGAGTATGAGAACACCGCTTAGGAAAGGTATGGAATCAACATTTGACTTCGAAGCAACTCGAATACCACAACTGAAAAACAAAACAAAGGGTTGGCTTGCAGAATAAGCCAGAACAAACATATGATAGAGATTTCGTCCGATGTTTTCGTGGTGGGACCTACACGGGCTCGATCGAACAACACCATCATGTACAAGGCAGTGCACATGACATACGAAGCGTCCCCGAGTCAGCATAGCCAAGGACTCTTTAAGACACAACGAGACCACTGTAAAACCAACCGTGGATAGGCGGACCACTAGACGTCGAACCCCAATCTCATATCATGCATCTGTCGAAAAGATATCCTAATTTCTACTTGAATTCCCACTTATAAACTCCCAAAACTTTCTGGTTATGCAATCAGGTGTTGGGGACACAGGGGAAGGATAATATCTCACCCAAAACTAGCAAATCCTACATCCAGCTGTATCCATCCTTCAACACATAACCAAGAAACCTTTGGAAATCATTTACCTCAACCTTTGGAAAAACCATCTGTTATACGAGTTATGGCAATACTCCCGAACTCCCGCCCCAGTACTGGGTGGCGTCGAGGTTATCTCACCAACAACTGCATAAAGGAGATTTTCGATGTCAGCGAAACTCAGGTATTCCAGAACTGCAATGATAAAATTGTGACGACAACACCTCGGAGCTCAACTCCGCGGGACACTGCCACAATCCCAAAATCTCAGGAGGCACCAAGAACAATGTTCTTGTCACAAAATCATCGGAACGATTCCAAGATACCCGCGTGATCCTAAATTTTTTTAGTGAAATTTGAGAAGAGAAGAGTCAAAACTCTACGTCAGGATGCCTCACCAGAGCGACGAAGGGACTGAGGAGTAAAAAGAATCCTAATCTCCAATATATATAATCCTAAATGACTGAAAACATTTTTCTAGACTCAACAACGCCAACGATTCGATCAAGCAGGGGGCTCCTAAGTCGGGAAGGCTCTGATACCAACTTGTAACACCCTCGATGTGGCTATATCTCCCACGTGTCGAAGCATGACTTAGAGGCATAACTGCATTGAAGGCAATGTCGCAAGAGAGGTAATCTTCACACAACCCATGTAACGAATAAGGAAAAGGATACATAGTTGGCTTACAATCGCCACTTCACACAATACATGAATAAAGCATTACATCATCCAGATACAATCAAGGTCTGGCTACGGAACCAAAATAAAAGAAGACTACCCCAAATGCTACACAGATTGATCGTCCCAACTGGGCTCCACTACTGATCAACTGAACAAAACCACACAAAGAACAAGATCTTCATCAAGCTCCTCCTTGAGCTCAGTTGTGCACCTGCATGGTATCAACGGCACCTGCAAACTGGGTTTGGAAGTAATCTGTGAGTCACGGGAACTCAGCAATCTCACACCCTCGCGATCAAGATTATTTAAGCTTATAGGTAGGTAAATGGTATGAGGTGGAGCTGCAGCAAGCACTAGCATATATGGTGGCTAACTTACTCAAATGAGAGCGAGAAGAGAAAGGCAAATCACGGTCGAGAAACTATGATCAAGAAGTGATCCTAGAACAACCTACGTCAAGCATAACTCCAACACCGTGTTCACTTCCCGGACTCCGCCAAGAAGAGACCATCACGGTTACTCACGCGATTGATCCATTTTAATTAAGTTAAGTTTCAGGTTTTCTACAACCGGACATTAACAAATTCCCATCTGCCCATAACTGCGGGCACGGCTTTCAAAAGTTCAAAACCCTGCAGGCGTGTCCCAACTTAGCCCATCACAAGCTCTCATGGTCAACGAAGGATATTCCTTCTCCTAGGAAGACCCGATTAGACTCGGAATCCCGGTTACAAGACATTTCGACAATGGTAAAACAAGACCAGCAAAGCCACCCGAATGTGCCGACAAATCCCGATAGGAGCTGCACATATCTCGTTCTCAGGGCACACCGGATTGTCCAAGGTTCTGGTAGGCCAGCCCAGAGTTGCCCCTGGTGGCCACCGGCAGCTGACAGGTTAGACCAACACTCAGAGGAGCACTGGCCCGGGGGCAGGGGTTTAAATAAATATGACCCTTGAGTCTGCAGAACTCAAGGGAAAATGGCTTAGGTGGAAAATGGTAAAACCAATGTTGGGCCTTGCTGGAGGATTTTTATTCAAGGCGAACTGTCAAGGGGTTCCCGTTATAACCCAACCATGTAAGGAACGCAAATTCAAGGAACATAACACCGATATGACGGAAACTAGGGCGGCAAGAGTGGAACAAAACACCAGGCATAAGGCCGAGCCTTCCAACCTTTACCAATTATATAGATGCATTAAGTAAATAAGAGATATTGGGATATCCCAACAAAATATCCTTGTTCCAACAAGGAACAAACTCCAATCTTCACTTGCAACTAGCAACACTATAAGAGGGGCTGAACAAAGTGGTAACATAGCCAAACAATGGTTTGCTAGGACAAGGTGGGTTAGAGACTTGGCTCAACAATATGGGAGGCATGATATAGCAAGTGGTAGGTATCACAGCATAGGCTTAGCAAAAGAGCGAGCATCTAGCAAGCAAAGATAGAAGTGATTTCGAGGGTATGGTCATCTTGCCTGAGATCCCGCAAGGAAGAAGAACGAGCCCATGAAGAAGACAAACGGATGTAGCCGAATGGATCCTCACAAAACGCGACGTTATCGGAACCAACCCAAAGAGACACACCGAAAAGAAGCAAACAACATAGTAAACAACCAACACATAATCATTGCATGATGCACAATCAAGTATGATGCATGTCCGGTTTAATGAAGCATGGCATGGCAAAATGCACAAACAAACCTACAAATTAAGTGGAGCTCAACATGCAACTCTGTTGCATATTGACGAAATACCACATGACTTATTTAGTTCTCTCTCATTTATAAACTCAACAATATTAAATGTTGTTTAGCATGGCAAGGGGTGAAGGAAAGTAAAACTACATATCTAGGCAAGTTTAAATGAGGCCAGAACAACAAGCAAGAAGTCCGGAAAATCCTCATGAGCATAATTATGGATTTGGTACTGTACTGCCCTAAACCATATTTTAGAGTTGTTAAACATGCAAAGTAATGCCTCCATGTTAAGCTAGACATTTTTCCACCCCATTTACATATAAAGTTTATTAAATTCCGAGTTACGGTTATTTAGTTATGAATTAAAGCATTTTAACATGGCATAGGAGCAAATTTAACCAAATAGCAATTTAAACATTTCAAACATGCATGAAAGTGGCATATTATTAACCTACACAAAATTCTAAGCATTTTTCATATATAAAGTTTTTACAAATGATGCACGGTTTGGGAGTTATTAAATGCATGTTGCTTGGGGGGGTTTTCTGCAAAACAACTTTCTCTAAAAAAAAGGAAAAACGTTTTAAGGAAAAAAACATGTCGGGCTGGATCTGCTCTCACCATGGGCCTTTCCCAGAACTGTGGGGAGGTGCCAAGAGGGGCGCGATGGGCTGGCGTGGTCCAGCAGAAGAGTGGCTGGGCCTTGGGCCTGACGGTGGAGGAGGGAGGCCAGCAGGGGGCGATGCTGGGCCTGGGTGCGATCATCAGGCGCTGGTGCTGGGCCGGTCTTGCTGGAGGAGGCAGCGGGTGTTGGAGCGGCCCCATTCGATGCAGAGGAGGCACGCCCTCTTCTCGACAGGAAGCAGAAGCAGAAGCAGAGCAGCGGCGGCGCAAACTCCGATAACGACGAGGGCTGAAGGCAGCGGCGACTTAGGTGGCTTGGACGAGCGGGATGGCGATGGAGCGCGAGGGAGCAGGGGCTCGTGAGGAGCGCTCGAGGATGCGAAGGAGGAACCGCGACGCGGCGTTCGGGAAGGCTGGGTTCGGGGAACTTGGCGGCCTCCATCCATGGCAGCTCGAGGTCGTCGGCGCTGGGTGTTGGGATCCACTGGATCGAGACGAGAAGGGCATTGGCTTCAGTTGAAGCAGGGTGCGACGGCGGCATTTGGCTCGCCAAAGGAAGGGCGCGGGACTTGGCATGGGCAGGGCATCGCGAGGCGACAGCGCAAGAGGAACCGGGCGCAGGCGACCCGATCCGGCGGCGGGGAGCTCCTGCGGGAGAGGGATGAGACCAGGAAGAGGTCAGAGAAGGGGAGAAACAAGAAGAAGAGGAGGACAGGGAGAAGGAGCGAGCGGCCTGGCCTCGTGCTGCTGCTTGGGTGTCCGGCGACCATCGGCGAGGCAGAGGCGCGGGGACGAGGAGGCACAGCCTCGTGCGTTTCCTCGGGCACGCGGGCGTGGAGAAGGAGCTCGAGCTCCTGGTTGATGCTGGTCGAGGGGGGCCGTGGGGATCTCTGGTTGGAGGGGATGGATCGATGGAATTGGGGCCACAAGAGGTTGGCCTGATTGGAAAATCAAGGAAGGATTTTGGAATGGGAGGGGATCTCGATGTGGGAGAGGAGTGGCGGCGGCAGCTAGGGGATCCCTAGAAACTAGGTGGTTTGTCTATATATATATATAGTAGGTGGGTTTGACTTAGGGGTATATCATCCCTCCGATTGTAATCGGACGGATGAGAAAAATAGGCTAGGGAGTCCAATTAACAAAACAGAGATGTTTTGTAGATGTTTGGGGATGATCCGGACACAACGGTGATGACTGCTCGGGTCGGGTCCGAGACAATTTTCGGATGTGCGCGCGAGGAGGGCCGCGGACTGGCGAGAGAGGTTAGGTAGGGCCTGACAGTGAGTGGTAGTGGGCTGTGCAGAAGGCCTCAGGCTGGGAGAAGAGAAAAGAGAGAGGCCCGGCGACTGTTTCCGAAGACCAAAAACGTCCGACGATTTGACCGGCTATATTGCCGCTATAAATATCCGTTGGGGCATCAAACTGACTCCGATTGCGATGAAACATGGCAGGCGGTCTACCTACACTATAACAAGACCGCACGCCAACTTTCATCCCATTCCGAGAATATTTTCCGGCCACTTATAAAATACTATTTCGGACAGGCCGCAAGCGCGTGCAAGTGTGTCTGGGGCTCAGAACGGACAACGGAAGGAACTGGGAGACCGGGACAGATGCAAGTTTTGAAAACAAGATGATGCAATGCACATGATGACATGATAAGATGCAACACGCGAGAAAATGACATGGCAACGACAGCGAATAACTGAAAGACACCTGGCGCATCGGTCTCGGGGTGTCACAACAAACACGTCCAAACATTGGCCAGCAAACTTAGTAGGAGGGATTTCAGCTTTATCATATCTATAGAGAGAATTTACCTTTACAACCTGCGTCGGGTTATCAAGACCATGTGTTTCTCCAATAGCTGATGGATTAAAACCATGTATTTCTTCAACAGGCGGTAAATTAAGACCATGTATTTCTTCAACAGGAGGTAAATTCTTAACACATTTAGCTTTTATACCTTTTTCTTTCATAGATTTCTTTGCCTCTTACATATCTTCAGGACTGAGAAATATAATACCCCTTTTCTTCGGAGTTGGTTCAGGAATTGGATCAGGAAGTGTCTAATTATTTTCATTAGTCAACATATTATTCAATAAAATGTCAGCTTCATCTACAATTCTTTCCCTGAAAACATAACCAGCACAACTATCCAGGTGGTCTCTGGAAGCATCCGTTTGTCCATTATAAAATATATCAAGTATTTCATTTTTCTTGAGAGGATGATCAGGCAAAGCATTAAGTAATTGGAGAAGCCTCCCCCAAGCTTGTGGGAGACTCTCATCTTCAATTTGCACAAAATTATATATTTCCCTTAAAGCAGCTTGTTTCTTATGAGCAGGGAAATATTTAGCATAGAAGTAATAAATCATATCCTGGGGACTACGCACACAACCAGGATCAAGAGAGTTAAACCATATCTTAGCATCACCCTTTAATGAGAACGGAAATATCTTAAGGATATAATAGTAGCGAGTTTTCTCATCATTAGTGAACAATGTGGCTATATCATTTAATTTAGTAAGATGTGCCACAATAGTTTCAGATTCATAGCCATAGAAAGGATCAGATTCAGCTAAACTAATTATCTCAGGGTCGACAGAGAATTCATAATCTTTATCAGTAACAAAGATAGGTGAAGTAGCATAAGCAGGATCATATTTCATTCTAGCATTCAGAGTTTTTTGTTTCAGCTTAGCTAATAGTTTCTTAAGATCACTCCTATCATTGCAAGCAAGAAAGTCTCTAGCAGTTTCTTCATCCATAACATAACCCTCAGGAACAATAGGTAATTCATATCTAGGGGGAGAATCATCATCATCACTTTCATCAATATTATTAGTTTCAATAATTCCATTCTCCCTAGCCCTAGCAAGTTGTTCATCAAGAAATTCACCAAGTGGCACAGTAGTATCAGGCATAGAAGTAGTTTCATAATAAGTATGGTGCATAGCAGAAGTGGCATCATCAATAACATGCGACATATCAGAATTAATAGCAGAAGAAGGTGTAGGTGTCGCAAGCTTACTCAAAACAGAAGGTGAATCAAGTGCAGAGCTAGATGGCGGTTCCTGACCTCCCCTCGTAGTTGAGGGACAAATCTTAGTTCTTGGATCTTTCAAGTTCTTCATAATGATAAGCAGATATAAATCCCAAGTGACTCAAAGAATAGAGCTATGCTCCCCGGCAACGGTGCTAGAAAATAGTCTTGATAACCCACAAGTATAGGGGATCGCAACAGTTTTCGAGGGTAGAGTATTCAACCCAAATTTATTGATTCGACACAAGGGGAGCCAAAGAATATTCTCAAGTATTAGCAACTGAGTTGCCAATTCAACCACACCTAGAAACTTAATATTTGTAGCAAGGTATTTAGTAGCAAAGTAATATGATAGTAGTGGTAACGGTGGTAAAAGGTAACGGTAGCAAAAGTAATATTTTTGGTGTTTTATAGTGAGGATAACAATAGCAACGGAAAAGTAAATAAGCAAAGAACAATATATGGAAAGCTCGTAGGCAATGGATCGGTGATAGAGAATTATGCCGGATGCGGTTCATCATGTAACAGTCATAACATAGGGTGACACGGAACTATCTCCAATTCATCAATGTAATGTAGGCATGTATTCCGAATATAGTCATACATGCTTATGGAAAAGAACTTGCATGCCATCTTTTGTCCTACCCTCCCGTGGCAGCGGGGTCCTATTGGAAACTAAGGGATATTAAGGACTCCTTTTAATAGAGTACCGGACCAAAGCATTAACACATAGTGAATACATGAACTCCTCAAACTACGGTAATCACCGGGATTGGTCCCGACTATTGTCACTTCGGGGTTGTCGGATCATAACACATAGTAGGTGACTATAGACTTGCAAGATAGGATCAGGAACTCTCATATATTGATGAAAACATAATAGGTTCATATCTGAAATCATGGCACTCGGGCCCTAGTGACAAGCATTAAGCATAGCAAAGTCATAGCAACATCAATCTCAGAACACAGTGGATACTAGTGATCAAACCCTAACAAAACTAACTCGATTACATGATAAATCTCATCCAATCCATCACCGTCTAGCAACCTATGATGGAATTGCTCATGCACGGTGGTGAGCATCATGAAATTGGTGATGGAGGATGGTTGATGATGACGATGGCGACGGATTCCCCTCTCCGGAGCACCGAACGGACTCTAGATCAGCCCTCCCAAGAGAGTTTAGGGCTTGGCGATTGCTCCGTATCATAAAACGTGATGAATCCTTCTCTCCAATTTTTTTCTCCCCGAAAGTGAATATATGGAGTCAAGGTTGAGGTCGATGGAGCGTCAGGGGGCCCACGAGGCAGGGGGCACGCCCAGGAGGGTAGGGCGCGCCCCCACCCTCGTGGACAGGTGGAGCCCCCCTGATGTGGATCTTTCTTCCAGTATTTTTTATATATTCTAAAATAATTCTCCGTTGATTTTCAGGTCATTCCGATAACTTTTATTTCTGCACAAAAATAACACCATGGCAATTCTGCTGAAAACAGCGTCAGTCCGTGTTAGTTCCATTCAAACCATGCAAGTTAGAGTCCAAAACAAGGGCAAAAGTGTTTGTTAAAGTAGATACGATGGAGACGTATCAGACCCTCGCGAGGGGCCAAGCCTCGCGAGGCGGACGACACAAGACCTCCTCGGGAGCGGCTTCACCAGGCTGGCTTGCGAGGGGCGGAGAGATCAAGGCCAGGCAAACCTCACGAGGTCCCAATGACGTGAGCCATGACGATCGAGACCAGGCGGGCGCCAGCGCGCACAATCTCCTTGTTTCCCCTTTGGTGCTAAGGAGGCAAGCACAGGCGGTGAGTACCAAGGCGTCAAGCAAAGGTTTCCATATCGGTGCAACGAGACCAAGACTAGTAGGACGGCGAGACGGAGGACACCATGGAAGCCAAGGCGGCGTCACCACCAGAGCCTTTGGTAGGCGAGTACTGCTTTTGTCAGGATAACTTGTACTAGTTGTCCCCTTTCAAATTGGCCGCTGTTGGCTCCCTTCCCGCTCAATATTTGGGGAGAGGACCAGGGCCTCTATAAATAGGATTAGCCACCACAGTAGGGGGGCTCAGCCATCTCAACTTGGACTAGATCCAACCCATCCTCACACCCACCAAGCACAAGAACACCACACCTCAGGAGGCTGTTCTTCCCCTTGTACTATAAATCCTCAGCCCGAGAGGAAATCCACCACACCACACTGGAGTAGGGTATTACAGCACAATGGTGACCCGAACCAGTATAAATCATGTGTCTCATGTGTTGCGAGTTCATCGAGCTTGCCTTTGAGATCGTGGCGAGGTTGAGGGCGTGAGTTGGTAGGGGGAGATCTTCGTGCGCAACCCAGTGTTCAAACCTTGAGGGTTTTGCCAGAACCCGAGATCCAACATTTGGCGCACCAGGTAGGGATGACCAGAGCTCTTCTTCCGCCAGTTGATCCGCTCGTTGGTCCCATGACACTCCGCGGCTCCGATGTCCGGTGACTCAAGGACCAACGCCGACTGCTGGGCAAGCTGGCCAGCCCGGGCGGCGCCGCCGGCTCAAGACGACCTCAACCCAGTGTCCCAGGCAGCACGCGCAGCACCAAACACTACGGGGCGTGGGTGACGCAGTCGCCCGCCGTCCTCCCTTACTCCGCGACAAGTGCGGGCAGCCGCAAGAGCCTTAAGCCACGCCGCGGCCACGGCGCCACACACCCGACGGGAGCAAGCAAACATAAGGGCCGCACTCATGGTGGCTCGAGAGCTGCTGCGATGCCGGTTAATGAAGAGCGGCCGGGATGCATTGATGGAGCGCGTCGCCGAGCTCTTGGACGCCACGGCCTCGGGAGCACCACCCTTCAGCTCTCTGCTCACACTTCAAGCCGCGGTCGGGTCGCATGGCGGGCCTCGCTGCGCCCGCGTGCCCACGGGCGCGCCCCCAGGCTTCATCGACACCGGCGCAACCAACGGAGCTGGACGCATGCTCGCACCCGCGCCACCTTCGATGGGCGTGGGCACGAGCGCTTCCACCTACGGCCCCGGCAGGATGCAACCCTACCACCCTCAAGGCGGCATGTTCGGCGGGGAAACATGGAGCGTGGGGTACTACGAAGAGGTCTTTGAGGCGACGGCCTCGGAGGCCTACGTGCCCCACATGGTGGACCAGGAGTAGATGCTCGAAGACGACCCTGGCTCATTCCTCGAGCTAGGCTGGGGGGAGGAGGCGCTAAAAGTTGGCACCTTTCAGGATCCCTCTGGAAGCCTCACCAACCGCGCCGGCGACAATAGCTACAGGGTACCACCTATTCCTCAGGAGCAGGCTTATGCTGACCATGAGACGCAGGAGGATCAAGTCGCAGTAGTGGATGGCGGCGCCAGCTCGTCGGCATCCCGGCCGCAAGGGGGGCATGCTGGGGGCTGCAGGGGAGGGGCCGGGAGCAAGGCCCCTCCCCGTGCCGCACAGAGCAAGGCGTCCCCCGGAGGTAGGCCCTCTAACGAGGAGGCGCTCCAGAGCCTTCCCCCGGCAGAGGACCCGTGGTCACCGAGGGCGCCGCTGGCATCCCCTTTTCCCCTTGGTGTCGTCCTGGTTTCTGGTCGCCCCCAACGGTGGTCGAGGGAGGCACAAGGCGGGGCCCTCGTCTGGTGATATGAAGTAAGGCTCACGCCTGTGAAGGTCTCCGCTCGTGACACTCTCACGTAATAATGAGTGGGGCTGTACACGCCCCCGGAGTCTCAGGAGTGCCACCCTCGGGCCCCGGGGGCTCCCTCCCACGTCCTAGTGGCATCACTTAGCTCCGCGTTGGTGAGAAGACAAGAAGACTACACTAGGCGCCGGACGCGGCCATTTGCTTTGGATCTCTTTTCTGTAACCCTGCCTTTTGGATTTGGATTTAAGTTGAAGTTGAATTTCCATTGATGCGCGCGGGGGTTTCCTTTTCTCGTTCGAGCGATTTCTTGCTATCTGGTTCTTTCCTTAATTCGAAGTTCGCGTTTGTTGCTTCCCCCTCGCGGGCCCCACGCGAGCGGGGCTAGGCATGGCGCACACACGCCACGCGCATGTCGTGCTACGGCTAGCGCTTGCTTATCACGCGGCCGTCTCGGGCATGTCGACGAGTTCCTCAGGAGCTCCCTAGAAACTCGCCACCTCACGAGACAGTTTGGGGCTCTTCCAGGCTAAGGTAAACCGCTATAGCAAACTTGCCCAGGATACGTAAGTTCACGAAGACACATATTTGACTTGACCTAAAAAGATAGAGGCAGTAGTATATTTACATGAGGGGCTTCCCCTCCAAAATGCTCTTACAACCTCTAGGGCCGCGCCCCGAGATTCTGTGTGCAGGACAAACAGCTGGGAAACACGGGATCAGTCGGACATATCGCTCGCTACGTCCCCCGGATCGTCCTCAGACGCGTCACTAGCGTCGCTGCCACCATCGCTAGCATCACCATCACCTCCACCAGCGCCGCCATCACCATCCTCGACCACGTTGCCTTTGTCCGCCGCGAACACCACCGCATCGTCATCGGAAGTGAAGGCCCTGGCCAGTGCATCCACATTGTCTTCACCCATCGCGCCAGGTCACCCCGGATGGCCTCGGGTATGGGAGCGATGGCGGCGTCAAAATCAAAGTTGGGATCGGTGTTTTAGAGATGGCTGAAGACGCGGGAGAATGCACGCCCAAGCATGCCGTGGCTCCTCTCTTCAACAAGTTGGTGAGCTCTCTCGGAACGATTCTCCAGGCGCGTCACCACATCGGTAAAGAAGTGGAGGTGGATGGCGTAGTCGTTCGCATGGGGATGAGGAGCATTCTCATCGCAGATGTGGCCCAAGGAGATATTGGCCCCGTTCCTAACATCCTGGAGCATGGGGGCATGCACGCGCTCTAGCGTCCGCCGCTGAAGCACTTCCTCCCTGTTCTGCCGCGCGACGGACTCGGTGTCAGCGATCCGGTGCTGAAGAGGGAGCAGCTCGGTGCGGGTGGAGGCCAGTTCGGCCTGCGCTGAGACCAGTGCAGCTTGGCGGCCTCCTCGCGCCTCTCCACCTCGATTAGCCTGGACTTGTGGGCAGCAGTCCTACCTGCAGCCTCAGCTTCCATGAACTCCAGCTTCAGGTTGTACCTGCCCTCGAGATCCGCGTGAGCCTCGGCCACCCAGCGATCGACCTCTTCCTGGGCCCTGGCCTCGCACGCGCCAACGGCATCCTACGCTTGGGCAACTTGACGCTCCCTCGTCTCCAGTCATTCGAGCTCAAGGTTACGATCCACGGCTTCCAGCGCCAACGCCTCCTCGTGCTTCCGGATCTCTTCCTCATCGGCGGGCGTCCCCCTCAACGACGCAAGGGCGGAACTATGTGCCTCCACTTGCTGATCAAAGGAGGCGCTCTAGGCTTGGAGCTCCCACGCGCGCTTCTCCGCGGCCTCACGACAGTGGTCAGCTTCCCGAGCCTCTTCCAGAGCTCGGGAGCAGGCCTCACGGGAGGTTGCAAGGGAAACCTCGGCCTTCACATTATCAAGCTCGCGCTCGTGGCGCCCGAGGCTGATAGCCACCTTCAGCTTACGCCGCTCCTCCACTAGCCGAAGACCCTCGGCCATGAGGCGCGCGTCCACATCCACGAGCTCTTCACCACGCCGGTTCATCGCGCCCATCGCCTCCTGAAAGAGCTCGTGGCGGACGACGCTCCTTTCTTGCGCCGACTTGAGCATGCTGCTGAGTCCGTCCTCCACCGCGGGGACCGCAGATGGGGGCCGAAGCGGCTCGCCCCCTTTCAGCAGGGGGCTGGGGCTGGCGCCCACCCATTTGTAGGCCAGGCCTCGCGAGGAGCTTGAAAGAGTGGAGGCCCGGTGGTTGAAGAGGAGCCCAAGACCGAAGCCACCCAGCCGTCATCCACGAGCAGGGGAGGAACCCTTAGCACGCTTGTTGTATTCCAAGCAAGGCCACGAAGGAGAGACGGCGGGGCGCGAGCTCAAGACGCCCTGTCGATGGGCTGGCTTCCCTGGTTGACACCACACCGTGAGCAGCGCGTGGGCTTGCAGCGCTCAAGTCTAGCGGGAGAAACAAGGCGACAGGAGGTTGCTTCTCAAGAGATTCCGCGGCCTTGGCAGAAGGAATCCTGAAGAGACATCATGGGGAAGGGAAGCAACACGTGGAGAATCACCAAGATAAGTTACTTACTCATCAATGGCGATGTACTTTCTCCATTTTAACGGCCCGAAGGTGCCACTGCCACGGCTTGGGGATCCCTTCCTCTTGCGGAGCTCTTCGAAGTCCATGCAAAGCTGACCGAAGCGCTGGACATGGCGGCCAACACGAGGCGCAACTGGAGAAGCACTTGAAGGGGCAGCCTTAGGAGTGCCAAGCTGAGGGGAAATATCGGGCTCTGCCTCGCAGCGACCTGCCGAGGCCTCAGGAGCCTCAGCCTCGGGAGACGTGGGCTGCATCGCCCCCTCAACCGCCGCCCCGGGGCAAGAATCATGAGTTCCTAAGGACGACGCCTCAGGAGCCATGTGGGGCATTAGCACCTCGGCACCTACGCCATCGGCCTCCAGCGGTGCTCGCCCCCCTGCATCCACACTTGGGGCAAGCTCGACGCCAACGCAAGGAGGGGAACCACGTCGACGGGGTTCTCACGGGGCATCACCAGACCGACTGGACGCAGCCCCCACTCATCGAAGGAGGGCATATGCTCCACAAATTCCACCTTGTTCGAGCAGTGGTATAGCAGGCAACTCTTCCCCGCTATGTCATCTAGCGATGGGACACCCGTCAGGACCTCGAGCACTGTTCGCCGCGCTTCAAGGGGGAGCCCAGACTCCTGAAGTCTCATGCGGTCCTTGCTACTGAGAAAGGCCCACATTGGCTGGGAATGGCGCTGAAGCGGAGCAACCCGGCGCTAGACGAACTCCTTCACCACCATAGGCGCAGTCACACCAAGGTCTTTCAGCCCCTTCAGCCCGAGCCAGACGAGGGCAAGGCACAAATCGGTGAGCCGTTGATGGCACCAACCGGAGTTGGGAATGGCAGGCACCGACGAAGAATGGAGCAGAGGGCTGAGCACTCCGACATCAACGAATACCCACCATGTCCGAAACTCACTCGTGGATGGTGGAAGCTCGAAGTCAATCCCCCCGCCTGCCGTCGCCGCCATGGCCTGGAAGCTCAAGCACCCCGAGCTTTGCCGGGGATCAATCAGGTGCAACGAGAAGAAGTGGCGGAGAAGGGCCACGGAAGGAGCAATGCCCACCATGGTCTGGTAACAAACGCAAAGACGGCAAGAAGGGTAACAGATTGGGGATCAAGGTGCAGCATGTGGATCTGATAATGGGCAAGCATTACGTTGAAGAAGCCGGAGAAAGGAGGAACTAGGCCATCCTAAAGGGCGTCAATGAAGAATGGGACCTCGGTGGCTGTCCGGTCAATACGAGCACGAGACGCAGGCCAGGCCACCGTCCTTCCCCACTCATTGAAGCTAGAGGCGAGCATGGGGCGCACCTTGTCCATGGCTTCTTGGTTGAGCACCAGCGACCTGCCAACGACAGGCTCAGTGGCCGGGCGTAGCCTGGCGGAGGACAGGGGACTCTTCCCTTTCTCTGACTGGTTCGGTGCCATGGCAATGGGAGGATTGAGCTCAGATTGGATCGGCGGGAGAGGTTGAGCTTCGAGGAACCGGAAGAATTTGGGAGTGCATGGCAACAACGGGAGGGAAACCGTGTAGACCACGGTGGCCGCCTAGCCAGGCGGGTATCAAGGTTGCGTGGGGAAGTGGAGATGCCCACGTCCAATCAACCACCACGCATCGACCAAGGCCACAGACTGTTGGGGCCCATGGCACTCCGCACTTTCCCTTTGGCTTCTCCTCGAAGCCAAGCTCGAGCGCGCCCTGGGCCCGGGGGTTACTGTTGGCGCTTTGGGAACGGGGGTCCCCAGACTTGCCTGCCTGCGGCCCACGGCGTGGCTCTGCAAGTGGGCCAGTATGGCCCATCTTCACCAACAAGCATACAAGACCCTCGCGAGGGGCCAAGCCTCGTGAGGCGGATGACACAAGACCTCCTCGGGAGCGGCTTTACCAGGCTGGCTAGCGAGGGTGGAGAGATCAAGGCCATGCAAACCTTGCGAGGTCCCAATGACGTGAGCCATGACGATCGAGACGAGGCGGGCGCCAGCACGCACAGTGTCCTTGTTTCCCCATTGGTGCTAAGGAGGCAAGAGCAGGCAGGGAGTACCGAGGCGCCAAGCAAAGGTTTCCATATCGGTGCAATGAGACCAAGTCCAGTAGGACGGTGAGACGGAGGTCACCATGGAGCCCAAGGCGACGTCACCACCAAAGCTTTCTACAGACGAAGACTGCTTTTGTCAGGATAACTTGTACTAGCTGTCCCCTTTCAAATTGGCCGTTGTTGGCTCCCTTCCCGCTCAATATTTGGGGAAAGGACTAGGGCCTCTATAAATAGGATTGGCCACCACAGTAGGGGGGGGGCTCAGCCATCTCAACTTGGACTAGATCCAACCCATCCTCACAGCCACCAAGCACGAGAACACCTCACCTCAGGAGGCTGTTCTTCCCCTTGTACTGTTCATCCTCAGCCCGAGAGGCAATCCACCACACCACACTGGAGTAGGGTATTACACCACAACGGTGGCCCGAACCAGTATAGATCTTGTGTCTCTTGTGTTGTGAGTATGTCGAGCTTGCCTTTGAGATCGTGGCGAGGTTGAAGGTGTTAGTTGGTAGGGGGAGATCTTCGTGCGCACCCCAGTGTTCGAACCTTGAGGGTTTTGCCGGAACCTGAGATCCGGCACCCCCAAGGGTACAATGGTAATCCAGCCGGGTGTAGGACCCGACTATGAGTGTCCCTCGACGCCGGCTTCTCCGTCGGCTGCTGGGGTCCTGCTCTTCGTGGTTCCCGCCGACTGCCGGGTACTTGGCCGACAGGTAGCGCCCATCGCCTGCAGGTCATGCTGATTGCTTTATGTTGTAGCCTTGCTATTGATGATGGAGGCTTTGTCGGAGGAGCATGGCTACAGTCCCGCTACTTGGCAGGCGCTCACTGTAGCCACACCCTGTCTCATCTGGTTAATGGTGCACAGACTTTGAGGGGAGGGAGGGCCACCTGCTAGGAGTTGGCCCGCCCTGACGCCACATGCTGGGGTTCGCCACCTTCTAGTGGCTCGCAGACAGGTAGGGCCCGCTGCCTGCGGGCCATACCGACTACCCATCGTGGGAGCGTGGCTCCCTATGTCGTAGGTGATGTCACGGGCTGCGTGGCAACAGTGCCCCGCTGGGTGAAGGGTGTCCGCTTGGTATGCATGTAGTGTGACCACACTTAGCCCTAGATTCAGGGGTGGCAGGTTGCACTGTAGCCACGCCCCGTCTCATCGCAGGGAATGGGTGCAAACTTTGAGGTGGCACAATGCTGCCTACTAGATGGTGGCCCCATGGGGGCCGTGTGTTGGGGGCACGCCATCTTCTCGCAGCCGGCCATCGGACCAGACGGCCCGAAGAGTCAGTATTTTGCTTGCGAGGTGTGAGGGGCGTGGCCGGCCCCAATGTCTTGAAATACCACGGGGGCTGATGAGGCTACCCGTGGTCATTTACTCAGATAGTAGTCCTCGAAGCTGGTTGGGCGCCACGGCCGAAATCGAGGAGCCTTAGCAGCTTCCTACTCCGAGTGGTCTGGTACTCTTGCTTCGTCCGTCTTCCAGAGATGCCGACTGTTAGAAGCCGGCCAAGGAGCAGCCGACCGACTAGTGAATTCGAAATGTCGGGGTAGAGGCCGGGTGGTGCGCCAACCGGCTGATAGGCTTGCCACCTGTTGCTTGCTTGCCACGCGGCGCCAGCAGACCTGGCCGGCTTGCCAGCCCATGCCCGCGACGGGACGTTGCCGCAGGCCTGGGCCCGCCACTACAAAACCTCGGCGCGCGCACGATCCGCTGCGGCCGAGGCAAACGGTTGCCCTTCCGAGGATCATTAACCACGCTTCATATAGGCATGGGATACACAGGGTCGTCCGGGCGTGGGTGCAGTTAATCCCAGGCCCCCCACGCTTGCCCCCTCGGCTCTGCCACCGTGGGCCTATAAATAGGGGGAGGATGGGGTGACAGAACGCATGCGCGCCCTTCATCCTCTTCCTCTTCTTCTTCTCTCTTGCTGCTGTCGTGCCCTCTCTCGCCACCGGAGCATAGCCACCACCCGCCGTCGCTGGACTTCTCCGCATTGTTGCGGCTTTGTCCTCGCGCTGCCACCTCACACCGCCACCGAGCAACCAAGCCCATGGTGCGCGGCAGCTGCTCAGGTGACTAGGACGGCTCCAACATCCACGACGACCATCTGGGGTTCCTCCGCCAGATGCGACGGCTTCCCCGCGTGTCGCATGTTAAGGTGCGTGTTCATCCCGAGGCGGGGATCTCGTCGGCGCCGGTGACGGCGAGCACATCATCTTCCGGTCGCACTTCCTCCATGGCTTCGGCCTGCCGGCGAGCGGGTCCCTCCGCTCATTCCTCGACTTCTACGGAGTGCAGCCCCACCATCTCACACCGAACACGGTGGTGCTGCTCTCCGCCTATGTCACCCTCTACAAGGGGTATCTTGGCGTGCTACCCATGCTCGAGCCGTGGGGGAGCTTTTCTACCTCAAGCTCGGCAACGCCGCCAAGGATGAGGCGGCCCACTGCGGGGCCTGCGTCACGGTGCGGCGCTCAGGCTCCGGGGTCCACTTCCCTGCTCTCGCCCTACTGCAGTCGACCATGTTGTGGGAAAAATCGTACTTCTACATCGAGAACATCCACTCGACGCGGGACTATGTCAACCTGCCGGCTTATGTAGCCGGCCCACCTGCTGAGCCCCACACCTGTGACACCCCGAGACCGATGTGCCAGGTGTCTTCCGGTTATTCGTTGTTGTTGCCTTGTCATTCGCTTGTGTGTTGCATCTTGTCATGTCATCATGTGCATTGCATCATCATGTTTTCAAAACTTGCATCCTTCCGGGTCTCCCAGCTCTTTTCGTTTTATGTTCTGAGCCCTTAAACACTTGCACGCGCCTGCGGCATGTCCAAAATATTATTTTATAAGTGGCCGGAAAATGTTCTCGGATTGGGATGAAAGTTGGTGTGCGATGTTGTTTCGTTGTTAGTAGGTTTCCTGCCAAGTTTCATCGCATTCGGAGTCCGTTTGACGCCCCAACGGTTAACTATAGCGGCATTATAGCCGGTCTATCGTCGGACGTTTCCGGTCTCCCGAAACAGTTGTCGGTTGCATTCCTCCTCTCTCTTCTCAGTCCAATCACACACTTGACCTCGTTTGCCTAACCCCTCTTTGCACAGTGCATCGACCCCTCGCCCGTGTCTGAAACTTCCCCGAACCTGAACCGGACTATCATTACCGTTGGGTCCGGATCATCCCCAAACATCTATGAAACATCTCTGTTTTCTTGTTGGACTCTTCTAGCCTATTTTTCTCGAACCGTCTGATTTCAATCAGAGGGTCTTAAACCTGCCCTGTCTAACCCACCTACCTATTTAAGTAGTGCAATCGGCAGAAGAATACCTAATTTCTAGGGATCCTCCTCCCCACCGCCACTCTCTACCATCTCCATCAGGATCCCCTCCCGATCCAAACCCCCAACCACAGCCACCATAGCTCCTCGTCATTTTCCCCTATAGCCCAATCCCGACAACCTCCCTCCATCCTCGGGATCCTCTCATTCCACACCATGCCAACTACCAGTCAATTCCATTGATCCAACCCATCAATCATGGAAGCTGACGCTTGCCCGAGCGCCCGTGCTCATCCCCATGCTCCATATGCCCCACCTCGCGGTGATGGCCGCTAGCCACCAAAGAAGCAACAGTCCCGAGCGTCGCCCGACCCCGCCTCCACCGCGCCACCTGCCGGTGACCCCAACACCTCACAGGAGGTCCCGTCCTGGATGCCCGAACAAGCTCGCCGGCGTCCTCGGTCGTCCTCGCGTCGTTCGCCACCACCACCGGGCCGCTGCCTTGTCGTTCCTCTCCTCCCGCACTACTTCGGAACCCAGATGCCACCTCGCCGCCGATGACAACCAGGCCATGACCTCACTGTCCTCCTCCCTCTATTGTCTCTCCAAACCACTCACCCTCTCTCCCGTTTCTCTCTGTCAAGGGACCGAAGCCATGGCCGTCGCTCGTCCATGGTCGCTGCCGCCGGGATATGCTCGCCTCCACTGCCTCCACGCCATCCCTGTCACCGGAGGATGGAGCCCCGCCGTCTCCAAGTCCTCTGCTTCGCTCGTGGTCGAGTGAGATGACCACAAACGCAGTCGCGTTGACCGCTTGCTCGTCCACGCACGTGGGCCTTATCTGCTTTGTCTCGATCACGCCCCTGCCTAACGTTGACCTTCTACCCCAGCCCGTCACCAACCTGGGCCGAAGCCCACTGGGCGAGGCCACCCCCCTGAGTGCCCTCCTTTTTTTCCCTGCTATTGGGCCATCCAAGTGCTCTGTACCCCCAGTTTCGACTCATATTGTGTTTTTCCCTCTAGACGAATATAATCAATATCCAGGGGATTTCAGTTTTACACTAAAACCCCTAGTTGTCATGCATCTAATAACTAATTACCCATGCATCGGATGACATTGGTTTAAACATGTAAATTTCTTAGAATTTTGTGTAGAATAATAATATGCCACTTTCATCCATGTTTGAAATGTTTAAAATGATGTTTGCATATATTTTGCTTAATTGCCATGTTAAAATGATTTATTTCATAACTAATTAACCATAGCTCGATTTTAAATAAACTTTATATGTAAATGGGGTAGAAAAATGCATAGATTAACATGGTGCACTCATCTTTGCATGTTTAACAACTCTAAATTGTGTTTAGGACAGAACAGTACCAAATTCATAATATGCATATGAGGATTTTCCGGACTTGTTGTTTGTTGTTCCAGCCTCATTTAAACTTGCCTAGATAGGTAGTTTTATTATGCTTCACCTCTTGCCTTGTTTAACAACATTTTATATTGATGAGTACATAACCGAGAGAGAACTAAATAAGTCATGTGGTGTTTCGTCAATATGCAACTCGTTCTATATTGAGCTCCACTTAATTTGTAGTATTGTTTGTGCACTTTGCCATGCCATGCCTCTTTAAGCCGGACATGCATCATACTTGGTTGTGCATCATGCCATGTTTAGGTGATGGTTGTTTAGTATGTTGCTTGCTTCTTTCTGGGTTGCTTCTCTCGTTAGCTTCAGTTTCGTTCCGGAGTTGTGAGGATTCATTCGACTATGTCCACTTATCTTCTTAATGGACTCATTCTTCTTCCTTCTGGGATCTCAGGCAAGATGACCATACACTTGAAATCACTTCTATCTTTGCTTGCTAGTAGTTTGTTCTATGGCTATGTCACGCTACCTACCACTTGTTATATCATGCCTCCCATATTGCCATGTCAAGCCTCTAACACACCTTCCTAGCAAACCGTTGTTTGGCTATGTTACCGCTTTTGCTTAGCCCCTCTTATAGCCTTGCTAGTTGCAGGTGAAGCTGAAGTTTATTCCATGTTGGTACATGGATATGTTAGGATATCACAATATCTCTTATTTTAATTAATGCATCTATATACTTGGTAAAGGGTGGAAGGCTAGGCCTTATGCCTGGTGTTTTGTTCCACTCTTGCCGCCCTAGTTTCCGTCATACAGGTGTTATGTTCCTTGATTTTGCGTTCCTTACGCTGTTGGGTGGTATGGGAACCCCTTGATATTTCGCTTTGAATAAAACTCCTCTAGCAAGGCCCAACCTTGGTTTTACATTTTCCTAATAACCTAAGCCTTTTTCCCCTGGGTTTCCGGAGCCTGAGGGTCATCTTTATTTTAACTCCCCCGGGCTAGTGCTCCTTTGAGTGTTGGTCCAACCTGTCAACCACCGGTGGCCACCAGGGGCAACTCTCGGCTGGCCTACCAGATGTTTGGACAATCTGGTGTGCCCTGAGAACGAGATGTGTGTAGCTCCTATTGGGATTTGTCGGCACATCGGGCGGCTTTGCTGGTCTTGTTTTACCATTGTCGAAATGTCTTGTAACCAGGATTCCTAAACATATCTAGTCTTTCCGAGAGAAGGAATGTCCTTCATTGACCGTGAGAGCTTGTGATGGGCTAAGTTGGGACACCCCTGCAGGGTTTAAACTTTTGAGAGCCATGCCCACGGTTATGTGACAGATGTGAGTTTGTTAATATCCGGCTGTAGAGAACTTCACACTTTACTTAATTAAAATGCATCAATCGCGTGTGTAGCCGTGATTGTCTCATTTCGGCGGAGTCCGGGAAGTGAACACGGTTCTTGTGTTATGGTTGTGCGTAAGTAGTTTCAGGATCACTTCTTGATCACTTCTAGCTTCTCGACCATTGTGTTGCTTCTCTTCTCACTCTTATTTGCGTATGCTAGCCACCATATATGCTTAGTGCTTGCTACAGCTCCACCTCACTACCTTATCCTACCCATAAGCTTAAATAGTCTTGATCTCGTGGGTGTGAGATTGTTGAGTCCTTGTGGCTCACAGATACTTCCAAACAGTTCCAGGTGCCAATGATACCAGTGCAGGTGATGCAACCGATCTCAAGTGGGGGCTCGATGAAGATCTTGGTCGTTGTTATGTGTCTTTTCCGGTTGATCAGTAGTGGAGCCCAGTTAGGGCGATCGGGGATCTAGCATTTGGTGTTGTCTTCTTTTATTTTGGTTCCGTAGTCGGACCTTGATTGTAATCTGGATGATGTATGTTTAACTTGTTATTTGTGTGAAGTGGCGATTGTAAGCCAACTCTTTATCCCTTTCTTATTCAGTACATGGGATTGTGTGAAGATTACCCCACTTGCTACTAAACCACCATGTGGTTATGCCTCTAAGTCGTGCCTCGACACGTGGGAGATATATCCACATCGTGGGCATTACAATTTGGTAATCAGAGCCATCCCCGACTTAGGAGCCCCTTGCTTGATAGAATCGCTGACGTTGTTGAGTCTAGAACAAAATGTTTTGAGTCTTAAGATTATATATATCGGAGAGTAGGATTCTTTTTACTGCTCAGTCCCTTCGTCGCTCTGGTGAGGCCTCCTAGAGGCAATAATAAAGATATTATTTATTTCCTTATATCATGATAAATGTTTATTATTCATGCTAGAATTGTATTAATCGAAAACTTAGTACATGTGTGAATACATAGACAAACAGAGTGTCACTAGTATGCCTCTACTTGACTAGCTCGTTGAATCAAAGATGGTTAAGTTTCCTAGCCATACACATGAGTTGTGATCTGATTATTGGGATCACATCATTAGAGAATGATGTGATTGACTTGACCCTTTCCGTTAGCTTAGCACGATGATCGTTTAGTTTGTTGCTACTACTTTCTTCATGACTTATACATGTTCCTCTGACTATGAGATTATGCAACTCCCGAATACCGGAGGAACACTTTGTGTGCTACCAAACGTCACAGCGTAACTGGGTGATTATAAAGGTGCTCTACAGGTGTCTCTGATGGTACTTGTTGTGTTGGCATAGATCGAGATTAGGATTTGTCACTCCAATTGTCGGAGAGGTATCTCTGGGCCCTCTCGGTAATGCACACCACTATAAGCCTTGCAAGCAATGTGACTAATGAGTTAGTTGCGGGATGATGCATTACGGAACGAGTAAAGAAACTTGCCGGTAACGAGATTCAACTAGGTATTGAGATACCGATGATCGAATCTCAGGAAAGTAACATACCGATGACAAATGGAACAACGTATGTTGTTATGCGGTTTGACCGATAAAGATCTTCGTAGAATATGTAGGAGCCAATATGAGCATCCAGGTTCCGCTATTGGTTATTGACCGAACATGAGTCTCGGTCATGTCTACATAGTTCTCGAACTCGTAGGGTCTGCACGCTTAACGTTCGTTGACTATATAATATTTATGAGTTATGAATGTTGGTAACTGAATGTTGTTCGGAGTTCCGGATAAGATCACGGACATGACGAGGAACTTTATGAGTTTAGGTGTTTTGATGTACTGAAGGTTGTTCAGAGTCCCAGATGAGATCAGGGACATGACAAGGAGTCTCAAAATGTTCGAGACGTAAAGATCGATATATTGGAAGGCTATATTCGGACATCGGAAAGGTTCTGAGTGGTTCGGGTAATTATCGGAGTACCGGAGAGTTACGGGAATTCGTCGGGGAGTGTATGGGCCTTATTGGGCTTTAGGGGAGAGAGAGAGAGGGGCTGCCTAGGGCAGGCCGCGTGCCCCCCAAGGCCTAGTCCGAATTGGACTAGGGGGAGGGGTGGCACCCCCTCCTTCCTTCTCTTCTCTCTTCCCCTTCCTTTTCTCCTACTCCTACTACTTGGAAACAGGGGAACCCTACTCCCGGTGGGAGTAGGACTCCCCAGGGTGCACCATAGTAGAGGGCCGTCCCTCCCCCTCCTCCACTCCTTTATATACGGGGAGGGGGCACCCCATAGACACACAAGTTGATCATTGATATTTTAGCCGTGTGCGGTGCCCCCCTCCACCATAATCCACCTCGGTTATATCATAGGGGTGCTTAGGCGAAGCCCTGTTCCGGTAGCAACACCATCACTGTCATCACGCCATCGTGCCGACGAAGCTCTCCCTCGAAGATCTACTGGATCATGAGTTCGCAGGACGTCACCGAGCCGAACGTGTGCATATCGCGGTGGTGCCGTACCTTCGGTGCTAGATCGGTCCATCGTAAAGAAGTTTGACTACATCAACCGCGTTGTCATAACTCTTCCGCTTATGGTCTCTGAGGGTACGTCCTCTACCATGATATTGCGTGTTCGTAGGTAATTTTTGAAATTACTACGTTCCCCAACAGTGGCATCCGAGCCAGGTTTATGCGTAGATGTTATATGCACGAGTAGAACACAAAGGAGTTGTGGGTGTGGGTATATAAATATTGCTTGCCGCCACTAGTTGATTCTTGATTCAGCGGCATTGTTGGATGAAGCGGCTCAGACCAACATTACGTGTACACTTACGCGAGACTGGTTCTACCGACGTGCTTTGCACACAGGTGGCTGGCAGGTGTCAGTTTCTCCAACTTTAGTTGAATCGGATTCAATGAGCAGGGTTCTTTCTGAAGATAAAAAAGCAATCACTATACCGCGTTGTGGTTTTCGATGTGTAGGTAAGAACGGTTCTTGATCAAGCCCGTAGCAGCCACGTAAAACTTGCAACAACAAAGTAGAGGACGTCTAACTTGTTTTCACAGGGCATGTTGTGATGAGATATAAAATTGTTGTATGAGATGATCATGTTTTGTTAAAGTTATCGGCAACTGGCAGGAGCCTTGTGGTTGTCTCTTTATTGCATAAGATGCAAGTGCCATATAATTGCTTTACTTTATCGCAATGCGATAGCAATAGTTGCAAAAGAAATAGTTGGTGAGATGACCATCTGATGACACGTTGATGGAGATCAAGATGATGGATATCATGGTGTCATGCCGGTGACGATAGAGACCATAATGGTGTTTTAGAGATGGAGATCAAAAGCACAAGATGATGATGGCCATATCATGTCACATATTTTGATTGCATGTGATGTTTATCATTTATGTATCTTATTTTGCTTAGTTCGGCGATATCATTATAAGAAGATCTCTCACTAAATTTCAAGGTATAAGTGTTCTCCCTGAGTTTGCAGTGTTGCGACAGTTCGTCGTGCTGAGACACCACATGATGATCGGGTGTGATAAGCTCTACGTTCACATACAACGGGTTCAAGCCAGTTCTGCACACGCGCAATACTCGGGTTAAACTTGATGAGCCTAGCATATGCAGATATGTCCTTGGAACATTGGAGACCGAAAGGTCGAGCGTGAATCATATAGTAGATATGATCAACATAGTGATGTTCACCATTGAAAACTACTCCATCTCATGTGATGATCGGACATGGTTTAGTTGATTTGGATCATGTGATCATTTAAATGACTAGAGGGATGTCTATCTAAGTGGGAGTTCTTAAGTAATATGATTAATTGAACTTTAATTTCTCATGAACTTAGTCCTAGTAGTATTTGCATAACTATGTTGTAGATCAATAGTTTGCAATGTAGCTCCACATTTATTTTTGATATGTTCCTAGAGAAAAACTATGTTGAAAGATGATAGTAGCAATGATGCGGACTAGGTCTGTGATCTGAGGATTATCCTCATTGCTGCATAGAAGAATTATCTCCTTGATGCACCGCTAGGTGAAGGACCTATTGCAGGAGCAGATACAGACATTATGAACGTTTGGTAAAGCTCGGTATGATGACTACTTGATAGTTCAGTGCACCATGCTTTACGGCTTAGAACCGGGACTTTAAAAATGTTTTGAATGCCACGGAACATATGAGGTGTTCTAAGAGTTGAAATTGGCATTTCAGACTCATGCCCGAGTCGAGAGGTATGAGACCTCTGGCAAGTACTTTGCCTACAAGATGGATGAGAATAGCTCAGCTAGTGAGCATGTGCTCAGAATGTCTGAGTACTACAATCACTTGAAGCAAGTGGGAGTTAATCTTCCAGATAAGATAGTGATTGACAGAGTTCTCTAGTCACTATCACCAAGTTACTAGAACTTTGTGATGAACTATAATATGCAAGGGATAACGGAAACGATTCCCAAGCTCTTCGTGATGCTGAAATCGACGAAGGTAGAAATCAAGAAAAGCATCAAGTGTTGATGGTTGAAAAGACCACTAGTTTCAAGAAAAGGGCAAAGGGAAAGAAAGGGAACTTGAAGAAGAATCGCAAGCAAGTTGCCACTCCCATGAAGAAGCCCAAAGCTATACCCAAGCCTGAAACTGAGTACTTCTACAGCAAAGGAAATGGTCACTGGAAGTGGAACTACCCTAGATACTTGGCGGATAAGAAGGATGGCAAAGTGAACTAAGATATATTTGATATACATGTTATTGATGTGTACTTTACTAGTGTTTATAGCAAACCCCTCAGTATTTCATACTAGTTCAGTTGCTCAGATTAGTAACTCGAAACGGGAGTTGCAGAATGAACAGAGACTACTTAAGGGTGAAGTGACGATATCTATTGGAAGTGGTTCCAAGATTGATATGGTCATCATCGCAAACTCCCTATACTTTTTAGATTAGTGCTGAACCTAAATAAATGTTATTTGGTGTTTGCGTTAAGCATGAATATGATTTGATCATGTTTTTTGCAATACAGTTATTCATCTAAAGTCACAGAATAATTGTTGTTCTATTTACATGAATAAAACCTTCAATGGCCATACACCCAAGGTGAATGGTTTATTGAATCTCAATCGTAGTGATACACATATTCATAATATTGAAGCCAAAAGATGCAAAGTTAATAATGATAGTTCAAATTATTTGTGGCACTGCCGTTTAGGTCACATTGGTGAAAAGCGCATGAAAAAAAATCCATGATGATGGGTTTTTGGAATCACTTGATTATGAATCAGTTGATGCTTGCGAACCATGCCTCATGGCAAGATGACTATGACTTCGTTCTCTGGAACAATGGAGCGAGCAACATAGTTGTTGGAAATAATACATACTGATGTATGCAGTTCGACAGTGTTGAGGCTCGCGGCAGGTATCGTTATTTTCTGACCTTCACAGATGATTTGAGCAGATATGGGTATATCTACTTGATGAAACATAAATTTGAAACATTTCAAAAGTTCCAATAATTTCAGAGTGAAGCGGAAAATCATCGTAACAAGAAAATAAAGTTTCTACGATCTCATCGTGGAGTATAATATTTTGAGTTTGGTCTTCATTTGAAACAATGCGGAATAGTTTCGTAACTCACACCACCTGGAACACCACAGCGTAATGGTGTGTACGAATGTCGTAATCATACATTATTGGATATGGTGCGATCTATGATGTCTCTTACTGATTTACCACTATCGTTTTGGGGTTATGCATTAGAGACAGCTGTATTCACGTTAAACAGGGCACCATCTAAATCCATTGAGACGACACCGTATGAACTATGGTTTGGCAAGAAACCTAAGCTGTCATTTCTTAAAGTTTGGGGTTGTGATGCTTATGTGAAAAGGTTTCAGCCTGATAAGCACAAACATAAATCGGAAAAGTCCGTCTTCATAGGATACCCAAAGGAAACTATTGGGTACACCTTCTATCACAGATCCGAAAGGCAATATCTTTGTTGGTAAGAGTGGATCCTTTCTGGAGAAGAAGTTTCTCTCAAAAGAAGTGAGTGGGAGGAATGTAGAACTTGATGAGGTAATTGTACCTTCTCCCGAATTGGAAAGTAGTTCATGACAGAAATCAGTTCTAGTGATCTCTACACCAATTAGTGAGGAAGCTAATGATGATGATCATGAAACTTCAGATCAAGTTGCTACCGAACCTCGTAGGACAACCAGAGTATGGTCCGCACCAGAGTAGTACGGTAATCCTTTCTGGACGTCATGTTACTAGACCATGACAAACCTACGAACTATGACGAAGCGATGATGAGCCCAGATTCCGCGAAATTGCTTGAGGCCATGAAATCAGATACGGGATCCATGTATGAGAACAAAGTATGGACTTTGATTGACTTGCCCGGTGATCGGTGAGTCATTAGGAATAAATGGATCTTGAAGAGGAAGACGGATGTTGATAGTAGTGTTACTATCTACAAAGCTCAAATTGTCACAAAATTCTTTTGACAAGTTCAAGGTGTTGACTAAGATGAGATTTTCTCACTCGTATCGATGCTTAAAAGTCTATCCGAATCATGTTAGCAGTTGCCGCATTTTATGAAATGTGGCAAATGGATGTCAAAACTGCATTCCTTAATGGATTTCTTAAAGAAGAGTTGTACATGATGCAACCAGAGGGTTTTGTCGATCCTAAAGGTGCTAACAAAGTGAGCAAGCTCTAGCGATCTATCTATGGACTGGTGCAAGCATCTTGGAGTTGGAATATATGCTTTGATAAAGTGATCAAAACATATGACTTTATACAGACTTGCGGTGATGCATGTATTTACAAGAAAGTGAGTGGGAGCACTACAACATTTCTGATAAGTGTATGTGAGTGACATATTGTTGATTGGAAATAATGTAGAATTTTCTGGAAGGCATAAAGGAGTGTTTGAAGGGAGTTTTTCAAAGAAAGTCCTTGGTGAAGCTACTTACATATTGAGCATGAAGATCTATAGAGATAAATCAAGACGCTTGATATATTTTCAATGAGTACATACCTTGACAAGATTTTGAAGTAGTTCAAAATGGAACAGTCAAAGAAGTAGTTCTTGCCTGTGTTGCAAGGTGTGAAGTTGAGTAAACACTCAAAACCCGACCACGGCGGAAAATAGAAAGAGAATGAAAATTCATTCCCTATGCCCCAGTCATAGGTTCTATAAAGTATGCTATGTTGTGTACCAGACCTATTCTGTACCTCACCATGAGTTTGGCAAGAGGGTACAATAGTGATCCCGGAGTGGATCACTGGACCGCTGTCAAAATTATCCTTAGTGGAATAAGGGCATGTTTCTCGGTTATGGAGGTGACAAAAGGTTCATCGTAAAGGGATACGTCGATGCAAGTTTTGACACTGATCTAGATGACTCTGAGTCTCAATCTGGATACATATTGAAAGTGGGAGCAATTAGCTAGAGTAGCTCCGTCCAGAGCATTGTTGACATAGAAATTTGCAAAATACATATGGATCTGAATGTTGCAGACCTGTAGACTAAACTTCTCTCACAAGCAAAACATGATCACTCTTTGGGTGTTAATCACATAGCGATGTGAACTAGATTATTGACTCTAGTAAACCCTTTGGGTATTAGTCACATGGAGATGTGAACTAATCACATAAAGATATGAACTAGATTATTGACTCTAATGCAAGTGGGAGACTGAAGGAAATATGCCCTAGAGGCAATAATAAAGTTATTATTTATTTCCCTATATCATGATAAATTTTTATTATTCATGCTACAATTGTATTAACCGGAAACTTAGTACATGTGTGAATACATAGACAAACAGAGTGTCACTAGTATGCCTCTACTTGACTACCTCGTTGAATCAAAGATGGTTAAGTTTCCTAGCCATAGACATGAGTTGTCATTTGATTAACGGGATCACATCATTAGAGAATGATGTGACTGACTTGACCCATTCCGTTAGCTTAGCACGATGATCGTTTAGTTTGTTGCTACTGCTTTCTTCATGACTTATACATGTTCCTCTGACTATGAGATTATGCAACTCCCGAATACCGGAGGAACACTTTGTGTGCTACGAAACATCACAACGTAACTGGGTGATTATAAAGGTGCTCTACAGGTGTCTCCGATGGTACTTGTTGAGTTGGCATAGATTGAGATTAGGATTTGTCACTCCGATTGTCGGAGAGGTATCTCTGGGCCCTCTTGGCAATGCACATCACTATAAGCCTTGCAAGCAATGTGACTAATGAGTTAGTTGCGGGATGATGCATTACAGAACGAGTAAAGAGACTTGCTGGTAACGAGATTGAACTAGGTATTGAGGTACCGACGATCGAATCTCGGGCAAGTAACATACCGATGACAAAGGGAACAACGTATGTTGTTATGCAATTTGACCGATAAAGATCTTAGTAGAATATGTAGGAGCCAATATGAGCATCCAGGTTCCGCTATTGGTTATTGACCAAAAATGAGTCTCGGTCATGTCTACATAGTTCTCGAACCCGTAGGTCTTCACGCTTAATGTTCGGTGACGATCGGTATTATGAGTTTATGTATTTTGATGTACCAAAGGTTGTTCAGAGTCCCGGATGAGATCAGGGACATGACGAGGAGTCTCGAAATGTTTGAGACGTACAGATCGATATATTGGAAGGCTATATTCGTACATCGGAAAGGTTCTGAGTGGTTAAGGTATTTATTAGAGTACCAGAGAGTTACGGGAACTCGCCGGGGAGTATATGTGGCTTATTGGGCTTTAGGGGGGAGAGAGAGAGGGGCTGCCTAGGGCAGGCCGCCCCCCCCAAGGCCTAGTCCGAATTCGACTAGGGGAGGGGCGGCACCCCCTCCTTCCTTCCGTTCTCTCTTCCCCTTCCTTTTCTCCTACTCCTACTACTTGGAAGGAGGGGAATCCTACTCCCGGTGGGAGTAGGACTCCCCAGAACGTGCCATAGTAGAGGGCCGGCCCTACCCCTCCTCCACTCCTTTATATATGGGGAGTGGGGCACCCCATAGACACACATGTTGATCATTGATCTTTTAGTCGTGTGTGGTGCCCCCTCCACCATAATCCACCTCGATTATATCGTAGCGGTGCTTAGGCGAAGCCCTGTTCCGGTAGCAACATCATCACTGTCATCGCGCCGTCGTGCTAACGAAGCTCTCCCTCGAAGCTCTACTGGATCATGAGTTCGCAGGACGTCACCGAACCGAACGTGTGCAGATCGCGGAGGTGTCGTACCTTTTGTGCTAGATCAGTCGATCATGAAGAAGTACGACTACATCAACCGCGTTGTCATAACGCTTCCACTTACGGTCGCTTCCACTTACGGTCTACGAGGGTACGTAGATGATACTCTCCCCTCTCATTGCTATGCATCACCATGATCTTGTGTGTGCGTAGGAAATTTTGGAAATTACTACGTTCCCTAATACACCACGGGGGGGGGGGGAGATGGTTCTCAGCTTGAACACCGGGTTCGACCACATGGTGGCGGCTTCTTGCTGCGCAGTGGCTGCGTCGAGGAGCTACTGGAGGCGCGACATCATGCAGCGATGCTCGTCGCCCTCCAGCCGGTCCATTTCGTCTGCCGCTGCCTGGGCAGCGCGCAAGTTCTCCATCGGGGTGGCATAGACTGGGCGGTCAGCCCCTAGCATGCTGGAGACTGTCGTGCCACGCTGCCGAAGAGTGCCCACTCGGCCAGGCTCTCCAGCATGCGGCGTGTCGGAGATCTCGCGGTTGATCTAACACTGGTAGGCTTTGGTGAAGCGCCTAATGGCCGCTAGCTTCTTGGCGCTATCGAGGAGCGAGACGTGGAATGTTTCCAGCGTCGCTCCTTCGGCATTTTCTGCAACGGGCGCGGACAAGCCCCGCATTGCCGCCTGCAGTGGGTCGTGGCCAGCCCCGTCGGAGGCTCCTTTATGGCTAATGACCAGCACCTCCATGACAGTGCTGGTGCTACCGTCGCTTACCACAGGAGGGAGTGGGTCGTCGATGATCACCACATTGGTGGGGAAGGCATCGAGGGACGTAGCGCCAAAGTCGACGAGCATCGGGTTGGTGGAGCCAACGGACTTCAAGTCGGAGGCAGGCTCATTGGCGATGTGGAGCTTGCCAAGGAGGTCGACGAGGTAGCTCTCGAAGCTGGCTGCTCCCGTGTCAGGAGCAGGCTCGTCGGAGAAGCGGATCCCACCTATGAGATCAGCGAGGCAGCCTGCGGCGCAAGCGGCTTCCACGCCGTGCAGTGCGTCGACGCAAACGCCGTCAAGCTTGTCGGGCTAGCTACACTCACCAGGGAGGAAGAGGGTTCCCGTCCAGAATGTTTCTCCGTATGATGGTGCACCTTGCCCCACGGTGGGCGCCAAATGTCGGGGATATGTAGCAACATACGCTAGGGGGGTGGCTTATCATGAAGAGGGGCAAGAGTACATCATCGGGCTCTAGAAGCGGGAGTTAGCGAGACCGCATACGCTTGCGAATCTTACCCAGGTTCGGGGCTCTTCGTGGAGATAACACCCGTAGTCCTACTCTGCGGGGTATCCCCATGATGACTATCGTCAATAGAGTGGCTACAAGTTTGCTCCTTGAGCTGTTTCGGCTAGAGGAAGAGGAAGAGCAAGGCTAGCCCTAACTTCTCCTTCTATGTGTGTGTGTCTAATGGCTGGGGTTCTGACCCTTTGCATGGGTGAGCGTGGGGGTTTTATATAGACCTACCCCCAGGGGTACAATGGTAATCTAGCCGGGTGTAGGACCCGTCTGTCAGTGTCCCTGGGCGTTGGCTTCTCCGCCGGCTGCTAGGGCCCACCTCTTGGTGGGCCCCACCGGCTGTCAGGTACTTGGTCGACAGGTAGGGCCCCCACATGCGGGTAATGCTGATTACTTTATATTGTAGTCTTGCTACTGATGATGGAGGCTTTGTCGGGGGACTGTGGCTACAGTCCCACCGCCTGGCGGGTGCTCACTATAGCCACACCCCGTCTCATCTGGTTAATGGCGCACAGACTTTGAGGGGAGGGAGGTCCGCCTGCTAGGAGTCGACTCGTCCTTGACGCCGCATGCTGGGGGTTCGCCGCCTTCTGGTGGCTCGCGGATAGGTAGGGCCTGCCACCTGCGGGCTATACCGACCACCCATCCGGGTGAGGGGTGTCCTCTTGGTATACCCACACTATGGCCACGCTCAGCCCTAGATTCGGGGGTGGCTCCGGATTGGACTCTCCTTTGCGTGGATGGCAAGCTTGGCGTTGGGATATGAAGATTCCTTTCTCTGTAAACCGACTATGTATAACCCTGGGCCCCTCCAGTGTCTATATAAACCGGAGGGTTTAGTCCGTAGAGATAATCACATTCATACAGGCTAGACATCTAGGGTACAGCCATTATGATCTCAAGGTAGATGAACTCTTGTAACCCCTATACTCATCAAAGTCAATCAAGTAGGAAGTAGGGTATTACCTTCATCGTGTCCCCTGCCTCCTATTACCTTTGATCCACAGACGCACAGTTCGGGACCCCCTACCCGAGATCGGCCAGTTTTGACACCGACATTGGTGCTTTCATTGAGAGTTCCTCTATGCTATCGACGGAAGGTTCAATGGCTCATTAGATCATCTGCCACGGTGCTGTTTCAAAGGAGACTTTCCTCCCCGACCAAATTTTCATATTCAGCAGCTTCGCACTGCATGCCAACTCGATTGGCCACCTTGAGCAGATCGATAGCTACGCCCCTAGTCATCAGATCAGTTTCGGGAACTTAAACTATGTTGCTGATATCCGAGGAGACTTGATGTTCTAAGGATTCATAGCCCTGACTGCTGCTCCGGCCTTAGATCCAAAGAGGACAACCAGGTCAGAAGACGGGAATTTAGAGCCCGCCGTACTCCCTACAATTATGGAGCTTGCTACCGGAGATCCAGAGCGGACGGCGTCATCAGCAAACCCAAAGACGAACCGAACCCCCCTTCTCGCTAGAGTGTCAGACACTCCCTCAGACTCTAGATCCAAACTCTCGAGGTCCATAACAAGCGGGCGCGGCCAGGATACCCTCACCCTGGCCGGCCCACCGGAGTCTCGCCTCTATGACCAAACCTCGCTCCTAAATGAGGCCCTGGACTTAATGTGATCCCTCGCCCTAACAGAGGAATCTCTTCCGAATTACGCCCAGCCCAGACTAGGGGCTGAGAGCAGGGAATTTTATGTCCCACCCACCACCCACTTCATAGCCACATCAAAGATCTAACCGACATGCTGGAATACGTCTCTGAAGACATCGACGGTACGGACGACGATGCCGGAGACGATAAAGGCCAAAACCCTCCGTTTACCGAACATTGGACGGCCACCTCCACATACGACGTATACATGGTGGATACACCTAAAGAGGATGACGACAATGGCAAGAAGGATCTGGTTGAGGACAAGCCTGCCGAAGCACCTCCAAAGCATCGACATCAGCGGCGCCACTCGAAATCGCGTCGCGAAAAAGATAGCAATACTGGCACCAGAGGCAATAACTCTCCGGAGAACGCCGAAGACCCCGATGCCCTGGTTGAGCCAACATATGCACAAGAGGATTGGGAGGATGGGAAAGTTAACCCTGACGATCCTGTCAGGAACAAGGACTTGGAGGACAGTAACTATCTACCGATCTTCGGAGAGAAGGTGAGCCTCGGCGACGAAGATTTCATCGTGCCGGCGGAACCCCTCGAACAAGAGCGCTTTAAGCGCCGGCTAATCTCCACTGCAAGCAGCTTGAAAAAGAAGCCGCAGTAGCTTCAAGCTGATCAGGATTTACTCAATGACAGATGGACTAATGTCCTGGCGGCCGAGGAGTACGGCCTCGAACGCCCAACTAAGAGTTACCCGAAGCGCAAGCTATTACCACAATTCGACGACGAGGCCCTTGAGCCAATACTGCCAAAGCACAAAACTGCTGACGAGCCCGACCGACCACCACGTGGATGGGACAGACCGGCTACTCATGCCAAACACTGATAACCCACAAGTATAGGGGATCGCAACATTTTCCGAGGGTAGAGTATTCAACCCAAATTTATTGATTCGACATAAGGGGAGCCAAAGAATATTCTCAAGTATTGACAGTTGAGTTGTCAATTCAACCGCACCTGAAAGACTTAATATTTGCAGTAAAGTATTTAGTAGCAAAGTAATATGGAAGTAATGGTAACAGTGGCAAAGGTAATAGTAATAGTTTTTCTAGTAATCATAACAGCAGCAACGGAAAAGTAACCAAGCAAAGACCAATATGTGAAAAGCTTGTAGGCATTGGATCAGTGATGAATAATTATGTTGGATGTGATTCCTCATGCAACAGTTATAACATAGGGTGACACGAAACTAGCTCCATTTCATCAATGTAATGTAGGCATGTATTCCGAATATAGTCATACGTTCTTATGGAAAAGAACTGGCATGACATCTTTTGTCCTACCCTCCAGTGGCAGCTGGGTCCTATTGGATACAAAGGGATATTAAGGCCTCCTATTAATAGAGTACCGGAACAAAGAATTAACACTTAGTGAATACATGAACTCCTCAAACTATGGTCATCACCGGGAGTGGTCCCGATTATTGTCACTTCAGGGTTACCGGATCATAACACATAGTAGGTGACTATTGACATGCAAAATAGGATCAAGAACTCACATATATTCATGAAAACATAATAGGTTCAGATCTGAAATCATGGCACTCGGGCCCTAGTGACAAGCATTAAGCATAGCAAAGTCATAGCAACATCAATCTCAGAACATAATGGATACTAGGGATCAAACCCTAACAAAACTAACTCGATTACATGATAAATCTCATCCAACCCATCACCGTCCACCAAGCTACAATGGAATTACTCACACACAGTGGTGAGCATCATGAAATTGGTGATGGAGGAAGGCTGATGATGATGATGGCGACGGATTCCCCTCTCATGCGCCCCGAACGGCCTCCAGATCAGCCCTCCCAAGATAGAGTAGGGCTTGGCGGTTGCTCCGTATCATAAAACGCGATGAATCCTTCTCTCTGGATTTTTTTCTGCCCGAACATGAATATATAGAGTTGGAGTTGACGTCGGTGGATCCTTAGGGGGACCACGAGAAAGGGGGCGCGCCCCCACCCTCCTGGACAGGGTGTAGGCCCCTAGGTGTTGATTCTTTCGCCAGTATTTTTTATAAATTCCAAAAATATTCTCTGTGAAGTTTCAGGTCATTCTGAGAACTTTTATTTCTACACAACAATAACACCATGGCAATTCTGCTGAAAGCAACGTCAGTCCGGGTTAGTTCCATTCAAATCATGCAAGTTAGAGTCCAAAACAAGGTCAAAAGTGTTTGGACAAGTAGATACGATGGAGATGTATCAAACACCATCCCGCGCTACCCCGCCGTCTGGGAAGGGAGGCAGCGGCCCCGGGCTACACCTAAGACCTATGCAAGTGATCCTAGAACAACCTACGTCAAGCATAACTCCAACACCGTGTTCACTTCCTGGACTCCGCCAAGAAGAGACCATCACGGTTACTCACGCGGTTGATCCATTTTAATTAAGTTAAGTTTCAGGTTTTCTACAACCGGACATTAACAAATTCCCATCTGCCCATAACTGCGGGCACGGCTTTCAAAAGTTCAAAACCCTGCAGGGGTGTCCCAACTTAGCCCATCACAAGCTCTCATGGTCAACGAAGGATATTCCTTCTCCTAGGAAGACCCGATTAGACTCGGAATCCCGGTTACAAGACATTTCGACAATGGTAAAACAAGACCAGCAAAGCCACCCGAATGTGCCGACAAATCCCGATAGGAGCTGCACATATCTCGTTCTCAGGGCACACCGGATTGTCCAAGGTTCTGGTAGGCCAGCCCAGAGTTGCCCCTGGTGGCCACCGGCAGCTGACAGGTTAGACCAACACTCAGAGGAGCACTGGCCCGGGGGCAGGGGTTTAAATAAATATGACCCTTGAGTCTGCAGAACTCAAGGGAAAATGGCTTAGGTGGAAAATGGTAAAACCAATGTTGGGCCTTGCTGGAGGAGTTTTATTCAAGGCGAACTGTCAAGGGGTTCCCGTTATAACCCAACCATGTAAGGAACGCAAATTCAAGGAACATAACACCGGTATGACGGAAACTAGGGCGGCAAGAGTGGAACAAAACACCAGGCATAAGGCCGAGCCTTCCAACCTTTACCAATTATATAGATGCATTAAGTAAATAAGAGATATTGGGATATCCCAACAAAATATCCTTGTTCCAACAAGGAACAAACTCCAATCTTCACTTGCAACTAGCAACACTATAAGAGGGGCTGAACAAAGTGGTAACATAGCCAAACAATGGTTTGCTAGGACAAGGTGGGTTAGAGACTTGGCTCAACAATATGGGAGGCATGATATAGCAAGTGGTAGGTATCACATCATAGGCTTAGCAAAAGAGCGAGCATCTAGCAAGCAAAGATAGAAGTGATTTCGAGGGTATGGTCATCCTGCCTGAGATCCCGCAAGGAAGAAGAACGAGCCCATGAAGAAGACAAACGGATGTAGCCGAATGGATCCTCACAAAACGCGACGTTATCGGAACCAACCCAAAGAGACACACCGAAAAGAAGCAAACAACATAGTAAACAACCAACACATAATCATTGCATGATGCACAATCAAGTATGATGCATGTCCGGTTTAATGAAGCATGGCATGGCAAAATGCACAAACAAACCTACAAATTAAGTGGAGCTCAACATGCAACTCCGTTGCATATTGACGAAATACCACATGACTTATTTAGTTCTCTCTCATTTATAAACTCAACAATATTAAATGTTGTTTAGCATGGCAAGGGGTGAAGGAAAGTAAAACTACATATCTAGGCAAGTTTAAATGAGGCCAGAACAACAAGCAAGAAGTCCAGAAAATCCTCATGAGCATAATTATGGATTTGGTACTGTACTGCCCTAAACCATATTTTAGAGTTGTTAAACATGCAAAGTAATGCCTCCATGTTAAGCTAGACATTTTTCCACCCCATTTACATATAAAGTTTATTAAATTCCGAGTTACGGTTATTTAGTTATGAATTAAAGCATTTTAACATGGCATAGGAGCAAATTTAACCAAACAGCAATTTAAACATTTCAAACATGCATGAAAGTGGCATATTATTAACCTACACAAAATTCTAAGCATTTTTCATATATAAAGTTTTTACAAATGATGCACGGTTTGGGAGTTATTAAATGCATGTTGCTTGGGGGGGTTTTCTGCAAAACAACTTTCTCTAAAAAAAAGGAAAAACGTTTTAAGGAAAAAAACATGTCGGGTTGGATCTGCTCTCACCATGGGCCTTTCCCAGAACTGTGGGGTGGTGCCAGGAGGGGCGCGATGGGCTGGCGTGGTCCAGCAGAAGAGTGGCTGGGCCTTGGGCCTGACGGTGGAGGAGGGAGGCCAGCAGGGGGCGATGCTGGGCCTGGGTGCGATCATCAGGCGCTGGTGCTGGGCCGGTCTTGCTGGAGGAGGCAGCGGGTGTTGGAGCGGCCCCATTCGATGCAGAGGAGGCGCGCCCTCTTCTCGACAGGAAGCAGAAGCAGAAGCAGAGCAGCGGCGGCGCAAACTCCGATAACGACGAGGGCTGAAGGCAGCGGCGACTTAGGTGGCTTGGACGAGCGGGACGGTGATGGAGCGCGAGGGAGCAGGGGCTCGTGAGGAGCGCTCGGGGATGCGAAGGAGGAATCGCGATGCGGCGTTCGGGAAGGCTGGGTTCGGGGAACTTGGCGGCCTCCATCCATGGCAGCTCGAGGTCGTCGGCGCTGGGCGTTGGGATCCACTGGATCGAGACGAGAAGGGCATTGGCTTCAGTCGAAGCAGGGTGCGACGGCGGCATTTGGCTCGCCAAAGGAAGGGTGCGGGACTTGGCATGGGCAGGGCATCGCGAGGCGACAGCGCAAGAGGAACCGGGCGCAGGCGACCCGATCCGGCGGCGGGGAGGTCCTGCGGGAGAGGGATGAGACCAGGAAGAGGTCAAAGAAGGGGAGAAACAAGAAGAAGAGGAGGACAGGGAGAAGGAGCGAGCGGCCTGGCCTCGTGCTGCTGCTTGGGTGTCCGGCGACCATCGGCGAGGCAGAGGCGCGGGGACGAGGAGGCACAGCCTCGTGCGTTTCCTCGGGCACGCGGGCGTGGAGAAGGAGCTCGAGCTCCTGGTTGATGCTGGTCGAGGGGGGCCGTGGGGATCTCTGGTTGGAGGGGATGGATCGATGGAATTGGGGCCACAAGAGGTTGGCCTGATTGGAAAATCAAGGAAGGATTTTGGAATGGGAGGGGATCTCGATGTGGGAGAGGAGTGGCGGCGGCAGCTAGGGGATCCCTAGAAACTAGGTGGTTTGTCTATATATATATATAGTAGGTGGGTTTGACTTAGGGGTATATCATCCCTCCGATTGTAATCGGACGGATGAGAAAAATAGGCTAGGGAGTCCAATTAACAAAACAGAGATGTTTTGTAGATGTTTGGGGATGATCCGGACACAACGGTGATGACTGCTCGGGTCGGGTCCGGGACAATTTTCGGATGTGCGCGCGAGGAGGGCCGCGGACTGGCGAGAGAGGTTAGGTAGGGCCTGACAGTGAGTGGTAGTGGGCTGTGCAGAAGGCCTCAGGCTGGGAGAAGAGAAAAGATAGAGGCCCGGCGACTGTTTCCGGAGACCAAAAACGTCCGACGATTTGACCGGCTATATTGCCGCTATAAATATCCGTTGGGGCATCAAACTGACTCCGATTGCGATGAAACATGGCAGGCGGTCTACCTACACTATAACAAGACCGCACGCCAACTTTCATCCCATTCCGAGAATATTTTCCGGCCACTTATAAAATACTATTTCGGACAGGCCGCAAGCGCGTGCAAGTGTGTCTGGGGCTCAGAACGGACAACGGAAGGAACTGGGAGACCGGGACAGATGCAAGTTTTGAAAACAAGATGATGCAATGCACATGATGACATGATAAGATGCAACACGCGAGAAAATGACATGGCAACGACAGCGAATAACTGAAAGACACCTGGCGCATCGGTCTCGGGGTGTCACAACAAACACGTCCAAACATTGGCCAGCAAACTTAGTAGGAGGGATTTCAGCTTTATCATATCTATAGAGAGAATTTACCTTTACAACCTGCGTCGGGTTATCAAGACCATGTGTTTCTCCAATAGCTGATGGATTAAAACCATGTATTTCTTCAACAGGCGGTAAATTAAGACCATGTATTTCTTCAACAGGAGGTAAATTCTTAACACATTTAGCTTTTATACCTTTTTCTTTCATAGATTTCTTTGCCTCTTACATATCTTCAGGACTGAGAAATATAATACCCCTTTTCTTCGGAGTTGGTTCAGGAATTGGATCAGGAAGTGTCTAATTATTTTCATTAGTCAACATATTATTCAATAAAATGTCAGCTTCATCTACAATTCTTTCCCTGAAAACATAACCAGCACAACTATCCAGGTGGTCTCTGGAAGCATCCGTTTGTCCATTATAAAATATATCAAGTATTTCATTTTTCTTGAGAGGATGATCAGGCAAAGCATTAAGTAATTGGAGAAGCCTCCCCCAAGCTTGTGGGAGACTCTCATCTTCAATTTGCACAAAATTATATATTTCCCTTAAAGCAGCTTGTTTCTTATGAGCAGGGAAATATTTAGCATAGAAGTAATAAATCATATCCTGGGGACTACGCACACAACCAGGATCAAGAGAGTTAAACCATATCTTAGCATCACCCTTTAATGAGAACGGAAATATCTTAAGGATATAATAGTAGCGAGTTTTCTCATCATTAGTGAACAATGTGGCTATATCATTTAATTTAGTAAGATGTGCCACAATAGTTTCAGATTCATAGCCATAGAAAGGATCAGATTCAGCTAAACTAATTATCTCAGGGTCGACAGAGAATTCATAATCTTTATCAGTAACAAAGATAGGTGAAGTAGCATAAGCAGGATCATATTTCATTCTAGCATTCAGAGTTTTTTGTTTCAGCTTAGCTAATAGTTTCTTAAGATCACTCCTATCATTGCAAGCAAGAAAGTCTCTAGCAGTTTCTTCATCCATAACATAACCCTCAGGAACAATAGGTAATTCATATCTAGGGGGAGAATCATCATCATCACTTTCATCAATATTATTAGTTTCAATAATTCCATTCTCCCTAGCCCTAGCAAGTTGTTCATCAAGAAATTCACCAAGTGGCACAGTAGTATCAGGCATAGAAGTAGTTTCATAATAAGTATGGTGCATAGAAGAAGTGGCATCATCAATAACATGCGACATATCAGAATTAATAGCAGAAGAAGGTGTAGGTGTCGCAAGCTTACTCAAAACAGAAGGTGAATCAAGTGCAGAGCTAGATGGCGGTTCCTGACCTCCCCTCGTAGTTGAGAGACAAATCTTAGTTCTTGGATCTTTCAAGTTCTTCATAATGATAAGCACATATAAATCCCAAGTGACTCAAAGAATAGAGCTACGCTCCCCGGCAACGGCGCTAGAAAATAGTCTTGATAACCCACAAGTATAGGGGATCGCAACAGTTTTCGAGGGTAGAGTATTCAACCCAAATTTATTGATTCGACACAAGGGGAGCCAAAGAATATTCTCAAGTATTAGCAACTGAGTTGCCAATTCAACCACACCTAGAAACTTAATATTTGTAGCAAGGTATTTAGTAGCAAAGTAATATGATAGTAGTGGTAACGGTGGTAAAAGGTAACGGTAGCAAAAGTAATATTTTTGGTGTTTTATAGTGAGGATAACAATAGCAACGGAAAAGTAAATAAGCGAAGAACAATATATGGAAAGCTCGTAGGCAATGGATCGGTGATAGCGAATTATGCCGGATGCGGTTCATCATGTAACAGTCATAACATAGGGTGACACGGAACTATCTCCAATTCATCAATGTAATGTAGGCATGTATTCCGAATATAGTCATACGTGCTTATGGAAAAGAACTTGCATGCCATCTTTTGTCCTACCCTCCCGTGGCAGCGGGGTCCTATTGGAAACTAAGGGATATTAAGGACTCCTTTTAATAGAGTACCGGACCAAAGCATTAACACATAGTGAATACATGAACTCCTCAAACTACGGTAATCACCGGGATTGGTCCCGACTATTGTCACTTCGGGGTTGTCGGATCATAAAACATAGTAGGTGACTATAGACTTGCAAGATAGGATCAGGAACTCTCATATATTGATGAAAACATAATAGGTTCATATCTGAAATCATGGCACTCGGGCCCTAGTGACAAGCATTAAGCATAGCAAAGTCATAGCAACATCAATCTCAGAACACAGTGGATACTAGGGATCAAACCCTAACAAAACTAACTCGATTACATGATAAATCTCATCCAATCCATCACCGTCTAGCAACCTATGATGGAATTGCTCATGCACGGTGGTGACCATCATGAAATTGGTGATGGAGGATGGTTGATGATGACGATGGCGACGGATTCCCCTCTCCGGAGCACCGAACGGACTCTAGATCAGCCCTCCCAAGAGAGTTTAGGGCTTGGCGATTGCTCCGTATCATAAAACGTGATGGATCCTTCTCTCCAATTTTTTTCTCCCCGAAAGTGAATATATGGAGTCAAGGTTGAGGTCGATGGAGCGTCAGGGGGCCCACGAGGCAGGGGGCACGCCCAGGAGGGTAGGGCGCGCCCCCACCCTCGTGGACAGGTGGAGCCCCCCTGATGTGGATCTTTCTTCCAGTATTTTTTATATATTCCAAAATAATTCTCCATTGATTTTCATGTCATTCTGATAACTTTTATTTCTGCACAAAAATAACACCATGGCAATTCTGCTGAAAACAGCGTCAGTCCGTGTTAGTTCCATTCAAACCATGCAAGTTAGAGTCCAAAACAAGGGCAAAAGTGTTTGTTAAAGTAGATACGATGGAGATGTATCAGACCCTCGCGAGGGGCCAAGCCTCACGAGGTGGACGACACAAGACCTCCTCGGGAGCGGCTTCACCAGGCTGGCTTGCGAGGGGCGGAGAGATCAAGGCCAGGCAAACCTCACGAGGTCCCAATGACGTGAGCCATGACGATCGAGACCAGGCGGGCGCCAGCGCGCACAATCTCCTTGTTTCCCCTTTGGTGCTAAGCAGGCAAGCACAGGCGGTGAGTACCAAGGCGTCAAGGAAAGGTTTCCATATCGGTGCAACGAGACCAAGACTAGCAGGACGGTGAGACGGAGGACACCATGGAAGCCAAGGCGGCGTCACCACCAGAGCCTTTGGTAGGCGAGTACTGCTTTTGTCAGGATAACTTGTACTAGTTGTCCCCTTTCAAATTGGCCGCTGTTGGCTCCCTTCCCGCTCAATATTTGGGGAGAGGACCAGGGCCTCTATAAATAGGATTAGCCACCACAGTAGGGGGGGCTCAGCCATCTCAACTTGGACTAGATCCAACCCATCCTCACACCCACCAAGCACAAGAACACCACACCTCAGGAGGCTGTTCTTCCCCTTGTACTATAAATCCTCAGCCCGAGAGGAAATCCACCACACCACACTGGAGTAGGGTATTACAGCACAATGGTGACCTGAACCAGTATAAATCATGTGTCTCTTGTGTTGCGAGTTCATCGAGCTTGCCTTTGAGATCGTGGCGAGGTTGAGGGCGTGAGTTGGTAGGGGGAGATCTTCGTGCGCAACCCAGTGTTCAAACCTTGAGGGTTTTGCCAGAACCCGAGATCCAACATTTGGCGCACCAGGTAGGGATGACCAGAGCTCTTCTTCCGCCAGTTGATCCGCTCGTTGGTCCCATGACACTCCGTGGCTCCGATGACCGGTGACTCAAGGACCAACGCCGACCGCTGGGCAAGCTGGCCAGCCCGGGCGGCGCCGCCGGCTCAAGACGACCTCAACCCAGTGTCCCAAGCAGCACGCGCAGCACCAAACACTACGGGGCGTGGGTGACGCAGTCGCCCGCCGTCCTCCCTTACTCCGTGACAAGTGCGGGCAGCCGCAAGAGCCTTAAGCCACGCCGCGGCCACGGCGCCACACACCCGACGGGAGCAAGCAAACATAAGGGCCGCACTCATGGTGGCTCGAGAGCTGCCGCGATTCCGGTTAATGAAGAGCGGCCGGGATGCATTGCTGGAGCGTGTCGCCGAGCTCTTGGACGCCACGGCCTCGGGAGCACCACCCTTCAGCTCTCTGCTCACACTTCAAGCCGCGGTCGGGTCGCATGGCGGGCCTCGCTACGCCCGCGTGCCCACGGGCGCGCCCCCATGCTTCATCGACAACGGCGCAACCAACGGAGCTGGACGCATGCTCGCACCCGCGCCACCTTCGATGGGCATGGGCATGAGCGCTTCCACCTACGGCCCCGGCAGGATGCAACCCTACCACCCTCAAGGCGGCATGTTCGGCGGGGAAACATGGAGTGTGGGGTACTACGAAGAGGTCTTTGAGGCGACGGCCTCGGAGGCCTACGTGCCCCGCATGGTGGACCAGGAGTAGATGCTCGAAGACGACCCTGGCTCATTCCTCGAGCTAGGCTGGGGGGAGGAGGCGCTAAAAGTCGGCACCTTTCAGGATCCCTCTGGAAGCCTCACCAACCGCGCCGGTGACAACAGCTACAGGGTACCACCTATTCCTCAGGAGCAGGCTTATGCTGACCATGAGACGCAGGAGGATCAAGTCGCAGTAGTGGATGGCGGCGCCAGCTCGTCGGCATCCCTGCCGCAAGGGGGGCACGCTGGAGGCTACAGGGGAGGGGCCGGGAGCAAGGCCCCTCCCCGTGCCGCACAGAGCAAGGCGTCCCCCGGAGGTAGGCCCTCTAACGAGGAGGCGCTCCAGAGCCTTCCCCCGGCAGAGGACCCGTGGTCACCGAGGGCGCCGCTGGCATCCCCTTTTCCCCTTGGTGTCATCCTGGTTTCTGGTCGCCCCCAACGGTGGTCGAGGGAGGCACAAGGCGGGGCCCTCGTCTGGTGATATGAAGTAAGGCTCACGCCTGTGAAGGTCTCCGCTCGTGACACTCTCACGTAATAATGAGTGGGGCTGTACACGCCCCCGGAGTCTCAGGAGTGCCACCCTCGGGCCCTGGGGGCTCCCTCCCACGTCCTAGTGGCATCACTTAGCTCCGCGTTGGTGAGAAGACAAGAAGACTACACTAGGCGCCGGACGCGGCCATTTGCTTTGGATCTCTTTTCTGTAACCCTGCCTTTTGGATTTGGATTTAAGTTGAAGTTGAATTTCCATTGATGCGCGCGGGGGTTTCCTTTTCTCGTTCGAGCGATTTCTTGCTATCTGGTTCTTTCCTTAATTCGAAGTTCGCGCTTGTTGCTTCCCCCTCGCGGGCCCCACGCGAGCGGGGCTAGGCATGGCGCACACACGCCACGCGCATGTCGTGCTACGGCTAGCGCTTGCTTATCACACGGCCGTCTCGGGCATGTCAACGAGTTCCTCAGGAGCTCCCTAGAAACTCGCCACCTCACGAGACAGTTTGGGGCTCTTCCAGGCTAAGGTAAACCGCTATAGCAAACTTGCCCAGGATACGTAAGTTCACGAAGACACATATTTGACTTGACCTAAAAAGATAGAGGCAGTAGTATATTTACATGAGGGGCTTCCCCTCCAAAATGCTCTTACAACCTCTAGGGCCGCGCCCCGAGATTCTGTGTGCAGGACAAACAGCTGGGAAACACGGGATCAGTCGGACATATCGCTCGCTACGTCCCCCGGATCGTCCTCAGACGCGTCACTAGCGTCGCTGCCACCATCGCTAGCATCACCATCACCTCCACCAGCGCCGCCATCACCATCCTCGACCACGTTGCCTTTGTCCGCCGCGAACACCACCGCATCGTCATCGGAAGTGAAGGCCCTGGCCAGCGCATCCACATTGTCTTCACCCATCGCGCCAGGTCACCCCGGATGGCCTCGGGTATGGGAGCAATGGCGGCGTCAAAATCAAAGTTGGGATTGGTGTTTTAGAGATGGCTGAAGACGCGGGAGAATGCACGCCCAAGCATGCCGTGGCTCCTCTCTTCAACAAGTTGGTGAGCTCTCTCGGAACGATTCTCCAGGCGCGTCACCACGTCGGTAAAGAAGTGGAGGTGGCTGGCATAGTCGTTCGCATGGGGATGAGGAGCATTCTCATCGCAGATGTGGCCCAAGGAGATATTGGCCCCGTTCCTAACATCCTGGAGCATGGGGGCATGCACGCGCTCTAGCGTCCGCCGCTGAAGCACTTCCTCCCTGTTCTGCCGCGCGACGGACTCGGCGTCAGCGATCCGGTGCTGAAGAGGGAGCAGCTCGGTGCGGGTGGAGGCCAGTTCGGCCTGCGCTGAGACCAGTGCAGCTTGGCGGCCTCCTCGCGCCTCTCCACCTCGATTAGCCTGGACTTGTGGGCAGCAGTCCTACCTGCAGCCTCAGCTTCCATGAACTCCAGCTTCAGGTTGTACCTACCCTCGAGATCCGCGTGAGCCTCGGCCACCCAGCGATCGACCTCTTCCTGGGCCCTGGCCTCGCACGCGCCAACGGCATCCTACGCTTGGGCAACTTGACGCTCCCTCGTCTCCAGTCATTCGAGCTCAAGGTTACGATCCACGGCTTCCAGCGCCAACGCCTCCTCGTGCTTCCGGATCTCTTCCTCATCGGCGGGCGTCCTCCTCAACGACGCAAGGGCGGAACTATGTGCCTCCACTTGCTGATCAAAGGAGGCGCTCCAGGCTTGGAGCTCCCACGCGCGCTTCTCCGCGGCCTCACGACGGTGGTCAGCTTCCCGAGCCTCTTCCAGAGCTCGGGAGCAGGCCTCACGGGAGGCTGCAAGGGAAACCTCGGCCTTCACATTATCAAGCTCGCGCTCGTGGCGCCCGAGGCTGATAGCCACCTTCAGCTTACGCCGCTCCTCCACCAGCCGAAGACCCTCGACCATGAGGCGCGCGTCCACATCCACGAGCTCTTCACCACGCCGGTTCATCGCGCCCATCGCCTCCTGAAAGAGCTCGTGGCGGACGACGCTCCTTTCTTGTGCCGACTTGAGCATGCTGCTGAGTCCGTCCTCCACCGCGGGGACCGCAGATGGGGGCCGAAGCGGCTCGCCCCCTTTCAGCAGGGGGCTGGGGCTGGCGCCCACCCATTTGTAGGCCAGGCCTCGCGAGGAGCTTGAAAGAGTGGAGGCCCGGTGGTTGAAGAGGAGCCCAAGACCGAAGCCACCCAGCCGTCATCCACGAGCAGGGGAGGAACCCTTAGCACGCTTGTTGTATTCCAAGCAAGGCCACGAAGGAGAGATGGCGGGGCGCGAGCTCAAGACGCCCTGTCGATGGGCTGGCTTCCCTGGTTGACACCACACCGTGAGCAGCGCGTGTGCTTGCAGCGCTCAAGTCTAGCGGGAGAAACAAGGCGACAGGAGGTTGCTTCTCAAGAGATTCCGCGGCCTTGGCAGAAGGAATCCTGAAGAGACATCATGGGGAAGGGAAGCAACACGTGGAGAATCACCAAGATAAGTTACTTACTCATCAATGGCGATGTACTTTCTCCATTTTAACGGCCCGAAGGTGCCACTGCCACGGCTTGGGGATCCCTTCCTCTTGCGGAGCTCTTCGAAGTCCATGCAAAGCTGACCGAAGCGCTGGACATGGCGGCCAACACGAGGCGCAACTTGAGAAGCACTTGAAGGGGCAGCCTTAGGAGTGCCAAGCTGAGGGGAAATATCGGGCTCTGCCTTGCAGCGACCTGCCGAGGCCTCAGGAGCCTCAGCCTCGGGAGACGTGGGCTGCATCGCCCCCTCAACCGCCGCCCCGGGGCAAGAATCATGAGTTCCTAAGGACGACGCCTCAGGAGCCATGTGGGGCATTAGCACCTCGGCACCTACGCCATCGGCCTCCAGCGGTGCTCGCCCCCCTGCATCCACACTTGGGGTGAGCTCGACGCCAACGCAAGGAGGGGAACCACGTCGACGGGGTTCTCACGGGGCATCACCAGACCGAATGGACGCAGCCCCCACTCATCGAAGGAGGGCATATGCTCCACAAATTCCACCTTGTTCGAGCAGTGGTATAGCAGGCAACTCTTCCCCGCTATGTCATCTAGCGATGGGACACCCGTCAGGACCTCGAGCACTGTTCGCCGCGCTTCAAGGGGGAGCCCAGACTCCTGAAGTCTCATGCGGTCCTTGCTACTGAGAAAGGCCCACATTGGCTGGGAATGGCGCTGAAGCGGAGCAACCCGGCGCCAGACGAACTCCTTCACCACCATAGGCGCAGTCACACCAAGGTCTTTCAGCCCCTTCAGCCCGAGCCAGACGAGGGCAAGGCACAAATCGGTGAGCCGTTGATGGCACCAACCGGAGTTGGGAATGGCAGGCACCGACGAAGAATGGAGCAGAGGGCTGAGCACTCCGACATCAACGAATACCCACCATGTCCAAAACTCACTCGTGGATGGTGGAAGCTCGAAGTCAATCCCCCCGCCTGCCGTCGCCGCCATGGCCTGGAAGCTCAAGCACCCCGAGCTTTGCCGGGGATCAATCAGGTGCAACGAGAAGAAGTGGTGGAGAAGGGCCACGGAAGGAGAAATGCCCACCATGGTCTGGTAACAAACGCAAAGACGGCAAGAAGGGTAACAGATTGGGGATCAAGGTACAGCATGTGGATCTGATAATGGGCAAGCATTACGTTGAAGAAGCCGGAGAAAGGAGGAACTAGGCCATCCTAAAGGGCGTCAATGAAGAATGGGACCTCGGTGGCTGTCCGGTCAATACGAGCACGAGACGCAGGCCAGGCCACCGTCCTTCCCCACTCATTGAAGCTAGAGGCGAGCATGGGGCGCACCTTGTCCATGGCTTCTTGGTTGAGCACCAGCGACCTGCCAACGACAGGCTCAGTGGCCGGGCGTAGCCTGGCGGAGGACAGGGGACTCTTCCCTTTCTCTGACTGGTTCGGTGCCATGGCAATGGGAGGATTGAGCTCAGATCGGATCGGCGGGAGAGGCTGAGCTTCGAGGAACCGGAAGAATTTGGGAGCACATGGAAACAATGGGAGGGAAACCGTGTAGACCACGGTGGCCGCCTAGCCAGGCGGGTATCAAGGTTGCGTGGGGAAGTGGAGATGCCCACGTCCAATCAACCACCACGCATCGACCAAGGCCACAGACTGTTGGGGCCCACGGCACTCCGCACTTTCCCTTTGGCTTCTCCTCGAAGCCAAGCTCGAGCGCGCCCTGGGCCCGGGGGTTACTGTTGGCGCTTTGGGAACCGGGGTCCCCAGACTTGCCTGCCTGTGGCCCACGGCGTGGCTCTGCAAGTGGGCCAGTATGGCCCATCTTCACCAACAAGCATACAAGACCCTCGCGAGGGGCCAAGCCTCGTGAGGTGGATGACACAAGACCTCCTCGGGAGCGGCTTTACCAGGCTAGCTAGCGAGGGTGGAGAGATCAAGGCCATGCAAACCTCGCGAGGTCCCAATGACGTGAGCCATGACGATCGAGACGGGGCGGGCGCCAGCACGCACAGTGTCCTTGTTTCCCCTTTGGTGCTAAGGAGGCAAGCGCAGGCAGGGAGTACCGAGGCGCCAAGCAAAGGTTTCCATATCGGTGCAATGAGACCAAGTCCAGTAGGACGGTGAGATGGAGGTCACCATGGAGCCCAAGGCGACGTCACCACCAGAGCTTTCTACAGACGAAGACTGCTTTTGTCAGGATAACTTGTACTAGCTGTCCCCTTTCAAATTGGCCGTTGTTGGCTCCCTTCCCGCTCAATATTTGGGGAAAGGACTAGGGCCTCTATAAATAGGATTAGCCACCACAGTAGGGGGGGGGGGGCTCAGCCATCTCAACTTGGACTAGATCCAACACATCCTCACAGCCACCAAGCACAAGAACACCTCACCTCAGGAGGCTGTTCTTCCCCTTGTACTGTTCATCCTCAGCCCGAGAGGCAATCCACCACACCACACTGGAGTAGGGTATTACACCACAACGGTGGCCCGAACCAGTATAGATCTTGTGTCTCTTGTGTTGTGAGTATGTCGAGCTTGCCTTTGAGATCGTGGCGAGGTTGAAGGTGTTAGTTGGTAGGGGGAGATCTTCGTGCGCACCCTTGTGTTTGAACCTTGAGGGTTTTGCTGGAACCTGAGATCCGGCACCCCCAAGGGTACAATGGTAATCCAGCCGGGTGTAGGACCCGACTATGAGTGTCCCTCGACGCCGGCTTCTCCGTCGGCTGCTGGGGTCCTGCTCTTCGTGGTTCCCGCCGACTGTCGGGTACTTGGCCGACAGGTAGGGCCCATCGCCTGCAGGTCATGCTGATTGCTTTATGTTGTAGCCTTGCTATTGATGATGGAGGCTTTGTCGGAGGAGCATGGCTACAGTCCCGCTACTTGGCAGGCGCTCACTGTAGCCACACCCTGTCTCATCTGGTTAATGGTGCACAGACTTTGAGGGGAGGGAGGGCCACCTGCTAGGAGTTGGCCCGCCCTGACGCCACATGCTGGGGTTCGCCACCTTCTAGTGGCTCGCAGACAGGTAGGGCCCGCTGGTGATGTCACGGGCTGTGTGGTAACAGTGCCCCGCTGGGTGAAGGGTGTCCGCTTGGTATGCATGTAGTGTGACCACGCTTAGCCCTAGATTCAGGGGTGGCAGGTTGCACTGTAGCCACGCCGCGTCTCATCGCAGGGAATGGGTGCAAACTTTGAGGTGGCACAATGCTGCCTACTAGATGGTGGCCCCATGGGGGCCGTGTGTTGGGGGCACGCCATCTTCTCGCAGCCGGCCATCGGACCAGACGGCCCGAAGAGTCGGTCTTTCGCTTGCGAGGTGTGAGGGGCGTGGCCGGCCCCAATGTCTTGAAATACCACGGGGGCTGATGAGGCTACCCGTGGTCATTTACTCAGATAGTAGTCCTTGAAGCTGGTTGGGCGCCACGGCCGAAATCGAGGAGCCTTAGCAGCTTCCTACTCCGAGTGGTCTGGTACTCTTGCTTCGTCCGTCTTCCAGAGATGCCGACTGTTAGAAGCCGGCCAAGGAGCAGCCGACCGACTAGTGAATTCGAAATGTCGGGGTAGAGGCCGGGTGGTGCGCCAACCGGCTGATAGGCTTGCCACCTGTTGCTTGCTTGCCACGCGGCGCCAGCAGACCTGGCCGGCTTGCCAGCCCATGCCCGCGACGGGACGTCGCCGCAGGCCTGGGCCCGCCACTACAAAACCTCGGCGCGCGCACGATCCGCTGTGGCCGAGGCAAACGGTTGCCCTTCCGAGGATCATTAACCACGCTTCATAAAGGCATGGGATACACGGGGTCGTCCGGGCGTGGGTGCAGTTAATCCCAGGCCCCCCACGCTTGCCCCCTCGGCTCTGCCACCGTGGGCCTATAAATAGGGGGAGGATGGGGTGACAGAACGCATGCGCGCCCTTCATCCTCTTCCTCTTCTTCTTCTCTCTTGCTGCTGTCGTGCCCTCTCTCGCCACCGGAGCAAAGCCACCACCCGCCGTCGCTGGACTTCTCCGCATTGATGCAGCTTTGTCCTCGCGCTGCCACCTCACACCGCCACCGAGCAACCAAGCCCATGGTGCACGGCAGCTGCTCAGGTGACTAGGACGGCTCCAACATCCACGACGACCATCTGGGGTTCCTCCGCCAGATGCGACGGCTTCCCCCCGCGTCGCATGTTAAGGTGCGTGTTCATCCCGAGGCGGGGATCTCGTCGGCGCCGGTGGCGGCGAGCACGTCATCTTCCGGTCGCACTTCCTCCGTGGCTTCGGCCTGCCAGCGAGCGGGTCCCTCCGCTCATTCCTCGACTTCTACGGAGTGCAGCCCCACCATCTCACACCGAACACGGTGGTGCTGCTCTCCCCCTATGTCACCCTCTACAAGGGGTATCTTGGCGTGCTACCCACGCTCGAGCCGTGGGGGAGCTTTTCTACCTCAAGCTCGGCAACGCCGCCAAGGATGAGGCGGCCCACTGCAGGGCCTGCGTCACGGTGCGGCGCTCAGGCTCCGGGGTACACTTCCCTGCTCTCGCCCTACTGCAGTCGACCATGTTGTGGGAAAAATCGTACTTCTACATCGAGAACATCCACTCGACGCGGGACTATGTCAACCTGCCGGTTTATGTAGCCGGCCCACCTGCTGAGCCCCACACCTGTGACACCCCGAGACCGATGTGCCAGGTGTCTTCCGGTTATTCATTGTTGTTGCCTTGTCATTCGCTTGTGTGTTGCATCTTGTCATGTCATCATGTGCATTGCATCATCATGTTTTCAAAACTTGCATCCTTCCGGGTCTCCCAGCTCTTTTCGTTTTATGTTCTGAGCCCTTAAACACTTGCACGCGCCTGCGGCATGTCCAAAATATTATTTTATAAGTGGCCGGAAAATGTTCTCGGATTGGGATGAAAGTTGGTGTGCGATGTTGTTTCGTTGTTAGTAGGTTTCCTGCCAAGTTTCATCGCATTCGGAGTCCGTTTGACGCCCCAACGATTAACTATAGCGGCATTATAGCCGGTCTATCGTCGGACGTTTCCGGTCTCCCGAAACAGTTGTCGGTTGCATTCCTCCTCTCTCTTCTCAGTCCAATCACACACTTGACCTCGTTTTCCTAACCCCTCTTTGCACAGTGCATCGACCCCTCGCCCGTGTCTGAAACTTCCCCGAACCTGAACCGGACTATCATTACCGTTGGGTCCGGATCATCCCCAAACATCTATGAAACATCTCTGTTTTCTTGTTGGACTCTTCTAGCCTATTTTTCTCGAACCGTCTGATTTCAATCAGAGGGTCTTAAACCTGCCCTGTCTAACCCACCTACCTATTTAAGTAGTGCAATCGGCAGAAGAATACCTAATTTCTAGGGATCCTCCTCCCCACCGCCACTCTCTACCATCTCCATCGGGATCCCCTCCCGATCCAAACCCCCAACCACATCCACCATAGCTCCTCGTCATTTTCCCCTATAGCCCAATCCCGACAACCTCCCTCCATCCTCGGGATCCTCTCATTCCACACCATGCCAACTACCAGTCAATTCCATTGATCCAACCCATCAATCATGGAAGCTGACGCTTGCCCGAGCGCCCGTGCTCATCCCCATGCTCCATATGCCCCACCTCGCGGTGATGGCCGCTAGCCACCAAAGCAGCAACAGTCCCGAGCGTCGCCCGACCCCGCCTCCACCGCGCCACCTGCCGGTGACCCCAACACCTCACAGGAGGTCCCGTCCTGGATGCCCGAACAAGCTCGCCGGCGTCCTCGGTCGTCCTCGCGTCGTTCGCCACCACCACCGGGCCGCTGCCTTGTCGTTCCTCTCCTCCCGCACTACTTCGGAACCCAGATGCCACCTCGCCGCCGATGACAACCAGGCCATGACCTCACTGTCCTCCTCCCTCTATTGTCTCTCCAAACCACTCACCCTCTCTCCCGTTTCTCTCTGTCAAGGGACCGAAGCCATGGCCGTCGCTCGTCCATGGTCGCTGCCGCCGGGATATGCTCGCCTCCACTGCCTCCACGCCATCCCTGTCACCGGAGGATGGAGCCCCGCCGTCTCCAAGTCCTCTGCTTCGCTCGTGGTCGAGTGAGATGACCACAAACGCAGTCGCGTTGACCGCTTGCTCGTCCACGCACGTGGGCCTTATCTGCTTCGTCTCGATCGCGCCCCTGCCTAACGTTGACCTTCTACCCCAGCCCGTCACCAACCTGGGCCGAAGCCCACTGGGCGAGGCCACCCCCCTGAGTGCCCTCCTTTTTTCCCTGCTATTGGGCCATCCAAGTGCTCTGTACCCCCAGTTTCGGCTCATATTGTGTTTTTCCCTCTAGACGAATATAATCAATATCCAGGGGATTTCAGTTTTACACTAAAACCCCTAGTTGTCATGCATCTAATAACTAATTACCCATGCATCGGATGACATTGGTTTAAACATGTAAATTTCTTAGAATTTTGTGTAGAATAATAATATGCCACTTTCATCCATGTTTGAAATGTTTAAAATGATGTTTGCATATATTTTGCTTAATTGCCATGTTAAAATGATTTATTTCATAACTAATTAACCATAGCTCGATTTTAAATAAACTTTATATGTAAATGGGGTAGAAAAATGCATAGATTAACATGGTGCACTCATCTTTGCATGTTTAACAACTCTAAATTGTGTTTAGGACAGAACAGTACCAAATTCATAATATGCATATGAGGATTTTCCGGACTTGTTGTTTGTTGTTCCAGCCTCATTTAAACTTGCCTAGATAGGTAGTTTTATTATGCTTCACCTCTTGCCTTGTTTAACAACATTTTATATTGATGAGTACATAACCGAGAGAGAACTAAATAAGTCATGTGGTGTTTCATCAATATGCAACTCGTTCTATATTGAGCTCCACTTAATTTGTAGTATTGTTTGTGCACTTTGCCATGCCATGCCTCTTTAAGCCGGACATGCATCATACTTGGTTGTGCATCATGCCATGTTTAGGTGATGGTTGTTTAGTATGTTGCTTGCTTCTTTCTGGGTTGCTTCTCTCGTTAGCTTCGGTTTCGTTCCGGAGTTGTGAGGATTCATTCGACTATGTCCACTTATCTTCTTAATGGACTCATTCTTCTTCCTTCTGGGATCTCAGGCAAGATGACCATACACTTGAAATCACTTCTATCTTTGCTTGCTAGTAGTTCGTTCTATGGCTATGTCACGCTACCTACCACTTGTTATATCATGCCTCCCATATTGCCATGTCAAGCCTCTAACACACCTTCCTAGCAAACCGTTGTTTGGCTATGTTACCGCTTTTGCTTAGCCCCTCTTATAGCCTTGCTAGTTGCAGGTGAAGCTGAAGTTTATTCCATGTTGGTACATGGATATGTTAGGATATCACAATATCTCTTATTTTAATTAATGCATCTATATACTTGGTAAAGGGTGGAAGGCTAGGCCTTATGCCTGGTGTTTTGTTCCACTCTTGCCGCCCTAGTTTCCGTCATACAGGTGTTATGTTCCTTGATTTTGCGTTCCTTACGCTGTTGGGTGGTATGGGAACCCCTTGATATTTCGCTTTGAATAAAACTCCTCTAGCAAGGCCCAACCTTGGTTTTACATTTTGCTAATAACCTAAGCCTTTTTCCCCTGGGTTTCCGGAGCCTGAGGGTCATCTTTATTTTAACTCCCCCGGGCTAGTGCTCCTTTGAGTGTTAGTCCAACCTGTCAACCACCGGTGGCCACCAGGGGCAACTCTCGGCTGGCCTACCAGATGTTTGGACAATCTGGTGTGCCCTGAGAACGAGATGTGTGTAGCTCCTATTGGGATTTGTCGGCACATCGGGCGGCTTTGCTGGTCTTGTTTTACCATTGTCGAAATGTCTTGTAACCGGGATTCCTAAACATATCTAGTCTTTCCGAGAGAAGGAATGTCCTTCATTGACCGTGAGAGCTTGTGATGGGCTAAGTTGGGACACCCCTGCAGGGTTTAAAATTTTGAGAGCCATGCCCACGGTTATGTGACAGATGTGAGTTTGTTAATATCCGGCTGTAGAGAACTTCACACTTTACTTAATTAAAATGCATCAATCGCGTGTGTAGCCGTGATTGTCTCATTTCGGCGGAGTCCGGGAAGTGAACACGGTTCTTGTGTTATGGTTGTGCGTAAGTAGTTTCAGGATCACTTCTTGATCACTTCTAGCTTCTCGACCATTGCGTTGCTTCTCTTCTCACTCTTATTTGCGTATGCTAGCCACCATATATGCTTAGTGCTTGCTACAGCTCCACCTCACTACCTTATCCTACCCATAAGCTTAAATAGTCTTGATCTCGCGGGTGTGAGATTGTTGAGTCCTTGTGGCTCACAGATACTTCCAAACAGTTCCAGGTGCCGATGATACCAGTGCAGGTGACGCAACCGATCTCAAGTGGGGGCTCGATGAAGATCTTGGTCGTTGTTATGTGTCTTTTCCGGTTGATCAGTAGTGGAGCCCAGTTAGGGCGATCGGGGATCTAGCATTTGGTGTTGTCTTCTTTTATTTTGGTTCCGTAGTCGGACCTTGATTGTAATCTGGATGATGTATGTTTAACTTGTTATTTGTGTGAAGTGGCGATTGTAAGCCAACTCTTTATCCCTTTCTTATTCAGTACATGGGATTGTGTGAAGATTACCCCACTTGCTACTAAACCACCATGTGGTTATGCCTCTAAGTCGTGCCTCGACACGTGGGAGATATATCCACATCGTGGGCATTACAAGTTGGTAATCAGAGCCATCCCCGACTTAGGAGCCCCTTGCTTGATAGAATCGCTGACGTTGTTGAGTCTAGAACAAAATGTTTTGAGTCTTAAGATTATATATATCGGAGAGTAGGATTCTTTTTACTGCTCAGTCCCTTCGTCGCTCTGGTGAGGCCTCCTAGAGGCAATAATAAATATATTATTTATTTCCTTATATCATGATAAATGTTTATTATTCATGCTAGAATTGTATTAATCGAAAACTTAGTACATGTGTGAATACATAGACAAACAGAGTGTCACTAGTATGCCTCTACTTGACTAGCTCGTTGAATCAAAGATGGTTAAGTTTCCTAGCCATACACATGAGTTGTGATTTGATTATTGGGATCACATCATTAGAGAATGATGTGATTGACTTGACCCTTTCCGTTAGCTTAGCACGATGATCGTTTAGTTTGTTGCTACTACTTTCTTCATGACTTATACATGTTCCTCTGACTATGAGATTATGCAACTCCCGAATACCGGAGGAACACTTTGTGTGCTACCAAACGTCACAACGTAACTGGGTGATTATAAAGGTGCTCTACAGGTGTCTCTGATGGTACTTGTTGTGTTGGCATAGATCGAGATTAGGATTTGTCACTCCAATTGTCGGAGAGGTATCTCTGGGCCCTCTCGGTAATGCACACCACTATAAGCCTTGCAAGCAATGTGACTAATGAGTTAGTTGCGGGATGATGCATTACGGAACGAGTAAAGAAACTTGCCGGTAACGAGATTCAACTAGGTATTGAGATACCGATGATCGAATCTCAGGAAAGTAACATACCGATGACAAATGGAACAACGTATGTTGTTATGCGGTTTGACCGATAAAGATCTTCGTAGAATATGTAGGAGCCAATATGAGCATCCAGGTTCCGCTATTGGTTATTGACCGAACATGAGTCTCGGTCATGTCTACATAGTTCTCGAACTCGTAGGGTCTGCACGCTTAACGTTCGTTGACTATATAATATTTATGAGTTATGAATGTTGGTAACTGAATGTTGTTCGGAGTTCCGGATAAGATCACGGACATGACGAGGAACTTTATGAGTTTAGGTGTTTTGATGTACTGAAGGTTGTTCAGAGTCCCAGATGAGATCAGGGACATGACAAGGAGTCTCAAAATGTTCGAGACGTAAAGATCGATATATTGGAAGGCTATATTCGGACATCGGAAAGGTTCTGAGTGGTTCGGGTAATTATCGGAGTACCGGAGAGTTACGGGAATTCGTCGGGGAGTGTATGGGCCTTATTGGGCTTTAGGGGAGAGAGAGAGGGGCTGCCTAGGGCAGGCCGCGTGCCCCCCAAGGCCTAGTCCGAATTGGACTAGGGGGAGGGGTGGCACCCCCTCCTTCCTTCTCTTCTCTCTTCCCCTTCCTTTTCTCCTACTCCTACTACTTGGAAACAGGGGAACCCTACTCCCGGTGGGAGTAGGACTCCCCAGGGTGCACCATAGTAGAGGGCCGTCCCTCCCCCTCCTCCACTCCTTTATATACGGGGAGGGGGCACCCCATAGACACACAAGTTGATCATTGATATTTTAGCCGTGTGCGGTGCCCCCCTCCACCATAATCCACCTCGGTTATATCATAGGGGTGCTTAGGCGAAGCCCTGTTCCGGTAGCAACACCATCACTGTCATCACGCCATCGTGCCGACGAAGCTCTCCCTCGAAGATCTACTGGATCATGAGTTCGCAGGACGTCACCGAGCCGAACGTGTGCATATCGCGGTGGTGCCGTACCTTCGGTGCTAGATCGGTCCATCGTAAAGAAGTTTGACTACATCAACCGCGTTGTCATAACTCTTCCGCTTATGGTCTCTGAGGGTACGTCCTCTACCATGATATTGCGTGTTCGTAGGTAATTTTTGAAATTACTACGTTCCCCAACAGTGGCATCCGAGCCAGGTTTATGCGTAGATGTTATATGCACGAGTAGAACACAAAGGAGTTGTGGGTGTGGGTATATAAATATTGCTTGCCGCCACTAGTTGATTCTTGATTCAGCGGTATTGTTGGATGAAGCGGCTCAGACCAACATTACGTGTACACTTACGCGAGACTGGTTCTACCGACGTGCTTTGCACACAGGTGGCTGGCGGGTGTCAGTTTCTCCAACTTTAGTTGAATCGGATTCAATGAGCAGGGTTCTTTCTGAAGATAAAAAAGCAATCACTATACCGCGTTGTGGTTTTCGATGTGTAGGTAAGAACGGTTCTTGATCAAGCCCGTAGCAGCCACGTAAAACTTGCAACAACAAAGTAGAGGACGTCTAACTTGTTTTCACAGGGCATGTTGTGATGAGATATAAAATTGTTGTATGAGATGATCATGTTTTGTTAAAGTTATCGGCAACTGGCAGGAGCCTTGTGGTTGTCTCTTTATTGCATAAGATGCAAGTGCCATATAATTTCTTTACTTTATCGCAATGCGATAGCAATAGTTGCAAAAGAAATAGTTGGTGAGATGACCATCTGATGACACGTTGATGGAGATCAAGATGATGGATATCATGGTGTCATGCCGGTGACGATAGAGACCATAATGGTGTTTTAGAGATGGAGATCAAAAGCACAAGATGATGATGGCCATATCATGTCACATATTTTGATTGCATGTGATGTTTATCATTTATGTATCTTATTTTTCTTAGTTCGGCGGTATCATTATAAGAAGATCTCTCACTAAATTTCAAGGTATAAGTGTTCTCCCTGAGTATGCAGTGTTGCGACAGTTCGTCGTGCTGAGACACCACATGATGATCGGGTGTGATAAGCTCTACGTTCACATGCAACGGGTTCAAGCCAGTTCTGCACACGCGCAATACTCGGGTTAAACTTGATGAGCCTAGCATATGCAGATATGTCCTTGGAACACTGGAGACCGAAAGGTCGAGCGTGAATCATATAGTAGATATGATCAACATAGTGATGTTCACCATTGAAAACTACTCCATCTCATGTGATGATCGGACATGGTTTAGTTGATTTGGATCATGTGATCATTTAAATGACTAGAGGGATGTCTATCTAAGTGGGAGTTCTTAAGTAATATGATTAATTGAACTTTAATTTCTCATGAACTTAGTCCTAGTAGTATTTGCATAACTATGTTGTAGATCAATAGTTTGCAATGTAGCTCCACATTTATTTTTGATATGTTCCTAGAGAAAAACTATGTTGAAAGATGATAGTAGCAATGATGCGGACTAGGTCTGTGATCTGAGGATTATCCTCATTGCTGCATAGAAGAATTATCTCCTTGATGCACCGCTAGGTGAAGGACCTATTGCAGGAGCAGATACAGACGTTATGAACGTTTGGTAAAGCTTGGTATGATGACTACTTGATAGTTCAGTGCACCATGCTTTACGGCTTAGAACCGGGACTTTAAAAATGTTTTGAATGCCACGGAACATATGAGGTGTTCTAAGAGTTGAAATTGGCATTTCAGACTCATGCCCGAGTCGAGAGGTATGAGACCTCTGGCAAGTACTTTGCCTACAAGATGGATGAGAATAGCTCAGCTAGTGAGCATGTGCTCAGAATGTCTGAGTACTACAATCACTTGAAGCAAGTGGGAGTTAATCTTCCAGATAAGATAGTGATTGACAGAGTTCTCTAGTCACTATCACCAAGTTACTAGAACTTTGTGATGAACTATAATATGCAAGGGATAACGGAAACGATTCCCAAGCTCTTCGTGATGCTGAAATCGACGAAGGTAGAAATCAAGAAAAGCATCAAGTGTTGATGGTTGAAAAGACCACTAGTTTCAAGAAAAGGGCAAAGGGAAAGAAAGGGAACTTGAAGAAGAATCGCAAGCAAGTTGCCACTCCCATGAAGAAGCCCAAAGCTATACCCAAGCCTGAAACTGAGTACTTCTACCGCAAAGGAAATGGTCACTGGAAGTGGAACTACCCTAGATACTTGGCGGATAAGAAGGATGGCAAAGTGAACTAAGATATATTTGATATACATGTTATTGATGTGTACTTTACTAGTGTTTATAGCAAACCCCTCAGTATTTCATACTAGTTCAATTGCTCAGATTAGTAACTCGAAACGGGAGTTGCAGAATGAACAGAGACTACTTAAGGGTGAAGTGACGATATCTATTGGAAGTGGTTCCAAGATTGATATGGTCATCATCGCAAACTCCCTATACTTTTTAGATTAGTGCTGAACCTAAATAAATGTTATTTGGTGTTTGCGTTAAGCATGAATATGATTTGATCATGTTTTTTGCAATACGGTTATTCATCTAAAGTCACAGAATAATTGTTGTTCTATTTACATGAATAAAACCTTCAATGGCCATACACCCAAGGTGAATGGTTTATTGAATCTCAATCGTAGTGATACACATATTCATAATATTGAAGCCAAAAGATGCAAAGTTAATAATGATAGTTCAAATTATTTGTGGCACTGCCGTTTAGGTCACATTGGTGAAAAGCACATGAAAAAAAATCCATGATGATGGGTTTTTGGAATCACTTGATTATGAATCAGTTGATGCTTGCGAACCATGCCTCATGGCAAGATGACTATGACTCCGTTCTCTGGAACAATGGAGCGAGCAACATACTTGTTGGATATAATACATACTGATGTATGCAGTTCGACAGTGTTGAGGCTCGCGGCAGGTATCGTTATTTTCTGACCTTCACAGATGATTTGAGCAGATATGGGTATATCTACTTGATGAAACATAAATTTGAAACATTTCAAAAGTTCCAATAATTTCAGAGTGAAGCGGAAAATCATCGTAACAAGAAAATAAAGTTTCTACGATCTCATCGTGGAGTAGAATATTTTGAGTTTGGTCTTCATTTGAAACAATGCGGAATAGTTTCATAACTCACACCACCTGGAACACCACAGCGTAATGGTGTGTACGAATGTCGTAATCATACATTATTGGATATGGTGCGATCTATGATGTCTCTTACTGATTTACCACTATCGTTTTGGGGTTATGCATTAGAGACAGCTGTATTCACGTTAAACAGGGCACCACCTAATCCATTGAGACGACACCGTATGAACTATGGTTCGGCAAGAAACCTAAGCTGTCATTTCTTAAAGTTTGGGGTTGTGATGCTTATGTGAAAAGGTTTCAGCCTGATAAGCACAAACATAAATCGGAAAAGTCCGTCTTCATAGGATACCCAAAGGAAACTATTGGGTACACCTTCTATCACAGATCCGAAAGGCAATATCTTTGTTGGTAAGAGTGGATCCTTTCTGGAGAAGAAGTTTCTTTCGAAAGAAGTGAGTGGGAGGAATGTAGAACTTGATGAGGTAATTGTACCTTCTCCCGAATTGGAAAGTAGTTCATGACAGAAATCAGTTCTAGTGATCTCTACACCAATTAGTGAGGAAGCTAATGATGATGATCATGAAACTTCAGATCAAGTTGCTACCGAACCTCGTAGGACAACCAGAGTATGGTCCGCACCAGAGTAGTACGGTAATCCTTTCTGGACGTCATGTTACTAGACCATGACAAACCTACGAACTATGACGAAGCGATGATGAGCCCAGATTCCGCGAAATTGCTTGAGGCCATGAAATCAGATACGGGATCCATGTATGAGAACAAAGTATGGACTTTGATTGACTTGCCCGGTGATCGGTGAGTCATTAGGAATAAATGGATCTTGAAGAGGAAGACGGATGTTGATAGTAGTGTTACTATCTACAAAGCTCAAATTGTCACAAAATTCTTTTGACAAGTTCAAGGTTTTGACTAAGATGAGATTTTCTCACTCGTATCGATGCTTAAAAGTCTATCCGAATCATGTTAGCAGTTGCCGCATTTTATGAAATGTGGCAAATGGATGTCAAAACTGCATTCCTTAATGGATTTCTTAACGAAGAGTTGTACATGATGCAACCAGAGGGTTTTGTCGATCCTAAAGGTGCTAACAAAGTGAGCAAGCTCTAGCGATCTATCTATGGACTGGTGCAAGCATCTTGGAGTTGGAATATATGCTTTGATAAAGTGATCAAAACATATGACTTTATACAGACTTGCGGTGATGCATGTATTTACAAGAAAGTGAGTGGGAGCACTACAACATTTCTGATAAGTGTATGTGAATGACATATTGTTGATTGGAAATAATGTAGAATTTTCTGGAAGGCATAAAGGAGTGTTTGAAGGGAGTTTTTCAAAGAAAGTCCTTGGTGAAGCTACTTACATATTGAGCATGAAGATCTATAGAGATAAATCAAGACCTTGATATATTTTCAATGAGTACATACCTTGACAAGATTTTGAAGTAGTTCAAAATGGAACAGTCAAAGAAGTAGTTCTTGCCTGTGTTGCAAGGTGTGAAGTTGAGTAAACACTCAAAACCCGACCACGGCGGAAAATAGAAAGAGAATGAAAATTCATTCCCTATGCCCCAGTCATAGGTTCTATAAAGTATGCTATGTTGTGTACCAGACCTATTCTGTACCTCACCATGAGTTTGGCAAGAGGGTACAATAGTGATCCCGGAGTGGATCACTGGACCGCTGTCAAAATTATCCTTAGTGGAATAAGGGCATGTTTCTCGGTTATGGAGGTGACAAAAGGTTCATCATAAAGGGATACGTCGATGGAAGTTTTGACACTGATCTAGATGACTCTGAGTCTCAATCTGGATACATATTGAAAGTGGGAGCAATTAGCTAGAGTAGCTCCGTCCAGAGCATTGTTGACATAGAAATTTGCAAAATACATATGGATCTGAATGTTGCAGACCTGTAGACTAAACTTCTCTCACAAGAAAAACATGATCACTCTTTGGGTGTTAATCACATAGCGATGTGAACTAGACTATTGACTCTAGTAAACCCTTTGGGTATTAGTCACATGGAGATGTGAACTAATCACATAAAGATATGAACTAGATTATTGACTCTAATGCAAGTGGGAGACTGAAGGAAATATGCCCTAGAGGCAATAATAAAGTTATTATTTATTTCCCTATATCATGATAAATTTTTATTATTCATGCTACAATTGTATTAACCGGAAACTTAGTACATGTGTGAATACATAGACAAACAGAGTGTCACTAGTATGCCTCTACTTGACTACCTCGTTGAATCAAAGATGGTTAAGTTTCCTAGCCATAGACATGAGTTGTCATTTGATTAATGGGATCACATCATTAGAGAATGATGTGACGGACTTGACCCATTCCGTTAGCTTAGCACGATGATCGTTTAGTTTGTTGCTACTGCTTTCTTCATGACTCATACATGTTCCTCTGACTATGAGATTATGCAACTCCCGAATACCGGAGGAACACTTTGTGTGCTACGAAACATCACAACGTAACTGGGTGATTATAAAGGTGCTCTACAGGTGTCTCCGATGGTACTTGTTGAGTTGGCATAGATTGAGATTAGGATTTGTCACTCCGATTGTCGGAGAGGTATCTCTGGGCCCTCTTGGCAATGCACATCACTATAAGCCTTGCAAGCAATGTGACTAATGAGTTAGTTGCGGGATGATGCATTACAGAACGAGTAAAGAGACTTGCTGGTAACGAGATTGAACTAGGTATTGAGGTACCGACGATCGAATCTCGGGCAAGTAACATACCGATGACAAAGGGAACAACGTATGTTGTTATGCAGTTTGACCGATAAAGATCTTAGTAGAATATGTAGGAGCCAATATGAGCATCCAGGTTCCGCTATTGGTTATTGACCGAAAATGAGTCTCGGTCATGTCTACATAGTTCTCGAACCCGTAGGTCTTCACGCTTAATGTTCGGTGACGATCGGTATTATGAGTTTATGTATTTTGATGTACCAAAGGTTGTTCAGAGTCCCGGATGAGATCAGGGACATGACGAGGAGTCTCGAAATGTTTGAGACGTAAAGATCGATATATTGGAAGGCTATATTCGTACATCGGAAAGGTTCTGAGTGGTTAAGGTATTTATTAGAGTACCGGAGAGTTACGGGAACTCGCCGGGGAGTATATGTGGCTTATTGGGCTTTAGGGGGGAGAGAGAGAGGGGCTGCCTAGGGCAGGCCCCCCCCCCCCAAGGCCTAGTCCGAATTCGACTAGGGGAGGGGCGGCACCCCCTCCTTCCTTCCGTTCTCTCTTCCCCTTCCTTTTCTCCTACTCCTACTACTTGGAAGGAGGGGAATCCTACTCCCGGTGGGAGTAGGACTCCCCAGAACGTGCCATAGTAGAGGGCCGGCCCTACCCCTCCTCCACTCCTTTATATATGGGGAGTGGGGCACCCCATAGACACACATGTTGATCATTGATCTTTTAGTCGTGTGTGGTGCCCCCTCCACCATAATCCACCTCGATTATATCGTAGCGGTGCTTAGGCGAAGCCCTGTTCCGGTAGCAACATCATCACTGTCATCGCACCGTCGTGCTGACGAAGCTCTCCCTCGAAGCTCTACTGGATCATGAGTTCGCAGGACGTCACCGAACCGAATGTGTGCAGATCGCGGAGGTGTCGTACCTTTTGTGCTAGATCAGTCGATCATGAAGAAGTACGACTACATCAACCGCGTTGTCATAACGCTTCCACTTACGGTCGCTTCCACTTACGGTCTACGAGGGTACGTAGATGATACTCTCCCCTCTCATTGCTATGCATCACCATGATCTTGTGTGTGCGTAGGAAATTTTGGAAATTACTACGTTCCCTAATACACCACGGGGGGGGGGGAGATGGTTCTCAGCTTGAACACCGGGTTCGACCACATGGTGGCGGCTTCTTGCTGCGCAGTGGCTGCGTCGAGGAGCTACTGGAGGCGCGACATCATGCAGCGATGCTCGTCGCCCTCCAGCCGGTCCATTTCGTCTGCCGCTGCCTGGGCAGCGCGCAAGTTCTCCATCGGGGTGGCATAGACTGGGCGGTCAGCCCCTAGCATGCTGGAGACTGTCGTGCCACGCTACCGAAGAGTGCCCACTCAGCCAGGCTCTCCAGCATGCGGCGTGTCGGAGATCTCGCGGTTGATCTAACACTGGTAGGCTTTGGTGAAGCGCCTAATGGCCGCTAGCTTCTTGGCGCTATCGAGGAGCGAGACGTGGAATGTTTCCAGCGTCGCTCCTTCGGCATTTTCTGCAACGGGCGCGGACAAGCCCCGCATTGCCGCCTGCAGTGGGTCGTGGCCAGCCCCGTCGGAGGCTCCTTTATGGCTAATGACCAGCACCTCCATGACAGTGCTGGTGCTACCGTCGCTTACCACAGGAGGGAGTGGGTCGTCGATGATCACCACATTGGTGGGGAAGGCATCGAGGGACGTAGCGCCAAAGTCGACGAGCATCGGGTTGGTGGAGCCAACGGACTTCAAGTCGGAGGCAGGCTCATTGGCGATGTGGAGCTTGCCAAGGAGGTCGACGAGGTAGCTCTCGAAGCTGGCTGCTCCCGTGTCAGGAGGAGGCTCGTCGGAGAAGCGGATCCCACCTATGAGATCAGCGAGGCAGCCTGCGGCGCAAGCGGCTTCCACGCCGTGCAGTGCGTCGACGCAAACGCCGTCAAGCTTGTCGGGCTAGCTACACTCACCAGGGAGGAAGAGGGTTCCCGTCCAGAATGTTTCTCCGTATGATGGTGCACCTTGCCCCACGGTGGGCGCCAAATGTCGGGGATATGTAGCAACATACGCTAGGGGGTGGCTTATCATGAAGAGGGGCAAGAGTACATCATCGGGCTCTAGAAGCGGGAGTCAGCGAGACCGCATATGCCTGCGAATCTTACCCAGGTTCGGGGCTCTTCGTGGAGATAACACCCGTAGTCCTACTCTGCGGGGTATCCCCATGATGACTATCGTCAATAGAGTGGCTACAAGTTTGCTCCTTGAGCTGTTTTGGCTAGAGGAAGAGGAAGAGCAAGGCTAGCCCTAACTTCTCCTTCTATGTGTGTGTGTCTAATGGCTGGGGTTCTGACCCTTTGCATGGGTGAGCGTGGGGGTTTTATATAGGCCTACCCCCAGGGGTACAATGGTAATCTAGCCGGGTGTAGGACCCGTCTATCAGTGTCCCTGGGCGTTGGCTTCTCCGCCGGCTGCTAGGGCCCACCTCTTGGTGGGCCCCACCGGCTGTCAGGTACTTGGTCGACAGGTAGGGCCCCCACATGCGGGTAATGCTGATTACTTTATATTGTAGTCTTGCTACTGATGATGGAGGCTTTGTCGGGGGACTGTGGCTACAGTCCCACCGCCTGGCGGGTGCTCACTATAGCCACACCCCGTCTCATCTGGTTAATGGCGCACAGACTTTGAGGGGAGGGAGGTCCGCCTGCTAGGAGTCGACTCATCCTTGACGCTGCATGCTGGGGGTTCGCCGCCTTCTGGTGGCTCGCGGATAGGTAGGGCCTGCCACCTGCGGGCTATACCGACCACCCATCCGGGTGAGGGGTGTCCTCTTGGTATACCCACACTATGGCCACGCTCAGCCCTAGATTCGGGGGTGGCTCCGGATTGGACTCTCCTTTGCGTGGATGGCAAGCTTGGCGTTGGGATATGAAGATTCCTTTCTCTGTAAACCGACTATGTATAACCCTGGGCCCCTCCAGTGTCTATATAAACCGGAGGGTTTAGTCCGTAGAGATAATCACACTCATACAGGCTAGACATCTAGGGTACAGCCATTATGATCTCAAGGTAGATGAACTCTTGTAACCCCTATACTCATCAAAGTCAATCAAGTAGGAAGTAGGGTATTACCTTCATCGTGTCCCCTGCCTCCTATTACCTTTGATCCTCAGACGCACAGTTCGGGACCCCCTACCCGAGATCGGCCAGTTTTGACACCGACATTGGTGCTTTCATTGAGAGTTCCTCTATGCTGTCGACGGAAGGTTCAATGGCTCATTAGATCATCTGCCACGGTGCTGTTTCAGAGGAGACTTTCCTCCCCGACCAAATTTTCATATTCGGCAGCTTCGCACTGCATGCCAACTCGATTGGCCACCTTGAGCAGATCGATAGCTACGCCCCTAGTCATCAGATCAGTTTCGGGAACTTAAACTATGTTGCTGATATCCGAGGAGACTTGATGTTCTAAGGATTCATAGCCCTGACTGCTGCTCCGGCCTTAGATCCAAAGAGGACAACCAGGTCAGAAGACGGGAATTTAGAGCCCGCCGTACTCCCTACAATTATGGAGCTTGCTACCGGAGATCCAGAGCGGACGGCGTCATCAGCAAACCCAAAGACGAACCGAACCCCCCTTCTCGCTAGAGTGTCAGACACTCCCTCAGACTCTAGATCCAAACTCTCGAGGTCCGTAACAAGCGGGCGCGGCCAGGATACCCTCACCCTGGCCGGCCCACCGGAGTCTCGCCTCTATGACCAAACCTCGCTCCTAAATGAGGCCCTAGACTTAATGTGATCCCTCGCCCTAACAGAGGAATCTCTTCCGAATTACGCCCAGCCCAGACTAGGGGCTGAGAGCAGGGAATTTTATGTCCCACCCACCACCCACTTCATAGCCACATCAAAGATCTAACCGACATGCTGGAATACGTCTCTGAAGACATCGACGGTACGGACGACGATGCCGGAGACGATAAAGGCCAAAACCCTCCGTTTACCGAACATTGGACGGCCACCTCCACATACGACGTATACATGGTGGATACACCTAAAGAGGATGACGACAATGGCAAGAAGGATCTGGTTGAGGACAAGCCTGCCGAAGCACCTCCAAAGCATCGACATCAGCGGCGCCACTCGAAATCGCGTCGCGAAAAAGATAGCAATACTGGCACCAGAGGCAATAACTCTCCGGAGAACGCCGAAGACCCCGATGCCCTGGTTGAGCCAACATATGCACAAGAGGATTGGGAGGATGGGAAAGTTAACCCTGACGATCCTGTCAAGAACAAGGACTTGGAGGACAGTAACTATCTACCGATCTTCGGAGAGAAGGTGAGCCTCGGCGACGAAGATTTCATCGTGCCGGCGGAACCCCTCGAACAAGAGCGCTTTAAGCGCCGGCTAATCGCCACTGCAAGCAGCTTGAAAAAGAAGCCGCAGTAGCTTCAAGCTGATCAGGATTTACTCAATGACAGATGGACTAATGTCCTGGCGGCCGAGGAGTACGGCCTCGAACGCCCAACTAAGAGTTACCCGAAGCTCAAGCTATTACCACAATTCGACGACGAGGCCCTTGAGCCAATACTGCCAAAGCACAAAACTGCTGACGAGCCCGACCGACCACCACGTGGATGGGACAGACCGGCTACTCATGCCAAACACTGATAACCCACAAGTATAGGGGATCGCAACATTTTCCGAGGGTAGAGTATTCAACCCAAATTTATTGATTCGACATAAGGGGAGCCAAAGAATATTCTCAAGTATTGACAGTTGAGTTGTCAATTCAACCGCACCTGAAAGACTTAATATTTGCAGTAAAGTATTTAGTAGCAAAGTAATATGGAAGTAATGGTAACAGTGGCAAAGGTAATAGTAATAGTTTTTCTAGTAATCATAACAGCAGCAACGGAAAAGTAACCAAGCAAAGACCAATATGTGAAAAGCTTGTAGGCATTGGATCAGTGATGAATAATTATGTTGGATGTGATTCCTCATGCAACAGTTATAACATAGGGTGACACGAAACTAGCTCCAGTTCATCAATGTAATGTAGGCATGTATTCCGAATATAGTCATACGTTCTTATGGAAAAGAACTGGCATGACATCTTTTGTCCTACCCTCCAGTGGCAGCTGGGTCCTATTGGATACAAAGGGATATTAAGGCCTCCTATTAATAGAGTACCGGAACAAAGAATTAACACTTAGTGAATACATGAACTCCTCAAACTATGGTCATCACCGGGAGTGGTCCCGATTATTGTCACTTCAGGGTTACCGGATCATAACACATAGTAGGTGACTATTGACATGCAAAATAGGATCAAGAACTCACATATATTCATGAAAACATAATAGGTTCAGATCTGAAATCATGGCACTCGGGCCCTAGTGACAAGCATTAAGCATAGCAAAGTCATAGCAACATCAATCTCAGAACATAATGGATACTAGGGATCAAACCCTAACAAAACTAACTCGATTACATGATAAATCTCATCCAACCCATCACCGTCCACCAAGCTACAATGGAATTACTCACACACAGTGGTGAGCATCATGAAATTGGTGATGGAGGAAGGCTGATGATGATGATGGCGACGGATTCCCCTCTCCTGCGCCCCGAACGGCCTCCAGATCAGCCCTCCCAAGATAGAGTAGGGCTTGGCGGTTGCTCCGTATCATAAAACGCGATGAATCCTTCTCTCTAGATTTTTTTCTGCCCGAACATGAATATATAGAGTTGGAGTTGATGTCGGTGGATCCTTAGGGGGACCACGAGAAAGGGGGCGCGCCCCCACCCTCCTGGACAGGGTGTAGGCCCCTAGGTGTTGATTCTTTCGCCAGTATTTTTTATAAATTCCAAAAATATTCTCCGTGAAGTTTCAGGTCATTCTGAGAACTTTTATTTCTACACAAAAATAACACCATGGCAATTCTGCTGAAAGCAACGTCAGTCCGGGTTAGTTCCATTCAAATCATGCAAGTTAGAGTCCAAAACAAGGTCAAAAGTGTTTGGACAAGTAGATACGATGGAGATGTATCAAACACCATCCCGCGCTACCCCGCCGTCTGGGAAGGGAGGCAGCGGCCCCGGGCTACACCTAAGACCTATGCAAGTGATCCTAGAACAACCTACGTCAAGCATAACTCCAACACCGTGTTCACTTCCTGGACTCCGCCAAGAAGAGACCATCACGGTTACTCACGCGGTTGATCCATTTTAATTAAGTTAAGTTTCAGGTTTTCTACAACCGGACATTAACAAATTCCCATCTGCCCATAACTGCGGGCACGGCTTTCAAAAGTTCAAAACCCTGCAGGGGTGTCCCAACTTAGCCCATCACAAGCTCTCATGGTCAACGAAGGATATTCCTTCTCCTAGGAAGACCCGATTAGACTCGGAATCCCGGTTACAAGACATTTCGACAATGGTAAAACAAGACCAGCAAAGCCACCCGAATGTGCCGACAAATCCCGATAGGAGCTGCACATATCTCGTTCTCAGGGCACACCGGATTGTCCAAGGTTCTGGTAGGCCAGCCCAGAGTTGCCCCTGGTGGCCACCGGCAGCTGACAGGTTAGACCAACACTCAGAGGAGCACTGGCCCGGGGGCAGGGGTTTAAATAAATATGACCCTTGAGTCTGCAGAACTCAAGGGAAAATGGCTTAGGTGGAAAATGGTAAAACCAATGTTGGGCCTTGCTGGAGGAGTTTTATTCAAGGCGAACTGTCAAGGGGTTCCCGTTATAACCCAACCATGTAAGGAACGCAAATTCAAGGAACATAACACCGGTATGACGGAAACTAGGGCGGCAAGAGTGGAACAAAACACCAGGCATAAGGCCGAGCCTTCCAACCTTTACCAATTATATAGATGCATTAAGTAAATAAGAGATATTGGGATATCCCAACAAAATATCCTTGTTCCAACAAGGAACAAACTCCAATCTTCACTTGCAACTAGCAACACTATAAGAGGGGCTGAACAAAGTGGTAACATAGCCAAACAATGGTTTGCTAGGACAAGGTGGGTTAGAGACTTGGCTCAACAATATGGGAGGCATGATATAGCAAGTGGTAGGTATCACAGCATAGGCTTAGCAAAAGAGCGAGCATCTAGCAAGCAAAGATAGAAGTGATTTCGAGGGTATGGTCATCCTGCCTGAGATCCCGCAAGGAAGAAGAACGAGCCCATGAAGAAGACAAACGGATGTAGCCGAATGGATCCTCACAAAACGCGACGTTATCGGAACCAACCCAAAGAGACACACCGAAAAGAAGCAAACAACATAGTAAACAACCAACACATAATCGTTGCATGATGCACAATCAAGTATGATGCATGTCCGGTTTAATGAAGCATGGCATGGCAAAATGCACAAACAAACCTACAAATTAAGTGGAGCTCAACATGCAACTCCGTTGCATATTGACGAAATACCACATGACTTATTTAGTTCTCTCTCATTTATAAACTAAACAATATTAAATGTTGTTTAGCATGGCAAGGGGTGAAGGAAAGTAAAACTACATATCTAGGCAAGTTTAAATGAGGCCAGAACAACAAGCAAGAAGTCCGGAAAATCCTCATGAGCATAATTATGGATTTGGTACTGTACTGCCCTAAACCATATTTTAGAGTTGTTAAACATGCAAAGTAATGCCTCCATGTTAAGCTAGACATTTTTCCACCCCATTTACATATAAAGTTTATTAAATTCCGAGTTACGGTTATTTAGTTATGAATTAAAGCATTTTAACATGGCATAGGAGCAAATTTAACCAAACAGCAATTTAAACATTTCAAACATGCATGAAAGTGGCATATTATTAACCTACACAAAATTCTAAGCATTTTTCATATATAAAGTTTTTACAAATGATGCACGGTTTGGGAGTTATTAAATGCATGTTGCTTGGGGGGGTTTTCTGCAAAACAACTTTCTCTAAAAAAAAGGAAAAACGTTTTAAGGAAAAAAAACATGTCGGGTTGGATCTGCTCTCACCATGGGCCTTTCCCAGAACTGTGGGGAGGTGCCAGGAGGGGCGCGATGGGCTGGCGTGGTCCAGCAGAAGAGTGGCTGGGCCTTGGGCCTGACGGTGGAGGAGGGAGGCCAGCAGGGGGCGATGCTGGGCCTGGGTGCGATCATCAGGCGCTGGTGCTGGGCCGGTCTTGCTGGAGGAGGCAGCGGGTGTTGGAGCGGCCCCATTCGATGCAGAGGAGGCGCGCCCTCTTCTCGACAGGAAGCAGAAGCAGAAGCAGAGCAGCGGCGGCGCAAACTCCGATAACGACGAGGGCTGAAGGCAGCGGCGACTTAGGTGGCTTGGACGAGCGGGACGGCGATGGAGCGCGAGGGATCAGGGGCTCGTGAGGAGCGCTCGGGGATGCGAAGGAGGAACCGCGATGCGGCGTTCGGGAAGGCTGGGTTCGGGGAACTTGGCGGCCTCCATCCATGGCAGCTCGAGGTCGTCGGCGCTGGGCGTTGGGATCCACTGGATCGAGACGAGAAGGGCATTGGCTTCAGTCGAAGCAGGGTGCGACGGCGGCATTTGGCTCGCCAAAGGAAGGGCGCGGGACTTGGCATGGGCAGGGCATCGCGAGGCAACAGCGCAAGAGGAACCGGGCGCAGGCGACCCGATCCGGCGGCGGGGAGGTCCTGCGGGAGAGGGATGAGACCAGGAAGAGGTCAGAGAAGGGGAGAAACAAGAAGAAGAAGAGGACAGGGAGAAGGAGCGAGCGGCCTGGCCTCGTGCTGCTGCTTGGGTGTCCGGCGATCATCGGCGAGGCAGAGGCGCGGGGACGAGGAGGCACAGCCTCGTGCGTTTCCTCGGGCACGCGGGCGTGGAGAAGGAGCTCGAGCTCCTGGTTGATGCTGGTCGAGGGGGGCCGTGGGGATCTCTGGTTGGAGGGGATGGATCGATGGAATTGGGGCCACAAGAGGTTGGCCTGATTGGAAAATCAAGGAAGGATTTTGGAATGGGAGGGGATCTCGATGTGGGAGAGGAGTGGCGGCGGCAGCTAGGGGATCCCTAGAAACTAGGTGGTTTGTCTATATATATATATAGTAGGTGGGTTTGACTTAGGGGTATATCATCCCTCCGATTGTAATCGGACGGATGAGAAAAATAGGCTAGGGAGTCCAATTAACAAAACAGAGATGTTTTGTAGATGTTTGGGGATGATCCGGACACAACGGTGATGACTGCTCGGGTCGGGTCCGGGACAATTTTCGGATGTGCGCGTGAGGAGGGCCGCGGACTGGCGAGAGAGGTTAGGTAGGGCCTGACAGTGAGTGGTAGTGGGCTGTGCAGAAGGCCTCAGGCTGGGAGAAGAGAAAAGAGAGAGGCCCGGCGACTGTTTCCGGAGACCAAAAACGTCCGACGATTTGACCGGCTATATTGCCGCTATAAATATCCGTTGGGGCATCAAACTGACTCCGATTGCGATGAAACATGGCAGGCGGTCTACCTACACTATAACAAGACCGCACGCCAACTTTCATCCCATTCCGAGAATATTTTCCGGCCACTTATAAAATACTATTTCGGACAGGCCGCAAGCGCGTGCAAGTGTGTCTGGGGCTCAGAACGGACAACGGAAGGAACTGGGAGACCGGGACAGATGCAAGTTTTGAAAACAAGATGATGCAATGCACATGATGACATGATAAGATGCAACACGCGAGAAAATGACATGGCAACGACAGCGAATAACTGAAAGACACCTGGCGCATCGGTCTCGGGGTGTCACAACAAACACGTCCAAACATTGGCCAGCAAACTTAGTAGGAGGGATTTCAGCTTTATCATATCTATAGAGAGAATTTACCTTTACAACCTGCGTCGGGTTATCAAGACCATGTGTTTCTCCAATAGCTGATGGATTAAAACCATGTATTTCTTCAACAGGCGGTAAATTAAGACCATGTATTTCTTCAACAGGAGGTAAATTCTTAACACATTTAGCTTTTATACCTTTTTCTTTCATAGATTTCTTTGCCTCTTACATATCTTCAGGACTGAGAAATATAATACCCCTTTTCTTCGGAGTTGGTTCAGGAATTGGATCAGGAAGTGTCTAATTATTTTCATTAGTCAACATATTATTCAATAAAATGTCAGCTTCATCTACAATTCTTTCCCTGAAAACATAACCAGCACAACTATCCAGGTGGTCTCTGGAAGCATCCGTTTGTCCATTATAAAATATATCAAGTATTTCATTTTTCTTGAGAGGATGATCAGGCAAAGCATTAAGTAATTGGAGAAACCTCCCCCAAGCTTGTGGGAGACTCTCATCTTCAATTTGCACAAAATTATATATTTCCCTTAAAGCAGCTTGTTTCTTATGAGCAGGGAAATATTTAGCATAGAAGTAATAAATCATATCCTGGGGACTACGCACACAACCAGGATCAAGAGAGTTAAACCATATCTTAGCATCACCCTTTAATGAGAACGGAAATATCTTAAGGATATAATAGTAGCGAGTTTTCTCATCATTAGTGAACAATGTGGCTATATCATTTAATTTAGTAAGATGTGCCACAATAGTTTCAGATTCATAGCCATAGAAAGGATCAGATTCAGCTAAACTAATTATCTCAGGGTCGACAGAGAATTCATAATCTTTATCAGTAACAAAGATAGGTGAAGTAGCATAAGCAGGATCATATTTCATTCTAGCATTCAGAGTTTTTTGTTTCAGCTTAGCTAATAGTTTCTTAAGATCACTCCTATCATTGCAAGCAAGAAAGTCTCTAGCAGTTTCTTCATCCATAACATAACCCTCAGGAACAATAGGTAATTCATATCTAGGGGGAGAATCATCATCATCACTTTCATCAATATTATTAGTTTCAATAATTTCATTCTCCCTAGCCCTAGCAAGTTGTTCATCAAGAAATTCACCAAGTGGCACAGTAGTATCAGGCATAGAAGTAGTTTCATAATAAGTATGGTGCATAGAAGAAGTGGCATCATCAATAACATGCGACATATCAGAATTAATAGCAGAAGAAGGTGTAGGTGTCGCAAGCTTACTCAAAACAGAAGGTGAATCAAGTGCAGAGCTAGATGGCGGTTCCTGACCTCCCCTCGTAGTTGAGAGACAAATCTTAGTTCTTGGATCTTTCAAGTTCTTCATAATGATAAGCACATATAAATCCCAAGTGACTCAAAGAATAGAGCTACGCTCCCCGGCAACGGCGCTAGAAAATAGTCTTGATAAACCACAAGTATAGGGGATCGCAACAGTTTTCGAGGGTAGAGTATTCAACCCAAATTTATTGATTCGACACAAGGGGAGCCAAAGAATATTCTCAAGTATTAGCAACTGAGTTGCCAATTCAACCACACCTAGAAACTTAATATTTGTAGCAAGGTATTTAGTAGCAAAGTAATATGATAGTAGTGGTAACGGTGGTAAAAGGTAACGGTAGCAAAAGTAATATTTTTGGTGTTTTATAGTGAGGATAACAATAGCAACGGAAAAGTAAATAAGCGAAGAACAATATATGGAAAGCTCGTAGGCAATGGATCGGTGATAGAGAATTATGCCGGATGCGGTTCATCATGTAACAGTCATAACATAGGGTGACACGGAACTATCTCCAATTCATCAATGTAATGTAGGCATGTATTCCGAATATAGTCATACGTGCTTATGGAAAAGAACTTGCATGCCATCTTTTGTCCTACCCTCCCGTGGCAGCAGGGTCCTATTGGAAACTAAGGGATATTAAGGACTCCTTTTAATAGAGTACCGGACCAAAGCATTAACACATAGTGAATACATGAACTCCTCAAACTACGGTAATCACCGGGATTGGTCCCGACTATTGTCACTTCGGGGTTGTCGGATCATAACACATAGTAGGTGACTATAGACTTGCAAGATAGGATCAGGAACTCTCATATATTGATGAAAACATAATAGGTTCATATCTGAAATCATGGCACTCGGGCCCTAGTGACAAGCATTAAGCATAGCAAAGTCATAGCAACATCAATCTCAGAACACAGTGGATACTAGGGATCAAACCCTAACAAAACTAACTCGATTACATGATAAATCTCATCCAATCCATCACCGTCTAGCAACCTATGATGGAATTGCTCATGCACGGTGGTGACCATCATGAAATTGGTGATGGAGGATGGTTGATGATGACGATGGCGACGGATTCCCCTCTCCGGAGCACCGAACGGACTCTAGATCAGCCCTCCCAAGAGAGTTTAGGGCTTGGCGATTGCTCCGTATCATAAAACGTGATGAATCCTTCTCTCCAATTTTTTTCTCCCCGAAAGTGAATATATGGAGTCAAGGTTGAGGTCGATGGAGCGTCAGGGGGCCCACGAGGCAGGGGGCACGCCCAGGAGGGTAGGGCGCGCCCCCACCCTCGTGGACAGGTGGAGCCCCCCTGATGTGGATCTTTCTTCCAGTATTTTTTATATATTCCAAAATAATTCTCCATTTATTTTCAGGTCATTCCGATAACTTTTATTTCTGCACAAAAATAACACCATGGCAATTCTGCTGAAAACAGCGTCAGTCCGTGTTAGTTCCATTCAAACCATGCAAGTTAGAGTCCAAAACAAGGGCAAAAGTGTTTGTTAAAGTAGATACGATGGAGACGTATCAGACCCTCGCGAGGGGCCAAGCCTCACGAGGTGGACGACATAAGACCTCCTCGGGAGCGGCTTCACCAGGCTGGCTTGCGAGGGGCGGAGAGATCAAGGCCAGGCAAACCTCACGAGGTCCCAATGACGTGAGCCATGACGATCGAGACCAGGCGGGCGCCAGCGCGCACAATCTCCTTGTTTCCCCTTTGGTGCTAAGGAGGCAAGCACAGGCGGTGAGTACCAAGGCGTCAAGCAAAGGTTTCCATATCGGTGCAACGAGACCAAGACTAGCAGGACGGTGAGACGGAGGACACCATGGAAGCCAAGGCGGCGTCACCACCAGAGCCTTTGGTAGGCGAGTACTGCTTTTGTCAGGATAACTTGTACTAGTTGTCCCCTTTCAAATTGGCCGCTGTTGGCTCCCTTCCCGCTCAATATTTGGGGAGAGGACCAGGGCCTCTATAAATAGGATTAGCCACCACAGTAGGGGGGGCTCAGCCATCTCAACTTGGACTAGATCCAACCCATCCTCACACCCACCAAGCACAAGAACACCACACCTCAGGAGGCTGTTCTTCCCCTTGTACTATAAATCCTCAGCCCGAGAGGAAATCCACCACACCACACTGGAGTAGGGTATTACAGCACAATGGTGACCTGAACCAGTATAAATCATGTGTCTCTTGTGTTGCGAGTTCATCGAGCTTGCCTTTGAGATCGTGGCGAGGTTGAGGGCGTGAGTTGGTAGGGCGAGATCTTCGTGCGCAACCCAGTGTTCAAACCTTGAGGGTTTTGCCAGAACCCGAGATCCAACATTTGGCGCACCAGGTAGGGATGACCAGAGCTCTTCTTCCGCCAGTTGATCCGCTCGTTGGTCCCATGACACTCCGCGGCTCCGATGACCGGTGACTCAAGGACCAACGCCGACCGCTGGGCAAGCTGGCCAGCCCGGGCGGCGCCGCCGGCTCAAGACGACCTCAACCCAGTGTCCCAGGCAGCACGCGCAGCACCAAACACTACGGGGCGTGGGTGACGCAGTCGCCCGCCGTCCTCCCTTACTCTGTGACAAGTGCGGGCAGCTGCAAGAGCCTTAAGCCACGCCGCGGCCACGGCGCCACACACCCGACGGGAGCAAGCAAACATAAGGGCCGCACTCATGATGGCTCGAGAGCTGCCGCGATGCCGGTTAATGAAGAGCGGCCGGGATGCATTGCTGGAGCGTGTCGCCGAGCTCTTGGACGCCACGGCCTCGGGAGCACCACCCTTCAGCTCTCTGCTCACACTTCAAGCCGCGGTCGGGTCGCATGGCGGGCCTCGCTGCGCCCGCGTGCCCACGGGCGCGCCCCCAGGCTTCATCGACACCGGCGCAACCAACGGAGCTGGACGCATGCTCGCACCCGCGCCACCTTCGATGGGCATGGGCACGAGCGCTTCCACCTACGGCCCCGGCAGGATGCAACCCTACCACCCTCAAGGCGGCATGTTCGGCGGGGAAACATGGAGTGTGGGGTACTACGAAGAGGTCTTTGAGGCGACGGCCTCGGAGGCCTACGTGCCCCGCATGGTGGACCAGGAGTAGATGCTCGAAGACGACCCTGGCTCATTCCTCGAGCTAGGCTGGGGGGAGGAGGCGCTAAAAGTCGGCACCTTTCAGGATCCCTCTGGAAGCCTCACCAACCGCGCCGGTGACAACAGCTACAGGGTACCACCTATTCCTCAGGAGCAGGCTTATGCTGACCATGAGACGCAGGAGGATCAAGTCGTAGTAGTGGATGGCGGCGCCAGCTCGTCGGCATCCCTGCCGCAAGGGGGGCACGCTGGAGGCTACAGGGGAGGGGCCGGGAGCAAGGCCCCTCCCCGTGCCGCACAGAGCAAGGCGTCCCCCGGAGGTAGGCCCTCTAACGAGGAGGCGCTCCAGAGCCTTCCCCCGGCAGAGGACCCGTGGTCACCGAGGGCGCCGCTGGCATCCCCTTTTCCCCTTGGTGTCATCCTGGTTTCTGGTCGCCCCCAACGGTGGTCGAGGGAGGCACAAGGCGGGGCCCTCGTCTGGTGATATGAAGTAAGGCTCACGCCTGTGAAGGTCTCCGCTCGTGACACTCTCACGTAATAATGAGTGGGGCTGTACACGCCCCCGGAGTCTCAGGAGTGCCACCCTCGGGCCCCGGGGGCTCCCTCCCACGTCCTAGTGGCATCACTTAGCTCCGCGTTGGTGAGAAGACAAGAAGACTACACTAGGCGCCGGACGCGGCCATTTGCTTTGGATCTCTTTTCTGTAACCCTGCCTTTTGGATTTGGATTTAAGTTGAAGTTGAATTTCCATTGATGCGCGCGGGGGTTTCCTTTTCTCGTTCGAGCGATTTCTTGCTATCTGGTTCTTTCCTTAATTCGAAGTTCGCGCTTGTTGCTTCCCCCTCGCGGGCCCCACGCGAGCGGGGCTAGGCATGGCGCACACACGCCACGCGCATGTCGTGCTACGGCTAGCGCTTGATTATCACGCGGCCGTCTCGGGCATGTCGACGAGTTCCTCAGGAGCTCCCTAGAAACTCGCCACCTCACGAGACAGTTTGGGGCTCTTCCAGGCTAAGCTAAACCACTATAGCAAACTTGCCCAGGATACGTAAGTTCACGAAGACACATATTTGACTTGACCTAAAAAGATAGAGGCAGTAGTATATTTACATGAGGGGCTTCCCCTCCAAAATGCTCTTACAACCTCTAGGGCCGCGCCCCGAGATTCTGTGTGCAGGACAAACAGCTGGGAAACACGGGATCAGTCGGACATATCGCTCGCTACGTCCCCCGGATCGTCCTCAGACGCGTCACTAGCGTCGCTGCCACCATCGCTAGCATCACCATCACCTCCACCAGCGCCGCCATCACCATCCTCGACCACGTTGCCTTTGTCCGCCGCGAACACCACCGCATCGTCATCGGAAGTGAAGGCCCTGGCCAGCGCATCCACATTGTCTTCACCCATCGCGCCAGGTCACCCTGGATGGCCTCGGGTATGGGAGCGATGGCGGCGTCAAAATCAAAGTTGGGATCGGTGTTTTAGAGATGGCTGAAGACGCGGGAGAATGCACACCCAAGCATGCCGTGGCTCCTCTCTTCAACAAGTTGGTGAGCTCTCTCGGAACGATTCTCCAGGCGCGTCACCACGTCGGTAAAGAAGTGGAGGTGGCTGGCGTAGTCGTTCGCATGGGGATGAGGAGCATTCTCATCGCAGATGTGGCCCAAGGAGATATTGGCCCCGTTCCTAACATCCTGGAGCATGGGGGCATGCACGCGCTCTAGCGTCCGCCGCTGAAGCACTTCCTCCCTGTTCTGCCGCGCGACGGACTCGGCGTCAGCGATCCGGTGCTGAAGAGGGAGCAGCTCGGTGCGGGTGGAGGCCAGTTCGGCCTGCGCTGAGACCAGTGCAGCTTGGCGGCCTCCTCGCGCCTCTCCACCTCGATTAGCCTGGACTTGTGGGCAGCAGTCCTACCTGCAGCCTCAGCTTCCATGAACTCCAGCTTCAGGTTGTACCTGCCCTCGAGATCCGCGTGAGCCTCGGCCACCCAGCGATCGACCTCTTCATGGGCCCTGGCCTCGCACGCGCCAACGGCATCCTACGCTTGGGCAACTTGACGCTCCCTCGTCTCCAGTCATTCGAGCTCAAGGTTACGATCCACGGCTTCCAGCGCCAACGCCTCCTCGTGCTTCCGGATCTCTTCCTCATCGGCGGGCGTCCCCCTCAACGACGCAAGGGCGGAACTATGTGCCTCCACTTGCTGATCAAAGGAGGCGCTCTAGGCTTGGAGCTCCCACGCGCGCTTCTCCGCGGCCTCACGACGGTGGTCAGCTTCCCGAGCCTCTTCCAGAGCTCGGGAGCAGGCCTCACGGGAGGCTGCAAGGGAAACCTCGGCCTTCACATTATCAAGCTCGCGCTCGTGGCGCCCGAGGCTGATAGCCACCTTCAGCTTACGCCGCTCCTCCACCAGCCGAAGACCCTCGACCATGAGGCGCGCGTCCACATCCACGAGCTCTTCACCACGCCGGTTCATCGCACCCATCGCCTCCTGAAAGAGCTCGTGGCGGACGACGCTCCTTTCTTGTGCCGACTTGAGCATGCTGCTGAGTCCGTCCTCCACCGCGGGGACCGCAGATGGGGGCCGAAGCGGCTCGCCCCCTTTCAGCAGGGGGCTGGGGCTGGCGCCCACCCATTTGTAGGCCAGGCCTCGCGAGGAGCTCGAAAGAGTGGAGGCCCGCTGGTTGAAGAGGAGCCCAAGACCGAAGCCACCCAGCCGTCATCCACGAGCAGGGGAGGAACCCTTAGCACGCTTGTTGTATTCCAAGCAAGGCCACGAAGGAGAGATGGCGGGGCGCGAGCTCAAGACGCCCTGTCGATGGGCTGGCTTCCCTGGTTGACACCACACCGTGAGCAGCGCGTGTGCTTGCAGCGCTCAAGTCTAGCAGGAGAAACAAGGCGACAGGAGGTTGCTTCTCAAGAGATTCCGCGGCCTTGGCAGAAGGAATCCTGAAGAGACATCATGGGGAAGGGAAGCAACACGTGGAGAATCACCAAGATAAGTTACTTACTCATCAATGGCGATGTACTTTCTCCATTTTAACGGCCCGAAGGTGCCACTGCCACGGCTTGGGGATCCCTTCCTCTTGCGGAGCTCTTCGAAGTCCATGCAAAGCTGACCGAAGCGCTGGACATGGCGGCCAACACGAGGCGCAACTGGAGAAGCACTTGAAGGGGCAGCCTTAGGAGTGCCAAGCTGAGGGGAAATATCGGGCTCTGCCTTGCAGCGACCTGCCGAGGCCTCAGGAGCCTCAGCCTCGGGAGACGTGGGCTGCATCGCCCCCTCAACCGCCGCCCCGGGGCAAGAATCATGAGTTCCTAAGGACGACGCCTCAGGAGCCATGTGGGGCATTAGCACCTCGGCACCTACGCCATCGACCTCCAGCGGTGCTCGCCCCCCTGCATCCACACTTGGGGCGAGCTCGACGCCAACGCAAGGAGGGGAACCACGTCGACGGGGTTCTCACGGGGCATCACCAGACCGAATGGACGCAGCCCCCACTCATCGAAGGAGGGCATATGCTCCACAAATTCCACCTTGTTCGAGCAGTGGTATAGCAGGCAACTCTTCCCCGCTATGTCATCTAGCGATGGGACACCCGTCAGGACCTCGAGCACTGTTCGCCGCGCTTCAAGGGGGAGCCCAGACTCCTGAAGTCTCATGCGGTCCTTGCTACTGAGAAAGGCCCACATTGGCTGGGAATGGCGCTGAAGCGGAGCAACCCGGCGCCAGACGAACTCCTTCACCACCATAGGCGCAGTCACACCAAGGTCTTTCAGCCCCTTCAGCCCGAGCCAGACGAGGGCAAGGCACAAATCGGTGAGCCGTTGATGGCACCAACCGGAGTTGGGAATGGCAGGCACCGACGAAGAATGGAGCAGAGGGCTGAGCACTCCGACATCAACGAATACCCACCATGTCCAAAACTCACTCGTGGATGGTGGAAGCTCGAAGTCAATCCCCCCGCCTGCCGTCGCCGCCATGGCCTGGAAGCTCAAGCACCCCGAGCTTTGCCGGGGATCAATCAGGTGCAACGAGAAGAAGTGGTGGAGAAGGGCCACGGAAGGAGCAATGCCCACCATGGTCTGGTAACAAACGCAAAGACGGCAAGAAGGGTAACAGATTGGGGATCAAGGTGCAGCATGTGGATCTGATAATGGGCAAGCATTACGTTGAAGAAGCCGGAGAAAGGAGGAACTAGGCCATCCTAAAGGGCGTCAATGAAGAATGGGACCTCGGTGGCTGTCCGGTCAATACGAGCACGAGACGCAGGCCAGGCCACCGTCCTTCCCCACTCATTGAAGCTAGAGGCGAGCATGGGGCGCACCTTGTCCATGGCTTCTTGGTTGAGCACCAGCGACCTGCCAACGACAGGCTCAGTGGCCGGGCGTAGCCTGGCGGAGGACAGGGGACTCTTCCCTTTCTCTGACTGGTTCGGTGCCATGGCAATGGGAGGATTGAGATCAGATCGGATCGGCGGGAGAGGCTGAGCTTCGAGGAACCGGAAGAATTTGGGAGTGCATGGAAACAACGGGAGGGAAACCGTGTAGACCACGGTGGCCGCCTAGCCAGGCGGGTATCAAGATTGCGTGGGGAAGTGGAGATGCCCATGTCCAATCAACCACCACGCATCGACCAAGGCCACAGACTGTTGGGGCCCACGGCACTCCGCACTTTCCCTTTGGCTTCTCCTCGAAGCCAAGCTCGAGCGCGCCCTGGGCCCGGGGGTTACTGTTGGCGCTTTGGGAACCGGGGTCCCCAGACTTGCCTGCCTGCGGCCCACGGCGTGGCTCTGCAAGTGGGCCAGTATGGCCCATCTTCACCAACAAGAATACAAGACCCTCGCGAGGGGCCAAGCCTCGTGAGGCGGATGACACAAGACCTCCTCGGGAGCGGCTTTACCAGGCTAGCTAGCGAGGGTGGAGAGATCAAGGCCATGCAAACCTCGCGAGGTCCCAATGACGTGAGCCATGACGATCGAGACGGGGCGGGCGCCAGCACGCACAGTGTCCTTGTTTCCCCTTTGGTGCTAAGGAGGCAAGCGCAGGCAGGGAGTACCGAGGCGCCAAGCAAAGGTTTCCATATCGGTGCAATGAGACCAAGTCCAGTAGGACGGTGAGATGGAGGTCACCATGGAGCCCAAGGCGACGTCACCACCAGAGCTTTCTACAGACGAAGACTGCTTTTGTCAGGATAACTTGTACTAGCTGTCCCCTTTCAAATTGGCCGTTGTTGGCTCCCTTCCCGCTCAATATTTGGGGAAAGGACTAGGGCCTCTATAAATAGGATTAGCCACCACAGTAGGGGGGGGGGGGCTCAGCCATCTCAACTTGGACTAGATCCAACCCATCCTCACAGCCACCAAGCACAAGAACACCTCACCTCAGGAGGCTGTTCTTCCCCTTGTACTGTTCATCCTCAGCCCGAGAGGCAATCCACCACACCACACTGGAGTAGGGTATTACACCACAACGGTGGCCCGAACCAGTATAGATCTTGTGTCTCTTGTGTTGTGAGTATGTCGAGCTTGCCTTTGAGATCGTGGCGAGGTTGAAGGTGTTAGTTGGTAGGGGGAGATCTTCGTGCGCACCCCAGTGTTTGAACCTTGAGGGTTTTGCTGGAACCTGAGATCCGGCACCCCCAAGGGTACAATGGTAATCCAGCCGGGTGTAGGACCCGACTATGAGTGTCCCTCGACGCCGGCTTCTCCGTCGGCTGCTGGGGTCCTGCTCTTCGTGGTTCCCGCCGACTGTCGGGTACTTGGCCGACAGGTAGGGCCCATCGCCTGCAGGTCATGCTGATTGCTTTATGTTGTAGCCTTGCTATTGATGATGGAGGCTTTGTCGGAGGAGCATGGCTACAGTCCCGCTACTTGGCAGGCGCTCACTGTAGCCACACCCTGTCTCATCTGGTTAATGGTGCACAGACTTTGAGGGGAGGGAGGGCCACCTGCTAGGAGTTGGCCTGCCCTGACGCCACATGCTGGGGTTCGCCACCTTCTAGTGGCTCGCAGACAGGTAGGGCCCGCTGCCTGCGGGCCATATCGACTACCCATCGTGGGAGCGTGGCTCCCTATGTCGTAGGTGATGTCACGGGCTATGTGGTAACAGTGCCCCGCTGGGTGAAGGGTGTCCGCTTGGTATGCATGTAGTGTGACCACGCTTAGCCCTAGATTCAGGGGTGGCAGGTTGCACTGTAGCCACGCCGCGTCTCATCGCAGGGAATGGGTGCAAACTTTGAGGTGGCACAATGCTGCCTACTAGATGGTGGCCCCATGGGGGCCGTGTGTTGGGGGCACGCCATCTTCTCGCAGCCGGCCATCGGACCAGACGGCCCGAAGAGTCGGTCTTTCGCTTGCGAGGTGTGAGGGGCGTTGCCGGCCCCAATGTCTTGAAATACCACGGGGGCTGATGAGGCTACCCGTGGTCATTTACTCAGATAGTAGTCCTTGAAGCTGGTTGGGCGCCACGGCCGAAATCGAGGAGCCTTAGCAGCTTCCTACTCCGAGTGGTCTGGTACTCTTGCTTCGTCCGTCTTCCAGAGATGCCGACTGTTAGAAGCCGGCCAAGGAGCAGCCGACCGACTAGTGAATTCGAAATGTCGGGGTAGAGGCCGGGTGGTGCGCCAACCGGCTGATAGGCTTGCCACCTGTTGCTTGCTTGCCACGCGGCGCCAGCAGACCTGGCCGGCTTGCCAGCCCATGCCCGCGACGGGACGTCGCCGCAGGCCTGGGCCCGCCACTACAAAACCTCGGCGCGCGCACGATCCGCTACGGCCGAGGCAAACGGTTTCCCTTCCGAGGATCATTAACCACGCTTCATAAAGGCATGGGATACACGGGGTCGTCCAGGCGTGGGTGCAGTTAATCCCAGGCCCCCCACGCTTGCCCCCTCGGCTCTGCCACCGTGGGCCTATAAATAGGGGGAGGATGGGGTGACAGAACGCATGCGCGCCCTTCATCCTCTTCCTCTTCTTCTTCTCTCTTGCTGCTGTCGTGCCCTCTCTCGCCACCGGAGCATAGCCACCACCCGCCGTCGCTGGACTTCTCCGCATTGCTGCGGCTTTGTCCTCGCGCTGCCACCTCACACCGCCACCGAGCAACCAAGCCCATGGTGCGCGGCAGCTGCTCAGGTGACTAGGACGGCTCCAACATCCACGACGACCATCTGGGGTTCCTCCGCCAGATGCGACGGCTTCCCCGCGCGTCGCATGTTAAGGTGCGTGTTCATCCCGAGGCGGGGATCTCGTCGGCGCCGGTGGCGGCGAGCACGTCATCTTCCGGTCGCACTTCCTCCGTGGCTTCGGCCTGCCGGCGAGCGGGTCCCTCCGCTCATTCCTCGACTTCTACGGAGTGCAGCCCCACCATCTCACACCGAACACGGTGGTGCTGCTCTCCGCCTATGTCACCCTCTACAAGGGGTATCTTGGCGTGCTACCCACGCTCGAGCCGTGGGGGAGCTTTTCTACCTCAAGCTCGGCAACGCCGCCAAGGATGAGGCGGCCCACTGCGGGGCCTGCGTCACGGTGCGGCGCTCAGGCTCCGGGGTCCACTTCCCTGCTCTCGCCCTACTGCAGTCGACCATGTTGTGGGAAAAATCGTACTTCTACATCGAGAACATCCACTCGACGCGGGACTATGTCAACCTGCCGGCTTATGTAGCCGGCCCACCTGCTGAGCCCCACACCTGTGACACCCCGAGACCGATGTGCCAGGTGTCTTCCGGTTATTCATTGTTGTTGCCTTGTCATTCGCTTGTGTGTTGCATCTTGTCATGTCATCATGTGCATTGCATCATCATGTTTTCAAAACTTGCATCCTTCCGGGTCTCCCAGCTCTTTTCGTTTTATGTTCTGAGCCCTTAAACACTTGCACGCGCCTGCGGCATGTCCAAAATATTATTTTATAAGTGGCCGGAAAATGTTCTCGGATTGGGATGAAAGTTGGTGTGCGATGTTGTTTCGTTGTTAGTAGGTTTCCTGCCAAGTTTCATCGCATTCGGAGTCCGTTTGACGCCCCAACGGTTAACTATAGCGGCATTATAGCCGGTCTATCGTCGGACGTTTCCGGTCTCCCGAAACACTTGTCGGTTGCATTCCTCCTCTCTCTTCTCAGTCCAATCACACACTTGACCTCGTTTTCCTAACCCCACTTTGCACAGTGCATCGACCCCTCGCCCGTGTCTGAAACTTCCCCGAACCTGAACCGGACTATCATTACCGTTGGGTCCGGATCATCCCCAAACATCTATGAAACATCTCTGTTTTCTTGTTGGACTCTTCTAGCCTATTTTTCTCGAACCGTCTGATTTCAATCAGAGGGTCTTAAACCTGCCCTGTCTAACCCACCTACCTATTTAAGTAGTGCAATCGGTAGAAGAATACCTAATTTCTAGGGATCCTCCTCCCCACCGCCACTCTCTACCATCTCCATCGGGATCCCCTCCCGATCCAAACCCCCAACCACAGCCACCATAGCTCCTCGTCATTTTCCCCTATAGCCCAATCCCGACAACCTCCCTCCATCCTCGGGATCCTCTCATTCCACACCATGCCAACTACCAGTCAATTCCATTGATCCAACCCATCAATCATGGAAGCTGACGCTTGCCCGAGCGCCCGTGCTCATCCCCATGCTCCATATGCCCCACCTCGCGGTGATGGCCGCTAGCCACCAAAGCAGCAACAGTCCCGAGCGTCGCCCGACCCCGCCTCCACCGCGCCACCTGCCGGTGACCCCAACACCTCACAGGAGGTCCCGTCCTGGATGCCCGAACAAGCTCGCCGGCGTCCTCGGTCGTCCTCGCGTCGTTCGCCACCACCACCGGGCCGCTGCCTTGTCGTTCCTCTCCTCCCGCACTACTTCGGAACCCAGATGCCACCTCGCCGCCGATGACAACCAGGCCATGATCTCACTGTCCTCCTCCCTCTATTGTCTCTCCAAACCACTCACCCTCTCTCCCGTTTCTCTCTGTCAAGGGACCGAAGCCATGGCCGTCGCTCGTCCATGGTCGCTGCCGCCGGGATATGCTCGCCTCCACTGCCTCCACGCCATCCCTGTCACCGGAGGATGGAGCCCCGCCGTCTCCAAGTCCTCTGCTTCGCTCGTGGTCGAGTGAGATGACCACAAACGCAGTCGCGTTGACCGCTTGCTCGTCCACGCACGTGGGCCTTATCTGCTTTGTCTCGATCACGCCCCTGCCTAACGTTGACCTTCTACCCCAGCCCGTCACCAACCTGGGCCGAAGCCCACTGGGCGAGGCCACCCCCCTGAGTGCCCTCCTTTTTTTCCCTGCTATTGGGCCATCCAAGTGCTCTGTACCCCCAGTTTCGACTCATATTGTGTTTTTCCCTCTAGACGAATATAATCAATATCCAGGGGATTTCAGTTTTACACTAAAACCCCTAGTTGTCATGCATCTAATAACTAATTACCCATGCATCGGATGACATTGGTTTAAACATGTAAATTTCTTAGAATTTTGTGTAGAATAATAATATGCCACTTTCATCCATGTTTGAAATGTTTAAAATGATGTTTGCATATATTTTGCTTAATTGCCATGTTAAAATGATTTATTTCATAACTAATTAACCATAGCTGGATTTTAAATAAACTTTATATGTAAATGGGGTAGAAAAATGCATAGATTAACATGGTGCACTCATCTTTGCATGTTTAACAACTCTAAATTGTGTTTAGGACAGAACAGTACCAAATTCATAATATGCATATGAGGATTTTCCGGACTTGTTGTTTGTTGTTCCAGCCTCATTTAAACTTGCCTAGATAGGTAGTTTTATTATGCTTCACCTCTTGCCTTGTTTAACAACATTTTATATTGATGAGTACATAACCGAGAGAGAACTAAATAAGTCATGTGGTGTTTCGTCAATATGCAACTCGTTCTATATTGAGCTCCACTGAATTTGTAGTATTGTTTGTGCACTTTGCCATGCCATGCCTCTTTAAGCCGGACATGCATCATACTTGGTTGTGCATCATGCCATGTTTAGGTGATGGTTGTTTAGTATGTTGCTTGCTTCTTTCTGGGTTGCTTCTCTCGTTAGCTTCGGTTTCGTTCCGGAGTTGTGAGGATTCATTCGACTATGTCCACTTATCTTCTTAATGGACTCATTCTTCTTCCTTCTGGGATCTCAGGCAAGATGACCATACACTTGAAATCACTTCTATCTTTGCTTGCTAGTAGTTCGTTCTATGGCTATGTCACGCTACCTACCACTTGTTATATCATGCCTCCCATATTGCCATGTCAAGCCTCTAACACACCTTCCTAGCAAACCGTTGTTTGGCTATGTTACCGCTTTTGCTTAGCCCCTCTTATAGCCTTGCTAGTTGCAGGTGAAGCTGAAGTTTATTCCATGTTGGTACATGGATATGTTAGGATATCACAATATCTCTTATTTTAATTAATGCATCTATATACTTGGTAAAGGGTGGAAGGCTAGGCCTTATGCCTGGTGTTTTGTTCCACTCTTGCCGCCCTAGTTTCCGTCATACAGGTGTTATGTTCCTTGATTTTGCGTTCCTTACGCTGTTGGGTGGTATGGGAACCCCTTGATATTTCGCTTTGAATAAAACTCCTCTAGCAAGGCCCAACCTTGGTTTTACATTTTCCTAATAACCTAAGCCTTTTTCCCCTGGGTTTCCGGAGCCTGAGGGTCATCTTTATTTTAACTCCCCCGGGCTAGTGCTCCTTTGAGTGTTGGTCCAACCTGTCAACCACCGGTGGCCACCAGGGGCAACTCTCGGCTGGCCTACCAGATGTTTGGACAATCTGGTGTGCCCTGAGAACGAGATGTGTGTAGCTCCTATTGGGATTTGTCGGCACATCGGGCGGCTTTGCTGGTCTTGTTTTACCATTGTCGAAATGTCTTGTAACCGGGATTCCTAAACATATCTAGTCTTTCCGAGAGAAGGAATGTCCTTCATTGACCGTGAGAGCTTGTGATGGGCTAAGTTGGGACACCCCTGCAGGGTTTAAACTTTTGAGAGCCATGCCCACGGTTATGTGACAGATGTGAGTTTGTTAATATCCGGCTGTAGAGAACTTCACACTTTACTTAATTAAAATGCATCAATCGCGTGTGTAGCCGTGATTGTCTCATTTCGGCGGAGTCCGGGAAGTGAACACGGTTCTTGTGTTATGGTTGTGCGTAAGTAGTTTCAGGATCACTTCTTGATCACTTCTAGCTTCTCGACCATTGCGTTGCTTCTCTTCTCACTCTTATTTGGGTATGCTAGCCACCATATATGCTTAGTGCTTGCTACAGCTCCACCTCACTACCTTATCCTACCCATAAGCTTAAATAGTCTTGATCTCGCGGGTGTGAGATTGTTGAGTCCTTGTGGCTCACAGATACTTCCAAACAGTTCCAGGTGCCGATGATACCAGTGCAGGTGACGCAACCGATCTCAAGTGGGGGCTCGATGAAGATCTTGGTCGTTGTTATGTGTCTTTTCCGGTTGATCAGTAGTGGAGCCCAGTTAGGGCGATCGGGGATCTAGCATTTGGTGTTGTCTTCTTTTATTTTGGTTCTGTAGTCGGACCTTGATTGTAATCTGGATGATGTATGTTTAACTTGTTATTTGTGTGAAGTGGCGATTGTAAGCCAACTCTTTATCCCTTTCTTATTCAGTACATGGGATTGTGTGAAGATTACCCCACTTGCTACTAAACCACCATGTGGTTATGCCTCTAAGTCGTGCCTCGACACGTGGGAGATATATCCACATCGTGGGCATTACAAGTTGGTAATCAGAGCCATCCCCGACTTAGGAGCCCCTTGCTTGATAGAATCGCTGACGTTGTTGAGTCTAGAACAAAATGTTTTGAGTCTTAAGATTATATATATCGGAGAGTAGGATTCTTTTTACTGCTCAGTCCCTTCGTCGCTCTGGTGAGGCCTCCTAGAGGCAATAATAAATATATTATTTATTTCCTTATATCATGATAAATGTTTATTATTCATGCTAGAATTGTATTAATCGAAAACTTAGTACATGTGTGAATACATAGACAAACAGAGTGTCACTAGTATGCCTCTACTTGACTAGCTCGTTGAATCAAAGATGGTTAAGTTTCCTAGCCATACACATGAGTTGTGATTTGATTATTGGGATCACATCATTAGAGAATGATGTGATTGACTTGACCCTTTCCGTTAGCTTAGCACGATGATCGTTTAGTTTGTTGCTACTACTTTCTTCATGACTTATACATGTTCCTCTGACTATGAGATTATGCAACTCCCGAATACCGTAGGAACACTTTGTGTGCTACCAAACGTCACAACGTAACTGGGTGATTATAAAGGTGCTCTACAGGTGTCTCTGATGGTACTTGTTGTGTTGGCATAGATCGAGATTAGGATTTGTCACTCCAATTGTCGGAGAGGTATCTCTGGGCCCTCTCGGTAATGCACACCACTATAAGCCTTGCAAGCAATGTGACTAATGAGTTAGTTGCGGGATGATGCATTACGGAACGAGTAAAGAAACTTGCCGGTAACGAGATTCAACTAGGTATTGAGATACCGATGATCGAATCTCAGGAAAGTAACATACCGATGACAAATGGAACAACGTATGTTGTTATGCGGTTTGACCGATAAAGATCTTCGTAGAATATGTAGGAGCCAATATGAGCATCCAGGTTCCGCTATTGGTTATTGACCGAACATGAGTCTCGGTCATGTCTACATAGTTCTCGAACTCGTAGGGTCTGCACGCTTAACGTTCATTGACTATATAATATTTATGAGTTATGAATGTTGGTAACTGAATGTTGTTCGGAGTTCCGGATAAGATCACGGACATGACGAGGAACTTTATGAGTTTAGGTGTTTTGATGTACTGAAGGTTGTTCAGAGTCCCAGATGAGATCAGGGACATGACAAGGAGTCTCAAAATGTTCGAGACGTAAAGATCGATATATTGGAAGGCTATATTCGGACATCTGAAAGGTTCTGAGTGGTTCGGGTAATTATCGGAGTACCGGAGAGTTACGGGAATTCGTCGGGGAGTGTATGGGCCTTATTGGGCTTTAGGGGAGAGAGAGAGGGGCTGCCTAGGGCAGGCCGCGTGCCCCCCAAGGCCTAGTCCGAATTGGACTAGGGGGAGGGGTGGCACCCCCTCCTTCCTTCTCTTCTCTCTTCCCCTTCCTTTTCTCCTACTCCTACTACTTGGAAACAGGGGAACCCTACTCCCGGTGGGAGTAGGACTCCCCAGGGTGCACCATAGTAGAGGGCCGTCCCTCCCCCTCCTCCACTCCTTTATATACGGGGAGGGGGCACCCCATAGACACACAAGCTGATCATTGATATTTTAGCCGTGTGCGGTGCCCCCCTCCACCATAATCCACCTCGGTTATATCATAGGGGTGCTTAGGCGAAGCCCTGTTCCGGTAGCAACACCATCACTGTCATCACGCCATCGTGCCGACGAAGCTCTCCCTCGAAGATCTACTGGATCATGAGTTCGCAGGACGTCACCGAGCCGAACGTGTGCATATCGCGGTGGTGCCGTACCTTCGGTGCTAGATCGGTCCATCGTAAAGAAGTTTGACTACATCAACCGCGTTGTCATAACTCTTCCGCTTATGGTCTCTGAGGGTACGTCCTCTACCATGATATTGCGTGTTCGTAGGTAATTTTTGAAATTACTACGTTCCCCAACAGTGGCATCCGAGCCAGGTTTATGCGTAGATGTTATATGCACGAGTAGAACACAAAGGAGTTGTGGGTGTGGGTATATAAATATTGCTTGCCGCCACTAGTTGATTCTTGATTCAGCGGCATTGTTGGATGAAGCGGCTCAGACCAACATTACGTGTACACTTACGCGAGACTGGTTCTACTGATGTGCTTTGCACACAGGTGGCTGGCGGGTGTCAGTTTCTCCAACTTTAGTTGAATCGGATTCAATGAGCAGGGTTCTTTCTGAAGATAAAAAAGCAATCACTATACCGCGTTGTGGTTTTCGATGTGTAGGTAAGAACGGTTCTTGATCAAGCCCGTAGCAGCCACGTAAAACTTGCAACAACAAAGTAGAGGACGTCTAACTTGTTTTCACAGGGCATGTTGTGATGAGATATAAAATTGTTGTATGAGATGATCATGTTTTGTTAAAGTTATCGGCAACTGGCAGGAGCCTTGTGGTTGTCTCTTTATTGCATAAGATGCAAGTGCCATATAATTGCTTTACTTTATCGCAATGCGATAGCAATAGTTGCAAAAGAAATAGTTGGTGAGATGACCATCTGATGACACGTTGATGGAGATCAAGATGATGGATATCATGGTGTCATGCCGGTGACGATAGAGACCATAATGGTGTTTTAGAGATGGAGATCAAAAGCACAAGATGATGATGGCCATATCATGTCACATATTTTGATTGCATGTGATGTTTATCATTTATGTATCTTATTTTTCTTAGTTCGGCGGTATCATTATAAGAAGATCTCTCACTAAATTTCAAGGTATAAGTGTTCTCCCTGAGTATGCAGTGTTGCGACAGTTCGTCGTGCTGAGACACCACATGATGATCGGGTGTGATAAGCTCTACGTTCACATACAACGGGTTCAAGCCAGTTCTGCACACGCGCAATACTCGGGTTAAACTTGATGAGCCTAGCATATGCAGATATGTCCTTGGAACACTGGAGACCGAAAGGTCGAGCGTGAATCATATAGTAGATATGATCAACATAGTGATGTTCACCATTGAAAACTACTCCATCTCATGTGATGATCGGACATGGTTTAGTTGATTTGGATCATGTGATCATTTAAATGACTAGAGGGATGTCTATCTAAGTGGGAGTTCTTAAGTAATATGATTAATTGAACTTTAATTTCTCATGAACTTAGTCCTAGTAGTATTTGCATAACTATGTTGTAGATCAATAGTTTGCAATGTAGCTCCACATTTATTTTTGATATGTTCCTAGAGAAAAACTATGTTGAAAGATGATAGTAGCAATGATGCGGACTAGGTCTGTGATCTGAGGATTATCCTCATTGCTGCATAGAAGAATTATCTCCTTGATGCACCGCTAGGTGAAGGACCTATTGCAGGAGCAGATACAGACGTTATGAACGTTTGGTAAAGCTCGGTATGATGACTACTTGATAGTTCAGTGCACCATGCTTTACGGCTTAGAACCGGGACTTTAAAAATGTTTTGAATGCCACGGAACATATGAGGTGTTCTAAGAGTTGAAATTGGCATTTCAGACTCATGCCCGAGTCGAGAGGTATGAGACCTCTGGCAAGTACTTTGCCTACAAGATGGATGAGAATAGCTCAGCTAGTGAGCATGTGCTCAGAATGTCTGAGTACTACAATCACTTGAAGCAAGTGGGAGTTAATCTTCCAGATAAGATAGTGATTGGCAGAGTTCTCTAGTCACTATCACCAAGTTACTAGAACTTTGTGATGAACTATAATATGCAAGGGATAACGGAAACGATTCCCAAGCTCTTCATGATGCTGAAATCGACGAAGGTAGAAATCAAGAAAAGCATCAAGTGTTGATGGTTGAAAAGACCACTAGTTTCAAGAAAAGGGCAAAGGGAAAGAAAGGGAACTTGAAGAAGAATCGCAAGCAAGTTGCCACTCCCATGAAGAAGCCCAAAGCTATACCCAAGCCTGAAACTGAGTACTTCTACCGCAAAGGAAATGGTCACTGGAAGTGGAACTACCCTAGATACTTGGCGGATAAGAAGGATGGCAAAGTGAACTAAGATATATTTGATATACATGTTATTGATGTGTACTTTACTAGTGTTTATAGCAAACCCCTCAGTATTTCATACTAGTTCAGTTGCTCAGATTAGTAACTCGAAACGGGAGTTGCAGAATGAACAGAGACTACTTAAGGGTGAAGTGACGATATCTATTGGAAGTGGTTCCAAGATTGATATGGTCATCATCGCAAACTCCCTATACTTTTTAGATTAGTGCTGAACCTAAATAAATGTTATTTGGTGTTTGCGTTAAGCATGAATATGATTTGATCATGTTTTTTGCAATACAGTTATTCATCTAAAGTCACAGAATAATTGTTGTTCTATTTACATGAATAAAACCTTCAATGGCCATACACCCAAGGTGAATGGTTTATTGAATCTCAATCGTAGTGATACACATATTCATAATATTGAAGCCAAAAGATGCAAAGTTAATAATGATAGTTCAAATTATTTGTGGCACTGCCGTTTAGGTCACATTGGTGAAAAGCGCATGAAAAAAAATCCATGATGATGGGTTTTTGGAATCACTTGATTATGAATCAGTTGATGCTTGCGAACCATGCCTCATGGCAAGATGACTATGACTCCGTTCTCTGGAACAATGGAGCGAGCAACATACTTGTTGGATATAATACATACTGATGTATGCAGTTCGACAGTGTTGAGGCTCGCGGCAGGTATCGTTATTTTCTGACCTTCACAGATGATTTGAGAAGATATGGGTATATCTACTTGATGAAACATAAATTTGAAACATTTCAAAAGTTCCAATAATTTCAGAGTGAAGCGGAAAATCATCGTAACAAGAAAATAAAGTTTCTACGATCTCATCGTGGAGTAGAATATTTTGAGTTTGGTCTTCATTTGAAACAATGCGGAATAGTTTCGTAACTCACACCACCTGGAACACCACAGCGTAATGGTGTGTACGAATGTCGTAATCATACATTATTGGATATGGTGCGATCTATGATGCCTCTTACTGATTTACCACTATCGTTTTGGGGTTATGCATTAGAGACAGCTGTATTCACGTTAAACAGGGCACCATCTAAATCCATTGAGACGACACCGTATGAACTATGGTTTGGCAAGAAACCTAAGCTGTCATTTCTTAAAGTTTGGGGTTGTGATGCTTATGTGAAAAGGTTTCAGCCTGATAAGCACAAACATAAATCGGAAAAGTCCGTCTTCATAGGATACCCAAAGGAAACTATTGGGTACACCTTCTATCACAGATCCGAAAGGCAATATCTTTGTTGGTAAGAGTGGATCCTTTCTGGAGAAGAAGTTTCTCTCGAAAGAAGTGAGTGGGAGGAATGTAGAACTTGATGAGGTAATTGTACCTTCTCCCGAATTGGAAAGTAGTTCATGACAGAAATCAGTTCTAGTGATCTCTACACCAATTAGTGAGGAAGCTAATGATGATGATCATGAAACTTCAGATCAAGTTGCTACCGAACCTCGTAGGACAACCAGAGTATGGTCCGCACCAGAGTAGTATGGTAATCCTTTCTGGACGTCATGTTACTAGACCATGACAAACCTACGAACTATGACGAAGCGATGATGAGCCCAGATTCCACGAAATTGCTTGAGGCCATGAAATCAGATACGGGATCCATGTATGAGAACAAAGTATGGACTTTGATTGACTTGCCCGGTGATCGGTGAGTCATTAGGAATAAATGGATCTTGAAGAGGAAGACGGATGTTGATAGTAGTGTTACTATCTACAAAGCTCAAATTGTCACAAAATTCTTTTGACAAGTTCAAGGTGTTGACTAAGATGAGATTTTCTCACTCGTATCGATGCTTAAAAGTCTATCCGAATCATGTTAGCAGTTGCCGCATTTTATGAAATGTGGCAAATGGATGTCAAAACTGCATTCCTTAATGGATTTCTTAAAGAAGAGTTGTACATGATGCAACCAGAGGGTTTTGTCGATCCTAAAGGTGCTAACAAAGTGAGCAAGCTCTAGCGATCTATCTATGGACTGGTGCAAGCATCTTGGAGTTGGAATATATGCTTTGATAAAGTGATCAAAACATATGACTTTATACAGACTTGCGGTGATGCATGTATTTACAAGAAAGTGAGTGGGAGCACTACAACATTTCTGATAAGTGTATGTGAGTGACATATTGTTGACTGGAAATAATGTAGAATTTTCTGGAAGGCATAAAGGAGTGTTTGAAGGGAGTTTTTCAAAGAAAGTCCTTGGTGAAGCTACTTACATATTGAGCATGAAGATCTATAGAGATAAATCAAGACGCTTGATATATTTTCAATGAGTACATACCTTGACAAGATTTTGAAGTAGTTCAAAATGGAACAGTCAAAGAAGTAGTTCTTGCCTGTGTTGCAAGGTGTGAAGTTGAGTAAACACTCAAAACCCGACCATGGCGGAAAATAGAAAGAGAATGAGAAGTCATTCCCTATGCCCCAGTCATAGGTTCTATAAAGTATGCTATGTTGTGTACCAGACCTATTCTGTACCTCACCATGAGTTTGGCAAGAGGGTACAATAGTGATCCCGGAGTGGATAACTGGACCGCTGTCAAAATTATCCTTAGTGGAATAAGGGCATGTTTCTCGGTTATGGAGGTGACAAAAGGTTCATCGTAAAGGGATACATCGATGCAAGTTTTGACACTGATCTAGATGACTCTGAGTCTCAATCTGGATACATATTGAAAGTGGGAGCAATTAGCTAGAGTAGCTCCGTCCAGAGCATTGTTGACATAGAAATTTGCAAAATACATATGGATCTGAATGTTGCAGACCTGTAGACTAAACTTCTCTCACAAGCAAAACATGATCACTCTTTGGGTGTTAATCACATAGCGATGTGAACTAGATTATTGACTCTAGTAAACCCTTTGGGTATTAGTCACATGGAGATGTGAACTAATCACATAAAGATATGAACTAGATTATTGACTCTAATGCAAGTGGGAGACTGAAGGAAATATGCCCTAGAGGCAATAATAAAGTTATTATTTATTTCCCTATATCATGATAAATTTTTATTATTCATGCTACAATTGTATTAACCGGAAACTTAGTACATGTGTGAATACATAGACAAACAGAGTGTCACTAGTATGCCTCTACTTGACTACCTCGTTGAATCAAAGATGGTTAAGTTTCCTAGCCATAGACATGAGTTGTCATTTGATTAATGGGATCACATCATTAGAGAATGATGTGACTGACTTGACCCATTCCGTTAGCTTAGCACGATGATCGTTTAGTTTGTTGCTACTGCTTTCTTCATGACTTATACATGTTCCCCTGACTATGAGATTATGCAACTCCCGAATACCGGAGGAACACTTTGTGTGCTACGAAACATCACAACGTAACTGGGTGATTATAAAGGTGCTCTACAGGTGTCTCCGATGGTACTTGTTGAGTTGGCATAGATTGAGATTAGGATTTGTCACTCCGATTGTCGGAGAGGTATCTCTGGGCCCTCTTGGCAATGCACATCACTATAAGCCTTGCAAGCAATGTGACTAATGAGTTAGTTGCGGGATGATGCATTACAGAACGAGTAAAGAGACTTGCTGGTAACGAGATTGAACTAGGTATTGAGGTACCGACGATCGAATCTCGGGCAAGTAACATACCGATGACAAAGGGAACAACGTATGTTGTTATGCAGTTTGACCGATAAAGATCTTAGTAGAATATGTAGGAGCCAATATGAGCATCCAGGTTCCGCTATTGGTTATTGACCGAAAATGAGTCTCGGTCATGTCTACATAGTTCTCGAACCCGTAGGTCTTCACGCTTAATGTTCGGTGACGATCGGTATTATGAGTTTATGTATTTTGATGTACCAAAGGTTGTTCAGAGTCCCGGATGAGATCAGGGACATGACGAGGAGTCTCGAAATGTTTGAGACGTAAAGATCGATATATTGGAAGGCTATATTCGTACATCGGAAAGGTTCTGAGTGGTTAAGGTATTTATTAGAGTACCGGAGAGTTACGGGAACTCGCCGGGGAGTATATGTGGCTTATTGGGCTTTAGGGGGGAGAGAGAGAGGGGCTGCCTAGGGCAGGCCGCCCCCCCCCCCCCAAGGCCTAGTCCGAATTCGACTAGGGGAGGGGCGGCACCCCCTCCTTCCTTTCGTTCTCTCTTCCCCTTCCTTTTCTCCTACTCCTACTACTTGGAAGGAGGGGAATCCTACTCCCGGTGGGAGTAGGACTCCCCAGAACGTGCCATAGTAGAGGGCCGGCCCTACCCCTCCTCCACTCCTTTATATATGGGGAGTGGGGCACCCCATAGACACACATGTTGATCATTGATCTTTTAGTCGTGTGTGGTGCCCCCTCCACCATAATCCACCTCGATTATATCGTAGCGGTGCTTAGGCGAAGCCCTGTTCCGGTAGCAACATCATCACTATCATCGCGCCGTCGTGCTGACGAAGCTCTCCCTCGAAGCTCTACTGGATCATGAGTTCGCAGGACGTCACCGAGCCGAACGTGTGCAGATCGCGGAGGTGTCGTACCTTTTGTGCTAGATCAGTCGATCATGAAGAAGTACGACTACATCAACCGCGTTGTCATAACGCTTCCACTTACGGTCGCTTCCACTTACGGTCTACGAGGGTACGTAGATGATACTCTCCCCTCTCATTGCTATGCATCACCATGATCTTGTGTGTGCGTAGGAAATTTTGGAAATTACTACGTTCCCTAATACACCACGGGGGGGGGAGATGGTTCTCAGCTTGAACACCGGGTTCGACCACATGGTGGCGGCTTCTTGCTGCGCAGTGGCTGCGTCGAGGAGCTACTGGAGGCGCGACATCATGCAGCGATGCTCGTCGCCCTCCAGCCGGTCCATTTCGTCTGCCGCTGCCTGGGCAGCACGCAAGTTCTCCATCGGGGTGGCATAGACTGGGTGGTCAGCCCCTAGCATGCTGGAGACTGTCGTGCCACGCTGCCGAAGAGTGCCCACTCGGCCAGGCTCTCCAGCATGCGGCGTGTCGGAGATCTCGCGGTTGATCTAACACTGGTAGGCTTTGGTGAAGCGCCTAATGGCCGCTAGCTTCTTGGCGCTATCGAGGAGCGAGACGTGGAATGTTTCCAGCGTCGCTCCTTCGGCATTTTCTGCAACGGGCGCGGACAAGCCCCGCATTGCCGCCTGCAGTGGGTCGTGGCCAGCCCCGTCGGAGGCTCCTTTATGGCTAATGACCAGCACCTCCATGACAGTGCTGGTGCTACCGTCGCTTACCACAGGAGGGAGTGGGTCGTCGATGATCACCACATTGGTGGGGAAGGCATCGAGGGACGTAGCGCCAAAGTCGACGAGCATCGGGTTGGTGGAGCCAACGGACTCCAAGTCGGAGGCAGGCTCATTGGCGATGTGGAGCTTGCCAAGGAGGTCGACGAGGTAGCTCTCGAAGCTGGCTGCTCCCGTGTCAGGAGCAGGCTCGTCGGAGAAGCGGATCCCACCTATGAGATCAGCGAGGCAGCCTGCGGCGCAAGCGGCTTCCACGCCGTGCAGTGCGTCGACGCAAACGCCGTCAAGCTTGTCGGGCTAGCTACACTCACCAGGGAGGAAGAGGGTTCCCGTCCAGAATGTTTCTCCGTATGATGGTGCACCTTGCCCCACGGTGGGCGCCAAATGTCGGGGATATGTAGCAACATACGCTAGGGGGGTGGCTTATCATGAAGAGGGACAAGAGTACATCATCGGGCTCTAGAAGCGGGAGTCAGCGAGACCGCATACGCCTGCGAATCTTACCCAGGTTCGGGGCTCTTCGTGGAGATAACACCCGTAGTCCTACTCTGCGGGGTATCCCCATGATGACTATCGTCAATAGAGTGGCTACAAGTTTGCTCCTTGAGCTGTTTCGGCTAGAGGAAGAGGAAGAGCAAGGCTAGCCCTAACTTCTCCTTCTATGTGTGTGTGTCTAATGGCTGGGGTTCTGACCCTTTGCATGGGTGAGCGTGGGGGTTTTATATAGGCCTACCCCCAGGGGTACAATGGTAATCTAGCCGGGTGTAGGACCCGTCTGTCAGTGTCCCTGGGCGTTGGCTTCTCCGCCGGCTGCTAGGGCCCACCTCTTGGTGGGCCCCACCGGCTGTCAGGTACTTGGTCGACAGGTAGGGCCCCCACATGCGGGTAATGCTGATTACTTTATATTGTAGTCTTGCTACTGATGATGGAGGCTTTGTCGTGGGACTGTGGCTACAGTCCCACCGCCTGGCGGGTGCTCACTATAGCCACACCCCGTCTCATCTGGTTAATGGCGCACAGACTTTGAGGGGAGGGAGGTCCGCCTGCTAGGAGTCGACTCGTCCTTGACGCCGCATGCTGGGGGTTCGCCGCCTTCTGGTGGCTCGCGGATAGGTAGGGCCTGCCACCTGCGGGCTATACTGACCACCCATCCGGGTGAGGGGTGTCCTCTTGGTATACCCACACTATGGCCACGCTCAGCCCTAGATTCGGGGGTGGCTCCGGATTGGACTCTCCTTTGCGTGGATGGCAAGCTTGGCGTTGGGATATGAAGATTCCTTTCTCTGTAAACCGACCATGTATAACCCTGGGCCCCTCCAGTGTCTATATAAACCGGAGGGTTTAGTCCGTAGAGATAATCACATTCATACAAGCTAGACATCTAGGGTACAGCCATTATGATCTCAAGGTAGATGAACTCTTGTAACCCCTATACTCATCAAAGTCAATCAAGTAGGAAGTAGGGTATTACCTTCATCGTGTCCCCTGCCTCCTATTACCTTTGATCCTCAGACGCACAGTTCGGGACCCCCTACCCGAGATCGGCCAGTTTTGACACCGACATTGGTGCTTTCATTGAGAGTTCCTCTATGCTGTCGACGGAAGGTTCAATGGCTCATTAGATCATCTGCCACGGTGCTGTTTCAGAGGAGACTTTCCTCCCCGACCAAATTTTCATATTCGGCAGCTTCGCACTGCATGCCAACTCGATTGGCCACCTTGAGCAGATCGATAGCTACGCCCCTAGTCATCAGATCAGTTTCGGGAACTTAAACTATGTTGCTGATATCCGAGGAGACTTGATGTTCTAAGGATTCATAGCCCTGACTGCTGCTCCGGCCTTAGATCCAAAGAGGACAACCAGGTCAGAAGACGGGAATTTAGAGCCCGCCGTACTCCCTACAATTATGGAGCTTGCTACCGGAGATCCAGAGCGGACGGCGTCATCAGCAAACCCAAAGACGAACTGAACCCCCCTTCTCGCTAGAGTGTCAGACACTCCCTCAGACTCTAGATCCAAACTCTCGAGGTCCGTAACAAGCGGGCGCGGCCAGGATACTCTCACCCTGGCCGGCCCACCGGAGTCTCGCCTCTATGACCAAACCTCGCTCCTAAATGAGGCCCTGGACTTAATGTGATCCCTCGCCCTAACAGAGGAATCTCTTCTGAATTACGCCCAGCCCAGACTAGGGGCTGAGAGCAGGGAATTTTATGTCCCACCCACCACCCACTTCATAGCCACATCAAAGATCTAACCGACATGCTGGAATACGTCTCTGAAGACATCGACGGTACGGACGACGATGCCGGAGACGATAAAGGCCAAAACCCTCCGTTTATCGAACATTGGACGGCCACCTCCACATACGGCGTATACATGGTGGATACACCTAAAGAGGATGACGACAATGGCAAGAAGGATCTGGTTGAGGACAAGCCTGCCGAAGCACCTCCAAAGCATCGACATCAGCGGCGCCACTCGAAATCGCGTCGCGAAAAAGATAGCAATACTGGCACCAGAGGCAATAACTCTCCGGAGAATGCCGAAGACCCCGATGCCCTGGTTGAGCCAACATATGCACAAGAGGATTGGGAGGATGGGAAAGTTAACCCTGACGATCCTGTCAGGAACAAGGACTTGGAGGACAGTAACTATCTACCGATCTTCGGAGAGAAGGTGAGCCTCGGCGACGAAGATTTCATCGTGCCGGCGGAACCCCTCGAACAAGAGCGCTTTAAGCGCCGGCTAATCGCCACTGCAAGCAGCTTGAAAAAGAAGCCGCAGTAGCTTCAAGCTGATCAGGATTTACTCAATGACAGATGGACTAATGTCCTGGCGGCCGAGGAGTACGGCCTCGAACGCCCAACTAAGAGTTACCCGAAGCGCAAGCTATTACCACAATTCGACGACGAGGCCCTTGAGCCAATACTGCCAAAGCACAAAACTGCTAACGAGCCCGACCGACCACCACATGGATGGGACAGACCGGCTACTCATGCCAAACACTGATAACCCACAAGTATAGGGGATCGCAACATTTTCCGAGGGTAGAGTATTCAACCCAAATTTATTGATTCGACATAAGGGGAGCCAAAGAATATTCTCAAGTATTGACAGTTGAGTTGTCAATTCAACCGCACCTGAAAGACTTAATATTTGCAGTGAAGTATTTAGTAGCAAAGTAATATGGAAGTAATGGTAACAGTGGCAAAGGTAATAGTAATAGTTTTTCTAGTAATCATAACAGCAGCAACGGAAAAGTAACCAAGCAAAGACCAATATGTGAAAAGCTTGTAGGCATTGGATCAGTGATGAATAATTATGTTGGATGTGATTCCTCATGCAACAGTTATAACATAGGGTGACATGAAACTAGCTCCAGTTCATCAATGTAATGTAGGCATGTATTCCGAATATAGTCATACATTCTTATGGAAAAGAACTGGCATGACATCTTTTGTCCTACCCTCCAGTGGCAGCTAGGTCCTATTGGATACAAAGGGATATTAAGGCCTCCTATTAATAGAGTACCGGAACAAAGAATTAACACTTAGTGAATACATGAACTCCTCAAACTATGGTCATCACCGGGAGTGGTCCCGATTATTGTCACTTCAGGGTTACCGGATCATAACACATAGTAGGTGACTATTGACATGCAAAATAGGATCAAGAACTCACATATATTCATGAAAACATAATAGGTTCAGATCTGAAATCATGGCACTCGGGCCCTAGTGACAAGCATTAAGCATAGCAAAGTCCTAGCAACATCAATCTCAGAACATAATGGATACTAGGGATCAAACCCTAACAAAACTAACTCGATTACATGATAAATCTCATCCAACCCATCACCGTCCACCAAGCTACAATGGAATTACTCACACACAGTGGTGAGCATCATGAAATTGGTGATGGAGGAAGGCTGATGATGATGATGGCGACGGATTCCCCTCTCCTGCGCCCCGAACGGCCTCCAGATCAGCCCTCCCAAGATAGAGTAGGGCTTGGCGGTGGCTCCGTATCGTAAAATGCGATGAATCCTTCTCTCTGGATTTTTTTCTGCCCGAACATGAATATATAGAGTTGGAGTTGACGTCGGTGGATCCTTAGGGGGACCACGAGAAAGGGGGCGCGCCCCCACCCTCCTGGACAGGGTGTAGGCCCCTAGGTGTTGATTCTTTCACCAGTATTTTTTATAAATTCCAAAAATATTCTCCGTGAAGTTTCAGGTCATTCTGAGAACTTTTATTTCTACACAAAAATAACACCATGGCAATTCTGCTGCAAGCAACGTCAGTCCGGGTTAGTTCCATTCAAATCATGCAAGTTAGAGTCCAAAACAAGGTCAAAAGTGTTTGGACAAGTAGATACGATGGAGATGTATCAAACACCATCCCGCGCTACCCCGCCGTCTGGGAAGGGAGGCAGCGGCCCCGGGCTACACCTAAGACCTATGCAAGGACCTGGACAATAGAGCCGGTCAGACAAGATCAATCTATGGGTCAAGGGGGCATGCTCTCACATCTGAGGACGACCATCAGGCCTGGCATGACAGGAACAACCTCACCTGAGCCGAGAACGGCATTCAGACTTCATCCGAACTACGCCGCGACATCGCCCGGTACAGGGGCGCTGCACACCCCCTATGCTTCACCGACGAAGTGATGGGACATCAGTTCCCAGAAGAGTTTAAACCCGTCAACACTAAATCATACGATGGTACGACAGACCCTGTAGTATGGTTCGAAGATTTCCTTCTCCATATCCACATGGAATGTGGTGATGACCTCCACGCCATCAAATACCTCCCGCTCAAATTAATGGGACCTGCTCGGCACTATTTAAATAGCTTCCTAGAAAACTCCATCGGCAGCTGGGAAGACTTGGAGGATGCCTTTAGAGACAACTTCCAAGGTACCTATGTTTGGCCTCAAGACGCCGATGATCTCAGTCACATATTCCACCAACCTGGAGAGTCGGCCCGGAAACTCTGGACCAGGTTCTTAATTAAAAAGAACCAAATTGTGGACTGTTCGGATGTCGAAGCCCTCACGGCCTTTAGACACAGAGACGAGTGGCTCGCCAGGCACCTCGGCCAAGAAAAGCTGAAGTCCATGCCAGCCCTTACCGCACTTATGACCCACTTTTGCGTGGGAGAAGATAGCTGGCTAGCTCATAGAAGCAATAGCACCAGCGACCCTGGCACCTCCAAAGCCAGGGATGGCAATGGAAAGCCACGACAAAACAAGCAAAAGCGTCGAATCAACAACCAAGATACCGAAGACACGGCAGTTAACACCGGATTTAGCGGCTCTAAATCCGGTCAGCGGAAGAAGCCTTCAAAGGAAACAGAGATGGTCCATCTAGTTTGGACAGAATACTCGATCGACCTTGCCAGATTAAAGGCACCCCCGATAAGCCTGCCAATCATACCAACAAAAATTGTTGAGTCTTGAAATAGGTCGGCAAGATCAACGCCGAACACAAGGGGAAAGGGCCGCCCAGCGAGGACGACGATGAAGAGCCTCGCCCACAGAACACAGGGGGGTAGAAGAAATTTCCCCCTGAGGTAAAAATGGTGAACATGATCTATGTCACTCACATCCCCAAACGGGAGCGCAAACGCACATTAAGGGACGTCTACGCCATAGTGCCAGTCACCCAAAAATTTAACCCATGGTCAGCTTGTCCGATCACTTTTGATAGCAGAGACCATCCGACCAGTATCCGTCACGGAGGTTCGGCCGCATTGGTTCTCGATCCAATTATCGATGGATTCCACCTCACGTGAGTCCTTATGGATGGCTGCAACAGTCTGAATCTGCTTTATTACGACACTGTTCGTAAAATGGGAAATGATCCATCAAGAATCAAGCCCACTAAAACCACCATTAAAGGGGTAATACCCGGCGTAGAGGCCTGTTGCACAGGATCCATAACGCTGGAACTCATCTTCGGGTCACCGGATAACTTCCGGAGCGAAGACCTAATCTTCGACATTGTCCCATTCCGAAGTGGCTATCATGCACTACTCGGACGAACCGCTTTCACCCATTTCAATGCAGTCCCGCCATACGCTTATCTCAAGCTTAAGATGGCAGGACCACGTGGCATTATAACAGTCAATGCATACATGGAGCCCTCCCTCCATACAGAGGAGCATACCGCGGCCCTCTCCACCGAGGTGCACGGTGGCCTCGCTAAGCCAAAAACCACACTGGTAGTAAAGCCCTCGGACATAGTTAAACGACTCCGGTCTACCTTACAGAACGACAGTCCATCTTATCTAGAGCTAGATTAGCAATTCTGCCTCCGCCAATGCCGCAGCCTGATAGCAGCATACGTACCGTGTGTACATAACTACGCGTTAGAAATACCATGGGCAAGGACGGAGGCCTACTAAAAATAAAGGTCCACAATACGGTTCGACCCTATCCATACCCTCATATTCTTTTTTTCCCTTGTTTTTCTTTTTCGGGTTCTTTATAACCCACACCACCGTTCGAAGGTACTCAGGGTCCTTTCCCAGGCCCCTCATATACACTCGACCGTCGATCCTCTTAAATGACCATATACTGCAGGGAAAAGCGATGCAGACGTGCGACAGAGTGTCCAAAAAGATCTTCAAGATCATCTTTTCAAATTTAGGACCAGTATACAGCTTTCCCTTGTTCTTGGCATGTAAAATGGCCTTGCTGCTAATGGCATCCTCTGTAAAAATACGTTTTGACATACCAATCAGACTATAATGAAAACAGTTTCGCCCAACCTTGTTTGGTATTGCCTCACTTCTTAATCCGTTTTCCCACTATATGTCCAAAATCGGCATATACACCCTACTACGACTTAAATCGCCGGGGGATCTATTCAAGCCATTTATATATCTTCAGCAATAAAAGTCCGAACACTCTCAGAGCATAATTCGGCGTCCCGAATACTGCATTATATGCATCGACTCCGAATCACGTCTTTGATCAATAGTTGGGTTGCCCGACCCCTGTGCTTGCTACCTTACGTTTCGTTTTTGGCTAAGGTAGTAAAGGGAGAACTACTGCGATTGTGCTTCCGGCTGGCCCAGTCAAGCACCTCAGTAGTGAAAGCCGAAAACTGATTGTCGTGATGTGGCGAGAGCTGGTCAGCAATTCGACGACCTATTAAATCTCTAGCGATTTTTACCGTATTACACGAAGGACTGGTTTCTCCCACTCACGTGTTCAAGGAATTCCAGTTCAGATAGCCTCAGGCACACCAGGGGCTATCTTACAGTCCCATTGTCAAGCTCCTATGGCTAAGTGAAGTGATAAAGCCGCATAGTTCGATTTCCTGGTTCGCCGCACTAACACCTCCTTTACGGACCAAGACATTGGGTCAAGTGTGGTTAGGTGCTACCCCGAACACCCCCATAGTATCTACGTTGGGGGATGAAGCCGGTGACAGGCAAACCCTCAGAAGTAAAAACAGCCGCATAGAAGAAAAAGAAATTTAAAGATAACAGGCAAAAATATATTACAAACAACCTCGGTTTATAATACAATGTCTGGGTAGCCCGGATACAGTTACTCGAACATAATATCCTTTGAGCATTGGCCATCTATCAAACAGGCAACCTCAAGGACATCGTCGATGTAGCGCTCCGGCTTGCGGCGAGTCTTGTCACCAGGCAGACCTTCAACGGCCATGCTGACAGCCTTCATCTTGGCCCAATGCACTTTGACACGGGCAAAGGCCATCCGCGCACCCTCAATGCACGCCGAGTGCTTCACTGCCTCTATTTGGGGCAAGGCGTCGCCGAGTCGCTTGACCAGGCCGAAGTAGCTGTTCGGAGTGGATCCGGGTAGCCATAGCCGGACTATGACGTCCTTCATGGCCAACCCGAACATCCTATTCAGCTCCGCCAGCTGCATCATGTGATTGTTCAGTAGCACTGTGTCACGACACGATACCGACACTCCAGACGCTTTCCTTGTTTTCCGTTGTCCCCGTGTGTTTTATTCGTTTGTCAAATTTCATCATGGCATCATCCGCATTGCATCCGCACTTCGTTGCCGTCATTTAAAAAAACCCTCCATCCATCGTTGTTGTCGTTACTCCCTTTCCCTTCATCACCTTCTCTCGGACCGCTCTCTTCTCTCTCTTCGTTGAGACCATCAAACCCCCTGCCTCCGTGGCCTTTTGTCAGACCCCCCCCCTCTCCGCACAGTTCTCAGACCCCCTCGCGCAATGTAAGAAAACCTCTCCCTCTCCCGGCCCGCACGACCATAACCAATGGGTCCGGATCATCCCCAAACATCCCTAAAATATCTTTGTTTTATTTATTGGACTCCCTAGCCTATTTTTTCCATCCGTCCGATTATGATGGGAGGGACCAAATGACCCTAAGCCTAGTCCACTTACTATATATTGTGGACAACCCTAGAATCTAGGCATCTTTTTCCATCCTCCTCATTCCGCCGCCACCACTCCTCTTGTCTCCCCTTCCTCAGGACCCCCTACCCCCGATCCAAAAAATCAACCCACTCTCCCTCGATTTCCCCAGTGAGCCAACCACCACAGCACACCCTCTCTCACTCGAGGGCCTCCACGCCATCTTCGTCAAGTGCCAGGAGCTCGAGCCCCTTCTCCGGCACCCCCGCTCCACCTCGTCGTCAGATCTCCGTGTCGGCTAGCACAAGTAGGAAGCAATGGAGCACCACATCTGCCGCGTTGCTCCTGCGAGGAGCCAACCGGAGCATCTCGTCACCAACCCTCGCAGGCATCCCCGGCACCTTGCCGAAGATGAGTGCCCTGACAACCCTGCTCCCCTTTCCCCTCCTGCTTCTGTTTCTCTCTCTCACGCTGTTCTCTCTCTCTGTTTTCTTCGCAGCGCCGCCATGGATGGCCTCCCGTAGCTCCTGCTCGTTGCACCGGCATGGTTCCCGGATGATCCGCGTCGGAGATCCTCGGGCCTGTCCATCCCCTTCGTCCCTAGACACCAAGTCCATCTGCTTGCCCGCGCCAAGACTAGCAAGCAGCCGCCCGCATTCCACTATTGATGCCTCCTCTTCGACCCCCCCCCATGAACCCCGACGCCACTGACGATGTCCTGGACTAGGGCGTACTCACCACGTCATCTCCCGACCAATGGGTCGTGCCGAGGACCCCAATGCCGGTTCACTATTGGGCCAGTTCGGACAACCCATGCCGCATATAAGGGAGATCCCACAAGACTTGGTGCCTAAGACGAGGACTCTCCTAAACCCTAGGCATCTAGTGTGTTATATAAAGTGAGGCCAGACTAGTCAATACACATCTAATATTCATTAGAACAATCTCGTGTTAGATACATGTACTCTGTACTACACCTCATATGAATACAATCAAAAGCAGGACGTAGGGTTTTACCTCCATCAAGAGGGCCCGAACCTGGGTAAAATCCCGTGTCCATGTTACCATCGCTCCAAGACGCCTAGCTTAGGACCCCTACTACGAGATATGCCAGATATAGAACTGCCATTGGTGCTTTCATTGAGAGCCTGCTGGGTGATCGTCACGGATCAATGGATGATCAGGTGATATTTTTTCAGTAAAGATCTGTTTCATGTAAATTGTCTCTTCTACGAAATCATTGCTGCCGCGTCGTGCTGCTTTGTCTATAGGCATATCAGGATGAAGAGAAATATTAGCGGCGGACACGGCCTCTGCCTGGTAGAGTCGGATCTGAGGTGTGCTGCTACTGAGAAGCGCCCACGTACAAACATCAGCTTGGAGTCCACAAACGCGATCTGTAAGCCGGTGTCAGTGCAAAAAAGAAGTACATGGTGATCTGGCTAGTGTCGCTCCAGCCGAGGAGACCAGCCCGAAATCAGTTCAGCTATGCGGCAACCCCAGGAAGATTCTAGCCTTTCTTTTCTTTATTTTATTCAATTATGTATGGAGGTCATCTACGCATCTAACCTTTTGTTTGTCTCCATGCACCTTTTTCACGGGAATTTGATTTGACCCATGTGTGAAAACTAGTGTTATACTAGCAATTGGTAATACTTACGTGGGATGTTAGACATACCATGTCATATTGACTTGGATTTAATTGCTACATCATTTGTTGATTGCTTCACAAATTGCCAGGTGCTATTTTTTCGATTAGATGAATTTCGTGTTAATTGTTTCGTCGAGAATTGTTGTTGTCGAATTGTAGTTGTGTTCCGCGGGCTTGTCCAACACAGATTTTGACCTTAGATCAGATCAGAGAATCCATACGTCGTCCGCTGCTAAGAACAGCATTTTGCCGAACAGGGAATTTTCAAGCGATCACATGATTGTACGGCGTTTGCAATCTACCTGACCCGTCTGTACTGTGGATTCAAGCCATCCTCTTTGCCCGTGATCCGACAGATACCACTCCACACCTCGTGTCACTGACATCATCAAGCTGAGCTTGTCGCCCAGGCCATATTTGAAAACTACTCTGCCTGGCATCGTCGTGCTATTGTTTCTTTCAGGACGCCCACATGTGTCACTTTGGATTGCCTCAGAAAACCTCAGTACGGCCTATGTTCACGTCTATTGCTTGGTGATATATCAGACGCGGATACATCGGATCTAGACTCAATCTGACCAACAGGCGATCCAGCCGAAGAGATAGTGCGGAAGCAGTACACTGACAAAGGACTTGGCTCCATGGCAACACACAAATAGGGAGATTTAATTACTTTCTCTTTTTAATTCAGCTCTTCGTCGGCCGCTGGCAGTTCCTAGTAATCCTTTTCGAAAAGTGCATAGACCTAGAGTATTTCTAACCTAATTAAATACTTGTTTTGCAAGCACAGTGCTTGTGATCTAATCTACAAACACTACTTCAGGTATTGATGAATGCCAGCAGTCCAGCTAGCACCACTTCGGGCAACGATCAGAGTTCAATTGATATTTTTCTTATTTGCTTCGGTCCTCCACGCTCATCGTCTTCCAGGTTTTATTTTTCTTAGCTATTTGTTTAGAACATAAATTATTGCACACATAATATTTTCTTTTGTTTTGCAATGCATTATTTTTGCAGGGATATTTTGTCGGCACTTGTGTACGACGTCGGTCTAGCCGGCGTCTCACCGACACTAAGGCTGGCCGACCTAGGTCGACATCGCCGCGCCACAACGCCGTCATGCCATCGAGCCAACCTCGGCACTCAGGCCATATTTCTTTAATTACTTGCCACATTTAAGTTAATTAAGTAGATTAAAAAACATATATTATTATCTTGTTTTTATTATTTTTGATCTGCACTGTTTCATGTGCACAGGTAAATCGACGCCGACCTGTTTCAACGCGTCGGCTGACATGGGGGCTACAGCGTCACCCGCCGACCAGCTCCGTCACCTCGGCTAAACTAAGAACTTCACCTCTCCATGGCAGTCATGTTGTGTTGCCACTTTGGAGTGCCGAGCTCTTCGCTCGGCCACCTGGGGACGGGCATGGGGACTGGGACCTCGATCCTTCAAAGGATCATGCACTGCAGGAGGACCGGTCGATGGCAATCCAGATCAGTGGCACGATACAGGGAAGATTCCATCTATCTTTCCTTTTATTTATTTTTTACCATTTAATTATAAAGGTTGAACGAGGCTGCACTTTTGGCTAGTCCATCCACCTTACGTGCACTTTTCAGTTGTTTTGTCCTCTAGTTTGATTAAAAAAGGGGGGCGATCTGTCTGGCAACCCATCCGAGGAGACTGCGCAGAGGCCATTCCACGTGAGGATGGGATTCGGTACTGGTGTTGCTTGTCAGCACTCAACCGTGGTATGTTGTATCACCTTCAGTATGAATTTCGAGGTCCGCTTGATCTTCATGCAAACACGGTGCCAATCGCTCACTTTGGATTTTAATGTCCTCTCGCTACCCTACGAATCAGGTTGTATTTCTCCTAATTACACATGTTGTATACTACTTTCAACAGAATTTTTTTTCCTTTTGGCTAGTTTGCATGGTTTTTTCCGTGCAGATTTCCTGCGGTCGGTTACATTTCGGTCCGTTGTCGATTTCGACTGTGTCACGCGGTCACCTTGCCGACCTACTCCGCCAGCTCGGCTTGACTGAGGGCTCCGCCTTACCACATCGGCCGAGCCGTGTCATTACTCGGGAGTGACAAACTCCTTGCTCAAGCACCTCGGGCTTGGGGGCTGGGACCTCGGCCATGCCAAGGACTGCGAACATTGTCGGATCTGTTAGAGATCAATGGGCGTCTTCGTCCCTCCACAAGCCCGGATGGTGTCATCGACACCGAGCACATTAACCAGCTAACTCGCTTCAATTCTCAAAAACTTTCAATTTAAAATTTTGTTCAGTTCGACCAGGAATTATAATTTTTTGGCAAAAAGTTATTTGTGAAAAACTTCCTTGTCAAAACTTTGTTTGTGACACACAAATTAAAATACCCCGTTTACTTGGGGGCTTCCTTTATGAAGCCTTTCCTCTTGCATATGATTATACTTGTATGGCTTCGTTCCTTGTTCATGTATTACGCCACAATATGCACCATGTTGACTTAAGTGTTCCGCAAACTGGGTTGCCTTGCTCCTGTGTTTACCCCTATGTTCCCGATTGTTCGGCTAGGGAGTAAAGGGATCACCTCTGCGATTGTGACGATCGGGTCATCCGAGCTCGGACCTCAGACTGGGTGAAGCCGAAAGCTAGCGCTCTTATTGTTTTCAATCATGGTCGGCACACAACGTAACTCATGAGTACAAAAAATCTATTGCACAAGTCTCATAGTAACAATGAGCAACCGAAGAAGGGTATCGGTGGGGGTACTATTTTCTTCGAAGATGCTTCTTACACTTCATCAGTAATACAGAATAAGTTCCCTGAGCGCGCTTTTTCTATTATAGCCTTATGGCCTGATTGCCTGGTTATCGGAACCATCGTCGATATTCTCGACAGGTGTAGTACATAACACTTTTCGGCCCTTGACGGAAGAGGGAGAAGCCGACGGACGGTTAAGACACGTTTAAAGTTCAGGTGAACACAGATATGATATAACTACTTCGGTACATACAACCATTATACATAAAATTCTTTTATCCAAATCACTTGGGGGATCTTAAATTTATATGAGAAGTTTTATAATAAATATTTTCTTCATAGTCATTGCAAAGTCTTTTTCTACCACTCCTTTCTTGACTCGAGTGCATGGTCAACAGCCGGATTGCCTGGTTTCCCTCTAAAGCTGCTCGCACTTAGCACGTTAAACTGACTTGAGAAACACTCCGCCTTCGGGATAGGGAGGTTGAAGCCGAAAGATGACCCACTTGATGTCTAGAGATCGGATGTGTCATGTTAAAGCATGACGGAAGCACAATTTTAAGACCAATTTTGCATTGGCACCAAAAAACTTGATACGATTGAGATGTAAGGTTTTCATATAAGTTTTTTGGTCTTTCGAGCATATAACATCTTTAACCTATCTTATGTACTCCTTTCAGGAAGATGGACATCCTCTTGGTTGAGGTGTTCAGCGTGATGGTCTTGCCTGGAAACTCTTTTCTGAACTACAGTTCGGTGTTGTCAAAACATAAACGATGGTTGAAGCTAGTTCCCGAGGAGTTACGATCCTAGGGTCGGCCATGTTGCCCAACCCAAGTATCGGGGGCTACTGCATTTACAATTCAATGCAGAAAATTTAAGTGCAATACAGTTTCCGGGGAGATTACGATCCTCTGGAGTATGTGCACACCGCTTTTGTGTTCTGAAGTATGCCACCAAGCTAGGACTCCATCCTCAGGACGATTTCACAAATTGACCTGAGTCCCAAGGGCTACTGGGATCAGTGGTCTTATGTCATCCATCAGGTGCATCTCGGGTTTTATACCGACACACACCTTGAGGGCTACTGACTATACATCTCGGCAGAGAATAAATCGCACACTTCGGAATCAGCCTGGCAGAGAAATCAGATTTGAGTGGCTGGCCTCACTGAGGATGTTTTCGGCATTAAGCTCGGGTGAACTCCTCCAAAACTTTCATGACCAAGGTAGTTTATGACACCTCGGATGCCGGACAACATTGGACTTCGGTTATAAAAATACACCTCGGATACAGTCTGGTGTTGGAGCCCAGATACAGTTCGGCGTTGGTGCTCGACTACAAAAGATACCTCGGAAGCAGTACGGTATAAAGCTCGGTTGCAGGTCGGCGGCTGCATAGAGGGCATCTCCGGCATTAGGCTCGGTTCTATCCTTTTTAACTTTTTCAAGACCGAGGTAATCTATGACACTTCGGATACATTCCGGCGTTAGATCTTGGATACATTCCGGTGTTGGAGCTCAGAAGGGGTCCGGCGTTGGTGCTCGGCTGCAAAAGATATCTCGGATGCAGTCCGGCGTTGGAGCTCGGACGCAAGAGGACACCGCCGCACGAGAATAGCTTCAAACCCGAGGTGTGGCGTAAAAAATAACAAGGCATTTCTAAAGGCTGAAAACTTAAAGGGGCTCCTCGGATACCCAACATGTAGACTCTTCGGATTCACTTCAGCGATCCTCAAGTTCAAAGATGGGAAGATTTGTTGAACCAGTTTTCAAGACCGGCGACCGAAGATGAAGAACAGTTTGGAAGAAACGAGGAGCGTCACCAACTTGAAGACCGGTTTAGGGGGCTATTGACGGTGTCCTGGACTAGCGGGTACTCACCACGTCGTCTCCCGACCAGTGGGTCGGGCCGAGGACCCCCAAGGCGGTTCACTACTGAGCCAGTTTGGACAGCCCATGCCGCATACAAGGGATATCCCACAAGACTTGGCGCCCAAGACAAGGACTCACCTAAACCCTAGCCCTCTGGTGTGTTACATAAACTGAGGCCAGGCTAGTCAATAGACATCTAAAATTCATTAGAATAATCTCGTGGTAGATACATGTACTCTGTACTACACCTCATATGAATACAATCAAAAGAAGGACGTAGGGTTTTACCTCCATTAAGAGGGCTCGAACCTGGGTAAACTCCCGTGTCCATGTTACCATCGCTCCAAGACGCCTAGCTTATGACCCCTACTACGAGGTATGCCGGATATACAACCGAGAGACACCTCATCCTGCTGCCGCCGGCGACCAACAGGAGCACCAGCCGGCGCCACCAACATCGGAGATGGGGATCCGCCGCTCAGATCCGCGCCTTGAACCGCCCGTTCCCGCCGATTCCCGCCAACCCCGTTGCATGGACCCCTGTCGTCGTCTCCTGCATCGCGATGGACGTGCTGTTGTTTCTGTTCTTCAGAAACGAGCAGCAGCAGCTCGCCCGGTCATCCCCGTTGACCGCAGCCGCGCGTGGCCTCCACACCTTGGGCCGCCTTCTCCCGCTAAGGCCCAGCGCACCTCCAGATCCGGCCCAAGGCCCCCTCTGAGCAGTTCCCCCATCCCCTCTAGTTTCGGCCCGTGGATATTTTTTTCTGTCCAGTGAATTTTGCAAATTATTCCAGGGACTACAGTTTTACAGAAAAAACCCTTGCACTTCATGCATATAAAAACTCACCAACCGTGCATCAGATTAAAATGGTTTAAATATGTAAAATGCTTAGAATTCATCTAGTTTCATGATATGCAACTTTCATCTATGTTAAAAATGTTTAAATTGCTGTTTGCATTTAATTTGCTTAAATATCATGCTAAAATGATTTATTTCATAACTAAATAACTGTAGCTCTGTTCTAAATAAACTTTATATGTAAATGGGGTAGAAAAATGCATAGTTTAACATGTTGGCATTACTTTGCATGTTTAATAACTCTAAAATTGTGTATAGGGCAGAACTGTAGCAAATTCGAAATATGCACATGAGGATTTTCCAGAATTGTTGTTTATTGTTTTCGGCCTCATTTAAACTTGCCTAAATAGATAGTTTATATATGCTTCACCTCTTGCCATGTTAATCAACATTTACTATTGATGGATACATAACCAAGAGCGAACTAAATAAGTAATGTGGTGTATTGTCAATATGTAACTCATCACATATTGAGCTCCACTTAATTTGTAGTATTGTTTGTTGCACTTTGCCATGACATGCCTCATTAAATCGGACATGCATCATACTTGATTGTGTATCATGCCATGATTATGCTTGTTTGTTTAACATGATGGAGGGAGTCCTGGATTAGGGGGTCCTCGGACAGCCGGACTATATACACTGGCCAGACTGTTGGACTATGAGGATACAAAAGATTGAAGACTTCGTCCCGTGTCCGGGTGGGACTCTCCTTTGCGTGGAAGGCAAGCTTAGAAATTCGGATATGTAGATCTCCTCCCTTGTAACCGACTCTGTGTAACCCTAGCCCCCTTCGGTGTCTATATAAACCGGAGGGTTTAGTCCGTAGGACAACAACAATCATAATCATAGGCTAGCTTCTAGGGTTTAGCCTCTACGATCTCGTGGTAGATCAACTCTTGTAATACTCATATCATCAAGATCAATCAAGCGGGAAGTAGGGTATTACCCCCATCGAGAGGGCCCGAACCTGGGTAAACATTGTGTCCCCCACCTCCTGTTACCATCAGCCTTAGACGCATAGTTCGGGACCCCCTACCCGAGATCCGCCGATTTTGACATCGACATTGGTGCTTTCATTGAGATTTCCATTGTGCCATCATGATAAAGGCTTGATGGCTCCTTCGATCATCGGCAACGATGCGATCCGGGTGAGGTTTTTTTCCTCGGACAGATCTTCGTATTCGGCGGCACCGTACTGCGGGCCAACTTGCTTGGCCATCTGGAGCAAATCGAGAGCTATGCCCCTGGCCATCAGGTCAGGTTTGGAAGTTTGAACTATACTGCTGACATCCGTGGAGACTTGATCTTCGACGGATTCGAGCCCATGTCAGGTGCGCCGCACAGTCACGACGAGCATGACTTAGCTCTGCCGTCGGACGGTGTTCGTGCGATCACACCTGTTGCTACTCCAGCCCCCAATCCGGAGCAGATCGTGCCATCCGAGGACGGGTGGATGGACCCCGCATCGGAGGCCGCACACTCAGCGGCGATAGAGCCGAATACTGACTTCACCTCCTATGAGACATGTGTTATCGGACCCTTGGAGTCGTCCCCGGCCACAGGCTCCGAACCGCTTGCGTGCGTGCCTATCGAATCTGACTGGGCACCGATCATGGAGTTTACCTCCACGGATATCTTTCAGCACTAGCCCTTGGGCGACGTGCTAAATTCATTGAGGTCACTCTCCTTGTCAGGAGTCCCTTGGCCGAACTATGTCCGGCTGGAGTGGGAAGCGAATGACAAAATTCATTCCCCACCCAGCACCCACTTAATAGCCACTGTCGACGACTTAACTGACATGCTTGATTTCAGCTCCGAAGACATCGACGGTATGGACGACGATGCAGGAGAAGAACAGGAACCACCGCCCACAGGGCGCTGGACAGCCAGCTCATCATATGATATATACATGGTGGACACCCCCAAAGAAAGCAATGGCAATAAGGCAACAGAGGATAACCCCCTCGAGAAGCAATCTAAGCACCAGCGTCATCGACGCCGCTCTAAGCCTCGCCATAGCAAAAGCAGCGATACCGGCACAAGAGACAATAACGTTGCGGACAGTGTCAAAGATGAAGAAAATCCCCTACAGCCAGGCTTCGAGCGGGAGGATGGGCAAGCGAGCCCTAAGGAACAGGCGACAGATGGAGAATCAGGGGATGACAATTACATGCCCCTCTCCGAAGAAGAGGTGAGCCTCGGCGACGAAGAATTCATCGTGCCTGAGGATCCCGTCGAGCAGGAGCACTTCAAGCGTCGGCTTATAGCCACAGCAAAAAGCCTGAAGAAAAAGCAACAACAGCTTCAAGCTGATCAAGATCTGCTAGCGGATAGATGGACCGAGGTCCTGGCAGCCGAGGAATACAAACCCGAGCGCCCAACCAAAAGCTACCCAAAGTGCAGGTTGCTACCCCAACTTGAGGAGGAAGCATTAAAACCTACTCTACCAGCATATAATGCGGCTGACTGGCCACCTCGTGGCCGAGACAAAGCGGCATATCAGCCCAAAGTCCAGCCCGCACCCCGTCACCAGTCAAACAAAAACACTAAGGCCCGGGGCTACACGCAGGACCTGCGAGACGTATTGGAAAACAAAGCAGGACATATAAGATCGATCTAACGATCACGGGGGCGCGCCCCAACGCGTGCGAGGACCGTCACGCCGGATATACTAGAAGAAAATCCGGTCATGCCGAATACAGTAGACAAGACTCGTACGAACTGCGTCGTGATATACCTCGGCACAGAGGCGCCGCACACCCCCTATGCTTCATCGAGGAAGTAATGGATCACGATTTCCCAGAAGGGTTTAAACCCGTAAACATTGAATCATATGATGGTACAACAGACCCCGCGGTATGGATTGAAGATTTCCTCCTCCACATCCACATGGCCCGCGGTGACGATCTACATGCCATCAAGTACCTCCCACTAAAACTCAAAGGACCGGCTCGGCATTGGCTGAATAGCCTGCCGGCAAACTCCATTGGCAGTTGGGAGAACTTGGAAGATGCATTCCTTGACAACTTCCAAGGCACTTATGTGTGACCACCGGATGCTGATGACTTGAGTCACATAACCCAACATCCCGGGGAGTCAGCCAGGAAATTCTGGACTTGGTTCCTAACTAAAAAGAACCAAATTGTCCACTATCCGGATGCCGAGGCCTTAGCGGCATTTAAGCATAACATCCGTGACGAGTGGCTCGTCCGACACCTCGGCCAAGAGAAGCCGAAGTCCATGGCAGCCCTCATGACACTCATGACCCACTTTTGTGCGGGCGAGGACAGCTGGCTGGCTTGCAGCAACAACACATCAAGAAATCCTGGCAATTCAGATGCCAGAGATAGCAACGGCAAGCCAGGTCGCAACAGACATAAACGCCGCAACAATGGGGACAACACCGAAGACATGACAGTCAATGCCGGATTCAATGGCTCTAAATCCAGTCAGCAGAAAAAGCCGTTCAAATGAAGCAATCCGGGCCCGTCCAGTTTGGACCGCATACTCGATCGCTCGTGCCAAATTCATGGCACCCCCGATAAACTAGCCAACCACACCAACAGAGAATGCTGGGTGATCAAACAGGCCGGCAAGTTGAATGCCAGAAACAAGGAAAAGGGGCTGCATAGCGACGACGAGGAGGAGCCCCGGCCGCCGAACACAGGAGGACAGAAGAAATTTCCTCCCCAAGTGAAAATAGTGAACATGATATACGCAACCCATATTCCCAAGCGGGAACAGAAGCGTGCACTAAGGGACGTTTATGCGATCGAGCCAGTCGCCCCAAAGTTCAACCCATGGTCTTCTTGTCCGATCACTTTCGATCGCAGGGACCATCCTACCAGTATCCGTCATGGCGGTTCTGCCGCATTGGTGCTTGACCCCATCATCGACGGATTTCACCTCACTCGAGTCCTTATGGACGGTGGCAGCAGCCTGAACCTGCTCTATCAGGATACAGTGCGCAAAATGGGTATCGACCCCTCGAGGATCAAACCCACAAAAACCACCTTTAAAGGTGTCATACCAGGTGTAGAGGCATGTTGCACGGGCTCAATCACACTGGAAGTGGTCTTCGGATCCCCGGACAACTTCCGAAGCGAGGAGTTGATCTTCGATATCGTCCCCTTCCGCAGTGGCTATCACGCACTGCTCGGACGAACCGCATTCGCCAGATTCAATGCGGTACCGCATTATGCATACCTCAATCTCAAAATGCCAGGACCTCGTGGGGTTATAACAGTTAATGGAAACACAGAACGCTCGCTCCGTACGCAGGAGCACACTGCGGCCCTCGCAGCAGCAGTTCAAAGCAGCCTTCTGAGGCAAACCGCCAATTCAGCGATAAAGCCCCCGGACACCTTCAAGCGAGTCCGGAGTACCCTGCAACAGGATCGCCCGGCACGTTCTGAGCTTGCCTAGCAATCCGGCCTCCGTCCCAGTCCGGGTCAAGGGGCGAAATTTGCGCCGCGTGTCCATAATTACGCACTCAAGATACCATGGGCATAGGCGGAGGCACGGCTATGGCACGGCCCACAATGCAGCTCAACCGCCTTAGGACCTGTATATCTTTACCATTTTCTTCCTTTCAGGACCCTATTCTCTGAAGGCCCTCTCCGATACCCTAATTAACGGACCCATCACGGGAAGGAAACACCAAGGAAGCAATAAGATTTCACGTACAAGGGAATCCCCAGGTGGTCTCTGATAACAATCGCTATACCTGTTTTACATACCCACACGGAGCCTGCCCTTGGATATGACATGTTAAATAGTCCTATTTTTTCTTATTGCACTACTTGTATACGTACACTTTGACATATCATTTAAATAACAATGTACAGTGTTAGCTTATTATTGCATTTCTTCATCTTTTTTCCTTGTCTGCTTATTTACGACAAATTGCACCCATACATTCTGGTACGTTCACTGCGCCAGGGGCTTCAGTGTACCCCATAACATGGCAAGAAAAGTCTGAACACTTTTGACAGTGCGGCACCCCGAACTTAAAGCATTATATGCATCAGCTCTGAATCATGTCTTGGGTCAATAGTTGGGTTTGCCCGGCTCCCATGTTTTGGTACCTTATGTTCCGCTATATCGGCTAAGGTAGCACTGGGAGAATTACTGCGGTTGTGTCCCGGTTCTTTCGGACGAGCACCTCGGTAGAGAAAGCCAAAAACTGACTGTCATGATGCGGCGAGAGATGGTCGCTGTTCGAGAGGTCTCAAATCCTTAAAGATTTTTTCCGCTTCGGGCGAGGAATCGTCCTTGTCCGATTTTGGCGTATATAGTGCCCCAAGTTCGGCCTTCCGAATACTAGGGGCTTCGCCAAAATTTTAAATTGTAGACTTCTATGGCTAAGTGAGAGTGATAAAGTTGTATAGTCTGATTGCCTTGTTCGCCGCACTAAACACCTCCTCAAAGGACCAATTTTTTTTGGATAAAGAGTGTTTAAGATTAATCTCGAACACCTCGGTACAAAAGGGCCAGAAGCCGACGACTGGCCAACTCTCAAATTTTATAAACGGTCGTACAGAAGGTAATATTTTAAATCGACAAGCGTAATACAGCATAGATGAACTCATTTTCATATTACAGGATCACATGAGTACATTCATTCAAATATTACATCCTTCGCACATTCCTCCTCCACAAGGTGGTCACCCTTCAGGACACTGTCATAATACTTTTCGGGGTGGCGATGCTCCTTGCCCTCCGGTGGCCCCTCCTTCACCAGCTTTCCGGCGTCCATCTTCGCCCAGTGCACTTTCGCACGGGCAAAGGCCCTACGCGTGATACGTCTCCAACGTATCTATAATTTTTGATTGCTCCATGCTATATTATCTACTGTTTTGGACATTATTGGGCTTTATTATACACTTTTATATTATTTTTCAGACTAACCTATTAACCGGAGGCCCAACCCAGAATTGTTGTTTTTTTTGCCTATTTTAGGGTTTCGAAGAAAAGGAATATCAAACGGAGTCCAAACGGAATGAAAACTTCGGGAACGTGATTTTCTCACTGAACATGATCCAGGAGACTTGGACCGCACGTCAAGAAACAAAGGAGGAGGCCACGAGGTAGGGGGCGCGCCTACCCCCCCCAGGCGCACCCTCCACCCTCGTGGGCCCCCTGTTGCTCCACCGACGTACTCCTAACTCCTATATATACCTACGTACCCCCAAACGATCAGATACGGTGCCAAAATCCTAATTCCACTGCCGTAACTTTCTGTATCCATGAGATCCCATCTTGGGGCCTGTTCTGGAGCTCCGCCGAAGGGGGTATCCATCACGGAGGGCTTCTACATCATCACCATAGCCCCTTCGATGAATTGTGAGTAGTTCACCTCAGACCTACGGGTCCATAGTTATTAGCTAGATGGCTTCTTCTCTCTTTTTGGATCTCAATACACTATTCTCCCCCTCTCTTGTGGAGATCTATTCGATGTAATCTTCTTTTTGCGGTGTATTTGTTGAGACCGATGAATTGTGGGTTTATGATCAAGTCTATCTATGAACAATATTTGAATCTTCTCTTAATTCTTTTATGTATGATTGGTTATCTTTGCAAGTCTCTTTGAATTATCAGTTTGGTTTGGCCTACTAGATTGATCTTTCTTGCAATGGGAGAAGTGCTTAGCTTTGGGTTCAATCTTGCGGTGTCCTTTCCCAGTGATAGTAGGGGCAGCAAGGCACGTATTGTATTGTTGCCATGAAGGATAACAAGATGGGGTTTTCATCATACTGCATGAGTTTATCCCTCTACATCATGTCATCTTGCTTAAGGCGTTACTCGGTTTTCATGAACTTAATACTCTAGATGCATGCTGGATAGCGGTCGATGAGTGGAGTAATAGTAGTACATGCAGGTAGGAGTCGGTCTACTTGTCTCGGACGTGATGCCTATATACATGATCATACCTAGATATTCTCATAACTATGCTCAATTCTGTCAATTGCTCAACAGTAATTCGTTCACCCACCGTAAAATACCTATGCTCTTGAGAGAAGCCACTAGTGAAACCTATGGCCCCCGGGTCTATCTTCATCATATTAATCTTCCAATACTTAGTTATTTCCTTTGCTTTTTTACTTTGCTTTTATTTTACTTTGCATCGTTATCATAAAAATACCAAAAATATTATCTTATCATATCTACCAGATCTCACTCTCGTAAGTGACCGTGAAAGGATTGACAACCCCTTATCGTGTTGGTTGCGAGGAGTTATTTGCTTTGTGCAGGTACGAGGGACTCGCGCGTAGCCTCCTACTGGATTGATACCTTGGTTCTCAAAAACTGAGGGAAATACTTACGCTACTTTGCTGCATCACCCCTTCCTCTTCGGGGAAAACCAACGCAGTGCTCAAGAGGTAGCAAGAAGGATTCTTGGCGCCGTTGCCGGGGAGTCTACGCAAAAGTCAATATACCAAGTACCCATCACAATCCTTATCTCCCGCATTACATTATTTTCCATATGCCTCTCGTTTTCCTCTCCCCCACTTCACCCTTGCCGTTTTATTCGCCCTCTCTCTCTATCCTCCCTCTCTTTTTTGTTCGCCTCTTTTCCGTTTGCTTGTCGTTATGGCTAGTCCCTTATCTGCTCCTTTGTCTACCGAGTTTGAGGTTCTTCACTTCAAACAAAGTCAAGGAGAAAATTTAACAGATGCTTGGTTTAGAATGATGGAATCTTATCGTAATTCTACCCTAGAGGTGAATTTTATAATTTTGCTTCGCAACTTCTATGTTGGACTAAATATGTTTCATAGACAACTTTTGGATTGCGTTGCCAAAGGCAATTTTATTGAAATTGATCCCAGTATTGCGCATGAAATTATAGAAGGTATAGTAGGAACTCTACCTCAACAAAAGGGGCCTCATCATACCCAAGAGGAAACGCAAGTTTTTGAGAAAATTTGCGAAGTAACCAAGATTTTACAAAAGTCTCTTGAACCTCTTAAAAACGTTAGCGGGAATCTCCACCGCATGAATATGTTGATTACCCTTTGCAATAAGCGGTTGGATTCGTTAGATCTAAAAATTTCAGAATATGAAGGGAAACGTAAAGAACCTCCCGGATTCGAGCTTGATTCCGCTAAAAAGTTGAGAACCAAAGATGGCAATACCTAGATCTATCCTTGCTTTTTATGCCTAGCTAGGGGCGTTAAATGATAGCGCTTGTTGGGAGGAAACCCAATTTTATTTTTATTCCTTGCTTTTTGCTCCTGTTTAGTAATAAATAATTTATCTAGCCTCTATTTAGGTTTTTTGTGTTTAATTAGTGTTTGTGCCAAGTAGAACCGTTGGGAAGACTTGGGGAAAGTCTTGATATCTTGCTGTAAAAAACAGAAAATTTAGCGCTCACGAGAACTGCTGCCATTGTTATTTGGAAGGTGCTATTTAGTTAATTCTTTTTGCAGATGATTAATAGATAAATTCCTCACGTTAGCTACAGATTATCTTAGAATTTTTGGGGTTCCAGATCTTGCGCTAGCTACAGATTACTACAGACTGTTCTGTTTTTGACAGATTCTGTTTTTCGTGTGTTGTTTGCTTATTTTGATGAATCTATGGCTAGTAAAATAGTTTATAAACCATAGAGAAGTTGGAATACAGTAGGTTTAACACCAACATAAATAAAGAATGAGTTCATTACAGTACCTTGAAGTGGTCTTTTGTTTTCTTTCGCTAACGGAGCTCACGAGATTTTCTACTTTAAGTTTTGTGTTGCGAAGTTTTCATGTTTTGGGTAAAGATTTGATGGATTATGGAACAAGGAGTGGCAAGAGCCTAAGCTTGGGGATGCCCATGGCACCCCCAAGATAATCGAAGTACACCTAAATGCCAAAGCTTGGGGATGCCCCGGAAGGCATCCCCTCTTGTCGTCTACTTCTATCGGTAACTTTACTTGGAGCTATATTTTTATTCACCACATGATATGTGTTTTGCTTGGAGCGTATTGTATGATTTGAGTCTTTGCTTTTTAGTTTACCACAATCATCCTTTCTGTACACACCTTTTTATAGAGCCTTACATGATTTGGAAATTGTTAGAATACTCTATGTGCTTCACTTATATCTTTTTGAGTTATATAGTTTTGCTCTAGTACTTCACTTATATATTTTAGAGCGCGGTGGTGGATTTGTTTTATAGAAACTATTGATCTCTCATGCTTCACTTAGATTATTTTGAGAGTCTTAAAATGCATGGTAATTTTCTTAAATAATCCTAATATGCTAGGTATTCAAGATTAGTAAAAAAATAATCTTTTGAGTGTTTTGAATACTAAGAGAAGTTCGATGCTTGATGATTGTTTTGAGATATGGAGGTAATAATATCAAAGTAGTGCTAGTTGAGTAGTTGTGAATTTTAGAAATTCTTGTGTTGAAGTTTGCAAGTCCCGTAGCATGCACGTATGGTAAACGTTATGTAACAAATTTGAAACATGAGGTGCTATTTGATTGTCTTCCTTATGAGTGGCGGTCGGGGACGAGCGATGGTATTTTCCTACCAATCTATCCCCCTAGGAGCATGCGCGTAGTGCTTGGTTTTTGATGACTTGTAGATTTTTGCAATAAGTATGTGAGTTCTTTATGACTAATGTTGAGTCCATGGATTATACGCACTCTCACCCTTCCATCATTGCTAGCCTCTTCGGTACCGTGCATTGCCCTTTCTCACATTGAGAGTTGGTGCAAACTTCGCTGGTGCATCCAACCCCGTGATATGATACGCTCTTTCACACATAAACCTCCTTATATCTTCCTCAAAACAGCCACCATACCTACCTATTATGGCATTTCCATAGCCATTCCGAGATATATTGCCATGCAACTTTCCACCATTCCGTTTATCATGACACATTCATCATTGTCATATTGCTTAGCATGATCATGTAGTTGACATAGTATTTCTGGCAAAGCCATCGTTCATAATCCTTTCATACATGCCACTCTTGGTTCATTGCATATCCCGGTACACCGCCGGAGGCATTCATATAGAGTCATATCTTGTTGTAGGTATCGAGTTGTAATTCTTGAGTTGTAATAGAAGTGTGATGACCATCATTTATAGAGCATTGTCCAAAAAAAGGCCAAATAAAAAAAGAAAGGCCAAATAAAAAATAAAAAAATAAAAGGGACAATGCTACTATACTTTGCCACACTCGTGCTTCAAAGTAGCACCATAATCTTCATGATAGAGAGTCTTTTCTTTTGTCACTTTCATATACTAGTGGGAAATTTTAAACTAAAAGATTTTGAGAATTGAAGCGAGTTAGCTGGTTAATGTGCTCGGTGTCGATGACATGATCCGGGCTTGTGGCGGGACGAAGACGCCCATTGATCTCTGACAGATCCGACAAGGTTCGCAGTCCTTGGCATGGCCGAGGTCCTAGCCCCCAAGCCCGAGGTGCACCGCCGGAGGCATTCATATAGAGTCATATCTTGTTGTAGGTATCGAGTTGTAATTCTTGAGTTGTAATAGAAGTGTGATGACCATCATTTATAGAGCATTGTCCAAAAAAAGGCCAAATAAAAAATAAAAAAATAAAAGGGACAATGCTACTATCCTTTGCCACACTCGTGCTTCAAAGTAGCACCATAATCTTCATGATAGAGAGTCTTGTGTTTTGTCACTTTCATATACTAGTGGGAAATTTTCAATATAGAACTTGGCTTCTATATTCCAACAATGGGCCTCCTCAAGTGCCCTAGGTCTTCATGAGCAAGCAAGTTGGATGCACACCCACTTAGTTTCTTTTGTTGAGCTTTCATACATTTATAGCTCTAGTGCATCCGTTGCATGGCAATCCCTACTCCTTGCATTAACATCAATCGATGGGCATCTCCATAGCCCATTGATTAGCCTCGTTGATGTGAGACTTTCTCCTTTTTTGTCTTCTCCATATAACCCCCATCATATTCTATTCCAACCATAGTGCTATATCCATGGCTCGCGCTCATATATTGCATGAAAGTTTATAGGTTTGAGATTACTAAAGTATGAAACAATTGCTTGGCTTGTCATCAGGGTTGTGCATGATGAGAGCATTCTTGTGTGACGAAAATGGAGCATGACTAAACTATATGATTTTGTAGGGATGAACTTTCTTTGGCCATGTTATTTTGAGAGAACATGATTTCTTAGTTAGTATGCTTGAAGTATTATTATTTTTATGTCAATATGAACTTTTATCTTGAATCTTTCAGATCTGAATATTCATACCACAATTAAGAAGAATTACATTAAAATTATGCCAAGTAGCACTCCGCATCAAAAATTCTGTTTTTATCATTTACCTACTCAAGGACGAGCATGAATTAAGCTTGGGGATGCTTGATACTGTTGGGGAACGTAGTAATTTCAAAAAAATTCCTACGCACACGCAAGATCATGGTGATGCATAGCAACGAGAGGGGAGAGTGTTGTCTACGTACCAACGCAGACCGACTGCGGAAGTGATCACACAACGTAGAGGAAGTAGTCGTACGTCTTCCTGATCCGACCGATCCAAGCACCGTTACTCCGGCACCTCCGAGTTCTTAGCACACGTACAGCTCGATGATGATCCCCGGGCTCCGATCCAGCAAAGCTTCGGGGAGGAGTTCCGTCAGCACGACGGCGTGGTGACGATCTTGATGTTCTACCGACGCAGGGCTTCGCCTAAGCACTACAACGATATGATCGAGGTGGAATATGGTGGCAGGGGGCACCGCACACGGCTAAGGAACGATCTCAATGATCAACTTGTGTGTCTAGAGGTGCCCCCTGCCCCTGTATATAAAGGAGCAAAGGGGGAGAGGTGCGGACAGCCTTGGGGCGAGCCAGGAGGAGTCCTACTCCTACCGGGAGTAGGACTCCCCCCCCCCAATCCTAGTTGGAATAGGAATCCTCAAGTGAGAGAGAGAGAGAAGGGGGCTGGCCACCTCTCCTAGTCCTAATAGGACTAGGGGAGGGGGGAGGCGTGCAGCCCACCTTGGGCTGCCCCTTTCACCTTTCCACTAAAGCCCACTAAGGCCCATATGGTTCCCGGGGGGTTCCGGTAACCTCCCGGTACTCCGGTAAAATCCCGATTTCACCCGGAACACTTCCGATATCCAAACATAGGCTTCCAATATATGAATCTTTATGTCTCGACCATTTAGAGACTCCTCGTCATGTCCGTGATCACATCCGGGACTCCGAACAACCTTCGGTACATCAAAATGCATAAACTCATAATAACTGTCATCGTAACGTTAAGCGTGCGGACCCTACGGTTCGAGAACAATGTCGACATGACCGAGACACTTCTCCGGTCAATAACCAATAGCGGGACCTGGATGCCCATATTGGCTCCTACATATTCTACGAAGATCTTTATCAGTCAGACCGCATAACAACATACGTTGTTCCCTTTGTCATCGGTATGTTACTTGCCCGAGATTCGATCGTCGGTATCCAATACCTACTTCAATCTCGTTACTGGCAAGTCTCTTTACTCGTTCCGTAATACATCATCTCGCAACTAACTCATTAGTTGCAATGCTTGCAAGGCTTATGTGATGTGCATTACCGAGAGGGCCCAGAGATACCTCTCCGACAATCGGAGTGACAAATCCTAATCTCGAAATACGCCAACCCAACATCTACCTTTGGAGACACCTGTAATGCTCCTTTATAATCACCCAGTTACGTTGTGACGTTTGGTAGCACACAAAGTGTTCCTCCGGCAAACGGGAGTTGCATAATCTCATAGTCATAGGAACATGTATAAGTCATGAAGAAAGCAATAGCAACATACTAAACGATCGGGTGCTAAGCTAATGGAATGGGTCATGTCAATCAGATCATTCAACTAATGATGTGACCTCGTTAATCAAATAACAACTCTTTGTTCATGGTTAGGAAACATAACCATCTTTGATTAATGAGCTAGTCAAGTAGAGGCATACTAGTGATACTCTGTTTGTCTATGTATTCACACATGTATTATGTTTCCGGTTAATACAATTCTAGCATGAATAATAAACATTTATCATGATATAAGGAAATAAATAATAACTTTATTATTGCCTCTAGGGCATATTTTCTTCAGATACGTCTCCAACGTATCTATAATTTTTGATTGCTCCATGCTATATTATCTACTACTTTGGACATTATTGGCCTTTATTATCCACTTTTATATTATTTTTGGGACTAACCTATTAACCGGAGGCCCAGCCCAGAGTTGCTGTTTTTTTTGCCTATTTTAGGGTTTCGAAGAAAAGGAATATCAAACGGAGTCCAAAGGGAATGAAACCTTCGGGAACGTGATTTTCTCACTGAAGATGATCCAGGAGACTTGGACCCCATGTCAAGAAACAAATGAGGAGGCCACGAGGTAGGGGGGCGCGCCTACACCCCCCCAGGCACGCCCTCCACCCTCGTGGGCCCCCTGTTGCTCCACCGACGTACTCCTTCCTCCTATATATACCTACGTACCCCCAAACGATCAGATACCGAGCCAAAACCCTAATTCCACCGCCGCAACTTTCTGTATCCACGAGATCCCATCTTGGGGCCTATTCCGGAGCTCCACCGGAGGGGGTATCCATCACGGAGGGCTTCTACATCATCACCATAGCCCCTCCAATGAATTGTGAGTAGTTCACCTCAGACCTATGGGGCCATAGTTATTAGCTAGATGTCTTCTTCTCTCTTTTTGGATCTCAATACAATGTTCTCCCCCTCTCTTGTGGAGATATATTCGATGTAATCTTCTTTTTGCGGTGTGTTTGTTGAGATCGATGAATTGTGGGTTTATGATCAAGTCTATCTATGAACAATATTTGCATCTTCTCTGAATTCTTTTATGTATGATTGGTTATCTTTGCAAGTCTCTTTGAATTATCAGTTTGGTTTGGCCTACTAGATTGATCTTTCTTACAATGGGAGAAGTGCTTAGCTTTGGGTTGAATCTTGCGGTGTCCTTTCCCAGTGATAGTAGAGGCAGCAAGGCACGTATTGTATTGTTGCCATTGAGGATGACAAGATGGGGTTTTCATCATATTGCATGAGTTTATCCCTCTACATCATGTCATCTTGCTTAAGGCGTTACTCTGTTTTCATGAACTTAATACTCTAGATGCATGCTGGATAGCGGTCGATGAGTGGAGTAATAGTAGTAGATGCAGGCAGGAGTCGGTCTACTTGTCTCGGACATGATGCCTATATACATGATCATACCTAGATATTCTCATAACTATGCTCAATTCTGTCAATTGCTCAACAGTAACTCGTTCACCCATCGTAAAATATCTATGCTCTTGAGAGAAGCCACTAGTGAAACCTATGGCCCCGGGTCTATCTTCATCATATTAATCTTCCAATAGTTAGTTATTTCCTTTGCTTTTATTTTACTTTGCATCTTTATCATAAAAATACCAAAAATATTATCTTATCATATCTATCAGATCTCACTCTCGTAAGTGACCGTGAAGGGATTGACAACCCCTTATCACATTGGTTGCAAGGAGTTATTTGCTTTGTGCAGGTACGAGGGACTCGCACGTAGCCTCCAACTGGATTGATACCTTGGTTCTCAAAAACTGAGGGAAATACTTACACTACTTTGCTGCATCATCCCTTCCTCTTCAGGGAAAACCAACGAAGTGCTCAAGAGGTAGCAGCGCGCACCTTCAATGCAGACGGACCACTTTATGACTTCAAGTCGTGGGCAAGCATTCACAAGCCACTTTACCAGGCCGAAGTAGCTGCCAGGAAGGGGCTCGCCAGGCCACATCCGGACTATGAGACCCTTCATGGCCAGTTAGGCCGCCTTGTGAAGCTCGACCAGTAGCTCCAGCTGGTCGCTCAAGGGCATCGGATGTTCGGTCCCAGTATATTGAGACCACGACAACTTTTCCATCGAGCTCCCTTCCTTGGCCCGGTAGAACTCCGCGGCATCTGATACGCTGTTGGGTAGATCTGCGAACGCTCCCGGAGAGCTATGAATTCAGGTAAGTAAAAGGAAAGTTTCCTTCACATGCTTGCTTTGCATAATGAATGCCTTACCCGCCGCTATCTTCTTGACCGCCTGAATCTCCTGGAGGGCCTTTTGAGCTTCGGCCTTGGCATTTTGTGCATTCTCGAGGGCCTTCGCAAGCTCGGACCCCTGCGTCTTAGAGTCACGCTCCAAGGACTCGTATTTTTTGACGAAATCCTGGAGCTCTTGCTGAACCTCGCCGACTCGGGCCTCTTGCTTCTCGCGCTCGATGCGCTCCTGGGCCACTCTGTCTTTGGCCTCGGACAGCGCCTTCTTCAGGGCCGCCACTTCGGTCGCAGCCCCTAGCAAAATTCATGATGATCCCATGATCTAGTAACCACTTTATTTTTTCTTTATCAATATACAGACGGGGTATCACTTACCTTTGTTCTCTTCGAGCTGTCTCTTGGTAAGGCCGAGGTCTTCCTCGGACCGCTCAAGGTCACACTTCAGTCCGGAGACCTCCACAGTACGAGCGGCAGCGGCCAACAGCGAAGCCTGCTTATTCACATAGACATATTCTGATTAGACTCCTGTGATTATTATTTGATCCTTTGTTCAGCCTTTCTTTGCGAACAGCAAACAGAGCATCAGGGGCTACTATCTATACTGTGATATTTTTTCATAATTTGATTACTTACCTCAAAGCCTGTTAGGAGGCTGGCACAGGCTTCGACCAGTTTGCTTTTGGCGGACCGAACCTTCTCGACCACCACACTCATGATAGTGCGATGCTCTTCTCAATGGAAGCGCCACGAAGCACTTCCCGCAAGTTGTCTGATGCCTCTGGATGGACAAAGGCCATCGACACAGATGGCTCGCCCCCCTTAGAGAGGGGTCGCCTGACAAAATCCGGAACCACTAGAGGTTCTGGCGTAGTATCCGGCTAGGGGCCAAACTTGCTGCGGCCCCCGTCATTAGAGCCCATGGGAGTCTTTCCCCCCATGTGCCCAGTCGGTGCCCTTTGAGACAACACCTCGACGTCGTCCGTGGGCCGGGGAGAGGTGGCTGTCGGGAGTGAATCGCTGTTCATCGCCGACTGGCCCAAAGACTCATCCGAAGAGGATACGTTGATATGGGCTTTGGATGGACTGCATGATCATGTTTGACATAATAAGAAGTAATAAAACAAAACATACCAGAACTATTATAGTATCCGGATACTTGCGACTTCGCTAGGGGCTTTTCCCTGGGCAACCACTCCTCGTCGCTGTAAGCGGCTGTTGTGGAGTAGTCCGGAAGGAGGGTCCTTCCCTTCTTGGACGCTTCGGCCTCCCCAGATGGGGCGGCCTTCCTTTTCTTGTCTCCCCCGACTGGGGGGGATCTTTCCTCTTCCTCCTCCTCGTTTTCGTGGGAGGAGTGCACCTCGGTGTTTTCGGACAATGAGTCCAATACGACCTTGCGCCGGAGACCTTTTCTGGTCCCCGCGGCCTTCTTCTTGGCCATCTTCTCCGGCGCCTCATAGGGCGCTGGAACCAGCATCTCCGTTAAGAGAGCCCCTGCTGGATCTTTTGGCAGTGGGGCCGGACAATCGATCTGCTCCGCTGTCGCTACCCAGTCCTGTTAAAATGGCATGGAGGCTCAGATCCCTCACATGATTATACTGGGGAAAGGAACATCTTGTGAGATATAAAGAGCTTACCGGATTGGTAGGGCGCTTTGTGCTGAGTCCGCGGTCCTCGGTAAGGGGAGGAGGTACCTCGGCGGCCATGAATAGCACCCTCTAGATGTCTTGGTGCGTCTGTCGAAAAGCTCTCGCAGTGTCTGGTGCTTGGCCGGGTCGAACTCCCACATATTGAATGCCCACCTTTGACACGGAAGGATCTGGCGGAAGACCATGACCTGGACCATGTTGACAAGCTTGATTTTCTTGCTTATCATATTTTTAACACAGTTCTGGAGTCCGGTCAGCTCCACCGATGAACCCCAAGATAGGCCCTTCTGTTTCCAGGAGGTGAGCCGCATGGGGATGCTGTATCGAAATTCGGAGGCTGCCACCCAGTTGGTGTCGCGCGGCTCGGTGATGTAGAACAACCCCGATTGCCACCCCTTCACGGTCTCCACATAGGAGCCTTCGAGCCAGGTGACGTTGGGCATTTTGCCCACCATGGCGCCTCCGCACTCCGCTTGCTGGCCGACCACCACCTTTGGTTTCACGTTGAAGGTCTTCAGCCACAGGACGAAGTGGGGCTTGATGCGGAGGAAGGCCTCGCACATGACGATAAACACCGAGATGTTGAGGATGAAATTGGGAGCCAGATCATGGAAGTCCAGCCCGTAGTAGAACATGAGCCCGCAGACAAATTGGTGGAGGGGAAATCCCAGCCCGCGGACGAAGTGGGTGAGGAATACAACCCTCTTATGGGGTTCTAGAGTAGGGATGATCTGTCCCGCGTCTTGGAGCCGGTGCGCGATGTCTGCGGCCAGGTATCCGGCTTCCCAGAGATTCGTAATGTTCTCCTCCGTAACGGAGGAGAGCATCCACTTGCCTCCCGCTCCAGACATGTTTGGAATGGCTTTGCAGAGAAAATGAGAACTTGGGCGCTGGAGCTCGAGTGCGCGAGAATGGATGGGCAGGGGAAGAAGAAGGCGTGGGTGAAAAAGAGGAGTCCTTGTCCCTTTATAAAGGCAATAGAAACTGTGTGCCTCCCTACATGCCCCATAAAATCTCTTATTCCCCAAGCGCCGTGATTGATGGCGCGGTTGGGTTACCCATATCCGTATTGATGAGAGTCCTGTGATAAGGGGAACACGATCTCTGCTTCGACAAAGACGTGCCGATAAAACCGCCTCGCAACACATGCAGTGGCACGCAGGGAAAAACAGTTCGTAATGACCGGGCAACGGCGGGACGTCACGTTATGAAAAGTTGTCAGCTAATTAGATTTGTGGAATAATATACTCTCTATGGTGGTATGTGGAATTTGTTTTGCAGAGCCGGACACGATCCTTGTCTTCAAAATCTTCTATGGATTATTCGGAGGAGGAACCCGCCTTGCAATGCCAAAGACAATTTGTGCGCCGGACTCATCGTTATTGAAGCCTGGTTCAGGGGCTACTGAGGGAGTCCTAGATTAGGGGGTCCTCGGATAGCCGGGCTATATACTTTGGCCGGACTGTTGGACTATGAGGATACAAGATTGAGGACTTCATCCCATGTCTGGGTGGGACTCTCCTTTGCGTGGAAGGCAAGCTTGGCAATTCGGATATGTAGATCTCCTCCCTTGTAACCGACTTTATGTAACACTAGCCCCCTCCGGCGTCTATATAAACCGGAGGGTTTAGTCCGTAGGCCAACAACAATCATAATCATAGGCTAGCTTCTAGGGTTTAGCCTCTACAATCTCGTGGTAGATCAACTCTTGTAATACTCATATCATCAAGATCAATCAAGCAGGAAGTAGGGTATTACCTCCATCGAGAGGGCCCGAACCTGGGTAAACATTGTGTCCCCCGCCTCCTGTTACCATCAGCCTTAGATGCACAGTTCGGGACCCCCTACCCGAGATCCGCCGGTTTTGACACCGACAATGATGTTTGCTTGTTTCTGGTTGTGCTTCTCCTTGATAGTTCCGGTAACGTTGCGATTGTGAGGATTCGTTCAACTATGTTGGGTCATCTTCTTCATCGATCCGGTCTTCTTCCTGGCAGGATTTCAGGCAAGATGACCGTCACATTGGATCTCACTACTATCTTTGCCATGCTAGTTGTCTCGATGCTATCGCTATGCCATGCTACCTACCACTTGTTTATCAAGCCTCCCAAATTGCCATGATAGCCTCTTACCTTTTCCACCATCCTAGCAAACCGTTGTTTGGCTATGTTACCGCTTTCCTCAGCCCCTCTTATAGCGTTGCTAGTGGCAGGTGCAGTTGCAGGTACAGGTAATCCGATGCTATGATGTGAGAGCAATGCTTGCTTGCTTTTGGAGTCCTTCTTCTTCGGTCAAGGGATAGGTTCCGGGTCGAGGAGCCTGTGATTAGCAGGGTGGATGTTGTTCTCCTTTTTTGTTTGATTTCATCCGTAGTAGGATCGTGCTTTTTTGTATGATGATTGCTATGTATTGATGAACTGTTGTATGAATAATGTAGCTTGTGGCGAGTGTAAGCCTTTATCATGTATTCTCATCTATTCAGTACATGGTATGTTGTAATGATATCCACCTTGCTATGCGCTCGAAATGCGATTGTGCCCCGATCATGAGTTCATCACGTGATTGGGATAGAATCACATCTTGGGCATTACACGTTGGTCGCTCCGGCGCCGAATACTGCGACCAGAACAGCTTCTCCATCGCATTCCCTTCTTAGGCCTAGAAATACTAGGCGGCATCGGCAGCACTCCTCGGGAGATCCACAAAAAGCATCGGGAGCACTCCATAGTCGATTTAGCAAAGCATCTTCGATCGCCGAATATACTCTGTAAAAGAAAAAGCTTACCAGCCACCATATGTCCGGCTTGCTTGATCTCCTCGCGATCCACCCGGGCGTTGGACTGTGCCTCCTTCGCAGCTTGAAGAGCCTTGGTGAGTTCGGCCGCTTGGGCCTTGTGAAAGTGCTAGTGATCGACTAGAGGGGGGGTGAATAGGCGGTTTTTACGAAAGTCTTCAAAACATGGCAGTTTCGAAGACAAACGATAGAAATAAACCTATTACCATGCAGCGGAAGGTAGACTACACTAGACAAGCCATAGTCAAGTATTCAATGAAGTGAAGGCACAATGACTAATAACAACTAGGCAGTATGGATCAGGTTGGAAGATAGTATGAAGCCAATTAGAAGAAGCAGTCACTCAGTGAAGACAAAAGATAATACAAACAGGCAATGACTTCACAAGGACCAACTATAAATAAAGAGATGGGAAGGGTAGAACCAGTGGCTCGTTGAAGACAATGATTTGTTGGACCAGTTCCAGTTGTTGTGACAACTGGACGTCTGGTTTGGGAGGCTGAGATTCAACTCAGAAGACCATGTCTTCACCTTATTCCCCTTGAGCTAAGGACACTCGGTCCTCGCCCAATCACTCTGGTAAGTCATCAAGGTAGACTTCCAAACCTTCACAGACTTCGTTCACCGGCGATCCACAATGACTCTTGGATGCTTAGAACGTGACGCCTAACCGGCTGGAGGATTCACAGTCCTCAAGTGTAATAAGTCTTTAGATCACACAGACAGGAAGACTTAAGTGATGCCTAACACTCTTTGGCTCTGTGAAAGTGCTAGTGATCGACTAGAGGGGGGTGAATAGGCGATTTTTAAGAAAGTCTTCAAAACATGGGAGTTTCGGAGACAAACGATGGAAATAAACCTATTACCATACAGCGGAAGGTAGACTACACTAAGCAAGCCATAGTCATGTATTCAATCAAGTGAAAGCACAACGACTAATAGCAGCTAGGTAGTATAGATCAGGTAGGAAGATAGTATGAAGCCAATCAGAACAAGCAGTCACTCAGTGAAGACAAAAGATAATGCAAACAGGCAATGACTTCACAGGGACCAACTGTAAATAAAAAGATGGGAAGGATAGAAACAGTGACTGGTTGAAGACAATCATTTGTTGGACCAGTTCCAGTTGCTGTGACAACTGTACGTGTGGTTAGGGAGGCTGAGATTCAACTCAGAAGACCATGTATTCACCTTATTCCCCTTGAGCCAAGGACACCCAGTCCTCGCCCAATCACTCTGGTAAGTATTCAAGGTAGACTTCCAAACCTTCACAGACTTCGTTCACCGGCAATCCACAATGATTCTTGAATGCTCAGAATGCGATGCCTAACCGGCTGGAGGATTCACAGTCCTCAAGTGTAATAAGTCTTCAGATCACACAGACAGGAAGACTTAAGTGATGCCTAACACTATTTGGCTCTGGGTGTTTAGGGCTTTATCCTCGCAAGGAATTCTCTCTCAAAGGCTTCGAGGTGGATTGCTCTCAAACGACAAAAGCCGTGCACTAACTCTGAGCAGCCAACCGTTTATGGTTGTAGGGGGTGGGCTATTTATAGCCACTAGGCAACCCAACCTGATTTGTCCGAAATGACCCTGGGTCACTAAGGAACTGACCCGTGTTCCAACGGTCAGATTTCAAACACACATGGAAACTTTACTTGGGCTACAAGCAAAGCTGACTTATCCCACTCTGCATAAGATTTGCTCTCATTGTCTTCGCTCGAAGACATAGGATTTTGGTTAAGCATCACTTCAGTCATTTTGACTGGTTCTCTTGGACCCCACTTAACAGTACGGTGGTTCCTATGACTCAACAAAGAAGAAAAGGAACGATGAAACAACTAAGTCTTCGCGCTCCATAGTCTTCACGCGATGTCTTCTCTTGTCATAGTCTTCAATGTGAATGTCTTCACATAACACCTTTGATTTCAATGTCTCCATACATTTTTAGGGGTCATCTCTGGTAGGAAAATCGAATCAATGAGGGACTTCTACCTGTGTTATCCTACAATTCTCACAAACACATTAGTCCCTCAACCAGGTTTGTCGTCAATACTCCAAAACCAACTAGGGGTGGCACTAGATGCACTTACAATCTCCCCCTTTTTGGTGATTGATGACAAACTGGTTGAAGTTTTCAACGGGGAATAAAATATGTGAAATTGTAAAGGATAGGGTATTGTCTTCATAAGTGGCAAAGGCTCCCCCTGAAGATCTGCATATAAGTAATTTGCTCTTGGAATGCAAATGCACATGGCAGGTTGTACTTGTGGAGATCCTTTTCAACTTATGATGACAATTCATCATGCATGATTTGATGTAACGAAGATAATGACATGCATAAAAAATGGACGTCTGCAAAATGACCTAAGTGCGGAAGTTATCATCGCAAATGCGGAATTTATCATTGCATCACAGAATAGCAAATAAGTAGCAGACGACCATCGAGTTTAAGCGTTACAACTCGAAGAACCAAATGTATCGAAAAGCAAGAGTTGTAAGCACTTGGCAAAAGTAGCAAAACCTAAAGAAACCACCCATTTGGACCCGCTTGATGACTATCAACTCATATGCTTCTCCCCCTTTTGTCAGTAAGGACCAAAAAGGTTTGAAGACATAGAGCGCCTACTCGTTCCCATGAGGTGCAGGCGAGGCAGCAGGGTCGTTGTTGAGGTCCGGTGTTGCAGAAGAACTTGGTGCAGTGTCGACATGCGCTGAAGTTGGAGGAGGTGAAGTTGCATCATCTTGGTTATCGATGACTCTGGCATTCATTGTCGCAACTGAGGACGAATAGTCAGAGTCTTCAAGTGAGGGAGTCCGACGCAAGTGAGCATTCCTGGGAGGAGTTGAGTCAAACTTGAATCTTTTGGTGAAGCCATCGCCTTGCAGATCAGCTTCAGCACTAAGCAATGTCAAACTCTTCCACGAGCTCCGACAGGTTTCATGAGTGACAAAGACATTCTTGGTGGCAGGATTGCGAATGCGGTTGACATCCACCAAGAGGCTTTGCATCTGACGCTTAAGCCAGTTGTGATGTTTGTCCTGTTTCTGGTGTAGCGTGACGAGAAGCTGTCGGTCATTTAAAACACGAGATCACCTTCGAGGCCTTTGCACAATGGTGCTACCAGTAGCGTCAGTTTGAACGCGAGGGGCACGTGTGTTGCCAGCCAAGGGATAAACGCGCGAGACTGCCTGAACTCCTTCAATGGGTGGGTGAAGCTTTGGTGATCAACATTGTGAAGATAAATGGGATCCTTAGCAGGCTCTGGGTAAATAGCTTCAACAGACAGATCAACCTCTGGCAAGAAGACAAGATGATTGCGCGCAGACGGCTAATAGTTAATGGTAGAGTGAAGCTTGATAAGTCGCATTACCCATGGAGCATAGAACTTCAGACCAAAAATGTCGGAGCCTGATGCAGCCAACTGCCTGATGAATAAGTCTTGAGCATTGAAGCTGATGCCATTGAAGATATAGAAGACCAAAGTCTTCATTGCTCTTTCAAGCGTCGCTGCATATGAATGTCCTTTGACGGGCCATAGAGTTTTTCTGATGATATGATAAATGGTGCGAGGCAGATACTCTAGGTCTTCAACAAAGAATTCAGATGGGTAGTCAGCGTCGTGAGGCAAAGGCTTCATCATGCTCAACATTTGGCTCGTGTTGGGTTCTGGCTTCTGAAAGATGCTCTCCAAAGCATTCTGGTGTTGTTGACAACCTGGTTCATAGTATTCACCAGGAGTGGGCAGGCCTGTGAGCTCAATGATAACAAGAGCTTTGGCTTCATGATGGACATTGCCTGTCATCCACTCAAGGACCCAAGTCTTTGGATCCCTGTTGTAGCCTTGAATGTGAAGAGTTTCATAGAACTGTAGCAGAAGCTCTTAATTCCAGTGTTCCTTATCTGTGACAAACTGCAGCAGTCCAGCGTCTCTGAAGCAATCCAATGCTTCTTCAAGACAAGGCAGACCACCTATAGCCTCATTGTTGAGACGCATATGTGGAAATATGTGCCCTTGATTGTATAAGATGCAGGAATAGTAGCTGCGCTGCTGATATCTCCAGAACCGATCTGATGAAATGCGAGGTTTGGTGTAAGGGTTCTTCGAGCTATTGAAGAAGGTGTTGTGTGCCACGAAGCCATTCATATTGAAGACCCCAGGTGAAGTTGCAGTGCCAGGGAATCGTGGAAGTCTTGGCTTGGGCTTCTGGACGGGAGGTCTGTGCTCGACATGATAGTCAAATTGTGGACCCGCAGTAGGTGGAGGAACCAGAATGGGCCATCGGACCATAATAGGCTGACCACAATCAAATGCCAAATCAATTGTAGGAGGTCTTGTAGGGGGTACAGGAGCATTGACATTGTCATTGATTTGGGCTTCAGGGGCCACATTGGCTTCAGGTGCTTCAGTATTGGCTTCGGGCGCTGCAGTGGCTTCAGGTGCATGCACTTCTGGCACCGCAGTAGCTTTAGGCGCCACATTAGCTTCAGCCATGACAACGTCACTTCAAAAGCTGGAGGGTCGGACACGTTCTCCTCGAGAACAACATCTTGGTGGGACGGGGGTGTAGCAACTCTTTCTACTTCAACTCTTGGTTCTTCTCTTTCATCGGCTGATGCAGCCGGAATATCTTTAGCGGTTTTGGCTTCAGACTCTGACATGTGCACAGTGGGAGTGACTTGGGGCCTCGGACCTTTGCGAAGCCTGCGTAATGCTGGCGACGGTTGCGGAGATGGAGTTTGCTGGGCCTCAAAGTCATCATCGTCTTGCACGGGTGAGGTGACTTGTGGTTGGGGAGAACTTGGGGTGTCTTATCGTTGTGGGTGATCAGCCCACGATGCATCCTGAGCAGTTGGCGTCACAGGACGACCAATGCTGATGAGTTTGCTATGCGTGAGAACAGGCGATGATACCAATTGGTGATCGATCTGAGGAAGGACTTCATCATCTTCAACATTGTCGTGAGGATCAATGTCATCAGCTACGGTATTGTCAACAGCTGGATTGTCTTCAGCTTCATGAGCCTCTGTGGAAGCAGGCTCATGAACTACCACTTGGCATTCTTGATGTTCAGACGTAGGACGAGCCACTAAGATTGGCTCGACCTCAAGGGGCTCTGTGGGAGCATCCCAGTCTCTCTTCTTGGTTTTGCGTTTCTTGGTTGGAGGAGCATCATCAGTGATGGCCTTGGTTTTGTGCTTTCTGGCTTCAGCTTCAGCTGCCCTTGTTTTCTTCAGTTCTGAAGCCACTGTGGGGACCTTAGGCTTCGAGTCTGTCATACTGGCTGGGAAGACAATTGGATGTACTTCCTGCCTTGGTGCTTCGGGTTCTGCCACAGCTGGCTTCTTCATCTTCTTGGCCGCCATTCTGGGGTCGATGCCTGGTCGCCCCAAAGCCTTGCGCTTTTCAGCTTCATTGTATCCCTGAACACATTTACCAACAAGATCCTTCATGCGCTCACGAGAACCTTTGGCTTCTTCACGTTTGGTTCGGAATGCTTCCTTGAGCTCATGCATCATGACCTGAAAGTTCTGAATGTCTTCAACATTGAGCTTGGCCATATGCTTCTTGAACTGAGCCTTTTCATAATCTATCTTATGCTTCAACTCAACAATTTTCTGAGCTAGAGCCAGCTCAGCAGCAATGGCTCCATGGAAGGCGACGCTGAGGCCAATGGGAAGCTGAAGATCATCAAAGCTAACATTTGGGCTGTCAAACCACTCATCAATGAACTTGTTGATGATTTCAACATCAAAGAGAGGAAGGTCATTGAAGATTTCTGCCTCTTGCTTTCTCTTGATCAACTGCTCAAGAGCGTCATCGCCAAGGTCGTCGTCGCTGGACAGATCAATGGCGTCATTCTCGTTGCGCAGAATAGTAGCAGGGGTCAGTGGTTGGCTGGTGGGTTGCATGGGCATCTTCACTTTGGAGGGCTTGGAGATGCGTGACAGATCTTCAGACTACATACTGTGTTCAGGAGGTGCAGTGGCCAGAGGCTTCGCCCGTGAAACCTTTGGTGCAGGGGCAGGCTTCGAAGCCTTAGGTTTCTTCAGCTTCTTTGGCTTCGGTGGTGCAGGCGCTTCGTCAAATTCAGCGTCGTCTGCAGATTGATCCACGACTGCCCCTTGAACCTGTATGTGAGTAATGAGACCTTCTAAGTTATAGAAGGGCCCAACCAGATTGGGTTCAGCTTCGCGTGTGCCGTCAGCACGAGGAGCAGAGGGGCCTGGATTGAAGTCTAGTCCCCATGACTTCTTGTTTGCTTTGGCCGAGTTCTTGGCAAACTGGAAGTTGCACTTTAACAAATTGTCATCACGGCACCATAGCAGCAAAGATGGGTCTGCATCGGCAGGCTGTGGTCCACAGACTATGCAAGGATACAAGCCTTGTTCAATGGCATCGGCTCTGGATCTGAGTTGAAGATCTCTGTACAAGATGTCTCCCCATGGTCGCTTGATGGCATTTTTCTCAGCATACTCCTGGGTCACGAACCAGTACTTGAACCATTGTTCTGCCCAATATCTTCGAATCCATTGGATTCGGGTTTTCCGCTGATTGTACTCCTCCTCTGGATTTGTCTTGTACAACTCATAGAGGTCAGGAGGCAAATCTCTTGAGATGTTGCCACGACGCTGTCTACCACCCTTCCTTGCAGATTTCTCTGTGGCCATGAAGTTTAGACTGAAAGGCTTCAAAAATATCAAAGTCTTCCGTCTACTGGTCAGATAAGAACTGGCTTCAGGAGAATTTATATGATGCTGTAAGAACTCTGCAAATGAATGCAGACTATGAGAACCAAGGGATTCTCCCACGGACATGTACCTGTGACAGCATTAAAGGTGCGAGGGAAGGGGAAGAGGTGATATGCATTCTCAGAAGATTTTTGAAGATAAATCAGTTTAGAAGACATTGACCTCATAGTGCGAAGACATTCACTCATAGGTATAGAGTTGGTTCCAGATTTGTATGAATCCACGAATAAGTACAAGTGAGGAATCTAACTACTTTGTGAAGCATAAGTGAATATACTAGGCATGTTATGAGATGCAGTATGAGATAGATCCAACTTGTGTGAACAGAAACTACTTGTGGTTGAAAAGGATGAATCTATCGGATCAAAAGGACTGTAAAAAGGAGGTTTTATTTACCACACGAGGAACTGCTAGACGGAGTGGGAGAGGAGGCCGAGCAGTTCGATCGTCCATGCCCTAACTTGGCAACGGAGGACACCTATGGCGACAGCGAAGAAGACGATGTCCGCGGCCGGCATGAGGACGGCGTCGGCGAGGTCGTGGCAGCTAAGCGCTTCGTCCCCGGCGTCGTCAAGGGCTAGCGGTGGCGCTAGGGTTTGTGCGAGAGTGGAAGAAGAGATAATGACTGGGGTGAGGCGTGTATTTATAGGGACAGGGACGGCATAGTGTTATTACACAGGTGTCCCTGGCGGTTCACATCTAAAGGACACGTGGCTATCATGCAAAACATTGGAGGTTCTTCCACGTTCCCACGCACGCCTGGATTGTTGGGTGGTCGTTCCCACTTCTCCGGGTTTTAGGTGGAAGGATTTAGCATTGAAAACGGATTAATGTTTGTCTCTGTGTCTTCTGCTGACAAGGACGCAGAGAAGACAGTTTGACAATGTTAATAGAATGCATATGATTTGGATAGATAGACTTAGGAAAGAAGCATAGAGGGGTTAGGGTCCGATCACATTCACTTAGTTCAAAAGATTCAGCAAGAAGCCATAGCTATAAGTGAATGCTGTAGAGGACAGAAACCAAATCAGTACATCGAAGACAAACATGAAGCCATGTTAACACTGAAGACAAACAGAAAGTGAAGACTTTGCAAATGTAACGCCATGTGAGAAACACTTCTTAGGGAAGAATTTGGTGGTGGAGTTACCCACCGTATAGGAAGTATTAGACCCAGACACGACGCACAATTATTGTGGCACTCCGAAGTAAATTCCACGTTAATGTATTCACACTCAGAATGCAAGTCTTCATTGATTGAAGACATACGTTACTTCGTGTCTTGCACATCTAAGTCATCAACATGCACAAGTGTTAGGATGTGTGCCTGATCATAGGACATTTGAGGATTCCAAGATATTTAGCTCACACGTAACTTGCAAAACCTCTTCTCATCCAAGGGCTTTGTGAAGATATCTGCCAGTTGCTCTTCAATGTTGACATGTATGATATCGATATCTTCCTTCATGACATTATCTTTGAGAAAGTGATGATGAATTTCAATGTGCTTTGTCTTCGAGTTCTGAACTGGGTTCTTAGCAATCTTGATGGCGCTTTCGTTGTCGCAGTAGAGTGGCACTTGCTTCAGATGAATGCCATAGTCTTTGAGAGTTTGCTTCATCCATAGAAGCTGAGCGCAGCAAGATCCAGCAGCAATGTATTCAGATTTAGCAGTGGAGAGAGATACAAAGTTCTGCTTCTTTGAAGACCAACATACAAGTGATCATCCCAGAAAGTGACATGTGCCTGATGTAGACTTGCGATCCACTTTGTCACCAGCATAATCAGCATGCGAGAATCCAACTAGATCAAACTCTGAGCCCTTTGGATACCATAATCCTAGTTTTGGGGTGTGAGCAAAATATCGAAGAATTCGCTTCACAGCTAAGTGATGCGATTCCTTTGGTGCCGCTTGGAATCGGGCACACATGCAAACACTAAGCATGATATCTGGCCTAGATGCACATAAATAAAGCAAAGAACCAATCATGGAGCGGTATACCTTTTGATCGAACTCTTTACCATTGTCGTCGGGACCCAGATGGTGTTTAGCTGGCATTGGCGTCGTGTAGCCTTTGCAGTCTTGCATTCCAAACTTCTTCAGGCAATCTTTGAGGTATTTCTCTTGAGATATGAAGATGCCGTTGGGTTGCTGTCGTATTTGAATACCAAGGAAGAACTTTAGCTCACCCATCATGCACATCTGATATTGCTCTTGGATCATATATCCAAACTCATCACTGTATTTCTGGTTAGTGCAGCCGAAGATAATGTCATCCACATATAATTTGGCACACAAATAGTTCATCATCATATGTCTTAGTGAAGAGAGTGGGATCCAGTGAACCAGGTTTGAAGCCTTTGCTCTTCAGGAAGTCTTTGAGTGTGTCATACCAAGCTCGAGGGGCTTGTTTAAGGCCATACAGTGCCTTGTTGAGCTTGTAAACCAAGTCAGGATGATTTGGATCTTCAAAGCCAGGCGGTTGAGCAACATACACTTCTTCTTCAATCTTGCCATTGAGAAAGGCGCTCTTCACATCCATTTGATACAAAAGAATGTTATGATGATTTGCATAGGCCAGCAGTATGTGTATAGCTTCAAGCCTAGCCACATGAGCAAATGTTTCATCGAAGTCAATTCCTTCAACTTGAGTGTATCCTTGAGAAACGAGACGAGTTTTATTTCTGACAACTTGACCATGCTCTTGCTTGTTGCGATATATCCATTTAGTGCCTATGATATTGTGCTTACGAGGATCAGGACGCTTGACCAGTTCCCATATATTATTCAACTCAAACTGTTGAAGTTCTTCTTGCATAGCTTGAATCCATGAAGGCTTCATCAACTTTCTTGGGTTCAGATATTGAGATGAATGCGAATTGCCCACAGAAATTTGCTAGTTGTGTTGCCCTTGAATGAGTGAGTGGACCTGGTGCATTGATGTTGTCAATTATTCTCTCAATATGTACTTCATTTGCAACACGAGGATGAACAGGGCGAAGATTTTGTTCTTACTGATCATTGTCATCGTTAGAAGGATTGTCTTCAGGCTGAGCATTGTCTTCGGGTTGATCAGGTGCAGAGATGATGAGTTCCTCTTCAGGCTGAGCTTCAGACGGTATGATTTATCCAGTTCCCATGAGCTTGATGGTTTCACTGGATGGAACTTCATCTAGCACATTTGGCAGGTGCTCTCTTTGCGAGCCGTTAGTCTCATCGAACCGCACATCCACAGTTTCAACCACTTTATAGTGAAGAGGTTGAAGACTCTGTAGGAGTGTCAGTCCTTTCCGTATCCAAGCATAAAACCTTCATGTGCTTTCGGCGCAAATTTTGAAGTGTGACGTGGATCCTTGATCCAGCACCTGGCACCAAATACTCTGAAATAACTGACATTTGGCTTCTTACCAGTGAGGAGCTCATGGGATGTTTTGTTCAGAAGCTTGTGAAGATAAACACGGTTGATGATATGGCATGCAGTATCAATGGCTTCAGGCCAGAACTTTATTGGAGTCTTGTATTCATCGAGCATCGTCCGGGCCATCTCAATAAGTGTTCTGTTCTTGCCTTCCACGACACCATTTTGCTGCGGCGTGTACGGAGCTGAGAATTCATGAGTGATACCCAAAGTATCAAGATAAGTGTCGAGGCCGGTGTTTTTGAATTCAGTGCCATTGTCACTTCTAATGTGCTTGATCTTGACACCATAGTTGTTCATGGCTCGATTGGCGAAGCGTTAGAAGACATCCTGCACTTCAGTCTTGTAGAGGATTATATGCACCCATGTATATCTGGAATAATCATCAACAATGACGAAGCCATAGAGACAAGCAGTAGTAGTAAGAGTTGAGTAGTGAGTGTGTAACACCCTCGATGCGACTATATCTCCCACGTGTCGAGGCATGACTTAGAGGCATAATCGCATTGAAGGCATATGTCGCAAGTTAGGCAATCTTCACAACATCCCATGTAATATGATAATAAAAGGGGAGATAACATAGTTGGCTTACACTCGCCACGTCAATCAAGTACATAAATAACATTACATCAACCAAACACTCATGGCCCGACTACGGCGCCAAAATAAAAGAGAACCCAACATGCGACAACGGTCCCGTTCACCCCCAACCGGGCACCACTACTGATCATCGGGAAAGGAAACATAGTAACGTTGAGAGTCTTTGTCGAACTCCCACTTGAGCTCATACGCGTCTCCTGGAGCGGAATCATCAGGCCCTGTATCTAGTGTAATAGTAATCTGTGAGCCACAGGGACTCAGCAATCTCGCACCCTCGCGATCAAGACTATTTAAGCTTATAGGTAAGGCAAGGTATAATATGAGGGGAGCTACAGCAAGCGACTAGCAAGAATATGGTGGCTAACTTATTCGCAAAAGAGAGCGAGAAGAGGAGGCAAAGCGCGAACGAGAAACTAGAGAGCAACCTGCGCAAACATTACTCCAACACCGTGTCCGCTTCCCAGACTCCGCCGAGAAGAGGCCATCACGGTAACACACTCAGTTGATTCATTTTAATTAATTAAGGTTCAAGTTATCTATAACCAGACATTAACAAATTCCCATCTGCCCATAACCACGGGCACGGCTTTCGAAAGTTCAAATCCCTGCAGGGGAGTCCCAACTTAGCCCATGACAAGCTCTCACGGTCAACGAAGGAATAGACCTCCTCCCAAGACGTTCCGATCAGACTCGGTATCTCGGTAATTCAAGACACTTTGACAGGTTAAAACAAGACCAGCAACACCGCCCGAATGTGCCGACAAATCCCGATAGGAGCTGCACATATCTCGTTCTCAGGGCACACTCAGATGAGACTAGCTACGAGTAAAACCAACCCTCAAGTTTCCCCGAGGTGGCCCCGCAGGCAGCTCAGTTCGGACCAACACTCAGAGGGAGCACTGGCCCGGGGGGGTTAAAATAAGATGATCCTTGGGCTCTGGTAACCCAAGGGAAAAAAGGCTAGGTGGCGAAAGGTGAAACCAAGGTTGGGCATTGCTGGAAAAGCTTTAATCAAGGCGAACTATCAAGGGGTTCCCATTATAACCCAACCGCATAAGGAACGCAAAATCCGGGAACATAACACCGATATGACGGAAACTAGGGTGGCAAGAGTGGAACAAAACACTAGGCGAGAGGCCGAACCTTCCACCCTTTACCAGGTATATAGATGCATTAAGATAACATAGCAATATAATGATATCCCAACAAGTTAATAAATGTTCCAACAAGGAACGGCCTTCAATCTTCACCTGCAACTAGCAACGCTATAAGAGGGGCTGAGCAAAGCGGTAACATAGCCAATCAACGGTTTGCTAGGACAATGGTGGGTTAGAGGTTTGACATGGCAATTTGGGAGGCTTAAAAGCAGGTGGTAGGCATCGTAGCAATGGCATAGCAAAAGAGCGAGCAAAACTAGCATAGCAAAGATAGTAGTGATTTCGAGGGTATGATCATCTTGCCTGCACAGTTGTCAGAGTTGACTGGATCCTCGAAAGCAAACTCAACGGGCTCCTCGTTAGCGAACTCATCTCCCGGCTCTATCCAAACAATACAAACAAGCAACAAGGATACAATCAACCACGTGCAAGACCAAGCAATATGATGAAATGATGATATGCCATGCGGAATGCGATGCGGGATGCAAAATGCAAGATATGACAGGAAATGCATGAACCTGGCCTCAACTTGGAAATCCAAGTGTGCCACTGGAAATATGAGTTGAAATCGCTTGAAAACGATATAAAGAACGCCGAAATCAGAGTTACGGTTTGGAAATGGCAAGCGATACATGACACCGGTCTGCGATTTACAGTAAGTAGGCATTTAAATGCAATGAGATGAACATGCTACAGCCACCAAATATGACAACAAAATACATGGCAGGGATGCACACAAGATGCTTAACAAAAGCCTAGCACTGAGCTACGGCCAATTCATCCATTAACAGGTTCAAACAAGCATGGCAAAAATGCATATGACGAACAGATCTCAGACTTAGTGAAATTAACACTCACCTGGAATTTCAGATCAGGTAGCCCTCTTCGGAGCAACAAACCTACATGCTACAGAACCTGAACATGGCAAAGTAAAGCATGGCATGGAGCTACTCAAAGAGCTTAACAAAAGTCCCTTAGTGACCTTGAGCCAAAAGGGATCAGAAAATACAATTGCAAGCATGTGAACATAGCAAAAATATAATCAGTTTTCAGACTTAGTGAAAACTGGCACATGCTGAAATATAACTCAAGTAGGCATGTTTACGAGCTCGATGCACTCACTACGGTGCAAGTCATGGCAAGACAAGCATACCTCCATCAAGAAGGCACAAAATTCAAGCTATACATGGCAAGAACAATAGCATAGCATGCACGGATCAACTACAACATCACCGGAAAAATTGCAAACAAGTTGACAATCTGCCCAGATTCACAAAGTAGCAAAAGTAGAGCTCGATTGACTCAAGCTAGGGTGCTCCATAATTGCAAATAAATACATGGATGGATAGAGCACTACAAGATTAACAAAACATCCTTACTGATCATCCTCAAAAGAGGCACAGATCACTAGGAAACAACATGAACATATGGCATCATGAGATAAACCGCTCCAGGACTTAGTGAAATTACTAAGTCCCTGAAAACAGAATTAGCAAGTGCACCACTTTGCAAGCTTGCACTAGTCACCACACACATCCTAAAAATACATGGGTTGCACCTCTGGAGAGATGACAAAACCCTTAACAAAGCATATGTAGAACTCACGGGCATATCATGCACACAATAATCGTGGCAAAAATGACAAAAGTGCTAAACGGAGTAGCAGACCTGGCAATTAACTCAAGTAGCCCTCTTCTAACAGCATTTCGGGCATCAAGATGAGCTCAAATGAAAATGATGCAATGCAATGAAATGATGTACCCTCTGAGGTGAACATTTTGATATGCTATATGCATGAATCGGAGCTACGGATGCAAAGTTACGGAGCTACGAACATGTGCATATGGGCTAGAAAATCCGGGGACTTAGACGAAAATTCAACCTCTGATCTAGGGTTTCCAGATCTGCACGCTTCCCAAGGCGGCGGCGCGAGCACTGTAGCAGCCGGGGTTAACCTTGGCGTGCTTGGGGTTATGCTTGACCACAGCTGTACTTGCCGATCTGACAAGAGGAGGAGGAGGAAGACGCCTCTGGTTGAAACAATTGTTGGCATAGTGACCCTTCTGTTGGCACTTGTTGCATGTGACCTCTGAAAGCGGATGGTGATACGGAGCACTCTATCTTGGAGCTTGAGACGAAGTCTTGTTCTGAACGCCAGGGTTGGGTGGGTGGGAAGAACCACTGCCGCCTTTACTCTTCTGCTGATACGGCTGACGGAACGGAGGAGGAGGAAGCCAATACTTCTGCTGCTTGGCCACTTGAGTAGAGGAAGAAGGAGTAACATCTCTGACTCGCTTCTTGGAAGCATCACACCTCAACTGAGCAGCCTCTTGCTTCAGTGCCACGTTGTAGAACTCATCGTACCTCAAGGGCTCAAAGAGAACAAGAGCTAGCTGAATATCTTCTCTGAGACCACCCCTGAACTGGTATATCATGCTCTTCTCATCAGGGACGTCCTGCTTGGCAAAGCGGGTGAGCTTCTGGAACAACTTGTTGTAGTCATAGACAGACAAAGAGCATTGCTTCAGATTGCGGAATTCCTCACGCTTGCTTTCAACCACGCTCTGCGGAATATGATGAGCTCGGAAATCTCAACGGAAATCATCCCAAGTGATAACATGTCCACCTATGGAATCCTTGTACTGCTGGAACCATTCTGCAGCCTGATCTTTGAGTTGGAAGGAAGAGAACTTGACAAAGTCCTCAGGCCTGACGTTACTGCACTCGAAATGCTTACACAGATCCACAAGCCAATCATCAGCATCGGTTGCCTCAACACAATTGCTGAAAGTCTTTGGCCCGTTAGCAAGGAACTGGTTGAGTGTAGCAAACTGAATCTGATTGCTGCCTTGATTCCCTTGGTTGTCTTGATTGCGCTCTTGGAGAATTTGCATGATCAACTGTGTGTTTGCATTGGTTGCGGCCATCACAGCTTGCCATGCCTCCGGAGGAGGTGGGGGTGGTGGCGGATCAGGATTCGGAGTCGTGCGCGTTGGAGGAGCCATCCTGAAGAGGTTGACCACCATTAGCACATTGACAGATAAATATTGAAGCTGAATCCAACGGAATGAAAATTGCAACATATAGTCTTCACATCCGAACAAAATGAATGAATGCATTCCTCTTGAAATGGTCACATATCCATAAATTGAGAAGCCACGTAGAATTAAGGTAGAGAAATAAATCATGGCCGGGAATATGGTCACATATCGCTTTTGTCTAACAGTTTTTGAATATGTTCCATAGCTTTCTATTGTTCAGTTGCAATTTTAGCAAGTGTTTTGTAGCTGGGTTTGGAACCACAATCAAAGTCATCTTCAGTGGATGTTTGATAGAGAGTAGTGTGTGTGTTTACCTTGGCACCGCGTGCCATGAAGCAGTAGGTGGGAGCGGAGTAGTCCTTGTCATTTGCATCGGCGTCAGTGATGAAGTCATTGTCTTCAGTGTTGAAGATGGACTTGGCAACGTATGATGTAGCCAGACTTGCAACGCCAGAATCGGACTCCTCCTCAGACTCCACCTCCACCTCCTTAGAAGTGGACTCCCCCTCTGAATCCATTTCCTTGCCAACAAACGCACGAGCCTTGCCAGTTGAGCTCTTCTTGTGTGATGAAGACTTTGAGGAAGACTTGGAAGAAGACTTTGAGTATTTCTTCTTCTTCTTGTCATCAGAATCATACTCCTTGCTCTTCTTCTTATTTTTGTTCTCATTGTCCCACTGTGGACACTCAGAGATGTAGTGGCCAGGTTTCTTGCACTTGTGGCATGTTCTCTTCTTGTAGTCATGAGCAGAAGCTTCATCATTCCTTGAGCTTGATCGTGAAGACTTTCTGAACCCTTTCTTCTTGGTGAATTTTTGGAACTTCTTCACAAGCATAGCAAGCTCCTATGTCTTCAGGATCATCGAAACTGCTGTCAGATTCTTCTTCAGATGAGGAGACAACTTTTGCCTTCAAGGCACGAGTTCGCCCATAGTTGGGACCATAGATGTCTCTTTTCTCAGAAAGCTGAAACTCATGTGTGTTGAGCCTTTCAAGTATGTCAGACGAATCGAGTGTCTTGAAGTCAGGACGGTCTTGAATCATCAGGGCTAGGGTGTCAAACGAGATGTCAAGTGACCTCAGGAGTGTCTTGACGACTTCATGCTTGGTGATCTCAGTAGCGCCGAGGGCTTGAAGCTCATTTCTGATGTCAGTGAGTCGATCAAACATGAGCTGAACATTCTCATTGTCGTTTCTCTTGAAGCGGTTGAAGAGGTTGCGAAGGACACTGATTCTTTGATCTCTCTAGGTTGAGACGCCTTCGTTGACCTTGGAGAGCCAGTCCCAGACTAGCTTAGATGTTTCCAGAGCACTCACACGGCCATACTGTCCTTTGGTCAGATGACCACAGATGATGTTCTTGGCCGTGGAGTCCAGTTGAACGAACTTCTTGACATCAGCAGCGGTGACACCTTCACGAGCCTTGGGGACACCATTCTTGACGACATACCAGAGGTCGACATCAATGGCTTCAAGATGCATGCACATCTTATTCTTCCAGTAGGGATATTCAGTTCCATCGAGGACTGGGCACGTAGCGGAGACTTTGATTATCCCTACAGTCGACATAGCTAAAACTCTAGGTGGTTAAACCGAATCACACAGAACAAGGGAGTACCTTGCTCTGATACCAATTGAAAGTGCTAGTGATCGACTAGAGGGGGGGTGAATTGGCGATTTTTAAGAAAGTCTTCAAAACATGGGAGTTTCGGAGACAAACGATAGAAACAAACCTATTACCATGCAGCGGAAGGTAGACTACACTAAGCAAGCCATAGTCAAGTATTCAATGAAGTGAAAGCACAACGACTAATAGCAGCTAGGGAGTATAGATCAGGTAGGAAGATAGTATGAAGCCAATCAGAACAAGCAGTCACTCAGTGAAGACAAAAGATAATGCAAACAGGCAATGACTTCACAAGGACCAATTGTAAATAAAGAGATGGGAAGGATAGAACCAGTGACTCGTTGAAGACAGTGATTTGTTGGACCAGTTCCAGTTGCTGTGACAACTGTACATCTGGTTAGGGAGGCTGAGATTCAACTCAGAAGACCGTGTCTTCACCTTATTCCCCTTGAGCTAAGGACACCCAGTCCTCGCCCAATCACTCTAGTAAGTCTTCAAGGTAGACTTCCAAACCTTCACAGACTTCGTTCACCGGCAATCCACAATGACTCTTGAATGCTTAGAACGCGACGCCTAACCGGCTGGAGGATTCACTGTCCTCAAGTGTAATAATTCTTCATATCACACAGACAGGAAGACTTAAGTGATGCCTAACACTCTTTGGCTCTGGGTGTTTAGGGCTTTATCCTCGCAAGGAATTTTCTCTCAAAGGCTTTGAGGTGGGTTGCTCTCAAACGACAAAAGCCGTACAGTAACTCTGAGCAGCCAACCGTTTATGGTTGTAGAGGATGGGCTATTTATAGCCACTAGGCAACCCAACCTGATTTGTCCGAAATGACCCTAGGTCACTAAGGAACTGACACGTGTTCCAACGGTCAGATTTCAAACACACATGACAACTTTACTTGGGCTACAAGTGAAGCTGATTTATCCAACTCTGGATAAGATTTGCTCTCATTGTCTACGGTCGAAGACATAGGATTTTGGTTAAGCATCACTTCAATCATTCTGACTGGTTCTCTTGGACCCCACTTAACAGTATGGTGGTTCCTATGACTCAACAAAGAAGAAAAAGAACGACGAGACAACTAAGTCTTCGCGCTCCATAGTCTTCACGCAATGTCTTCTCCTGTCATAGTCTTCAATGTGAATGTCTTCACATACCGCCTTTGACTTCAATGTCTTCATACATTTTTAGGGGTCATCTCTGGTAGGAAAACCGAATCAATGAGGGACTTCTACCTGTGTTATCCTGCAATTCTCACAAACACACTAGTCCCTCAACCAGGTTTGTCGTCAATACTCCAAAACCAACTAGGGGTGGCACTAGATGCACTTACACCTTGTTACTCTCCTCCAAGGACTCACACTTGTTGGCGGCTTCCTGGAGCGCTTGCTCTACTTTGGTCACTCTCTCCTCATACTGAATGTGGACGGCCTTTTCGGCCTCTACATCTGCAGCCCTTTCTCGGCGGCTTCTTTACTCGCCCTCGCCTCCTTCTTCCCTCAACAATGGCACTCTTGAGGGCCTTGACCTTGATCGCGGTGCCTAAAATCATTTACGTAGCAGCGCATGAGCTTAAACTCTGAGTTGGCATTATGATTTAGTCTTGTAAAAGGGTCTTTTCAAAATAAAGCGGCATACCTTGGGCCTCATCGAACCACTTGTTAATACAGTCAAGCTCATCGTCAGCCAGGTTTAGTTTCTGCTGGAGTTCGGACACTTCAGCATCCTTAGCTGAAGCCACCAATAGTAAAGCATGTTTATCAAAATTGATGAATGCATTCTCTCCGGTGACTATTTGATCCTCTATCGGCTCTTTTTTCCAAAGACCCAAATAAAGTCTCAGGGCTACTATCTATATACAGGCATCACTTACCTCGAAACCTGTTAACACGCTAGTGAAAGCTTCATTCAGACCGCTTTTGGCGGACTGAACCTTCTCAACCACCGTACCCTAATCTCTTCCACAACGGAAGCACGTTGAAGTGCTTCCCTCAACGTATCCGGCGCCTCTGGATGGATAGAGGTCGCTGTTGGAGTCGACAATCCCCCTTCCCCTGAAGGGGGCTGCTTGCTCGACTCCAGAGCTATGTGGATCTCTGGAGTGGTATTCGGCTGGGGGCCGGACTAATCTGGGCCCCCGTCATCAGTTTCCATGGGGGTAGTGTCCCCCATGTTTTCGGCAGCCGAGGCATTACCCTCTGGTGCCGTTTCAGCAGCCTTCCGCACCTCCCCGTGGCCGGCAGAAGTCCGTTGGGACAACACCTCGGTGTCATCCGCGACTCATGGCGGAGAGGATTGCGGAGGCGTTTCGCTCTCCATCATCTCCGGCGCCAGTTAGTTTCCCAAAGACGATGATTGTTGGGGGAGATCAAGGGCTGGACTGAAAATACGTAAATAAAATGTTATCATATGATCTGTAAAAGGCCAGATGTAGGTATAGTATCTTTAAATACTTATGATTCGGCCAGGGGCTTCGGCCTGAGGTGCCCCTCGGCGATGACTTCGATGTCTGAATCCGAATCATCCGAAAGGGAAATCTTCCCCTTCTTGGATGCCTCCGCTTCTAGGTCCGCGGACGGCACCCATTTCTTCTCTCCCTTGAGGGGAGAATTTCTCTCGTCCTCTTCCTCCTCATCTTCATATCCTTCGTGGTAGGAGAGAACCTCGGTGTCTTCGGACACGATGTCCGAAGTACCTTTATGGCGGAGGCTACTTATGGCCTCCTTGCCCTTCTTCTTGGCCTTCTTCTCTGGAGCCTGGACGACATCGGAACCATCATCTTTGTTGGTAGAGGAATAGTTGGGTGTTTGGGCAGCGGAGCTAGACATTTGATCCGCTCCGCTTTCTTCGTCCGGACCTGAAGGAGAAAAGGAAGGCTTAGTATACTCCTTGAATCTACAAGTAGAGGTTATGTTTGGAAATATGAAAACTTACTAGAGTGGCAGGGTGAGCATGGTCGAGTCCGAGGTCTTCGGTCGTTCCCGGCCATGATTTCTGGGCCTTGAAAAGCAGCTTCCTGATGTCTTCGTGCGTCGTGCTAAAGAAGTGTTGCAGGGTCTGAGGGCCGGCCGGATTGAACTCCCACATATGGAGAGTCCGGCGTTGGCAGGGGAGGATCCGGTGAAAAATCATCACCTGGATCACGTTGGCGAGGCTGGTGTTCTTCTCTATCACGCCCTTGACGCGCTTCTGCAGCGTGATCACCTCGTCAGACGATGCCCAGTCCAGGCCCTTTTTAACCCATGATGTGAGCCGCATTGGAGGCCCAGATTTGAACTCAGGAGTGGCGGCCCATGTGGCGTCGTGAGGTTCTGTGACATAGAACCACTCCTTTTGCCATCCCTTCACGGTCTCCATGAAGGCCCCCTAGGGCCAAGTGACGTTGTGGAGCTTGCTCACCATGGCGCCGGTTCACTCCGCGTGTTGACCATTGACCACTTTAGGCTTCACATTGAAGACCTTGAGCCATAATCAGAAGTGGGGGGATGCAGAGGAACACCTCACACACGACGATGAACGCTGAGATGTGGAGGAAGGAATTTGGGGCTAGATCGTGAAAGTCTAGCCCATAATAGAACATGATGTTGGGGAACATAGTAATTTCAAAAAAATTCCGACGCACACGCAAGATCATGGTGATGCATAGCAACGAGAGGGGAGAGTATGTCTACGTACCCTCATAGACCGAAAGCTGAAGAGTTCATCAACGCGGTTGATGTAGTCGTACACCTTCACGATCCGTCCCAGTCAAGTACCGAACGTACGGCACCTCCGCGTTCAGCACACGTTCAGCTCGATGACGTCCTCGCCTTCTTGATCCAGCAAGAGGGGCAAAGTAGTAGATGAGTTCTAATAGCACGACGGCATGGTGACGGTGTTGGTGAAGAACAATCTCCACATGGCTTCGCCTAAGCACTATGAAAACTATTGCGGAGGATAAACTAGAGGGGACGGGGTTGCCGGCACACGGCTTGGTGTTTCTTGATGTGTCTTGGGTGCTAGCCCTATCCCTCTATTTATATGTTGAGCCTTGGGGTCGAAACTTGGAGTAAAAGCCTCCACAAAGTCGGTTTCACCAGAAAGGCAAGAGTCCTTCTCGGACTCTAGGGCCAGATGACAGGTGTAACGCCCATGATGCAGCTATATCTCCCACGTGTCGAAGCACGACTTAGAGGCATAACCGCATTGTAAGCAATGTCGCAAGTGAGGTAATCTTCACACAAACCATGTAATAAATAAGGAAAAGAGATACATAGTTGGCTTACACTCGCCACGTCACACAATAGCATAAAACATTACATTCATCCAGATACAATCAAGGTCCAACTACGGAACCAAAATAAAGAACAACCCCAAATGCGACAAAGTCCCCGATCGCCCCAACTAGGCACCACTACTGATCGTCTGGAAAGGAAATGTAGTATCGTCCTGATTCCTCATAGAACTCCCACTTGAGCTCAGTCGAATCTCCTGGAGCGGTATCATCGGTCCCTGCATCTGGTTTTGGAAGTAAACTGTGAGTCACGGGGACTCAGCAATCTCACACCCTCGCGATCAAGACAATTTAAGCTTATAGGAAGGGCAAAGGTATGAGGTGGAGCTGCAGCAAGCGACTAGCATATTTGGTGGCTAACATACGCAAATGAGAGCGAGAAGAGAAGGCAAAGGCACGGTCGACGAACTATGATCAAGAAGTGATCCTAGAACAACCTACGTCAAGCATAACTCAAGACCGTGTTCTCTTCCCGGACTCCGCCGAAAAGAGACCATCACGGCCACACACTCTGTTGATTCATTTTAATTAAGTTAAGTTTCAGGTTTTCTACAATAGGACATTAACAAATTCCCAGCTGCCCATAACCGCGGGCACGACTTTCAAAAGTTCAAATCCCTGCAGGGGTGTCCCAACTTAGCCCATCACAAGCTCTCACGGTCAACGAAGGATATTCCTTCTCCCAAGACAATCCGATCAGACTCGGAATCCCGGTTACAAGACATCTCGACAATGGTAAAACAAGTCCAGCAAAGCCACCCGAATGTGCCGACAAATCCCGATAGGAGCTGCATATATCTCGTTCACAGGGCACACCAGATAAGCAATCCGTACAACTAAAACCAGCCCTCGAGTTTCCCCGAGGTGGCGCCGCAAGGGGCTCTAGTTTGGACCAACACTCAGAGGAGCACTGGCCTAGGGGGGCTTAAATAAAGATGACCCTCGAGCTCCGGAAACCCAAGGCAAAAAGAGGCTAGGTGGCAAATGGTAAAACCAATGTTGGGCATTGCTGGAGGAGTTTTATTCAAGGCGAACTATCAAGGGGTTCCCATTATAACCCAGCCGTGTAAGGAACGTGAATTCAAGGAACATAACACCGGTATGACGGAAACTAGGGCGGCAAGAGTGGAACAAAACACCAAGCATAAGGCCGAGCCTTCCATCCTTTACCAAGTGTATAGATGCATTAAAGTAGACAAGATAATATAATGATATCCCAACAGTAAACATGTTCCAACAAGGAACAAACTCCAATCTTCACCTGCAACTAGCAACGCTATCAGAGGGGCTGAGCAAAGCGCTAACATAGCCAAATAATGATTTGCTAGGACAAGGTGGGTTAGAGGTTTGACATGGAAATATGGGAGGCATGATAAGCAAGTGGTAGGTATCGTAGCGTAGGCATAGCAAAAGAGTGAGCATCTAGCAAGCAAAGATAGAAGTGATTTTGAGGGTATGGTCATCTTGCCTGCAAAGTTCTCCGAGTTGACGTTCGCTTGATCCTCGTAAGCGTACTCAACGGGCTCCTCAATCATGTACTCGTCTCCCGGTTCTACCCAAGCAAGAACAACAAGAAAAGGGAGACACAATCAACCACGTGCAATGCACAAACAACATGATGCGAAGCATGTCATGATATGCAGGATGCGATATGCGATGCATATGCTTGATTCGGAAAGGAATGATTGAACCTGGCCTCAACTTGGAAAACCAAGAGTGTCACTGGAAAGAGGAGTTGATTTTGGTCGAAATCGATAGAAAGATCACCGGAATCGGATGCACGGTTTGGAAATGACAAGCAAAACAAATATGGCACCGGTTCTAAATGCATCAAGAACAATGTAACGCTCTCGATGCGACTATAGCTCCCACGTGTCGAGGCACGACTTAGAGACATAATCGCATTGAAGGCATATGTCGCAAGTGAGGTAATCTTCACACAACCCATGTAATACATAAGGGAAAGAGATACATAGTTGGCTTACACTCGCCACTTCACACAATTACATGAATAAAAATTACATCAATCAAATACACTCATGGTCCGTCTACGGAACCAAAATAAAAGAAGAACCCCAAATGCGACAAAGGTCCACGATCGACCCCAACTGGGCTCCACTACTGATCAACTAGAACGAAACAACACAAAGGACAAGATCTTCATCGAGCTCCTCCTGAGCTTGGTTGCGTCATCTGCACGGACTCATCGGCACCTGCAAGCTGGTTTTGGAAGTATCTGTGAGCCACAGGGACTCAGCAATCTCGCACCCTCGCGATCAAGACTATTTAAGCTTATGGGTAAGGTAAAAGGTATGAGGTGGAGCTGCAGCAAGCGACTAGCATATATGGTGGCTAACATACGCAAATGAGAGCGAGAAGAGAAGGCAAAGCGCGGTCGATAAAAGTATGATCAAGAAGTGATCCTGGACTACCTACGTCAAGCATAACTCCAACAACCGTGTTCACTTCCCAGACTCCGCCGGAAAGAGACCATCACGGTTACACACGCTGTTGATATATTTTAATTAAGGTCAAGTTCAGGTTTTCTACAACCGGACGTTAACAAATTCCCATCTGCCCATAACTGCGGGCACGGCTTTCGAAAGTTCAAATCCCTGCAGGGGTGTCCCAACTTAGCCCATCACAAGCTCTCACGGTCAACGAAGGAATAGACCTCCTCCCGAGACATTCCGATCAGACTCGGTATCCCGGTACTCCAAGACATCCTCGACAATGGTAAAACAAGTCCAGCAAGACCACCCGATGCGCCGACATCCCGATAGGAGCTGCACATATCTCGTTCTCAGGGCACACCGGATAAGCTAAGCGTACGGGAGCCAACGTAACCCAAGTTGCCAAGGGACGGCCCCGCACGGTGCTCTGGGTTGGACCAACACTTAGACAAGCACTGGCCCAGGGGGGTTAAAATAATGATGACCCTTGGGCGAGCGACCCCCAAGGGAAAAGAAAAGGCTGGGTGGCAAATGATAAAAACCAAGGTTGGGCCTTGCTGGAGGAGTTTTATTCAAGGCGAACTGTCAAGGGGTTCCCATTATAACCCAACCGCGTGAGGAACGCAAAAATCCGGGAACATAACACCGATATGACGGAAACTAGGGCGGCAAGAGTGGAACAAAACACCAGGCATAAGGCTGAGCCTTCCACCCTTTACCAAGTATATAGATGCATTAATTAAATAAGATATATTGTGATATCCCAACAAGTAAATAAATATCCCGATAAGGAACGGTCTCCATGTTCCAACAAGGAACAAAACTTCAATCTTCACCTGCAACTAACAACGCTATAAGAGGGGTTGAGCAAAGCGGTAACATAGCCAATCAACGGTTTGCTAGGACATGGTGGGTTAGAGGTTTGACATGGCAATTTGGGAGGCTGACAAGCAAGTGGTAGGCATCGTAGCATTGGCATAGCAAAAGAGCGAGCATCTAGCAAAGCAAAGATAGTAGTGATTTCGAGGGTATGATCATCTTGCCTGAAATCCCGCAAGGAAGAAGAACGAGTCCATGAAGAAGACAACCGAAACGTAGGCGAACGGGTCCTCACAATCACGACGTTACTGGAACCAACCCGAAGAAGCAATCACCGGAAAAGAAGCACACAACAAAGTAAACAACCACCACATAGACATGGCATGATGCACAACATGTATGATGCATGACCGGTTTAAAGAAGCATGGCATGGCAAAATGCACAAACAATCCTACAAATTAAGTGGAGCTCAATATGCATCGGGATGCAAATTGACAAAACACCACATCAATTATTTAGTTCTCTCTCGTTTAGGTACCCAACAATATTAAATGTTGATTAACATGGCAAGAGGAGAAGCATAATAAAACTACCTATCTAGGCAAATTTAAATGAGGCCGGAAGCAATGAACAACAATTCTGGAAAATCCTCATATGCATAATTTAAGGTTTGGTACTGTTCTGCCCTAAACACAATTTTAGAGTTGTTAAACATGCAAAGATGATGCCACCATGTTAAACTAGGCAAAATTCTACCCCATTTACATATAAAGTTTATTAAAATCGGGGTTACGGTTATTTAGTTATGAATTAAATCATTTTAACATGGCATAGGGGCAAATTAATGCAAACAACATTTTAAACATTTTAAACATGGGTGAAAGTTGGATATTATTAATCTACACAAAATTCTGAGCAAGTTTCATATATAAATCATTTTAATCCGATGCACGGTTCATGAGTTATTAAATGCATGAACATGAGGGTCTAATCTGTAAAACTGGCAATCTCTGGATAATAGCTAAATTCGCAACAGAGGAAAAAACATGCATCGGGCCGAATCTGGACAGCCCAACAGAGAAAAAAAACAAAAAGATGGGGGCGCTCGGGGCTGCTCACCCTGGGCCTGGCCCAGTCGGAGGGAGAGGAAGCAGGCTGAGGCGGGGCGCTGCGCTGGAGATGGGCCTGGGATCTGGGCCGAAAGCGGGGGCGGCACGCTGGGCCTGGGAGGCCACGGCGGGGCCCAAGAGCGGGGACGCGGTCAACGCAGACGGATCGGGGCTCCTCCCGATCCTCTCCGGCGGCGGCGCGCTGGGAACTACGGCGACGGGGACGGCAGGAACCGAGGCGGCGCCGGATCTTGGGGCGGGCGGCACCGGGGCTCCTCCCTGGGGTCGGATCGAGGCAGCTGCGCTCCGGGACGGCGGCGGAAAGCGAAGGGCGACGGGGGAGGCATCCGGCGAGCTCAACGGTGGCCGGGGCCGGGTAGGGCACGAGGCGGCGAGTGGCGTCGGCGGCCGGCCGGCGTCAAGACGGCGTGCGGCGGCGCAAGGGAGGATGGAGAAGGCGGCGAGCGGGCGCGGCTCTCCGCGGGCGGCGGCGAGGTTGGGCCCCGCGGGCTCGATCTGGGCTCGCGGGCCGGCGGCGAAGTGGGGCAGCGCGGTGCCATGTGGCGCAGTGGGATTGGAGGAGGGAGGCGGTGGTGACGACGTGGCGCCTTCTGATTGGCTGGAGTGAGGTGGCGCGCGGGGGCGGACATGTCCGGTGCAGCGCGGACGCGTCCGGATGCGCGGTGGAGGAAGAAGACTAGGGTTTCATCCGCGAATTGATCCAAAATTTCGGGGAGGGGTGCTCTTTTATAGGTAGAGGGAGCTAGGAAGCTCCAAATGAGGTGCGGTTTTCGGCCACGCGATCGTGATCGAACGACCGAGATGATGGAGCTGAGTTTGGTGGGTTTTGGGTCAAAATGGAAGGATGGTGGGCTGCAACACACACGAGGCCTTTTCGGTCCCTCGGTTAACCGTTGTAGTATCAAACGAAGTCCAAATGGTACGAAACTTGACAGGCGGTCTACCGGTAGTAAACCAAGGCCGCTTGGCAAGTCTCGGTCCAATCCGGAAATGTTTAATCCCCACACACAAAAGAAAGGTAGAAAGGGACACCGGAGGAGAACGAAGCGCTGGAATGCAAAACGGACAACGGGGAAAATGCTCGGATGCATGAGACTAACATGTATGCAAATGAAATGCGCATGATGACATGATATGCAATGCATGACACGCAAGAAATGACAACGCAACACACACAAATAACTGAACGACACCTGGCACATCGGTCTCGGGGCGTTACAAACAACATGCTACAGCACTCTAAAATACATGGCAGGGATCCACTCAAGATTCTTGACAAAAGATGAACACTGAGCTATGGCTAATTCACTCAATAACAGATTCAAACAGGCATGGCAAAAGTGCAAAAGATATCAGGTTACAGACTTAGTGAAATAAACATGTCAGGAATTTAACATCAGGAAGCAATGTTTAGAGCACGATAACAACAAGCTACAGGAACATATCATGGCAAATCAAGGCATGGCATGAAGCTACTCAAAGCATACAACAAAAGTCCCTTACTGACCATGAGCCAAAAGGGATCAGAAAATACAATGGCAACCATGTGAACATAGCAATTATCGTTAACAGATTCAGACTTAGCAGAGAAACTGGAACATGGCAAAACAGATATTAAGTAGGCATGTTTACGAGCTCGATGCACTCACCTCAAAGAATTGCATGATAAACTAAGCATACACCCAGCAAGTAGACATGGCATAGAAGCTAAACATGGCAAGAGCAACATCATAGCATGCATGGATCAACTACAACAAGCTCGGCAAAAATGCTTAACATGTAAACATTCTGCCAGGAACATTTTATAGCAAAAGTAGAGCTCGATTGACTCAAGCTAGGGTGCTCCATAATTGCAAAGAAAGACATGGATGGATAGAGCACCACAATATCTACAAAACATCCTTACTGATCATGCTCAAAAGGGGCATGGATCACTCGGTAGCAACATGAATACGTGGCATAAAAATAATGGCAGGGCAAAGACAGAATATTTCTAAGTCCCTGAAATCAGCAACAATGAGAGGGCTACTTTGCATGCTTGTGCTAGTCACCATAGAGATCACAAAAAATACATGGCATACACCCCTGTAAAGATGGCATGGCATACTTCAAAACACATGTAGAGCTCGAGTTCATAGGAGGGACACATTAATCATGGCAAAAATGACAAATGTCCAATTACTGATAATAAACTGAAACTAATAGAAACTAGCACTCTTCCAACAGCATTTAGGACATCAAGATGAGCTCAAATGAACATGATGCAATGATATGAAATGAAGTACTCGTCGAGACGAAGAATTTGATATGCTACACGCCCAAAACGGAGCCACGGTTGCAGAGTTATGATGCGATGAAATAAACCAAAAATTACGGGGATTAGGTCAAAAAGTTAACCGAAAACTTAGATCTGGATCCGGATCGCATGCGTCTCGAGGTTCAACGCCGAGCTCGCCGGAGCTGCACGCGAGGTCGCCGGACTTGGGGATCCGGTCGCGAGGAAGAGGACGGAGGACGGCCGGAGTCGGGGCGGCGCCCGTGTGGTGGAGTGACGGAGCGGCGACGACGCGGCTGGGCGGTGCGGGCGAGGAGCGCCGAAGTGGCGGTCGCCGGTGCGGTGGCGCGCGGTCACCGGCGCGGAGGCGGGACGAGGCGGCGAGGAAGAGGCGGCTCGGGCGGCGCACGGGGCGCGACCCGGGAGGCGGCACTGGAGGGCCCGCCCTGGGCCGGGACGGGCCTCGGCGGCGGCGGCAGCGGCTGATTTGTCCGGCGGAGCGGGCGGACATGTCCGGCCGGCCGGGTTTTGTCCGGCGGCGCGAGGAGAGGGGAGGGGTCTAGGGTTTCGTCCGGATTTCGGGGGAGAGGGACCTTTTTATAGGTAGGAGGAGCTGGGGGGCTCCAAATTGAGCATGGTTTGCGGCCACGCGATCGTGATCGAACAGCCTAGTCGATGGAGGAGGTTTAGGTGGGTTTTAGGCCACTTTAGAGGGGTGTTGGGCTGCAACACACATGAGGCCTTTTCGGTCCCTCGATTAACCGTTGGAGTATCAAACGAAGTCCAAATGGCACGAAACTTGACAGGCGGTCTACCGGTAGTAAACCAAGGCCGCTTGGCAAGTCTCTGTCCAATTCGAAAACTTTTAGCACCCACACAACGAAAAGAGGTAGAAAGGGACACCGGAGGACATAGGAGCGCCGGAATGCAAAACGGACAACGGGGAAATGCTCGGATGCATGCGACGAACATGTATGCAAATGCAATGCACATGATGACATGATATGAGATGCATGACAAAGACAAAAGCACACGGAGACAAAATACCGACAACAACGAAATGATATAACTTAGTGCCAGAAATGGCAAGAGTTGGAATACAAATATGGCAGGTTACATACGGGGTGTTACAACACTCCACCACTACGAAAGGATCTCGTCCCGAGATCTAGGACTGGAAAAACTCCGGGTACTCAGAACGGAGGTGATCCTCGCGTTCCCAGCTGGCTTCACGGTCGGAATGATGTGACCACTTGACTTTCAGGAATTTGATAGACTTGTTGCGAGTCTTGCGCTCAGTTTCTTCAAGAATAGCAACGGGGTGCTCATGATAAGACAGGTCTTCTTGGAGATCAATCTCTTCGAAGTTGATGGTGCGGTCAGGAGTCTTGAAACACTTGCAGAGTTGAGAACGTGAAACACGTCGTGCACGTTTGCAAAGTTGGATGGAAGCTAAAGTTGATAGGAGAGATCGCCTCTTTTGCCAATGATCTTGAAAGGACCCATGTATCTAGTAGCAAGCTTCCCTTTGATACCGAAATGGCGAGTTCCTTTCATTGGAGAGACGCGGAGGTAGACATGGTCTCCATCTCGAAAGCCAAGTCACGATGCTTGCTATCATACTAACTCTTCTGGCGCGATTGCGCAGCTTTGAGATTATCACAAATGACTTTGCACATTTCTTCTGCCTCTGTGATCAAGTCATTGCCAAGGATTTGGCGTTCACCAGTCTCTGACCAGTTAAGATTAGTACGACACTTCCTGCCATAGAGAATCTCTAATGGGGCCTTGCCCAAACTCGCTTGGAAGCTGTTGTTGTAGGAGAACTCGACATATGGAAGACAATCTTCTCACTTCATACTGAAAGAAATGACACAAGCCCTGAGCATATCTTCAAGAATCTGATTTACTTGCTCGACTTGGCCACTGGTTTGAGGATGAAAAGATGTGTTGAAGTAGATGTTGGTGCCCATGGCCTTCTGAAAAGAATCCCAAAACTTAGATGTGAAGATGCTGTCATGATTTGAAGATATCAACTTCGGAATGCCATGCAGAGAGACAATCCTGGAGGTATATAGCTCTGCCAACTGAGCTGATGTGATAGATTCTTTGATAGGAAGAAAATGAGACACTTTGGTGAGCTTGTCGATGATAACAAAGATAGCATCATTGTCACGCTTGGACTTGGGAAATCCAGTCACGAAGTCCATCTCAATATGGTCAAACTTCCATTCTGGAATGGCAAGAGGTTGGAGGAGACCAGCTGGTCGTTGGTGTTTTGCTTTCACTCTTCTGCAGACATCACATTCATTCATGAACTGAGCAATCTCGCGCTTCATTCGAGTCCACCAATACTACTGCTTGAGGTCCTGGTACATCTTTGTACTTCCAGGGTGAATAGAGAGGAGTGAATTGTGAGCCTCGTTCATAATGACTTTACGAAGGTCACCTTTAGGCACAACAATGCAATCCTCGAAGAATAGAGTATCCTTGTCATCAAGACGATAACACTTGTACTTGGGTTGACTCTTGGCAATCCCAATCTTCACCTTCTTCACCATAGCATCAAGAAGTTGAGCCTCGCGAATCTGATCTTCCAAAGTAGGAGAGACTTGGAGGTTGGCAAGAAATCCTTGAGGAGCAACTTGTAGATTGAGTTTGCGGAATGCTTCACAAAGCTCCAGTTGGTAAGGCTTGAGAATCAGACTGTTACAGTAAGCCTTCCTGCTCAATGCATTAGCAATTACATTGGCCTTGCCTGGAGTATATTCTATACTCAGATTATACTCTTGAATCATTTCGACCCAACGAGTCTGCCTGAGGTTGAGGTTTGGCTGAGTGAAGATGTACTTGAGACTCTTGTGATCAGTGAAGATGTCCACTTTTCTTCCCAATAAGAGATGTCTCCAAGTTAAAAGAGCATGGACAATTACCACCAACTCGAGGTCATGAGTGGGGTAGTTCTTTTCATTGGGCTTCAACTGGCGAGAGGTATAGGCCACAACTTTCTTCTCTTGCATCAACACTGCACCAAGACCTTGAAGGGAAGCATCACAGAAGACCTCGAACGGTTTGGATTCATCAGGAGGAGTCAGAACTGGAGCAGTGACTAACTTCTCTTTCAGGGTGTTGAAAGCGATGTCACATTCAGGTGACCAGACATACTTCACATGCTTCTGGAGAAGGTTGGAAAGAGGTTTCGTGATCTTAGAGAAGTTCTCAACGAACCTTCGACAATAGCTTGCGAGCCCAAGGAAGCTGCGGAGTTGCTTCACATTCTGAGGTGGTTCCCAATTCACAATTGCAGACACCTTCTCAGGATTAACAGCTATGCCCTTGGCAGAGATGATATGCCCAAGGTAGAGAACCTAATCGAGCCAAAACTCGCACTTCGAAAACTTCGCATAGAACTGATGTTCTCTGAGCTTATCCAACACCAATCTCAAGTGCTTGGCATGATCCTCCTTGTTCTTGGAAAAGACCAAAATGTCATCGAGGTAGACCAAGACAAAGTCATTTGTGTAGGCATTGAAGATGAAGTTCATCATGCGAGAGAATGTTGGAGGAGCATTGACAAGGCCAAAAGACATGACAGTGTATTCATATGAGCCATAGCTTGTTCTGAACGTTTTCAGGGATATCTTCTTCACGAATGCGAATCTGATGATAGCCCATACGGAGATCAAGCTTGGAGAATACTTGAGCACCTTTGAGTTGTTCGAAAAGCTGATTGATGTTGGGAAGTGGGTACTTGTTCTTTATTGTCTTCTTTTTTAATGGACGGTAGTCGACACAAATTCGGTCCGTTCCATCCTTCTTCTTGACAAAAAGAACACCACAACCCCATGGAGAAGAACTTGGTCGGATGAGACCCATACGCTCTTGAATATCGAGTTGCTTCTTCAGCTCCTTCAACTCTTCAGGTCCAAGCTTGTAAGGATGTTTGCAAATAGGTTCCGTGCCAGGCTCAAGACCGATGATGAATTCAACTGGCCGGTGCGGAGGCATTCCTGGAAGCTATTCTGGAAAGACGTCTTGATACTCGCAAACGACTGGAATCTAAGAAATGGCATCCATCTCGCCCTTCTCGTTGAGAGAGAACAGTCGAATGGTATCATCACGAGCGGCAAAGATGATTACATCCTCAGACGAATGTGTCAATTGAATCTGTCTGGCAGCACAATCAAGTTGAGCCTTGTGCTTAGAAAGCCAATCCATTCCGAGAATAAGATCAATATCCGAGTCACCAAGGACATTAGGAGAAGACAAGAACTTATAGTCGCCCAACGTGATAGAAACATCCAGAATGAAAACTTGAGAAGTCATTTGTCGGGCAGGAGAGACAATAGGCAAAGGTCTCGGCAAAACATGAGTAACCAAATCATGCTTAGATGCAACAGGTCTCGAGATGAAACAATGTGATGCACCAGTGTCAAAAAGAACTTTTGCAGGAATATCATTAACAGGAAGGTTACCCATAATCACATCTGACGAGTCCTCGGCCTGAGCTGCGTTCACCATGTTGACCTTTGCAAACTTGGGGTTATGCTTGACCACTGTGGTGCTAGCAGATCTCACAGGAGGAGGAGGAGGAAGACGCCTCTGATTGAAGCATTTGTTGGCATAGTGACCCTTCTGCTAACACTTGTTGCATGTGACCTCCGAGAGTGAACGGTGATACAGAGCATGAGACGAAGTCTTGTTCTGAAAGCCTGGGTTGGGTGGGTGGGAAGATCCATTGCCACCTTTGCTCTTCTGCTGATAAGGCTGACGGAACGGAGGAGGAGGCAACCAATACTTTTGCTGCTTAGTTGCCACTTGAGTTGAGGAAGAAGGAGTTGCATCTCTGACTCGTTTCTTGGAAGCATCGCTCTTCAGCTGAGCAGTCTATTGTTTCAGTGCCATGTTGTAAAACTCATCGTACTTCTGTGGCTCAAAAAGCATGAGAGCTAGTTGAAGATCTTCTCTGAGGGCACCTCTGAACTGATAAATCATGCTCTTCTCGTTAGGGACGTCTTGCTTGGCGAAACGAGCGAGCTTCTGGAACATGATGTTATACTGGTAAATAGACAAGCTGCCTTGCTTCAGATTGCAGAACTCCTCACGCTTGCTCTCAACAACACTCTGAGGAATGTGGTGAGCTCTGAAGTCTTGACGGAATTCATTCCAAGTAATCACACGACCTCCTCTGGAATCTTTGTATTGCTGATACCATTCTGCAACTTGGTCTTTGAGTTAGAACGAAGCAAACTTGACAAAGTCCTCAGGCCTGACGTTGCTGCACTCGAAATGCTTGCAGATATCCATGAGCCAATCATCAGCTTCTGTTGCCTCGACATAGTTACTGAAGTTCTTTGGCTGGTTTGCGAGGAACTGGTTAAGTGTAGCAAACTGATTCTGATTGTTGCCATGGCCTTGATTCCCTTGGTTGCGCTCTTGCAAAATTTGCATGATCAGCTGCATGTTTGCATTGGTAGCGGCCATCATAGCTTGCCATGCCTCCGGAGGTGGAGGTGGTGGTGGCGGATCAGGATTCGAACGCGTAGGAGGAGCCATCCTGAAGAGGGTGACATCCGTTAGCATCTTGACAGACATATATTCAAGCTGAATCAAATGGATTGAAATTGCAACATATAGTATTAACATCCGAACAAAATGAACGAATGCATTCCAATTGAAATGGTCACACTTCCATAAATTGAGAAGCCACTTAGATAGAGGTAGAAGAAACAAAATAGCAAGGTACGGATATGAACAAATACTTGGTGAGGATTACCCAATCTCAAACCAAATATTCGCGGAAGAAATACTACAGCTACATGAATTCCCACCTATGAAACTCCCGAACTTTTCCGGTTATGCAATCATGTGTTGGGGATACAGGGGAAGCATAATATCTCACCCAAAGCTAGAAAATCCTACATCCAGCTGTACCCATCCTTCAACACATAACCAAGAAACCTTTGGAAATCATTTACCTCAACCTTCGGAAAGCATCCGTTATACGAGTTATGGCAATACTCTCAAACTCCCGCCCCAGTACTGGGTGGCGTCGAGGTTATCTCACCAACAATTGCATAAAAGAGATTTTCGATGTCGGCGAAACTCAGGTATTCCAGAATTGCAACGATAAAATTGTGACGACAACACCTCGGAGCTCAACTCCCCGGGACACCACCACAACCCCTAAATGTTAGGAGGCACCAAGAACAATGTTCTCGTCACAAAACCATCGGAATGATTCTAAGATACCCGCGTTAACCTAAATTTTTTTAGTGAAATTTGAGAAGAGAAGAGTCAAAACTCTACGTCAGGATGCCTCACCAGAGCGACGAAGGGACTGAGGAGTAAAAAGAATCCTACTCTCCGATATATATAATCCTAAATGACTCAAAACATTTTTCTAGACTCAACAATGCTAGTGATTCGATCAAGCAGGGGGCTCCTAAGGTCGGGGAAGGCTCTGATTACCAACTTGTAACACCCACGATGCGGCTATATCTCCCACGTGTCGAAGCAAGACTTAGAGGCATAACCGCATTGTAAGCAATGTCGCAAGTGAGGTAATCTTCACACAACCCATGTAATAAATAAGGAAAAGAGATACATAGTTGGCTTACACTCGCCATGTCACACAATAGCATAAAACATTACATTCATCCAGATACAGTCAAGGTCCGACTACGGTACCAAAATAAAGAACAACCCCAAATGCGACAAAGTCCCCGATCGCCCCAACTAGGCACCACTAGTGATCGTCTGGAAAGGAAATGTAGTATCGTCCTGAGTCCTCATCGAACTCCCACTTGAGCTACGTCGAATCTCCTAGAGCGGTATCAGCGGTTCCTGCATCTGGTTTTGGAAGTAAACTATGAGTCACGGGGACTCAGCAATCTCACACCCTCGCGATCAAGACTATTTAAGCTTGTAGGAAGGGTAAAAGTATGAGGTGGAGCTGCAGCAAGCGACTAGCATATTTGGTGGCTAACATACACAAATGAGAGCGAGAAGAGAAGGCAAAGGCACGATCAACGAACTATGATCAAGAAATGATCCTAGAACAACCTGCGTCAAGCATAACTCGAGACCGTGTTCTCTTCCCGGACTCCGCCGAAAAGAGACCATCACGGCCACACATCCTGTTGATTCATTTTAATTAAGTTAAGTTTCAGGTTTTCTACAACCGGACATTAACAAATTCCCATCTACCCATAACCGCGGGCACGGCTTTCGAAAGTTCAAATCCCTGCAGGGGTGTCCCAACTTAGCCCATCACAAGCTCTCACGGTCAACGAAGGATATTCCTTCTCCTAAGACAATCCGATCAGACTCGGAATCCCAGTTACAAGACATCTCGACAATGGTAAAACAAGTCCAGCAAAGCCACCCGAATGTGCCGACAAATCCTGATAGGAGCTGCACATATCTCATTCTCAGGGCACACATGATAAGCAATCCGTACAACTAAAACTAGCCCTCAAGTTTCCCCAAGGTGGTGCTGCAAGGGGCTCTAGTTTGGACCAACACTCATAGGAGCACTGGCCCGGGGGGTTTAAATAAAGATGACCCTCGGGCTCCGGAAACCCAAGGGAAAAAGAGGCTAGGTGGAAAATGGTAAAACCAATGTTGGGCATTGCTGGAGGAGTTTTATTCAAGGCGAACTGTCAAGGGGTTCCCATTATAACCCAACCGTGTAAGGAACGCGAATTCAAGGAACATAACACCGGTATGACGGAAACTAGGGCGGCAAGAGTGGAACAAAACACCAGGCATAAGGCCGAGCCTTCCACCCTTTACCAAGTGTATAGATGCATTAAAGTAGACAAGATAATATAATGATATCCCAACAATAAACATGTTCCAACAAAGAACAAACGCCAATCTTCACCTGCAACTAGCAACGATATAAGAGGGGTTGAGCAAAGCGGTAACATAGCCAAACAACGGTTTGCTAGGACAAGGTGGGTTAGAGGTTTGACATGGCAATATGGGAGGCATGATAAGCAAGTGGTAGGTATCGTAGCATAGGCATAGCAAAAGAGCGAGCATCTAGCAAGCAAAGATAGAAGTGATTTCGAGGGTATGGTCATCTTGCGTGCAAAGTTCTCCAAGTTGACATCAGCTAGATCCTCGCAAGTGTACTCAACGGGCTCCTCGATCACGTACTCGTCTCCCGGCTCTACCCAAGAAAGAACAACAAGCAAAGGGAGACACAATCAACCATGTGCAATGCACAAACAACATGATGCGAAACATGTCATGATATGCGGGATGCGATATGCGATGCATATGCATGATTCGGAACGGAATGATTGAACCTGGCCTCAACTTGGAAAACAAAGAGTGCCACTGGAAAGAGGAGTTGATTTCGGTCGAAATCGATATAAAGATCACCGGAATCGGATGCACGGTTTGGAAATGACAAGCAAAACAAATATGGCACCGATCTGCGATTAACAGCACGAGGCCATCTAAATGCATCAAGAACAACATGCTACAGCACTCTAACATAACAACAAAATACATGTCAGGGATCCACTCAAGATGCTTGACAAGAGATGAACACTGAGATACGGCTAATTCACTAAATAGCATGTTCAAACAAGCATGGCAAAAGTGCAAAAGATATCAGGTTACAGACTTGGTGAAATAAACATGTCAGGAATTTAACATCAGGAAGCAATGTTTAGAGCACGATAACAGCAAGCTACAGGAACATATCATGGCAAAGCAAGGCATGGCATGAAGCTATTCAAATCATACAGCAAAAGTCACTTACTGACCATGAAGCCAAAAGGGATCAGAAAATACAATGGCAACCATGTGAACATAGCAATTATCGTTAACAGATTCAGACTTAGCAGAGAAATTGGAACATGGCAAAACAGATATTAAGTACGCATGTTTACGAGCTCGATGCACTCACCTCAAAGCATTGCATGATAAACTAAGCATACACCCAGCAAGTAGACATGGCATAGAAGCTAAACATGGCAAGAGCAACATCATAGCATGCATGGATCAACTACAACAAGCTCGGCAAAAATGCTTAACATGTAAACATTCTACCAGGAACATTTTATGGAAAAAGTAGAGCTCTATTGACTCAAGCTAGGGTGCTCCATAATTGCAAACAAAGACATGGATGGATAGAGCACCACAATATCTACAAAACATCCTTACTGATCATGCTCAAAAGGGGCATGGATCACTCGGTAGCAACATGAATACATGGCATAAAAATAATGGCAGGGCAAAGACTTAGAATATTTCTAAGTCCCTGAAATAAGCAACAATGAGAGGGCTACTTTGCATGCTTGTGCTAGTCACCACAGAGATCACAAAAAATACATGGCATAGACCCCTGTAAAGATGGCATGGCATACTTCAAAACACATGTAGAGCTCGAGTTCATAGGAGGCACACATTAATCATGGCAAAAATGACAAATGTCCAATTACTGATAATAAACTGAAACTAATAGAAACTAGCACTCTTCCAACAGCATTCAGGACATCAAGATGAGCTCAAATAAACATGATGCAATGAGACAAAATGAAATACTCGTCGAGGCGAACAATTTGATATGCTACACGCCCGAAACGGAGCCACGGTTGTAGAGTTATGATGCGATGAAATAAGCCAAAAATTATGGGGATTAGGTCAAAAAGACAACCGAAAACTCAGATCTGGATCCGGATCGCACGCATATCGAGGTTCAATGCCGAGCTCGCCGAAGCTGCACGTGAGGTCACCGGACTTGGGGATCCGGTCGCGAGGAAGAGGACGGAGGACGGCCGGAGTCAGGGCGGCGCCGGTGTGGTGGAGCGGCGACGACGCGGCAGGGCGGCAAGGGCGAGGAGCACCGGAGTGGCGGTCGCCGGTGCAGTGGCGCGCGGTCGCCGGCGTGGAGGCGGGACGAGGCGACACGCTGAGGAAGAGGCGGCTCGGGCGGCACACGGGGCGCGGCCCGGGAGGCGGCGCGGGAGGGCCCGCCCTGGGCCGGGACGGGCCTCGGCGGCGGCGGTGGCTGCGGTGCCACTTGGCAGCGGCTGATTCGTCCGGCGGAGCGGGCGTACGTGTCCAGCCGGCCGGGTTTTGTCCGGCGGCGCGAGGAGAGGGGAGGGGTCTGCGGTTTCAACCGGATTTCGGGGGAGAGGGACCTTTTTATAGGTAGGAGGAGCTAGGGGGCTCCAAATTGAGCACGGTTTGCGGCCATGCGATCGTGATCGAACGGCCTAGAAGATGGAGGAGGTTTAGGTGGGTTTTGGGCCACTTTGGAGGGGTGTTGGGCTGCAACAGGCACGAGGCCTTTTCGGTCCCTCTGTTAACCGTTGGAGTATCAAATGAAGTCCAAATGGCACGAAACTTGGCAGGCGGTCTACCGGTAGTAAACCAAGGCCTCTTGGCAAGTCTCGGTCCAATTCGAAAACGTTTAGCACCCACACAACGAAAAGAGGTAGAATGGGACACCGGAGGACATAGGAGCGCCGGAATGCAAAACGGACAACGGGGAAAATGCTCGGATGCATGCGACGAACACGTATGCAAATGCAATGCACATGATGACATGATATGAGATGCATGACAAAGACAAAAGCACACGGAGACAAAAACCCAACAACGAGGAAATGACATAACTTAGTGTCGGAAATGGCAAGAGTTGGCATACAAATATAGAAGGTTACATATGGGGTGTTACACCAGGGTTCCCGGCGTCTGGACCCAGACGCTAGGGACCCTGGCGTCTGGCCCCTCGACTCCGCAAAACTTCCTTTTGCGCTTTCCAAAAACCTTGTGGGCTTTCCCCTTTGGCCCAAATAAAGTGTTTTCGTACCCAAACATTTCGAGAAACATCCAGAACCCCTTCCCATGAATTCCGGAACCCTTCAGGAGACCAAACACTATTATCCCATATAACAAACTTTATCTCAGGACCATTCCGGAGTTCCTCGTCATGTCCGTGATCTTATCTGGAACTCCGTACAACATTCGGTTACCAACATTCATAACTCATAAATACTATATCATCAACGAACGTTAAGTGTGCGGACCCTACGGGTTTGAGAACTATGTAGACATCACCGAGACACTTCTCTGGTCAATAACCAATAGCGGAACCTGGATGCCCATATTGGCTTTGACATATTCTACGAAGATCTTTATCGGTCGAACCGCATAACATACGTTGTTCCCTTTGTCATCGGTATGTTACTTGCCCGAGATTTGATCGTCGGTATCTCAATACCTAGTTCAATATCATTACCGGCAAGTCTCTTTACTCATTCCGTAATGCATCATCCCATAACTAACTCATTAGTTACATTGCTTGCAAGGCTTATAGTGATGTGCATTACCGAGAGGGCCGAGAGATACCTCTCCGACAATCGGAGTGACAAATCCTAATCTCGATCTATGCTAACTCAACAAGTACCATCAGAGACACCTGTAGAGCACCTTTATAATCACCCAGTTACGTTGTGTCGGCGTTCTGGGAATGGGAGTCCCCATACTTGCCTGCCTACGGCCCACGACGTGGCTGGGCTAGCAAGTCTGTACGGCCTATCTTCATTGACAAGGCATTCAAGACCCTCAGGAGGGGCCAAGCCTCGCGAGGCAGATGACGCAAGACCTCCTCAGGAGCGGCCTCGCCAGGCAGGCTCACGAGGGGCGGAGAGATCAAGGCAAGGAAAACCTCGCGAGGTTCTCATGACGTGAGCCATGACGTCGAGACCAGGCGGGCGTCAGGCGGGCTCCAGCACGCGTAGCGTCCTTGTTTCCTCTTTGGTGCTAGGGGGCAAGCGCAGGCACGGAGTACCAAGGCAATAGGCAAAGGTTTCCATGCCATTGCAACGAGATTAGGACCAGCGGGACGCCAAGATGGAGGTCACCATGGAGCTCAGGACAGCATCACCACCAGAGCCTTTTGCAGGCGAAGACCACTTTTGTCAGGATAAGTTGTACTAGTTGTCCCCTTTCAAATTGGCCGTCGTTGGCTCCCTTCCCGCTCAATACTTGGGGAGAGGACCTAGGCCTCTATAACTAGGACTAGCCACCACCATAGGCGGGGACAGATCATCAAGATCATACCTAACCACACAAGAGCTGCAAGCACAAGAACACCTCAACCTCAGAGGTTGTTCTTCCCCTTGTACTGTTCATCATTAGCCCAAGAGGCAATCCACCACCACCACACTAGAGTAGGGTATTACACCACAACGGTGGCCCGAACCGGTATAAATCTTGTGTCTTTCTGTGTTGCGAGTTCGTTGAGTTCGTCCACGAGACCTTAGAGAGCTAGGGTGTGGATTGGTAGGGAGGAAACCTTCGCACGCACCCTAGTGTTCAAACCTTGAGGGTTTTGCCGGAACCCATGATCCGACATTTGGTGCGCCAGGTAAGGGTGCGTCGTAGCTTCACTTCCGTCGATGTGCGCTTCGTCCCCACCGCGCTTCGCCCACATGGCAGGCGCCCTGCCGCCGACTCCGATGGCCAGCGTTGACGACGGGGCCAGGGGGCTTCGAGCCCTGGCCCCCGCCCTGCGGTGGGTGCAGTGGCCGCCCAAGTTCAAGCTGGAGATGCCACCGCGCTACGACAGCGCGGCGGACCCATCGGCTTTCCTGTTAGCGTACGAGGAGGCCGTCCTCGAAGCCGGGGGTGATGACAAGGTCATGGCCAACTAGCTTCCCATGGCCCTCGCCAGCGAGCCGCGTGCCTGGCTGCTCAACCTTCCCAGATCCACGGTGGCGTCTTGGGAGGAGCTGCGCGACCTCTTCACTGCACGCTACGCGGCACGGGCGCACCACGCGGTCGCGGCCCTGCTAGGCGGCTCACAGGCGCCGCCTTCAGAGCGCCACATCAAGTCATTCCTTCACCAGATTGGTGCATCTTCCACGCGCTCGGGGGCTCCGCTGGGCTGGGCCGCGCCTGAGGCCGACCTCACCTTCAGCTCAGAAGACCACCCCGTCACCACCACCGGCTCAGGCATGCTTCCGATGCTCTGCACGCCCACCATCTGCAACGTGGCCGTCACCAAGACCCTCATCGACAGCGGCGCTGGCCTCAACTTGCTCTCCATGGAGGCCTTCAGCCTTCTTCACGTGTCGCTCGAGCGACTCAGCCTCAGCATGCATTCTCAGGAGTTGGTGGCGGCGCTGCCCGCTCCCTGGGGCAGATCCGCCTTCCTGTCACCTTCGGCACGTGCGACAACTACCGTACCGAGCTGGTCGACTTCGACATCACCCGCATCGGCCTCCTGTACAACGCCATCCTCAGGTACCCAGCTCTGGCCCAGTTCATGGCGGCGACTTATCCAGCCTACAGCCTCATGAAAATGCCTGGAAGCAAAGGTGTCCTCACCGTCAAGGGGGACACCAAGGAGGTCATGACGGTGCTCAAACTTGCCTTCAGGACCGCTGCGGTGGCGCAGCCCATCGGCATCGGTGCCCCCGAGGCCAAGGAGGCCGCGCCAACCAAGAAGAAGCAGTTGTTCACCCAAGACAAGGCAGAGACCAAGCAGGTGCCGGTTGACGAGGACGGCTCCTCAGGAGCCACCTTCACCATAGGTGCCCGCCTCAACCCCAGCCAAGAGGAAGCATTGATGAAGTTCTTGCACGCGAACTAGGACATATTCGCATGGGAGCCCAATCAGCTGGTGGGGGTCCCGAGAGAGGTGATTCAGAACCACTTAAGGGTGTGCCCCAATGTGCGCCCTGTGAAGCAGCGAGCAAGGCGGCAGTCCATGGAGAAGCATGCCTTCATCGTCCAAGAGACCCGCAAGTTGGAGGCGGCAGGTGCCATTCGTGAGGTTAGGTACCCCGAATGGCTGGGGAACCCGGTCGTCGTGCCAAAGAAAGGCGGGAAGGAGCGAATGACTTCACCAACGTCAACAAGGCGTGCCCTCAAGATCCGTTCCCTCTCCCGCGCATCGACCAGATCGTCGACTCCACCGCCGAGTGCGACCTACTGTGCTTCCTGGATGTGTTCTCAGGGTATCACCAAATCAAGATGGCGGTGGAAGATGTAGAGAAGACAGCCTTCTTGACTCCATGTGGGGTGTACTGCTACACCTGTATGCCCTTTGGATTGCGCAACGCGGGTGCGACCTTTCAGCGGCTGATGCACATTGCCTTAGGGCGGCAGCTCGGGAGGAACACGGAGGCCTACGTCGACGACATTGTGGTGAAGTCTCGGGAGGCGAGAACCTTGATCCAAGACCTGGAGGAGACCTTCAAAAGCCTGTGCCAGGTGAACTTGCGGCTTAAACCGGAAAAGTGTGTGTTTGGTGTCCCTTCCGGCAAGCTGCTGGGATTCCTCGTGTCACACAGAGGGTGTCGGTGTCAAAACTGGTGGATCTCGGGAAGGGGGTCCCGAACTGTGCGTCTAAGGCGGATGGTAACAGGAGGCAAGGGACACGATGTTTACCCAGGTTCGGGCCCTCTCGATGGAGGTAATACCCTATGTCCTGCTTGATTGATCTTGATGATATGAGTATTACAAGGCTAAACCCTAGAAACTAGCCTATGGTATGATTGTATGTTTTCCTACGGACTAAACCCTCCGGTTTATATAGACACCGGAGGGGGCTAGGGTTACACAGAGTCGGTTACAAGGGAGGAGATATACATATCCGTATTGCCAAGCTTGCTTTCCACGCCAAGGAGAGTCCCATCCGAACACGGGAGGAAGTCTTCAATCTTGTATCTTCATAGTCCAACAGTCCGGCCAAAGGATATAGTCCGGCTGTCCGGAGACCCCCTAATCCAGGACTCCCTCAGTAGCCCCTGAACCAGGCTTCAATGACAATCAGTCCGGTGCGCAGATTTGTCTTCGGCATTGCAAGGCGGGTTCTTCCTCCAAATACTCCATAGAAGATTTTGAACACAAGGATAGTGTTCGGCTCTGCAAAACAAGTTCCACATACCACCGTAGAGAGGATAATATTTCCACAAATCTAATCTGCTGACATGTTTAGCAACATGACATCATGCCATGGCCCGGTAATTATTCGAACCGCTTTTCTCAACCAGCACTGCACATATCGTGAGGCAGTTTTATTGACACGTCTTGTCGAAGCAGAGATCGTGTCCCCCTTATTATGGGATTCTCATCAATACAGACGTGGGTAACCTAATCGTGCCCATTGGTATGACTCCTCGATTTTAGGCAAGTCACAAACGGCCACGAGGAGGACGCTTGATATTCACCCTCTTTATAAAGGGGCCAAGGCCTGTCCTTTTTCCTCTCGTGCTCAATCGAATTCTTCCCCTGCCTCGAGTTCCAACACCCAAGGCTCAGGTCAGGTGCTTCGGACCTTCAACCATGTCCAGATCCAACCTTCAAGATCGGTGGATGCCTTCCTCTGTCACAGAGGAAGACATCAAGAAGCTAAGAGAGGCCAGGTATTTGACTATCGAAATCTCGCACAGGTTGCCTGCTCGAGGGCAGGTCATTCCCACTCCCGAACCCGGCGAGAGCGTTGTATTCATCTCTCACTTCCTCCGAGGGCTAGGCCTCGCTCTGGATCCCTTTGTTAGGGGGCTCATGTTCTATTATGGGCTGGATTTCCATGACCTGGCCCCGGATTCCCTTCTTCACATCTCGTCGTTCATCGTCGTGTGTGAGGCCTTCCTCCGCATTACCCCACACTTCGGCCTGTGGCTCAAGACATTCAATGTGAAGCCGAAGATGATCGAGGGGCGACACACAGAGTGTGGAGGTGCCGTAATAAGCAAAAACGCTAATGTTCCATGTCCAGAGGGTTCCTTCCCTGAGGTGTCCAGTTTATGGCAACGGGAGTGGTTTTATATCACAGCTCCCCGGAGCACCAAGTGGGTAGCCACCCCAGCCTTTCGCTCGGCCCTCCCACCACAACTGATGTCATGGATCAACAAGGGGCTGGACTGGGGGCCAGTAAAGGATGTGCCGATATTGTAGAGTCGCATCCGAGATCTCCTTGAGAGAGATGCCAGCCTGGTCACGGTAATGCAAGTCATGCTAGTTCGTCGAGTCCCGCCTTGCAAACATCGACCCCTTCGTATGTGGGAATTTAACCCGGAAGGACCGCGAACTATTCAGCATTTCCCCAGCATGACGCTCAAGGAGATGTACAAATTGTTCTTCAGACCACAAATAAAGTGTCCGGACAGCACCGAGGATGCGGGTCTGAGCTGTAATCGCCCAGATACCCAAGTAAGTAATCCTACGGCCGAACATGCTGTCTTTTTATTTATCCCAACATCATTCTAAAAAGTCACTCTTTGACCAGGACTGGGTAACAAAGGCGAAGATGATCAGGTATTCGGCCCCCCTTCCCGAAGGCTCGACCAATCCAGTACTAGCCAGAATGCTCGAGCCGACGCCTTATCAGGCACCCTCAGGGGAAGATAAAGGGGGGAATAAGGAGGCTGAAAGCAGGCCTCACTCAGTATTCATCCAAACCGGGGGAATTAGTGCCTCCGTGAAGGAGGATAACCAGGGAGAAGAATCTAAAATTCACTCTCCCCAAGGAAGGAAGAGGACCACCTCTAAAGACCCGGATACAAAGGTTTCCAAACGGGGGAAGAAATCTTCGCCAGAGGGTCCTGCCTCGGAGGGCACTCCTGCCGCACAGTGCCTGCAAGGGGATCAGCCCTCTACCGACCTGTAAGTAAACAAAAGGTATTAATGGTAAAAATATCCTACCTTACTTCTGAAGAAAATAACCGAAGCATATATCTTGTAGTTCGGATCGCAGCCCTTCTTGACAGAGTTCGTCTTCGGGGGATCTTCTTCCGGAGATGATGGAGAGAGAAACACCTCCCCCTGCCACCCCGCCTCATGAAGCGGGCGACCATGAAGTGTCGTCGCGGAGGGTTTCTCCTGATCTGCCAAGGCCAGAGGGTAATCCTTCGGCCACCCGAAGTCCAAAGTATTCGGCTCCTAAAGAGAGCAACAGAAAGAGTCCGGAACCATCCGGTGTGTGATCAAACGCAATGAGGGATCTTTTGGAGCAAGCGGCCATCTCAAAAGCGCATCGTACGCTGATGAGTACGGTGATTGAGAGGATTTCATCCGCCGAGAGCGGGTTGCATGAAGCTTTCATGAGTCTGCTGAAAGGCTTTGAGGTACGTGAAATAGTGTATGTTTTTGACAGTACCGCACACGTTAGGTGTGCCCTATGAAGATAGTAGCCCCTGAGACTCTGGTTGCCGTCGAGAATGGTGGCAAACAGAGGATCATAGTCCCAGGTAATAATCAGGCCACCTTCATGTGCAGGTGGCTGAAGGTCCGGTGGCTAGCCTGACTAGTGAGTTTGCCGAGCTGAAGCGGCAACTTGATGCGGCAGATGCCGACATCATGCTTGTTAACAAGCGGCTCGACGAGGCATAGGGTATGTGATTTCTCTGGTGATCAACACATAGTAAGAGGAGAATGATGCTAGTATCTTTAATATGTTGTGACTGCAGATGGAGCTGCCACCGTGGAGACCCTTCAAGCGGAACTTGCCCGAGCCAGAGAACAAGCCAGGAATAGTGATACGGCCGCTCTAAAGGCGGTCGAAGAGCTAAGTCCCGAACAGGCTGCGCATTACCAAAGCAAGGAAAAAATAGCCAAGATGGCCGTTGAGTTGAAAGATGCCGCCGACCATTACCAGCTTCTTGAAGAAGAAAGCCGGTCGAAGGCGGTGGACCTAGAGAAGGCCATGGTAGCAGCCAAGGAAGCCCGCTCTAAAATCAGAGCGACGAAGGAGGAGCTACGTCAAGCTGGAGATATCGCGGCTGGGAAGCCCTTTTTTTTGCGGACGAAGTTCGGAGATCCGAAGTATGCCCCTCTTGATCAACTATGGAGCTTTGCAGATGCATACGTGGATTTGGCAGCCAGTGATGCCGATGCGGCCGAGTACTTCAAAGATCAAAAAGATCGTGAAGTGGAAAGGCTATTCTGGTCACAGTTCCATGTTCCAGTGCGTCCGCTACTCTTGAATGAGCGAATGGCCGAGTGGGCCGGGCTCCATAGGTTGTCCGGGCTTGCCATGAGGTCTGTTGTGGATCATCTGTGGCCGGAGGGGCCAAGGCCGAATAGTTATTTTAGTCTAGTGCAACAGTTCCTTGGTGTTGTGTCGCATATCGACACTATGAAGAGGTCGGCGTGCATAGAGGGTGCGCGTATGGCACTTGCTCGTGTCAAGACATACTGGGCAGAGATGGAGGCCACCACAATTGCAACCCAGAGTTCGGCCGTAGGCCGAGTACCTGCCGAGCAGTACTTTGAAGAAGTCCTTGAAGGCGCTCGTTCAATAGAGGCTCAGTGCTCGAAGAATATTATGTTCTAGTGACATGTATTCCCATTGTAAAAACAATGTTCTATTGAATTATAAAGGATGTGTTTATACTTTTTCCTGAAAGTATTATGATGCCTCATGTGCAACCGTTTATGTATATATGTATATAACCTGAAAGTTTGCAGTCGTCGGCTTCAGCCCCCACGCATATAATGCGGGGGTGTTCGCAAAAAACGCATATTCACACTTGATCCAACGTCTTGGTCCATTAAGGAGGTGGTAGCGCAGCGAACAAGGCAATCGGACTATATTGCTTTAACACTTTCACTTAGCCATAGGAGTTTGACGGTGGTACTACTATATAGCCCCTGGTACCTCCGCACTCATCCGAATACGGTGCGCGTACGTACATGACCGGGAAACGTCCCTTTATTAATGCGGAGGAATCCCGAAGATTCCGCTAAGTCATCAAGTGGTTGACCAGTCTCGCGCTTTATCATGACAGTCAGTTTTCGGCATTCTCTACTAAGGTGCTCATCCGGATGAACCAGGGCACAATTGTAGTAGTTCTCCCGGTGCCGCCTTAGCCGATAGAGCGGAACGTAAGGTAGCAAAACACGGGAGTCGGGCAAACCCAACATTTGACCAAAGTCATGATTCAGAGCTGATGCATATAAGGCCAAACTCGCGACGCCGAACACTCCCTAAGGTATTCGGTCTTTATAATATATTCTGGGCTGAACGATGCCCTTAATAATAAACCATGCATGTCCAGGTACGTGCAGTAGTCTGACATGGCGAAATGCCAATAACGCCAGCATCCTTCTTGGTTGTATTGAGTCTCCGAAGGATGTGAACAACAAGAGACAGTAAAAAAGGTTTACGCAGGGTCTTAATCTAAAAAGAAACCTTTGAGCGGGTCCCTGCTCCACGTCTGCGCATGTGTCTCCATTGTGCCATGTCCTGGATGGGTGTAGCACGATTGTCATCTATAAAAGAGAAGAACTTAGGTGAAAGTTGTCGTGCCAAAAAAATAAAAAAATGGTTATTCTCGATAAACCATTATAATTCAAGATAATTCAAGTTGAGCGAACTAGCCCTGATTACACGCGGGAAGCTCCTGGTACCGTCTATGATGGTTTAACCATCAAACCAATCTCAGGTATATCTAATGATGCGCCGGACTCGCCTAACTGTGTCCACGGTCTTGACGACCTGTCATTTATTCTGGTTGGTGAGGCCGTCTAGTGCTCGGCTATTAAAGCCGCCGCACGTTCTTCCGCGTGTAGAGAACATTCAATATTTCCACTAACTGTGATGGTACCACATGGACCCGGCATCTTAAGCTTAAGAGAAGCATAATGTGGAACCGCATTAAAACGAGCGAAAGCTGTTCTTCCGAGTAGTGCTTGATAGCCGCTTCGGAATGGATCAATGTCGAAGTCTAACTTCTCATTTCGGTAGTTGTCGGGTGAACCAAACACAAACTCTAGTATTAGAGAGCCCGTGGAGCAGGCCTCTGGGCCTGGTATTACTCCCTTGAAGATAATATTACCGTGGCTGATTTTTGTCGGGTCTATCCCCATTTCGCGGACTGTGTCCTGATATATCAGATTAAGACTACTGTCGCCGTCCATAACGACTCGTGTGAGATGGTATCCGTTTACTATTGGGTCTAACACCAAGGCAACCAATCCTTCATGCCGGATGTAGTGCTTTGCTGGCGAGGTTCGTCCTTGTCTTGGCTTGGTGTCTCCCTCCCCTTGTGTTCGGCGTTTAGCTTACCAGCCGGCTTGAAGACCCAGCATTCTCTGTGGGTGTGATTTGCAGGTTTATCAGGGGTGCCATGAATCTGACATAGTTTGTTTAGAATCTTTTTTAGGCTGGACGGTCCATCTCTGCTGACTTTGAAAGGCTTTTTCCGCTGACCTGGTCGAGAGCCCCTGAATCCGGTGTTTACCGCCGTATTAACTGGGATATCTTCTTTATTTTGATGCTTGCTTTTACTGCATCATGGTTTTCCATTGCTATCCGTGACTTCGGCTGTGCTTGGATCGCTGGTGCTACTGCGGGCTAACCAGCTATCTTCGCCCGCGCAAAAGCGGGTCATGAGGCTTGTCAGGGCTGCCATTGTTCTTGGTTTTTCTTGGCCGAGGTGTCTGGCGAGCCATTCCTCTCGGACGCTGTGCTTGAAAGCTGCTAAGGCTTTAGCGTCCGGGCAGTCGACGATTTGGTTATTCTTAGTGAGAAACATGTTCCAAAGCTTTCAGGCTGACTGTCCAGGCTGTTGAATTATATGACTTAAATCATCTGCATCCGGAGGTTGGACATAGGTCCCTTGAAAATTAGCCTGAAAAGCATCCTCGAGCTCCTCCCAACTTCCAATTCAATTTTCGGGGAGGCTTTTCAGCCAGTGCCGAGCTGGTCCTTTAAGCTTGAGGGGGAAGTACTTGATGGCGTGGAGATCGTCTCCGCGAGCCATATGGATATGGAGGATAAAGTCCTCAATCCAGACCCCAGGGTCTGTGGTCCTGTCGTACGCCTCTATGTTCACTGGTTTAAATCCTTTTGGAAATTCATGGTCCAGCACCTCATCGGTGAAACATAGGGGGTGTGTGGCACCCCTGTATTTGGATGTATCACGGCGTTCATACGGTTGTAGTATTCGGTTTTGATTTTGTGCCGGAGCGCGCTTCCTAGGTCCATAAATGGATCTGGTCATACTGGATTTTTGGCGCAAGTCTTCACGTAGATCGTGTGTTGACTTATGTGCGGCCTTGTTTGCCTCTCTATCGTGGCCACAAGATGGTTGATCCGGCCGGTTGGTCGTTTTATTTTTCGGCTGTGTGGGCTCTAAGGCCTCATCGTCAAATTCAGGCAGTAGCTTGCACTTTGGATAGCTCTTTGTGTGGTAACTTCCACCGTACTTTTCTTCGTTGTCGAGCACTTTGTTCCATCTGCAGCTGAGCGTATTTTGTGCGGCCTTAAGCCTTTGCTTCTGCTTCTTCAGACTCCTCGCTGTGGCAATAAGCCTTCTGCGGAGGTTCTCTTGTTCCAAGTGCCTTTCCGGGATGATGTGTGCATCTTCGTCCAGACTGTTTTCTCCCCGGAGAGAGGTTGATGAGCTTTATCCTCGGCGTCGCCGTGTTCGGATATTGGATCCGTACTATGTTCGCCATTTGCAGTTTAGTTGTGGTCTGCCGCTGGGTCAATATGGTCGTCGTTTCCTCTGGAGTCAACTGGGGTGTTATTTTCTCTTGTGCTATTATCGCTGTTTTTTCTATGGCGAGACTTAGAGCGGCGCCGCTGACGTTGGCGCTTGGGTTGCTTCTTGGAGGGGTCATCCTCCGCTGTCTCGTCACCATTGCCTTCTTTGGGGGTGTCCACCATGTATATATCATATGATGGGGTGGCTGTCCAGCGCTCTGTGGGCACTGGTTCCTATTCCTCTCCTGCATCGTCGTCCATGCCGTCGATGTCTTCAGAGTCGAAATCGAGCATGTCGGTTAATTCGTCGACAGAGGCTACTAAGTGGGTGGTGGGTGGGTAGCGAATTTCTTCGTCGTCCGCATCCCATCCTAGCCGGACATAGTTCGGCCAAGGTTCTCCTGACAAAGAGAGGGACCTTAATGAATTTAGCACATCGCCCCAAGGCGAGTGCTGAAAGATATCCGCGGAGGTGAACTCCATGATCGGTGCCCAATCGGATTCGATGGGCACGGATGCAGGCAGTTCGGAGCCCGTGGTCGGGGACGAATCCAATGGTTCGGCAACACGGCTCTCGTAAGGGGTGAAGTCAGTATCCGGCTCTATCGCCACTGAGAGTGCAGCCTCCATGGTGGGGTCTATCGACACATCCTTAGATGGCGCAATTTGCTCCGGATTGAAGGCCGGAGTAGTTGCGGGTGTGATCTCCCGAACACTGTCCAACGGCAGAGCTAAATCATGCTCGTCGTGATCGTGCGGCGCACCTGACATGGGCTCGAATCCGTCAAAGATCAAGTCTCCGTGGATGTCGGCAGTGTAGTTTAAGTTTCCGAACCTGACCTGACGGCCAGGGACGTAGCACTCGATTTGCTCCAGATAGCCAAGCGAGTTGGCCCACAATGCGAAGCCGCCGAATACGAAGATCTGTCCGGGGAGGAAAACCTCACCCTAGACCGCATCGTTACCGATGATCGAAGGAGCCATCAAGCCTTACGGTGAAGGCACATTGGAACTCTCAATGAAAGCACCAATGGCGATGTCAAAACCGGCGGATCTCGGGTAGGGGGTCCCGAACTGTGCATCTAAGGTGGATGGTAACAGGAGGCAAGGGACACGATGTTTACCCGGGTTCAGGCCCTCTCGATGGAGGTAATACCCTACGTCCTACTTGATTGATCTTGATGATATGAGTATTACAAGAGTTGATCTACCACAAGATTGTAGAGGCTAAACCCTAGAAGCTAGCCTATGGTATGATTGTATGTTTTCCTACGGACTAAACCCTCCGGTTTATATAGACACTGGAGGGGGCTAGGGTTACACAGATTCGGTTACAAGGGAGGAGATCTACATATCCGTATTGCCAAGCTTGCTTTCCATGCCAAGGAGAGTCCCATCCGGACACAGGACGAAGTCTTCAATCTTGTATCTTCATAGTCCAACAGTCCGGCGAAAGGATATAGTCCGGCTGTCCGGAGACCCCCTAATCCAGGACTTCCTTGGAGGGATCGAGGCGAACCCGGAGAAGATCAAGGCCATTGAGGGCATGAGCCCTGTCGGATGTGGGGTTCCGGCAAACCCTTAAGGTTCGAACACTAGGGTGCACGCTGTCGGATGTGGGGTTCCGGCAAACCCTTAAGGTTCGAACACTAGGGTGCGCGCGAAGTCTTTTCCTCCCACCAATTTACGCCCTAGCTCTCTAAGATCTCGCGGACGAACTCGACGAACTTGCAATATGGAAAGACACAAGATTTATACTAGTTCGGGCCACCGTTGTGGTGTAATACCCTACTCAAGTGTGGTGGTGGTGGATTGCTTCTTAGGCTGATGATGAACAATACAATGGGAAGAACAGCCTCCTGAGCTTGAGGTGTTCTTGTGCTTTGCTAACTTGTGAGGCTGAGAGTGATCTCAGATCTCTCTCCCTGCCTATGGTGGTGGCTAGTCCTACTTATAGAGGCCCTAGTCCTCCTCCCAAATCTTGAGCGGGAAGGGAGCCAACAATGGCGGGCCAATTTGAAGGGGGACAACTAGTACAAGCTATCCTCACAAAAGTAGACTTCGCCTACCAAAGGCTCTGGTGGTGACGCCCTCTGGGCTCCACGATGACCTCCGTCTTCCCGTCCTTCTGGTCTTGGTCTTGTTGCACCAAAATGGCAACCTTTGCCTGATGCCTCGGTACTCCTCGCCTGCACTGGTTTCCTTAGCACCAAAGAGGAAACAAGGAAACTGTGCGCGTTGGCGCCCGCCTGGTGCCGATCGTCATGGCTTACGTCACGAGAGCCTCGTGAGGTTCGCCTCGCCTTGATATCTCCGCTCCTCTTGAGCCTGCCTGACTAGGCCGCTCCGGAAGAGGTCTTGTGTCCTCTGCCTCGTGAGGCTTGGCCCCTCGCGAGGGTCTGGCATGCCTTGTTGATGACGGTGGGCCATATGGCCTCCTAGCTTAGCCATGCCGCGGGCCAAAGGCAGGCAAGTCTAGGGACCCCCTTTCCCAGAATGCCGACAGTAGCCCCCGGGCCCAAGGTGCGCTCGGTCTTGGCTTTGTGGCGAAGCCAACGGTCAAGTATGGAGCACCGCAGGCCCCGAAAGCCTACAACCTCGGTTGAAGCGTGGCGGTTTAATTGGACGTGGGCGTCTCCGCTTCCCCACGTTGCCTCGGCAACTGCACAACTTGACGAGTCCCTGCGACATGCAAGGAAAGCCATCATTACCTACGATCGTGGGAGGTGCCGGTTGGCCTTCTCTTGCTATAAATGGGGAGGGGGCGGAGCCCCTGTTTCCCATCTCTTCCTTGCTCGCTTGCTTCTTCCTCGCTCCACTGCTAGCTTCTTTTCCCTTGCTTCGTTGATAGCACCAATGGCGCCTATCAGAAGGTTCTCCGCCAAAGAAAAGGGGAAGGCCCCCCGAGATGTCCTGGAGCAACTTCCGCCGAAGAAGAGGTCGATCCATCGCTGTGAAGAAGCGGCGAAGCAGGTGGTGACGAGGCCTTGGTGCGAGCGGCATCCCCCAGGGTATCCGCTACCCTTATATGCCCAAGCCAAGGACTTAAGAAGGTGGAACGACGAGCAGCGCCGCCGGCGCCGAACCCGGAGTCGCCGCGCCGCGGCGACGCGTGCCGTCGCCCTAGGAATCCACGCCGTGGACTCCTCGCGTGAGCTAGTGCTGTGGGCGCCGATGCCCCAAGCTCTTGGATCCACTTCCCGTGGTTCTTTTCTGACGTGATGCCGCTGAGGGGGCCTCTCGAGCTCTGGTTGCAGGACGCCGACTGTGGCGCTCCAGCGACGGGAGCGGAGATCGAAATGGTCCCCACCGACAAGATCTTCATGACCCGCGGCTGGGGTGAGATCGCGCGGGTCCGCCACGCGAGGGGCGCCCTCGTGATCCATCTTGAATACAATGACGTCTCCACCCTCTTCTTCAAGGTCTTCTATGCTGAGGGCTGTCGCTTGGAGTGCTGCTCCGGAGAGGAGCGCGAGGCTGATGCGCGCTCCACTCAGGACCAGTCCAGCAGCAGCAGCCCTTGGGAGTCCAGCAGCTCTCCTGAGCTCTACAAGACTCCGGAGACGAGCGATGACAGCTATGTGCCCCCGAGCTCTCACCGCGCTCGGAGCAGTGCTGTCGCGTCCCACCGCCGCCGCCGCTGATCTGGATGAGGTTGGCGCCGGCCTCCCGTGGCCCATTGTTGATGATGGTGTCCGCCACAGGGGGTGTAGATAGGGTCCTCCTTAGTTTTAGCTTTCGTTTCCTGCGAAGAATCATGAAGTGTCCCGTGGGGGCATGTAAGGGTCTGTAATGTCTTTTGTGCTTATCTTCCCTGTTATGAAGATTTGATGAACTCGCATCTCGTTAAGGCTTGGTCCCCCTTTCTTTCTTTGCGATAGCTTGTTGCTCTACGCCGATAGGTCCCGGTCCCCAGGCAGGCTACAGCCGTCGCTGGTATGCCTGGTCACATGTCGTGGTCAAGGCCAGGAGGTGTGCGGCCCGAGGTCCAGTAAAAGCCCCTGAGGCGCGATGCTCAGGAGGTCCCCCTTAGCACTCAAGTAGCCATGGTAAGGGGAGAAAGGGAGTTGACGTGGCCGCAACAGGATTGCGGCAAGGCATGAGTATCCATAAGGCCCAGACATTTAGACAATCCGAGGGCGAGACTTATCTTGTGAACTTTGTGGCGATTCCTGACATTGCGCTGGGGCTACGTGCCAACTCGTGCGGCATAGCCAGGCCGGCCCATACAAGTTTCCCTCCTCCCATGCTTTCCTTAGTGCTCTGAGTCCTCAGGTGCCGGCCCTCGAGCGAGCTCAGCCGCCGCTGGTATGCCAGGTCGCGATGCCGTGGTCAAGGCCAGGGGTGAGCGCTGGAGAGCCAGTAAGAGCTCCTGAGTTGCGATGCTCAGGATCCCCCCTTTTAACGCGCAAGCAAATTGCACGAGAGAAAAAGAGACTCGTGGTGCCACCTGCTATCCTCCCCGTGTGGTCCCTGTGAACAGGCACAAGAAGAACATGGTTTGCCATTACAGCCGTCAGCCTGCCACTGGTTGGTCCGGATGAAGTGAAGGCACTGAGGGCCTGGTGACGTGCGCGAGGCATGCCGCGAGCCAGAGGTCGACCGCTCAGATTTGTCGACGTGGCAGGGACGGACCCATGCACCAGCGTCGTGCCTATGAGGAGGCCCCGTGGGAGGCGATGATCGAGCAGGTGATAACCGTTGGCAGGTTAAGCAAGGAAGGCACATCAGCTTGGGTAAATGCAGGAAGATACATGCCACTGGGTCTGGCCCGAGCGGCTTGGGGATGATGCAGCCCGAGGGGCGCCCCCAGCAAGGTAAGCTAAAGACATAAGCAAATGGGATACATGCCATAGGGACGGACCCACACGGCCTGGGAATAATGTAGCCCAAGGGGCGCTCCCAACTTAACGAGCTTGGATGATGTCACATGGTTCTGTAGACGAAGCAGAGTTGGTGCAGCTGAAGGCGTGCGTCAAAGAAAGGACTCCTCGTGAGCCACCGGAGCCTTGAGCCTCGGGAGGCTCTGGGGGCTCAGGAGGCTTCCCAAAGACCGTATCCATTATCTCCAGGACGACGCGGTGTCTGGCCTCTTGGTCCGCCAGGTCATGCCGGATGGTGCGTTAATAGGCCGACGCGACACTCGGCAAGCCGAGGGGCATGCGAACGTAGCTGTGTGACGGGCCCCCACAACGGCCCACACGCAAGGTCCAGAAGCGCTCCTGAGACACGACCTTGTTGAGCCCTGGGACGTCGATGCAGACACGCAGCTCAACACCCTCGCCTGGGTGGCGAGCCGTGCCCTGTGAGTAGCTGTCGCCGCGCATGGCTCTTTCGTCTTGCAGTTCCTGTGTGGTCTTAGCGATGAACTCTTAAGCGGTGGGCACCCCTTGCCCTGCGTCCTCCTGGGGAAGATGTGCCGCGTGGCACGCCTCCCTCGTGAGGTTGGCAAGGCCTGAGTCCCTCCAGAAGAGAGCCCCCGAGCCCTGCCCGAGGAGGGCGCTGGGCGCGCCTTCCTATGCGATGGAGGGTGGCGCCCTTGGGACGGACGCTGATCCTGACGAGGCTCCCGCCGCGACGCCATCCTCCTGAGGTCCTGCACGACGCAGCTACTTCTTCTTGGCGATGGCCTCCGGAGGGCCCTCACTTCTACTGTCGGGGTCGTCGATTGCTAGAGCTTGGAAGGCGCGCTCAAGGGAGCACACCGCATCCCTTTCTTCACACGGGGCCGTGATGACCCCACCACTTCCAGGCATCTTGAGGACGTTGTAACCGTGGTGGGTGACCGCCATGAACTTTGCCAGGGCCGGATACCTGAGGATGGCATTGTACGGCAGGAGGATGTGCGCGATGTCGAAGTCGATGAGCTCGGGGCGGTAGTGGTCGCGTGTGCCGAAGGTGACAGGCAGGCGGACCTGCCCTATCGGTGTGGTGGAGCCGTCGGTCACTCCTGAGAAAGGTTTGGTAGGTTGGAACTGCTCATATGGCACTTGGAGGTTGTCGAAGGTGTCGACGGACAGGACGTTGAGCCCTGCACCGCCGTCGATGAGAGTCTTGGTAACCTGCACATTGCTGATGACTGGGGAACACAACATCGGGAGGACGCCGGTGGTGGCCACGGACTTGAGCTGATCTGCCGAGTCGAAAATGATGGTGCACTGGGACCACTTAAGCGGGCGCGCGGCTTCAAGCTTGGGGAGCGCCGCGTTCACCTCGCGAGCGAACCGTTTGAAGATGCACTGAGAGGATGGGGCCTGGGAGCCGCCCAAGATGCAGGTGATTGCACGCGGCTCCTGGAAGCCCCCAGCCACCTCGTCCTGATGTTGGTCGTCGTTCCTTCTTGGCGGCAGTGGAGGAAGAACGGCGTTGCCTTGGGGGCGATCCTCATGAGGCTGGTCCCTCCAGGGCCCCTCGCGAGGATGGTCCTGCCAGCGGTCCTCACGAGGCCTGTCGCGCCATTCCTGGCGCGGGCCGCGGTCGTCCCAGCGTCCGCCTCCTCGTCCTCCTCCATGGCCGTAGCTCCGGTCGCTGTGCTCGGGGCGTCGACCGTAGCGTCCCTCGCGTAGGGCTCGGAGCTCTTGGCAGTCGCTGGTGTTGTGTGTGTTCAGGTTGTGGAAGGCACAGAACGATCGGCTGTTCTTGGATGACTCGGGTTGATCTTTGCCCCGTTTGGTATCGGGCTCCGCAGCCAGCACTACCGCTTCCTTGCGCTTCACGTCCTTGGCCTTGGCTTTCTTCTCCTCTATGCCTGCGGCTGGCAGCTCAAGGAGGGAAAGGCGCCCCTCCTCAGCTCTCGCCCACTTGGTCACCAGGTTGAACAGCTCCTGAGACGTGCAGAGCTCCTCGTGGATGGCGAGCTCTTCCTTCATCTTGACTTCATGGACGCCATCGGAGAATGCGGAGATGATGGCCTCATCCGTGACCTTGGGAATCTTGAGGTGGGTGCTGTTGAAGCGCTGGATGTACTTCTGGAGGGTCTCCCCTGGTTGTTGCTTGATGCGGCGCAGGTCGGTCGTGGCCGGTGGGCGGTCGTGAGTGCCCTGGAAGTTGGCGACGAAGCAGTCGCGCATCTCGTCCCAGGAGGAGATCGAGCCGTGATGCAGGTTCAGGAGCCAGGTGCGGGCCCCATCCTTGAGAGCCATGGGAAACCAGTTTGCCATGACTTTCTCGTCGTCGTCGGCTGCTTCCATGCTCAGCTTGTAGAGCTGCAGGAACTCTGCGAGATCGGCGGTGCCGTCGTAGCAAGGAGGCAGATCCGGCTTGAACTTGCCCGGCTAGGTGATGTTGCGCAGCTCGGGGGTGAAGGCGTGGAAGCCGGCCGTGGTTACTGGGGCCCGCCTTGGAGGTGGAGCTTCGTCTTGTCGAGGTCCGTGCGGTGCCGCCGCATGCGGTGCACGGTCCTGACAAGGCGGCGCGGGAAGTGCGGGTGTAGCTTCTCGCGGCCGTGAGATTTCTTGGCAGCTTCTCTCTTCGCGCGCAGGCACTGGGCGTGGCGGATCACACCGCGGGGCTGCACACCTTGGTGTTAAGGCGCCGTCTTTGGGCTGGGATGGTGGAGGCGCGCCTCGGGCCTCGTCGCCCGTGGCTGGCTGGGGGTGAGGCCGAGAGAAGGACGGCGCCGTGGAGCCCCCTGCGGCGTGAACGAGCTCGGCGACGCGGTCAAGCCACTCCTCGTAGAGGTCGTCGACTGGGCGGTAGCGCAGGAGCTCGTTTTTGGTGATGAGTGCGGCCTGCGCCTCCATGGGAGCGCAGTGTGCATGAGATGAAGAGCCGGCTGGGGCCAGCGATGGAGTGGCGGTGCGGTCGTCCTGCCGCACAGAAGGATGTAGCGAAGACGCTTGCTGCTCGTTCCCCACCGGGCCGGTGGCAGCATTGGCGATGGGAGACGGAGAACGACATGGTGGCCCGCCGATGGGAGTCGTCTGAGCGACGCGGGCGGTGAGAGCAGCCCGACGCTCAGGTCGAGCACGGCGAGCGTCCGCCATGGAGACGATGAAGCGACGGAGCGATGAACTGATGGAAGGAGAGCTACGGCGCACCCCTACCTAGCGCGCCAAATGTCGGATGTGGGCTTCCGGCAAACCCTGAAGGTTCGAACACTGGGGTGCGTGCTGTCGGATGTGGGGTCCGGCAAACCCTTAAGGTTCGAACACTGGGGTGCGCGCGAAGTCTTTTCCTCCCATCGATCTACGCCTTAGCTCACTAAGATCTCGCGGACGAACTCGACAAACTCGCAACACGGAAAGAGACAATATTTATACTGCTTCGGGCCACCGTTGTGGTGTAATACCCTACTCCAGTGTGGTGGTGGTGGATTGCCTCTTGGGCTGATGATGAACAATACAATGGGAAGAACAGCCTCTTGAGGTTGAGGTGTTCTTGTGCTTGGCTAACTTTTGAGGGTGAGAGTGATCTCACATCTCTCTCCCTGCCTATGGTGGTGGCTAGTCCTACTTATATAGGCCCTGGTCCTCCTCCCAAATCTTGAGCGGGAAGGGAGCCAACAATGGCGGGCCAATTTGAGGGGGGCAGCTAGTACAAGCTATCCTGACAAAAGTGGTCTTCGCTTGCCAAAGGCTCTGGTGGTGACGCCGTCTTGGGCTCCACGATGACCTCCGTCTTGCCGTCCTTCTGGTCTTGGTCTTGTTGCACCAAAATGGCAACCTTTGCCTGATGCCTCGGTACTCCTCGCCTGCGCTGGTTTCCTTAGCACCAAAGAGGAAACAAGGACGATGTGCACGCTGGCGCATGCCTGGCGCCCGCCTGGTGTCGATCGTCATGGCTTACGTCACGAGAGCCTCGTGAGGTTCGCCTCGCCTTGATAGCTCCGCTCCTCGTGAGCCTGCCTGACTAGGCCGCTCCAGAGGAGGTCTGGTGTCGTCCGCCTCACGAGGCTTGGCCCCTCGCGAGGGTCTTGGATGCCTTGTTGATGACGGTGGGCCATACGGCCTGCTAGCTTAGCCATGTCGCGGGCCGCAGGCAGGCAAGTCTGGGGACCCCCGTTCCCAGAACGCCGACAAGCCCACCGCAGACCCTCAAGGAAATGCAGAAGCTGGCTGGTCAGGTGACTGCATTGGGGCGCTTCATCTCCAAGCTGGGAGAGAGCGCCTTACCCTTCTTCAAGCTGACGAAGAAGAAGGGCCCGTTCGAGTGGACTCCGGAGACCGACCGAGCCTTCCAATACCTCAAGAGATACCTAACCAACCCTCCGATGATGGTGGCGCCATGGCCTCTCGAGCCTCTAGTACTTTATCTTGCCGCCAACCCATACTCCGCCAACGCTGCGCTAGTGGCGGTTCGGGAGGAGCACCAGGCCAAGAGTGTGCCGTGCCAAGCTACGTCGCCAGCCGAGATGACGCAAGATCAGGAAGGCGTAGCTAGAGCCATAGCGGCAGCAACAGAAGACCATGCTCGGCAGGATGACACAGTAGAGATTCCCGCGAGCAATCAGGCGCCAGGGGTCCCACCACCTCAGGAGGCACCCCAGCTTGCACAAGACGCGAGGCTCACCAACACACCGGTCCTTGTCGAGCACCCGGTGTATTTCATCAGCACGGTGTTGAGGGACGCGAGGGAACGATAGCCCATGCCTCAGAAGCTCCTGCTCGCGCTCCTGGTGGCCTCGCGCAAGTTGCGGCACTACTTCCAGGGCCACCCTATCAAGGTCATCTCGGCCTACCCATTGGAGAGGGTGCTCAGGAGCCCCAACTCCACTGGAAGGGTCGCTGAGTGGAACATCAAGCTACAGGCGTTCCAGATGGAGTTCAGCACCACCAGGGTCATCAAGGGAGCCGCGCTCGCTGATTTTGTGGCGGAATGGACGGATGCCCCAGCACTTGAAGTGGGTGAGGACCGGTCTACCTCGCCAGGAAGTGAGGCGCGCAACGGATGGGTCATGTAGTTGATGGTGCCTTCGCGCACTAGGGCGCGAGGGCTAGAGCAGTACTCATCTTGCCCATGCAGGACAAGATCTACTACGCTATGCAGCTCTGCTTTCAGCAGGGCGAGAAGGTCTCCAACAACATCGCAGAATACGAAGGTCTCATGGCTGGCTTGAAGGCCGCGGCAGCTCTTGGGGTAAAGCGCCTCACCGTGAGGGGTGACTCACAACTCCTAGTCAACTTCTCCAACAAAGTATATGAGCCAAAGGACGAGCACATGGAGGCGTACCTCGCAGAGGGACCAGGGGAAGGAGTTGCTGATTGACATACACGGCAGGGACTGCGGACACCACTCGTTGTCACAGACTCTTGTCGGCAAGGTGTTCCGCAGTGGATTCTACTGGCCCACGGCGCTCAATGACGCAGCTGAGCTGGTGAAGTCCTGCGAAACTTGCCGGTTCCACACCAAGCAGATCCATCAGCCAGCTCAGGGCCTCCAGACTATACCGCTCACATGGCCGTTCGTGGTTTGGGGGCTAGATATATTGGGCCCATTCCCTCGAGCGCCAAGGGGCTACCGCTACCTCTACGTCGCCATCGACAAGTTCACCAAGTGGGAGGAAGTGGAAGCCGTCCGCACCATCCCAGCTGGTTCTGCGGTTAAGTTCATCAAGGGCCTCATGAGCCGTTTCGGGGTCCCCAACCGCATCATCACCGACAACGGCTCGCAGTTCACCAGTAACCTCTTCAAGACATACTGTGCTAACCTTGGAACGCAGATCTGCTACGCTTCGGTGGCGCACCCCAGGAGTAATGGCCAGGCTGAACGTGCCAACGCGGAGGTCCTGAGAGGCCTCAAGACCAGGACCTTCAAGAAGAAGCTTGAGGCCTGCGGCAGGGGCTGGTACGACGAGCTCCAGTCCGTGCTGTGGTCCATCCCCACCATCGCCACTAAGCTGACGGGAGAGACCCCGTTCTTCCTTGTCTATGGAGTCGAAGCGGTCCTCCCTCATGAGGTCACGCATTGCTCTGCATGGGTCCTGGCGTTTGATGAAACGCGGCAGGACGCCACGCAGGGGATGGACCTCGTACTGGGGGAGGAACATCACCGCGAAGCTGCACTAAGGGCGGCAAGGTACGAGCAGGCACTACGACGATACCACTATCGCAACATCTGCTCCAGGACGCTCGAGGCATGCGACCTCGTCCTGAGGCGGGTCCTCTCCAGGGAAGGGTTGCACAAGCTCTCACCCATGTGGGAGGGCCCGTTCAGGGTCGTCCATATCTCCAGGCTTCGCGCCATGCGCCTGGAGACATAGGACGGGGTGCCCATCCAAAACGCCTGGAACATCCAGCACCTCCAGAAGTTCTACCCATGAAGCAAGTCCTAGTGCCTATGAAGCAAGGTCCAGTGCCTGTGAAGAAAGGCCAGTGCCTGTGAAGAAGGCCCGGTGCCTATGAAGAAGGCCTGGTGCCTATGAAGAATCGCCGCCCGTGACACTCTCACATAATAATGAGTGGGGTTGTACATGCCCTGGAGTCTCTGGAGTGCCTCCCTCGGGCCTTAGGGGCTCCCTCCCACGCCTAGTGGCAGCACTTAGCTCCGCGCTGGTGAGAAGACTTGAAGACTAGACTAGGTGCCGGACGCGGCTTTTCATTTGCTTTCCGTAGTTTGCTCGCCTTCTCTTAATCGGAGTTTGCTTCTAGTGTTCCTTGCTGATTTTCTTCCGTCACCTTTTGCCGCCTTTTCCGAATCTAGTTCGCTTATGTTGTCTCTCTCTCTTACCTCGCGAGGGGGCTAGGCAGGTGCCTTTGCGAGGGTTTCTTCCTCTTGTGTTGGTCCTTCTCTCTGCCTTCGGTCTGCTTTCTCGTGAGGCACCCTCGTTCGAGCCCACAAGCCGGCACATCTCTCCTAATCCGTGCCCCTCGGGTACCGTGATATGAAGCGCTGGGTCAAGGCTCGGGTGAGTGATAAGTCTCCTAGCGAGCCTCCTAACGAATTTTTTGCTGTTCCTGAGCAACCACTAAGCCAAGACGGGCACAAGGAAACAAGTTCCTCGTGAAGAAGAGGCTGCCCCGAACGCGCCAGGCTAAGTTATCTCCGCACAAAATAACGACACAGCACGGAAATAACAAGCATATCCTAATGATTGAGGAATCACAGTTCGATACACGCCCCTCCGGGCCCATACTGTTTTCATTTTGATGCTGGAAAGAAAAGAGGAACAAAACAAAAGCGGCGTTGTAGCGAACCACGGGGGAAGGCCTCCAGCAACGTCCTGAGCTCAGCCGGATCCCTCCTCGTGCTTCACGGAGGCGCGGCGACAAGACGACCCGCTACCACCTTCGAAGCGAGCGAGCAAGGCATGGCGGCTGGTCGTAGCCGCCGCTGCTGGAGATTTCGCCAAGAGAAGAGGCACAGTAGCTGGACGAGGCACGACCGGCGGGCTCACCCTCGTCGCGGCCATCGCCGAGATTGAGCACCTCCTCGCCGTCGTTTGTCTCGGGGCAGCACCCGGCGCGGCGACCATCTTCCCCGAACACCCTCACATAGAGGGTCGCATCACCGTCATACTTGAAATGGAGGGTGCACCGCCTACCCAGGCCACGCGCGCGCGAACGTCTGCCAACCACGGGCCAGAGCTATGTTGTCCGCGGCGGAGACTTCAACTGCGATCCAGGAGGCCCTGCAGCAGCAGCCGTCCGCCTGCAGCCAGAGCCCGCTTGGACCAGAGGCCGGCAGCTCGTCGACAAAGAAGCGCGGAAGCTGAAACCAGTTGCCGGCCGGATCCTCCGACCAGACAACGAACTCCGGCAGCACCTCTGCCGAGTGGAAGCGTGGCCGGGGAGGCCGCACAACCACATCACGTCTCACCTCATCGACGGGGCTGTCGCGACCGGACCGACCCCCACCACGTGCAGCGGCACCACCCCGGGAGAGGGGGGCCACGGCGGGAGTCATGGTGTGCTTGCGGGGACGGCCGTGTCCCCACTTGGGCGTCGGGGAGCCGGGCCCCTCACGAGGGGCCTTTCGTTTCTCCGCGGCGAAGAACCTCTTCGACGGTGCCATTGGAGTCAGTGGTCGAGCAGAGGAGGAAGAAGCAGGAGAAATGTGAAGAAGTGGGTGACGGGGGCTCCGCCCCCTTCCTCATTTATAGTAGGAGAAGGCCAACCAGCGCCACCCACGATCACAGGTAATGATGGTTTTCCTTGCATGTCGTAGGGACTTGTCAAGTCACGCAGTTGCTGAGGCAGCATGGGGAAGCGGAGACGCCCACGTCCAATCAACTGACATGCGTCAACCGAGGCCGCAGGCTTTTGGGGCCTGCGCGCTCCGCGCTTGACCTTTTGCTTCACCTCGAAGCCAAGCCCGAGCGCGCATTGGGCCCGGGGGCTACTGTCAGCGTTATGGGAACGGGGGTCCCCAGTGTCACACCCTAGCTAGTTCATGCATTAGAGTGTTGCATCATGTTTATTTTCCCAGAAAACTGAAATGGGGATGACAGAACCCCCAGCACCCCCCTTGGAACAACTAGGGTTTACTAAAAACTTTTTCAGTGAACCTGAAATGCCCTTCTAAAAAGTCCACCCTTTTTGTTTTGGGTTAAAACCTTTGACAAAAACGGTGCACACTTTTCTAGGACATCATAAGGTCATTGGATTAATTCATTACTAATTGCATTTGGGCAATTTAAATCCTATAAATATCTTAAAATGCCCAAATAAACCTGAAAGTATTTTTAGGCTTATTTTCAAATGTGCCTCTGAATATTTTCAGGTTTTTCCTAAATGAAATAGTAGTTTTACTATTTCAGAACACAAAACGGAATAAATAGAAAAAAGAAAAGACAGAGAGAAAGGAAACTAACCTGGCAAAGCCACCAGCCGGCCCACCTGGCGGCCTAGCACTCATGTGCGAAAACTATTTTACAGTGGTGTCTCATAGGATGGCTTAGCCAAGAGTCAAAGCTGGCTTGCTGCAATAACTCCACCACCTTCTTGAGAATGAGCATGTATAGTAGGATCTGTTGTAAGACTTGCTGAGTACCTTTGTACTCATGTTGCTTTAATTACTGTTTTTAGACGACAACACCGCCCCCTCCGATGGGTTTTACGTAGACATCGATGTCGATGAGTAACTTGCCACCCAGGTGGTGATTCTGGCCATGGAGGGCACTATGTAGATAGACAGGCTTCGACAAGCCTTCTTTCTTTCTAGTGTCTCTACTCAAACTTATTTGCTTCTGCATGTGCTTGTATACTTGTATGACTTGAGTGTCGGGTCTTGTGACCCCTACCTATATGAACATGTTATGTATGGCTCTCCGGAGCCATTAAATAAAGTACTTGAGTTGTAGAGTTTTGTTGTGATGCCATGTTGTATTTACATATATCAAGCATATTGTGTGTATGATTGAAATGCTTGGTATGTGTGGGATCCAACAATCTAGTTGTTTATTCTTGGCAGCCTCTCTTATGGGGAAATGTAGTCTAGTGCTCCTTGAGCCATAGTAGTCCGCTACAACCCGGTTCACCGGAGTCCTGCTAGCCCAGCACTACTGCTCAGGACACTTGTCTGGCCGGCATGTGTTTCACTTCGTTCCTATGTCTGTCCCTTTGGGGAAATGTCACGCGGTGACATCCGGAGTCCTGCCTAGCCTGCTACAGCCCAGGTTCCCCGGAGTCCTGTTAGCCCAGTGCTACAGCCGGGATTCACACGCTGTTGACCGACATGCTCGATGTGATTCATATATGCCTGTCCCCATAGGTCTGTGCCGCTTTGGGTTCACGACTAGCCATGTCGGCCCGGGTTCTCTGTCGTATGGATGCTAGCGACACTATCATATACGTGAGCCAAAAGGCGCAAATGGTCCCGGGCCTTGGTAAGGCGACACCCGTGGGGATACCGTGCGTGAGGCCGCAAAGTGATATGAGGTGTTTCCGGCTAGATTGATGCGACTTGGAATCGGGGTCCTGACAGCGTTGGCATCAGAGCCGGACTGCCTGTAGGTTCGTTGAGCCAAACTGGTCGATGTCGAGTCTAGAAATGCTTTAGTTATATGTAGGGGAATTTATTGTGGAAGGGAACGTAAGGCTCTTTTTACTCCTCTACCGTATGCCCTCTGATCTGAGTCATTCTCTTCTCATTCTACGTAGGTTAAGGACTAGGCTCTCTTCTCTCTATCAGGTTCACGTGTTACTAATCCGTAGTAGCTTATAGGATTGTTGTTACAAGCCTCAGTACAGTTTCTACTACTTTTAGTATGTTGTCAGTTGAACCAGAACCTTGATATGATGTTGTTGAGTGGTTTTGCAAACTGTTGTGAATGTCTCAAATCTTTTTCTGAGCATTTACAGCCGTTATGCTGTCCGATTTCTCCTAGGAAATTCTAATGCCTTTGCATTATTCTGTGCTTTCAGATGGCCACCCGTTCCCAAAACCAAGTGGTTCGTCTGACCCGGTGCCTCGATGTACCCGGTCACACGGCCATGTACGTTCGAGTGATGTTCGAGACAGGCTATCGATGGTATCCGGAATATACCGTCGAGGAGCAGTTCCGAGACTTCAACCAGAGCCATTACCTTTGTACCGTCAGAATTTATCCCTCTTATCCTGGAGCCACTGAACCCCTCCACTGCTCTTATGGGCTTGGGGTTACTATTGAGATGTCTGTGCAGGATGCATCTTACTCAATGATGACTATCATTCGAGCCAGGACTGCCTTGCTTGAGAACACCGATTTCCGCTACATGACAGCCTCACTCCCTGGAGCACAGGGGTACTATCAGGCTTTGTACTATGACTCTACACATGAGGAGTCACTACTCTGCACCACTGCCGAGATGCTCGAGGACAAGGACCGCGAAAATCGGGCCTTGCGGATGGAGCTCTTCAACTCTCGTTCTGATCACTAGGCCACTTTGACTCGGCTTGCACCTACTGTGCAGGCAGGATACATGGAGCTGAGGGACCTGTACCCTGTGCGGTCTGGATTGCCAGATTGTATGGAGTGACGTGATGTAGGAGGCATCACCCCTCCTCGTGGTCCCCGTCTGCCACCGTTTGTGGGACCAAGGCCACATCCGAGTCCCTATGGTCCGCAAGCTCCACAGGACCGTCTGTTCCCAGATGATCATGTTCCGCTTCCAGGTTTTGGTGGTGACTTTTATGAGGATTATTATGGAGCCGTCTGAGCTAGTAGTAGTTTCACTAGAACTATAATAGTTGTATTCTCCACAGTCCTACGTGACCGTGGGATACGACTTGGTGTGTATCACGCTCTGGAGGTGTAGAAAATAATGTATATGAGCTTGGAATGCCTCCGATGAGATGTAATGTCTTTCATTGTAGTTGTACTCTAGCCTGGGCTTGTACTAAACTATGTACGATGTGTATGACCAATGGTATATATATATGGCAGTTTCTATATTACCATGTCGTGCAATGAACATCTCAGCATTCCATGTTATCCATTACATTCTGCACTTCCTTGCCAAGATTCTGCCATCCTTGTCTAAACCATTGTCTTGTTTTTCCTAGGATGGTCAACACCCACAGCAACCCTGCTGCCCCGGAGCAGGGGGAAGCCAGTGCAGCTAGGGGTGAAAATCTGCCTCACCCGCCTTCTCTTGCCGAAGTTATGCTGGAGGCAGAAAGAAACAAGTGTGAAACTAACCGCTTGCTGGTGCGGATTGAACAGAACACTGCATGTCATCAGCGAAATGACTTGGTGTCAATCAATGACTTTATCAAGTTGTACCCACCAAAGTTTAATCATCCCGTCGAGCCCCTCGACGTGGATGACTGGCTTCGCAGCATCACCCACAAGCTACGTTCTGCCAACGTAGCTGAAGCTGATAAGGTTACCTATGCTGCCTATCACCTCGAAGGCCCTGCTAGCCTTTGGTGGGAAAACTTTGAGGCTATGCACCCGGTCAGCCAAATCACTACTTGGGCTGAATTCAGTGAGGCTTTCCGTGAGCATCACATCCCGGAAGGTCTCATGGATCGTAAGAGGGAAGAGTTCTGCAATTTCACCCAAGGCGGACTGACTGTGGATGCTTATAGTCGTGAGTTTGGAAATCTGGCACGTTATGCTCCTGAAGAGGTATCCACCGACCCTAAGAAGCAGGCAAGGTTCCGCAAGGGACTTAGCCCCGAGCTTCGCCGCGATCTTCGTCTGCACGAGTGCACCTCCTTCCAGAAGTTGGTCAATAAAGCCATCAGTGCTGAGATAGGCCAAACTGACTATGACGCTTCACGCAAGCACTCCCGTGATTTTGGTTCTTCATCCGGCTCTGGACCTCAGAAGCGCCGGGTGTGGATTCCAAGCATAGTGTTGCCACCCAGGTTCATTCCGAGGCCATCCTTTGAGGCGCCTCGCCCCAACCAGCAGTTTGCACCGCCTAAGCCCTATGGTGGCCCCGCTGCTAATGCTGCTCCACGCCCCAGTGTTGTGACATGTTTCAAGTGTGGAGAGCCGGGTCACTACAGTCGGGAGTGTCCCCTGAACAACAACCCCAACCAGTCTGGAAAGTCCGTTGGCCGTGGTAAGCCAGTGGGAAAGACATTCTACGCCAAGCCAGCCACCACTACACGTGGACATGTCAACTATGTCTCAGCTGAGGAGGCTCATGATGATCCTAACGTCGTCCTTGGTACGCTCCTTGTTAATTGCCATCCTGCATCTGTTCTTTTCGATACTGGAGCATCTCATTCATTCATATCTCAGAGCTATGCTTGATTGCATAACACGACATTCTGTGACATGCCCACTACCATGGAAATTCAAACCCCTGGCTCTAGATGGAAAACCTCCAGAGTAAGCCATGGGAATGAAATTATTGTCGATAGACTTGTCTTCCTTTCATCCTTAATAGCTCTCAAGTCCTCGTACATAAACATCATCTTGGGTATGGACTGGATGTCAGCCCATTATGCTAAGATTGATTGCTCTACTAGAACTGTTCAACTTACTCACCCATCGGGCAAGACAGTCAATGTCTTAACTCGAGTGGCCAAGCGCCAGCTTTACTCCCTAAATGCCAACCCCCTTCCAGACCTTGAAGATATTTCGGTAGTCCGAGACTTCCCGCATGTCTTTCCAGAAGAACTGCCAAGTGTTCCATCTGACAGGGATGTCGAGTTTGTGATAGACCTTGTTCCAAGAACCGTCCCAATTTCTAGAAGACCCTATAAGATGGCACCCTTAGAACTAGCCGAGCTTAAGAACCAACTCGATTAGTCCTTGAAAAAGGGTTTCATCCGTCCTAGTTCCTCTCCTTGGGCTTGCCCCGTCCTCTTCATCAAGAAGAAGAATGGAACGGATCGGATGGTTGTAGATTACCGACCTGTCAACTTGGTCACTATCAAGAACAAGTATCCGCTTCCCAGGATCAACGATCTGTATGATCAGCTCGCTGGATCCTCGGTCTTTTCCAAGATGGATTTGAGGTTGGGCTACCATCAAATCAAAATCAAAAACGGGGACATTCTGAAAACGGCCTTTGTTACTCGTTATGGCCAATACGAGTACACCGTTATGTCCTTCGGTTTAACCAATGCCCCAGCCACCTTCTCTCGGTTAATGAACTCGGTCTTCATGGAGTATTTGGATAAATTCGTCGTAGTATACCTCAATGATATACTCATCTACTCCAAGAGTGAGGAAGAACATGCCAAACATCTAAGGCTGGTATTGATGAAACTTCGAGAGCATTGCCTTTATGCCAAATTCTCCAAGTGTGCATTTTGGTTGCCATAAGTGACCTATCTAGGCCATGTAATCTCTGGTAAGGGTATTGCTATCAATCCCGAGCGAGTTCAAGCTGTCCTTGATTGGACTCCACCTGAAACGGTCAAGCAAGTTCGGAGCTTCCTTGGCTTAGCGAGCTATTGTCGCCGCTTCGTCGAGAATTTCTCCTAGGTTGCTAAACCTCTAACTGAACTCCTCAAGAAAGATAAAAAGTTCGAGTGGACCCCACAGTGTGAGTTCAGATTTTAGGAACTAAAAAGACGCGTGACATCTGCTCCCGTACTGGTACCACCAGATTTCTCCAAGGACTTTATTATCTATTGCGACGCCTTGCGACAAGGACTAGGTTGCATACTCATGCAAGATCGCCAGGTAATTGCCTAAGCTTCACGACAATTACACCCACATGAGGAAAACTATCCCACACATGATCTAGAGCTTGCAACTGTAGTCCATGCACTTAAAACATTGGCGACATTACCTTCTCGGTAATCGTTGCGAGATCTTCACTGATCACCAAAGTTTGAAATATATCTTCACCCAACCGGATTTGAATCTCAGGCAAAGACTCTGGGTCGAGTTGATCTCGGATTACGACTTAGGAATAACTTACACCCCGGGCAAAGCCAATGTCATGGCTGATGCGCTAAGTCGTAAATCTTATTGTAACAACTTGATGTTACAACAAGGTCAACCACTTCTCCATGAGGAATTTCGTAAGCTTAACCATCACATTGTTCCTCAAGGATTCCTATCTACCTTGGTGGTGAAACCGACCCTTATGGATCAGATCATAACCGCCCAGCGGTATGACTAGGGAATATCTCGGATCAAGCAGAACATTGCAAGTGGAGCTGCTACGTGTTTCTCTGTGAACGATCAAGGTGTTGTCTTCTTTGAGAACCGCCTGGTAGTTCCCAAGAAACAACAACTACGACAACTGATCCTTAAGGAAGCTCATGAATCCCCTCTCACCATTCATCCCGGTAGTACTAAGATGTATCAAGACCTACGCTAGAGGTTTTGGTGGACTAGGATGAAGAGAGAAATTGCGCAATACATTGCTAATTGCGACGTTTGTTGTCGTGTTAAAGCAGAGCATCAACGGCCTGCTGGCACCCTTCAACCTTTGGCTATTCCTGAATGGAAATGGGATAAAATTAGTATGGATTTCATTACTGGGTTTCCCAGGACCAAGAGAGGGAATAATGCTATCTTCGTCGTGATCAATCGTCTTTCCAAACTAGCCCACTTCCTACCTGTTCGTGAGAGTATCACCGCTAGCCAGCTAGCTGACCTATACATCTCCCGAATAGTGTCTCTTCATGGTGTCCCATTGGAAATTAACTCAGACCGTGGGAGTCTCTTCACCTCTCGATTTTGGGAAAGTTTCCAAAATGCTATGGGAACTCGTCTCTCTTTTAGCACCGCCTTCCACCCCCAATCAAGTGGTCAAGTAGAGCGAGTAAATCAAATTCTGGAGGATATGCTCCGAGCTTCTGTCATCTCATTCGGAATGGATTGGGAGAAATGCCTTCCATTCACAGAGTTCGCTTATAACAATAGTTATCAAGCTAGCTTGGGCAAAGCTCCTTTCGAAGTTCTCTATGGACGAAAATGTCGAACGCCTCTTAACTGGTCAGAAACCGGGGAAAGACAACTCTTTGGCCCGGATATGATTCAAGAAGCAGAAGAACAGGTTCGCGTTATTCATGAGAAATTGAAAACAGCCCAATCTCGTCAAAAGAGCCAATATGACCGTAAACATAAGCTCATGACTTATGAAGTCGGCGAGAAGGCCTACCTTCGGGTTACTCCGTTAAAGGGAACCCATCGTTTCGGTATCAAAGACAAATTGGCTCCTCGTTACATTGGACCCTTTCGCATTCTTGCCAAACGAGGAGAAGTTGCCTACGAATTGGAACTACCTCCGCATCTTTCCAGAGTTCACGATGTCTTCCACGTTTCTCAACTCAAGCGTTGCTTCGCGGATCCTATCCGTGGAGTGGACCACGAAACGCTTGATCTACAAGATAATCTCACTTATCGGGAATATCCCGTTTGTATCCTTGATCAAGCCGAGCGTACCACTCGACGCCATAACATCAAGTTTCTCAAGGTTCAATGGTCACACCACTCTGAAAAAGAAGCCACTTGGGAAAGGGAGGATCGTCTTCGACTTGAGTACCCCATCTTCTTTCCACCGGATCCTAAATCTCAGGACGAGATTCTTTTGAGTGGGGGTGAGTTGTCACACCCTAGCTAGTTCATGCATTAGAGTGTTGCATCATGTTTATTTTCCCAGAAAACTGAAATGGGGATGACAAAACCCCCAGCACCCCCCTGGAACAACTAGGGTTTAATAAAAACTTTTTCAATGAACCTGAAATACCCTTCTAAAAAGTCAACCCTTTTTGTTTTGGGTTAAAACCTTTGACAAAAATGGTGCACACTTTTCTAGGACATCATAAGGTCATTGGATTAATTCATTACTAATTGCATTTGGGCAATTTAAATCCTATAAATATCTTAAAATTCCCAAATAATCCTGAAAGTATTTTTAGGCTGTTGAGAATATTTTCAAATGTGCCTCTGAATATTTTCAGGTTTTTCCTAAATGAAATAGTACTTTTACTATTTCAAAACACAAAACAGGATAAATAGAAAACAGAAAAGAGAGAGAGAGAAAGGAAACTAACCTGGCAAAGCCACTAGCCGGCCCACCTGGCGGCCCAGCACTGTGTTGGCCCGTGCCAGCCAGCTGCTTCGTCCCTGCCAGGCAGGTAGGGAGGTGACGCCGGTGCGCGAGAGCTCGCCACCGCGCCACCTGCTTGCCGCTCGCGCCCGTGTACACTTGGGCGAGCTCCACGTCGCCGCCCCGACCCCGCAGACACCTCGCTCACTCCTCTGTCTCTCTCCCTCGCCCTCTCCTACCATGGCCGACGCCCCTGCCACTGCACCGTCGACGTAGCCGTGCCCTCCGTCATCCTCGCGCCGCGCCACCGTGTCCACGAGCTCCACCGTCGTCGACTATGTCGAGCAGGCCGAGCCCCGAGCGCTCGCCCGCTCTGGAGTCACCCCGACCCCGTCTTCCCCAACTCCGGCCGCCGGAGATCCCCTTCGCCTTCCCCGCAGCACCAGCTCGTCCCCGACCTCCCCGACTTCTCCGACGTGACCGCCGTGAGCTCAGCCACCTCCCCATCCTCTCTGTTTGCCTTCTCGAGCACCGCAACGACCGCACCAAGCTCGACCGCACCCGCCACCGCCACCGCACGTCGCGGTCGTGGCCACAGCCACGTTGGCTCACAACCGAGCACATCATCATCTTCACCGCACTCGCAGGAGCCTGTAGCACCCCCGCATGCTCCTCACCGTGCCTCCTAGCGGCTAGTCCGACCTCGCCCGAACTCCGGCAGCCGCAACGCTCGTCGCCGGCGTCGTTTCCGGCGACCCTGGGCCCAACCATTGCCACCACTCGACGCGGTTTGCTCCCAGCTACGCATAGGAGGTCTCCGCCGTCCATTTAGTCGTCGGAGTGCAAAACCGCACTGCCCCGCCGCGTCTGGCCTCGCCGGCGGCTAAACGCCGGCGAGTTTGACTCCGCTGACCCGATTTGACCTCGGGTGGGCCCAGTTTGACCCCCACCCCCAGGGTCACTGACGTGTGGGCCATGCCCCTGTTTATTTTAGAATTAGAGTAGTTAACGCTAATTACTTTAGTTAATGGGTTGACTCACTGACATGTGGGCCCAGGCCCTAACTAACCTAGATTAGTGCTAACGTAACACTAACTAACTCTGTTAGTTAGTTGTTACACTGATAGACGGGACCCACTGGTCAGGTTTGACCTAGGCTGGCGCCTTTGACCTGCTGACGTCACCCTGACGCAATGCTGATGCAATAACTCAATTACTGGAATTATTCTTATACAGGAAATTCCAGAAAATATTACAAACTTCAAAAATTCATAACTTTTAATGTGTAACTCCAAATGCAAAGATTTATATATGAAATTTGATCAGAAAAATTCAATCTTTCCATCTGTAATGGTTTCCTGCATGACAAAACACTTTAACCTTGCTGTTTAGGTGAAATAAGCTAATACACTTATAAGGCTTAAGAACATAAGCTTCCATTTGAATCTTTGATTCAAATGGACCCAAACCAACTTGTTTCACATGCATCAGGCAGGACACCTCATATTGCCATGTCATATTGTTGCATATTTCCATATGATGATTGTGTTCTGTGGTGTCTTTCATGGTAGGTTCTGCCTCCGAGGATATTTCCGAGTATCCAACTGAAGGGCAGTACCCTACTACTACTCCATCAGGCAAGCAGCCCCATTGATCATATCGATACAATCCCATGTTCTCGCTTCTGCTCTCATTTACTGCATTAAGACAACAACATTTCCAACTGTTGTGTGTTGCGGTAGTTGAACCCTTATCCACTGCATGACCTGTCATTGCCACAGTAACTAGATGAAACCCACTAGCATGTGAAGGAGTTGATTGAGCCATGTATGTGTTTCCTACCTTGCTATGCCTGCTATGCTTAGAGTTGTGTCAGGTCTGGTTCATCTGGGTGATGGGCTAGAGTGAAATGATTACGTCGGTAATGTGAGGGATGTGTTGAACATGATTTGGTAAAGGTATCGATGAGAGGCCATGTAGGAGTACATGGTGGGTTGTTTCATTGAGGTCGTCCCTAAGAACTGAGATCTGTATGTGTGATTTAAGAATCAGTTACTACCATGCATTGGGATCCTTAATTGACCCTCTCGGCTTCTTAACCACTCTAGTACTCTGTACAGGAGTTGCAACTAGTTTCTGGTGTTTGTAGGTTATGTGTTGGCGGCCGTGCGTAGCACTGACCCTAGGGGTGGGCTATGATGCGGTAGATACACCGTGGCCGGGTATGCCGGGCACCCGTTTGGCGTCTCGGGACCCTGTACACATTGTTCGGGGCCGTATGTGGAAACCTCGGCCGGACTCCCTGCGGATGGAACCTGGATAGGCGATAAACCTGGACTAGAGACTTGTGTGTTTAGGTAGGCCGTGGCCGACACCCTCGTTGGGCTTCCGCTTCAAGGTTGCCGAGTACATGTCGTATAAACGACGATAAGTGGTGAGAGCGTGTATGAAGAAGTACACCCCTGCAGGGTTAACATCATCTATTTGAATAGCCACATCCGTGGTAAAGGACTACTTGGTTGCCTATACAGTTCATAGACAAGTTAATGGTTACTACTAAAAGACTCAAGATAAGTGTGAGTACCGGGGATGGCCCTCTCATAGGATGACGAGGGAGGATCCCAGGTGAAGTATTGTGTTGGTGATTAGTGGACTCGTGTGCGAAAACTATTTTACAGTGGTGTCTCGTAGGATAGCTTAGCCAAGATTCAAAGCTGGCTTGCTGTAATAACTCCACCACCTTCTTGAGAATGAGCATGTATAGTAGGATCTGTTGTAAGACTTGCTGAGTACCTTTGTACTCATGTTGCTTTAATTACTATTTTCAGATGACAACACCGCCCCCTCCGATGGGTTTTACGTAGACCTCGACGTCGATGAGTAACTTGCCACCCAGGTGGTGATTCTGGCCATGGAGGGCCCTATGTAGATAGACAGGCTTCGACAAGCCTTCTTTCTTTCTAGTGTTTGTACTTAGACTTATTTGCTTCCGCATGTGCTTGTATGCTTGTATGACTTGAGTGTCGGGTCTTGTGACCCCCACCTGTATGAACATGTTATGTATGGCTCTCCGGAGCCTTTAAATAAAGTATTTGAGTTGTAGAGTTTTGTTGTGATGCCATGTTGTATTTACACATATCGAGCATATTGTGTGTATGATTGAAATGCTTGGTATGTGTGGGATCCGACAATCTAGTTGTTTATTCTTGGCAGCCTCTCTTATGGGGAAATGTAGTCTAGTGCTCCTTGAGCCATAGTAGTCCGCTACAGTCCAGTTCACCAGAGTCCTGCTAGCCCAGCACTACTCCTCAGGACACTTGACTAGTCGGCATGTGTTTCACTTCGTTCCTATGTCTGTCCCTTCGGGGAAATGTCGGGCGGTGACATTCGGAGTCCTGCCTAGCCTGCTACAGCCCGGGTTCCCCAGAGTCCTGTTAGCCCAGTGCTACAGCCCGGATTCACACGCTGTTGACCGACATGCTTGATGTGATTCATGTATGCCTGTCCCCATAGGTCTGTGCCGCTTTGGGTTCACGACTAGACATGTTGGCCCGGGTTCTCTGTCGTATGGATGCTAGTGACACTATCATATACGTGAGCCAAAAGGCGCAAACGGTCCCGGGCCTTGGTAAGCCGACACCCGTGGGGATACCATGCGTGAGGCCGCAAAGTGATATGAGGTGTTACCGGCTAGATCGATACGACTTGGAACGGGGTCCTCACACCTAGACTTGCCTGCCTGCGGCCCATGGTGTGGCTGGGCTAGCAGGTCTGTACGGCCCATCTTCATCGACAAGGCATTCAAGATCCTCGCGAGGGGCCAAGCCTCGCGAGGCGGACGAGCAAGACCTCCTCATGAGTGGCCTCGTCAGGCAGGCTCACGAGGGGCGGAGAGATCAAGGCAAGGCAAACCTCGCGATGTTCTCATGACGTGAGCCATGACGATCGAGACCAGGTGGGCGCCAGGTGGGCGTCAGCGTGCGCAACGTCCTTGTTTCCTCTTTGGTGCTAGGGGCAAACGCAGGCACAGAGTACCAAGCCAACAGGCAAAGGTTTCCATATCGGTGCAACGAGACCAGGACCAGCAAGACGGCAAGACGGAGGTCACCATGGAGCCCAGGACGGCGTCACTACCAGAGCCTTTTGCAGGCGAAGACTGCTTTTGTCTAGATAAGTTGTAGTAGCTGTCCCCTTTCAAATTGGTCGTTGTTGGCTCCCTTCCCACTCAATATTTGGGGAGAGAACCAGGGCCTCTATAAATAGGACTAGTCACCACCATAGGCGGGAACGGATCATGAAGATCAACCCTAACCACACAAGAGCTCCTAGCACAAGAACATCTCAACCTCAAGAGGATGTTCTTCCCCTTTTATTGTTCATCATCAGCCCAAGAGGCAATCCACCACCACCAGACTGGAGTAGGGTATTACACCACAACGGTGGCCCGAACTAGTATAAATCTTGTGTCTTTCTGTGTAGCGAGTTCGTCGACTTCGTCCGCGAGACCTTAGAGAGCTAGGGCATGGATCGGTAGGGAGGAAACCTTTGCACGCACCCCAGTGTTCAAACCTTGAGGGTTTTGCCGGAACCCGTGATCCGACACGTTGTGACGTTTGGTAGCACACAAAGTGTTCCTCCGGTAATCGGGAGTTGCATAATCTCATAGTCATAGGAACATGTATAAGTCATGAAGAAAGCAATAGCAATAAACTAAAACGATCAAGTGCTAAGCTAATGGAATGGTTCAAGTTAATCACATCATTCTCTAATGATGTGATCCCGTTAATCAAATGACAACTCATGTCTATGGCTAGGAAACTTAACCATCTTTGATTCAACGGGCTAGTAAAGTAGAGGCATACTAGTAACACTTTGTTTGTCTATGTATTCACACTTGTATTATGTTTCCAGTTAATACAATTCTAGCATGAATAATGAACGTTTATCATGAAATAAGGAAATAAATAATAACTTTATTATTGCCTCTAGGGCATATTTCCTTCAGTCTCCCACTTGCACTAGAGTCAGTAATCTAGTTCATGTCGTCTTGTGATTTAACATTAATAGTTCACATCTTTATGTGATTAGTTCACATCTCCATGTGACCAACACCCAAAGGGTTCACTAGAGTCAATAATCTAGTTCACATCGCTATGTGATTAACGCCCGAAGAGTGATCATGTTTTGCTTGCGAGAGAAATTTAGTCAACGGGGTTGCCACATTCAGAGCCATATGTATTTTGCATATTTTCTATGTCTACAATGCTTTGCACGGAGCTACTCTAGCTAATTGCTCCCACTTTCAATATGTATCCAGATCAAGACTTAGAGTCATCTAGATCGATGTAAAAATCTTGCATCGACGTAACTCTTTACGACGAACTGTTTTATCACCTGCATAACCGAGAAATATGTCCTTAGTCCTCTAAGGATAATTTTGACCGTTGTCCAGTGATCTACTCCTAGATCACTATTGTACTCCCTTGCCAGAAAGATGCTAAGGTATACAATAGGACTGGTAAACAGCATAGCATAATTTATAGAACCTATGACTAAGGCATAGGGAATGACTTTACATTCTCTTTCTATTTTTTACTGTGGTCGGGTTTTGAGTCTTTACTCAACTTCAAACCTTGCAACATAGGCAAGAACTCCTTCTTTGACTGTTTCATTTTGAACTACTTCAAAATCTTGTCAAGGTATGTACTCATTGAAAAAACTTATGAAGCGTCTTGATCTATCTCTATAGATCTTGATGCTCAATGTGTAAGCAGCTTCATCGAGGTCTTTCTTTGAAAACCTCTTTTCAAACACTCCTTTATGCTATCCAGAAAATTCTACATTATTTCTGATCAACAATACGTCATTCACATATACTTATCAGAAATGTTGTAGTGCTCCCACTCACTTTCTTGTAAATACAGGCTTCACCACAAGTCTGTATAAAACCATATGCTTTGATCACTTTATCAAAGAATATATTCCAACTCCGAGGTACTTGCACCATTCCATAGATGGATCACTGGAGCTTGCTCACTTTGTTAGCACCTTTAGGATCGACAGAACCTTCTGGTTGCATCATATACAACTCTTCTTTTAAGAAATCCATGAAGGAATATAATTTTGACATCCATTTGCCAGATTTCATAAAATGTGGCAACTGCAAACATGATTCGGACAGACTTTTAAGCATCGATACGAGTGAGAAAATCTCATCGTAATCAACACCTTGAACTTGTCAAAAATATTTTGCGACAATTCGAGCTTTCTAGATAGTAATACAACTATCAGCATCTGTCTTCCTCTTGAAGATCCATTTATTCTTAATGACTCACCGATCATCGGGCAAGTCAATCAAAGTCCATACTTTCTTCTCATACGTGGATCCCATCTCAGATTTCATGGCCTCAAGCGATTCCGAGGAATCTGGGCTCATCATCGCTTCCTCATAGTTCGTAGGTTCATCATATTCAAGTAACATGACATCCAGAACAGGATTACCGTACCACTCTGGTGCGGATCTCACTCTGGTTGACCTACGAGGTTCGGTAGTAACTTGATCTGAAGTTACATGATCATAATGATTAGCTTCCTCACTAATTGGTGCAGAAGTCACAAGAACATATTTCTGTGATGAACTACTTCCCAATAAGGGAGCAAGTATAGTTACCTTATCAAGTTTTACTTTCCTCCCACTCACTTCTTTCGAGAGAAACTCCTTCTCTAGAAAGGATCCATTCTTAGCAACGAATGTCTTGCCGTCGGATCTGTGACAGAAGGTGTACCCAACTGTCTCCTTTGGGTATCCTATGAAGACACATTTCTCTGATTTGGGTTTGAGCTTATCAGGATGAAACTTTTTCACATAAGTATCGCAACCCCAAACTTTAAGAAACGACAACTTTGGTTTCTTGCCAAACCACAGTTCATATGTCGTCGTCTCAATGGATTTAGATGGTGCCCTATTTAATGTGAATGCAGTTGTCTCTAATGCATAACCCCAAAACGATAGTGGTAAATCGGTAAGAGACATCATAGATTGCACCATGTCTAATAAAGTACGGTTACGGTGTTCGGACACACCATTACGCTGTGGTGTTCCAGGTGGCGTGAGTTGCGAAACTATTCCACATTGTTTCAAATGAATACCAAACTCGTAACTCAAATATTCTCCTCCACAATCAGATTGTAGAAACTTTATTTTCTTGTTACGATGATTTTCCAATTCACTCCGAAATTATTTGAACTGTTCAAATGTTTCAGATTTATGTTTCATCAAGAAGATATACCCATATCTGCTCAAATCATATGTGAAGGTCAGAAAATAATGATACCCACCGCGAGCCTCAACTCTCATCGGACCGTATACATCAATATGTAATATTTCCGATAAGTGAGTTGCTCACTCCATTGTTCTAGAGAACGGAGTCTTGGTCATCTTGCCCAGGAGGCATGGTTTGCAAGCATCAAGTGATTCCAAAAGCCCATCAGCATGGAGTTTCTTCATGCGTTTTACACCAATATGACCTAAACAGCAATGCCACAAATAGGTTGCACTATCATTATTAACTTTGCATATTTTGGCTTCAATATTATGAATATGTGTATCACTACAATCGAGATTCAATAAACCATTCACCTTGGGTGTATGATCATTGAAAGTTTTATTCATGTAAACAGAACAACAATTATTCTCTGACTTTAAATGAATAACCATATTGCAATGAACATGATCAAATCATATTCATGCTTAGCGCAAACACCAAATAACCTTTATTTAGGTTCAACACTAATCCCAAAAGTATAGGGAGTGTGCGATGATGATCATATCAATCAAGGAACCACCTCCAACAAACATCGTCACTTCACCCTTAACTAGTCTCCGTTCATTCTGCAACTCCTGTTTCGAGTTACTAATCTTTAGCAACTGAACTAGTATCAAATACTGAGGGGTCGCTATAAACACTAGTAAAGTACACATAAATAACATGTATATCAGATATACCTTTGTTCACTTTGCCATCCTTCTTATCCGCCAAATACTTGGGGTAGTTCTGCTTCCAGTGACCAGTCCCTTTGCAGTAGAAGCACATAGTCTCAGGCTTAGATCTACACATGGGCTTCTTCACTTGAGCAGCAACTTGCTTGCCATTCTTCTTGAAGTTCCCCTTCTTCCCTTTGCCCTTTTCTTGAAACTAGTGGTCTTGTCAACCATCAACACTTGATGCTTTTCTTGATTTCTACCTTCGTTGATTTCAGCATCACGAAGAGCTTGGGAATCATTTTCGTTATCCCTTGCATATTATAGTTCATCACGAAGTTCCAGTAACTTGGTGATAGTGACTAGAGAACTCTATCAATCACTATCTTATCTGGAAGATTAACTCCCACTTGATTCAAGTGATTGTAGTACTCAGACATTCTGAGCACATGCTCACTAGCTGAGTATTCTCCTCCATCTTGTAGGCAAAGTGCTTGTCAAATGTCTCATACCTTTCGACATGGGCATGAGTCTGAAATACTAATTTCAACTCTTGGAACATCTCATATGCTCTGTGGCGTTCAAAACGTCTTTGAAGCCCCGATTATAAGCCGTCAAGCATGGTGCACTAAACTATCAAGTAGTCATCGTATCGACCTCGCCAAACATTCATAACATCTGCATCTGCTCCTGCAATCGGTCTATCACCTAGCGGTGCATCAAGGACATAATTCTTCTGTGCAGCAATGAGGATAATCCTCAGATCACGGATCCAATCTGCATCATTGCTACTAACATCTTTCAACTTAGTTTTTCTCTAGGAACATATCAAAATAAATGGGGAGCTACATCGCAAGCTATTGATCTACAACATAGATATGCAAATACTATCAAGACTAAGTTCATGATAAATTAAAGTTCAGTTAATCATATTACTTAAGAGCTCCCACTTAGATAGACATCCCCTAATCATCTAAGTGATCACGTGATCCAAATCAACTAAACCATGTCTGATCATCCCCGTGAGATGGAGTAGTTTTCAATGGTGAACATCACTATGTTGATCATATGTACTATATGATTCACGCTCGACCTTTCGGTCTCAAGTGTTCCGAGGCCATATCTGCATATGCTAGGCTCGTCAAGTTTAACCCAAGTATTTCTGCGTGTGCAAAACTGTCTTGCACCCGTTGTATATGAATATAGAGCTTATCACACCCGATCATCACGTGGTGTCTCGACAGGACGAACTTTGGCAACGGTGCATACTCAGGGAGAACACTTGTACCTTGAAATTTAGTGAGAGATCATCTTATAATTCTACTGCCGAACTAAGAAAAATAAGATGCATAAAGGATAAACATCACATGCAATAAAAATATGTGACATGATATGGCCATGATCATCTTGCGCCTTTGATCTCCATCTCCAAAGTACCACCGTGATCTCTACTGGCACTGGCATGACACTATGATCTTCATCATTTTGATCTCTATCAATGTGTCATCATATGGTCGTCTCGCCAACTATTGCTATCACATAGCGATAAGTAAAGCAATTGTATGGCGCTTGCATCTTATGCAATAAAGAGACAACCATAAGGCTTCTGCTAGTTGCCAATAACTTTAACAAAAACATGATCATATCATACAACAATTTATATCTCGTCACGTCTTGACCATATCACATCACAACATGCCCTGCAAAAACAAGTTAGACGCCCTCTACTTTCTTGTTGCAAGTTTTACATGGCTGCTACGGGTTGAGCAAGAACCGTTCTTACCTACGCATCAAAACCACAACGATATTTCGTCAAGTTAGTGTTGTTTTAACCTTCAACAAGGACCGGGCATAGTCACACTCAGTTCAACTGAAGTTTGAGAAACTGACACCCGCCAGCCACCTATGTGCGAAGCACGTCGGTAGAACCAGTCTCGCATAAGCGTACGCGTAATATCGGTCCGGGCCGCTTCATCCAACAATACCGCCGAACCAAAGTATGACATGTTGGTAAGAAGTATGACTTGTATGGCCCACAACTCACTCGTGTTCTACTCGTGCATACAACATCTACGCATAAATCTGGCTCGGATGCCACTGTTGGGGAACGTAGTAATTTCAAAAAAAATCCTACGCACATGCAAGCTCATGGTGATGCGTAGCAATGAGAGGGGAGAGTATGTCTACGTACCCTCATAGACTGAAAGCGGAAGAGTTTATCAACGCGGTTGATGTAGTCGTACACCTTCACGATCCGTCCCGATCAAGTACCGAACGTACGGCACCTTCGCGTTCAGCACAAATTCATCTCGATGACGTCCTCGCCTTCTTGATCCAGCAAGAGGGGCGAAGTAGTAGATGAGTTCCGGCAGCACGACGGCGTGGTGACGGTGTTGGTGAAGAACAATCTCCGCAGGGATTCGCCTAAGCACTACGAAAACTATTATGGAGGATAAACTAGAGGGGACGGGGTTGCCGGCACACGGCTTGGTGTTTCTTGATGTGTCTTGAGTGCTAGCCCTATCCCTCTATATATATGTTGAGCCTTGGGGTCGAAACTTGGAGTAGAAGCCTCCACAAAGTCGGTTTCACCCGAAAGGCAAGAGTCCTTCTCAGACTCCAGGGCCAGACGCCAAGGACCCTGGCGTCTAGCCCCTAGACTCCGCAAAACTTCCTTTTGCGCTTTCCAAAAACCTTGTGGGCTTTCCCCTTTGGCCCAAATAAAGTGTTTTCGTACCCAAACATTTCGGAAAACATCTCGAACCCCTTCACGTGAATTCTGAAACCCTTCCGGAGACCAAACACTATTATCCCATATATCCAACTTTATCTCTGGAACATTCCGGAGTTTCTCGTCATGTCCGTGATCTTATCCGGAACTCCGAACAACATTCGGTTACCAACATTCATAACTCATAAATACTATATCGTCAACAAACGTTAAGCGTGCGAACCCTACGGGTTCGAGAACTATGTAGACATGACCGAGACACTTCTCTGGTTAATAACCAATAGCGGAACCTGGATGCCCATATTGGCTCCTACATACTCTACAAAGATCTTTATCGGTCGAAGCACATAACAACATACGTTGTTCCCTTTGTCATCGGTATGTTACTTGCCCGAGATTCGATCGTCGGTATCTCAATACCTAGTTCAATCTCGTTACCGCTAAGTCTCTTTACTCGTTTCGTAATGCATCATCCCGCAACTAACTCATTAGTTACATTGCTTGCAAGGCTTATAGTGATGTACATTACGGAGAGGGCCCAGATATACCTCTCCGACAATCGGAGTGACAAATCCTAATCTCGATCTATGCCAACTCAACAAGTACCATCGGAGACCCCTGTAGGGCACCTTTATAATCACCCAGTTACGTTGTGACGATTGGTAGCACACAAAGTGTTCCTCTGGTAATCGGGAGTTGCATAATCTCATAGTCATAGGAACATGTATAAGTCATGAAGAAAGCAATAGCAGTAAACTAAAACGATCAAGTGCTGAGCTAACGGAATGGGTCAAGCCAATCACATTATTCTCTAATGATGCGATCTCGTTAATCAAATGACAACTCATGTCTATGGCTAGGAAACTTAACCATCTTTGATTCAACGAGCTTGTCTAGTAGAGGCATACTAGTGACACTTTGTTTGTCTATGTATTCACACATGTATTGTGTTTACAGTTAATACAATTCTAGCATGAATAATAAACATTTATCATGAAATAAGGAAATAAATAATAACCTTATTATTGCCTCTAGGGCATATTTCCTTCACATGAGCCCACGGATAAAAGGGTGGAGAGGAAACCCTAGTCTGCAGAGAAAGTGGGTGATAAATACCACCCTCTCATTGGACTCTGGAGTAGGGATGACCTGCTTTTTGGCAAAAGCCGGTGGGCGATTTCCGTGGCCAAGTACCCCGCTTCCCGGAGCTCCTTAATGTTCTCCTCCGTGACGGAGGAGGCCATCAACTTGCCCTGTGCTCCAGATCCAGACATGGCTGGAGTGTTTGGTGGGGACGGAAAGAATTGAACTCGGGCGCTGGAGCTCGAGGGCGGATGGGCTGATGAGGAAGAAGGCGTGGGGTAAATGGATGGGTCATTATCTCCTTATAAAGGCAGTGAATATCAAGTGCCCCCTCCCACGAGCCTTAGAACTCGCCTATTCCCAAGGGGTCGTGCTAACGGCACGGTTGGGTTACTCAAACCCATATTGATAAATATCCCGTAATAAGGGGACACGGTCTCTGTTTTGACAAGACGTGTCAATGGGGACCGCACCTTGAAATACGAAGCGGGAGGCTAAAAACGGTTTGAAATAATAATGAGGCCATAACACAACTCCTCACCGAAAAAATTCTCAGAAGACATGATCTATTTTCGTTTAAGTATTTTCCCTTGTGCTTCAGGGTTGTAACTATTGTACAGAGACGGATATAGTTCTTTTGATCAACTACTTTGGAGTGTTCGGAGGAGGAACCCGCCTTGCAATGCTGAAGAAAATCTGCGGGCCGGACACATCGCCATTAAAGCCTGGTTCAGGGGCTACTGAGGGAGTCCTGGATTAGGGGGGGCCCGGGCGTCTGGGCTATGTGACATGGGCCGGACTGGTGGGCCATGAAGATACAAGATAGAAAGCTTCCCCTCATATCTGGATAGGACTCTCCTTTGGGTGGATGGCAAGCTTTGCGTTCGGATATGAAGATTCCTTTCTCTGTAAACCAACTCAGTATAACTCTGGGCCCCTCTGATGTCTATATAAACCGGAGGGTTTAGTCTATAGAGACAATCACAATCATACAGGCCAGACATCTAGGGTTTAGCCATTCCGATCTCGAGGTAGATCAACTCTTGTAACCCCTATACTCATCAAAGTCAATCAAGCAGGAAGTAGGGTATTACCTCCATCATGAGGGCCCGAACCTGGGTAAACATCGTGTCCCCCGCCTCATGTTACCTTCGATCCTCAGACAGACAGTTCGGGACCCCCTACACGAGATAGGCCGGTTTTGACACCGATAGGCAGCGCGCCGTCTTCTGGCAGCCAGCCGTTGGACCAGACGGCCCGAACAGTCAGCCTTTCGCCCGTGAGGTGTCAGGGGCGCGGCCGGCCCCAATGTCTTGAAATACCATGGGGCCCTGCTGATTCTACCCGTGGTCATTTACTCCAACAAAGTTCTATTAAAATTGCTTTCAATCCCGTGCAACATTCTCGAACTAATAATATTGAAGTTTGTCATCATTTCATTCGAGATCATGTTGCTAAAGGAGACATAAATCTTAAGCATGTTCGTACCGATAAGCAATTGGCGGATATATTCACCAAACCGATTTATGAGAAAGTATTTTGCCATTTGAGAGGTGAATTGAACATCATTGATGCCTCAAACTTGGAGTAGAAACTCCATTTGGATACATGCAAGGCATGAGCCTTTGACTAATGATTGATATTTCTCTTATGATTATGATTATATGTCTTGGATCTATACTTGTACCCTTGCATGTCATCTAACCCTTGTAGGTACTTGGATGAATCAAAATCTATGAGATTGCAACTCACTCACATCTTGAGCAATCTCTACATCACCAGGTTTCCAAAATATGGTGGTTGAAAACAAGGAAGCATGAATCCTTTCAACATATCCTTTGACAATTTCAATATATAAAATTTTCATTTGGTATCAAGTTTCATGATTGTCATTTTGGATACACAAGTGCTCTTCCTTGCAAGACTAACCCATGTAGGTGGATGAACTCAAACTACAAGTGGTCACTACTGCAGGATGCTGCTAACGCGACACTACAATCAGAGACCCTTCGAGAAACTGTGTGCGATGCCATAATCGCAAACAGTGTTGTATGAAAACCGTCAAATAAGGTGAATACGTTTGCGATGGAGGATGCATCAAACACGGTTCAGAGTTTAGTTGCGTGTGCGATCCAGGGCATATGGTTCAGTCCAATGAACTATTTCTGATGAGGCGGAAAAAAAGGGTAGCATGATGAAGGCGTGTGCGATATAGAGCATACGGTTCACTTGGATGAACTGTTTGTTGATTAGGCAACACAAAAGAAACGGGCGGCTAAATGAAGGTGTGTGCGATATACAGCATACGGTTCACTCAGATGAACTGTTTGAGATTAGGAAACACAAAAGAAATGGTCAGCCAGATCAAGGTGTGTGTGATTGAGGGCATACGCTTCAGAAGGATTAACTGTTTGTGATTAGGCAACAGAATGGAAACAGGTAAGCCAGATCAAAGTGTCTGCGATTGATGGCATACACTTCACATGGACGAACTGTTGCGATTAGCCACAACAAACTGAAACATTTAGATAGATCAACGTGTGTGCGCTAGACAGGCACACCCATTCTAATTAGAAGATGTGTGCTGACATTGCCTATTGTGGTGCATGGTGCAAACACCACGTACGCGGCCGAGAAGGCGTACGTGCCCACGTTATGCCTTCCGAGAATAGTGCCGCACTTATAACCGTCAGTAAATTTTGAGCATGCGTCGCGTCACATTCCAAATTGCAAACCGGTTCACACCGATCAAAACCTAACGGTTTCCCACTTAGGAGCGTATTACTACGCGGTTATAAATACTATTACTCCAAGTTGACTACACACATTCCTCCTTAACTCCTCATCCACAAAAAGTCAAAAATAAACAAGTCATTCATCATCGTTCCCTTGCGTCCGCCATGGCTAGCGTGAGCTTTGGGTCGAGAGATTGCGACCAGGGAGAGGCGAGCCTGGAAGCGGGAGCACGAGAGATGTCCCGCCTCATCGCGATAGCAACCAACACGTCCCGCCGCACGGCCGTAGCAGCAGAGAGGTCCCGCCGTGCCGCCGAAGCAGCATGGAGGACCCGCCACTTCGTCGATGCAGCAGACTTGTCCGGCCGCGCCGCGGAAGCAGAAGAGACGTCCTGCCGTGCCGCAAATGCAACAGAGATGTCCTCCCTTGGCGCGGCGGCCTGGCAAAATGCATTGTGGGCAGGCGAGGACTCTTACAGGCGCATGCGTGCACTTGTCCATAGGCAGATGGATCAGATATCCAGGTGGGTGAGGTTGTAGGATGACCTGCAAGCCTCGTTTGAACAGTCTACCGACGTCATCCGGCAACTAAATGAGAGCAATGTGAAGCTCCAGGCCGAGCACGACCTGCTGAGGGCGAAGATCGTCGGAAGTGCGGAGCAGCAGGAGCAGACCACTGCCTTGTTGAAGAGGACCAGCGTCATCGTCGAGAAATGTATGGACAAGAATAACAAGATGCGCATCGAGCGTAGAAGGCTGGTGGACGAATCCGTGGATGCTCTCAAGCAGCATCTTGAGGACAAGAAAGAGCTCGTCGCCGCTCGCCTCAGAGACTAGTTCCCGCGGCCTGCAGTGACGCATCAAGAAAGTAGAGATCAGCGAGCCAGATCATTGTCTTCCTTCTTTGTTTGCCCTAGTGTATTTCGGGAGTTGCCTCACTTGTGGCTTTTTTAAATTATGTTTCTAAATATGTAAGACAATTATTATCCACTGTCATCGTCCTTATATTCATCATCCTTGCTATAAGTCACAGTCGATGCTATATAGGTCCGTCGGATCTTACATCAAGATTGTCGGCGTTCTAGGATCGGGGGTCCCCAGACTTGCTTGCCTGCGGCCCACGGCGTGGCTTTGCTAGTAGGCCTGTACGGCCCATCTTCATCAACAAGGAATCAAGACCCTCGCAAGGGGCCAAGCCTCGCGAGGCGGACAACACGAGGCCTCCTCTGGAACGGCCTCACCAGGCTGGCTCATGAGGGGCAGAGAGTTCAAGGCTAGGCAAACCTCGTGAGGTTCTCATGACATGAGCCATGACGATCGAGGCCAGGCGGGTGCCAGCACGCGCACCGTCCTTGTTTCCTCTTTGGTCCTAAGGGGGCAAGAGCAGGCGCGGAGTACCGAGGCATCAAGAAAGGTTTCCATATTGGCGCCACGAGACCAAGACCAGAAGGATGGCAGGACGGAGGTCACCGTGGAGCCCAAGACGGTGTCACCACCAGAGCCTTTGGCAGGCGAAGACTACTTTTGTCAGGATAACTTGTACTAGCTGTCCCCTTTCAAATTGGTCGTTGTTGGCTCCCTTCAATATTTGGGGAGAGGACCAAGGCCACTATAAATAGAACTAGCCACCACCGTAGCTAGGAGAGGTTATATGAGACTAGAGCCACCACATCCTTGGCGGCACACCCACCAAGCACAAGAACACCTCAACCTCAGGAGGCTGTTCTTCCCCTTGTACTGTTCATCATCAGCCCAAGAGATAATCCACCACCACCACACTGGAGTAGGGTATTACACCACAACGGTGGCCCGAACCAATATAAATCTTGTGTCCTCTGTGTTGCGAGTTTGTCAAATTAGTTCGTAAGATCTTAGCTAAGTTAGGACGTGGATCGATAGGGGGGAAATCTTCGTGTGCACCCCAGTATTTGAACCTTAAGGGTTTTGCCAGAACCCGTGATCTGACATTTGGCGCGCCAGCTAGGGGTGCACCGGAGCTTCTTCCCCACCAGACAATCCGCCGACACTCCACGGTTCCGATGTCCGACAACCTGAGGGTTGATGACGACCGGTGGGCGGCCTGACCAGCCCGGGCGGCGCCGCCTGCCCAGGAAGACCTCAACCCCGTGTCTCAGGTGGCGCGCACACCAAACACGGTGGGCGTGGGCGGCGCGATCACTCACCCTCTGCTCTTACTCCCCGACAGACGCGAGCTGCTGCAAGGGCCTCAAGCCATGCCGCGGCAACGGCGCCGCACACCAGGAGGGAGCAGGCGAACATGCGGGCCGCGCTGACAGTGGCACGGGAGCTGCTGTAGTGCCGACTGATGGAGAGCGGCCGGGATGCACTGCTGGAACGCGTCGCCGAGCTCCTGGACGCGGCGGCCATGGGAGCACCGCCCTTCTGCTAGCAGCTCATGCCCCAGGCAGCGGTAGGATCCCACGGCGGGCCTCGCCGCGCCCGCGTACCCCCAAGTGCGCCCGGGGGCTTCGTCGACATCAGCACGATCCACGGCGGAGGGCGTCCCCTTGCGTCCGAGCCACCTCGGATGGGCGCGGGCACGAGCGTCATCGCACACGGGCCCACTGGAGCACCACCCCGCCATCCTCAAGACAGTGTGATGGGCCGAGCGACGTGGAGCGTGGGGCACTTTAGCGAGGTCTTCGGGGCAGCGGAGTCGGAGGCCTATTTGCCCCGCATGATGGACCAGGAGTACACACCGGAGGACGACCCCAGCTCGTTCCTTGGGCCAGGATGGGAGGAGGAGGCGTTAGGAGCTGAAGCCTTCCAGGAGCCGCCAGAGAGCCCCGCCGGCCGCGCTGTCGACAACAGATATAGGGTACCACTAATCCCTCAGGGACAAGCTTACGCTAACCATGAGTCACAGATGAACTAGGTCACGGCGCCGAGCGATGGTTCCGGCACGGCGATGCACGCCCCTTCAGGAGAGACCCACTGGAGGCTGTGTGGAAGGGGCCAGGAGCAAGGCCCCTCCCCGCGTTGCACGGAGCAAGGCAACGCCCAGAGGTAGGCCCTCTACCGGGGTGGCGCCGACGACCTTTCCCCCGGCAGAGGACCCGTGGTCGCCGAGTGCGCCGCTGGCGTCCCCCCTGCCCTCGTTGGGCCGTCCTGGTTTCCGGTCGTCCCAGCGGTGGTAGGGGGTGGCGCAAGGCGGGGCCCTCATCAGGCGATATGAAGTAAGGCTCATGCCTGTGAAGATCGCCGCCTGTGACACTCTCACGTAATAATGTGTGGGGTTGTACACGATCCGGAGCATCAAGAGAGCCGCCCTCGGGCCTCGGGGGATCCCTCCCACACCCAGTGGCAGCACTTAGCTCCGTGCTGGTGAGAAGACGTCAAAGACTAGACTAGGCGCCGGACGCGGCCATTTTCTTTGGATCTCTCTTCTGTAACCCTGCCTTCTGGAATTGGATTTAAGTTGAAGTTGAATTTTCATTTGATGCGCGCGGGGGGATGCCTTTTTCGTTCGAGCTATTTCTCGCAGTCTGGTTCTTGCCTTATTTCAGAGCTCGCGCCTATCGCTCCCCCCTCGCGGGCCCCTCGCGAGCCGGGCTGGGCATGAAGTGTTGGGGATACACATAATAGGTAGGCCCACGAAGGGTCGAAATATCATAAAGCATGGGGTCCACATGACATGTGGGTCCAGATAAATTTCATACAGACATACTATCCACTCGACCAAGCAACATACCATCCACTCGACCAAGCAGCATACCATCAACTCGGCTGACAGTTTACCACTCGATCGTACGACTCATTTGAGTATACGAAGACCAGGAGGCAGCAAAGCAGTCAAAGCATCATTCTCATAGTGAAGGCTTGGTAGTGGGCTGGCATTATGGCATTCATACCCCTGCTTTGTAACATAGTAGGTGAGGGGGTGGCGCACTCTATATAAGCCACCCCCCACCACTAGACCTGAGTGCAGGCTCTTTCCTCTCGCATTTTCTTCTCCCTCTCTCTATCTGACCATTAGTCTCAGGACTTAGCATGGGATCCGTTCCCCTTGCTCCCTATCTCAAATATACCATGTAACTCCGTGTTCATGACAGATGAAACAAAGCCTCTCCAAAGCACGAGACGTAGGGTTGTTATCTCCACCGTGAGAGGCCCGAACTCGCTAAACCCACCGTGACACCCATATGCATCTCGATAGATCATGCTCCTTTACCCTATACCTTATTATTGTCGGAATCATTCCCACAAAAGTTGGCGCCCACCATGGGGCATGGCATCTATCGAGCCATGATGTAGATGGTTATTTCTTCAATCACAGTGCGCTTCTGCGTCACTCACTCGTCGTCTTCGATCTCATCTGCAACGCCATTTCCGCTATCTCACACGCATCTGGCACGCATGCGGACGAGTAGCCGAAGAGATCGGGCCCGTCCGACCCCTAGAGCGGTGAAGTGCTACGCCGTGCTCGCCGGCCCTGCGCCGCACTCGCCGGCCTCTACTGCACTCACCACCATCACCGTGCTCGCCCACTCTGCGGCGTGCTCGATGGCCCTGCGCCACCGGTGCCGCTCAGCGGCGCGCTCGCCGGCCCTAGCCTACATCATCGGCAGCACGCGCTACCCGACCACCTGCGTCTTCTTCATTTGGGTCGTCTACATTGGAGAGTACGTGATATAGGATGAAATCCTAGAGGGGGATCTTTTCACACTTGGAGGGGGGAAAGGACAAACTCACAAGAACACAAAGATGAAAACACTCAAACAATTCCCCAATTAAACATCCACTAGGATAGCAACATAAGATCCACAAGTCACAAACACAATCAAAGGAAAGATACAATGGCAAAGTTCTTCCCACTCCTAGGAGATGAGGTCTTGAAGATAGTCCTCTCCCAGAGGAGGTCTTGAAATCCACTAGGATTCTTCCCAAAGGGGTCTTGATTCCACAAATGGGAAGGTAGAGGGAGCAAAGCTCACAAATATCTCATCTCATACTTTGCTAACCCTAAACATAGCCCTAGGTTTATATAGTCATGGGGTCGAAAGAGATGAAGAGGGGCTCGGTTTGGGAGTACAGGGCCGTGCGCACGGGGTGCTCCAGTGACAACTTCCTGGATAGCCCGTGGGCACAGGGTCTCGGGGGCCCGTGCGCACGGGGTCACCTGGGACTTCTAGTTTTGCTGGTGTTGCACTCCGTCTTGGTCCGCGTGGCCTTGGGGTGGTTCCTCTTCTCCTTGGGGGTGCTCCTGAGCCTCTTGGTGGTGTTCCTCTTCGTACCTAATGAGACATAGCGTATCTTGGTGAGGTAGCAACAATGTTCCATTCGTATCCATATGCAAGCTAAGTAGGAAGGAGTTCACCTTGGTTTCCAAAGCACGTGTTCTCGCTCTTGTCATAGGTCCACGTGGGGCTTGATGTGTCGGTGTAGAGTCCATGGGGATGATGGAAGGATGCTCCGCATCATCTCCCCCCCCCTTGGGAGAGATCCGTCCACGGATCGTGATCTTCATCACCATGGTACTTGGCCAAGTCTTTGACGTTGAATGTGTCGCTCACATTGTACTTGTCTCGTGGGATGTCTACCTTGTAGGCGTTGTCGTTGTAGCGTGCGAGTACCTTGAATGGGCCATCGACTCTTGGAAGGAGCTTGGACTTGTGCTCCTTGGGAAAATGATCCTTGCGGAGATGTACCCAAACTAAGTCACCCGGTTGGAACACCATTGGGGACTTGTTGGCGTTGCGCTTGGTCGCGAGTCGTTGTACTTGGCGCTCTATGGTGTGCCTTGTATCTTCATGCATCTTCTTGAGGTGGTTCACTCGGTCGCTCGCGTCCATGGTGATGCGCTCTTGTAGCGGTAGAGGAAGAATGTCCAATGGAGACAATGGGTTGAATCCATAGACGACTTCGAAAGGGGACTTGCCGGTAGTTGAATGTCTTGCACGGTTGTAGGCGAAGTCGGCGATTGGTAGACACTCCTCCCACTCCTTGATGTTCTTCTTGATCAAGACTCGTAGTAGAGTGGAGAGTCTACGGTTCGTCACCTCCGTTTGGCCGTCGGTTTGAGGGTGGTATGCTGTGGAGAAGAGTAACTTGATTCCGAGATTGGCGCATAAGGTCTTCCAAAAGTAACTCAAGAACTTGACGTTGCAGTCCGAGACAATTGTCCTTGGCATTCCATGAATATGTAATATTTCCCTACAAAACAAATTTGCAACATGTGAAGCATCGTCTATCGTGTTGCAAGGAATAAAATGTGCCATTTTGGAGAAACGATCCACAACGACAAATATGGAGTCTTTCCCATTTCGAGTTCTAGGCAAACCAAGTACAAAGTCCATGCTAATGTCTTCCCAACGTTGGTATGGAATTGGTAAAGGCATATAGAGACCATGAGATTGAGCTTTGGACTTAGCTTTGCGACATGTTGAACACCGGTTGGTGAAACGATTGACATCGCAAACCATCTTTGGCCAAAAATAGTTCTTGGAGAGCGTAGTGAGTGTCTTGTCACGTCCGAAGTGTCCCATTAAGCCTCCTCCATGGGATTCCTGCAAAAGCAACAAACGAAGAGAGGATTCGGGAATGCAAAGTTTCTTAGCTCTCATAAGATATCCATCTTTTAGGTAATAGCGTTCCCAAGATGCATGCGACAAACACTTGTTATAAGGAATGGCAAAAGTTGCATCATGCTCATACAAGTCTTTGATATGCTCAAAACCAATGACATTCAATTCAAGTTGGGTGACAAGCATGCATATACGGGAAAGCGCATCCGCTACGATGTTTTCTTTACCCTTCATGTACTTGATAACATAGGGAAAAGACTCAATAAATTCACTCCATTTAGCATGATGCTTGTTCAACTTAGTTTGACCCTTAAGATACTTGAGAATCTCATGATCGGTATGAATGATAAACTCATGGGGACGAAGGTAATGTTCCCATTCATGCAAAATGCGGACTAAAGCATATAGCTCCTTGTCGTAGATAGGGTGATTGAGTTGCACTCCGGAAAGTTTCTTACTAAAGTAAGCTATGGGGCGCTTCTCTTGCGTTAACAACCTCCTATGTCGTTACCACTAGCATCGCAATGAATTTCAAAAGGTTTGTCAAAGTTTGGTAAAGCAAGCACGGGAGCGTGAGTAAGAAAATTCTTAAGCTCATTGAATGCGGTATCTTGGGATGATCCCCAAACAAAAGGCGCATTCTTCTTGCTCAAAGCATGCAAAGGCGAAGCAATGGTGCTAAAATCCTTCACAAAGCGATGATAGAAACCCGCAAGACCAAGGAAACTACGCACTTGATGCAAGTTGGTTGGTTGCGGCCAAGTTTTAATAGCATTGATCTTGGACTCATCTACATGAACACCCTTAGAAGAAACAACAAAAGCAAAGAAAACGAGCTTATCAACACAAAAAAGGCATTTCTCCATATTAGCATAGAGGCGCTCTTTTCTAAGAGTTTGCAAAATGGTGCGGACATGGGTGACATGCTCTTTGATGGATTTGCTAAACACAAGAATGTCATCGAAGTAAACCACAACAAATATACCAATGTAAGGGCGAAAGACATGATTCATAAGGCGCATAAAAGTCCCCGGTGCTTCCGAGAGACCCATAGGCATCACTAACCACTCATACAAACCAAACTTGGTTTTGAATGCGGTTTTCCATTCATCACCCTCTTGTATGCGAATTTGATAGTACCCACTCTTAAGATCAATTTTTTAAAATATAGTGGCACCGCTAAGTTCATCAAGCATATCATCTAGGCGTGGAATGGGGTACCTATAGCGAACGGTTATAGCATTTATAGGTCTACAATCCGAGCACATGTGAAAGCTACGGTCACGTTTTGGCACAAGAATTGACCGGTACGGCACAAGGGCTCAAACTTTCACGCACATGACCATGGTCTATGAGATGCTTAACTTGCCTTCGAATTTCTTTGGTTTCTTCGGGGTTGACGCGGTAGGGAGCTTTGTTTGGAAGTGGCGCTCCGGGGATGAGGTCGATGCGGTGCTCAATGCCTCGTAATGGAGGTAGTCCCGGAGGTAACTCATCGGGGAAAACATCTTGAAATTCCTGCAATAGAGAAGATAACACCAAAGGTAGATTGTGAGAGGTGTTAGTGTTTGGTGCCTCGTCCTTGTACAATAGGACATAGTGTAGAACACTATGGGTTCTCACACACTTCTCTCATCTCACGTTTGGTGGCAAATAGGACTAAGATTTTCTTGTCGCTCATCGTGGAGGCACTCAATTTGGGCTTGTGGCGCTCACTCTCTTTTTGGTGGCTCACTCTCTCACTATTCTCTCCATGATGGGTGTTTTGCTTGTCGGCGAGCACTTGTCTTGGAGACATAGGACGTAGTACAAACTCTTTCCCTTTCATTTTGAAGCTATAGTGATTGGTACACCCATTGTGAATGACACCTCGGTCAAATTGCCATGGCCGTCCAAGAAGACGGTGGCAAACGGTCATCGGAAGGAAGTGTCTTCATAGGCGCTGATCTTGAAAGAGACTTGTACTCGATGCTCGACTTGTATGTTGCCGGTGTCACTTAGCCATTGAACCTTGTAGGGGTGAGGGTGCTTCGTCTTGACCAATTGGAGTTTGGAGCATAGGTCTTCACTTGGTAAGTTGTGGCAACTACCTCCATCGATGATGACCTTGACGGACCGTCCGTTGATGCCGGCCTTTGTGTGGAAGATATGGCATCTTTGATCATCGTCTTGTTGATGTTGAAGAGTCAAGACTTGGAGACAACAAGAGTGGGACTTGAATCTTCATCCCAAAAGACTTGATCATCTTCGTCTTCGTTGTTCACTTGTCGGTGCATGGCCACTTGCTCAAGGGCTTCCATTTCTCCTTCACTCATGGAGTCGTAAGTTCCGTCGTCGTTGAGGATCATGGTGCGCTTGTTTGTGCACTCGAAGGACTTGTGGCCTCGGCCTCCGCATGTGAAACATTCGATGGAACTTGTCTTGATGGTCTCATCGGTTGGGGTAGATGATGATGAATCTTTCGGCTTGAAGTTGCTTGTAGTAGGAGGACGACTTGCACTTGTCGAAGTCTTCTTGTAACTTGACTTGTCGCCGATACTTGGTGATGCTCTAGTTGAGGTAGGAGTTGCTGAAGTCGCGGGAGCTTGATAAGAGGAGCCGTAGGTCTTGGACGGGAACTTGGAATACTTGAAATCATCTTGCACTTGGCGTTCCGCTTTGGTGGCTTGGTGCACTAGCTCGATGAGATTTGAGTATGGTTGGAAGTCGGCGATCTTCTTGATGGGATGGTTGAAACCATTCAAGAAGCGTGCCATTGTTTGTTCATCGTCTTCTATGACATTGGCTCTTATCGTTGCAATCTCCATCTCCTTGTAGTATTCTTCAATGCTCTTGGTTCCTTGCTTGAGTTGTTGGAGTTTCTTGAAGAGGTCGCGGTTGTAGTGGGTAGGAACGAAGCGTGCTCTCATGACATCTTTCATTTGCGCCCAAGTAGTGATGGGTGGATCACCTCTTGCCTCTCGGCGCTCAATGACTTGTTCCCACCAAATAAGGACATAGTCTTGGAACTCAAGGGATGCCATCGCGATCTTCTTCTCTTCTTCATAATTGTGCAAACGAAAGATCTTGTCAACTTTCAATGCCCATGATAGGTACTCTTCGGGATCGTTGCTTCCGTTGTACTTGGGCATGGTGAAATTGAGCTTGCCGTAGCGTTGCTCTTCATTGTATTGGGGTCGGGGATGATGACGCCCATGTTGTAGATGATTGTTCAACTCGTGGTGCTCTTGACGCGGAAGGTTGTCAACCTCATGTTGCTCTTGTCATGGAGGATTTCCATTGTCTTCATGCTCTCGATGAACTTGATGGTGTTGGCGAGCTTATGGGGGAAGTTCGCGAGCTCGAGGAGGGACTTGACGATGCACGCGAGCTTGAAATCTTTGTTCTTGAATTTCTTCGCGAAGTGCTTCCTCTTGTTCATGGGCTTGACGGCTTCGGTCGGCAACGGCTCGACTCGAATCGCGTAGAGCTTGTTGTGCCGCAAGTGCTTGCTCGTCACGGAGTTGTTGTTCTTGACGTTGTGTCTTGGCATCTTGTGCATGTTGGTGTAGACGCGCGCATTCTTCCTCTTCATGTTGGCGTTGACGTAGCCGTTCTCATGCTAGCGCAAAGGCTTCTTGGGTTTGATGTCGTCGATTCTCTTGCGAGTCGGTGTCGCGTAGAGGATTAAGGTTTGCGTGATGCTCGTTGTGCGCGGCACGTCGAAGAGTGTTCGAAGACGGTGTACTTGAACCGGAGAGGGTGAAGTCGGAGTGGCGGTTTGAATGGCTCCTTCTTGAAGTGGAAGACGAGCGGTCGAGCAACAAAGCATGAATTTCATCCATCCTTGCATCATTCTCTTGCTTGTGATCATCGAGCTTGTGGTCGAAGTATTCCCTTGTACATTGCTCAGAAAGTCGCAAGTCGGCAGCAAGGTTGTCGATGCAATCACTCATAGCCTGTTGCTCTTGATGCAAGGCACGTTGTGCACCAAAGAGGTGACTCTTGGTGACGAAGGAGTTCATGGCATCATCTTGCTCCATGAAGAGTGGGTTGATAGAAGTACTTGGCCTATCCATCATGAGCAAGTGGTGGTGAGTAGGAAAAATGAGAGAACAAAACCAAAGTTACCTTTTCCGAAGATTGTGGATGTAACAAGTACGATCTCACGATGCTATAATAGGGGAATTGGTACCGGGAATTGTTTCTCACACCTACAAGTAAAAGGCTTATGGAGGAGCTCGGTTAGGATGGTGGCAAAAATTTGAAGCAAATGTTAGTCAAGATATCGATAAGTTTGAGAAGATTCACAAAAATGCAAGTAAAAACAAATAGATCAAACCCAAAGATATCACTAGGAACACACACACGGAAGATAGATGGGATCTGCACAACCAAGGGGTGAGCTCAAAATGTGCAACCACGGAAAATGCTCTTGTTGTGCGAATACTAGAGAGACGCTAGCTCGATTGCTCAAATGGGCTAGATACCCATGTGCACCAACCTATAAGAGAAACGTGCCATCTTCAATCCCAACTATGCTACGTATGAGGTGTCGAAGATGATATACAAAATGGCTCGATGCTATTGCTTACAAGCTCTTTGTTGCTCCTATTTTGCTTAAAATATTTTCTTGTTTTTTTTTGAAGCTAGAGCCAAGTATGATATGAGACAAGTATGTAAGATATGCACAGGACAGACTTATGGCACTAAGATGTTAACACGATGACTATGGTGCACAATAGCGTGGCCCGGCAATTCTCAACTTGCTAGTCTCGATGGGTAAGCGACGCGAAATGTCTCGGGTTATCAATGCAAAAGCAAGGTTGAGATGTCGTCGAGGTTACCGTCCGATCGTACGGTAAGAATGAAGTTGGTGAAGCCGGTGTGGTGTCCGAGTTGATGATCGAGTGGCGGCGATGATGATGTCCAAATGCGCCTAAGTAGCCGAAACACCTTAGGACACAAGAGAAACCGTGGTTCGAAACTCAAACAACCACGAGAAATAGTGCGGAAGAACACGAGTGTTGGTATGGAAGCAAAATGGTGCAAACAAAAGATGGCCGAAAGTTTCTGGATGGTCCGTGCGCACGGGGTAAGTGAGGCCCGTGTGCACGGGGTCCCGTGTGCACGGGGTGTGCTGGGAGCAGATGAACAGCTCCGGATCCGTGGGGATTTTCCAAGATAAGGACAAATTCGAGGATTTGAAAGGTGGGGAAGCAGGAAGATGGGTAGATCCACTTGCCAAACTCCAAATTCGTGGATCAAAACAACCAAATCTCACAAGATCCAACAAATTGCAAGACAAAAAAATTAGGGCTATTTTGTGGGGATTTTCGAATTTGGACGAAAAACAACAAAATCAAGCTAGCAAATGGGGGGATGGGACTCCAAGATGTGAATCAACCTTGCTCATGATACCAAAATGATATAGGATGAAATCCTAGAGGGGGATCTTTTCACACTTGGAGGGGGAAAATGACAAACTCACAAGAACACAAAGAGGAAAACACTCAAACAATTCCCCAATTACACATCCACTATGATAGCAACATAAGATCCACATGTCACAAACACAATCAAAGGGAAGATACAATGGCAAAGTTCTTCCCACTCCTAGGAGATGAGGTCTTGAAGATAGTCTTCTCCTAGAGGAGGTCTTGAAATCCACTAGGATTCTTCCAAAGGGGTCTTGATTCCACAAATGGGAAGGTAGAAGGAGCAAAGCTCACAAATATCTCATCTCATACTTTGCTAACCCTAAACATAGCCCTAGGTACGGTTTATATAGTCTTGGGGTCGAAAGAGATGAAGAGGGGCTCGGTTTGGGGATCTCAGCCGTCCATCCTGGGAGACCCGTGCGCACGGGGTAAGTTGGGCCCATGCGCACGGGGGTCCCGTGGGCACGGTACAGGCCCGTGCGCACGGGGTGCTCCAGCGCCAACTTCCTGGATAGCCCATGGGCACGGGGTCTCGGGGGCCCGTGCGCACGGGGTCACCTGGGACTTCCAGTTTTGCTAGTGTTGCACTCCGTCTTTGTCCGCGTGGCCTTGGGGTGGTTCCTCTTCTCCTTGAGGGTGCTCTTGAGCCTCTTGGTGGTGTTCCTCTTCGTACCTAATGAGACAGAGCGTATCTTGGTGAGGTAGCAACGATGTTTCATTCATATCCATATGCAAGCTAAGTAGGAAAAAATTCACCTCGGTTTCCAAAGCACGTGTTCTCGCTCTTGTCATAGGTCCACGTGGGATTTGATGTGTCGATGTAGAGTCCATGGAGATGATAGAAGGATGCTCCGCATCAGTACGTACCCCATGATCCCACCAAGTGCATAACGTGGGCTTCATAATTTTTCTTGGAGTGGGTTGGTCATTTCGCTCGGGTAATCGCCTTATTGGCATCTCATCAGGTGAGGATTTCCAGCAATAATTATCTAATTACTGCAGCTGAAACTAACGCACTCATTTTGCTAGTACTTCTGGTGTTCCCGCGCCAGTTAATACTGCATGCATGCATGTAGTACTACCGGGCTTTAAGCCCCTTCCAAATTCTAGCGTCAATGACGAGTTAATTGTGCATGCATGCATGTATAACCGTCGGGCTTTAACACCATGCAAAATACTATCATCCATGCATGCATGCACGACTGACCTTTAATCCTTACAAAATAGCATCCGTGCATGGACATTTTAGTACATCAAAAGATATTCGTGGATGTATTAACTTGTAGGCTTACTGAGATGAACAATGTCGATTGACCAACTCGTCATTTATTCCAGACAGCTGATGGTGTGGCGACCGGATCGCAGCCCAACTATGATTCACTCGACTGATTCACCCTTTCACTCAGATGGGCTAGCTCACTCGGATCGAACAGAATCACTGGCGCTCAGCCGTCCACGCGTTGCCACTCGGCCCCTGCACGTGGTCATGTAGTTGTTTGCATCATCATCAACTTTCTAGACTCAAGTTCACTCAGCCACAGACCCAAATTCACTCGGACGGATTCCTCGTTCAGTACCTGAGCATAAGTCAAAGGCGAAGACGCGTCATTACTGCGCGGGACGAGTCTACTTCACTCGGACGCCCCTGCGTTGCCACTCCGTCGGACACCCCATGCATCGTCACTCCACCCTGTTGGGCGTGTCTTCATCAACTTGTCCACTCGGCCGAACGGCGCAACATCAAGCGGTTGGGCACATCTTCAACAACATGCTCGACTCGGCCATCCTCCAAGCCGCCAAGCGGTTGGGCGCGACTTCATCAACATGCCCGCTTGGTCGCCCCGTGCATCGCCGCTCAGTTGGGCGCATCTTCATCGGCTTGCCCGCTCGGCCGCACTGCGTGTCGCCGTTTAGTTCAGCACATCTTCATCAACTTGCCAGACTCGGCCATCCGGAGCATCGCCACTCCGCGGGACGCGTCTACATCACTCGGACGCCCCGCGCATCGGCACTCCACGGGACACGTCTACTTCACTCTGACGCCCCGCGCGTCGCCACTTGACAGAACGCGTCTGCATCACTCAGACGCCCTGCGCGTCGCCACTCCGTGGGACGCGTCTACATCACCCGGATGCCCCGCGCCTCGCCACTCCGCGGGACGCAACTACTTCACTCGGCCACCCCGCGCGTCGCCATTCGGTTGGTCACCTCATAACCACTTGGCCGCCCCGCGCGTCGCCATCGGTTGGTCACCTCACAACCACTCGGCCGCCCCGCGCATCGCCATCAGTTGGTCACCTCATAACCACTCGGCCACCCCGCGCGTCGCCATCGGTTGGTAACCTCATCACCACTCGGCCACCCCGTGCGTTGCCACTCAGTTAGTCACCTCATCACCACTCGCCCGACCCGCGCATCGCCATCGGTTGATCACCTCATGACCACTCGGCCGCCCCGCTCGTCGCCACTCGGTTGGTCACCTCATCACCACTCGGCCGCCTCACGCGTAGCCATCGGTTGGTCACCTCATCACCACTGGGCCGCCCCGCGCGTCGCCATCGGTTGGTCATCTCATCACCGCATGGCCGCCCCGTGCGTCGCCACTCGGTTGGTCACCTCATCACCACTCGGCCGCCCCGCGCGTCGCCCCTCGGTTGGTCACCTCATCAGCACTCGGCCGCCCCGCGCGTCGCCATCCGTTGGTCACCTCATCACCACTCGGTCGCCCCGCGCATCGCCATCCGTTGGTCACCTCATCACCACTCGGTCGCCCCGCGCATCGCCACTCGGTTGGTCACCTCATCACCACTCGGCCTCCCCGTGCATCGCCACTCCGTTGGTCACCTCATCACCACTCGGCCGTCCCGCGCGTCGCCACCCGTTGGTCACCTCATCACCACTCGGCCGCCCCGCGCGTCGCCATCGGTTGGTCACCTCATCACCACTCGGCCGCCCCGCGTGTCGCCATCGGTTGGTCACCTCATCACCACTCGGCCGCCCCGCGCGTCGCCACTCGGTTGGTCACCTCATCACCACTCGACCGTCCCGGGCGTCGCCACTCGGTTGGTCACCTCATCACCACTCGGCCGCCCCACGCGTCGCCACTCGGTTGGTCACCTCATCACCACTCGGCAGCCCCGCGCGTCACCATCGGTTGGTCACCTCATGACCACTTAGTCGCCCCGCACGTCGCCATCGGTTGGTCACCTCATCACCACTCGGCCACCCCGCGCGTCGCCATTGGTTGGTCACCTCATCACCACTCGTCTGGCCCGCGCATCGCCATCGGTTAGTCACCTCATCTCCTCTCGGCCTCCCCACGCATCGCCATCGGGTGAACACATCATCACACTTGACCACTCGCGCGCCTTCAGACAGCTAAGTCATTCTACATGCACTACATTCTGTTATTTCCGCATTCCCGAGTATCCTATAATTCACACATCACGTTCACTTGGAGGCCACGCCACCGAGTGTACCTCTACGCTCGACTGCATATTTTGACATATTGGCTTAGCACTGGTTATGTGACTCCCGAGTCCAACATCTATTTTTTGGCATACGTCATTCACGAATATCATGCGTTCTTCATTTCGAGTTTGCATCGGTCCTTGGGGGCTGCAACTCAGGCGAAACAGTAGACTTCCGTTTTATTTGAGCCAACACTCCAACGAGTTCAGTCAGATCCGTCACTTCGACAAGTTCAAACGGATCCTTCACTCTTTCAGACTCTTGCTGGTTAACCATCAAGCCCCTTGCACTCCCAGCGGGTGTCTATGGGTGTTATCCACACAAATCATTTTAGCACACATCAAATTTCCTCGAGAAATTATTTCGTTGGCTTGTGCCATTTTTTTACACAAGTTACGCGATCACTCGACGGCCCTATGCGCCAACTTCATCGCTGCTCGGACTTGGTCACCGTACCGGTCCTAGAGCACCATAATACCGACCTTGTCGCTCTGTTGACTTCAAACACATCCGGCCAACCCCTCTGTGGAATCCTCTGCATCGTATGAATGATATAGACCTTGTCGTCAGGCATGAGATAGATAAGTCCCTTTTATAATTAAACTTCACACTTCACCCCTTTGCGAGTTTGCCACTTTTGAGCGTCACTTGGAAGCTTCTCCTCATCTTTACCCGAGTCCGACTCGATGAATTGCAAATCATCCATTCAAAACTATATTTCTCGTATTCCGACATGTCCGTTGTCGAAGCCTGTAGTACGCTCGGGGGCTGCATCTCATTTGGAATGACACTCTCCTGAATGGTCGAGTACTTCATCACTAGTTAGATCCTTCACTTCAACAAGTGCATTCGATCCGCCACTTTGACAAGTTTTATAATCACCCACACGCTCTGCGCGCCATCTTCATTCCTACTCAGACTCACTTGTCACGTCGGTCTTGTTGCGTCGCAACCACACTACATCGACCTCTTCGCTACATTAGCTTCGAAAGCATCTGGCTAACTCCTTCGAAAACCGTTTCAGCCACTTGGCTGGACACGCAATCATTCACTCGGCTGCCCCGCGCGTCGTCACTTGGCCATGCCGTGCGTCGTCACTCGGCCACCCCGCGCATCACCACTTGGCTGGACACGTAGTCCTTCACTCGGCCACCTCGCGCATCCTCACTCGTCCGTCCCACATGTCGCCACTCGGTTATGCATGTCTTCACCACTCGGCCGCTCCGCGCGTCGCCTCTCGGTTGTGCATCCCTTCACCACACGGCTGCCCCACGCATCACCACTTGGTTGGACACGTAGTCCTTCACTCGGCCACCTCGCGCATCCTCACCCGCCCGTCCCGCACATCGCCACTCGGTTATGCACGTCTTCACCACTCGGTCGCTTCGCGCGTCGCCTCTCGGTTGTGCATGCCTTCACCACACGGCCGCCCCGCGCGTTACCACTTGGCTGGACACTTAGTCCTTCACTCGGCCACCTCGCGCATCCTCACTCGGCCGTCCCGCACGTCGCCACTCGGTTGTGCATGTCTTCACTACTCGGCCGCTCCGCGCGTCGCCTCTTGGTTGTGCACATCTTCACCACTCAGCCGCCCCACGCGTTGCCACTCAGTTGCGCACGTCTTCATCATTCGGCCACCTCGCACATCATGACTCGACCGTCCCACATGTCCCCACTTGGTTGGGAATGTCTTCACCACTCAGCCGCTCCGCGCGTCATCACTCGATTGTACATATCATCGCCCCTCGACCACCTCGCGCATTACTATCAGTTGGACATGTCTTTACCTCTACACCCTCAGCACGGGAACGACTAAGTTACTCATATGATCAAACCTCATATCACACTCTGTAGCAAGCTTACCTCTTTCGAGCATCACTCGGGGGCTACGCACATCCATTGGCCATGCTGCCCTGAGGGGTTATGCCCATTCGATCAACCCATTGATCACATCAGGAATATCTTTCTAACCATACATGCTCGTTCCACCGAAAATCTATATGGGTGGTACTGTCCACTCGGACGATCGCCCAGATCATTTCTTGAAGCCATCTTCAGGACCGCAAAAGGGTGAAAATAAAGCTCCTCTACGGATAAACTTGGCCCTTATCCTAGGCTCCAAGGCGTTAGTTTCACAAACTTGGACTCAGAGATGGCATGTGCTGGTGTTCCCCGGGATAATGAGTGGCATCTCTCCAGAGAGTCAGCCCACACACTAGCCTCGCCACTCGGGTTTCATGGCACGTCCATGTAAGACCACTAGTATATCTCCTTCGGGACGAGTGCCATCAAGTTTTTCCTCGCAGTCAACATACTCCGATCAGTCGGGAAGCACGTCCACTCGGACAAATACCCCTTTCATGCAAAAGGCTGAAAACAAAACTCCTCTTTGGATACAATGTACTCTTACAAGTACCCCCTTCATGCAAAGGATGACGGTCAATATAAGAAGTACTACTGGAATGGTTACTCCCTGGAGTGTCCAGCATTTTTCCACAGTCGGTAGTTTCGAGGCCTAATTCATTCCTCGTGCCGAGAGCACGAAGACTCACCTGCTTGACCAAGTTCCAGGTTGAATTTATTTATAGTGCCAAGTGCATGAAGATCAGTCCGACTGACTCAGCTCCAGGCTGAGCTTATTTACCATGCCAAGCGCTTGAAGATCCATCTGATTGACTCAATTTCAGACAAAGATATTTACCATGTCGACTGTATGGAGGTTTACCAGGAGACTTAAACCCTCTACCAGACTCATCTATTCCGACAGAGGCTCGGGGACTACACCTAGTGGGTGCACTCAGCGTACCCCCACTGGAAGAGAACTCAGAAAGAAACATTTTTGCTCGGTCAAGACCAGCTCAAGATCACTCAAGTACTACTCGACTTCCGAGTTGAGGAGAAACAAGCTAGACCAATACCAGATCCTCAAGTACTACTCGACCTCCAAGTCGGAGAAGAACAAGTTCGTTCGGTACCAGCTAAGAAGATTTTTAGTTTTCTTAGACCCCCGCTGACTGCCTGCAGTCGACGGCGGTCTCGGGGACTACACCCAGTGGGTGCACTCAGTGTGCCCCCACTGGAGTAATTTCCACTCGGTACGGCCTGACCAGTCCGAGTGATGAACAACAAAAAAACAAGTTCTAAAGACTCCCGTCAAATTATGAATTTTTTTCCTATAAAGTGAGTTTAATGCTCCTCCGTGGACCTGTTTTGAGCCTTCTTCTAGGACTCAAAGCATGAAACTCACAAGTTTGGATCCAGAACTGACTCGCTATTGATGTTCCCCCGGGATAAGAATGGCATCTCTCCGAGAGAACAGTCCATGTGTCAATCTTGCTGTCCGGATTTAATGACATACACATACTCTGATCACAAGTTAACCTCTTCCGAGCAATGAACAAATGTCACCAAGTTGCTCCTCGCAGGCACTTAGCCCAGTTCAGTCAGGAAGCGCAGTGCCGGAATCCATTGAGATTTTGTTCAAACCTTGGTTGTCTGAAAGCACGATGACAGGTACCGGGTATTTCCGTAATCACTCAGACCAAATTGTGTATTTCACAAACTCGTTCTGCAAAATCACAATCGATTCGGGGGCTAATGTTGGGGATACACATAACAGGTAGGCCCACGAAGGGTCAAAATATCATAAAGAATGGGGTCCACACAACATGTGGGTCCAGATAAATTTCATACAGACATACTATCCACTCGACCAACCAGCATACCATCACTCGACCAAGCAGCATACTATCCACTCGGATGACAGTTTACCACTCGACCGTACGACTCACTCGGGTATACGAAGACCAGGAGGCAGCAAAGCAGTTAAAACATCATTCTCATAGTGAAGGCTTGGTAGTGGGCTGGCATTATGGCATTCATACCCTCACTTTGTAACATAGGAGGTGAGGGGGTGGCGCACTCTATATAAGCCACCCCCACCACTAGACTTGAGGGCAGGCTCTTTCCTCTCTCATTTTCTTCTCCCTCTCTCTCTCTGAACATTAGTCTCAGGACTTAGCATGGGATCCGTTCCCTCGCTCCCTCTCTCAAATATACCATGTAACTCTGTGTTCATGACAGATAAAACAAAGCCTCTTCGGAGCACGAGATGTAGGGTTGTTATCTCCATCGTGAGAGGCCCGAACTCGCTAAAACCACCGTGTCACCCATATGCATCTTGATAGATCATGCTCCTTTACCCTATACTTTATTATTGTCGCAATCATTCCCACGACAGTTGGCGCCCACCGTGGGGCATGGCATCTATCGAGCCATGACGCAGATGGTTATTTCTTCAATCGCACTGCGCTTCTGCGTCACTCACTCGTCGTCTTCGATCTCGTCTACGAACACCATAGCCGCTCTCTCGCACGCGTCTGGCACACATGCGGACGAGTAGCCGAAGAGATCGGACCCGTCCGCCCCTAGAGCGGTGAAGTGCTACGCCGTGCTCGCTGGCCCTGCGCCGCACTCGCCGGCCTCTACTGCACTCGCCTCCATCACCGTGCTCGCCCAATCTGCGGTGTGCTCGGTGGCCGCACACCACCGGTGCCGCTCAACGGCGTGCTCGCCGGCCCTTGCCTAGATCACCGGCAGCACGCGCTACCCTACCACCTGCGTCTTCTTCATTTGGGTCGTCTACATTGGAGAGTACGTACCCCACGATCCCACCAAGTGCATAACATGGGCTTCCTAATTTTTCTTGGAGTGGGTTGGTCATTTCGCTCGGGTAATCACCTCATTGAGCATCTCATCAGGCAGTGGCGGAGGAAGCGTGTAGGCACGGTGGGCCGTGGCCCACCCAGAATTTGAAGAATTTTTTTTCTACCATGTACTAATTTAGCCCAAAGGACTGTCCAAAGCCCAGCCCCAGCCGTCTAGGTTTCTTCTCGTGTGTGAAGCAGCTTCGTGCCTCCGTCTCCTCTCTGGCCACGCCGCCTCAGCGGCTCAGCCCTCACCCGTCTCTCCTCCGAGCTCCGGCCACTGGTTCCCCTCCTCTCGCCGCTCCCCTCCTCTCGCCGCTCGCCCCGCCCACAGTCGCCGACTCACCATCGTCAGGCCAGGAGAGACGAGACAGGGGCATCCGCTGCGTCTCCCGTGCAGACTGCGGCTGGATCGATCCTGTTGTGCTCGCGGCTGGTTGGACGCCTCTCCAGCTACGTCTCCCTCACCACCGCCGGACCAGTACTGCGCCGGACGGCCTCAAATCATCTTCCCCAACCTCCGTTTGAACAAATCAGCAAGGTGAGATTCCAAGCTTCCCCCCAAAATAGATGCTTTGCTGCTTCCAAATAAATTGATGCCCAGTCCAGTGTATATGAATTATGAATTGCTAGTAGTTGATGTCCATGGTCAATACTTGATGTTTATATTGACCAAGATCTACAAAATTTGCTAGTAGTTGATGTCCATGGTCAATAATTTTTTTCTACCATGTACTACCAGTGTATATTTGTACTGGTTTATATGCAATGGTCAATACTTGATGCTTATATTGTGTAGAACTGATTCGGTATGCTGTTTCTACCAATGATGTTTTAATTTTGATATAATTGCAGAGCAGAACATGAAGAGGAATGGTGCCATTCTGGACCTGTTTCGAAAACATGAAGAGAAAGCGAGGAAGATTGCTACTGAACATCACACTGAAGATATTGAAAATGCGCGGTGTCCTAATTCCCCACCTCCAATCCATTCCGATACGGACATGGATACAGATACTGAGATCGATGTTGAAATTGAAGATGCAACGCCAAGTCTTCCATCACCCCAACAGCCAAGTGCACATGTCTTTTCAGGTGATCCAGGGAAAAGAACTCCTATTTCAGACTATGCTTTTAATGATCAAGATAGTGTTCGAAGAAGATACATTGCAAAAACTGCATGCCGACCATATGCACATGCTTTTCAAGTCAGGAAGATCTATGGTAAAAATCGACACTTTAGTTTTGTTTGGTTTGAAAAGTACAGTTGGCTAGAATATAGTGTCTCAAAGGAAGCAGCATATTGCTTTGTGTGCTATTTGTTCAAAGGGAAAACTAATGGGGGCCTAGGGGTGATGCCTTTGTTAAAACTAGTTGGAGAAATTGGAACAAACCTGATGCACTGGACAAACATATGGGCGGTATTGGTAGCATTCACAACCAAGCTCAAGAGAAGTACAATTTATTTGTGACACCTCAAACGTCAATCTGTAATACCATGGTGAGGGTGTCTAAACAGGATCTGCGTCTTTACAAGGCTAGGCTAACTTATTCACTAAGATGCTTGAGGTTTCTTTTGAACCAAGGATTGGCATTTCGTGGACATGATGAGAGTGAAGAATCTAGCAATAGGGGGAACTTTCTTGAACTTCTAAAATGGCTTGCAGAAAATGATGAAGAAGTTGATAAGATTGTTTTGCACAATGCTCCTGGAAACTGCATCTTGACTAGTCCAACGATACAAAAACAAATTATTGAATGTTGTGCTGTGCTAACTACAAAACAAATTATTGAAGATCTTGGTGATGAGCACTATGCAATCCTAGCTGATGAGTCTAGTGATGCATCTCATAAAGAGCAACTTGCTATTTGCATACGTTATGTTGATAAAGTTGGAAAGGGGTGTGAGAGGTTTCTTGGAGTTGTTCATGTTGCCAACACAACTTCCTTGTCACTTAAAGCTGCAATTGAATCTTTGCTTACCGATCATCATTTGACTCTTACTCAAATCCGTGGGCAAGGATATGACGGGGCTAGCAACATGAAAGGAGAGATTAAAGGGTTGAAAACATTGATCATGAAAGAGTCGCCCTCTGCTTATTACATTCATTGCTTTGCACATCAAATTCAATTGGTTCTTATTGCCGTGGCAAAGGGAAATGAACCATGTAAATGGTTTTTTGATCATGTTTCTTACTTGCTGAATATTGTTGGAGTTTCTTGCAAGCGTCATGACATGCTTCGAGATGTTAGAGCTCAGAAGGTTCTAGAAGCACTTGAAATGGGTGAAATTGAAAGTGGAAGTGGGTTAAATCAAGAGATGGGATTAGCTAGACCCGGTGATACTCGGTGGGGTTCTCATTTTCGAACCATTCTACACATTATTACCATGTACCCCACAATACTAGAAGTACTTGATACTATTGGAAAAGATCCTTCACAAAGTGGTGAGTGGACAAGAATACGTGCAGTGGCTTTTTCCTTGGAGTCATATGACTTTGTTTTCAATCTTCACGTGATGCTTGTTATTCTTGGCCACACTAATGAGTTGTCTCAGTCATTGCAAAAGAGAGATCAAGATATTGTTAATGCAATGGCACTTGTTAGTTTGGCAAAGAATAAAATGCGACATATGAGGTCTCATGGCTGGGAAGAATTTCTTGCAAAGGTGACATTGTTTTGCAACAAACATGGAATTGAAGTTCCTACACCGGAGGATAATTATGTGCCTCATGGAAGATCACCTCGGTATTATGAAGTGCAAACAAATGATGATCGTTATAGAAGAGAAGTATATCTTGGTATCCTTGATCAAATCATTCAAGAGCTTGACAATAGGTTTGATGAGGTTAATATGGAGTTGCTTATTTGCATGTCTGCTTTGAACCCCGTCGATTCATTTGCTTCTTATGATGCACTCAAGGTAATGAAACTTGCTAAATTCTACCCCCAGGACATATCAAGCATGGATTTGGTAAGGCTTGAATTCCAACTTGATACTTTTATTGATGATATGAGACAAGATGATAGGTTCAGATCTGTGCATAATATTGGTGAACTCTCTGTTATGCTTGTTGGTACAAACAAACATGTTCTCTATGATTTGGTCTACATGCTTATCAAATTGGTATTGATCTTACCGGTGGCCACAGCGAGTGTTGAAAGAGTATTTTCGGCAATGAATCTAGTGAAAAATAAGTTGAGAAATAGTATGAGTGATGATCTCATGAACAACTGTTTAATAACATTCATTGAGAGAGATGTGTTCTTGAAAGTAAGCGAGGAAGACATCGTTGAAGATTTCATGGCAAAGGAACGTCGTAGAGTTACTTAGTGTTATAGTTTCTACATGCCTACATATGGGTATCTTTCATGTAAGACTATTTGTATTTGCAACGTTGCAAATTTGGAATATTTGGGAACTATAATGTTGTCTGACTTGATTGAGCCGTTTGTATTATATTTTTGCCAACTATTGTATGTATGATCTTGGATTAGGTAGAATTTTTTTAGATGTGCACACCCACCATTTCTTTCCTGACTCCGCCACTGTCATCAGGTGAGGATTTCCAGCAATAATTATCTAATTACTGCAGCTGAAATTGACGCGCTCATTTTGCTACTACCTCTCTCTTAGTTTACAAGGCGTGCGCGTACCCCTAGGTCGTCAATTTGACCAACCTAATACAAGTCATATATTACAAAAAATATACCAACATAAACTTTGGAGTTTCTACTTTTAAAAGATATAATTTTTGTGTTATATAGTTTATATTAAGGTGATAAAATTGGCAACTTAAGTATACGCGCAAGACACGTAAACTGGAACTGAGGTAGTAGTACTTCTGATGTTCCTGCACCAGTTAATACTGCATGCATGCATGTAGTACTACCGGGCTTTAAGCCCCTTCCAAATTCTAGTGTCAATGACGAGTTAATTGTGCATGCATGCATGTATAACAGTCGGGCTATAACTCATTGCAAAATACTAGCATCCATGCATGCAAGCACGGCTGATCTTTAATCCTTGCAAAATAGCATCCGTGCATCCACACTTTAGTCCAGCAAAAGATATTTGTGGATGTACTAACCTACAGGCTTACTGAGACGAACAACGTCGATCGACCAACTCGCCATTTATTTCACTCGGCTGATGGTGTGGCGACCGGATCACAGCCCAACTGTGGTTCACTCGACCGATTCACCTTTTCACTCGGATGGGCTAGCTCACTCGGACCGAACAGGATCACTGGCACTCAGCCATCCACGCGTTGCCACTCGGCCGCCCTGCACGTGGTCATGTAACTACTCGCATCATCAACAACTTTCCAGACACAGACTCAAGTTCACTCGGCCATAGACCCGAGTTCACTCGAACGAATTCCTCGTTCAGTACTTGAGCACAAGTCAGAGAAGGAGACGGATCGTCACTGTGCGGGACGCGTCTACTTCATTCGGACGCCCCTGCGTCACCACTCCGTCGGATGCCCCGCGCTTCGTCACTCCGCCCTATTGGGCATGTCTTCATCAACTTGTCCACTCGGCCGAATGGCGCACCATCGAGCGGTTCGGCACATCTTCGACAACATGCTCAACTCGATCATCCTGCGCGCCGCCAAGCGGTTGGACGCGACTTCATCAACTTGCCCGCTCGGCCGCCTCATGCGTCGCCGCACAGTTGGGCGCATCTTCATCGGCTTGCCCACTCGGCCGCACTGCGCGTCGCCGTTCAGTTGAGCACATCTTCATCAACTTGCTAGACTCGGCCATCCCGAGCATCGCCACTCCGCGGGACGCGTCTACATCACTCGGACGCCCCGCGCATCATCCCTCCACGGGACGCGTCTACTTCACTCTAACGCCCCGCGCGTCGCCACTCGGCAGAACGCGTCTGCATCACTCAGACGCCCAGCGCGTCGCCACTCCGCGGGACGCGTCTACATCATCCGGACGCCCCGCGCCTCGCCACTCTACGGGACGCAACTACTTCATTCGGCCGCCCCGCGCGTCGTCATTCGGTTGGTCACCTCATAGCCACTCGGCCGCCCCGTGCGTCACCATCGGTTGGTCACCTCATAACCACTCGACCGCCCTGTGCGTCGCCATCGGTTGGTCACCCCATAACCACTCGGGCGTCCCGCGCGTCACCATCGGTTGGTCACCTCATCACCACTCGTCCGCCCCGTGCGTCGCCACTCAGTTGGTCACCTCATCATCACTCGCCCGCCCCACGCGTCGCCATCGGTTGGTCACCTCATGACCACTCGGCGGCCCCGCGCGTCGTCACTCGGTTGGTCACCTCATCACCACTCGGCCGCCCCGCGCGTAACCATCGGTTGGTCACCTCATCATCACTCGGCCGCCCCGCGCGTCGCCATCGGTTGGTCACCTCATCACCACTCGGCCGCCCCGCGCATCGCCACTCAGTTGGTCACGTCATCACCACTCGGCCGCCCCGCGCGTCGCCACTCGGTTGGTCACCTCATCACCACTCGGCCGCCCCGCGCGTCGCCAATCGGTTGGTCACCTCATCACCACTCGGCCGCCCCGCGCGTCGCCATTGGTTGATCACCTCATCATCACTCGGCCGCCCCGCGGGTTGCCACTTGGTTGGTCACCTCATCACCACTCGGCCGCCCCGGGTATCGCCAGTCGGTTGGTCACCTCATCACCACTCCGCCGCCCCGCGCGTCGCCACTCAGTTGGTCACCTCATCACCACTCGGCCGCCCCCGCGCGTCGCCACTCGGTTGGTCACCTCATCACCACTCGGCCGCCCTGCGCGTCGCCATCGGTTGGTCTCCTCATCACCACTCGGCCGCCCCGCGCGTCGCCATTCGGTTGGTCACCTCATCACCACTCAGCCGCCCCGCGCGTCGCCACCGGTTGGTCTCCTCATCACCACTCGGCCGCCCCGCGCGTCCCCACTCGGTTGGTCACCTCATCACCACTCGGCCGCCCCACGCGTCGTCACTCGGTTGGTCACCTCATCACCACTCGGCCGCCCCGCGCGTCGCCATTTGATTGGTCACCTCATCACCACTCGGCCGCCCCGCGCGTCGCCATCGGTTGGTCACCTCATCACCACTCGGCCGCCCCGCGCGTCCCCATCAGTTGGTCACCTCATAACCACTCGGCCGCCCCACGCGTTACCATCGGTTGGTCACCTCATCACCACTCGGCCGCCCTGCACGTCGCCATCGGTTAGTCACCTCATCACCTCTCGGCCTCCCCGCGCATCGCCATCGGGTGAACACATCTTCACACTCGCGTGCCTTCAGACAGCTAAGTCATTTTATATGCACTACATTCTGTTATTTCCGCATTCCCGAGTATCCTGTAATTCACACATCACGTTCACTTGGAGGCCACGCCACCGAGTGTACCTCTACGCTCGGCTGCATATTTTGACATATTGGCTTAGCACTGGTTATGTGACTCTCGAGTCCAACATCTATTTTTTGGCATACGTCATTCACGAATATCATGTGTTCTTCATTTCGAGTTTGCATCGGTCCTTGGGGGCTGCAACTCAGTCGGAACAATACACTTCCGTTTTATTTGAGCCAACACTCCAATGAGTTCAGTCAGATCCGTCACTTCGACAAGTTCGAATGGATTCTTCGCTCTTTCAGACTCTTGCTGGTTAACCATCAAGCCCCTTGCACTCCCAGCGGGTGTCTATGGATGTTATCCACACAAATCATTTTAGCACACATCAAATTTCCTCGAGAAATTATTTCGTTGGCTTGTGCCATTTTTTTACACAAGTTACGCGATCACTCGACGGCCCTATGCGCCAACTTCATCGCTGCTCGGACTTGGTCACCGTACCGGTCCTAGAGCACCACAACACCGACCTTGTCGCTCTGTTGACTTCAAACACATCCGGCCAACCCCTCTATGGAATCCTCTGCATCATATCAATGATATAGACCTTGTCATCAGGCATGAGATAGATTAGTCCCTTTTATAATTAAACTTCACACTTCACCCCTTTGCGAGTTTGCCTCTTTTGAGCATCACTTGGAAGCTTCTCCTCATCTTTACCCGAGTCTGACTCGATGAATTGCAAATCATCCATTCAAAACTATATTTCTCGTATTCCGACATGTCCATTGTCGAAGCCTGTAGTACGCTCGGGGGCTGCATCTCATTTGGAATGACACTCTCCTGAGTGGTCGAGTACTTCATCACTAGTTAGATCCTTCACTTCAACAAATGCATTCGATCCGCCACTTTGACAAGTTTTATAATCACCCACACGCTCTGTGCGCCATCTTCATTCCTACTCAGACTCACTTGTCACGTTGGTCTTGTTGCGTCGCAACCACACTACATCGACCTCTTCGCTACATTAGCTTCGAAAGCATATGGCTAACTCCTTTGAAGACCGTTTCAGCCACTTGGCTGGACACGCAATCATTCACTCGGCTGCCCCGCGCGTCGTCACTTGGCCATGCCGTGCGTCATCACTCGGCCACCCCACGCATCACCACTTGGCTGGACACGTAGTCCTTCACTCGGCCACCTCGCGCATCCTCACTCGTCCGTCCCACATGTCTCCACTCGGTTATGCACGTCTTCACCACCCGGCCGCTCCGCGCGTCGCCTCTCGGTTGTGCATGCCTTCACCACACGGCTGCCCCGCGCATCACCACTTGGTTGGACACGTAGTCCTTCACTCGGCCACCTCGCGCATCCTCACCCGTCCGTCCCGCACGTCGCCACTCAGTTATGCACGTCTTCACCACTCGGCCGCTCCGCGCGTCGCCTCTCGGTTGTGCATGCCTTCACCACACGGCCACCCCGCGCGTCACCACTTGGCTGGACACTTAGTCCTTCACTCGGCCACCTCGCGCATCCTCACTCGGCCGTCCCGCACGTTGCCACTCGGTTGTGCATGTCTTCACCACTCGGCCGCTCCGCGCGTCACCTCTTGGTTGTGCACATCTTCACCACTCAGCCGCCCCACGCGTTGCCATTCAGTTGCGCACGTCTTCATCATTCGACCACCTCGCACATCATGACTCAACCGTCCCGCGCGTCCCCACTCGGTTGGGAATGTATTTGCCACTCGGCCGCTCCGCGCGTCATCACTCGATTGTACATATCATCGCCCCTCGACCACCTCGCGCGTTACTATCATTTGGACATGTCTTTACCTCTACACCCTCAGCACGGGAACGACTAAGTAACGCATATGATCAAACCTCATATCACACTCTGTAGCAAGCTTACCTCTTTCGAGCATCACTCGGGGGCTACGCACATCCATTGTCCATGATGCCCTGAGGGGTTATGCTCATTCGATCAACCCATTGATCACATTAGGAATATCTTTCTAACCATACATGCTCGTTCCACCGAAAATCTATAAGGGTAGTACTGTCCACTCGGACGATCGCCCAAATCATTTCTTGAAGTCATCTTCAAGACCGCAAAAGGGTGAAAATAAAGCTCCTCTACGGATAAACTTGGCCCTTATCCTAGGCCCCAAGGCGTTAGTTTCACAAACTTGGACTCAGAGATGGCATGTGCTGGTGTTCCCCGGGGATAATCAGTGGCATCTCTCCGGAGAGTCAGCCCACACACTAGCCTCACCACTCGGGTTTCATGGCACGTCCATGTTAGACCACTAGTCTATCTCCTCCGGGAGACATACGAGTGCCACCAAGTTTTTCCTTGCAGTCAACATACTCTGATCAGTCGGGAAGCACGTCCACTCGGACAAATACCCCTTTCATGCAAAAGGCTGAAAACAAAACTCCTCTACGGATACAATGTACTCTTACAAATACCCCCTTCATGCAAAAGATATTCATTCAACACCCATGGTACAATATTGAAGTCTTGCTAAAGAGGACGAAGGTTGGGCGGGCAATTATCCATAGCCACTGGCCTAAAGTTGCAAGGACATTCAACATCATTGAAGGCTCAATATTTGCCTTCCGCTTCTGCAGTTTCCTAGATGAGATTCATCTGTCTATTTACCGTGTATGATGCTACTTTCCAAAGGTTTTTGATGCTGCATGTGAAACTTGGTGCTGTTGTGTAATGGCGTAACTGAGTGCCGAAGCTATCTGATGCAATTCGATTATGAAATCCTGGTTGCTTTATACAGATATAAAATATCCGGAATGTTTTATAAGAAATATCAGTTTGATTAGTACATGGATTATCAATAATAGGCTAATTACCCTACTTATTGGGGTTTTCTATTGCAAACGGTTACTCAGACAGCTCCGTGGGCGATGAACTTAAACAACTGATACGTCTCCAACGTATCTATACTTTTTTATTATTACATACTATAGTATATCCTATTTTGGACATTATTGGGCTTTATTATACACTTTTATATTATTTTTGGGACTAACCTATTAACCAGAGGCCCAGCCCAGAATTGTTGTTTTTTTGCCTATTTTAGGGTTTCGCAGAATAAGAATATCAAACAGAGTCCAAACGGAATGAAACCTTCGGGAATGTGATTTTCGGAACGAACATGATCCAGAGGACTTGGACCCTACGTCAAGCAATCAACCAGGAAGGCACGAGGTAGGGGGGTGCGCCTACCCCCCCCCCCCCCAGGCGCGCCCTCCACCCTCGTGGGGCCCATGTTGCTCCACCGACGTACTCCTTCCTCCTATATATACCTATGTACCCCCAAACTACCAGATACGGAGCCAAAACCCTAATTCCACCGCCGTAACTTTCTGTATCCACGAGATCCCATCTTGTGGCCTTTTTCGGAGCTCCGCCAGAGGGGGTATCGATCATGGAGGGCTTCTACATCAACACCATAGCCTCTCCGATGAAGTGTGAGTAGTTTACATCAGACCTACGGGTCCATAGTTATTAGCTCGATGCTTTCTTCTCTCTTTTTGGATCTCAATACAAAGTTCTCCCCCTCTCTTATGGAGATCTATTCGATGTAATCTTCTTTTGCGGTGTGTTTGTTGAGACCGATGAATTGTGGGTTTATGATGAAGTTTATCTATGAACAATATTTGAATCTTCGCTGAATTCTTTTATGTATGATTGGTTATCTTTGCAAGTCTCTTCGAATTATCAGTTTGGTTTGGCCTACTAGATTGATCTTTCTTGCAATGGGAGAAGTGTTTAGCTTTGGGTTCAATCTTGCGGTGTCCTTTCCCAGTGACAGTAGGGGCAGCAAGGCACGTATTGTATTGTTACCATCGAGGATAACAAGATGGGGTTTATATCATATTACATGAGTTTATCCCTCTACATCATGTCATCTTGCATAAAGCGTTACTCTGTTCTCTTGAACTTAATACTCTAGATGCATACTGGATAGCGGTCGATGTGTGGAGTAATAGTAGTAGATGCAGGCAGGAGTCAGTCTACTTGTCTCGGACGTGATGCCTATATACATGACCATACCTAGATATTCTCATAACTATGCTCAATTCTGTCAATTGCTCAACAGTAATTTGTTCACCCACTGTCGGTGTCAAAACCGGCGGATCTCGGGTAGGGGGTCCCGAACTGTGCGTCTAGGCCGGATGGTAATAGGAGGCAAGGAACACGATGTTTTACCCAGGTTCGGGCCCTCTTGATGGAGGTAAAACCCTACGTCCTGCTTGATTAATACTGATGATATGGGTAGTACAAGAGTAGATCTACCACGAGATCAAGGAGGCTAAACCCTAGAAGCTAGCCTATGGTATGATTGTTGTATGATGAAGTTGTGTATTCTATCGACTAGCCTGGCCCAGGTTTATAGAATGCACCAGAGGCCTAGGTTAACAAGATTCCTAGCCGAATACGCCGGTGGGGAGAAGTCCTTGTCTTGATCGCCAAGTCTTTATGGAATCTTCCTTGTATGCGGCAGCTGTCCGAACTGGCCCATGAGTATACGGCCATGGGGGGCCTCGGCCCAATCTAATAGATCGGGAGACGACGTGGTGAGTACCTCCTAGTCCAGGACACCATCAGTAGCCCCTTGAACCGGTCTTCAAGTTAGGGACGCTCCTCGATTCTTCCAAACTGTTCTTCATCTTCGGTTGTCGGTCTTGAAAACTGGTTCAATAAATCTTGTCATCTTCGATCTTGAGGATCACCGAAATGCATTCGACGAGTTTATACGCTGGGTATCCGAGGAGCCCCTTTAAGTTTCCGGCCTTTATCAATGCCTTATTATTTTTATGCCACACCTCGGGCTTGAAGTTGTTCCCGGGAGGCAGTGTCCTCTTGCGTCCGAGCTCTAACGCCGGACTATATTCGAGGTATCTTTTGCAGCCGAGCACCAATGCCAGACCGCTTCCCAGCTCTAACGCCGGAATGTATCCGAGCTCCAACGCCGGACTATGTATCCGAGCTCCAACGCCGGACTATATCCAAGGTGTCATATCACCTTGGTTCAAAAAAGTTTGAAGGAGTTTAGCCGAGCTTAACGCTGGAAATGCCCTCTACGGAGCCAGCCACTAGCGCCCGAGCTTTATGTCGGACTGCTTCCGAGGTGGTGCACCACCCCGAATGTGGGCCGATTTTTGTGAATATTTTTTGTTGGTGCAATTTATTCTCTGCCGAGATATATAGCCAGTAGCCCTCAAGGTGTGTATCGGTCTAAAACCCGAGATGCACCTGAAGGATGGTGTAAGACCGCTGATCCCAATAGCCGCTGAGACTCAGGTTGATTTGCAAAATCGGCCTGAGGATCAAGTCCAAGCTTGGCAGAGTACTTCGGGACACTAAAAGCGGCGTGCTCAGTCCTCAAGACTCAGGTTGGGTGCGGCCGACCAACCTGAGGATCAAAATCTCCTCGGAAACTATATTGCACATAAAATTTTCTGCATCGGACAAGCAATGCAGTAGCCCCCGAGACACTGGTCGGGTGGCAACACCAGATCAGGGGATCGATGTGCCCCTTTAATATTTGTAAATAATAAGCCCAAAGCCCAGTAGCCCCCGAGCCTTAATGCGGGCACGGGTGGCCGAATTAAGGATCAATATCCATAGTAAAATCACAAATTATGTGTAATGACTCTATGTATCCAAGTACTTTACGTCATTAATGCTCGGATCCACATTGTACAAAACTTTGTTAACCGACCATCGGCTTCCACCTCCTCGGCCAGTAGCCAAGGAGTGTTTGTCCTACTTTATAAAGCCTTTATGAGGGCAAAGATTTACAACAAACAAGGCAATCTGGCCATACGGTTTTATAAACAAAGGTACGCAGAGAGTTATATTACTGTTTAACAGAAGAAATGTCTTCCAAAGAAAATAGTGCCGCTATCGGTTCCTTTCTTTGGGTTGTCATGCTAAGCATGATCATTAAACCTCAGCTCTAATGTAAGAGCAAAATATTGAGGATTTAGTTTGGGAGGCCAGTTAATAGCCCCCGATAGTGTTCGGCGACAGTCGGGGTCAAGCCGTAAACACTTCGGCCAATGTTATGAATGGCCCATCATTTAACATAGTCATCGGATCGCTGACCAGTTTACGTTTATTGTGAAAGTCAGTTTTCGGCTTTCTCCACTGAGGTGCTTAACCATGTGAGCTGGAAGCACAATCACAGTGGTTCTCCCTTTGCACGCCTAGCCGAACAAAACGGAACGTAGGAAGCAAGTGCAGGAGCCGGGCAACCCAACTATTGATCGAAGACACAATTCGAAACCGATGCATATATAGCAATATCTGAGAATGTTTTTGCCGAATCCCTAAAGGTGTCCGGCGTTGCACTGCGAGACTAATGCTGGAAAAGTACAAATAGTTTAAAAGTGCCAAAAAGCTTGGAAAACCAAGAAACGTCAGTAAAAACATGACGTCCGAACAATATCAAGTGTTCGGTGCCAATCCGAAAGTTGGTCTTAGAAAAAAGAAGTGCTTCTGTCATGCTTTAACATGATACATCCTATCTCAAGACTTCGAGCGGGTCAGCCTACGGCTTCAACCTCCTATCCCGAGGGCGGAGTACCTCTCATCAGGCCATTTTAGCAAACTAAACTCTAGCGGCTTTGAGAGAGAAATTAGGCTCCCCAGCTAGTGACCGCACACTCGTGTCAAAAAAGGAGTGATAAATAATAATAAAACTTTACAACGACTAGAAGAAGAACACTTATTATAAAACGGCTCAAATAAACTTAAGAGCCCCCAAGTGACTTGGGTAGAAGAATGATTGCATGTACCGAAGTACTTATATCATATCTATGTTCAACCGAACTTTAAACGCATCTTAACCGACCGTCAGCTTCTCCCTCTTCGGTCAAGGACCGAAAAGTGTTATGTACTCCATCGGTCGAGAATATCGACGGTGTTTCCAATAACCAGGCAATCAGGCCATAAGGCTGTAACAGACAAAGCGCGCTCAGGGACCTTATGCTATATTACCGTGAAGTGTAAGAAGCATCTTCGAAGAAAATAGTACCCCCACTGATACCTTTCTTCGGTGCTCATTGTTATTATGAGACTTGTGCAATAGATTTTTTGTACTCATGAGTTCCGTTGTGTGCCGACCATCATTGAAAACTATAAGAGCGCTAGCTTTCGGCTTCACCCAGTCTGAGGTCCGGCTCGGTTGACCCGATCGTGACAATCGCAGAGGTGCTCCCTTTACTCCCTAGCCGAATAATCGGAAACGTAGGGGTAAACACAGGAGTGAGGCAACCCAGCTTGCAAATCGCTTAAGTCAATATGGTGCATATTGTGGCGTAATACACGAACAAGGAACGAAGCCGTACAAGTATAATCATATGCAACAGGAAAAAGCTTCATAAAGGAAGCCCCCAAGTAAACGGGGTATTTGAATTTATGCGTCACAAACAAAGTTTGGACAAGGAAATTTTTTACAAGCAACTTTTTTCCAAAAAAGTGTAATGCTTGGTCGAACCGAGCACAAGTTAGAAATTAAAGCTTTGAGCATGAAAGCGACTTAGCTGGTTAATGTGTTCGGTATTGATGACGCGGTCCGAGCTTGATGCGGGGCAAGGTTCCATCCCCCAAGCTGGTCCCGAGGTGGCGGAGCGGAGAGTTCGACACGCCGAAGTGGTGACATAGCACGGTCAATGCAGACCGGCAGAGTGACGCCGAAGTCCCTAGATCATTTTCCTGTGCACAAAAAATAGTGCAAACCGGAGATAATAGTAATAATGATAATTAAAAAAAATGTTGCATAATAAATAATTTATGCAAAGTGAGGAATAGAAGAAATATGGTCTGGCGCCGAAGTCAATGTCGATGCAGGGCGTCGGCGTGATGTAGTAAAGGCGTGGCAAAGCCTGAATTCACAGGTCGGTCCGAGCTCCGGATGCGGCGTTCGCCGGACTATGTACGGAAACTGATCGAACCACCATGCGACCGTCGTTAATGCGGTCACCATTTGATAGACCTGTGTACATATCATGGACAAATCAGAGTAATAGTTCCTTGGGAAAAATGAACCCAAACAAGCAAAAAAATACTGGGATTAATAGCACCTGGTTTATTTGTTGTAGCAATCCGAAGGAAGGTGATTCCCAAAATTGGGACTCGCTCCGCACACCCATTGCCTGATTGACGATAAAACGACGGCATGGCAATGCTGGTAAAGGTTGACTCGCCGAGGCAAAGCCCTCGGCCCAGCTAACGTGACGGAGCTGGTCGGCTAGTGATGCCGAAGCGTCCGGAGTAGGTTGATGAAGAGATGGCGAAGCCCCCGGTCCAGCCGAGATGTCGAAGCCTCGACGTTAGCCGATGAGCCGAAGTAGGTCGGCGTGATGAACACCAGCTTGAAGAAGCAATAGTGCGGCCCTGTCGATGCAGGTCGTGACGTGGTCGATGCCGGCTTGATGAAGCGACCGTGCGGCAATGCCGGTGCCCGCTCCGTGTATCCTTCGCTATGCCAGACTCTTGTTCGGCTTGCCGAGATGATGATCCGAAGAAGTTGAGCTCGGCTCAACAAAGTGACAACGCGTCTAGCGCAGGTCAGCAGCCGTGGAGCAATATTGCCGAACTGGTTTGACACCAGTATGATGTTGAAGATTATGTTCAAAAGATCTTAAAGTTAGTGGGATGTGTTCAGGAATAAAACACAATACCGCATACAAAACTTCCTTCAAAAGGGATGTCCGAAATCCCGTTCATAAAAAAGATGAACTCGGGTCGGATTCGTTTTCGCGCAGAAAACAGATCCGAAAAGTGATGCACTAATCGGAAGGTTCCTGGAGTTTGGACGGTCGGATCGAGCTGAAAGTTTGAGAGGTGGTAGATATAGGAATTCCGCAGCCGATCAACGGTTGGATCTTCCAAAGGACGTCCGAGCTAGAAGCTGGACACCACGCCCTAAACTCATCCAAATTCCCATCCAGATTTGATAGGGCTCCGGTATATCGTGGATTTCCAGAGATTCCTCCATCGGAACTCGAAGAAATTTTCTAGGGTTGTTATAGACTCAATTGCGCACAATTCCACCAAAGCGATCGTCAAAGAGATACTCGAGGAGGTGGTGGTGGCAGATACGAGTTCGCTGTCCAAAAAAAACAGCACGGTCGCTCGAGGGCAATGTTGACATTGAGCCCCTGAGCTCCATAGATGATTCCTCCGTGATATTGATAGAGATCGGAGTTGATGTTGGATGAAGACCCTCATCCGAACATGGTGATCCGAACACGGGGCGCAATTCTTGGTCGAACCAAGGTGACCAGTCGAACTGGTGACGAAGACGCCGAAGTCGCAGTTGATCTGAAGGCGAGCCATCGATCCTTTTGTCAATCACACAGCGGAACTCTCAATGAAAGCACCAATGTCGGTGTCAAAACCGGTGGATCTCGGGTAGGGGGTCCCGAACTGTGCATCTAGGCCGGATGGTAACAGGAGGCAAGGAACACGATGTTTTACCCAGGTTCGGGCCCTCTTGATGGAGGTAAAACCCTACGTCCTGCTTGATTAATACTGATGATATGGGTAGTACAAGAGTAGATCTACCACGAGATCAAGGAGGCTAAACCCTAGAAGCTAGCCTATGGTATGATTGTTGTATGATGAAGTTGTGTATTCTACCGACTAGCCTGGCCCTGGTTTATATAATGCACCAGAGGCCTAGGTTAACAAGAGTCCTAGCCGAATACGCCGGTGGGGAGAAGTCCTTGTCTTGATCGCCAAGTCTTTGTGGAATCTTCCTTGTATGCGGCAGCTGTCCGAACTGGCCCATGAGTATACGGCCATGGGGGGCCTGGGCCCAATCTAATAGATCGGGAGACGACGTGGTGAGTACCCCCTAGTCCAGGACACCGTCACCCACCGTAATATGTATGCTCTCGAGAGAAGCCTCTAGTGAAACCTATGGCCCACGGGTCTATTTTCCATCATATTAATCTTCCAATACTTAGTTATTTCCTTTGCCATTTATTTTACTTGCATCTTTATTTCTCTTTATCATAAAAATACCAAAAATATTATCTTATGATATCTATCAGAGCTCACTCTCGTAGGTGACCGTGAAAGGATTGACAGCCCCTTTACCGCATTGGTTGCGAGGAGTTTATTTGTTTGTGTAGGTGCCAGGGACTCGTGTGTGACCTCCTACTGGATTGATACCTTGGTTCTCAAAAACTGAGGGAAATACTTACGCTGCTCTGCTGCATCACTCTTCCCTCTTCAAGGGAAAACCAACGCAGTTCTCAAGAGGTAGCAAGAATGATTTCTGGCGCCGTTGCCGGGGAGTCTACGCAAAAGTCAACATATCAAGTACCCATCACAAACCCTTATCTCCCGCATTACATTATTTGCCATTTGCCTCTTGTTTTCTTCTCCCCCACTTCACCCTTGCCATTTTATTCGCCCTTCTTCTCTTCGTCTTTCCATTTGCTTTGATGTCTTACTTGGCTTGTTTGGTTGGAATAGTTGTTTATTTATTACTAAACAGAGAACCTAAGATCTATGGATCCTCATCCGCTTGCTAATATGTTTAAGAGATCCAATTATGATGAACCAATTGCTAGTGAGTTTTGTGCACTAGATTATCTTTATGAAGTTTTGCTTGAAATTCGTGAATCTGAAAAGTGTGATGAATTACTTTATGAAGCGATTCATGATAGATCTTTGAATAAAAAGCATGATTGCAATGATTTTATTATAAATTCTATTTATGTAAATTGTGCTAATAATATGCAAAACCCTAAGCTTGGGGATGCTAGTTTTGCTATGTCCTCTACTTGTTGCAATGATCATGATTGGGGTGATTCTTCTTATGATCTTGAAAATTTATTTAAGCCCCATGATGAATATGAGATTGATAATAGTGTTTGCAATATTATTGAAAGTGGGGCACGCCATAGAGAGGGCCGGCCCTCCCCTCCTCCACTCCTTTATATACGGGGGAGGGGGCACCCCATAGACACACAAGTTGATCATTGATCCCTTAGCCGTGTGCGGTGCCCCTCCACCATAATCCACCTCAGTCATATCGTCGTAGTGCTTAGGAAAAGCTCTGCGCCGGTAGCTTCATCATCACCGTCATCACGTCGTCGTGCTAACGAAGCTCTCCCTCGACACTTAGTTGGATCGAGAGTTCGTGGGACGTCACCGAGCCGAATATGTGCAGATCGCGGAGGTGCCGTACTTTCGATACTAGGATCGGTCGGATCGTGAAGATGTACGACTACATCAACCGCGTTGGCATAACGCTTCCGCTTACAGTCTATGAGGGTACGTGGACAACACTCTTCCTGTCTCGTTTCTATGCATCACCATGATAGATCTTGCATGTGCATAGGATTTTTTTTGAAATTACTGCGTTCCCCAACAATTATACCATTAGGTTTATCAATATAGTTGGATCTGATGATGTTCATCCCCCTCTATTATTTTTGTGGTGAATTGAGTATTGCTCTTTGAAGTTTCTTTATGTTGGATTGAATATCTTGAGATTTGAGATTACATGATGCATATCTAGTAATTAATTTGCGGATGCCCATAGAGACATTGGGGTACTATATGCATAAGTTGAACAACAGTATCATATAGTGATAGCCTCCAGAAGATAGAATGCTATTCAATTTTTTTTATGTCTATTTCGCGATCATCTCTTGGGATGAGTGTGATATAGGGAAAATGTTAGGTACTAGGTCGATCTATTACAGGCACAAGGCTCGAATTCGAATTACAACCAGCTTCTCGCTGTTCTTGGGGAAGAAGGAAGGTAGGTGGGGAAAATAGAGGAGAAGAGAGCCGCCGTTCGTTCTGATCCTTCCGGATGCCTCTCCCTTTGCGCGTGAGGGAATAAGTAGTCGTCGGGGCGACCTGGGCTCAGTGGTCCCATTCCGGCCCGATGAATCTCCTGTTGGGCTACACTATCCTCTTGGGCCTGCTGTTGATTCGCCTTGCCACCAGGCCGTCGTTGGTGACGTGGCTCGCTGCCGTGGAAGCCCCCTTGGTCATGGTCATCAAGGCAGGTCTTGCATCGTATTGGCGTCTTCCCAGGTGGTGTTGAGGACGGAGGGATCAGACCAGCGCACGAGCAGTTGTTCACGTTGCCCCTGCGGGGTGTGGCGCCATCTTGTGTTAATGATCTCGACTGGAGTCAGAGGATCTTCAGTTGGGGTTGGCAGTGTCATCTCGACTGAAGTAGCAGGAGACAAGGCTCGGCGTAGCTGCGACACATGAAAGACGGGGTGCACCTTGGCGCTGATGGGCAGCTCGAGCTCGTAGGTGATGGGGTTGACGATGCGGATGATCTTGTAGGGTCCGAAGTAGCGGAAGGAGAGCTTGTGGTTGGAGCGATGGGCGACCGTTGTCTGCACATATGGCTGTAGCTTGACGAAGACAGAGTCCCCGACAACGAAGGAGCGATCGGAGCGTTTCTTGTCAGCTTGGCTCTTCATGATGTTACGTGCCCGATGCAGGTGCTCCGCTAGAACTTGTTGCATGTGCTTGCGCTCTTCGAGCCATTCTTTGAGCTGCGGCAGCTTGCAAGTGGAGGCAGCCTCGATTCCCCAATGTCGTGGCTCATGGCCATAGAGGGCTGCAAAAGGTGAAGTATTGAGAGCAGAGTGAAAACTGGAGTTATACCAAAATCCTGCAAGAGCCAAGTAGCGGTGCCACTTGTTCGGGTTGGCGTGGGTGAAGCATCTGAGGTAAATCTCCAGGCACTGATTGACGCGCTCTGTCTGCCCGTTTGTTTGTGGGTGGTATGGCGTGCTCATGTTGAGCTTGGTGCCAATAGTCGTGAATAGCTCACGCCAAAAACTGCTGGTGAACACAGGGTCTTTGTCAGAAGCGATCGCTTCAGGAAGGCCGTGCAACTTGTAGATGTTCTCCAGGTAAGAATGAGCCACTTTAGCTGCCGTGAATGGATGACTGAGAGCTAGGAAGTGGTCGTAGCGGGTAAACTTGTCGACCACAACTAGAATGCAGTTGAACTTGCCGAAAGAGGGTAGGCCGTCAATGAAGTCCATGGTGACCACCTTCCACGCACCATCCAGGACTGGAAGAGGTTCAAGCAGGCCGGGGTAGCGAACATGCTTCGGCTTGGCTTGCTGGCATATAGAGCATGATTGCACGTATTGTTTGATATGCTCTTTCATTTTGGGCCAGGCGAATAGCCGGCGGAGGCGCCTGTAGGTCACGGGCACGCCGGAGTGGCCGCCCATTGTACTGTCATGGAAGGCACAGAGCATTCGCTGTTGCAGAGAAGGGGAGCCCCCAAGCCAGATTCTGTCTCTGAAGTATAATAGCCCATCGTGCAACTGGAAGCGCTTCTTGGGATTTGGTCGCCTGTCTAGGTCACTGATGATATGCTACACTTGAGTGTTTGTCCCGTAGCTAGCCACAATATCGTCCAGCCAGGCAGGCTTGCAAACTGAAATGGCTATGATGGAGGCATCTGGTGTGCGACATGACAATGCATTAGCTGCTGAGTTTGTCGGCCCTGGTCGGTAGCAGATCTGCGACATGACACACAAGTTGATCCACGTGATCATATTCTTAGCCGTGTGTGGTGCCCCCTTCCACCATAATCCTCGATAATATTGTAGCGGTGCTTAGGCGAAGCCCTGCGACGATAGTACATCAAGATCGTCACCACGCCGTCGTGCTGACGGAACTCTTCCCCGACACTTTGCTGGATCGGAGTCCGGGGATCGTCATCGAGTTGAACGTGTGCTAAAACTCGGAGGTGTCGTAGTTTCGGTGCTTGATCGGTCGGGCCGTGAAGACGTACGACTACATCAACCGCGTTGTGCTAACGCTTCCGCTGTCGGTCTACAAGGGTACGTAGATCACACTCTCCCCTCTTGTTGCTAGGCATCACCATGATCTTGCGTGTGCGTAGGAAATTTTTTGAAATTACTATGTTCCCCAACACCATGGGGCCCTCCGGATGGGTGGCCCCACCCGGTGGACCCCCGGGACCCTTCCGGTTGTCCCGGTACAATACCGGTGACCCCAAAACTCTCCCGATGGCCGATCTGCACTTCCTATATATAATTTTTCACCTCCGGACCATTCCGGAACTCCTCGTGACGTCCAGGATCTCATCCGGGACTCCGAACAACTTTCGGGTTACTGCATATTCATATCTCTACAACCCTAGCGTCACCGAACCATAAGTGTGTAGACCCTACGGGTTCGGGAGACATGTAGACATGACCGAGACGGCTCTCCGGTCAATAACCAACAGCGGGATCTGGATACCCATGTTGGCTCCCACATGCTCCTCGATGATCTCATCGGATGAACCATGATGTCGAGGATTCAAGCAACCCCGTATACAATTCCCTTTGTCAATCGGTACGTTACTTGCCCAAGATTCGATCATCGGTATCCCAATACCTCGTTCAATCTCGTTACCGGCAAGTCAGTTTAATCTTACCGTAATGCATGATCCCGTGACCAGACACTTGGTCACTTTGAGCTCATTATGGTGATGCATTACCGAGTGGGCCTAGAGATACCTCTCCGTCATACGGAGTGACAAATCCCAGTCTTGATCCGTGTCAACCCAACAGACACTTTCGGAGATACCCGTAGTATAACTTATAGTCACCCAGTTATGTTGTGACGTTTGGTATACCCAGAGCACTCCTACGGTATTCGGGAGTTACACGATCTCATGGTCTAAGGAAAAGATACTTGACATTGTAAAAGCTCTAGCAAACGAACTATACGATCTTGTGCTATGTTTAGGATTGGGTCTTGTCCATCACATCATTCTCCTAATGATGTGATCCCGTTATCAATGGCATCCCCATGTCCATAGCCAGGAAACCATGACTATCTGTTGATCAACGAGCTAGTCAACTAGAGGCTCACTAGGGACACATTGTGGTCTATGTATTCACACATGTATTACGATTTCCGGATAATAAAATTAAAGCATGAACAATAGACAATTATCATGAACAAGGAAATATAATAATCATTTTATTATTGCCTCTAGGGCATATTTCCAACAGTCTCCCACTTGCACTAGAGTCAATCATCTAGTTACATTGTGATGAATCGAACACCCATGGAATTCTGGTGTTGATCATGTTTGCTCTAGGGAGAGGTTTAGTCAACAGATCTGCTACATTCAGGTCCGTATGTACTTTACAAATCTCTATGTCTCCATTTTGAACACTTTCACGAATGGAGTTGAAGCGATGCTTGATATGCCTGGTCTTCCTGTGAAACCTGGGCTCCTTGGCAAGGGCAATAGCTCCAGTGTTGTCACAGAAGAGAGTCATCGGGCACGACGCATTGGGTATGACTCCTAGGTCGGTAATGAACTCCTTCACTCAGACTGCTTCGTGTGCTGCCTCCGAGGCTGCCATGTACTCCGCTTCACATGTAGATCCCGCCACAACGCTTTGCTTGCAACTGCACCAGCTTACTGCCCCACCATTCAAAATATACACGTATCCGGTTTGTGACTTAGAGTCATCCAGATCTGTGTCAAAGCTAGCGTCGACGTAACCCTTTACGACGAGCTCTTCGTCACCTCCATAAACGAGAAACATTTCCTTAGTCCTTTTCAGGTACTTCAGGATATTCTTGACCACTGTCCAGTGTTCCTTGCCGGGATTACTTTGGTACCTACCTACCAAACTTACGGCAAGGTTTACATCAGGTCTGGTACACAGCATGGCATACATAATAGAACCTATGGCTGAGGCATAGGGGATGACAGTCATCTCTTCTATTTCTTCTGCCGTGGTCGGACATTAAGCTGAGCTCAATTTCACACCTTGCAACACAGGCAAGAACCCCTTCTTAGACTGATCCATATTGAACTTCTTCAATATCTTATCAAGGTATGTGCTTTGTGAAAGACCTATGAGGCGTCTTGATCTATCTCTATAGATCTTGACGCCTAATATATAAGCAGCTTCTCCAAGGTCCTTCATTGAAAAACTCTTATTCAAGTAGGCCTTAATGATGTCCAAAAGCTCTATATCATTTCCCATCGAAAGTATGTCATCTACATATAATATGAGAAATGCTACAGAGCTCTCACTCACTTTCTTGTAAATGCAGGCTTCTCCATAAGTCTGCATAAACCCAAATGCTTTGATCATCTCATCAAAGCGAATGTTCCAACTCCGAGATGCTTGCACCAGCCCATAAATCGAGCGTTGGAGCTTGCACACCTTGTCAGCATTCTTAGGATCGACAAAACCTTCCGGCTGCATCATATACAGTTCTTCCTTAAGATGACCGTTAAGGAATGCCGTTTTGACGTCCATTTGCCATATCTCATAATCATAGTATGCGGCAATAGCTAACATGATTCGGACGGACTTCAGCTTTGCTACGGGAGAGAATGTCTCATCGTAGTCAACCCCTTGAACTTGTCGATAACCCTTAGCGACAAGCCTAGCTTTATAGATGGTCACATTACCATCCGCGTCTGTCTTCTTCTTAAAGATCCATTTATTTTCTATGGCTCGCCGATCATCGGGCAAGTCAGTCAAAGTCCATACTTCGTTTTCATACATGGATCCTATCTCGGATTTCATGGCTTCCAGCCATTTGTCGGAATCCGGGCCCGCCATCGCTTCTTCATAGTTCGAAGGTTCATCGTTGTCTAACAACATGATTTCCAAGACAGGGTTGCCATACCACTCTGGTGCAGAACGTGTCCTTCTGGACCTTCGAAGTTCAGTAGCAGCTTGATCAGAAGTATCTTGATCATCATCGTTAACTTCCTCTCTAATTGGTGCAGGCACCACAGGAACATTTTCCTGAGTTGTGCCACTTTCCGGTTCAAGAGGTAATACTTCATCAAGTTCTACTTTCCTCCCACTTACTTCTTTCGAGAGAAACTCCTTCTCTAGAAAGGATCCATTCTTGGCAACAAAGATCTTGCCTTCGGATCTGAGGTAGAAGGTATACCCAATAGTTTCTTTAGGGTATCCTATGAAGATGCATTTTTCCGACTTGGGTTCGAGCTTTTCAGGTTGAAGTTTCTTGACATAAGCATCGCATCCCCAAACTTTTAGAAATGACAGCTTAGGCTTCTTCCCAAACCATAATTCATACGGTGTCGTCTCAACGGATTTCGACGGAGCCCTATTTAAAGTGAATGCGGCAGTCTCTAAAGCATAGCCCCAAAATGACAGCGGTAAATCGGTAAGAGACATCATAGATCGCACCATATCCAATAGAGTGCGATTACGATGTTCGGACACACCATTACGCTGAGGTGTTCCAGGCGGCGTGAGTTGTGAAACTATTCCACATTTTCTTAAGTGTGTACCAAATTCGTGACTCAAGTATTCTCCTCCACGATCTGATCGCAAAAACTTGATTTTTCTGACACGTTGATTCTCAACCTCACTCTGAAATTCCTTGAACTTTTCAAAGGTTTCAAACTTGTGTTTCATTAAGTAGATATACCCATATCTACTCAAGTCATCAGTGAGGGTGAGAACATAATGATAGCCACCACGAGCCTCAACACTCATTGGACCGCGCACATCAGTATGTATGATTTCCAATAGGTTGGTTGCTCGCTCCATTGTTCCTGAGAACGGAGTCTTGGTCATCTTACCCATGAGGCATGGTTCGCACGTGTCAAATGATTCGTAATCAAGAGACTCTAAAAGTCCATCAGCATGGAGCTTCTTCATGCGTTTGACACCTATGTGACCAAGACGACAGTGCCACAAGTATGTGGGACTATCATTATCAACCTTACATCTTTTGGTATTCACACTATGAATATGTGTAGCATTACGCTCGAGATTCATTATGAATAAACCATTCACCATAGGAGCATGACCATAAAACATATCTCTCATATAAATAGAACAACCATTATTCTCAGATTTAAATGAGTAGCCATCTCGTATTAAACGAGATCCTGATACAATGTTCATGCTCAAACTTGGCACCAAATAACAATTATTGAGGTTCAAAACTAATCCCGTAGGTAAATGTAGAGGTAGTGTGCCGACGGCGATCACATCGACCTTGGAACCATTCCCGACGCGCATCGTCACCTCGTCCTTCGCCAGTCTCCGTTTATTCCGCAGCTCCTGCTTTGAGTTACAAATGTGAGCAACTGCACCGGTATCAAATACCCAGGAGCTAGTACGAGTATTGGTAAGGTACACATCAATTACATGTATATCACATATACCTTTCGTTTTGCCGGCCTTCTTGTCCGCTAAGTATTTGGGGCAGTTTCGCTTCCAGTGACCACTTCCCTTGCAATAAAAACACTCAGTCTCGGGCTTGGGTCCATTCTTTGGCTTCTTCCCGGCAGCTTGCTTACCGGGCGCGGCAACTCCCTTGCCGTCCTTCTTGAAGTTCTTCTTACCCTTGCCTTTCTTGAACTTAGTGGTTTTATTCACCATCAACACTTGATGGTCCTTTTTGACTTCTACCTCTGCTGATTTCAGCATTGCAAATACTTCAGGAATGGTCTTTTCCATCCCCTGCATATTGAAGTTCATCACAAAGCTCTTGTATCTTGGTGGAAGCGACTGGAGGATTCTGTCAATGACCGCGTCATCCGGGAGATTAACTCCCAGTTGAGTCAAGCGGTTATGTAACCCAGACATAGTGAGTATGTGCTCACTGACAGAACTATTTTCCTCCATCTTACAGCTGAAGAACTTGTCGGAGACTTCATATCTCTTGACCCGGGCATGAGCTTGGAAAACCATTTTCAGCTCTTCGAACATCTCATATGCTCCGTGTCGCTCAAAACGCTTTTGGAGCCCCGGTTCTAAGCTGTAAAGCATGCCGCACTGAACGAGGGAGTAATCATCAGCACGTGTCTGCCAAGCGTTCATAACGTCTTGGTTCTGTGGGACGGGTGCGTCACCTAGCGGTGCTAGTAGGACATAATCTTTCTTGGCAGCTATGAGGATGATCCTCAGGTTCCGGACCCAGTCCGTATAGTTGCTGCCATCGTCTTTCAGCTTGGTTTTCTCTAGGAACGCGTTGAAGTTGAGGACAACGTTGGTCATTTGATCTACAAGACATATTGTAAAGATTTTAGACTAAGTTCATGATAATTAAGTTCATCTAATCAAATTATATAATGAACTCCCACTTAGATAGACATCCCTCCAGTCATCTAAGTATAACATGATCCGAGTTAACTAGGTCGTGTCCGATCATCACGTGAGACGGACTAGTCAACATCGGTGAACATCTTCGTGTTGATCGTATCTTCTATACGACTCATGCTCGACCTTTCGGTCTTCTGTGTTCCAAGGCCATGTCTGTACATGCTAGGCTCGCCAAGTCAACCTAAGTGTTTGCATGTGTAAATCTGTCTTACACCCGTTGTATGTGAACGTTGGAATCTATCACACCCGATCATCACGTGGTGCTTCGAAACAACGAACTATCGCAACGGTGCACAGTTAGGGGGGACACTTTCTTGAAATTATTATGAGGGATCATCTTATTTACTACCGCCGTTCTAAGTAAACAAGATGCAAAAACATGATAAACATCACATCAATCAAATAATAATAGTGACATGATATGGCCAATATCACATAGCTCCTTTGATCTCCATCTTGGGGCTCCATGATCATCTTGTCACCGGCATGACACCATGATCTCCATCATCATGATCTCCATCATCGTGTCTCCATGAAGTTGCTTGCCAACTATTACTTCTACTACTATGGCTAACGCGTTTAGCAATAAAGTAAAGTAATTTACATGGCGTTTCTCAATGACACGCAGGTCATACAAAAAATAAAGACAACTCCTATGGCTCCTGCCGGTTGTCATACTCATCGACATGCAAGTCGTGATTCCTATTACAAGAACATGATCTCATACATCACATATATATCATTCATCATTCATCACAACTTTGGCCATATCACGTCACAAATCACTTGCTGCAAAAACAAGTTAGACGTCCTCTAATTGTTGTTGCAAGTTTTACGTGGCTGCAAAAGGGTTCTAGCAAGAACGTTTTCTTACCTACGTAATAGCCACAACGTGATTTGTCAACTTCTATTTACCCTTCATAAGGACCCTTTTCATTGAATCCGCTCCAACTAAAGTGGGAGAGACAGACACCCGCTAGCCACCTTATGCAACTAGTGCATGTCAGTCGGTGGAACCAGTCTCACGTAAGCGTACGTGTAAGGTCGGTCCGGGCCGCTTCATCCCACAATACCGCTGAAGCAAGATAAGACTAGTAGCGGCAAGAAAGTTGACAACATCTACGCCCACAACAAATTGTGTTCTACTCGTGCAAGGAGAACTACGCATAGACCTAGCTCATGATGCCACTATTGGGGAACGTTGCAGAAAATAAAAAAAATTCCTACGGTTTCACCAAGATCCATCTATGAGTTCATCTAGCAACGAGTTATCGGATTGCATCTACATACCTTTGTAGATCACGCGCGGAAGCGTTCAAAGAACGGGGATGAGGAAGTCGTACTCGACGTGATCCAAATCACCGGAGATCCTAGCGCCGAACGGACGGCACCTCCGTGTTCAACACACGTACGGTCAGCGTGACGTCTCCTCCTTCTTGATCCAGCAAGGGGGAGGAGAGGTTGATGAAGATCCAGCAGCACGACGGCATGGTGGTGCATGCAGGGCGTCACTACAGCAGGGCTTCGCCGTTATACTGCGAGAGGGAGAGGTGTAGCAGGGGAGAGGGAGGCGCCAAGACACAAGGGTGTGGCTGCCCCCTCCCTCCCCCCCTTTATATAGGCCCCCTAGCGGGGTGCGCCGGCCCTAGGAGATGGGAACTCCTAGAGGGCGACGGCCAAGGGGTGGAGTGCCCCCCAAGCCAGGTGGGGCGCCCCCCCACCCTAGGGTTTCCAACCCTAGGCGCATGGGGTGGGCCTAGGGGGCGCACCAGCCCACTATGGGCTGGTTCCCCTTCCCACTTTGGCCCATGTGAAGGAAATATGCCCTAGAGGCAATAATAAAGTTATTATTTATTTCCTTATATCATGATAAATGTTTATTATTCATGCTAGAATTGTATTAACCGGAAACATAATACATGTGTGAATACATAGACAAACAGAGTGTCACTAGTATGCCTCTACTTGACTAGCTCGTTAATCAAAGATGGTTATGTTTCCTAACCATGAACAAAGAGTTGTTATTTGATTAACGGGATCACATCATTAGGTGAATGATCTGATTGACATGACCCATTCCATTAGCTTAGCACCCGATCGTTTAGTATGTTGCTATTGCTTTCTTCATGACTTATACATGTTCCTATGACTATGAGATTATGCAACTCCCGTTTTCCAGAGGAACACTTTGTGTGCTACCAAACGTCACAACGTAAATGGGTGATTATAAAGGTGCTCTACAGGTGTCTCCAAAGGTACATGTTGGGTTGGCGTATTTCGAGATTAGGATTTGTCACTCCGATTGTCGGAGAGGTATCTCTGGGCCCTCTCGGTAATACACATCACATAAGCCTTGAAAGCAATGCAACTAATGAGTTAGTTGTGAGATGATGTATTACGGAACGAGGAAATAGACTTGCCGGTAACGAGATTGAACTAGGTATGGGATACCGACGATCGAATCTTGGGCAAGTAACATACCGATGACAAAGGGAACAACGTATGTTGTTATGCGGTCTGACCGATAAAGATCTTCGTAGAATATGTAGGAGCCAATATGAGCATCCAGGTTCCGCTATTGGTTATTGACCGGAGACATGTCTCGGTCATGTCTACATTGTTCTCGAACCCGTAGGGTCCGCACGCTTAAGGTTTCGATGGCAGTTATATTATGAGTTTATGAGTTTTGATGTACCGAAGTTAGTTCGGAGTCCCAGATGTGATCACGGACATAACGAGGAGTCTCGAAATGGTCGAGACATAAAGATTGATATATTGGACGGCTATATTCGGACACCGGAAGTGTTCCGGGGAAGTTTCGGACAAAACCGGAGCACCGGGGGGTTACCAGAACCCCCCCCCCCCCCGGGGGGGGGGGGGGGGGTTAATGGGCCTCATGGGCCTAAAGTGGAGAAGAGGAGGGGTTGCCAGGGCAGGCCGCGCGCCCCCTCTCCCCCTAGTCCGAATTGGACAAGGAGGGAGGGGCGGCGCCCCCCCTTTTTCCTTCTCTCCTTCCCCCTCTCCTACTTGGACAAGGAAAGGGAGGGGAGTCCTACTCCCGATAGGAGTAGGACTCCTCCTGCGCGCCTCCTACTAGGGCCGGTCGCACCCCCCCTTGGATCCTTTATATACGGAGGCAAGGGGCACCCCTAGACACACAAGTTGATCCACGTGATCATATTCTTAGCCGTGTGCGGTGCCCCCTTCCACCATAATCCTCGATAATATTGTAGCGGTGCTTAGGCGAAGCCCTGCGACGATAGTACATCAAGATCGTCACCACGCCGTCGTGCTGACGGAACTCTTCCCCTACACTTTGCTGGATCGGAGTCCGGGGATCGTCATCGAGCTGAACGTGTGCTAAAACTCGGAGGTGCCGTAGTTTCGGTGCTTGATCGGTCGGGCCATGAAGACGTACGACTACATCAACCGCGTTGTGCTAACGCTTCCGCTGTCGGTCTACAAGGGTACGTAGATCACACTCTCCCCTCTCGTTGCTATGCATCACCATGATCTTGCGTGTGCGTAGGAATTTTTTTGAAATTACTACGTTCCCCAACACCATGGGGCCCTCCGGGATGGGTGGCCCCACCCGGTGGACCCCCGGGACCCTTCCGGTGGTCTCGGTACAATACCGGTGACCCCGAAACTCTCCCGATGGCCGAAACTACACTTCCTATATATAATTTTTCACCTCCGGACCATTCCGGAACTCCTCGTGACGTCCAGGATCTCATCCGGGACTCCGAACAACTTTCGGGTTACTGCATATTCATATCTCTACAACCCTAGCGTCACCGAACCTTAAGTGTGTAGACCCTACGGGTTCGGAAGACATGTAGACATGACCGAGACGGCTCTCCGGTCAATAACCAACAGCGGGATATGGATACCCATGTTGGCTCCCACATGCTCCTCGATGATCTCATCGGATGAACCACGATGTCGAGGATTCAAGAAACCCCGTATACAATTCCCTTTGTCAATCGGTACATTACTTGCCCGAGATTCGATCGTCGGTATCCCAATACCTCGTTCAATCTCGTTACCGGCAAGTCACTTTAATCGTACCGTAATGCATGATCCCGTGACCAGACACTTGGTCACTTTGAGCTCATTATGATGATGCATTACTGAGTGGGCCCAAAGATACCTCTCCGTCATACGGAGTGACAAATCCCAGTCTTGATCCGTGTCAACCCAACAGACACTTTCGGAGATACCCGTAGTATACCTTTATAGTCACCCAGTTACGTTGTGACGTTTGGTATACCCAGAGCACTCCTACGGTATCTGGGAGTTACACGATCTCATGGTCTAAGGAAAAGATACTTGACATTGTAAAAACTCTAGCAAACGAACTATACGATCTTGTGCTATGTTTAGGATTAGGTCTTGTCCATCACATCATTCTCCTAATGATGTGATCCCGTTATCAATGACATCCCCATGTCCATAGCCAGGAAACCATGACTATCTGTTGATCAACGAGCTAGTCAACTAGAGGCTCACTAGGGACACATTGTGGTCTATGTATTCACACATGTATTACGATTTCCGGATAATAAAATTAAAGCATGAACAATAGACAATTACCATGAACAAGGAAATATAATAATCATTTTATTATTGCCTCTAGGGCATATTTCCAACAGACAGGCCTCTGTCCTTGGGGCCCAGGGGCTTGCTTATGTAAGCAATGAGATGCCCTTCTTGTTGTAGAACTGCTCCCACTCCGTAGGCACACGCGTCCGTGTCAATGGTGAATTTCTTGGTGAAATCAGGCAATTGCAAGACTGGTGCTGAGACTAGTTTCAGTTTTAGAGTATCAAAAGCTTGATGTGTGTCACTTGTCCAAACAAACTGCTGGTGCTTTTTGAGGAGGTTGAAAAGCGGCCGGGCAATGATTCCAAAATGTTGGACGAACTTGCGATAATAGCCAGCGTGGCCGAGAAAGTCGCAAACCTCCTTAACGCAGGTGGGTGTCGGCCACTCCTGAACTGTCAGAATTTTGCCGGGATCGGTAGAAACACCGTGCTCATTGATGACATGGCCGAGGTATGCAATCTTGTTCTGGGCAAATGAACACTTGGACTGCTTAACTTGCCAGTGATCGTCTCGAAGTAGTTGCAGAACTTGTCCGAGGTGTTGTATGTGATCTGTCAAAGTCTTGCTAAATATGAGGATGTCATCGAAGAATGAGATGACACAGACACGGTTCACCGGACGGAGAATGGTGTTGATGGCACCATTGAAGGTCGACGGTCCTCCGGCAACACCGAACGGCGTGACACGAAATTCCCAATGCCCTGAGTGAGTCGGGAAAGCCGTCTTGTATTCTTCTCCCTCTGCCATGCGTATCTGATGGAAACCGGCGCGCAGATCAAGTTTAGAGAACCACTTGGCGCCGGCAAGCTCGTCCAAGAGCTCATCAATGATAGGCACTGGGTACTTGCTGACTACTGTCATGGAATTGAGGCGTATGTAATCCACGCAAAGGCGCCAGGAGCCGTCTTTTTTCTTGATGAGCAGGGCTGGTGAGGAAAAAGGACTTGAGCTTTTCTAGATCACACCGGCGTCTAGCAGTTCCTGAACTTGTCACTCAATCTCTGTTTTGAGTTCCGGTTTGTATCTGTATGGGCGCAAATTGACTGGTTGAGTGCCTGCCATCAGAGGGATCCTGTGATCGCACTCGCGACGTGGTGGAAGGCTGCGCGGATCTTCAAAAACATTCATGAATTGTTCTAGCAGGCGCAGGACCTCAGTTGGGATTGGTGTGTCGGTTGCGCTGCTCCCATCCAGAGAATTGAGGTGAATAACATGAGCGACAGAGCCTTGCTTGCAAGCTTTGAGCAGTTCAGGGGCAGAGATCAAAGAACATTGTGTCTGATCAGATGAAACCGCTGACATTTTTAGTTGCCCACTTGGTGTTGTGACTGTCAGGTGCTGCTCGATCCAGTAAATGTTCATAGGGCTGTGCTTGCGTAACCAATCAATCCCCAATATTGCGTCGTATGAACCGAGCTTGATAACCTTGAAATCAGTCTTGAACTCGTGCTCATGCGCAATCCAGGAGCAGTCAGTGATATAGTGGGTGCAGGGGATAGTGGCGCCATCGGCAACGCGCACACGACACGGCCGTGCCAACAGAGTGATATCAGAGAGCTTGGAGGTGAAAGAACTGTCCACAAAAGAGGTGGAACTGCCGGAATCAACCAGGAGCAGAACTTCATGCCCTTGCACCCAGGCCTGGAGCTGCAGAACACCTGGGGCTGATGTACCATCTTCAGCTTGCCGGGACAGTGTGCACAAATTTTCTTCGTTAGAGATCGGTGAGTCTGGTGGCGATTCTGACGTAGCTTCGTCCATACTGAACATAGCGAGTAGTTCATCTACAATGTGCATCTGAACTGTAGGCGGACACACATGGTCTTTTCCCCATTTCTCGCCGCACTTGAAACAAAGTCCCTTCGCGTGCCAGAATGCGCGGAGTGCGGCCACTTTGCTGACTTCAGATGTAGCTCGGGCGGCGTCAGTACCGCGCCTATCTTCAGAATTGGCTGTAGGCGTGGCAGGTCGCCCAAAGAATGGTGGTGACGCCATCCTGGAAGCTTGGCCTTGGCCGCGGCTTACATACGAAAGACGCCCGTAGCATGACTCGCCGTCGGCCACTTCCTCCTGAAGTAGGGCCAGCGAGCACGCCGTGTCCAGGTCTGGTGGGCGTTGTACGAGCACCACAACACGGATGTCCGGTCGCAGTCCCTCAACAAAACGTGTCAGGAAAAAAATAAGGGTGAGTAGATTCCGAGTATGAAATCAGGTGATTCATCAGAGATTCAAATCGCTCGATGAAATCAGCAACAGAGGTGGTTTGTTAATGGCATAGAACTGGCGAATAAGCATCTGGTGCTTATCACGCCCGAAACGAGTATAGAGAAGAGAGGCAAAGGCCTCCCAGTCCAGGCCAACTAATTTTTTCTGTACGGACTGCAGCCAGATTCCTGCCGGACCGGAGAAATTGAGAGTTGCCATTGGTACGCGATAAGAGTTGCCATTGGTACGCGATAGGAGTCGGGGATTGAAAACATCTGGAAATACTGCTCACAGAGAGTTTTCCAGAGTTGTGGGTTCTCGCCGGTGAATAGGGGAAAATTCACGGGCGGTGGTGGCGAGAACAGAGGACGACAGGGGAGGTGGATAAGAGGGAACGAGCAGAAGGGAAGGCGTACCCGTGACCGGGAGTACCCCCGGTAACTTTAAGGTCACCGGTGGTTGCCCCCCGGTAAGATCGACATCGCCGTGGCCACTGGGCCCGTGGAGGCTTCCTCGCGCGGCGGAGGGCGGCGGCGGAGTTGGAAGCAGGGGCGCCGCTCCACTCGACGAGTGCGGCGTGGCCGCTTGGAGCGAGGTGACCGTGGTCTCCAGCTTGGTGAAGCGGGCCTCTAGATTGGGCTTCCAGCGAAGCAGATCGTCGATCTGGGACGTCTGCGCTTGGAGCTGCTTGAGGACGGTGGCGGAGTCGTTCTTCGCATGTTGGTGTAGCTTGTCGAGATATTCCTTGAGTGCCGGATCCATGGCGGCGAGAAGGACCTGTCGCGCGTGGATGCGGTGACGGGTTTCCAGGATGGATTGCAGCGGATCTGGTGGTGTGAGGTCTCAAATACCAGGATATTAGGTACCAGGTCGATCTATTACAGACACAAGGCTCGAATTCGAATTACAACCAGCTTCTCGCTGTTCTTGGGGAAGAAGGAAGGTAGGTGGGGAAAACAGAGGAGAAGAGAGCCGCCGTTCGTTCTGATCCTTCCGGATGCCTCTCCCTTTGCGCGTGAGGGAATAAGTAGTCGTCGGGGCGACCTGGGCTCAGCGGTCCCATTCCGGCCCGATGAATCTCCTGTTGGGCTGCACTATCCTCTTGGGCCTGCTGTTGATTCTCCTTGTTACCAGGCCGTCGTTGGTGACGTGGCTCACTGCCGTGGCAGCCCCCTTGGTCGTGGTCGTCAAGGCAGGTCGTGCGCTGACAGAAAACGTGAACACGAAAGGATTTTGTGATTAGTGAACTGATTCTAATTAATGGTTGACAATTATGTTGCACCACTTATATGTAAATTGAGTTGTTCAATTTTTAATCAAATGTTTTTATTGTCTAAATTTTCTTAATATTATTATAAATTTTGTTTAGGATGGACGGACACGTGGTCTAGTGTAATGATAACGGGCAAGTAAGCTTACCGCGTTTTGTGTTGGATTTTTGTGAATGCGGTTGTGGCATGCACTTTTTGAAACAGTTTCAGTTCGTCTCGGCATGCCAAGCATCTCACAACTCTGACGAACGATAATGGCCAATTAGAACCACACATGAACTCTGACGCATCATACGCGCGCATATGTATGGACGCGGGCACGGTTGGAGAGCCAAGCAAGGAACCGCCTAAACAAGAATCCTTGCAACACGGAAAAGAACGGACAACAAAATATATTTTCCTTTTTTTAGTGAATGAGTGTTTTTATTTTAGTGAACAAAATATATCTTCATCTCGGTCGTTAGAGTGCAAAATTAAACAGCAAACCAGCCATGAGTTCACAAATTTAACTGCAGAGTCAAGAATACAGCACGCCAGGATCGTACCGACGACCCTCCCCGTCACATTCAGCTGTCTCCAAGCTTGGCAAGTTGTGTGTCTGCTTGCCTCCATTAAGTGTATGCCTTGTCGCTGAAGCTTTTGCTTCTGGAGTAGCCTTTCTGTTATTGCCACGTTTCACTGCAGCAAGTCATCACCACCTTGGATCTCTCTCTCTCTCTCTCTCTCTCTCTCTTCGCTACCTATATATACACACGAACATCCCATTCCATTCAATCCTTCGTAGCATAATATTCCTGCAGTCTAGCCAGCTAGCTAGGTAGCTTGTATTAGTATCAGGAATTGAGAGAGAAGAGGAGGCTGATTAAGTTGGGATCGATCTCTAATAATCTGCAGCTATGGGGAAGGAGTGCCTTCCTACCGTCGCCATGGTGCTAGTGCAGCTAGGCTTTGCCGGTATGAACGTGCTGTCCAAGCTGGCCTTGGACACCGGCATGAGCCCCTACGTGCTCATTGCCTACCGTAATCTCATCGCCGGCGTGTTCCTCGCTCCCGGCGCTTACTACTTTGAAAGGTGCGTGTATGCATGCTTATATGGCTTCACAGCTACTCCTTCCGTCTGATAATATAAGAATGTTTTTGACACATTCTTATATCATGGGACAGAGGGATTAATTCGGTCCAGCTGCTGAGGAGATAATCTATGAATGTGTTTCTCTTGTCATCACCAAGAGCTTGTTTACATGAACTACATTTCTGTTTTCCTTTACCTTCTCGTGCAAAGAATTGAGGATGGTTTGTTATACGATCGATCTTTATCGCAAGTTCGCAACTCGCAATTAGTCTGGATGTATATAAGTTTATTTGAGTCAAGATAGATACTTATAGCAGTCTTAATGAATTCGGCTTACATGGATGGTTGCAGGAGGAGTGGCATGGTGATCACCAAGAAAGTACTAACCCAGATATTCTTTTCCTCTATTTTTGGGTACGTACGACAAACTTATCATTAATTCCAACAGCTAGTCTTCCTTCATCAGTTAGGACATGGCAAATGCCTAACTTGCAGGAATGCTCCTTCAAACAAACAACAGACAGGTAGGTAGCCACCTCTCTCTCTCTCTCCTCCCTCTTTTTAATGAATGATACGCACTCTCGTGCTTATTCCAGAAAAAAGTTAAAAAATTAGACACTGAAACGTCCTCGTTTTGCTCTAGTCCTTTTCTTGGTGTCATCAAAGGAGCCCAATTACTAGGAACCTCCTTTTCTTTTCCTCTCAGGTTAAGCTCCCGATTTGTGCACTACACAGGTGCCTTATACGTCCAGGAATAGGGGACATGCCCTTACTCTCTGCTTTCTGTTGCCGATAATAAAAAAAATACTCCCTCTGCAATGAAATATAAGAGCGTATATTTTTTTCGGAGAGAACATTAACCAAAAAGTTTATAGTGCTGCTAGTTCCAGTTAGCACGCTACCAAATCGGTTTTTAGATGATTTAAGATGTTACAAAGGATCTTTTTAGAAGAAAATGACCAAATCCCCGGCTCCATTATATATAATAAAACCACATGTTCTTGGTAACAGCAAAGGCTGATGCCTTTCGCGGGCTAAAGTGCAACAAAAACAAAAAATACAGTTTTCATCTCGCGGCCCAGAGTAGCCAGGAGGAAGACTAAATGTTATAAAGGATCTCTACCTTCCTCCCTTTATTTTTCTCTAATAAACACATTATTGTTTGCATAGAGGTGTTTTAAGTATCAAGTAACACAACTTATACCACGTTATAATATTGGCAAACTTTCTGAGATATTTGGGATGTCATCAACTCTGCCTCATTTCTTCTAGGCTAGCCCAAGCTTTGTCTGGGACAGCCACAAACCGGTGGAAACATGATCGTGGGACGAAATCCGATATTATAGAATTTACTCAAATTACCCTTCCAAAAAAGAAGAATCTACTCAATTATGATGCTTTAGGTCGTCAGATAAAAAAATCAAAATCCAAAAAAGAAAACAAAATATTTAGGAATTATATTGCGTGCAACATTGGCAATTTTGAAGTGCAAACCGGACATATGTAACGTAGGACAGAGTTGACGTGATATAATTCCATATCCATCATCTTCCGTGACGTACTGGCCTGGCCATGCCTACATTAATTAATTTATTTATTAGGCGTGGTGTGTGTGAGTGATGCAGCGCGACGTTGAACCAGGTGTTGTACTTCGTGGGGCTCAAGTCCACAACGCCGACAGTGGCGTGCGCGCTCAGCAACACACTCCCGGCGTTAACCTTTGTCATGGCGGTCGTCCTCAAGATGGAGACAGTGAGGCTCGGGACGCCCTCCGGGCAGGCCAAGGTTTTTGGCACCGTCGTGTGCGTCGGCGGTTCCATGATCATGCCCTTCTACAAGGGTCCGCTACTAAAGGTGTGGGCATCCCCGATGCACTGGCGCTACGCGGAGCACGCGACCGACGCGACAGCACTTCCCAGCGGCAACGCCGCCATCGTCGGTGACGTCCTCATCATCCTCAGCTGTGTCGCCTGGGCCGTCTGGTTCATCCTCCAGGTACGCACCATCATTTCACCAAGACCAAGCTTGTTTCCAGCAATCATGCATTGTTGGTGTAGGCAGTTAGTTTTTGATAATGGTCGATCTGTAGAGCAAGATGTCGGAAAGGTTCTCTGCGCCCTACACCAGCACGACGATCATGTCCCTGATGGCCGGGGTGCAGTGCGCAGGCGTCAGCGCTGTCATGGACCGGAGCGTGTCGGCGTGGAAGCTTGGGTTTGACATCAGGCTATACGCCGCGCTTTACGTCGTAAGCTCATCCATCCATCGTGTCGTGACGACCTAATTGATCCAACCATGTTTTCCTGATGAGATTGAATTATGCAGGGGGTGGTTGGCTCCGGGATCGCGTTCGCGGTCATGTCGTGGTGCATCCAGTCCCGCGGCCCGTTGTTCGTGTCCATGTTCAGCCCGCTGATGCTCGTGGTCGTGGCTGTGGTCGGCTGGGCCATCCTCGAGGAGAAGATACACGTCGGAAGGTACCACTGCGCGCAAACTACATACGGACACAGCTCACGCGACCCCTGTTAACTTTTGGCTGTTGTGGTCATTTGATGTCCTTGCAGTGCCATCGGTTCTTCCCTCATCGTCGCTGGGTTGTATATGGTGCTTTGGGGCAAGGGGAGGGAGATGACCGGGCCGTCTGACCTCCACGGTGATGGCGGCGGCACGGCTCCAGAGACCATGATTGTCCTGGAGCTCAACTGCAAGGATGCCAGGAACGGGAACACCGCCGTCTTGCCGGTGTTCCGTACTACCAGTCCCAAGCACCAACTTGAGACGATCCCAAACGACACTGACTGATAGATGCTGGTGACCACACAAGCGCAAGGCTCATGGATTGCGCATCATACATATGTCATTGTCAGTTGCACTTGCAAGTGCAGTTGAGCTACAGCTCACCAGAACGCGCCCGCACACACGCAACAAAAGAGAGAGGAGAAGTTAGAGCATCCTCTATAATGAAAGTTTGAAATGTACTAGTATCTGTTATCCCATTTTCTGGTAATTTTTAAGGGACATTTCTACTTTGCTACAAGCCCCTAAACACATCAATATAGAATATCTCTCCATACGCTTTCATAATCTGTACTCCTAATGAAGCAGTTGGTAGTTTCCGTTTCAATTTTTTTCGTCCGACCTCCCACCTTCGTCTGATTTTTTCTCATCTGCTTATTTTCGTTTCACCTCACACCAACATCTTCTCGTGTTGGTTTTTTCATCCTCCCAACAAAAAGAATAGGAGAGGGCAACGTTGCCTCCCGCGAGACATTGCATCATCTTCTTCATGTCTCCCGCTGGACTACCAGGCTCCACCTCACGCGGATGCCTCCCTCACGCTCGCCTCCCCGCGTCGCAGACGCCGGCCCTTCTCTACTCCGCCGCCACCCCACGCATGTCGAGGCACTGATTGCCAGGGCCGTCACCGCACCATCACCGATGGACGGGACAACCTGGAGCGGCGACAGACGCCTACACCCCAATCCTCGCTGGCACCCTGTGTCGAACGACGGCACCGGTGCACCGACAACCGACTTTGCACATATGCCTTATCGTGGACCTGGACCGATGCCGCCCGGGCAACAACACGACGCCGCTACAGTATGGTAATGCAAACCCGCCTCCCCTTCTCTGTTCCGAGTCATCGTTAATCATCCCAGTGGTCGGACCAGAGGTGGCCAATGCCGGAGGATTGGGCTAGCCGTTGGCATTCTATCTAGCAGCTTGTGGAGTTGGCAATGTTGCTACTGAAACCTTGATTGTTTCGTGGTTTCATCGTGGGACAATTGGACTTTAGATGAACACAGACACAACCTTGTTTCCGGGATGTTGCCATCTTGTTGTATGCAAAATTAACTATTGTACTTTGTAAAACTGAAATTTGTGCAAGGGTTGTTGACTAATTTTTTTGATTAAATGCTTTGTTTGTTCTTTCTCACCTTTGAACAATAATTTGTGCAACTTTGATTCCATCCAATTATTTGAGTTGATTCATCATGAATTATTTTCTTATTGCCATACAAAGTATAGAATATCAAAGTTCTACATCTGCTGCCAGCATTTTACAATTTAGCTTCAGTTATTTATTGGTGTGCATTTTTTGCTGGAGAAATTTCAAATCGTGGTTTAGATATTACGAGCTAATATTTGTCGAGATATTTACAAGACTTTGGAAATCTTGTTATGTACCTACTCTACCTCTGTCCTCCCACTGTCCATGTGTTGTGTCCGCTCAAGAGAAGGACTCGGATCGGAGTCCATGTGATGTGTCCGTCCAGGCGAAGAAGTGCTCGAGCACACAGCCAAGGGATGGCTGACACAAACTTTGCTTGAACCATCCTCCTTTGCCATAAAAAGGTGTCGAGCTTCTCTACCGAAACCTAGATTCAATGCAAGTTCACGTGCTCGAAATAGCCATATGCCAGAAGCCTCCAATCTCACCGTCTCCACCAACTTCACTGGAACATTGCCGACTATGCTGGAACATTGCCAAGGTGAATTCATGCGGCCCCAACCCCTCCTCTCAATTATTTGCACTCTATGCACATGATATCAAGGTAAATTCATGATTTTAGTTTACCTCCATACCTTCTTATTTAAAATATAAAAGGTTTGTGTCTTGATGTGTTGATAGATGCGGAAATAGTTCATGATATAGACTTTAAAATTTTGTTTCTTTGATATTTGAGATTTGCATTTCCTAGGTAAGCACTATGTAAAATTGTAACTAGATCACAATTCTTGATGGTTATCTATTTTCCTTGGATCTTTAGAAGAATGTTAGCCTGAGAAAATTAGACAAATTAGTTGTATGTAACTTTGCAAATTTAGTATGGAGGTCGCGTTTCTAAGTTTAATATAGAAGGGATCATACACCATGTGAAAAGTCATGTTAATAGGAAGCCGAGTCGCATGCAAGTGCATGTATAAGTTCACTCTTATTTTTATTAGAGATAATTTGCACAGTGCTTATCATAATTGTGTCGGCTGCAAAAAATACCAACTGTGGGCTTGTTAAAGTGATGGTCTGCATGACCACTTCTATGCTAGAAAGCACTAAGCCGCACTTGAGGTAATATCTTGAGAAGGAGAAAGGTTATATTCTACAAAGGGTGTTTAAAATGTTGGTTTGTTGGAAAGATGGACTGCAGAATATACATTGTGTGCCTACTTGGAAAAGTAAGTAGACGTAGTTTTGTGAGTACTGAATAAGGTTCATGTAGGGAAATATTAAGGTTGAACGAGTACAACATCAATGCAGCATTCAACCAACATGCCATCAAAGCTATCTTGGTGGCTGCAATTTTTTGATGATTGATTCTAAATTGGCAAGGAGGTTTGTAGAATGCCATGGCTCCTCCTGGATCAGAATGAGCCACCTTTAAGTGTGGCTCCTTCATTCACCTATTTCAGATCCTACCCTAATGTTATCAATGATCTTGTTCATTTTATGTTTACGGTTACAAAACTTGGTGCACTATTTTTTGCCACTTTTGACCAATCTACAAAATAAAGCAAAATATGTAGTGTCAGGCATAAGGTACCATATGCAGTCAAATTTACCAAGGTATGATCATTCAACCGCTCCGTTATGCAAAGAAAATATATGCACTTAGAAATAGAAGAGTACTAAAACAGCTATATTTTAAGATGAACCAACTCATTTGCTAACTGAACCAGAGATGCTAAGCACATGTTTGGTGGCAGCTCATTTACCCTGTTCTAAATATATGTTTGAATCATTGCGTAGGGTTGGTGTAAGAACAATTTTATTGTCCAACTTTAAAACCCATCTCCGGACACTTTTAGAGGCCCTAAAATGTGATCACTGGTTTAATGTAGTTGTTGTATCTGCTAAGGTGGGTACCCATTCATACAGTAGTTAAGCCTATTAGCTCAACCTTCACCATGTATCTATTATCCTTTGTATGCAAGCTCTACCTTCAGTTTTCCTATTAATATACGACATTAAACTCTGTTCTTTGCTTTCTCTGTTACCATGTTGCAGCAGAAAACTCAAATCCAACAATATTCTTGGAACGGTATGGGAGAGCCAGTGGAGAGATAGAGAGAGGCTAGGATGTGGTGCAAGTTGATATGTCTCCAATGTATATATAATTTTTTATTGTTTCATGTTATTATATTATCCATCTTGCACGTTCTATATGCATTATTATGCTATTATATATCATTTTTGGGGACTAACCTATTAATCTAGTGCCTAGTGCCAGTTACTGTTTTTTCCTTGTTTTTGTCTTTTACAAAAAATCAATACCACACGGAGTCCAAATGAAATGAAAATTTTTAACGATTTTTCTTGGACAAGAAGACACCCACGAGAAGCTTCGGGAGGAGGCCAGAAGAGCCACGAGGTGGCCACAAGTCGAGAGGCCGCGCCCTAGGGGGCGCGCCTCCAGGGCTTGTGGGCCTCCTTGAGCTCTTCCAACCTAATCTCAGGTCTATAAATTCTCAAATATTCCCCGTATACCAAAGGGCACAACAAAAATACTTTTCCGCCGCTGCAAGTTTCTGTCATCATGAGATCCCATCTGGAGACCTGTTTTGGTACTCTGCCGGAGGGGGATTCTATCACAGAGGGCCTCTACATCAACCTTGCTGCCCTACTGATGATGTGAGAGTAGTTTATCACAGACCTACGGGTCCATAGCTAGTAGATAGATGGCTTCTTCTCTCTCTTTGATCTCTAATACAATGGTCTCCTCGATGTTCTTGGATATCTATTCGATGTAATCTTCTTTTGCGGTGTGTTTGTTGACATCCGATGAATTGTGGATTTATGATCAGGACTATGAATATTGTTTGAGTCTTATCTGAAATCTTTTATGAATGATTAAGATAGCTTTGTATTTCTTTCTGATCTACTGATTTTGTTTGGCCAACTAGATTTATTTGTTTGCAATGGGAGAGGTGCTTGTTGGGGAACGTAGTAATTTCAAAAAAATTCCTACGCACACGCAAGATCATGGTAGCAACGAGAGGGGAGAGTGTGATCTACGTACCCTTGTAGACCGAAAGCGGAAGCGTTAGCACAATGCGGTTGATGTAGTCGTACGTCTTCACGGCCTGACCGATCAAGCACCGAAACTACGACACCTCCGAGTTTTAGCACACGTTCAGCTCGATGACGATCCCCGGACTCCGAACCAGCAAAGTGTCGGGGAAGAGTTCCGTCAGCACGACGGCGTGGTGACGATCTTGATGTACTACCGTCGCAGGGCTTCGCCTAAGCACCGCTACAATATTATCGAGGATTATGGTGGAAGGGGGCACCGCACACGATTAAGAATACCAGGAGTAGGACTCCTACTAGGAGGGGGAAGGAAGTGGGGAGGGAGAAGGAAAGGGGGGCGCCGCCCCCCCTCTCCTAGTCCAATTCGGACCAGGGGAGGAGGCGCGTGGCCCACCCTTGCTGCCCCTCTCTCTCTCTCCACTAAGGCCCATATGGCCCATTACTTCTCCCGGTAGGGTTCCGGTAACCCTCCGGCTCTCCGGTTTTCTCCCAAATCACCCGGAACACTTCCGGTGTCCGAATATAGCCGTCCAATATATCAATCTTTATGTCTCGACCATTTCGAGACTCCTCGTTATGTCCGTGATCACATCCGGGACTCCAAACTAACTTCGGTACATCAAAACTCATAAACTCATAATATAACTGTCATCGAAACCTTAAGCGTGCGGACCCTACGGGTTCGAGAACAATGTAGACATGACCGAGACACGTCTCCGGTCAATAACCAATAGCGGAACCTGGATGCTCATATTGGCTCCTACATATTCTACGAAGATCTTTATCGATCAGACCGCATAACAACATACGTTGTTCCCTTTGTCATCGGTATGTTACTTGCCCGAGATTTGATCGTCGGTATCTCAATACCTAGTTCAATCTCGTTACTGACAAGTCTCTTTACTCGTTTCGTAATACATCATCTCGCAACTAACTCATTAGTTGCAATGCTTGCAAGGCTTATGTGATGTGCATTACCGAGAGGGCCCAGAGATACCACTCCGACAATCGGAGTGACAAATCCTAATCTCGAAATACGCCAACCCAACATGTACCTTTGGAGACACCTATAGAGCTCCTTTATAATCACCCAGTTACGTTGTGACGTTTGGTAGCACACAAAGTGTTCCTCCGGCAAACGGGAGTTGCATAATCTCATAGTCATAGAAACATGTACAAGTCATGAAGAAAGCAATAGCAACACATTAAACGATCGGGTGCTAAGCTAATGGAATGGGTCATGTCAATCACATCATTCTCCTAATAATGTGATCCCATTAATCAAATGACAACACATGTCTATGGTTAGGAAACATAACCATCTTTGATTAACGAGCTAGTCAAGTAGAGACATACTAGTAATGTTTAGTTTGTCTATGTATTCACACAAGTATTATGTTTCCGGATAATACAATTCTAGCATGAATAATAAACATTTATCATGATATAAGGAAATAAAATAATAACATTATTATTGTCTCTAGGGCATATTTCCTTCTAGAATTCTGCGTGTGCAACTGTTTTGTACCCGTTGTATTTGAACGTAGAGCCTATCACACCCGATCATCACCTGGTGTCTCAGCACGAAGAACTTTCGCAACGGTGCATACTCAGGGAGAACACTTCTTGATAATTAGTGAGAGATCATCTTAAAATGCTACCGTCAATCAAAGCAAGATAAGATGCATAAAAGATAAACATCACATGCAATCAATATAAGTGATATGATATGGTCATCATCATCTTGTGCTTGTGATCTCCATCTTCGAAGCACCGTCGTGATCACCATCGTCACCGGCGCGACACCTTGATCATCATCGTAGCATCGTTGTCGTCTCGTCAATCTTATGCTTCCACGACTATCGCTACCGCTTAGTGATAAAGTAAAGCATTACAGCGCAATTGCATTGCATACAATAAAGCGACAACCATATGGCTCTTGCCAGTTGCCGATAACTTGGTTACAAAACATGATCATCTCATACAATAAAATTTTAGCATCATTTCTTGACCATATCACATCACAACATGCCCTGCAAAAACAAGTTAGACGTCCTCTACTATGTTGTTGCAAGTTTTACGTGGCTGCTACGGGCTTAAGCAAGAACCAATCTTACCTACGCATCAAAACCACAACGATAGTTTGTCAAGTTGGTGTTGTTTTAACCTTCGCAAGGACCGGGCGTAGCCACACTCGGTTCAACTAAAGTTGGAGAAACTGTCACCCGCTAGCCACCTTTGTGCAAAACACGTCGGGAGAACCAGTCTCGCGTAAGCGTACGCGTAATGTCGGTCCGGACCGCTTCGTCCAACAATACCGCTGAACCAAAGTGTGACATGCTGGTAAGCAGTATGATTTATATCGCCCGCAACTCCCTTGTGTTCTACTCATGCATATAACATCAACACATAAAACCTAGGCTCGGATGCCACTGTTGGGGAACGTAGTAATTTCAAAAAAATTCCTACGCACACGCAAGATCATGGTGATGCATAGCAACGAGAGGGGAGAGCGTGATCTACATACCCTTGTAGACCGAAAGTGGAAGCGTTAGCACAACGCGGTTGATGTAGTCGTACGTCTTCACGGCCTGACCGATCAAGCACCGAAACTACGGCACCTCCGAGTTTTAGCACACGTTCAGCTCGATGACGATCCCCGGACTCCGATCCAGCAAAGTGACGGGGAAGAGTTCCGTCAGCACGACGACGTGGTGATGATCTTGATGTACTACCGTCGCAGGGCTTCGCCTAAGCACCGCTACAATATTATCGAGGATTATGGTGGAAGGTGGCACCGCACACGGCTAAGAATATGATCACGTGGATCAACTTGTGTCTATGGGGTGCCCCCTGCCCCCGTATATAAAGGAGCAAGGGGAGGAGGCTGGCCGGCCCTATAGGCGCGCCAAGGAGGAGTCCTCCTCCTAGTAGGAATAGGACTCCTACTAGGAGGGGGAAGGAAGTGGGGAGGGAGAAGGAAAGGGGGGCGCCGCCCCCCTCTCCTAGTCCAATTCGGACCAGGGGGAGGAGGCGCGCGGCCCACCCTTGCTGCCCCTCTCTCTCTCCACTAAGGCCCATATGGCCCATTACTTCTCCCGGTAGGGTTCCGGTAACCCTCCGGCTCTCCGGTTTTCTCCCAAATCACCCGGAACACTTCCGGTGTCCGAATATAGCCGTCCAATATATCAATCTTTATGTCTCGACCATTTCGAGACTCCTCGTTATGTCCGTGATCACATCCGGGACTCCGAACTAACTTCGGTACATCAAAACTCATAAACTCATAATATAACTGTCATCGAAACCTTAAGCGTGCGGACCCTACGGGTTCGAGAACAATGTAGACATGACCGAGACACGTCTCCGGTCAATAACCAATAGCGAAACCTGGATGCTCATATTGGCTCCTACATATTCTACGAAGATCTTTATCGGTCAGACCGCATAACAACATACGTTGTTCCCTTTGTCATCGGTATGTTACTTGCCCGAGATTCGATCGTCGGTATCTCAATATCTAGTTCAATCTCGTTACCGACAAGTCTCTTTACTCGTTTCGTAATACATCATCTCGCAACTAACTCATTAGTTGCAATGGTTGCAAAGCTTATGCGATGTGCATTACCGAGAGGGCCCAGAGATACCTCTCCGACAATCGGAGTGACAAATCCTAATCTCGAAATACGCCAACCCAACATGTACCTTTGGAGACACCTGTAGAGCTCCTTTATAATCACCCAGTTACGTTGTGACGTTTGGTAGCACACAAAGTGTTCCTCCGGCAAACGGGAGTTGCATAATCTCATAGTCATAGGAACATGTACAAGTCATGAAGAAAGCAATAGCAACACACTAAACGATCGGGTGCTAAGCTAATGGAATGGGTCATGTCAATCACATCATTCTCCTAATAATGTGATCTCGTTAATCAAATGACAACACATGTCTATGGTTAGGAAACATAACCATCTTTGATTAACGAGCTAGTCAAGTAGAGACATACTAGTGACGTTTAGTTTGTCTATGTATTCATACAAGTATTATGTTTCCGGATAATACAATTCTATCATGAATAATAAACATTTATCATGATATAAGGAAATAAAATAATAACATTATTATTGTCTCCAGGGCATATTTCCTTCAGTGCTTTGTGATGGGTTCAATCTCGCGGTGTCCTCACCTAGTGACAGAAGGAGTAGCGAGGCACGTATTTGTATTATTGCCATTAAGTATAAACATATGGGGTTTATTTCATATTGATTGGATCTATCCATCTACATCATGTCATATTGCTTAAGGCGTTACTCCTTTCTTGTTAACTTAATACACTAGATGCATACTGGATAGCAGTCAATGTGTGGAGTAATAGTAGTAGATGCGGGCAGGAGTTGGTCTACTTGTCACGGACATGATGCCTATATTCATGATCATTTCCTTAGATATCGTTATAACATTGCGCTTTTTTATCAATTGCTCAACAATAATTTGTTTACCCACCGTATGCGTTCTTTCAATAGAGAAGGCTCTAGTGAAAACTATGGCCCCGGGTCTATTTTTATCATATTATTTTTAGATCTATAAAACCAAAAACAAAAAAAATACCTTGTTGCAATTTATTTACCTTTACTTTATTTTGCGCTTTTATTTATCTTTTATACCTATCTCTATCAGATCTCATCCTTGCAAGTAATCGTGAAGGGATTGACAACCCCTTTATCGCGTTCGGTGCAAGTATTCGTTTGTTTGTGCAGGTGCTATCTTTGGAGACTTGTGTGTTCCTCCTACTGGATTGATATTGGTTCTTAACCGAGGGAAATACGTATGTCTACTTCGGTGCATCACCCGTTCCTCTTCAAGGGAAAAGCCAACACGAGCTCAAGAAGTAGCATGAAAAATTTCTGGCGCCGTTGCCGGGGTGGTTCTACATCAAGGCTACCAAGAACATATCATAAACTCTCATCTCTTGCATTACATTATTTTCCATTTGCCTCTCGTTTTCCTTTCCACCACTTCTAAAATATTTTCAAAATAAATAAATTTTTTTGCCTTTTTATTCACCTTCTTCACGTTCATCTTTTGTTTGCTTGTGTGCTAGATTGCTTGCTTTGTCTAGATGTCTCAAGAAAATACTAAGTTGTGTGATTTTCCAACACTAATAATAATGATTTTATCAGTACTCCGATTGCTCCCGCCATAAGTCTGGAATCTTATGAAATTAATGCCGCTTTATTGAATCTTGTTATGAAAAAACAATTTTCTGGTAGTCCTAAAGAAGATGCTGCATCCCATCTAAATACTTATATTGAATTGTGTGATATGCAAAATAAGAAAGATGTGGATGCTGATATTGTCAAATTGAAGCTATTTCTGTTCTCACTGCGAGATCGTGCTAAAACTTGGTTTTTGTCGTCGCCTAAAAATAGTATCGATTCATAGAATAAGTGTAAGGATGATTTTATTTCCAAGTATTTCCCTCCCACTAAGATCATCTCGCTTAGGAACGATATAATGAATTTTAAGCAACTTGATCATGAATGTGTTGCACAATCTTAGGAGAGGATAAAATTGATGATAAGAAATTGCCCTACTCATGATTTAAGTTTATGATAATACATTTTTTTATGATGGATTGAATTTTGCATCTAGAAGTCTTCCAGATTCTGGCGCGGGTGGTACTTATATAAAAATAATATTAGAAGAAGCTACTAAACTCCTACATAATATTATGGAAAATTACTCTCAATGGCATACCGAAAGAGCTTCCCTAGTAAAAAGGTGCATGCTATTGAAGAAATTAATACTTTAGTGAAAAAATGGATGAACTTATGAAATTGATTGCTAGCAAGAGTGCTCCTATTGATACTAATGATATGCCTTTGTCCACTTTGATTGATAACAATAATAAATCTATGGATGTGAATTTTGTTGGTAGGAAAATTTTTGGTAATAATGCGTACAGAGGCAATTTTAATCCTAGACCGTTTCCTAGTAATTCCTCTAATAATTATGGTAATTACTACAACAATTCTTATGAAAATGATAATAATATACCCTCTAATCATGAGAGTAATATTAAAGGTTTTATAAACTCCTAAAAGATTTTCAATGCTATGGCAGAAGAAAAATTACTCAAGATTGATGATTTGATTAGGAACGTTAATAGAATTTCTCATGAGATTGATTTTTTAAAATTAGATATATGCCACCCAAGCTTGATACTAATGATTCTCTGAAAGCTATCCAAATTTAAAACATAGCGGAAGCTAGCCAACTCGTTCCTCCCCCGATGGCTTCCTTCGCTGGCTGTTCGATGGTGGTTGACCAAGTCCTTTTTTTTCTGCTGCCCGTTGGATCCTCGTTGGAAATTCATCTGTCTCGTTTTAACCGCGTGGTGAAACCTGGACGGATATGACGTGTGGGCTCGGGCTGGATCGAATTGACTGGGTGCCAGTTTTTTGGGTGCGCGCGGGGCAGCCTCTCCTGCCGCGCCGCGTGCGAGCGCACGCGTCATGGGCGCAGCGGGCACAACCACAAACCCTACCCCCAATCCACAGCCGCCACTCCCTCCCTCCTCCTCCCTCCCTCGTCTGCCGCCGCCACTCCCTCCCTGCTCGTCGCCCCTGTCTCCGCCCTAGGAGCTTCGCCGCCTCCCGCGCGCTCGAATTGTCGCGCCACCGCGTCGTCGCCTCCTCTGCGCCATGAGGCGCCACCTCTGCCTCCACCCTCCACCGGGCAAGGAGCTCGAGATGAACAGGCGGTGGGAAGGTGAGAGGAAGCAGGAGCTATCTCTCCTTCAATGGCTGCCTTGTGCATCTGGAGTATAAGGAGGACAACACGTGCCTGTTGGAGGCGACTCGAGCAACGCAGGCCAGCGGCGAACTAGGTGCTCCACTGTTTCTCCCTCACTTCCTTCCTCACTCATATTTTACTTTGCTAATATCTGGATTTTTGAACTTGACGTGTGCAGATCTGACATAGAAGACCACGTTCGTCAGATTAGAAAGTGATCTTCTTCCAATGGCTTTAATGGTAATTAATAACCTCCTTTTGTGCTTCACCTCGTTCTTATATATGATGTACAGAGAATGCAGTTGTGCCAAGTTTGCTGACATCCTCGTGCTGCAACTGGTTTGGTATATTTGGTTAATCGTAACCAGCAAAGAGGAGTCGTCACATACGTGCCTTCTATTATTTATGTGGTTGTATGAAGTGTTCCTTCAACTAATCAAGCAACCTGACATTAGTACTTTGTTTAATTAATATCACTCTCATCAGAGAGTATGATATCATTTAGCTAGCCTCTTTTCTTTGCGGGATAGTGTAAAGGTGGAAGGTAACTCAAATCTGACGAGCATGGGAGTAGTGGCCACAGCTGGGCACCATGGGTTGGCCGAGGTGCTTCATGGTGAGGAACAGGCACGCCATCTTCTAACAATCAAATTATGAGAGAATCATCTATACTTGAACTAGAAAGGTCGATTCTGTGTCTTGTTTTTGTTTAGGAATATTAGCAAGTTGAGTAACCTTATTCTTTCTAAAATAGGGATATTCCTGAATGTTGTTTACTACTTCTATTATGTTGCTTATTTTTGTGGTTCCATTTGAACAGGATGTGCACTCTTGTCTCCGTCGTTATACCTATTTTGGAATCCATGGCAGCATGTTGTGCTTTGTCGGCACATTCGTGCATGTGTGAGGTCGCAGATGAAGAAGCACCGAATGATCATTATATTCTCCTCTGCTCTGATCTTCTATTGACATATGTAAGATGTACCTTATTTCCTGGTATTTCCTGAGATTCTGGACTGATTGTTTGACAGTGATTATTATGTAAAAGTGTTTTCAGTTGCTGTTTAGTATAGATGCCTCCATGGTTGCATAGGCATCCAACACATCGGCGGTTTCAAGGCTGGTCCTGGGCGGCGCCTCGTCAGCGTCGTGGATGGCTTGGGCAGCGCCTTGGCATTCCAGAGGGGCGAAGTGGGCCGGCCAGCATGCGTGGGGCGCAAAGGTCACGAGCAGGAGGGAGATGCGCTGGAGGTGATGGAGGAGGAAGTCGGAGGTGGCATCAGCGTCCATGGCGACGCCACCCCGGGAACCCTCCTGCACACCTCGGCATGGTTCGTCTGTGCCACATGGTGGCCAAGATGCTGGTACCTCCTCTCTCTGGCTTCTCTCTTATTTGCTCCTTTTTCTCGGGGATGAGGGCGTCGGTGCATCATCAGGAGTGGATCAAGAGCGGACCGTAGCAGCAGGAGCAAGGATCTGGTGGTGGTTCATGGTTTGTCTTTACCTCCTCTCTCTTTCTATACTTGATTCTTTTTGTCCATCAAGAACCATGAAATTGTAAGTTGATATTCTTCTTAATATTTTTGCAGATATTGGACTGCATTACTAAATGTTCTAGGGTTGGAGAGAGCTTAGGTGAGTGCTCAAGTTCTATGTGGATAACAATAACAAAAAATAAATAGAAATCCAAATCTCTAAAAAACTGACGGAATCATGTATATATATATTTTCTAGAATGTACTCTTTCTGATTCCTATTGTGAGATGTTCGTTTGTATGCTATTTTCTTCCTTTTGTAATTTCTTTTCTTTCTTTGGTGCTGCTTGAAGTGATATTTTGATATTCATTTTTTTCTGAAATTACAAGTCAGTCGCTTTTATTTTTGAGTATACATATTAACTGATGCACAACTGAATGCCATTTTATCCTGTGTGGCATAATGATGGTAGAGATTTGAAGCCAACCCAGAACTATTAGTGATTCTGACAATTGGTGCTCTAATATTCAGTTGTTTTCTGAAATTAAATTTAGTTAGTTTTGTGTTTGAGTACAAAAATAGTACAAAAAAGTGGTGTTCTAATATATTTTTGTGTTAGGAAATTAGAAGTTATTTCTTTTTAGTTGAAGCCCATCCAAGTAGCATTTTATTGTGTCTGTAGGTCTACCCAGTAATGTGAGTCAGTGTATCGATTTGCCAATTCTTGATCAGTATATAAAAATTCTTGAGCTGACGTGATGCCTGCAATGCTTTTTTTGTCTCCGCTATTTTCTTCCTTTAGTGTACTAACTGTTTTTATTCCCAGTTTCTGGTTTCTGTGTGCATAGTAGGTTCAAAATCAATTTCTAAAAACACAAACTTTGCCATGTTTTCTCGCCATCATCCACCTCCTGGTCCTTGTTCGTAACCCCTCTCTGCCAATTTGAGAGACTGTTCTGTACTTCCAGAGAAATACAACTTATTTATTAGGTTTCTCAGTTTCTCGAATATGCAGTATAGCTGCTAATGCTTCTTCGTTTTGTTGTATCATTTCTGCATATGTAATTTTAATTGACAGAGAGGGTGGAGAGGAGAAACGGCTGCGCCGGACGGTGCTCGTCATGATGTTCCTGTGAGTACCCTCCCCCCACCTTAGTTGTTGTTCTCCTTGTTTACCCCATAACGGCGGCTTCGCGCGGATCTGCGCCTCCATCCATCGCAGGGAGAGGAGGGCTAGAGCAGTCACTGTAGAGCAGGGAGGCGGCTGGAGTTGTCCGTTATTGAGGAAAGAATGGCAGCTCGGGGAGACTTGAGGCAGCGGTGGCGGGGAGTGTGTGTGTGTTCAGAACAGATGTGTTTTCAGAACTTATTACTTTTGATACACTGCCCCTTTATGTTGAGCAGATGCGGATCATATTTAGGGAGATTAAGATGCTCAAGACCAAGGTCCGCTCCACATGAAATTTTATTTCTCTAATGAGATTTCTTGAACTTACTTGTACAAAGATGAGCACAACAATTCCCTTCACCAGTGTCTTTTTGTGCCAATGTTTTGCAGGAATGCAGACTGAAGGCTGCCAATGATACCCTTCAAGGAAGGGTACTATACTCTAACCCAGATTCATTTTAAAGAAACAACACTATTTGAGATGTTACGTTTTGATTTTAGGATACCAAAACAGTTTAAGCATTTAGACTTGACCAAAGCATGGTAGAAAGGGAATCATTCATAGGAGTGGTAGACAATCTTATTGCCAGTCTTTTATATTCTATAGCCATGGACGTGCCAGTAAAAGGTAGTTTTGCATATGATTCAGGGATGCAAGCGGGTCAGGCCATCTACCCACCATAGCAACATTTTTAAAGTAGGCCAACATTATTCTTAATGTCTAAACATGTTTCCAAACATTCTATATACTCCCTCCGTCTGGAAATACTTGTCGGAGAAATGGATAAAAATGGGTGTATCTAGAACTAAAATGCGTCTAGGTACACTCATTTCTCCGACAAGTATTTTTGGACGGAGAGAGTATTATTTGAAGGTATGCCCATGATGAGGTTTCTTCATTCTATCTTCTGTAGCAATAGTTTCCCTCTTTTGTTCTTCCAAAAGCAAGCAACTGTGTTTGGGCATAATCTGTATACAGTCAAATCACACCTTAATTTTGCGTGTCTCAGATTTGAGTCTAACCTGCAACACCTATTGGAACTGGCTCTCTGTCCATGGAATCTCATCCATCATCCATACATAACGAATTGGTATGGTATATTCATACCATAACATAAGAACAATAAGAACTCGGATTCTTATCGATACTGGAACTCAGAGCATAGGAGGGAAAGTCGATTTATGGATGGAATCAAATACGCAGTATTTACAGAAAAAAGTCTTCGTTTATTGGGAAAGAATCAATATACTTTTAATGTCGAATCGGGATTCACCAAGACAGAAATAAAGCATTGGGTCGAACTCTTCTTTGGTGTTAAGGTGGTAGCTGTGAATAGCCATCGACTACCTGGAAAAGTGAGTCTAATTGTATTGTTTTTTCTAATTTCATCTGTTTGACTACTTTGATGCTTTGGAGTTTATCCCATGAGTGCATCTGCAACAATTTGGTATCTGGTTTTTATTTCATTTCCTTACAATTCACAGTAAGCCTTCTTGAATAAATCACGGTGTGACCTAATATTATGGTCGCTGGTCAATTATAGCGGCACAATTCAAGGATGAGACGCGAACTTGGTTTCAAGCTTGACAAGCTTGTGATACTCATGCATAGCAGATGTTCGTATTGTAATCAAGTTATGCTATGCGTCCAGTCGGTATCCACTCCTAAGTTATCAAATTATGCTAGGTGTTTACAATTGTTGATTGTTACGGTCTTTAGTTGTCACTTCTTGAACTTGGAGTCTTTCTGAAATTTGCTTATAGCTGCGGCTATTAAATTTTTAATGCAATCTTATAATGTTATGTACTCTTAATTTTCCAGAATGCTTTTAAAGATGTGAGAGTGCAACTTAATATAATTTGAAGTTAACTGTACATGACTATTTTTTTGCAGCCCTAACAGATAAATGGAAGCATCTATTGGGTGGTACTCTCACTACTTAGCAAAGAGAATGAAGGGTCAACATTTACGGTCATGCTGCCCATGCTTCGGAAAAAAGGCAAAAATGTTTTACGGCTCAAGCATGGGAAGTATAGACCAAAGAATGTGGTTTACAGTTTCCCTATTTTGTTGGATCAACTAATGTGTTGCTTTGTTGCTTCATGTGAGTGATGTATGTAATCAAGAACCAGGAAAGCATACCAGTATATTGCAATTCCAAAACTTAGAAAAATGCCCAAACCTACATATTTGCAATTAACATTTAGCGCTACATGTTGCCATTGGGTCATTCTGTCATGTGATGTTCTTATACAAATATGTTGTTTTCTCAATCTCAGGTCTCTCAACGTAATAACCATATTTTCAACTAAAAATGCTTTCTTAACTGGTCTATACATGTTATACAAATATGTTTTTTTTTCAAACTGAAATTTCTCATCATGATCAACATATTTTCAATATAGCATGTTTTGATACTTGGCCTTACTATAATATGTCCTTGCAAAATGAAACTATTTTCATCGACAACATGTCTTTAGGAGGTCTTTGCGCCATTTGGCGCAACGGGTCAACTAGTTTCTATTAATGAAAGTAGGGAAAGAACCGTTAGGATGCGTGCTAAGAGAGAATGGTTCGAAAAACTATGTTCTTCTATTTTTCGCGATAATCATGGTGAAGATCTTAAAGTGATTGGTGTCACTCCTATTGAATCTTTCTTTGCTAATATAAAACTTGATAAAAGTGGGATTGGTGAGGTAAAAACTTTAACTAGTGATGAGCCCACTCTTTTGGATTTCAAGGACTTTAATTATGATAATTGTTCTTTTATTAATTGTATTACCTTATTGCAATCCATGCTTAATTAACCTCATGCTTATAATCAAAATAAAGATTTTACTAAACATATCGTTGACTTTATGATGAAATCTTTTGAATAAAAATTTGAGTTGGAAGTTTTAATCCCTATAAAGCTTTATGATGAGTGGAAACCTACTTTTAAGATTAAGATCAAAGATTATGAGAGCAATGCTTTGTGTGATTTAGGTGCTAGCGTTTCCCCTATTCCAAAAAATTTATGTCATGTGCTAAGTTTCCATAAACTTGACATAAACTTGATGATTGTTCCTTAAATTTGCACCTAGCGGATTCCACTATTAAGAAAACTATGGGAAAAACTAATGATGTTCTTATTGTTGCAAATAGGAATTATGTGCCTGTAGATTTTCTTGTGCTTGATATAGATTGAAATCCTACATGCCCTATTATTTTTGGTAGACTTTTCCTTAGAACGATTGGTGCAATTATTGATATGAAAGAAGGAAACATTAGATTTCAGTTTCCATTAAGGAAGGGCATGGAACACTTTTCGAGAAAGAAAATTAAGTTACCATATGAGTCTATTATGAGGGTTACTTATGGATTGAATATCAAAAATGACAATACCTATATCTATGCACTATGCCTAGCTAGGGGCATAAAACAATAGCGCTTATTGGGAGGCAACCCAATTTATTTTTTATGTGTTTGCTTCTATTTTTCAATAAATATGCAATTATACTTTTGTTATGATTCTGTTTTAGTGTTTTAATTAGTGTTTGTGCCAAGTAAGACCTTTGGGATGATTTGCGTGATAGTTGATTTGATTCTGTGAAAAAACATAAACTTTTGTGCTTAGTTCTGGAATTTTGTAAATGCACAAAAATGTTTTCTTGATTTGAATGTTTTACACAAGATTGATATACAAATTGCCCACGTTGTCCTAATTTTCTAGAATTTTTGAAGTTGCAGAAGTTTGGCTAAAGTCCAGCTTACTACAAACTATTCTATTTTTGAGACATTCTGTATTCATTGTGTTGTTTACTTATTTTGATAAATCTATGGGTAGTATCGGGGGGTATGTGATAGCCCACAAGTATAGGGGATCAATTGTAGCCTTTCTCGATAGGTAAGAGTGTCGAACCCAATGAGGAGCTAAAGGTAGAACAAATACTCCCTCAAGTTCAATCGACCACCAATACAGCTCTACGCACACTTAACGTTCTCTTTACCTTGAACAAGTATGAAACTAGAAGTTCTTTGTAGGTCTAACGGGATAGGTTTGCAAGATAATAAAGAGCACGTAAATAAAAGATAGGGGCTATTTAAATAAAGGCACAATTAAGTTATTTTTAGTAGAGATCTTTTTATCACAAGAAAGTTATTTGTCCCTAGGTCGGTAATCATTATTGCAATTTTATATGAGCGAGAGGCATGAGCTAATATACTTTCTATACTTGGATCATATGCACTTATGATTGGAACTCTAGCAAGCATCCGCAACTACCAAAGATCATTAAGGTAAAACCCAACCATTACATTAAGTATCAAGTCCTCTTTACTCCCTATGCAACAACCCACTTACTCGGGCTTGTCTTTCTGTCACTCACGCAACCCACTGTAAGAGAATTATGAACACATTGCAACACCCACTACTGCAGGATGCTGCTAATGCGACACTACGATCAGAGACCCTTCGAGAAACTGTGTGCGATGCAATAATCGCAAACGGTGCTGTATGAAAACCGTCAGAAATGATGCAAAACATTTGCCATGAATGATACATTAAACACGGTTCATATTATAGTAGCGTGTGAGATGAGGGGCATACGGTTGATCTGTATGAACTATTTGCGATGAGACAGAACAACAGAAACGGGCAGCCAGATCAAGGTGTGTGCGATATACGGCATACAGTTATGTCCGATGAACCGTGTGCGATGAGTAAGATGAACACAAATGATTCGGCGTAACAAGATGTGTGTGATATCCGGCAAACGGGTCGGTAATCAGAATTTTGTGCGATCATTATAGACAACCCATACGGTCTTTTTTTGTGAATTGTGTGCTCGTCAGGGCACACAGTTCAACAAGCCAGCCTGTTGGCGATAATGTAGAAGATCTCTGTCGAATACATATTACTAACCGTGTGTGTGATGAGATTGACAGGATAAACAGAGATATATACAGTCTACTTAATTTAGTCCTTCTTCCTGTTGTTCTTGTTGGATGGCCCCACGACATCGTCTTGGTGAGGACGCTTCTTGCCGCTGACCATTGGCTTTTCATCGCCGCCGCCGTCGTCATCGTCGTTGCTGTCGCCGTCGTCCTCCTCCTCGTTCGACCATTCCTCCTCATCATCGTCGCCGTCCTCTTCTTTGTCCTCCTCCGACTCCTCGTCCATCTGGTTGTCGTCTGACGAATCCGGAGGCGGCGTCTCTTCCATGAACCAGATATAATCGAGGTCTGGGCTCGACGTCAGACTCATGGAAGACGAGCAGGATGATTCCGATGTTGACATATCATCGGGCGCCAGACTGCTGGCCGAACTGTCGTCCTCTCGCTATAGCTCGACATGGCTGCAGAGTGTGTGCCAGTGTGTTGCGTGGCCTGCCGGGGATGATGAAGATGGTGGAGACTTAAGAGGGGGATGCAGAGAAGAGGAACTACCAATTGAAGCGGGGATTGAAGCGGGGATTGACGTATTATCTAACCGCTGATATAATCAACCGCAATTATTTGTACCCAGTCGCTCCAAATTCCCGGGGTTGCGCATGACTCCTATTGGCTATTTGGATGGTTCCCTTTTCAGGATAAAACACATGGAACGAGTTTTGGGATTATGCACCAGTACCGGTACGAACGAAGTAGGACAGTTGGCAAGCAATACATTGAGCTCTTCTTATTGATAAAGCCAGTAATAATAAAACTAGAAAGGAAAAGAAAAAAGACAAAGAAAATATCTGCATGAATCTTCGCGTAACATCAATGGCATATATAGGACCTAGATGTGCATTACTTAGAGCACATCTAGATGTGCTTTAGCAATACTGTGAAACAAAACCCCTGATCATCATTGCAAACAGCGCATAGAACATGGCTAATGCGACAACCACAACTACACATGCTAGTTCCTTCTTGTCTCTTGCTTTCATCTGTTGCCTGTGATTGATTCTTTCTTGCTTCATCGTACTGATTGTATATTCCAGATCAGCCAGTTTCTTCTTCAGCTCTACGTTATCTTCTGCGAGCTTGGTGATAACACTCCGAGCCCTGCCATGCCATTCTTCATCCAGCCAGTTAACAAAGGCACAAGCCTCATATCCCTGCCAATGTTAAATAGTATTCTGGATGAGCGGTGGCATTAACTGAAGTAAAATGATGAACTTAATTAGCACTAACCTCTAAGGGGAAACTGAGAAACCCCCTGCCAATGTCGAATCCCTCCGTGCATACACGTCGAGCTGGAGTGTGCCCGTGCACACAACTCAGCTTTTGGTACTTCTTGGTGGTGCAAAACTCGGAGTCGAACTCGTGTTGCGGGAGTTTGGAGTCAAGCTCTGGATCCGACGATAGATCGCTTTCCTTGGGGGGGGGGAGGTCATTCAGGACGGATTCAGCAAGGAGCCATACTTTGTACATGGTAAAAAAGATTGGGATATATTGGAACCTGACAGGACGATTCAGATCCGTAGTACACCTTCCTTCTGATGACCTTAGGCAAGTGCTCGGTAGCGACCGCCATCGTGGCGGCGATACAAGCAGGAGCAGCCGCACCGAAACCATCAGCAGCACTCATCCGCATTCCCCCAATGTCAGCGCCACACGAGGGAATTTGGAGGCTATATAGGGATTTGGGGGAAATGGGGAAACTGTGGAGATAAGCGAACGGTCGGGAACTACTAATGGCACTATATATATGTTGTATATATGTGACACAATGTTTGTACATGTCGTTTGTGTTAGGTATTACAATGTCACACACGATTTCCGCACCAAACCGTGTGAGAAGACAACGTAGGTTAGACACAGTTGTCGTTACATAACCGTATGTGATGTACTACCCTGTCCATATAATTGAGTTACGGTGAGATACCGTGTAAACAGCCGCTCCACGGATATCCATAAAAAAACAGTCGCTCTGCATATAGAGATGGCGGTGGTGGCCTAGGCAGCGGCTACCGGAGAAGAGGTCAACCCTCGGTCGGTGGGCGGTGGCGGTGTCATAGGAGGTTAATCCCCGTTCTGCGGCGGGAGATAGGTGGAGCTCAACCATACAGGTTGGTGGCGGCGTGATTCGAGCACATCCATCGCGGTCGATGGCGGGATAGTGGAGGTCGAACTTCAGGCGGCAGCCGCACTAAGCTTTGCTCCTCAACCCTGCTGTCTCGGCATGCCGCCGCATTGTGCTTGTCTGTCTGTTGGGTGGAGGTCGTCGCGCGGCTAATTAATTAAGGTATTATTTTCGCGAGTGGCTAAATTTAGGTATTCAATTCCTAAGTGTAGTGTTGTACTAGTACTCTGCGTGTAAATTTACTGGCCATTAATTTTTGTCATAGCATGTCTGGATAAAAACATGGAGCACCCTCAGTAATTATTAAAATAAAACCTTGTGATTTATGCACGCATCTTTGGACAATAGTTAATCCATGTATTAATGTTGTTGTTTTGTTTTTAATTATCATTCGTGTGCTACAGATGGAACGATCTCGATGGATGAAGAATCGGGAAATCACAGATTTTATCAGTGGCGTGACAGAGTTCATGAATTTGGCTGAAAGTACAAAGAGGAGAATTGGTGATGCGGATTACATCCTATGTCCATGTACTGATTGTGCCAATACAGAGTCACATGAAGTTGCAGATGTCCATATGGACTTAGTCTATAGGGGACTCATGGATGGATATACACGTTGGACCAGACATGGTGAAGAGGAGGTCATGGATGAAGATACCCAGGGCAACGAGATGCCAAACCCCGATCAGTGTCACATGGATGTTGAATCTAACATCGGGGAAGAGGCATCAAGCTACCAATGGAACATCGGAAAGCCGAAACGCCCACTGGAAAACCAAGACGTCGACGCAGATGACGACGATCTTGATATGCCAGATTTTGCTGCTATGATTGCAGATTTCGAGGGCCCAGATAAGCATATGATTGGGTACAAGGATCTGCCAACCATTGATGTGGACTCCAAGAAAGAATTTTATCCAGGTTGCAAAAAGAAATATTCCAGGTTGAGTGCCACCCTGCTTCTCAGATTTAAAGCAGCAAACGGTCTATCAAACAAGGGCTTCACAAAGATGTTAGGTCTTTTGAAAGAAATTCTTCCAGAAGATAATGTGCTCCCCAGAAGCATGAATGAAGTGAATAAAATTGTTTGCCCATTGGAACTTGAAGTACAGAAGATACACGCTTGTGTGAATGATTGTATATTGTATCATGGTGAGTACAAAGATTTTCGTGCATGTCCCACATGCAAGCATGCATGATACAAGCGTAGGAGAGCAAAGGACAAGTACAAATTGGACGACGAGATCAAGACAGGAGTCCCATTCAAGGTTATTTGGTACTTGCCTTTAATTCCAAGGTTGAGGCGTTTGCTTGCAAACTCTAGAGAGGTGTGATAGCCTGGCTTATTAGGGATGATAGACTACTCATATCAATAAGGAATTCCTTCTTTTCCGGTAGCCCATTCAGACAGAACTCCAAAGTTAGGCGTGCTCAGCTTGGAGTAGTGTCAGGATGGGTGACCGACCGGGAAGTTGCTCCCGGGTGCGCATGAGTGAGGACAAAGTGCGCAGAAAAGACTAGTATTGATCTGTGGGGCCAGTCTAGATTCCACCAGGAGTAACGACCACCGGCGGGTGTGTCCGGGGCGTTACAAGTTGGTATCAGAGCCGACCCTCGCGGTTACACGGATGGTTGCGGACAGGTGCGTGGTCATGTTGTTCATGACGTTTGTGACCCGTCGTGGCACCCGGCATGGCACATGTACCAGCCTGGAAGCACAGACGGTTGTGCCAAGAGGGAACGTTCTTGTGGCCCGACGAGGACGTCGGTTCCTCTGAGTGGGGGTGTATGTGATAGCCTGGCTTATTAGGGATGATAGACTACTCATATCAATAAGGAATTCCTTCTTTTCCGGTAGCCCATTCGGACAGAACTCCAAAGTTAAGCGTGCTCAGCTTGGAGTAGTGTCGGGATGGGTGACCGACCGGGAAGTTGCTCCCGGGTGCGCATGAGTGAGGACAAAATGCGCAGAAAAGACTAGTATTGATCTGTGGGGCTAGTCTAGATCCCACCAGGAGTAACGACCACCGGCGGGTGTGTCCGGGGCGTTACAAGAGGCAAAGAGGTTGCGGTGGCATCATGATGAGCGAATTGCGGATAGGTATATGAGGCACCCGAAAGATGGGGCTTAGTAGGAATTAATCTACAAAAAGTTTGAAAATTTTGCCAAGGATCCTAGAAGTATAAGGCTCGAGGAGTGTACTGACGGGATGAATCCGTTTGGCGATATGAGCACCAACCACAGCACATGGCCGGTGCTTCTATGCATATATAACCTAGCTCCTTGGTTGTGTATGAAGAAAAATGCATTATGATGTCAATGATTATCCAAGGCCCGAAGCAATCTGGAAATGACATCGACATTGACTTTCAGCTAATGGTAGAAGAACCGTTGATAGTGTGGATAGATGCGCCTGCTGTAAAATGTTATGATGCTTACAAAAGGGAGATTTTCGATCTACATGCCATGCTGGTGCACACCATTCAAGATATGCCGGCATTAGGCAACACATCGGGGCAGAAAACAAGGGGAGAAGTAGGGTGTGTCACATGCATGGATAGGACAACTAGCAGAAGACTTCCCAACACACACAAAACAGTGTATTTGTGTTATCGTAGGTTCTTACGGAAAAATCACCCATACCGAAAGATGAAAGCTGAATTTGATAGTACGGCAGAGGCAGCTGCAGCCCCAAGACCCTATGAAGGGGTGGTGGTCCACAACATGGCTAAAATAATTAATGTTGTGCTTGGCAAGAACCACCCTTTGACGGTGAAACTAACACCCAAGGATCAATTGTTTAAAAAGAAATCGGTGTTCTGGAAATTACCTTACTGGGAGATTCTATGTGTACATCACTGCATCGATGTCATGCACGTAGAGAAGAACGTATGTGAAAGCATCCTTGGTACTCTGCTCAAGATTAAAGGTAAAAGAAAGGATGGTGACAGTTCACGGCTCGATATGCTTGCTGATCAATCACAATGCAAGAGTGAAGTAGAAGATGATGACAAATTCATCAAAGCTCGCCAGAGTTACAATTTTAGTACAAAAGAAGCAACACGGTTCTTCACCTATTTGTTGTTAGTTAAGACACCCTCTTCCTACTCCGCAAACATCAGAAGTCTCGTGGATGTGAGCTCAGGTGAAATGAAGTTGGGACACATGAAGTCACATGATTGCCACGTAATGTTGACACAAATCCTCTTGGTGGCCATCATGAATCTGATGGACAAAGATATAAGAAACACACTCATTGACCTCTGTGATTTCTTCAACCAACTTTGGCAGAAAGTTGTAGATCCTGAAGAGTTGGATCATATGCAAGATGATATTGCAAGAATATTGTCGAACCTAGAGATGTTTTTTCCACCATCATTCTTTGATATCATGGTTCATCTGGCTGTGCACCTTGTTGATGAGATAAAGTACGGTGGTCCCGTGTTTCTTCGCAACATGTATCCCTTCAAGCGGTTCATGGGAATCCTGATGTGCTTTTATCGGAATCGAAACCATCCAGAAGCAAGCATCCTACAAGGTTATACTGCGGAGTAGGTGGTTGAGTTTTGCATAGAATACATGAAACAAATACCTATAGGTTTGCCCCTCTCTCGCCATGAGGGAAGGCTGAAAGGTAAGCCAGTCCTTGCTGGCACGCAAATGGCTGCACCCGAAGAATTGGCAGAGAAAGCCCATTTGACGGTACTGCTTAACAGCCCAGTTCTCATCGCTTATGCCAAAGAACACTTGGCGTAGATACGCCAAAGATTCTTACCAATGGTGCCTTCATCAGAGGTGGAGATGAAGGAGCACACTAAGAACTATGCCGAATGGCTGAAGAATCGTTTGACACAAGGGTCCATCGATCACATTGCTACGTGGTTGGCACAAAAGCCATCACCTACGGTGCTGATGTACCAAGCATATGACATAAATGGATACACGTTCTACACTGAGGAACGTGATAAGAAGACCTCGTATCAGAACATCTCTGTTCGAATAGAATGCATGACTGTAAAAGAAGCTGATAAAAGGTATACTATGGATCCATCAAAGAGACTTGGGAGCTTGACTATGTGAAAGTTAAGGTGGCATTATTCAGGTGCGCATGGATCCCTCTTGGTCAGGCAAGGATTGATGAGTACAGGAAGACCTGTGTTAACAGGACAACTATGGCATATCACGCGAACCCATTCATTCTTGCCAGCGATGCTACCTAGATTTTCTTTGTGGAAGACCCCTTGCATAAGAACGGACATTTAGCGAGGCATGGGAAGAGAAGGGTACTGGGTGTCGACGATGTTGCCGATCAGGATGAGTACGATGAATTTGATGAGTTGCAAGCCAAGGGATCATGCACCAGTGCAACAGAGAAGAAGTTTAAAATCATCAAAAAACCCAACTTCATTCAGGGTCAACTTAATGATCCCAGTTCCCCCATGTACATGGGAATTAAGCTGTAAGACTAGTCTTTATGCCTACCCTGGAACTTAATTCATTCAATTTAGAACTGTCGCATGTACTGAATTTGTGAGTTATGCTCAGTTTTTTGTTGATGTAAGAACCGTTAATATGTTGACCTTGATATGCTGTTAGCTCAGGCAATGAATATGAACTGTTTTTTGTTGTTATTATTATTGTATCATAGAGGTAGCACACTCAATCGATCTCACTGCAGTATGTGTGAACAAAAATATGCAATCTGGTTTGCGAATAGCACATGGTTCGTTGATGAAAGCCGTGTGCCAACCAAACCCCGCCCACGATCAGAGTCGTGCTTTCTGATTGGCCAGAACCCAAACCCCACGGATCGTACGTCTGCACCGTTGGATGCTCCCAGACTGAACGGCGATCCTCATCCATTTCGACAGCACATGCAGTTCCAGTTCTAATTTTATTTTTAGGCACAAAATGCACGCTAATATCAAAAAATGTCTTAAATATACCTAACAATACCTGAAATGCACTAGAAAATCAAACCTGTGGTATAATGGTGATTGCATACAGTGGAAATTTTTATGAGGCCAAACGATGAAGTCACCGGCCACAGGAGTTTGAATTGACACGTCTCCTTTTTGGAAACCATGATCCTTCATGTGAGATGCTCCGGTTTGGAAGGAGCGGTCATCAAAACTTGTGCCAAACTTTACCAATTTTTTTCCATGGGGTTGTGAGAGCACGCCACAGGCACACATCGATTTTGATGATGTCCGAACTCGATCTGAATTTTCTGTAATTAAAATACCAACTAGGCCTACGCCAGTGGCCGCACCTCGCGGCTGAAATGTTTGAAACTTCTCCCCGCTTCTCGAACAAGCGGGTGAAAACTCACAAAGTGACGCACAAATGATCTGTACACCTTTGCTAGGCTGATAGTAAGGGGGTATCATAGCTAGTATCATGCATGCCAACCAGGCAATTTTGATGAGTTGTCATAGAATTAATTAAATGAAGAAAGAGAGGGTTAAGTATCATATCATGAAACCGTATCATAATAAATGTTATGCTAATATGTGTCATGCATGTCAATATAAATAAAGTACTACATATGATACTAGCTACTCTATGATACTATGAATTATTAGAGCAAGTAAGTACACAATAGAGTGACATAAGTCTAGCCACAATAGGTAGTAACATAGAATGTTACTAGTCTATGTTACTACCTCTATAGTGTGGAGTAACATATGTGTAGTAACATGCAACACTTCATTTATTAGGCTATAGACTCATCTTGCCTTTAGATGTGTGATGATGTTACTTAGACTAGCCACAATGGGTAGTAACATAGACTAGTAACATGCCCATGTGTTACACTAGTCTATGTTACTACCTCTATAGTGGGGAGTAAGATATATGTGTGGTAACATGCAACACTTCATTTATTAGGCTATAGACACATCTTGCCTTGATATGTACATGTGATGTTACTCATACTACTAGTAACTAGCTATGTTACTACTTTCCTCTCTTTCTTCATTTATTGCTTTCCACATCATCTACTTTATCTAGATATGTGTGATGTTACTACCTATGTTACTCCCATTGTGGGTAGTCTCATACTATAGTAAGACTATACCCACAGTGGGAGTAACATAGGTAGTAACATCACACATATCCACTTTCCTCCAATTCTTCATTTATTGCTTGCCACATCATCTATTTTATTTAGATATGTGTGATGTTACTACCTATGTTACTCCCACTGTGGGTAGTCTGGCTATAAGGAATAGAATAATATATATGTGCTTATTAGTTCGAGGAAAGAGAAGAGAAGCGGGCTCTTGGTTAGTAGAGCCAGCTGCAACAGGAGACCTGCCAAGACACTTTGTGAGGATGTAAGGTGGGCCAACTATTGATAAACTAGTACGTATATAAAACTTATTATTGTACATACCCGCTAAGAGGTTGGCACTATATGACATGTCAACTTCTTATAGCCGACCCTTGGCTTTATTATTAACCATGCTCTTAGTGAGGTAGCTAGTATATTATAGACGACTAGCTAGTATCAGACTAGCCACGGTGGGAGTAACTTCAGTAGTAACACCGACTCCAACTCAGCAAACTTGCTTATGTGGCAATAAGTTAATGAGGAGAGAGATAGTTTAAGTAACTTAGATAGTTATTGTAGAATCACATGTCCCAATGCAATATGAGTCTGTAACCTAAGAAATGAAGCTTTGCATCACACTACACTTATGTTACTACCCACCATGAAGGTAGTAACATATATAGTCTAGGGATATGTGTATGTTACTAGTGTACTACTCTCCATTATGGCTAGCTAGTCTCATATTCCCTCCTTTGCGGTTTAGCTAGGCTGGTTGTAATGGTATTATCATAAGCGGTATGATGCATGCCAACTAGACTTTCTGGATGATGTGGCACACACGAGAGGATGTGGTATCATATCATGATACCGTGTCATATTAAATTTTGTACTACCACTTTGTGTGATTAGTAAGGCAACCTAAGATGTTAACTTATGATACTATGCATTACAGAAGTAGCTAGTATCCTAGCTACACTATCATATATATGCATGATACTACTAGTATCTATATATATGATACTCTCCCCATTACAACTAGCCTTATAGGGCTCAATTCAAAAATCTCACCAACCAAGGTAGATGGTGAGTGGTGGAATACCTTTGTAGTTTGCAAGAACACCCAATTAATGCTTTTGTTTTCCTCAAAAAATTATGTTTTCCAATGTATTAATTGCAATACATGCATGCATATATAAAGTACATGCATTGGTCAACTTTCTCTTAATACTTGCATCCAATGATTTAATGCACCTTGAAATCTGGACATGTGATGGGGAACAACCAAATTGAGCCTTATAAAATGGAAAAACTAAAATTTTGAGATAAGCCTATAAACCGGAAAGGAGGGAGTATATATGCATGATACTAGTATATGATCGGTAATACCTCTGTAATGCGCGCACGCATAGTATCATGAGTTAGTATCTTAGGTTCCTTATTAATTACCATGCATGACACAAAGTAGTGCAACATTAAATATGATACGGTATCATTATATGATACCACACACCCTCTCTTTCATCATTTACCTGTGTGCCACATCATCCAAAAAGTCTAGTTGGCATGCATCATACCGCTTGATACTCCCATATTATGACCAACCTTATTAGGCTGGCCATAGTGGGGGTATCATAGCCGTATCATGCACCCGGGAATAGAAAATATGATGATGTGGCAAAGAAGCAGTAACATAGGTAGATACCGTAACACACACACACACACATATATATAAAATAAATGCTATACTACTTTGTGTCATGCATGGCCATAAATACGGTCATCTATGATATATACTCCCTCCATAAACTAAAATAAGAGCGTTTAGGTCACTATTTAGTAATCTAAACGCTCTTATATTAGTTTACAGAGGGAGCTAGTACTACTCTATGATACTATATATGCACTATGAAGGTACGTACATAGTATCATACACTAGTATCATATGCATGATACTATATATAGTACTATATGATACTCCCTATATAAGGTTGGCCATAGTGGTGGTATCATAGTCGACGATGTCATGCGCTCGGAAATAGCAAGTATATATGCTGATGTGGCAAAGAATTAAATATATATAAAGAGGGTTAGAGTAACATATAGTAGGTAGATATCGTATCATGTTAAATGTGATGCTAATTTGTGTCATGCATGGCAATAAATACGATCTATATATATGATATACTATACTCTATGTATTATACTATGTGCTATAATTAATTAAAGGTAGTATCATATGTACTGTATATTCATGATACTAGTATATGACACTCTCCACTATACTCATGATTTCTTACCGTGGAAAAAAATTGGAGGCGAAACGATGAACTCATGTTTTCATTCGAACAAAAATATGATGTTAGGTAATGTAAATGTTTTCAAAGAGCACACGGTTCACTCACGAAAGCTGTGTGTCCACTAAACCGTGGCCGATGCACCCCCACCCCTCTGCCACGCGCGCTATCTGAGTCGTGCATTCTGATTCGCCAGAACCCAAACCTCACGGATCATACGTCTGCACCGTTGGATTCTCCTTGATCGAACGATGATCCTCACCCCTTTAGACAACACATGTACATGTTTTCAAATAGCCCCTCCCCAAAAAATGTTTTCAAATAGCACAAGATTCACACACGAAAGCCGTGTGACAACCAAACCGTGGCCGATGCCCCCCACGCTGCGCGTGCGATCTGAGTCGTGCGTTCTGATTGGCCGAAACCCAAACCCCACGGTTTGTATGTCTGCACCATTGGATGCTCCTAGATCGAACGACAATCATCATCCCTTTCGACAGGAAATGCAGTCCGGCTAGGAATTGATTTATATGCAAACATTCATGGTAAATGCCAAAAAATGTCTTACATACAGCACACGAGACCTGAAATGCGCCAGCAAATCAAACCCGTGGTAAAATTGTGATTGGTCTACGTGTAATTTTTTTATGAGAAACGATGAGCTCACGTCTTCATTTCAAAATTAGTGCGTCTTCATTTCAAACAAAATTATTTTGTTTGTGCGCACGAGCGCTTAGAGGCAACCGTTTTCATAGGCCTTTCCGCGCGTGTGGCTATCGGGGATATTTTTGACCCTTTTCACATAGGCCGCTAGCACCCCCCCACCGTCCACCCGTGTTTCACTCAACTAGTCCACCCAATCACCTTCGCTAGCTCCCCCCTCCCCTAGATCCATAGTATAACCCTCTTTGGCGCCGCCGTGCTCACCCCGGCTATGTGCCCGCTCTTCGGCGTCAAGCCTACCTCCACTGCCGTTCCCAACACATGGTGGCCTGCGCCTCGCCGTCTTCGTTTGCTCGCCAGCCACCCTCGCCTCTCCTGTGGTCTGGCCGGGTTTGCATTAAGAAGCCTGTTAGTTACTGCTCTCCATCGCGGTGAGGCATATTTCCTCGCAATCCCTCTTCCAATTTCGTTCCGTATGTTCCCAAATTGGCTATAAAATAATGGAGAGCGTATATATGTTCATTATCTACCTTCCTTACTATATATAAGCTGTATTTGTTCCCATAAGTTACTGCCTATTTACAGATCGCGGGCGCCCGAGTCACACAAACTTAAGAAATTAGCCGTACATTTTCTAAATTATTGCATGGCATGTTTAGAAAGCTTGATACCAAGTTGTTAGTTTTATGCTTATCCTCCTTTCCTGAGTTTTGCATGTGTTCTCTATAGATGCCGAGTAGTAGCGACAACACTCATTCAGGCCATGTATCTTCATCTGATTCTGACAACCCTAGGTCTTCAACAGATTGTGAGGGATCAAGTAGTCTTGAACGGGATAGAGTTGTAGCAATTACCCTTCCGGTCATGACACAGAGGAGCACTCCAAGGAAGCCCACACACGAACCTAAAGGTGTATATGAAGTAACCAAGATTGATTTAAAGTCCTGGGCTCCAACTAAACTAGATAAAGCACACATGAGGTTCAGGAGTGTGTGTGGATTTGTTGGCAGGGCAAGGCTCAACATTAATCTGCCGAGGTTTCGGAAGGTTGACACAGAAACACGGCAAAGGATAGTCCGGGATATCATGGATCACTTAAACGTTCCAGAGCAGTGGAGAATGCAGGTGGACCACGCTGCACTGAAGAAGGCTAGGGATGCTTGGAGAAACTGGAAGCACGTGCTGTACAAGAAGTACTTGAGTGAAGGCAAGGACCCAATCCCCTCATACCCCCAAATTACAAAGGCAGACTGGGCAGAATTCAAAAGGGTCAGGGCAACTCCAGAGTTTGCTGCAAAGAGTTTTAAGCAATCAGAACTTCAGAAGAAGAACATACAGCCCCGCCGTATGGGTGTGGGAGGATACTACGGCATGGAACTGATATGGGAACAGGAGGACAAAGAAGCAGTAGCGGCGGGTGGGAGTCCAGCCTTTAGTGAAATCAAGGGCGAACGCGCCAGAGACTACTTGTGGGCACGTGCAAAGAGGCGTGATGATGGAACTTATTACTTTGAAAATGCACGTGATGCCAAACTGTATGAAGTGATGGTAGAGGCTTCCAAGATCCCTGGAAGGTTCTACAGGAACTCAGGGCCATGTGACATTCTGTCCATTGCTCTGGACACAAAAGAGCCCCCTGGCCGTGCAAGGGGTATAGGTGTTAATGTCCCGCACAAGAGGGCTTTCACACTCGGCAAAGAAGAGAGGCTCAGCATGAAAAAAGCGAGGAATGAAATGAAGCAGAATGCATTGTTTGAAAAGTTGAAGAAGGAGATTTATCCGGCTGTTCGAAAGGATGTTGAGGAGTCAATGATGATGATGAAGAAGACTCTAACACTGACAAATAGACAGCAGATGGGAGGGGAGGCGGGCATGGATGATGCTGCTTATTGTGCGACAACACTGCATAAGAGTAGCTGTGCATCAACTGACCCCAGCGACACTGAGACTGCAGCTGCTCGTGATGATGCTATATCTGATCTATCTGGAATGAAAGACAGACTGAAGGGTGTGCTTACACATTATGAAGGTACATTAAAATATGCAATAGCCTAGGTTTGCCCACCCTTCTTGGAAGATGGCCTCTTCTTGGACAATGTGCTATTGAAGCTGGGCTGTATGAAGTGCTACGTGACTGAAGTAAAGCCTGGATTCAATGAATTTGCCCTGAAGAATGTCCTAGGAGACTTCGATGAGCAAAGGACCTTGGGAGAAACACTATTACATCACATCTAGTGGCCACCAAAGGAAATAGAGTTCATCGATGAGATTCCTGAAGCCCCGCCTAGAGCAACTACCGTCGCCCTCAACCGGTGACGCTCTCCTTGCCAAAGCAGCTCTCGCGGGCTGATGCATCAACCTGTGCTCAGTCAGACTGGCTTTGTGGCGTACATGCCATGTCATCCTCCTCCCCAAATCAGCCAGTGGCACGGCCTACAACTGCTGATGATGCACTACCAGTTCAGATGCCGGCCACTGAAGTAGAGGGGCAGACCCAGGCACCTAGCTGCAGCACATGCTCAGCAGACCAACCTGGCGGAACAGACTGCTAAGCAGTGTGATGCTTCGGAACTGCCTGCTAAGTAGTCTATAGGTCCAGAACCGACTGCTCATCGGTCCGTCGGTCTGCAGGCGCGTGATCAGCATACCAATGCATCAGCACTTCCTGCTCGGCAAACCACCGTGTTGGCATGGCCTCCTCAGCACACCAACAAGTTGGCACCACCTGCGCAGAAACCCGACATAGCTTCAACGCATGGTCAGTAGTTCGATGCCTCTGCTCCTACAACCCAGGAGTCCGTCACTTCAGCACTGCCAACTCAATAGTCCGACATAGATAAACAGTCTGCTAAGAAGTCCATCCAAGCTTCACCATTAGCTCGGTAGTCTACTGTGCAGTCAACCAGATGTTCTGCCAGAAATGCTTCAAGTACCAAGAAGGAAGTGTCCAAAAAGGCTACACCCATGACCACGAGGAAGCGCAGTGGGAAAGTGAAGAGGAAAGAGAACGATTTCCTCTTACTTAAAGCACTCATCGCCCAGAACCAAATTAACAACAGCTTGTTCGAATCGGGGAGTAATATTATTTCCGACGCCATGGATGATGGAGAAGTAGAATTGTTGCTTGCTAAAAGAAAAATAGACGTACTTGAAGCACACAATTACGTCCATGGCCAGCCATTTCTTGTTGGCGAATACTTTGATGAGTGCAGCTCCAGTTGCTGCGAGTTACATGAATATTGCATGGATCAAATGTCAGAAGGTCATCACCATTTGCTAGTCCACTACAAAAGAGATCATTTCCGACATGATGCTGGTTCCATCATTGTGAGTTTCGAGGACTTACATCTCTTCTTCAACTTCAACGTTCTCGATGCCACTCTTGTTAGATGCGTGATTTTGTCAGTACTTAACAAACTCTAATCAACTTCTCCATATAAGGCTGTAAATTATAAACAACTAACTGCATTTTATTCTTCTCAGGGTATTGAACGCACTGAGAAGACAAAGTGAGAGTGTGCATTTCATAGATCCTGCATTAGAAAATGGCACAACATTACATGAAAAGGACCAATGGGAGTGGGCCGTTAACACGGTTGTCCGTATCTTCGAAAACACGTCCCATGCAAAATCATTTCTCTGGCCATATCATGAAGGGTAAGTCAAGTAAACAACCACGCATACACTAATTGTCTTTCAGATTTCGACATCATTCATAAGTTCATGGCTTTCTTAATATTTAGCAATCACTAGATATTGGTATTCATTGTTCCAAACAAGAACATAGTTTACCACATCGATTCTCTCAAAGAGTGAACAAACGCTCAGGATCTGATGCATCTTCAGCAATTCATGGATAGGTATTGAATTCTATGATGTTGAAATTAATTTGCATTCATGTCTAGTTCAATAATTGATGTTGTCAAAATTCATCATCATTTGCAGTGTGCTTGCATTATCGAAAACTAAACCAGGGAACCTATTCAAGAGGGAACTACCACTGCAGCACGAGATTGTTTCTCCGGTATGCAAATACCATTCCTTATGCTAGTCAAATGTTCAAGCTTCTAAATAAACCTCTTTCTATTTTTTCCAAAGAAAAAATAATACATCTAACACCGGTTAGGTTGTTCCTAACAGGACAAATACATGACTAATTCTGTACAAAAAATTTCAGTGTCCTCAGCAAGAAGCAGGGACCAACCTTTGTGGATACTATGTTTGCAGACACATGATCTCCATCTGCAAATCTGCTGATAGTTGTGACGATCCTCGCGAATTAGTACCAGTAAGTCTATCTTAATTAATATATTCTACTCCACTCATATGGCACATTCTGATCATAAAAATACTGCAGCCGATCTTAAAACCGAGGACCCCTGAACCGCTCCCGGCTGGTGAATTGCTGATGGTTTGGAGATTTATCAGCGACTTCTTCCTGGATCACTACATCAATCCCACTGGTGATAATGAAGATTTCAGCATGCCTTCTCCTGAAACATTGAGTAAGACTTTGCCGCTAAACATATAATGCATGGATCCATTGTTTTCCATCTGATGAGGTCTTCGTATTTTGTATACTATGATTAATTATGTAATGCATATATGTGTGGACAAATCATTGGAATTTAGCTACCATATGTTCAACTGCAATTGTTGCGAAATCTGATGAATGTTCTTCCCGTGGACACTATTTGTTCAATTGAATATTGTGGTGAATTTGTTTTTTGAGTGCCGATTCAAAATGGGATATTTAAGTTTATTTGTTCAATTGAATATTGTGGTGAATTTTCTTTTTGTGTGCCGATTCAAAATGGGATATTTTTGTTTTAACCTGGCAATTGCTTCGCACACAGTTCAACTAAATGAGTGTGTGCGATCCACATCGGAAAGCATACGTCAATCGTATTGGAACCGTCAGTGATACACAGCAGATCACAAACGATTCGCAGCGCTACTACGTGTGCGTAGGTTCTCCGGAACCGTTTGTGATATCGTGTTATCGCACACGAGAACTGGGAGTAAACCGTGCCCAATGCAAAATACAATCCCAGTCATTTTTTTCCAAGAAACGTGTGGGATCCCAAACGAAAAGCACACGTCACTCTTGCGGCGACCGTTGGTGATACCTAACAAATCACAAACGGTCTACAACACTTGTATGTGTGCGAAGGGGCTCCTAAACCGTTTGTGATAGAACATTATCGCATACGGTAATTGTTGGAAAACGTGTCCGATGGAGCCTAGCATGGCAGATGGGTTACGCAGAAAACCCGTGTGCGATAGGGCACAAATCACACACAGTTCATATGTTGGCCTGTGTGCCTTACATAATGTTTCCCAAACGGTTCGTTATGACAGACCATATGGTTTCACTGCATCATTAGAAACACTTAATCACCGATACCACACATACGAAAGAATTTAGTGTGTGTTGCATTGCACACGATTACATTTTGGAAGGCGTCTGGATCACTGTTCCATATCCCCGACGGTTTCTGGGTCGTGTGTGAAGGACCCCCTATCGCACACACTCACTTGCGATGGTTCTGAAGGCCGTCGCGGAAAGGGGTAAAAACCCATTTGTTTAGGACCGACGCGCACCAGTGACCCTACAACTGGGATCCCTCACACTTGCGCGACATGGAGGGCACCATAGGACAGCCCCAAAATAAAGCATACAACTCAAAGTAATCACGATCATCAATCAACTCATAGGACAAAACAGATCTACTCAAACATCATAGGATAGCCACATATCATTGGATAATAACATATAGCATTGAGCACCATGTTTATGCAGAGATTACGGTGGGGAGAAGAGGTGTTACACTGCTGCATAGCAGGGGAGATAGTTGGTGTTGACGGTAGCGGCATTGTTGGTGTAGATTTCCGTCACGATCCTTGCCTCGGTGGCACTCCAGCGCCACCGAGAGAGAGGGGAAGAGAGCCCCCCTCCTTCTTCTTCCTTGACCTCCCCCCTAGATGGGAGGAGGGTTTCACCTGTTGTCCATGGCCTCCATAGCGGCGGAGGGGCGGGAGCCCCTCCGAGATTGGATCTATCTCTCTGTTTCTCTTCTGTTTTGCGTTCCTGTTTTCTGGCCTTTCACCATTTTTTAAATTTTCAGAGATCTGTAACTCCGATTGGGCTGAAATTTTAACACGATTTTCTTCCGGATATTGTCTTTATTGTGACGAAAGAAGGGCACAAATCGTGCTACAGGGGCTCCACAAGCCTTCTGGCCACGCCCAGGGTAGGGGGCACGCCCCTCAAGCTTGTGGGCCCCTCGGGCATCGTCTCGCGTTGATTCTTACTCCCAAAAATCACAAATATTCCAAAATAAATGTTCATAAATTTTTATCTCATTTGGACTTCGTTTAGTATGGATATTCTGCGAAACAAAAACATGCAACAAACAGGAACTGGCACTGGGCACTGGATCAATATGTTAGTCCCAAAATATAATATAAAATTTTGCCAAAAGTATATGAAAGTTGTAGAATATTGGCATGAAACAATCAAAAAATATAGATACGACGGAGATGTATCAGCATCCCCAAGCTTAATTCCTACTCATCCTAGCATATCTAGTCATGGCATGAATATTAAGACATGATTGATTCAAAGCAATAGTCTATAATTTGACATAAAGACATCAATACTCAGGCCTCCCAACAAACAATCATGTCTTCCAAAATATCAATGCTAAAGAACGTTATCCCTACAAAATCATATAATCTTGTCATGCTCCATCTTCTTAACACAAAGTATTTATCATGCACAACCCCGATGACAAGCCGAGCAATTGGTTCATAATTTTTAACGCGCTTCAGCTTTTTCAACCCCCATGCAATACATAAGCGCAAGCCATGGATATAGTACTATGGGTGGAATAGAGTCTGATGATAGAGATAATATGGACAAGACAAAAAAGAGAGAAAGTCTCACATTGACGAGGCTAATCAACAGGCTATGGAGATGCCCATCAATTGTAAGGAGTACAGACTACCAAACAGGGGATGCACTAAGAGCTATAAGTGTATGAAAGCTCAAACTAAAAACTAAGTGGGTGTGCATCCAACTTGCTTGCTCATGAAGACCTCGGGCATTTAAGGAAGCCCATCATCGGAATATTCAAGCTAAGTTCTATAATGAAAATTTCCCACTAGTATATGAAAGTGACAACATGGGAGACTCTCTATTCGAAAAGCGTGGTGTTACTCTGAAGCACAAGTGTGGTAAAGGATAGTAGCATTGCCCCTTCTCTTTTTTTTTCTCATTTCATTTTTTTGTTTTCTCTTTTTCTCTTTTTTTGTTGCCCTCTTTTTGGCCTCTTTTTTCTCTCTCTTTTTGTTGTCCGGAGTCTTATCCCGACTTGTGGGGGAATCATAGTCTCCATCATCCTTTCCTACTTGGACAATGCTCTAATAATGATGATCATCACACTTTTATTTACTTACAACTTGATATTACCGTCGGATTACGGGTTCTGGCAAACCCTTGTGAGGTTCGAACTCTGGGGTACGCACGAAGTACTCTCCCCCCTAGCTCGCTTTCTCAACGATTGGATGACCTAGCTCGACGAACCCAAGGAACATGAGACACGAGGGTTTATACTGGTTCAGGCCACCTTGCGGTGTAATACCCTACTCCAGTTTGTGGGAGGATTGCCTCGAGGGGCTGAGGATGAACTAGTACAATGGATGAATAGCCTCAGGAGGTGAGGTGTTCTTGGGTTCGATGAATTGGTGAGCTCGCTGCGGTGGAATTGATCTGATCCTAGTTGCCTCTCTCTCTCTCAGATAGATCGGTCCATCCCTCCCTTCGGTGTTGGCTAGGTCCTATTTATTTTGGCCTCGGTCCTCTTCCCAAATGTTAGGTGGGAAGTGTCGGTGTCAAAACCAGCGGATCTCGGGTAGGGGGTCCCAAACTGTGCGTCTAAGGCGGATGGTAACAGGAGGCAGGGGACACAATGTTTACCCAGGTTCGGGCCCTCTCGATTGTAACGCCCGGATAATCAAGCTACAGTAACCTCTGCTAATGATGCCTCGTCACCACTCTTACTGTTGTAAACCTCGCGATGATTCAATCCCATTCGAATTCAAATTTCAAAATCAAAGCAAACAATAAAAGTTTTTCAAAATTTAAAACAAAAGTGTTCGGGAGATGCCATATTTTACATAGGTCAATATGGTGTAATAAACACAATTTTATAAACTGCCTAAGTATTTTAAAATAAATAAAACAGAAAAGGAAAATAAATAAAAGAAAGAAACTAACAAAAAAGAAAAGAAAAGGAGAACCCCCCCTTGCCCCCTGGGCTTCGGCCCAGCAGGCCACAAGCCCCCCCCCACCACTGGGCCCCTTGGCCCAGTCGGCTCAGCCGACCACGCCGGCCCAGCCGGCCCACCCCGCACCTCCCCAGGCCTATTAGGCCACCCCACCCCCCCACTAACCCTAATCCCCCCCCACGCCGCCACTCCCTCTTCTCCCCTTCCCGATCCGATCTGGATCGGGGACGAGCCCGCTCCCCCCCACCTCGCGATGCCACCGCCCCGGATCTCCGTCGCCGTTGCCTTCTCGCCCCCCCTCTCCTCGCGCGACCCTCCCCCCACCTGAAGCCCGCGCCACCCGTCTCCGACCCCGTCACCCTCGCTCGCCGCGACGACCGCACGCGGGCGCCTCGGAGCTCGCCGACCCCGCCCCACACCAAGACGCCACCCCGCCGGCCTGCTTCCCCTCCACCGCAACGTCCTCGACTTCCGCCTCCTCGAGCCACTGCCACTCCCCTACACCGTACGGTGAGGCCCCGGCCTCTCCCTCTCTCCCCGTTCCCGCCGCTCGCGCATCCAGCGCCCCGCTGCCAACCCGGGCCGCGGCCACCTTCCCCGCGCCGCGCCTGGGCCACGCGCCTCACCGCTTCCCCTCCCCGCGCTCGCCCGCACGCACAGCCGCGCGCCCGCGGCGCTGCCCGCTAGCTCTGCTGCCGCGTCGCACCCATGGCCACGCCTCGCGCGCGCCTTGCCCTGCACCCGTGGCCCTCCGCCTTGCCTCGCCCCCATGCTCGCTGGCGCGCACCACCGCCTGCTGCCATGGCTGCTACTTGCCGCTGCTGGCCCCCCCTCTCCCCGCCAGCTCCACCCTGCCGCTTTTCCCCGCTGACCACCGTCGATGTGACCCCGCGCCGCCTCTCGCCCCGGCGTCCGCCGCTCCGGCCGCCTGACCAGCGCCGTGGCCCTCGGCGCCCCGCAGCGCTCTGTCGGGTTCGGCCATGCCCAGGCGCATGCGCCCGTGACCGCACGCCCGCTAAGGCCCCCACTGGCCCTATGACAAGTGGGGCTGAGCCCCAGAACGTTTAATAAAAAAAAGGGAAAAATAAATAACTAATTAATTAATTAATTAAGGAATTAATTAAGTTAATTAATTATAATTAGATTAACCTAATCACTATTAACCTAATTAACTGTTAGTTAATTAAAACAGAGTATGACGATCGGGACCCACCTGTCAGGTTGACCAAGTCAACTACTGACGTCATGCTGACGTCATGCTGACGTCATGATGACGTCAGCAGACACTATTCTGGATAATGTTGATTAAATTAAATAAATAAATCCTAAAAATGATTTAAATCTTTTAAAGTTAATATAAAATAAACCGTAGCTCGGATGGAAAAACTTTGTACATGAAAGTTGCTCAGAACGACGAGACGAATTCGGATACGCAGCCCGTTCGTCCGCCACGCATCCCTAACCTATCAAACTCGCAACTTTCCCCCTCCGGTTCACCGGTCCGAAAACGCGAAACACCGCGGATAATTTCCCGGATGTTCCCCCTTCACTGGTACCACCTCGTACCGCGTTAGGGCACACCTAGCATCACGCTTTGTCATGTCATGCATCGTCTCACATTTGTTTGTATTATATTTATTGTTTCTTCCCCCTCTTATCTCGCTAGACACCGAGACCGACGCCGCTGCTACCCAGTACGACTACGGTGTTGACGACCCCTCTCTCTTGCCAGAGCAACCAGGCAAGCCCCCCCCTTTGATCACCAGATATCGCCTACTCTTCTCTATACTGCTTGCATTAGAGTAGTGTAGCATGTTACTGCTTCCCGTTAATCCTATACTGATGCATAGCCTGTCCTTGCTACTACTGTTGTTACCTTTACCTGCAATCCTAATGCTTAGTATAGGATGCTAGTTTTTCATCAGTGGCCCTACATCCTTGTCCGTCTGCCATGCTATACTATCGGGCCGTGATCACTCGGGAGTTGATCACGGGTATATACTTTATACTTTATACATGATACATGTGGTGACTAAAGACGGGTCAGCTTGAGGAGCACCCGCGAGTGGATCTTTGAGGCGGAGCGACAGGGCAGGTTCCGACCACCTAGGAGAGAGGTGGGCCTGGCCCTGGCCGACGTTCGCGGATACTTAACACGCTTAACGAGATCTGGGTATTTGATCTGAGTTTGGCCATTTGGTCTATACGCACTAACCATCTACGCGGGAGTAGTTATGGGTATCCCGGCGTCGTGGTATCAGCCGAAGCCTTTGTGACGTCAGCGACTGAGTGGCGCGCGCCGGATTGGAACGTAAGCCTGCTCTTGTATTAAGGGGGCTAGTTCTGCTTCCAGCCGCGTACGCAACGTGCAGGTGTGCTAAGGGCGATGGGCCCAGACCCCTGTGCGCTTAGGTTTAGACCGGCGTGCTGACCTCTCTGTTGTGCCTAGGTGGGGCTGCGACGTGTTGATCTTCCGAGGCCGGGCATGACCCAGGAAAGTGTGTCCGGCCAAATGGGATCGAGCGTGTTGGGGTATGTGGTGCACCCCTGCAGGGAAGTTAATCTATTCGAATAGCCGTGATCTTCGGTAACAGGACGACTTGGAGTTGTATCTTGACCTTATGACAACTAGAACCGGATACTTAATAAAACACACCCTTCCAAGTGCCAGATACAACCGGTGGTCGCTCTCTCACAGGGCGACGAGGGGAGGATCATCGGTTAGGGTTATGCTATGCGATGATACTTGGAGGACTTCAGTCTACTCCCTTCTACATGCTGCAAGACGGAGGCTGCCAGAAGCGTAGTCTTCGAAAGGATTAGCTATCCCCCTCTTATTCTGGCTTTTTGCAGTTCAGTCCACCGATATGGCCCTTTACACATTTACCCATGCATATGTAGTGTAGCTTCTTGCTTGCGAGTACTTTGGATGAGTACTCACGGTTGCTTTCTCCTTCTTTCCCTCTATCCCTTCTACCTGGTTGTCGCAACCAGATGTTGGAGCCCAGGAGCCAGACGCCACCGTCGACGACGACCCCTACTACACCGGAGGTGCCTACTACTACGTGATGCCCGCTGACGACGACCAGGAGTAGTTAGGAGGATCCCAGGCAGGAGGTCTGCGCCTCTTTCGATCTGTATCCCAGTTTGTGCTAGCCTTCTTAAGGCAAACTTGTTTAACTTATGTCTGTACTCAGATATTGTTGCTTCCGCTGACTCGTCTATGATCGAGCTCTTGTATTCGAGCCCTCGAGGCCCCTGGCTTGTAATATGATGCTTGTATGACTTATTTTATTTGTAGAGTTGTGTTGTGATATCTTCCCGTGAGTCCCTGATCTTGATCGTACACGTTTGCGTGTATGATACGATTAAATCGGGGGCGTCACAAGTTGGTATCAGAGCCGACTGCCTGTAGGAATCCCCCTTCCACACTCCTTGGCCGAAGTCGAGTCTAGACATTACAAAACCTTTTACTAACATGGCTGTGTGCCTTACGGGCCCACGTCGCCATCTGGGTGGTATTAGGATCTTTTACTCCTCAATCCTTACTCTGGGACTCTGAACCCTCTTCTACTCGGGTTAAACGATTTTACTAACTCTAACACTAGGATCCCGTGACCACGTTCACCCCAAAGTTGGATAAGCCCTAGTTATTCTTTAGAGTAGTACTTGAACATTATCCACATTGTCATTTGACTCCTGTGAAAACATCTTTGTTTTCAGATGGAACCCACGAGGCAGGTCGTGCGCCACATGACGGCCATTGGTGCCTCAGGATCACCTGCTGTGTTAGTGGAGATGATGACCTATCTGGGTTATCGCTGGCACCCTGAGTACACCGTCTATGAGGAGTATCAGGACTTCAACCAGGAGCAGTACCGTGCCATCGTCCACCTCTACTCTCGGGAGTATGACTCCACTACCGTGCTGCACACTGCTCATGGTGTTGGAGTGACTATCGATATGGCGGTCCACGATGCTGCTTATGCTGCTCTGACACGTCTCCGTGGAGAGTATCAGGAGTTGGATACCTCCCCCTTCAGGCACATTGCTATTGCATCCGATGTTGGTGCGGAGGGTTACTACACTGCTGCCTACTCCACTGTCACCCGAGAGCCCTTCTACCATCAGAACCTGGTTCTGCATGCTGATGGGCTGGATCGAGCTAACCGAGCTCTTCGCCACGAGTTGTACACCACTCGTCAGCACCTCTACCGTGCTCTGACGATGTTGCACCCCTTCGTCGGATCTGGGGAGCTGTCGCGTTCTGCTATCTACCCAGCCAGGACCGTGATGCACCAGGGTGTCGGTTGGCCAGAGGTGGGAGGCTACTCTCCCGCACTTGGTCCTCTTCTGCCACTTGAGCGTCAGGTTCTGCACCAGAGTACCCGCGGACCCCAGGTTGCCGACGTGGTGTACCCGATGCCACACTACCAGCTTTCAGGCTACAGCTACCTCCGCAGTACCGCGTGGGACTGATGTAGACTTGCTTGTTAGTGTTAGATGCATTCGCCGCGAGCCTGCGTGCCGCCTATGATGTCTTAGCCTATGTACCAAACTCTGTGTAACGAACTCCATGCATGATCTCTTTTGTAAGATATGCCGACTACTATGTAGTATCTATCGTGCTGCTTTCGTTGTGCATGTTTCATCATGAATGATTCTCGTCTTTGCAAATTTCTCAATACTGAACTACCCCTGTTATATATTAGCAGGATGGTTAGACCAGGTGGTCGTGGTCGTGGTGGCAACGCCCCACCACCGCCTGAGTACATGGCTGGGATGATGCAACAGTTTGAGCTGAATCGTCAGTTCATGGAGAATATTATGGCTCAGTTTCCTCGCCCCAATATGAACCAGCAGCCAACCCAAGTGACTCTGCAGGATTTCATGCGCCTGAACCCAACTGTGTACCGCAGCTCAACTCAGCCTCTAGATGCTGATGACTGGCTCCGTGACATCACCTATGAGATGGAGTCTGCTGATGTAGCCCCTGCCAGCTATGTCACCTTTGCTTCCTTCTTCCTGAAAGGACCCGCAGCTCAATGGTGGGACAGCCACAGGCGTACTCTGCCAGCTGGAACAATCATCACCTGGCCAGACTTCCAAGCTGCCTTCCGTGCTCGCTTCATTCCTCAGGGAGTTATGGACCGGAAGAAGCGTGAGTTCCGCAACCTCACCCAAGGCAATAAAACTATGGAAGCTTATCAACGGGAGTTTCTGGACTTGTCCCGCTATGCTGAAGAAGACATTGCAACTGATGCATGCAGACAGGAGAAGTTCCGTGATGGCCTTCAAGCTGACATCAAGCTCGCACTTCTAGTGCATGACTTTACTGATTTCGCCACCTTGGTGAACAAAGCCATCAACGTCGAAACTGGTCTGCAGGAATACCAGAGCTCTCACAAGCGCAGCCGTGACACGGGCTCATCTTCGGGCCCGTCCTCGCAGAAGCGCAAGATATGGATCCCCAACAGCATGTACCAGCCGGATGCACCTGCCCCAAGGCAGTCCTATGCCGCACCTCGTCTGCCTGCTCCTCCAACTAGGTAGACAAGACTTCCAGCTCCACCACCACAAGCTCTTGTTCCCACTCCCAATAATGGCCTTTGCTACAAGTGTGGTCAGCTAGGTCACCGTGCTAGGGATTGCAATCAAAACCAGAATCAACTGGCCCTCCCAGCAACTGGCCGTGGAAGCAACCAGCCTCGCAACAACAGTGCCAAGTCTTATGGTCGTGTTCATGCCAACCATGTTGATCTCAATGAAGTTCTAGACCAGCCTGCTACCGTGATGGGTACACTCCTCGTAAACTCAGTACCTGCATCTGTTTTATTTGATTCAGGGGCATCGCATTCATTCATGTCAGAAGATTTTGCATACAAGCATGACGTTAAATGTGAGGAGATGAACACTTCGGTATTGGTAAAAACCCCCGTGGGACAATGTCAAACCTCACTGGTTGGCATCGATATCCCCGTGGAAATCGAAGGGCTGGAATTCTATGCCTCTCCCATTATCCTGAAGTCGTCTAACATCGACCTCATTCTGGGAATGGATTGGTTGAAAGCGCATACTGCTTCTATAGTTTGCGCCACTAAGGTCGTCCATCTGCTACACCCTTCTGACGAAATAATAGCTTACCAAGCTCATCTAGTTCAGAACGCCGAGGCACGACTTTATGCCTTGAATGCGTTGAACGCTGCACCACTCGAGGGCATTGAAAACATTCCCGTCGTTCGTGAATTCCAAGATGTCTTCCCAGAAGAACTTCCAGGGATTCCCCCTGTTAGAGCTGTCGAATTCATCATCGACTTGAAACCCGGCACCACCCCTATAGCTAAACGACCCTATAAGATGCCGCCGCATGAACTCATTGAGCTTAAGGAGGAAATCGACAAATCTCTTGTCAAAGGTTTCATTCGCCCAAGTTGCTCTCCTTGGGGAGCACCTTCTCTCTTTGTTAAGAAGAAGGATGGGACAAACCGATTAGTCCAAGACTACCGTCCTATAAACCAAGCTACCATTCAGAATAAATACCCTCTTCCTCGGATCAATGATCTTTATGATCAACTGGCTGGCTCATCAGTGTTCTCCAAACTTGACTTGAGGTTGGGTTACCACCAGATCCGTGTTCGTGAGGAGGACATCCCAAAAACCGCCTTCGTGACTCGGTATGGAACATACGAGTACACCGTCATGTCATTCGGCTTAACGAATGCTCCAGCCACCTTCTCTCGTCTGATGAACTATATATTCATGGATTACCTCGACAAGTTCGTCGTGGTTTATCTGGACGATATCCTTGTATTTTCCAAGAACGAGGAAGAACATGCTGGACATCTTCGTCTGGTGCTAGAAAAACTTCGAGAGCATCAACTGTATGCTAAGTATTCCAAGTGTGAATTCTGGCTCCCCGAAGTAACCTATCTTGGGCATGTCATCTCCAAGGATGGTATTGCCGTCAACCCTGAACGAGTTCAGGCTATACTCGATTGGACTCCTCCGAAGAATGTGAAGCAAGTCCGAAGTTTTCTCGGTCTCGCCAGCTATTGCCGTCGATTCGTCGAGAACTTCTCCAAGATTGCCAGGCCTCTGACTAATCTGTTGCATAAGGGTGTCAAGTTCGACTGGACAGACAAGTGTCAGGAAAGTTTCCAGGCGCTCAAAGACAAGTTGACTTCTGCCCCCGTACTTGCTCCACCTGATACTAAGAAGGACTTCGTCATTTACTGCGACGCTTCCCGTCAAGGATTAGGCTGTGTCCTAATGCAAGAGCGCAGAGTGATTGCTTATGCCTCTCGTCAACTGCGCCCTCACGAAGAAAACTACCCAGTTCACGACCTCGAGCTTGCTGCTGTCATTCATGCACTGAAGCAGTGGCGGCATTACCTTCTCGGTAATCGTTGCGAGATCTTCACCGACCATCAAAGTCTGAAGTATCTGTTTACTCAGCCAGATTTGAACCTATGCCAGCAAAGATGGATGGAGACTGTTGCAGACTTTCACGTGGGTATATCCTATACCCCCGGCAAGGCTAATGTAATGGCTGATGCCTTGAGCCGCAAGTCTTACTGCAACCACCTCCAGGTCCACAAAGTTCAGCCCTCGCTTGCCGAAGAGTTTAGAAGGCTGAACCTCCATATTGTTCCCCCGGGATCACTCGCTCCCCCTCCCGAAGGTTTCCCCAAACAGAACCTCCATGTTGTTTCCAAGGGTTCTCTCAATACCCTGGTTGCGAAACCAGATCTTGTGGACACCATCAAATGGATACAGAAATGTGACGATGAAGTCCTCAAGATTAAGCGCGACCTCAAAAAAAGAAAGCCCTCATTCTTCACGATCGCCGATGATGGCGCCTTGTATTTCAAAGGCCGCCTAGTGGTACCATGTTCGAAGGAAAACCTGGATAAGACTAAAAGGGTTATGCAAGAAGCCCATGATACGCCTCTGTCCATCCATCCTGGTAGTACAAAGATGTACCAGGATATTCGTCAAAGATTCTGGTGGTCTAATATGAAGCAGAACATTGCTCGTTATGTTGCTGAGTGTGACGTTTGTCGCCGAATCAAAGCAGAGCATCAAAGGCCTGCTGGAACTCTGCAACCTATCTCTATTCCTGAATGGAAATGGGACCATGTTGAAATGGACTTCGTCACTGGATTTCCCAAATCGCAGAAAGGTAATGATGCTATTCTTGTCGTCATTGACCGGCTTTCCAAAGTTGCCCATTTTCTGGCGGTCAAAGAGACAATCACTGCTAGTCAGCTTGCTACTCTCTACATGGCCAGAATTGTTTCACTTCACGGTATCCTACTGGTTATCAATTCAGACCGTGGCAGTTTATTCACTTCGAGGTTTTGGGCGAGTTTCCAAGAAGCTATGGGAACTCATCTGTCGTTCAGTACTGCTTTTCATCCTCAGTCGCAAGGGCAAGTTGAACGTGTCAACCAAGTTCTCGAAGACATGCTTCGAGCTTGTGTAATCTCATTCGGCAAGAAATGGGAGGAATCTCTTCCATATGCCGAGTTCTCTTATAATAATAGCTAGCAAGCTAGTCTGAAGATGTCCCCCTTCGAAGTGCTATATGGACGAAAGTGTCGAACCCCTCTGAACTGGTCAGAAACTGGGGAGCGTCCACTCTTTGGTCCAGATATTATTCAACAGGCCGAAGAACAAGTTCGCATTATTCGCGAGAATCTCAAGACTGCTCAGTCACGTCAGAAAAGTCAGTATGACCGTCATCACCAAGACATGGTCTATCAACCTGGCGAAAAGGCTTATCTTCGAGTTACACCAATGAAGGGTGCACACCGCTTCGGGATCAAAGGAAAGTTAGCTCCCCGCTATATTGGTCCTTTCACTATTCTCGAAAGGCGTGGAAAAGTGGCATATCAACTGGAGCTTCCGCCGAACCTTTCTCAGGTTCACGATGTGTTCCACGTGTCACAACTCCGACGCTGCTTCAAGGACCCAATCCGAGCAGTGGACCATGAAGTGCTCGAATTGCAACAGGACCTCTCCTATAAAGAGCATCCGGTCCGCATTCTCGACCAAGCTGAACGCCGCACCCGTCAGAAGGCGATCAAGTTCCTCAAGGTCCAGTGGTCGAATCACTCTGAAGACGAAGCCACCTGGGAACGCGAGGATCGTCTTCGCGATGAATACCCTGCACTGTTTCCTTCTACCTCCTAAATCTCGGGACGAGATTTCTTGTAGTGGAGGAGATTTGTAACGCCCGGATAATCAAGCTACAGTAACCTCTGCTAATGATGCCTCGTCACCACTCTTACTGTTGTAAACCTCGCGATGATTCAATCCCATTCGAATTCAAATTTCAAAATCAAAGCAAACAATAAAAGTTTTTCAAAATTTAAAACAAAAGTGTTCGGGAGATGCCATATTTTACATAGGTCAATATGGTGTAATAAACACAATTTTATAAACTGCCTAAGTATTTGAAAATAAATAAAGACAGAAAAGGAAAATAAATAAAAGAACGAAACTAACAAAAAAAAAGAAAAGGAGAACCCCCCCTTGCCCCCTGGGCTTCGGCCCAGCAGGCCACAAGCCCCCCCCCCACCACTGGGCCCCTTGGCCCAGTCGGCTCAGCCGACCACGCCGGCCCAGCCGGCCCACCCCGCACCTCCCCAGGCCTATTAGGCCACCCCACCCCCCCACTAACCCTAATCCCCCCCACGCCGCCACTCCCTCTTCTCCCCTTCCCGATCCGATCTGGATCGGGGACGAGCCCGCTCCCCCCCACCTCGCGACGCCACCGCCCCGGATCTCCGTCGCCGTTGCCTTCTCGCCCCCCCTCTCCTCGCGCGACCCTCCGCCCCCCACCTGAAGCCGGCGCCACCCGTCTCCGACCCCGTCACCCTCGCTTGCCGCGACGACCGCACGCGGGCGCCTCGGAGCTCGCCGACCCCGCCCCACACCAAGACGCCACCCCGCTGGCCTGCTTCCCCTCCGCCGCGACGTCCTCGACTTCCGCCTCCTCGAGCCGCTGCCACTCCCCTACACCGTACGGTGAGGCCCCGGCCTCTCCCTCTCTCCCCGTTCCCGCCGCTCGCGCATCCAGCGCCCCGCTGGCAACCCGGGGCCGCGGCCACCTTCCCCGCGCCGCGCCTGGGCCGCGCGCCTCACCGCTTCCCCTCCCCGCGCTCGCCCGCACGCACAGCCGCGCGCCCGCGGCCGCGCCGCTGCCCGCTAGCTCTGCTGCCGCGTCGCACCCATGGCCACGCCTCGCGCGCGCCTTGCCCTGCACCCGTGGCCCTCCGCCTTGCCTCGCCCCCACGCTCGCTGGCGCGCACCACCGCCTGCTGCCATGGCTGCTACTTGCCGCTGCTGGCCCCCCCCTCTCCCCGCCAGCTCCACCCTGCCGCTTTTCCCCGCTGACCACCGTCGATGTGACCCCGCGCCGCCTCTCGCCCCGGCGTCCGCCGCTCCGGCCGCCTGACCAGCGCCGTGGCCCCCGGCGCCCCGCAGCGCTCTGTCGGGTTCAGCCATGCCCAGGCGCATGCGCCCGTGACCGCACGCCCGCTAAGGCCCCCACTGGCCCTATGACAAGTGGGGCTGAGCCCCAGGACGTTTAATAAAAAAAAGGGAAAAATAAATAACTAATTAATTAATTAATTAAGGAATTAATTAAGTTAATTAATTATAATTAGATTAACCTAATCACTAATTAACCTAATTAACTGTTAGTTAATTAAAACAGAGTATGACGATCAGGACCCACCTGTTAGGTTGACCAAGTCAACTACTGACGTCATGCTGACATCATGATGACGTCAGCAGACACTATTCTGGATAATGTTGATTAAATTAAATAAATAAATCCTAAAAATGATTTAAATCTTTTTAAATTAATATAAAATAAACCGTAGCTCGGATGGAAAAACTTTGTACATGAAAGTTGCTCAGAACGACGAGACGAATTCGGATACGCAGCCCGTTCATCCGCCACGCATCCCTAACCTATCAAACTCGCAACTTTCCCCCTCCGGTTCACCGGTCCGAAAACGCGAAACACCGAGGATAATTTCCCGGATGTTCCCCCCTTCACCGGTACCACCTCGTACCGCGTTAGGGCACACCTAGCATCACGCTTTGTCATGTCATGCATCGTCTCGCATTTGTTTGTATTATATTTATTGTTTCTTCCCCCTCTTATCTCGCTAGACACCGAGACCGACGCCGCTGCTACCCAGTACGACTACGGTGTTGATGACCCCTCTCTCTTGCCAGAGCAACCAGGCAAGCCCCCCCCTTTGATCACCAGATATCGCCTACTCTTCTCTATACTGCTTGCATTAGAGTAGTGTAGCATGTTACTGCTTCCCGTTAATCCTATACTGATGCATAGCCTGTCCTTGCTACTACTGTTGTTACCTTTACCTGCAATCCTAATGCTTAGTATAGGATGCTAGTTTTTCATCAGTGGCCCTACATCCTTGTCCGTCTGCCATGCTATACTATCGGGCCGTGATCACTCGGGAGTTGATCACGGGTATATACTTTATACTTTATACATGATACATGTGGTGACTAAAGACGGGTCGGCTTGAGGAGCACCCGCGAGTGGATCTTTGAGGCGGAGCGACAGGGCAGGTTCCGACCACCTAGGAGAGAGGTGGCCCTGGCCTGGTCGACGTTCGCGGATACTTAACACGCTTAACGAGATCTGGGTATTTGATCTGAGTTTGGCCATTTGGTCTATACGCACTAACCATCTACGCGGGAGTAGTTATGGGTATCCCGGCGTCGTGGTATCAGCCGAAGCCTTCGTGACGTCAGCGACTGAGTGGCGCGCACCGGATTGGAACGTAAGCCTGCTCTTGTATTAAGGGGGCTAGTTCTGCTTCCGGCCGCGTACACAACGTGCAGGTGTGCTAAGGGCGATGGGCCCAGACCCCTGTGCGCTTAGGTTTAGACCGGCGTGCTGACCTCTCTGTTGTGCCTAGGTGGGGCTGCGACGTGTTGATCTTCCGAGGCCGGGCATGACCCAGGAAAGTGTGTCCGGCCAAATGGGATCGAGCGTGTTGGGGTATGTGGTGCACCCCTGCAGGGAAGTTAATCTATTCGAATAGCCGTGATCTTCGGTAACAGGACGACTTGGAGTTGTATCTTGACCTTATGACAACTAGAACCGGATACTTAATAAAACACACCCTTCCAAGTGCCAGATACAACCGGTGGTCGCTCTCTCACAGGGCGACTAGGGGAGGATCATCGGTTAGGGTTATTCTATGCGATGATACTTGGAGGACTTCAGTCTACTCCCTTCTACATGCTGCAAGACGGAGGCTGCCAGAAGCGCAGTCTTCGAAAGGATTAGCTATCCCCCTCTTATTCTGGCTTTCTGCAGTTCAGTCCACCGATATGGCCCTTTACACATTTACCCATGCATATGTAGTGTAGCTTCTTGCTTGCGAGTACTTTGGATGAGTACTCACGGTTGCTTTCTCCTTCTTTCCCTCTATCCCTTCTACCTGGTTGTCGCAACCAGATGTTGGAGCCCAGGAGCCAGACACCACCGTCGACGACGACCCCTACTACACCGGAGGTGCCTACTACTACGTGATGCCCGCTGACGACGACCAGGAGTAGTTAGGAGGATCCCAGGCAGGAGGTCTGCGCCTCTTTCGATCTGTATCCCAGTTTGTGCTAGCCTTCTTAAGGCAAACTTGTTTAACTTATGTCTGTACTCAGATATTGTTGCTTCCGCTGACTCGTCTATGATCGAGCTCTTGTATTCGAGCCCTCGAGGCCCCTGGCTTGTAATATGATGCTTGTATGACTTATTTTATTTGTAGAGTTGTGTTGTGATATCTTCCCGTGAGTCCCTGATCTTGATCGTACACGTTTGCGTGTATGATTAGTGTACGATTAAATCGGGGGCGTCACATCGATGGAGGTAATACCCTACGTCCTACTTGATTGATCTTGATGATATGAGTATTACAAGAGTTGATCTACCACGAGATCATAGAGGCTAAACCCTAGAAGCTAGCCTATGATTCTAATTGTTCTTGTCCTACGGACTAAACCCTCCGGTTTATATAGACACCGGAGGGGGCTAGGGTTACACAGAGTCGGTTACAAGGGAGGAGATCTACATATCCGAATTGCCAAGCTTGGCTTCCACGCAAAGGAGAGTCCCACCCGGACACGGGACGAAGTCTTCAATCTTGTATCTTCATAGTCCAACAGTCCGGCCAAAGTACATAGTCGCCTGTCCGAGGACCCCCTAATCCAGGACTCCCTCAATAGCCCTTGAACCAGGCTTCAATGACGATGAGTCCGGCGCGCAGATTGTTTTTGGCATTGCAAGGCGGGTTCCTTCTCCGAATACTCCATAGAAGATTTTGAACACGATGATCGTGTCCGGCTCTGAAAAACAAATTCCACATACCACCGTAGAGAGTATAATATTTCCACAAATATAATCTGCTGACAACTTTTCATAACCTGACATCACGCCATGGCCCGGTCATTATGCGAACCGTTTTTCTCAACTAGCTACTACGCGTATTGCGAGGCGGTTTTCCTGGCATGTCTTGTCGAAGCAGAGATCGTGTCCCCTTATCATGGGATTCTCATCAATACGGGTGTGGGTAACCCAACTGCACCATTAATCATGGCGCTTGGGGAATAAGCGAGTTTACCAGGCAAGTGGGGAGGCGCAGAATCCCTGCGTTGGCTTTATAAGGGGATATGGACTCCCTTTTGCACCCACGCTTTCTCCTTCCCGATCCATTCCCCCTCGCCCGAGCCCCAGCGCCCGAGCGTTCGTCTGCTCCGCCCACAAAGGCCTTCCAAAAATGTCCGGATCCGGAGCAGGAGGCAAGTGGATGGCCTTTACAGTCCAGGAGAAGCATATCAAAAAGCTTCGGGAGGCCGGGTATCTGGCCAAAAAAATCGGCCACCGTCTCCCGACGGCGGGACAGATTGTTCGTACTTCGAAACCCCAAGAGAGGGTTGTATTCCTCCCTCATTTTGTCCGCGGGCTAGGGTTTCCCCTCCACCCATTTTTTCGTGGCATCATGTATTACTATGAGATCAATTTTCATGATCTATCCCCCAATTCCTTCCTCAACATCTCGACATTCATTGTTGTGTGCGAGGCCTTTCTCCGCATCTTGCCACACTTCGGCTTGTGGCTGAAGATCTTCAATGTGAAGCCCAAGGTGGTTAGCGGCGAGCACGCTGAGTGCGGAGGCGCTATGGTGAGCAAGATGCCCAACATTACATGGTCAACAGGTGCTTTTAATGATTCCATCAAAGAGTGGCAACATCAGTGGTTTTACATCATTGAGCCGCGCGGCACGGAATGTGCTGCTGCTCCAGAGTTCCGATCCGGAGCCCCTCTGTGGCTTACGTCCTGGACCAAGAAGGGCCTGAACTGGACTTCGTCCGACGAACTGTCTATGCTCCAGACGCGAGTTAAAGATATGGAAGACAAGAACATCGAACCTGTCAATGTAGTCCAGGTGATGTTAGTTCGCCAAATCCTGCCTTGTGAGCACCGGACTTGCAATCTATGGGAATTTGATCTGGCCAAGCATCAGACCTTGCGAAAGCTCTATGGCTCTTTGCACGAAGACATCTGGAAGGTGCTTTTCAAGTCCGGCAAATCATGGCCAGACTCGGTCGAGGACCACGGGTATCAACTGTACCGCCCTGCAAGCTCGGTAAGTTTTTACGCGTTTTATCCGCATGACCCAAGGGAAATGCTTAATGTGTTTTCCTCAACTCCCTAGGGTTGGACGAAGAAGGCGGGGCGGATCCACTGTCCGGCCCCGTTGCCCAAAGAAGCGGCCGGCCCACTTCTGACGAAGATGCTGGCACCGGCGCCGTACAAGGCGCAGAAGAAGAAGACCGAGAAGGAGGCCAAAAAGACCCGGGGCGGCCTTCGTAGCCGCGGCACTTCAGGGACAATACCCGAAGGCTCCAATGTCCATTCTACCTCTGAAGAGGATGATGATGAGGAGGAAGACTAATCCCCGGTGGGGGGAAGAAAGAAGAGGGCGGCGTCCATACGCTTAGAGGCCGAGTCGCCTAAAAGGGGAAAAGCTCCTCTTCCAGAAGAGTCCACGATCGCTGTCGATAGCAGCCCTGCGTGGGATCCCAGGGCCCAGCCCCTGGTGAACTCGTGAGTGTAAAGTACGAGCACGTTTATGTGTCCAAACTCGTCACGACATAATATTTTAACCTGAGCTGTATATTTTTTGTAGTTCGGCGAGGTCCCCCACCCAACGATCCTCATCAGAGGATTTGTTGAGTTCGGATGCTATGGAGAGCGGGATGCCCCCGAAGTCCCCTTCCCTCAAATATGCGAATAATAACGAGGCTTCGTCCCAGAAAGACCCCAGCCAAGAGGGGGGAAGGGATCATGAAAGTGGCGCCTGGAGGTCAAACTTCTGGGGCCGGAGACATGGGGGTCGATGGCGGGAGCCATCTTGAATTCGGCTTCCAGCCGGATGCAATTCCGGAGACCAATACGGCTCCAAAATCAAGTAGGCGGCCTCCCTCGGCTAGAGGGGGCGTGCCTGTTCCACCGGAAATCTCTGTCCAGCCAGAGGTGCCGGATGTTTTGTTGGCGGCGCTGAAGAGCGCCTCCATCGTCGATGAGCACCGTGTCCTGATGGGTGCGGTGATTAAGGAGATCCAGTCTGCTGAGAGTGGACTGAATGAAGCCTGTATCAGCCTTATTAAAGGCTTTGAGGTAGGTTTTATGAGGTTTCAGAGAGTGTCAGAGTATAGATAGTATCCCCTGATACACTATTCGGTGCAAGGAAGGACCGGACAGAGGATCAATTTTATTTTCGCAGGAAGACTCATTTGATGACATTTATCTCTCTTCTTTTATAAGCAGGCGTCTGCGGCGGCTGCTGCCTCTCATGCTGTGGAGGTCTCCGGACTAAATCAAAGTCTGGAGTGGTCCGAAGAAGAACTTGGTTGGTTGAAAAGGCATTTGGAAGATAAACAAGGTATGCGCCAGCCTTGATCGCGTTTATTGCGAACAAATTCTCAGTATGATAAAAGATGTTTCATTATTTGCGCCAGGGGCGATGACCGAAGTCGAGGTTCTGAGGAAGGCTGTTGCCAAGGCCGAGGAAAAGGCAGCCGCAGAGCAGGCTCTTCGTGAGAAGCACGAAGCCAGGGTTATTGAAGCTGAGCAGGAGCTTCGAAAGTCCATGAAGAAATGTGAGACCTTGGAGTAGAGTTTAACGAAGAAAGAATCTGAACTCGCCAGGGCTCATCAGGCCGCACACGATGGCCAGGGGGAAACCCAAGGTGCCCTGCTGGAGATCCAAGAGGCGAGGACGATCGCGGCGGGTAAGGATTTTTTCATGTAAAGCAAGTATATGAGGAGAAAATCATGTTTGTAATTTTGAGTTCAGATTTTGCCAGGGTATTTGCGGGACTGCCCCGCAGCATATCGGATGCCGCCCAATTCTACCGAGCCGAAGAAGGGAACACTGCGGATAAGCTCTTCTGGTCGCAGTATCTGGCACCGAATTATCCAGTGCCTTTTGTCGACCAACTGAAACAATTGATCGAACTGCATAAGGCGGCTGAACTAGCCATGAAGGATTTAATTATCCGGCTATGGCCTACTGAGCCGATTCTAGGCAGCTACTTCGGGCTCGTGAAGCGGCTTGTGAGTGCCTGCCCTCGACTTGACGTCATCAAGCGGTCGGTCTGCATAGAGGGTGCGCGAATGGCCTTCGCCTGTGCAAAGGTGCACTGGGGGAAGATGGATGCTGAAAAGCTGATGACCGAGGGACCGCCAGAGGGGAAGGAGCACCGCAAGCCCGAATTATATTATGAAAGTGTCCTAAAAGGATCCTGCCTAGCGGCAGAGCAATGCACCAAGGATGTTATATTTCCATGAATACAATCATGTTGTCCTTTGTAATGTTGAACAAGGTCATTTCTATCATTTATTGCCTGTTATATAAAAGTTATCCTCCTGTGCGACCGTTATATATATATTAATCTTCAGAGTTGGCCAATCGTCGGCTTCTGCTCCCACGTAGGAAGTACAGGGGTGTTCGGGATAAACCTGATCACTCTTTATCCCAGTTTTGGGTCCTTCGAAGGAGGTGTTTAGCACAACGAACCAGACAATCAAACTATAGGGCTTTCACTCGTCATCGTCGATGATCTGGATGGGGTTGGCGCCGGCCCCACGTGGCCCACCATTGATGATGGAGTTGGTGGCGATGACCGTAGCTAGGGTTTCCGGAAGCTTCCTTCTTTTGTTCCCTGCGAGGAATCGAGATGAACCCCGTGGTTGTGTGTAAAGAATCTGTAGTGCATCTGCGCCAATATTATTCCCATTATGATGTTTGCGATTGCGCGCCTTGCTTTGACATTGTTCCCCCTTTTCATCGTCACGGCAGCTTAGTGCTCTACGCCTACATGTCCCAGTCCCCAGGCAGGCTTCAGCCATCACTGGTATGCCAGGTCACGATGCCATGGTCAAGGCTAGGAGGTGAGCGTCCCGAGGTCCAGTAAGAGCTCCTGAGGCGCGATGCTCAAGAGGCCCCCCTTGGCGTGCAAGCAACTTCCTAAAGGCAGAAAAGGAAGGCGGCATTGCCGGAGCAAGGCTACAAGAGTCGAAAATCCCGAGTTGCAGTGCTGAGCTAACTTGAATGTGTGACTTATCTTAGAGAGCCTGAGGCGACTCCTTGCGCAGCGCTCGATTTACGTGCCAATGATGGTGATACTGTGAGGTTAGGTCCACGCTAGCTTCCCCCTTTCACACCCTCCTGAGTGCTCTGCGTCCTCGGGTCCCGACCCTCGAGCAAAGCTCGGCCGCCGCTGGCATGCCAGGTCGCGATGTCGTGGTCAAGGCCAGGGGGTGAGGGCTGGAGAGTCAGTAAGAGCTCCAGAGGCGCGATGCTTAGGAGTCCTCCCTTTAACGCGCAAGCGAAGCGCATGAAAGAGAGCAACCGGCAGGGTCACTTGCAGCTAGGCTCCGGAGATTCCTGCGGGTTAGTGCGAGAAGAGAGTATAGCTCATAACCGTGTTTGCCGTCCTACCATTGATCCTTCCGCAAGAAGATGAAGGCACTGCGGATCTGGTGAGGTGATGTGCGCGGAGCGGGCCGCGAGCCAGAGCTCAATCGCATAGGTTTATCAGCATTGCAGGGATGGACCCGAGCACAAGCATCATGCCAGCATGTGAAACCCCCATTGCAAGATGAGCAAGTGGCCGATCAACAATGTGGGAGGCCACGATGAGTAATAACCAGGTAGGCGATAATCATAAAGCAGCTCATGCAAGGAGGTGAGCTAGTTCAGAATAGATGCAATAATGATCCATGCCATAGGGATGGACCCGTGCGGCCTGGGGATGATGCAGCCCGAGGGGCGCCCCCAACAGAGTAAGCCTAAGATGCAAAAAGATACACGTCACAGGGACAGGCCAGTGCGACCTGGGATGCTGCAGCCCGAGGGGCGCCCCTAGCTGAATAAATCAGAAAATGTCACCTGGCACCGTTATTGAAGAGGTGTCGAAGTAGCTGAAGATGCGCGCTAAACAAGTAGCTCCTCATAAGTCGCCCGGCGGTCGGTTCCCGGGGGACCCCCCAGGTTTCGGCTCCTCCTCTCCCAGGATGGCTTGGCGCCTGGCCTCATGAGCCACCAGGGCACCCTGCATGAGCCAGTGGAAGGCGACAGCTGCGTTCGACAGGCCAAAGGGCATGCGAAGGTATCTGTGTGGGGGACCCCCGCACCGACCAACGCTCGATGGCCAGAAGCGCCCCTGAGATGCGGCCCTGTTGAGCCCTGGAACATCGACGTAGACACGCAGCTCATCGTCCGAGCCAGGATAAGGAGCTGCGCCAGGTGGTGGGCGGCGGTCGCCGCGCATGGCTCTTACCTCTTGAAGCTCCTTGGTGGTCTTGGTGATGAACTCCTGAGCACCAGGCAACTCGTGCCTTGTGCCCTGATGAGGGAAGCGTGCATTGAAGCATGCCTCCACGTGGCGCCCGAGCGCCTCCCTCGTGACATTGACTATGTCAGAGGCCCTCCAGAAGAGAGACACCGAGCCCAGCCCGAGGAGGGCGCCAGGCGCGCCTTCCTATGCGAGGGAGGAAGGCGCCCCATCCATGCGCGCAGATCCTGAGTTGGTGCCACTGGAGACTCCGCCCTCCTGAAGCCCTAGGCAGAGCAGGTACTTCTTCTTCTTGGGGTCAGCCTCAGGAGGGTAGACATTGCCTTCGTTATCTGGGTTTTCGGCCACCACAGCCTGGTAAGCACGCTCGAGAGAGCACACCGCGTCCTTTTCCTCCCAGGCGACCGTGATGATGCCGCAGCTTCCTGGCATCTTGAGGACATTGTAGCCGCGGTGGATCACTGCCATAAACTTGGCTAGGGCCGGATACCCAAGGATGGCATTGTACGGCAGGCGGATATGGGCGACGTCAAAGTTGATGTTGGTGTGGTAGTTGACGCGATTGCCGAAGGTGACAGGGTGGTGGACCTGCCCTATCGGGGTGGTGGAGCCATCGGTCACTCCAAAGAATGTCCTGCTTGGCTGCAGCTGATCATACGGCACTTGGAGACGCTTGAACGTCTCGACAGATAGAATGTTGAGCCCTGCGCCACCGTCGATGAGGGTTTTGGTGACAAGGACGTTGCTGATGATGGGTGAGCAGAGCATCGGGAGGGCGCCGACAGTTGCCGCGCACTTGAGGTGGTCGGACAAGCTGAAGGTAATGGTGCACTTGGACCACCTGAGAGGGCGCGTGGCTTCGAGCCTCGGGATGCGTTCACCTCACACGCGAACTGCTTGAAGACGTGCTGGGAGGCTACGGCCTAAGCGCGGCCCAAGATGCAGGCCATGGCACGCGGCTCCTAGAAGCCCCCAGCCCCCTCGTCCTAGTGATGGTCGTTGTTCCTCCTTGGTGGTGGTGGTAATGGAGGAAGGCCGACCTTTCCTTGAGGTCGGTCCTTGATGTCTACTACACAACCTTCTTCTTGTAGAAGTTGTTGGGCCTCCAAGTGCAGAGGTTTGTAGGACAACAAGAAATTTCCCTCAAGTGGATGACCTAAGGATTAGCAATCCATGGGAGGCGTAGGATGAAGATGGTCTCTCTCAAACAACCCTGCAACCAAATAACAAAGAGTCTCTTGTGTCCCCAACACACCTAATACAATGGTAAATTGTATAGGTGCACTAGTTTGGCCAAGAGATGGTGATAAAAGTGCAATATGCATGGATGGTAGATATAAATTTTTGTAATATGAAAATATAAAAGCAGCAAGGTAACTAATGATAAAAGTAAGCACAAACAGTATGCAATGCTAGGAAACAAGGCCTAGGGTTCATACTTTCACTAGTGCAAGTTCTCTAAACAATAATAACATAATTAGATCATATAACTATCCCTCAACTTGCAACAAAGAGTCACTCCAAAGTCACTAATAGCGGAGAACAAACGAAGATATTATTGTAGGGTACGAAACCACCTCAAAGTTATCCTTTCTGACCGATCTATTCAAGAGTCCGTAGTAAAATAACATGAAGCTATTCTTTTTGTTCGATCTATCCTAGAGTTCATACTAGAATAACATCTTAAGACACAAATCAACCAAAACCCTAATGTCACCTAGATACTCCAATGTCACCTCAAGTATCCGTGGGTATCATTATACGATATGCATCACACAATCTCAGATTCATCTATTCAACCAACAGAAATAACTTCAAAGAGTGCCCCAAAGTTTCTACCGGAGAGTCAAGACGAAAACGTGTGCCAACCCCTATGCATAAGTTCACAAGGTCACGGAACTCGCAAGTTGATCACCAAAACATACATCAAGTGGATCATGTGAATATCCCATTGTCACCACAGATAAGCACATGCAACACATACATCAAGTGTTCTCAAATCCTTAAAGACTCAATCCGATAAGATAACTTCGAAGGGAAAACTCAATCAGTTACAAGAGAGTAGAGGGGGAGAAACATCATAAGATCCAACTATAATAGCAATGCTCACGATACATCAAGATCGTGCCGAATCAAGAACACACAGAGAGAGAGAGATCAAACACAAAGCTACTGGTACATACCCTCAGCCCTGAGGGTGAACTACTCCCTCCTCATCGTGGATAGCGCTGGGATGATGAAGATGGCCACCGGTGAGGAATTCCCCCTCCGGCAGGGTGCCAGAACGGGTCTAGACTGGTTTTCGGTGGCTACGGAGGCTTGCGGCGGTGGAACTCCCGATCTAGGATATTTTATGGAGGTTTATGTGTTTATAAGATTTTTTCGCGTCATTTTAAGTCAGGAGGGTCTCCGAGTCATCCACGAGATAGGGGGGCGAGCCCAGGGGGTAGGGCGCGCCCTCCACCCTCGTGGATGGCTCGGGACTCTTCTGGCCCAACTCTTTTACTTCGGGGGCTTCTTTTGGTCCATAAAATATAAGGAAAAGTTGGCACGTCAATTGGACTCCGTTTGGTATTCCTTTTCTGTAAAACTCAAAAACAAGGAAAAAAAGAAACGGGCACTGGGCTCTAGGTTAATAGGTTAGTCCCAAAAATCATATAAAATAGCATATAAATGCATATAAAACATCCAAGATGGATAATATAATAGCATGGAGCAATCAAAACTTATAGATATGTTGGAGACGTATCAGTCCTCATAAGGCTGATCCCTCCAGGCACCCTCACGAGGCTGGTCCTGCCAACTGTCCTCGCGAGGCCGGTCACACCACTCTTGGCGGGGCCCGCGGTCGTCCAGCGTCCTTCGCTTTGTCCTCCTTGGTCGTAGCCTCTGTCGTTGCGCTCAAGGCGTCGGCCGAAGTGCCCATCGCAGATGGACCTGAGATCTTGACAGTCGTTGGTGTTATGGCTGTGCATGTTGTGGAAGGCGCAGAACAGGAAGTAGGCCTTGGATAACTCGGGGTCGTCGCAGCTGCGCTTCATTTCTGGCTCGGCCACTAGCAGGGCCGCTCCCTTGCGCTTCACATCCTTGGTCTTGGCCTTCTTGTCTTCTGGGTCGGTGGCCGGAAGCTCGAGGAGGGAGAGGCGCCCCTCCTCAGCTCTCGCGCACTTGGTCGCCATGTTGAACATCTCCAGAGCCGTGCACAGGTCCTTGTGGATGGCGAGCTCCTCCTTCATCTTGACATCACGATGCCATCAGAGAATGCTGAGATGATGGCCTCATCCGTCACCTTGGGGATCTTGAGGCGAACGCTGTTGAAACGCTGGATGTACTTTTGCAGAGTCTCCCCTGGATGCTGCTTGATGCATTGTAGCTCACCAGCGACAGGCGGGCGGTCGCGAGTGCCTTGGAAGTTGGTGATGAAGCGCTCGTGCATCTCCCCCCGGATGAGATCGATCCCGCAGGCAAGTTCAGGAGCCACGAGCGTGCGCCATCTTTGAGGGCCATGGGGAACTAGTTCGCCATGACTTTCTCCTCGCTGTTGGCCGCCTCAATTCTCAGCTCGTAGAGCTGCAAGAACTTAGCAGGGTCGGGGGTGCCGTCGTAGCGCGGAGGCAGGTCGGGCTTGAACTTGCCGGGCCAGACAACGCTGCGCAGCTCGGGGGTGAAGGCGCGACAACCCGCCGTGGTCACTGGAGCCCGTCATGGAGGTGGAGCCTGGTCTTAGTACCCACACGCCGCCGCCACGGGCGGCGCACGGTCTTGACGTGGTTGTGCAGGCGCCCCGAGTGGTGGGTCACGCCGCAGGGCCGCGCGTCTTGGTGCAAGGGCGATGTCTTGACGTGTAGGTGGTAGAGGCGCTCTGTTAGGCATGTTGCGCACAGCAGGAGGCGGATGAGGCAGCGAGAGGGATGGTGCAGGAGATCCCCCAGTGGTGCTGATGAGCTCGGTGATGCGGTCCAGCCATTCCTCATAGAGGTCGTCGACGGGGCGGTAGCGCATGAGCTCGCGCGCCATGAGCAGCGCATCCTGCTCGTCCGCAGGCTCACGGCGAGTGTGGGATGACGAACCGGCCGGAGTCAGCCACGGGGTGGCGGTGCATCTGTCCCGCCGCACGGAGGGGTGCAGCGATGAAGCCTGCTACTCTTTTGCTGTCGTGCCAGTGGCAGCATTGGCAGCAGGTGATGGAGAGTGGCGAGGAGGTCCGCCAATAGGCGCTGTCTGGGCGACGCGGGCATTGAGAGCGGCCCGGCGCTCAGCGCGGGCTCGACGAGCATCGACCATGGGACTGGCGGAGCGGTGAAGCGTGGGTCAACGGAGGAAAATCTTCAGTGAACCCCTACCTGGCGTGCCAAATGTCGGATTACGGGTTCCGCCAAACCCTTGTGAGGTTCGAACTCTGGGGTGCGCACGAAGTACTCTCTCCCCCTAGCTCGCTTGCTCAATGATTCCATGACCTAGCTCGACGAACCCAAGGAACATGAGACACGAGGGTTTATTTTTGTCCGCCTCGCGAGGCTTGGCCCCTCGCGAGGGTCTTGAGTTGTTGTTGCTGAAGATGGGCCATACTAGGCTGTTGGTGGAGCCACGCATCGGGCCGCAGGCAGCCAAGTCTGGGCACCCCCGGTCCCAGAACGCCGACAATTACAACTCTATATAACTAATATATGATGACTCTATATGAATGGCTCTGGCAGTGTGCCATGATGTGCAATGATATAGCATAGCAAAGATATCAAAAATGGACAAGCCATGGAAATATCATGTTAGCTATCTTACGATCATGCAAAGCAATATGACAATGAATGCTCAAGTCATGTATATGATGATGATGATGATGATGGAAGTTGCATGGCAATATATCTCGGAATGGCTATGGAGATGCCATAATAGGTAGGTATGGTGGCTATTTTGAGGAAGATATAATGAGGCTTATGTTTGATAGAGTGTATCATATCACAGGGTTTGGATGCACCGGCGAAGTTTGCACCAACTCTCGAGGTGAGAAAGGGAAATGCATGGTACCGAAGAGGCTAGCAAATTGCAGAAAGGTAAGAGTGTGTATAATCCATGGGCTCACATTAGTCATAAAGAACTCACATACTTATTGCAAAAGTTCATTAGCCCTCAAAGCAAAGTACTACAACACATGCCCCTAGGGGGATAGATTGTTAGGATAATACCATCGCTCGTCCCCGACCGCCACTCATAAGGAAGACAATCAATAATAAATCATGCTCCAACTTCTTAGCATAACGAGAGACTATACGTGCATGCTTAGGGAATCACAAACCTTTACACCAATATTCTTACTAAACCACAATCGTTCACTAGTACCTCCCACATATTACCATCTCTATATCGCAAAACTATTGCAAGGAATCAAACATATCATATTCAGTGATCTACAAGTTTTATGTAGGATTTTCTGACTAACCATGTGAATGACCAATTCCTATTAACTCTATAAATAGATATAAGTGAAGCAAGTGAGTTTAATTATTTCTATAAAAGACTTGCCCACGCTCGAATAAATATAAGTGAAGCAAAAGAGCATTCTACAAATGGCGGTTTTCTATCTGTAGACAAACAGTCAATCCAAACTTCAAATGATATAAGTGAAGCACGCGAAGCATTCTATAAAGCCATACTCAAAAGATATAAGTAAGTGCAAATAGAATTCTATAAATCAACCAAGGACTATCTCATATCAGCATGGTGCATAAAATAAAAGAGAAAAATAAACACAAAATACGCTCCAAGAATTTCCGCATATCATGTGAACAAAACAAAAAACTGAAACACACCGATAATTATTGAAGAAGGATGAGATTCCTTCTCGGGCATCCCGAAGCTTAGATGCTCAAGTCTCCTTGTATATTTACTTGGGGTGCCTCCGGCATCCCCAAGCTTGAGCTCTTGCCCCTCCTCATTCTTCTCATATCAATACCTCCTCGATCTTCGAACACTTCATCCACACAAAACTTAATCGGACTTTTTATTACAGGGTTTAGTACATATAACATCAAATCCCATCATGTACTTCTGCAACTTTGTATAATTATAGTCAATCATAACCCACAGTATGCTATCACAATTCTATGGCCTCAAGTCAAAGGAGGCTCAAGAATATTTCAACCTATAAGTGCATCTAGTGCCCCTTAGTGATTTTGATGTATTGAAAACTTATAGGTTAAGCGACTAATATGTTTGTGAGTGTACACATGTTCTATAAGTCTATGAGGAGTTTGATATTTACGACGAAAGTCGACTCCTAAAAATGAATGTCTTCAGTTGAAGACTTTGGTTTTCTTGAAGACTTTGAAACTGAGGAAATTGGTGTGACCTTGAAGAATTCAATATTGATGTGGGGATTATGAAGCACGAAGACTTTTGTTTTCATAGTTTAGTTTCCTCTTTATTGAGTCATAGGAAACACCATACTGTTAAAGGGGGTCGAGGTAAAACTAAGGAAACACTTTCCAAGTGATGCTCATCTCAAAATCCTAGACCTATCCAATCCTTTCGAGTGACGCCATTGGAAATCTCATACAGTTCAGTCAATTTCTTCATTGACAGAGATGAAGATCTTCTGGTGTCTGAGGAATTTGTACTTACTAAGGAGTTAGGAATTCGCTAGTGCGGATTGCGTACAAGTGAGGAACATGATAGCCCTGAGGAATTTGAGACTCAAATATCCGACCGTTGATGTGCTATGCGCCAACTATCCCAAAATATCCTACCCACCTAACGGTCATATCATTGAAGGGAATTTATGTCTTATCATGTCAGGCTGCTCCTAGGCAATAAATATCTGTCCCCTACAACCACTAGTTGGTTGGTTGCTCCGAGAGAAACTGACACTTGTCATTGAGAGCATCCCATCCTCCGAGGACTTTGAGCGAAAATCATCAGTGAGGAAAATCCAAACACCTATAACCCAAAGTGATTGAGCATCACTGAAGAGATTGTTCCTATCTGGAACCGATGCTTGTTACCTTTGAGGACTGTGCATCCTCCAGACGGTTAGGCTTCATGGTCTAGATCATCCAAGAGGAATTGTGGATCGCCGAGTGACCAAGTCTGTGAAGGTTTGGAAGTCACCTGAAGAATTACCATGAGTGATTCGGCGAGGTCTGTGTGACTTTATCTCAAGGAGAATATAGTGAGGATTGTGTGTCCGGGAAAGTGTGTCCTTAGGTTTAAATACCTAGCCGCTCCAACCAGACGTACGACTGTCACAGCAGTTGGATCTGTTCTATGAAATCATTGTCTTCACCAAGCTACTGGGTCTATTTCCTCAACCCTTTCATTTCCTCATTCATGTGTTGATGAAATACATCATTTCTATTTGAAGACTTTGCCTGGAGATTTTCTCTATTTCCTCAACCATAATTTTTCAGTCACTTTGTCTTCAGCCTGCTTATCCTGTTTACACGCTACTTGTGCTCTGTGTATGTTTCATTTCATCATGATGACTATGCTATTTCTTTGATATGCATGCACCTGAGTTCTTATTACGCTACTTGTAGTTCGTTGCTTAGGAAATTTCTCAAGTTAAAGTTCCTCAGTGACGAATTTGTCAAAATCTCCTATTCACCCCCTCTAGTCGATATAACACACTTTCAATTGGTATCAGAGCAAGGTACTCCCTTGTTCTGTGTGATTTCGGTTTAACCACCTGAAGTTTTAGTTATGTCGACTGTAGGCATGATCAAGATCTCGGCTGGGTGTCCTATCTTTGATGGGACAGACTTACCCCTACTGGAAGAATAAGATGCGCATGCATCTTGAGGCAATTGACAACGAGCTCCGGTACATTGTGGAAAATGGCGTCCCCTCCATCACTCCTTCCGTGAATGCTGCTGATGTGAAGAGATTCAAGCAACTCGACACTCAAGCGAAGAATTTCATATGTGGCCATCTGAGCAAAGGACAATACTGCAGAGTGAGTGCTTTCGAGATAGCAAAGCTTATCTAGGATAGGCTATCCAAGGTCAACGATGGAGTCTTAACTCAATGTGACTCTCGAGTTGACGTTATTTGCAATCTCTTCAACCGCTTCAAAAGACTCGACAATGAAAATGTTCAGCAAACCTTCGATCGCCTCACTGACATCTCAAATGAGCTTCAAGCACTTGGTGCCACTGATAACACCGACCATGAGGTGGTGAAGAAATTGCTAAGATCACTTGATTCCTCATTCGATACACTTGCACTGATGATTCAAGAACCTATAGATTACAGGTCACTATATCCTACTGATATCCTCAAGAGGCTAAACACTTATGAATTCCAACTTGCTGAGAAGAGAGACCTCCACTACGAAAAAAAGACACATCCGTGACATTTTGGGCCGAATTTTTTTTCTATCATACTTATGACACTTCTATGACGATAATTGTGACAAAACCCGGTATCATCATAGATGTGGTGGGGTCCTACTTCTATGACAAAAAATCATGATAGAAAATGGGCTTTTCGTCCTGGGCGGGCCGGAGACGCAGCTGCATGACATTCTTTGGGCCGTCCATGACAGAAAAAACCATGGTAGAAGCTAGGGCGAGGAAAATATCTGGGAGTTCCCAGTTACGGTGGGTGGTCGGGGGCCGAGCGATGCACGTTTCTCTCGTACGTACGTGTGTGTGTGCGAGGCGTTGGGCTCTAACTGAACCCGAGCGAGGCGTTAGGCTCTAACTGAACCCGAGCGATTGCACTGCAGGCTACGCATTACTGAACCCGAGCGATCGATCGACCCCTTGCTGTTAACTGAACCCGATCGAGCGATTCATTCGCTATTGCTGCTAACTGAAGCCGATCGATGCTGCCTCTGGATGAATAGTGAGCGTTGTTGGGGGGTTTGGATGAACAGTTCTCTGTGGGGGTTGGATGAACAGGAACCCGTGGTAGTAGAGGTCGTTGCCGGTGGATGAACAGGACCCCGTGGAGGGCTGGATGAACAGGACCCCGTGGAGGGCTGGATGAACAGGACCCCCTGGAGGGCTGGTTGAACAGTAGCCGGTGGAGGGCTGGTTGAACAGTAGCCGATGGAGGGCTGGATGAACAGTAGCCCGTGGAGTGGTGGTTGAACATGACCCCATGGAGAGGGCTGGTTGAACAGTAGCCGGTGGAGGCTGGATGAACAGGCGCCCGTGGATGAACAGTAGCCGGTGGAGGCTGGAGGAGGTCGATGGTGGATGAATAGTAGCCCGTGGAGGCTAGAGGAGGTTGACGGTGGAGATGAACAGTATCCCGTGGAGTCCCGTTCTGCGGTACACCACACCCCTCCTGATGAACAGGACCCCCGTTTCGACCGTAGCGCTCCAATAGAAGTGCATTTCCTCCGTTTGCGGTACGCCACACGCCTCCCGATCAACAGGATGCCGTTTCTTCCGTAGGAGGTCTAGTTCCTCCGTTTTGCGGTATGCCAGACCCCTCCTGATGAACAGGATCCCGTTTCCACCGTGGCCAGTCAAACACAAGTCTGTTCCCTCCGCTCTGCGGTACACCAGGCCTCGTTTCCATCGCCTGTTTCGTCTAAGCCGGTTGGCTCCTGATGAACAGCACGTGTTCCGTTGCCTCCCGATGAACACGACACATTCTGTTGCCTCCCCATGAACACGACGACGACGTAGTTTCTCCTTTCTGAACTAGCCATGTACACGAGCCCTGGCCGTACATATGCACGAGTAGGCGTTCGAGACCTCGCCCGTATGTACGTATGTGGCCGTATTTACTTTCTTGCACCCTGGCCGCTGTACGTACATGTACATGCTACATGCGCGCCTCTACTATAACACGTGCGCGCCTCTACTACGGCATGTGCCCTTCCTTGCACGGCCACGGTTCATCGCTATAACCTGCAAACAGACCGATGGTATGTACGTACACGTTTGCGACCAGAATGACAACGCTACATACGCTTCGACCGGGTGGTCCCGACTGTCAGGCACTTCCTTGTGTGCGAAGATATAGCTGGTGGGTCCCAGCAGTCATGGGGGAAACATTTTTTTTGTGAAATACAGTGGCCCATCCGGTGGGGTTGTTTGTGACACTTATAGGAATAGCCCGACGGATTGATTGGAAATAATAACTTTGAGGTGGTGTCGTACCCTACCATAATCTCTTCGTTCGTTCTCTGCTATTAGTGACTTTGGAGTGACTCTTTGTTGCATGTTGAGGGATAGTTATGTGATCCAATTATGTTATTATTGTTGAGAGGACTTACACTAGTGAAAGTATGAACCCTAGGCCTTGTTTCAACGCATTGGAATACCGTTTACGCTCACTTTTATCATTAGTTACCTTGCTGTTTTTATAATTTCAGATTACAAATACCCATATCTACTATCCATATACCACTTGTATCACCATCTCTTCGCCGAACTAGTGAACCTACACAATTTACCATTGTATTGGGTGTGTTGGGGACACAAGACACTCTTTGTTATTTGGTTGCAGGGTTGCTTGAGAGAGACCATCTTCATCCTACGCCTCCTACGGATTGATAAACCTTAGGTCATCCACTTGAGGGAAATTTGCTACTGTCCTACAAACCTCTGCACTTGGAGGCCCAACAACGTCTACAAGAAGAAGGTTGTGTAGTAGACATCATAGCGCGCGATGGAGGCTGGATGAACAGTAGCCCGTGGATGAACAGTCGCTGGTGGAGGCTGGAGGAGGTCGAGGTGTATGAACAGTAGCCCGTGGAGGCTGGAGGGGGTCGACGGTGGAGATGAACAGTATCCCGTGGAGTCCCGTTTTGTGGTATGCCACATCCCTCCCGATGAACAGGACCCCCGTTTCGACCGTAGTGCTCCAACACAAGTCCGTTTCCTCCGTTTTGCGGTACGCCACACCCCTCCCAATCAACAGGACCCCCGTTTCGACCGTAGGAGGTCCATTTCCTCTGTTTTGCTGTACGCCAGACCCCTCCCGATGAACATGATCCCGTTTCGAGCATGGCCGGTCAAACACAAGGCTGTTTCCTCCGTTCTGCGGTACGCCAGGCCTTGTTTCCATCGGCTGTTCTGTCCAAGCCCTCCCGATGAACACGACGACGCATTCCGTTCCGACCCAGCCGGGTGGCTCCCCATGAACACGACGACGATGCAGTTTCTCTGTTCCGACCCAGCCATGTACACGAGCCCTGGCCGTACGTATGCGCGAGTAGGCGTTCGAGACCCTGCCCGTATGTACATACATGGCCGTATTTTCTTTCTTGCACACTGGCCACTGTACGTACGTGTACATGCTACGTGCGCGCGTCTACTACGACACGTGCGCGCCTCTACATCGACCAGTATGTATGTACACGTTTGCGACCAGAATGACAATGCTACGCAGACACTTCCTTGCGTGCGAAGATGTAGCTGGTGGGTCCCAGCAGTTAGGGGGGCGAATCGTTTTTTTGCCCGGACGCACTTCCTTGCGTGCGAAGATGTAGCTGGTGGGTCCCAGCAGTCAGGGGGAAACGTTTTTTTCACGAAATACGATGGCCCGTCCGGTGGGTCCCTGTTGTTAGGTGGAGGAATAATTATTTTGCGCGTAATAAGGAGGTACTTCCTTGCTGCGGCCGTGGACCCAGCTGTCGGCCTCTCCATGTACAGTACACTTCCGATGGAAGTCATTTGTTGACCACATCGACCACGCCGCGCTGAGAGCACCAAGGCGGTGGTCGACGGCGAGGCCTAGGAAGGGGATGACGCGGAGCCGGGGAATATGCGGCAGTGGATGCCCACACGGAGAGGAGTACGAGGGTTCACTGGTTCGGCTGCGGCGTGAGGCTGCCGTCGCCGCAGGGCCTGGCTAGCGGTGGGAGTAGTAGGGGCGGTGAGGCCTCCGCGGCAGCACAGCTGGCCACGGGAGGCAAGAGCAGGCGGCACGACCGGTGCTGCCTTGGGCGGCTAGAGCAAGAAGACCAGAGGTTGAAGAAGGACTACGGCCGTTGGATGGACATCGTACGGTCACTAGAGCTAGAATCGTTCATATTGACTAAGTTGACAAAGCCCTCCATCCCCATCAACTTAGTAGGCCCACATGTCAGCCTCCCACTATACTGGGTCCCAGCTAGCAGGGGGAGTATTCATTTTTTATGCATAATAAGGAGGCACTTCCTTGCGTGCGAAGATATAGCTGGTGGGTCCGACCTGTCAGCGAGGGGAACGTTTTTTTCGCGAAATACAGAGGCCCTTTCGGTGGGTCCCACATGTCAGGTGGAGGAATCATTATTTTGCGCTTAATAAGGCGGCATTTCCTTGTGTGCGGCCGTGGACCCAGCTGTCAACCTCTCCACATACAGTCCACGTCCAATGGATGTCGTTCATTGACCTTGTTGACCACGGCGCGCCGAGAGTACCAGGGCGGTGGATGACGGCGAGGCCTAGGAAGGGAATGACACAGACCCGGGGATGACTCGGCAGTGGTTGCCCACGCGGTGGGGAGTACGAGGGTTTACTAGTCCAACTGCCGTCGCCGGAAAATAACAGGAGGTGTGGGTGAGTAGAGGAATGGCCTGGCCAGCAATGGAGTAGGGTGGGGCGGTGCGACCTGTGCGGCAGCACAGCCGGCCACGGGAGGCGGGATCAGGCAGTCCCACCAGCACTGGTTTGGGCGGCTGGAGCAAGAAGATCAGATATTGAAGAAGAAACACGGCCGTTGGATTAACATCCAATAGCCACTGCTGCTAGAATCATTTGTGGACTAAGTTGACAAAGCCTTTCATACATGTCAACCTAGTAGACCCACAGGTCAGCCTCCAAATCTGTCCCAAATAGCATACGACCCAAAATTTCTAGCCAGATTCAAATTAATTTAAAAACTAAACATACCTTAATTTAAATCCAATGAAATTTACCCGCACAAAAACAATGAAATTTAAAATATTAAAATTCGAAAGAAAAAAGTATTTTGGAATTAACTGCCTGTTTGGTGTATTTTTTCATTTTACAACCCATTTAATATTACTTATAGCCCATTTTTATTACTTATAGCCCATTTTCTGGGCAAAATGCATCCCTCCTCGTCTTGAAAGATTTCCGGCCCAGCAGGGCGTAGAAAAACAAGTAGGCCTATGTTGGTTATTCTGCAAAAAACAAAATAGCTGGGCTAGCCATTTTCAGACAAGAAAAAACAAACTGAGCTGGTCATGTGCTAGACGGGCCACAACTCCCGAACGACCCAGTTGATACCCTTATCCGTCCCGAAAAAACAAAATTACTGCGCGCGCTGCTTGGTCCCTACTGTCATCCTCACCATGTGCAGTCATCTCCTTATTCCTCTCGGTTGTTGACCATGTTGACAACATCGGTGGGCGGCGCCGTGGTGAGCGAACCAAGGCGGAGGACGATGGTGAGGCCTCGTACGGGAACGAATAGGATCTGGGGAAGATGCACAGAGTTTTAGGGTGCGATGTGGCCATGATGCATGTGCGGCATCACAGCCAGCCATGGGATTCGGGAGTAGGCGGTCCCGCCGGCGCTGGTTCGGCTTTGGCGGCTGGAGGAAGAAGAGACTGAAGAAATACGACAGATGTTGAATGTCAATCCAACGGTCAATGTTGGCACAATCGTTTGTTGACTAAGCTAACACCAAATAACATACTTTTTTATATATAGGAAGAAAGAAAAACTGGGCTCGTTCACCTAATAACATTCCCGAAACTGCAACCGTTCGATCTTGCGTCGCAACTAAAACTGCGAGGAAAATGCGTTCGTCAGCTGTCCTCGTCCTAGGGAATGTTCGCCACATAAGTGACTAGCACCCTTGGTTTTCAACTCAGAGGTTTGGGTTCGAGTCCCAGGAAATCTCAATTTTGTCTTCCTTCCTTTCTCGCAAAAAAGAGAAAGAAAATCAAAGACTTGAGAAGGCGTACAGAACGAGTTAGTGTACCAGTAAAGAGACGTTGTTGAGTTTTAGAAAAAAGAGAGACATGCTCTTGTAGCTGGTTCGAATCCAAACTTAGACTATGACTATATATGGTGCTATGTTACTCTGCAATTAATGAAATTGACATATCCAATGTTCGCTTCTCCTCTTCTCTACTTACTCTGCCTAGCATCAGAAGCTCTGGCCGCAGCAACCATGTCCGCTGGCTGATCGTTCACCTACTCTTCAGCAAGCAACAACCAGATATGCGCCAAGTTGCCACCCGTACCATCGCTTGTGGGTCCCATCACACCCCCGCCGACACACGCACCGCAGCCGGTTGCTCATCGCAACCCGCTGTCGTTGGTGTGCTGCCACCGCTACAAATTACGCTGAGTCATCCGTCGTGTCTCAACCACAATCCTCAGCCCTGGCCGAGTCTTCTACAAATGCCCGAATCATGGGGTAATAATATGTTTAAGTGTTGTTCTGCTGCTTTCAGTTGCTGATATTTTTAATAGTTTGGTTGATGATCTTCCAATTTGATTCGTGTAGAAAAGGGAAGATTCGTGTGATTTGTATTTCTGGGAAGTTGTTGACGTGGGGGACGCAACTACACTGATTATTTGGTTAGCCGAGGAATCCCAATACCAGCAGGTCGGGGTGTTGGACAAGTAACTGAAGGAACAACAGAAGTGGAAGATGTAGAGCAGAAGGTTAAAGATGCAGTTCCTCTGATCATGGCCAAGCAACAGCTGCTGAATGGCCTTGACATCAATGAGGAGATGAAAGAGCTTGTGAAGATAATGGGCAAAATCAGTGTGCTCTGTAGGATGATAGTCTCTTTATTTGTAGTGTATGTTGCACTCGTGATGTATTCAGTGGCTATGGCATGAGCACTTTGCTGAAACTAGTAATGAATGAAACCTGTGTAGCAGGCTGGGAGTAGTGTTGTGAACATATAATGATTTCTATTAATATAAATGGGGGGGGGGGTAATCCCCTTTTGCTCATAAATAAATAAATAGAATAGTCCCTTTTGGTAATAAATAAATAAATTAGCAGAGGCCCTGTCGGGTCAGCTTTGTTCCCATTCGAAGACGTCGAGCAAATTGCAGTCCAACAGCAAACGATGTCATCAAATTCAAGTTTCATAGCCAAATATGAGTACAACTAAACAACAATGTCATCATGTTTTGGTCGTCATGCAATCACCAAACACAAATCAACATACATAACAAGTGGTGTTATCACAGCAAAATACTAAACAACATGTTCATCAGGTTTCAGTTGTCATAGTAAACACAATTTCACATAGTAGATAAAAAAACGTCTTCTGACAGGCAAATACGACAAAAACAATCTAATCATTATCCGCAGCATCATCTTCAACATCTTCGCCATGTATATCAGTCTGAATCGTAATTCCCAGAGTGTCATCTTCTTCTTCATCCTCAATGTCCTCGAATGTTGGCTTCTTCTTGATCAACTCTTGTATGTCCACAGCACGACAGACAATCTTTTCGCCAGCGTCATTGACGTGATGGTTCTCAAAGATATTAGGAACATCTATGCAATCTTGTACATCAGGAGCAGTGTAACCATCATCTTGTTGTGCAACTTCATTAAATGAATTCCTCTGCTCAAACCTTTCCAATACTCTCTTGTCATCGCTATGTGCAAATGTGTCTTCCAAGAAAAATATTTGTGTTGCTGGATTTGCCAAAATAAAAGGCTCGTTGGTCTGGTACGCCGCCTTGACATTGATGGATTTGAAATAATCATCACCTCTGGGTTTTGCGATCCTGGAAAACAGGTTATACCAACGACAGCATAACAGAACCACACACCGATGATCCTCGAAACTGGATATATACTGCAACTGAACAATGTCTCTTATGTGAGCACACATTTCAGTTGTCTCTATGACGTACTTATTCGTGCTCATGGTGGCACTGTTTTGTGTCTTCCTGCCTTCGTCGTGTGCAAGGGTGTTGTAGCGCACATCTCCAACAACTCAAGATTCATAATGTACTACCCGAGTATCAGGACCCATTGCTAGTGCGTAAAGGGCATCATCAATTGCCTGCCCATCCTCCCGCATATTCTTAACCTATGGTTAGAAAATAGACAAGCTGATCATCTTATGTACTCAATATATTAAAAAACTGACTGAAATTCAAAAGCTTACATGGCTCTTGAACCATTTCGCAAATCCTGCCATAACCAGTTTGTCAATGTTTCTTGGATTTTGCGGTAGTAACTCCTTTTTGTATATGCTGCACAACATAGTGATCGCGTCAAACATCTAAATATATAAGAATGTGCTGCAAGTTTACTAGATTACGATGTATAAGCTACAGTACTTAGCACTTACTTGATATAAGGTAGTATCTCAGGACAGTTATTCAACACATACCAAATCTTTAGGTTTGTCCTCTTGTCGACTCTTCCCTGTAACTCGAACAGAATAATCAAAAACATTGAGCCCGAGATTGTCTTCACCCACCTCTTTGCTAAGCATATCAACTGTTTAAATGTATTTTGAGCAGAATATCAACGCTTCTGTAGCAATGTAGGACTCCGTAATGGAACCCTCGGGTCTAGCTCTGTTCCTAACATAGCCCTTGAAAGTGCCGAGCCTCCTTTCCATAGGGTACATCCAGCCATACTGTACTAGACCTCTAAGTAGTGCCTCATCAGGTAGATGAACAGCCAAATGCACCATCACATCAAAGAAGGCTGGAGGATATATCTTCTCAAGGTCTCATAGGATAGTTGGTATCTTGTTTCTAAGACGTTCCAAAGCATCTATCCTGATATTTCTACTGCAGAGTCCCCTGAAGAATTGTCCCAACTCTGCAACTACTCTGTATAAGTCAGGGCAGCCCAATCCTCTAAGGGTAACAAGTAAAACCTTTTGAAGTAGGACATGGCAGTCATGAGTTTTCGACCGTTGTACCTTGTTTCCATATGCACTGACTCTCCTTTCAGGGTTGGAAGCAAATCCATGTGGGAATCTCACACGTGATAGGACCTCGCAGAATTCTCTTCTTTTTGCCTTGTCCAAGACATAAACAGCTGGTGCCATATCCCGTGGTTTACCTTCATCTTGCACCTGCAAATCCTTTCTGATACCCAGGTGTGTCAAATGAATCCTATATTTTAAAGTATATTTTGTCTTGCCTTCAATATTAAGAAGTGTGTCGATAATGTTGTCACATATATTTTTCTCGATGTGCATCACATCAAGATTATGCCGCAGATCCAAATCTTTCCAATACTCTAAGTCCCACAAAGTGGACCTGCGGGTAAACAATAATCTCTCTTCTGCCCTGCCACACATCCTTTTCCCGCTACCATTATCAGGATGGTTTCCTGGTGTAATATGCCTGACCTTCTCTAATTCCACTTGCAACTCATCGGCGGTGAGCCCCTTTGGCGCATCGCAGTTTTCATGCTTTGCATTGAACACATGTCTTTGATATTTTGTAGGATGCGACTTGTTCTTGGCAAGGAAACGGCGGTGTCGAATGTAACAGATCTTGCTAAGTATTGCATATGACAGCGGATTCCTGTCACAGCGAACACATGCATTATAACCATGCGTTGTTTGCCCTGACATAGTGCCCAAAGCCGGATAATCATGGATGCACCAAATTATAACAGCACACAGAAAGAAATCAGCTGATGTGCTGCTATATAGGTCTCGAGTGAGAACACCCCTGCGTAGCTGTTGAAGTTCCTCCACAAGAGGCTCCATGAATAAATAAAAATCTTTTCCAAGACTTTTTGGACCTGGGATGAGCAAGGCCATCATGTAGTTTGATTCTTTGGTGTAGACATTTGGAGGCATGTTGTAAGGGATAACAAGCACTAGCCACATGCTATATGTGGCGCTATGGTGGCCAAATGGGTTAAATCCATCTGAAGCTAAGCCAAGTCTAATGTTTCTCGGGTCAGCAGCAAACTTTTTGTGTTTCTCATTGAAGATTTTCCACTCACTACCATGTGATGGATGGCTCATTACATTCTGATATCGGTACTCCTGGTTCCTAGAATACCACAGTACATCCTCTCTTGTTTCAACATCATGAAACAACCTATGCAATCTTGGTGTAATTGGAAAATGTCTCAGAACATTATTGTGATGCCCCAAGACTGAAGCCCTAGATGCCTTCCATTTATTTTGTTGTCATCGTGTGTTTCAACTATTTGTTATCATGTTCGATGAGTGCCCTTCCCATATTTTGTTTATTGCATCATGTTCATCTGTTATTATATTGAATTGTGCCACCCTTGTTTGTTTGCCTTGGTCATCTCACTTGCTTTGTTTCATGCTTCATGATGTGATATTGCCTTTGTCATTTTTGTTGCATTTGCATCATGATCATCATTGTAGTGTGCATATTTTTCGTGTGCTTGTTATCTTTGTGAACTCCTTCTCCTCATCTTCTTTGTTGTTTCATCTTTCCCTTTCCATCTAGACCATCATCAAGTGCAACACCCCATCTCTAGTTTCTTCCTTTCAATTCTCACCCACTTATTGCAAGTGGCATTATTTTTGTTTCGTAGAATGTTCATTCTTTTCCTATTAATCTTAAACCATTCCTACACCCTCTCTACCAAATTTCAGATCCTTTGGGCTTGTTTTGGTTGGACTAAAAAATGGCTCAAGTTTGAATCTAATTCAAACTTGAATTATTTTTCTCTCTTAAAAATGCCCAAACAAGTTTAATAAAATCCTTCATAATTCCAGGAGTCTAGAAATATTCTCACTTCTTTCAAATTCATCCCCAACATCCCTGACCTTTTCCATTTTGACCGCTGTCTATTTATGGGCAGAATTAAAAGAAAAGGAAAAGCCTCACCCTTATCCGAAGCCACCTAGGACATTTCCTTCAACAAGCCCACCCGCAATTTACCTCTCCACCGAAGCCTGGCCCACCTGACCGAATGTAACGAAGCGTTACATTCGTCATCGTCCACCTCGGCACCCCTCCCTCTCATAATAAATCCCTAGGGGTGCTGATCACTTGGCCACCGAGGACGCCCGAGCTCCGCGTTGAGCGCCATGGACACCTGTCTCCTTCCAGCAATCCCTGTCGCTGGGAGCCTCGCCTCACGCCGCCCAGATTCCGCGTCCCCTACCAGACCTCCCCAGCTTGCCACCACTCCACTCCCCGCCGTCTGAGCCATGCTGGAGCGTCGCTGCCGTTCCTGTCTAGTGTGCTGCCTCCCCTGTTTCTGCTCGCGAATGAGGAGGAAGACATGCCCCGCTTGCCTATGTTGATCGAGGCCTCGCCAGGACCAGATCCCGCCAGCGCTCGCCACGCGCGTGGGCCTTCATGCCTCCCCAAGGCCCAGCAGTGCCCCGGCCTGCTACCCCTCCGACTTAGGCCATGGCCATGGTGAGCAGTGCCCAGTCCCCTCCTGCACATGTTGGGCCAGCTAGTTTCAGCCCAACTCTGTTTTTTTAGTCAGCGGATTTATCTATTTCCAGAGAAACTGCATATTTACAGTTTGGCCCCTCATATTCATGCATTAATAACTCCACAACCGTGCACCGGATTAAAATTATATATATATGAAAAATGCTTAGATTTTCGTCTAGTTTCTTAATATGCCACTTTCATGCATGTTAAAAATGTTTAAAAGGCTGTTTGTGTAATTTTGCTCATATGCCATGTTAAAATGCTTTATTTCATAAGTATTTAACCGTAGCTCGGATTGAAATAAACTTTATATGTAAATGGGGTAGAAAAATGCCTAGTTTAACATGGTGGCACTACTTTGCATGTTTAACAACTCTAAAATTATGTTTAGGTCAGAACAGTACCAAATTCATAATATGCATATGGGGATTTTCCAGAATTGTTGTTTCTTATTTCCGCCTCATTGAAATTTGACTAGATAGTTAGTTTACTTATGTTTCACCTCTTGCCTTGTTTAACAACATTTAATATTGATGAGTACATAAATGAGAGTGAACTAAATGTTTGAATGTGGTGTTTTCTTCAATATGCAACTCCGTTGCATATTGAGCTCCACCTAATTTGTAGTATTGTTTGTCGCACTTTGCCCTTCCATGCCTCTTTAAACCGGACATGCATCATACTTGATTGTGGATCATGCCATGCTTATGTGATGGTTGTTTACTATGTTGCTTGCTTCTTTCCAGGTTGCTTCTCTCGTTAGCTTCGGTTTGGTTCCGGAGTTGTGAGGATTCGTTCGACTACATTGGGTCGTCTACTTCTTGGACTCATTCTTCTTCCTTGCGGGAACTCAGGCAAGATTACCATACCCTCGAAATCACTTCTATCTTTGCTTGCTAGTTGATCGCTCTATTGCTACGTCGCGCTACTTACCACTTGTTATATCATGCCTCCCATATTGCCATGTCAAGACTCTAACCCACCTTCTTAGAAAACCATTGTTTCGCTATGTTATCGCTTTTGCTCAGCCCCTTTTATAGCGTTGTTAGTTGCAGTGAAGCTGAACTTTGCTCCATGTTGGAACATGGATATGTTGGGATATCACCATATCTCTTATTTAATTAACGCATCTATATACTTGGTAAAGGGTGGAAGGCTCGGCCTTATGCATGGTGTTTTGTTCCACTCTTGCCGCCCTAGTTTCCGTCATACCGGTCTTATGTTCCTTGATTTTGTGTTCCTTACATGGTTGGGTGTTATGGGAACCCCTTGACAGTTCGCTTTGAATAAAACTCCTCCAGCAAGGCCCAACCTTGGTTTTACTATTTGCCACCTAAGCATTTTCCCTTGGGTTCTGCAGACTCAAGGGTCATCTTTATTTTAACCCCCGGGCCAGTGCTCCTCTGAGTGTTGGTCCAAACTAGAGCACTGTGCGGGACCGTCCCTTGGCAACTTGGGTTGTGTTGGTACATGTACGCTTAGCTTATCCAGTGTGCCCTGAGAACGAGATATGTGCAGCTCCTATTAGGATTTGTCGGCACATCCGGGTGGTCTTGCTGGTCTTGTTTTACCATTGTCGAAGTGTCTTGTAACCGAGATTCCGAGTCTGATCGGGTTGTTCCGGGAGAAGGAATATACTTCGCTGACCGTGAGAGCTTGTGATGGGCTAAGTTGGGACACCCCTGCAGGGTATAAACTTTTGAAAGCCGTGCTCGCGGTTATGTGGCAGATAGGAATTTGTTAATACCCGGTTGTAGATAACTTGACACTTGACTTAATTAAAATGCATCAACCGCATGTGTAGCCGTGATGGTCTATTTTCGGCGGAGTCCAGGAAGTGAACACGGTCTCGTGTTATGCTTGAACGTAAGTAGTTTCCGGATCACTTCTTGATCATTTCTAGCTTCATGACCGTTGCGTAGCTTCTCAGCTTACTCTTATTTGTGTATGTTAGCCACCATATTTGCTTAGTGCTTGCTGCAGCTCCACCTCATTACCCTATCCTACCCATAAGCTTAAATAGACTTGATCTCGTGGATGTGAGATTGTTGAGTCCCCGTGACTCAAGGATACTTCCAAACAGTTGTAGGTGCCGATGATACCAGTGCAGGTGATGCTACCGAACTCAAGTGGGAGTTCGACGAGGACCTTGGTCGCTACTATGTGTCGTTTCCTAATGATCAGTAGTGAAGCCCAGTTGGGACGATCGGGGATCTAGCATTTGGGGTTTATCTTCCTTTTTACTCGGATTTGACCATAGTCGGTATATGAGTGTATTAGGTTGATGTATGAATTAATTATGCATTGTGTGAAGTGGCGATTGTAAGCCAACTCTTTATCCCTTTCTTATTCAGTACATGGGATTGTGTGAAGATTACCCCTCTTGCGACAAAACTATCATGCGACTATGCCTCTAAGTCGTGCCCCGACACGTGGGAGATATAGCCGCATTGTGGGTGTGAAAATTTGTTATCAGAGCCATCCCCGTCTTAGGAGCCCCCTGCTTGATTGAATCGCTGATGTTGTTGAGTCTAGAACAAAATGTTTTGAGTCTTAGGATTATATATATCGGAGAGTATGATTATTTTTACTCCTCAGTCCCTTCGTCGCTCTGGTGAGGCCTCCTGACGTAGAAGTTTTGTCTTTTCTCTCCGCAAATTTCATGATTTTTTTTAGGATCACGCGGGTATCTTGGAATCGTTCCGATAGTCTTGTGACAAGAACATTGTTCTTGGTGCCTCCTGACATTTTGGGGTTGTGGCAGTGTCCTGGGGAGTTGAGCTCCGAGGTGTTGTCGTCACAATTTTATCGTTGCAGTTCTGGAATACCTGAGTTCACCGACATCGAAAATCTGTTTTATGCAGTTGTTGGTTAGATAACCTCGACGCCACCCAGTACTGGGGCGGGAGTTCGGGAGTATTGCCATAACTCGTATAACAGATGCTTTTCGAAGGTTGAGGTACATGATTTCCGAAGGTTTCTTGGTTATGTGTTGAAGGATGGATACAACTGGATGTAGGGATTGTTAGTTTGGGTGAGATATTATGCTTCCCCTGTATCCCCAACACCTGATTGCATAGCCAGAAAGTTTCGGGATTTAATAAGTGGGAATTCAAGTATCACGCAGGATATCTTTCCAACAGACACATGACACGATATGGGATCTATCATATGTTTGTTTCTGGCTTATTCTGCAAGCCAAATCCTTTGTTTTTTGTTTTAGTTTGTGGTACTTGAGTTGCTTCAATGTCAAGTGTGATTCCATAACTTTTCTAAACGGTTTTCTCATATTTCTATTGGAGTATTAATCCTTACTGATCATCAAGGTTGTCATCTCAATTCTATTTCCAACCAGTGTGCTTCTCTTCAAGTGGATCTGATCATTTTCAACATTCGCGAGATCAAATTTCAGTTCTTCTCAACGGTGTTAATTTCATCCGTCCCCAAGTTGTCTTTCTTTTTCCCACCCTCCCACCCTTTTCCTTCTAGGACTCAGATTTCTTAACCAAGTATCCTTTTTATTGATGGTAAGTCTCTCCATTCTTTTCCATCAATGTTCTTACCCGCTGGTTCTCATGAAGATGCTCTCCAAGTTCATCATCCTTCGTTGTTGTTTCTTCTCCGGTGCATTCAATACAAGCTTTCGGTGTTGACCATATCCCTTCCGTCCTTTCATATGCTTTCTTATGTTGGTGCACCTTTTAACCATTCACTTCTCGCTATTCAATTGTTTTGGAGTGCTGAAGATATCTTAGAAAATTCAAGTTTCCATTCTCAATTCGCTCAACTTCTTTTGAGGTTGTTATCTCATTCAAGCCATTTAATTCAACTGGCGCAATCTCTCTTTTAAATTGTTTAAAGGTGTATCTTTTGAGTGGGCCCTAACCCACAGGTCTTTTCCTAGGATCTCACCTAACTCTTCTAATTTTCCAGGAGTTACTCTCAAATTCTTCTCCAAGTTTGATGTAAGAATGAATTATCATCAGTCATATGTATTTCTCCAAGATCTTTCAAATTCTTTTCATTGTTGGTTCAACCTTTCTAATTTTCATCTCGGAGTATCACCACAATTCATGGTGGTGTTTCTCGTCGTCATTGTCGGATCTTGAAGACCGAAGAAGAGTTCCTCTTAAATCCTTACCCGTTCTTCCAAAGATTCATGGTTCTAGCTTGATGCCATCCTCTCATAATTGTTTTTGATTGTGAGAATTCTTTTCACCCATCCGGAGCATTTCAGGTGTCTTTTCAGTTTGATTCTCCGGAGCCATCATCTCAGAATTATTCATTCTCAGCTTTCAGATCTCATTCTCCAAATCTTACTGGTGCATCGTTCAAATATCCTCTAATCAGCTCATGATCTCTTCGTTCTCATGTATCTAAATTCTTTCAAGTATCTTTATTCATTTTCTAATTCTTCCCGGTGAATTGTGCCTTTGCTACTTCCATTTTTAATTCTTACAGTGGTTTGTTCAAGATTCCTCTTCCTATGTTCTCATATCAATTCATTCGTTTTTTCCAATCCTGCCGGCGGATCGTTGAAGACCTTTCTCAAGTTTGCGCTATATCTATCTTAATCCTTTCTACGAGAATAAGTAGTATGCCAAATCCGTTGCTTGTCATCAATTTAAATTGGTGAAGGATACGCATAACATAATTCTTATTCTTGCTTCATCCAAATAATGGATTCTTTCTTCCGGAGTTTGTTCATGATGAGTAAATTCTCGGTTCAAGTGCTTCATAATTTTCCCGGAGTTCCAAGATCTCTCAACTATATCACCACGAAGATTCATCTAAATCATTGCAAGGATTCACCTTGTGTTTTCAACTTCTCTTTCTTTTTATCATCCTTTTATTACCGGAGTTCTTCATGGAGGTTCTACATGGTGGTTCGTCAAGGATTCTTTTCATTCTTCAATTGTTCTTCAAGTTTTCTCTCGAAGTTATGATCCGCCAAGATTTACTGTAAAATAAACATGGTGTTCAACACATGTCTTGTTTTGAGGAGTTCAAGCATTCTTCATCTTGCATTCCGAAGTGCAATTCTTTCATATCTCATCTTTTGAGGTGATGTTATGTCATTGTTGATAATTTCCCTTCGTGTTTCATGATTCACAAGTTTTCAAGGGTGACATATCTAAATCCATCATTTTCTCTTCGCTCAAGACATCTTTTCAACCAATCAACCCCTTCATTGGAGTTATCTTGTGTCATATATCACTTTAAGCCTTCCCTAAGGATTGTTGCTATTTATGGTGCTTATAAATGACCCAAGTTCTTCATTTATCCTCCTGGTGAAATAAGTTTCTCGTCTCCTTGTTGATATCAATCCAATCTATTGCTTCCGTTAGTGGCAGAATTTCACCTCATAATTTTGAGACGTTTTCCATAAGCCCAGTACAAGCTTACTCGTTTTGTTGTTGTTTTTTCCAACAACTCTGTTTTAACCTTCTTGGAAGGGTGCTTTCCTAGTTCATTGGTGGTAGAAGCTGACTTTTTCTTCTCCATTCTGTGATTCCAATGATATATCTTCTATTCTTCTTTTCAGAGGCTTTGTGATGTTACTCTCTTCACTCATCATCTCAAATTGTGAGGACCGTGTTCTTTTCGTGCTTATCCATTTAACCAGAGTGTCATGCCCTCTTTTCAAGTTCTTCCCATTTTGTCAAGTTTTACCTCTCTTCTCAATCGGAGTGCTGTCTGAAATCTTTCTTACCCATTGTGCCATTCTTTCAATAGTTCTGGAGGCAGTGTGTTGTTGATTTCATCAAGTATCCTCTCATCTTGTAAAGTTCATATTCTATGCCTTCCGTTTCCAACCGGAGTGTTGTCATAATTAATCTTTATCATTCCTTGTACATCTCGTTTCAACCGGAGTGCTTGCATGTACTTCTTGTCCATTGCAACCCTTTTCTTATGTCTTCCAACCTACAAGATTCTTGTAATGTTCCTTGTTCCTCTTTCCTAACAATGCTTTCAGCTTTTTTCATCTCCATGGTATTCTTTCCTTGAAATTGTTTAACCTATCAAGGTTCATTGTTTTCACTCGTTTGTAGAAGAAGCAATTTTGTTCATCTTTTCCTCCTCCATCTCGTTCCTAAGATCTCGGGGCGAGATCTCTTGTAAGCGGAGGAGACTTGTGACGCCCCAAGACCGATGCCCCAGATGCCTTCCATTTATTTTGTTGTCGTTGTGTGTTTCAACTATTTGTTGCCATGTTCGATGAGTGCCCTTTCCATATTTTGTTTATTGCATCATGTTCATCCTTTATTATATTGCATTGTGCCATCCTTGTTTGTTTGCCTTGGTCATCTCACTTGCTTTGTTTCATGCTTCATGATGTGATATTGCCTTTGTCATTTTTGTTGCATTTGCATCATGATCATCATTGTAGTATGCATATTTGTCGTGTGCTTGTTATCTTTGTGAACCCCTTCTCCTCATCTTCTTTCTTGTTTCATATTTCCCTTTCAATCTACACCATCATCAAGTGCAACACCCCATCTCTAGTTTCTTCCTTTCAATTCTCACCCACTTATTGCAAGTGGCATTATTTTTGTTCCGTAAAATGTTCATTCTTTTCCTATTAATCTTAAACCATTCCTACACCCTCTCTGCCAAATTAAAGATCCTTTGGGCTTGTTTTGGTTGGACTAAAAAATGGCTCAAGTTTGAATCTAACTCAAACTTAAATTATTTTTCTCTCCTTAAAAATGCCCTAACAAGTTTAATAAAAACCTTCATAATTCCAGGAGTCTGGAAATATTCTCACGTCTTTCAAATTCATCCCCAACATCCTTGACCTTTTTCCTTTTGATGGCTGTCTACTTATGGGCAGAATTAAAAGAAAAGGAAAAGCCTCACCCTTATCCGAAGCCACCTGGGTCATTTCCTTCAACAAGCCCACGTGCAACTTACCTCTCCATCGAAGCCACCTGTAACACCCACAATGCGGCTATATCTCCCACGTGTTGGGGCACAACTTGGAGGCATAGCCGCATGGTAGGCTTTTCACAAGAGGGGTAATCTTCACACATCCCATGTACTGAATAAGAAAGGGGTAAAGAGTTGGCTTACAATCGCCACTTCACACAATACATAAATAATCCATACATCATCCAAAGTACAATCAAAGGTCTGACTATGGCACCAAAATAAAGGAAGACAACCCCAAATGCTATATCTCCGATCGTCCCAACTGGGCTCCACTACTGATCATCCGGAAAAGAAACATAGTAACGGCCTGAATCCTTGTCGAACTCCCACTTGAGTTCGCTATCGTCACCTGCACTGGTATCCTCAGCACCTGCAACCGTTTGGAAGTATCCGTGAGTCATGAGGACTCAGCAATCTCACACCCGCGAGATTAAGAGTATTTAAGCTTAAGGGTAGGAAAGGGTAGTGAGGTGGAGCTGCAGCAAGCACTAAGCAATATGGTGGCTAACATACGCCAGTGAGAGCGAGAAGAGAAGCAACGCACGGTCGAGAATCTAGAAGTGATCAAGAAGTGATCCTGAAACTACTTACGTTCATGCATAACACAAGGACGTGTTCTCTTCCCGGACCCTGCCGAAAAGAGACCATCACGGCTACCCACGTGGTTGATTCATTTTAATTAAGTTAAGTGTCAAGTTCTCTACAACCGGATATTAACAAATTCCCATCTGACACATAACCGTGGGCACGGCTCTCAAAAGTTTATAACCTGCAGGGGTGTCCCAACATAGCCCATCACAAGCTCTCACGGTCAACGAAGGATAATACTTCTCCCGGAAAGACTCGATCAGTCTCGGAATCCCGGTTACAAGACATATCGACAATGGTAAAACAAAACCAGCAAGACTGTCGGGTGGTTGGTGCGACATATGCCAACGATTGGCTTATAATTGTGGGAGCCAATAAAACATCGCCGGTGCCTAGAAAGGGGATAAGGCGAAGACATGCACGCCGGCGAATCTTACCCAGCTTCAGGGCTCTCCGTGGAGATAACACCCCTACTGCTGCTCTGCGGGGTCTCCGCATGGTCACTAGATTGGCAAGTAGCTACAAGAGGCTTCTTGAGCTGTTTGGTGAAAGGATGAAGAGGGGCAAGGCTTGCCTACTCCTCCTCTCACTGCGGTGTCTAAAAACTATCCGGAGAGAGATCTCCCCTTGCATGGGTGCCCTGGGGGGTTTATATAGGCCTACCCCCCAGGGGTACAATGGTAATCTGGTGGGGTGCGGGCCCCAGCCGTCTGTGTCTATGCTGGCCGGCTTCTCCACCGACCGATGGGCCCACTGCCTGGTAGGCCCCGCCGGCTGCCGGCCCTCTGGTCGACAGGCCGGCCACACTGCTCGGGAGTCTTGTCAGAGGCTGGTTACTGTTACCTTGCCTCTAGTGACGAGGGCTTTGTCGTGGTAAGCATGGCTACAGTGCCGCCACGAGGCGGCTCATCACTGTAGCCTTACCTTGTGTTATCTCCTTAATGAGGCACCTCCTTCGAGGGAGAGAGCTGGCCGGCTATTGGGAGCCAGCCGTACCCCTGGCCGACTGCGGGAAGCCTGGCCGCCTTTGGGGTCTCCCTGACTGAGGGGGCCCGCCACCCATGGGTCGTATTGACCGCTCGCTGTGGGTGATGTCACAATCAACGTGGCAACAGTGCCGCGCCGGACGGGTGATGGCCGCCCTGTACAGCGCACTGTGGCCATGCGTGCCCCGGGATTCGGGGGTGGCAGCCTTCACTGTAGCCACGCCCCGTCTTGTCGCCGTTATGTGGGTGCAGACTCTGAGGGCAAGATCTTAGCCGCCTGCTGAGGAGCCGGCTCCTGGGAGTTGGCCTTCTCATGGCCGGCTTCTTGAAGTCGGCCTTCTCGTGGTCTTGTTTCTCAAGGATTTCAGGGCTGGGCCGCCTTTGCGCAGCCGGCTTGAGAGGTAGCTGGCTGGGGGAAGGCGGCCCCATGTCTTGGACGCTTGGAGGCTCAATCGGCCTATAATTTTTCTGAAGTGCCAGGGGAAGCTGACTAGGCTACCCGTGGTCATTTACTCCGATAGTAGTCCACAAAGCTGGTTGGGCTCCGAGGCAGAAAAAAGATGAGGAGCTCAGTCAGCTTCCTATCTTGAGGGGCCGGGAACTGGGAGCCGGCTTTGACTAGGCGTGCCGTCTCCTAGAGATTTCAAAGCTTGAAGGCGGGTTCCAGTTGGCGCGCGAGTCGGGCTGCGAGCTGATCGTTCGTCGCCTGCGCGCCATGTGGCACCCCGCGGCTGGAGGGGCCTGCCAGCCCACGCGTGTGATGGGACGCCGCCGCAGTCCGGGGCCCGCCACTACAGGGCCTCGGCCCATGCGCGGATCTTCTGCGGCCCGGATGGACCGCGCGCCCCCCAGCGGCGGTTTCCTCACGCCGTGAAGGCGCAATAATCGTGGTGCGTGGGGGAGTGGGTGCAGTTAATCCCATGTCCCCCACGCCGTGCCTCCTCGGCTTCGCCCCACGAGGCTATAAGTAGGGGGAGAGGAGGGGAGCGCCAGACGCTCGCGCGCTCTCCCTCGCTCTGCCCCTCCTTCTTCTTCCTCCTCTCCGCCACGACAGCCACCCGCCGCCGCTCGGCCTTCCCGCTAGTCTTCTTGGCTTGCCGTCGCTTCGTCGTAGCTGGGTCGTGCGCCTTTCTTTCGCCGCACCTTTCTCATCGCCGCGCCGTCCCCATGGCGTTGTCGAGCTCCTGGGACGGCTCCAACATCCATGTCGACCACGTCGACTTCCTCCGTCGGACGCGGCGGCTGCCGGGCGCGGATCTCATGCGGGTCCGCCTTGTGCCGGAGAGGGAGATCTCACCGGCGCCGGAGGAGGACGAGCGGGTAATCTTCCGCTCGCACTGCCTACGCGGCTTCAGCCTGCCGGCGAGTGGGTTCCTCCGCTCCTTCCTGAAATTTTATCATCTCCAGCCGCATCACCTTACTCCGAACACGGTGATGCTGCTGTCGTCCTTCGTCGCCTTGTGCGAGGGTTTTCTCGGTGTCCTCCCCACCCTCAAACTGTGGGGAGAATTCTTTCAGTGCAAGCTTGGCACTGTCGTCGCGGGCATGCCCGCCCCATGCGGCGCCTTCATTGCCATGCAGAGGACGAGCGACAACAACCCGTTTCCGCCCATCCCGCTGACCCAGTCGGTGAAGCTCTGGCAGAAATCCTACTTCTACATGAAGAACATCGCTCCCCAAGGCGACTTCGTCAATCTGCCGCCTTACGTAGCCGGACTGCCAGCTGGGAGGCAGCCCTCATGGTCCTTCCGGGCCAGGTCGCTGTCTCAGGATGGGGCCGCCTCCGTTGCACGGCTTCGGGTGATGATCCAGTCAGAGGGCCTGATTGGGTCTGACCTGGTGGCCGTCTTCGTGGAGCACCGGGTGCTCCCGCTTCAGGGCCGACCTCACATGATCTATCAGATGAGCAGCCGCTTCGATCCGTGCCGGCTAAGCACCAAGGAGATGCCTCACGCCGAGGTGTCTTATATGGTGAACTACATTTCCAACTGCAAGCTCACCGAGGAGTGGCAATACGCCAAGGCGTCGTACTCTCGCGCCAATCCTCCGCCGGTAGTAAGTTTCTCTTCTTTTCTTCTTTCCTTGTCGCCGGGTTCATGATGGCCGACTCCTAACCAGTCGGCCTGTTTTGGCAGAATCCCATGCTTCCGCCGGCAACCGGGGCTGCGGGGGTGGAACGCTAGTTCCTCCCTGACCGCATGATGGACGATGTTGATGACCCGAACCTGGGGGCGGCCGCCATGGAAGAAGACGTCACAGGGGAGGGCGGCGAGGCAGGCGGCTCTAGGCTCGGGGCCTCCTTCGAGGATTGGCCGAATGATGCCGAGGCCGAAGTTGTTCCGCGCCGTCAGCCGGCGCTCGATCACCAAAGCGCGGGCCCGTCTGCCGCGCCGGCTCCCCATGGCGGCGTGCAGAAACGCCGGGCCACGTCGACCCACTTCGGCAGTCGGCCCAAGAAGCCCAAGAGTACCGCGGCGGCGACCAAGCGGGATGAGGCGGCCGCGAAGGCGGCCCGCTTCCGCAAGGTGGTGAAGCAGCCGCAGTCGGTTTCAGCGTAGGTGTTATCGCTCTTACGCCTTTCTCTTCTTCGGTTGATATCTTTTTGAGCCTTCTTCTTGACTTAAAAAAACAGGGCCCCACTTTCTCTTGAACGGGCCCCTGGCGCCTCCGTAGTCGGACCCGCGGGAGGGTGCTCAAGCTCCCGCCGTGTGGATCCCCGCGCCGATCTCCTAGAAGCGATGGAGCGAAACACGCGGGAAGCACGGGAGGAGCGATAGGCGGAAGAGCGGAGGGCGGCTCGGGATGCGAGGGAGAAGTCGGCGGAGGCACATGCTGATGCGGCTGCCAAGGCCGAGGCGGAGACCGCGGCCACGGAGGAGGAGGCGGAGGCCCAGCGGAACCAACCTTCGTTGCTCGTCATCCCCCTTCGTGCCGCGGCACCCGACACTCCAGTGCCCCCGATGGAGGAGACCAGCCGCGGCCAGCCGGCGAAGGGGAAGGAGGTGGAACCGACGCCGCCGACTGTAAAGGGCCAAGGTGGCCAGCCCGACGCGCCACCCGCGCAGCCGGCTGGAGGTGAGCTGACTATCAGGGCGGACCTTGTGGTCCTGTCGTCGTCCCGTCGGCGCGCGGAGAAGGCGACTTCAGCGCCAGATCCTCACAACACCGTTGGCGCCGGCCAGTCGGCCCAGGACCTGGATGCGGCTAGCGATAGCTCGTCCGGGTGGATGCCGGGTGGTGGGACGGCCGTGCTGAACGTGGCGGCGCAGGACGTCCGGAACCGGCTTCAGACTCAAGCTACCGCGCTGAAGCAGTACACCCAATAATTTCTCACGACACGAACGGTGATCCGGGTGAGTCCTTTTGTTTTTCATTGATTGCTCCTGATTTCTTCTGTGGGGGCGCGTCAGCGCACCCACTGGGTGTAGTCCCCGAGTTCCGAGTCGGCTGCTGAGCAGGCAGCTTGGAACTTCTTGGTAGACTCTAATTGTCGTCTTGTTCTTACTTGTATCACTTATCTCGTCTGCAGGAGTATCATAACCTTTGCGCGGCTTCCTTCTACTCCCAGGCCCAGGAGTTGAATCAGAAAGCCACCGATCTGACCGAGAGCCGGAGTAAGTGCTTCATCTTTTGTCTCAAGTGGGGGCACGTTAGCGCACCCACTGGGTGTAGTCCCCGAGATTGGGGCCGACTGCTGGGTTGTCGGGTCGGATCTTTTCCTGACAACTTCTTTCTTCATATCTGCAGGGGCCAATGCTGACTTCAGGAGCCAGCTGAGCGGAGCCCAGACCGCCCTTCACGCCAAGGAGGCCGAGTGCGCCGCCCTGGCTCAAGAGCATGACCGCCTGGCTAAGAAGCTGGCCGACCAGGAGGAGAGCCACAAGGCGGCCCTGAAGGCGGCACAGGACAGCGAGGCCGCCCTCAAAGCCGAATACGAGACCGAGGCGGCGAACTGGACCGAGGCCAGGCAGGCGCTGAGTCAAGGCTACAGCCGGGTAGAAGATTTGATCGACGGTGAGCCGCCTTCTTCGTCGTTTCTTTGCCTGCCTCCTACTATCTGGTTCATCCTTTAACTTTGTGCCACTTCTTTCTTCTTTGCACAGATTACTTTCCCGGTTACTCTGCTGCCGCCACTCAAGCCATCGAGGCCTATCGCGACGCGCGACGGCAGGCGGGGGCCGTGGTTGCACCGGGTGCCAGCCGGTCGCTTGAGGAGCAGCTTCTGGCGCTTCAAGCCCGCTTGCAGCCGGCCCACCGCATGCTCCGCCGTCTTCAGCGCGCCGGGGCGCAAGTGCTAGCCGCTCTCTGGCCCGGCGAGGTGATCCCACGCACCCCAAGTCGGACCGCCGACTGGCTGGAGGTCGCAGTCGGCCGCTTCGAGGCTTGGAAGGCGTCAGCGGCCCGGTCCTGCGTTGAGCGGGCACTGGAGTTCGTTCGAGCTTGGTATCCTGGTCTGAACTTGGACCAGCTGAGCACCTGGCGGCAGGAGGCTGACGAGGAGCTGGAGGCGGTGCGACTGGCTATCATCCAGCGCGCCTCGGCAATCGCCGAGTATACCGACACCAGCGCCTTTGCTCCTGAGGTGGATGACACCGGCGTCGCTCAGCCGGAGGAGTGGTTCGGGTTGAACCCGACCGAAGGTGAGGACTCGGCGGAGGAGATTGCCTCCAGTGATGAGGGCGAAGGGGAAGAGGGAGAGGATGATGAAGACGCTACGCCGGATGGTGAAGCGACCAGCCCGCCTCAGCCGATCGTGCCTCTAGCAACAATGCCGAGACTCGCCACCCGGTCACTCCTCCAGCCGGCACCGCCGACTCCACCAACCTGCCCAACTCGCCCGTCGTTCCCCTGGCTTGATCCGCCGTCCTTGCTTTCCTGCTTGTTACTCTTTTGAACAATCTTTAAATTCGCGCAGTTCCACCCACTGGGGGTGTATTCAGACTATGTTGAATGCTGGCCTTTCGAAGGTCTTTTGTGTAAATATTATGCATGTGTTTGGCTTCCGTTCACGTTTGCTTTTCATTCTTTCGGCCTTTTCCTTTGCCGCCTTTCCTTGGCCGCCACCTTCCCAGCCGGACAGCTGCTCTGCAGTCTGTGGCTGGAGAAGGACTTGGTTGTTTTGGGAAGGCAAGTACTCGAGCTTTCTTAGATTGCAGCAAGGTGAACGGGAATCCGGCCAGCCGACTGCTCTAGTAGCCGGCTGGCGAGGCGGGAGGCCGGCTCGCGTTATATAAGTTCGTTGGTCCTTAGCCGTTTTTCGTGTGGGCATCCTTTCCTGCCCTTGGCTCTTGCCAGTCAGACAGTCGATTCTTCAAGCTGCGACTTTTGGCAAGAGGGGGCTTGGGTGCCGGCACACTACTTGTCTGACTGCAGGCAGAACTTTATATATAACTTAAGGCGGCGAGTCCCCAGGCCGACTGGTCAGGCCTGGTGCCGGACGAAAAGATAAATGTAGTAACATATTCATAGGCATGATACCCATTAACCATAGATAAAAAAGGGGAGTCCCCGTGTGCTCCTCGGGGGACCCTTTGTCTCGTACTTAGTACAAAAGTTAGCGTGATACATACTGCTTTTTAACTGTAAAATCTTCGGAGGAGATTGGCATTCCATGGTCGTTCCGACTCCTTGCCGGAATCATCTCTCTTGCGTGCCTTCGGCTTCTGCGCGTCGATTTGGTAGTAGGAGTCATTGCCTAGGGCTCTGCTGATGACGAAGGGGCCCTCCCAAGGGGCCGAGAGCTTGTGCTGGCCGGCTGTTCGCTGGATCAGCCGGAGCACAAGATCGCCCTCTTGGAAGGACCTTGGCTTGCCTTTCCGGCTATGGTAGCGGCGCAGACCCTGCTGATAGATGGCGGACCAACTGAGGGCTAACAGCCGGCCCTCTTCCAGCAGGTCGACGCCGTCTTCACGTGCTTCCTTGGCCTCCACGTCCATGTACATGGTGACCCGAGGTGAGTCGAACTCGATGTCAGTTGGGATGACCGCCTCAGCGCCATATACAAGGAAGAAAGGGGTGAAGCCGGTTGACTTGTTTGGGGTAGTGCGCAAACTCCAGAGGATGGCCGGCAACTCATCGAGCCAACACCCGGCCGGACGCTCCAGTGGTACGACTAGTCGGGGCTTGATGCCGGAGAGGATGAGGCCGTTTGCGCGCTCGACCTGGCCGTTTGACTGCGGGTGGGCGACGAATGCTAGGTCGAGCCGGATGTCGCGTGTTGCGTTGAAACGTGCCAGTGCTCCCTTTGCAAAATTTGTACCATTGTCGGTGATGATGCTGTGTGGTATGCCATACCGGGTTGTGATATCTGCGATGAATGTCAGGCAGTCGGCCCATTCAGCTTCTTGATCGGCTTTGCTTCGATCCACTTGGTAAATTTGTCCACAGCAACGAGAAGATGTGTCATGCCGCCGCGTGTCGTCTTGAATGGGCCTACCATGTCCAGCCCCCAGACGGCAAAAGGCCAGGTGAGGGGGATGGTATTGAGTGCGGAAGCCGGCAGATGTTGCTTGGAACTGACAACTTGGCACCCTTTGCAGTGTTTGACTAGCTCCTTGGCGTCATCCAAAGCAGTCGACCAGAAGAATCCATGGCGGAAAGCTTTGGCGATGAGTGATCGTGAGGCCGCGTGGTGGCCGCATTCTCCTTGGTGGATGTATTTGAGGATTGCTATGCCCTTCTCTGGCTCGACGCAGCGCTGGAAGACTCCAGTGACACTACGCCTAACAAGCTCTCGGTTTACTATTGTGTATGCTCCGGCTCGGCGTTGAACTTGTCTTGCCGAGATTTCGTCGGATGGCAACTCTTTGTTTACTAAGAGGTTGAGGATGGGCTGGGCCCATGATGGAGCTGTGACTTCTTCTATTGTCAGAACTGCTACTGTGACCAGGGCGGGTGGGCTGGTTGGGGAAGGGTTGGAGTCGGCCACCGCCTGCTGCGTTGATGCAGTCCCCGGGCCGGCTGCAGTAGCCCCCGGGCCAAGTTCCGAAGTCCCCGAGCCGGGTGCGACTACGGCAGTCCCCGGGCCGCCTGTCGAAGTCCCCGAGCCGCCTGCTTGGTTCCCCAAGTCGGATCTGACTACGTCGGGGTCAGGCGGCACGAAGATAGAATCAGATTCTGGAGACGACTTGATAGACGGCTTGAGGAGGCAGTGAAGAGAAACACCGGCCGGAATAGCTTGCCGGGTGGAGCCTACTCGTGCCAGGGTACATGTTGTCGGCGCGTGGTACATGAAGGAACTCGCATCCTTCAAAATATCCACTGATTTGCTGAACGAGGAAGCGGTAGCTCGCCATGTTCGCGTCCCTGGCGTCCCAGTCGCCAGATGACTGCTGGACCACTAGATCCGAGTCGCCATAACACAGGATCCGGCGGATGCCGAGCTCCTTGGCTAGTCGGAGCCCGTGTATGAGCGCCTCATACTCGGCCACATTGTTGGAGGTGGCAAAATGAATTTGCAACGTGTACTTGAGCTTGTTGCCTTTGGGGGAGGTGAGGATGATGCCGGCTCCCAAGCCGGTGTGCATCTTGGACCCATCGAAGTGCATCTGCCAATGAGTGGAGTCGGGGCCGGTGGCAGGTACTGGGTTTCAGCCCAGTCGACGAGGAAGTCAACCAATGCTTGGGATTTAATGGCGGTGCGGGGCTGGTAGAAGATCGTGTAGGGAGCCAACTCAATGGCCCATTTTGCCACTCGGCCGGATGCATCCCGGCTGCCTATGATCTCGGCGAGTGGGGCAGTACATACGACTGTGATGGGGTGCTCTTGGAAGTAGGGCTTGAGCTTCTTGGCCGCGAAGTACACACCGTAGCACATCTTCTGGTAGTGTGGGTAGTTCTGCTTCGAGGTGGATAACACTTCTCTTAAATAATACACCGGCCTCTGGACCAGCTGAGCTCGGCCTTCTTTTGGGCGCTGGACCACGATGACTGTGCTGACCACCCGGTTAGTAGCGGCAATGTAAAGGAGCATGGGCTCTTTTTCAGTCGGTGCCTCCAAGATAGGCGGTGTGGTCAGCATCTTCTTTAGCTCGTGGAAGGCTTGGTCCGCCTGGTCGTTCCACTCAAAATGAGCGGACTTCTTCATGAGTCGGTAGAGGGGGAGAGCTTTCTCCCCGAGCCGGCTGATGAAGCGGTTCAGGGAAGCCAAGCATCTGGTGAACTTCTGGACATCCCGCAGCTTGGTGGGAATCTCCATTCTCTCTATGGCCTTGATCTTCATCGGGTTGCACTCGATGTCGCGTTTGGAGACCAGGAAGCCTAGTAGCTGGCCGGCTGGTACTCCGAACACGCATTTCTCGGGGTTGAGCTTGATTTGAAATCGGCGCAAGTTTTCAAATGTCTCTCTGAGGTCTTCCAGCAAGGTGCCACGCTTCTCCGTCTTCACCACAATATCGTCTACATAGACGTGGGCATTTCTGCCGAGCTACTTGAGGAGGCATTTCTGCATGCAATGCTGAAAAATGGCACCGACATTTCTCAAGCCGAATGTCATAGTCAGGCAGCAGAAGGCTCTGAATGGTGTGATGAAGGCAGTTTTCAGGCGGTCAGCTGGGTCCAACTTTATCTGGTTGTAGCCTGAGTAAGCATCCAAGAAGCTCAACAACTCGCATCTGGCTGTGGAGTCTATTACTTGATCAATCCTTGGCAAGGCGAAGGGATCTTTGGGGCAGGCTTTGTTGAGGCTGGTGTAGTCTATACACATGCACCATTTGTTATTTTTCTTCAGCACGAGGACCGGGTTGGCAAGCCATTCTGGAAAGAATACTTCCATAATGAAGCCGGCTGCCAGAAGCCGGGCTATCTCTTCTCCTACAATCCTTCTTTTTTCTTCTGACAGTCGACGGAGAGGCTGTTTGACTGGTTTTGCACCTTCTCGGACATGTAGCTTGTGCTCGGCGAATTCCTTCGGAACACCCGGCATGTCCTTGGGGGACCATGCGAAGATGTCCTGATTCTCACGGAGGAAATTGACGAGCTCGCCTTCCTATTTGCTGTCCAGGTTTGCCCCGATGGTGGAAAACCTTTCTGGGTGCTCCGGGTCCAGAGGTACCTTCTTTGTTTCTTTAGCCGGCTGGAAAGAACCTTGGGCATCACACTCCTTGGGGTTGGGGGACGGGGCCGGCTATTTGCCGGCCATAGCCACAACTCGGTCCAGTATCTTTTTCTCTTCAGCAATCACGAGTGACTCAGCCAGCCGGCTACTGGCTGCCGCACACTCGGAGGACTTCTTGTAGTCTCCGGCTATGGTGATGATGCCCTTGGAACTCGGTATCTTCATCTTGAGGTAGGCATAGTGGGGTACAGCCATGAACTTGGCCAGGGCGGGTCGGCCAAGCAACGCGTGGTACGGGCTCTCCAGATCCACTACCTCAAACCACACCGCCTCTCAGCGAAAATGATCCTTGTCCCCGAAGAGGACATCTATCTTGATCTTGCCGATTGGGGAGCAGGACAGGCCGGGTACGATGCCATGGAACACAGTCCGACTGGGCATGAGCTGCTTTGTCTTGATGCTCAGCTTCTCCATGGTGTCACGGTATAGGATGTTGATGCTGCTCCCACCATCTATCAGCACGCAGGAGAAATGGGTGGCTCGCCTTTCTGTTGCGAGGGTGGCATCCAAAACCAATGCGTAAGAGCCGGTAGACGGCATCACCTCTGGGTGATCAGTTCGGCTCCAGCCGATAGGCCTTTCTGACCAGTGCATGAACTCGGGGTTGTTGGATGCAACTATGTTGACTTCTTGATGTTGTCGGTGCCGACTACGCCGATCTTCTGGTAGGCTCGTAAAGATGATGTAGGCGGCATGCTCGTCGGGGAAATCATCTTGAACACCCCCGACTGCCGGTCGGGCAGCCGGCTGCGGAGGGGCCGGAGGCGGCTGACCAACAGGCGGAGGCGGCGCTATCCCCTCACCGTTGGAGATCCGCGTGAGCCAGTGGCACTTTCGGGTTGTGTGGTTTGAAGGCTTCGCGCCGCTGTGAAACTTGCAGGGGGCGTCAAGTGCTTGCTCGTAGGAGAAAACCGGCTGCCAAGCCGGCCTGCTACCCTTCTGCTTCTTGGGCGTGGGCCGCCCTTCGGGTTGTTCGCCTTCGATCGTGGCCACCTGCCGACTGGTGGAAGGCGGCGGGGGAGCCTTGCGCTTGTGGTCGTTCTGATACGGGTGTCAACTGGATTCTCTAGCCGGCGTCTTGGGACTCGGAGCGAGCACCTTCCCGGAGGCGTCTACTCGGAGCTCGGTCTTCATTGAGGAATCGGCCGTGGTGTATTTATCAGCTATGATCAGCACCTCGTCAAGGGTAGTCGGCTCGTCGCAGAGGAGCCGGTGCTTGATGAGGGTGCCCTCTCGGCACCCGGCGGTGAAGTACTCTATAGCTTGAACCTCGTGCACCCCCTCGCAGGAATTGCGGAGCTCGGCCCAACATGTGAGGTAGTCGCGATTTGATTCGTTGGGCCCTTGGACACACAAGGAGAGCTGTCGGGGCTTGGGAGCCCGCTTGTAGGTGCTGGCGAAGTTACGGATAAAGGCTTCAGTGAAGTCTAGCTAGCTATTGACACTGTAAGGCTTGAGGCTGTTGAGCCAGGTACGTGCCGTGCCTTGGAGCATGAGGGGAACATACTTCACGACAACGCGCCTGTTACCGTTCGCGATGCTAACTGCAGTGGAGTAGTCGATCAACCAGTCTTCCGGCTTCACGGAGCCGTTGTACTTGGGCGTGTCTCTTGGGAGCGAGAACCCTTTAGGGAAGGGCTCGTCGCGGATGCGCGGGTCAAAGCAGGGCGGGCCAAAGCACGAGGAGGAGGAGGGGCCGGATTGCTCTGCCATTCCACAGCCCGAGGACGGCCTTCTACGTCACGCTCGATGGAGACTCGAGTCCGGCTACGACTGGCAGCCGGCTCCTTTTCTTTCCTTGCGCGGGTGTTACCCACAGTCGGTGTTCGGGACGTCGCGCCGTGCTCTCGGCGTGGGGGAGGACTTTCGGCATGGACACCGGATTCATGCCGCTCTGTGGCCGCGTCGATAAGCTGCTGGATGCGTCTGGTCATGTAGGGGAGCTCGTCAGGCCCCAGCCCATTCAACTCGTCTGCGGCCGCCTAGGCGGCGCGCAAGTTCTCGAGAGGCGTGGCATAGACTGGGCTGTCCGCTCCCAGCATGTCGGCGATAGCCGCGCCGTGCTTCTTGACGATGCCGACGCGGCTCGGCCCGTCGGGAGGCGGCGTGCCGAAGGCGGCACTGTCGACGTTGCGCTGGTGAGCCTTGGTGAGGCGTCTCATGGTGGCTAGCTTCTGGCCCTCCTCAATGAGGGCGAGGCGGCGCGCCTCCAATGTCTTGGCGTCTGTGTCGGCCGGGATGGGGGCGGACAAGTCGTGCAGCGCCGTCTATAGGGCGTCGTAGGCATTTTCACCAGAGGCGGCGCCGTGGCTGATGACCAGTACCTCGGTGATGGCGCTGCCGCTTCCTTCGGATCGAGGAAGAGGGTCGTTGATAATTACCACGTTGGAGGGGAAGGCATCAAGTGATGCCGTGTCGGAATCGACAAGCATCGGGTCAGTGGAGCCAACTGACTCCAAGTCCGCAGCCAGCTCGCCGGAGACATGGAGTTGGTCGAGGAGGCTGATGAGGTGGCTTTTGGGGCAGCCTATGCCCGCGTCAGAAGCGGGCTCGTCAGAGATGCGAGCCTCGCCAAGAAGATCGGCGAGGCAGCTCGCCGCGCATGCGTCAGCGACGCCTTGCAGCATGTCGGGGCAAGCGCCATCGGGCGAGCCGGGCTGGCTACGCACACTGGGGAGGAAGAGGGTTCCCGTCCAGAGCAGGTCTCCGGGCGACGGTGCACCTGGCCCCACGGTGGGCGCCAAATGTTGGGTGGTTGGTGCGACATATGCCAACGGGTGGCTTATCATTGTGGGAGCCAATAAAACATCGCCGGTGCCTGGAAACGGGATAAGGCGAAGACATGCACGCCGGCGAATCTTACCCACCTTCAGGGCTCTCCGTGGAGATAACACCCCTAGTGCTGCTCTGCGGGGTCTCCGCATGGTCACTAGATTGGCAAGTAGCTACAAGAGGCTCCTTGAGCTGTTTGGTGAAAGGATGAAGAGGGGCAAGGCTTGCCTGCTCCTCCTCACACTGCGGTGTCTAAAAACTATCCAGAGAGAGATCTCCCCTTGCATGGGTGCCCTGGGGGTTTATATAGGCCTACCCCCAGGGGTACAATGGTAATCCGGCGGGGCGTGGGCCCCAGCCGTTTGTGTCTACGCTGGCCGGCTTCTCCGCCGACCGATGGGCCCACCGCCTGGTAGGCCCCGCCGGCTGCCGGCCCTCTGGTCGACAGGCCGGCCCCACCGCTCGGGAGTCTTGTCGGAGGCTGGTTACTGTTGCCTTGCCTCTGGTGACGAGGGCTTTGTCGTGGTAAGCATGGCTACAGTGCCGCCGTGAGGCGGCTCATCACTGTAGCCTTACCTTGTCTTATCTCCTTAATGAGGCACCTCCTTCGAGGGAGAGAGCTGGCCGGCTGTTGGGAGCCGGCCGTACCCCTGGCCAACTGCGGGAAGCCTGGCCGCCTTTGGGGTCTCCCTGACTGAGGGGGCCCGCCACCCATGGGTCGTACTGACCGCTCGCCGTGGGTGACGTCACAATCAACGTGGCAACAGTGCCGCGCCGGACGGGTGATGGCCGCCCCGTATGGCGCACTGTGGCCATGCATGCCCCGGGATTCGAGGGTGGCAGCCTTCACTGTAGCCACGCCCCGTCTTGTCGCCGTTATGTGGGTGCAGACACTGAGGGCAAGATCTTAGCCGCCTGCTGAGGGGCCGGCTGCTGGGAGTCGGCCATCTCATGGCCGGCTTCTTGAAGTTGGCCTTCTCGTGGTCTTGTTTCTCAAGGATTTTAGGGCTGGGCCGCCTTTGCGCAGCTGGCTTGAGAGGTAGCCGGCTGGGGGAAGGCGACCCCACGTCTTGGACGCTTGGAGGCTCAATCGGCCTATAATTTTTCTGAAGTGCCAGGGGAAGCCGGCTAGGCTACCCGTGGTCATTTACTCCGACAAAGACCAGCAGACTATGCTGATAAATCCCGATAGGAGCTGCACATATCTCGTTCTCATGGCACACCGGATGAGCAATCTGTACAACTAAAACCAACCCTTAAGTTTCCTCGAGGTGGCGCTGCCAGGTGCTCTATTTTGGACCAACACTCGGAGGAGCACTGGCCCGGGGGTTTAAAATAAAGATGACCCTCGGGCTCGCGAAAACCCATGGGAAAAGGCTTAGGTGGAAAATGTTAAAACCAAGGTTGGGCCTTGCTGGAGGAGTTTTATTCAAAGCGAACTATCAAGGGGTTCCCGTAACACCCAACCGCGTAATAACGCAAAATCAAGGAACATAACACCGGTATGATGGAAACTAGGGCGGCAAGAGTGGAACAAAACACCAGGCAAAAGGCCGAGCCTTCCACCCTTTACTAAGTATATAGGTGCATTAAAGTAAATAAGACATAATAATGATATCCCAACATAATCCATGTTCTAACATGGAACAAACTTCATCTTCACCTGCAGCAAGCAACACTATAAGAGGGGCTGAGAAAAAGCGGTAACTTAGCCAAACAATGGTTTGCTAGGAAGGTGGGTTAGAGGATTGACATGGCAATATGGTAGGCATGATAAAGCAAGTGGTAGGTAGCGCCGGATAGCGATAGAGGGAACAACTAGCAAGATAAGATAGAAGTGATTTCGAGGGTATGGTCATCTTGCCTGCAATGTTCTCAGAGTTGTCAAAAGCTTGATCCTCGTTGGCGTACTCAACAGGTTCCTCGTTCGCGTACTCGTCTCCCAGCTCTACCCAAGGCAATAACACAAGCAATGGAACAACAATCAATCACGGTGCCATGCACAAGGAACATGATGCAATACATGGCATGATATGCAAGACATGATATGCAAAGCATATGCGTGCTCCGGAAGGGAAAGAATGATCAAGGCATTAACTTGGCAAACCAAGTATGCCGCTGGAAAGATGGGATGATTTCGGTTGAAATCGATATATAGATCACCGGAAACGGATGCACGGTTTGCAAATGGCAAGCAAAACAAAGATGACGCAAAACTGCGATTAACAACACGATGCCATCTAGAATGCAACAATAAACTAAGCTACTGCACTCCAACATAGCAACAAAGCATATGGCAGTGATGTGCAAGAGATGCTTGACAAAACATGAACACTGAGCTATGGCTAGATCACACAAGAAAAGGCTCAAACAAGCATGACAAAGTGCAAAAGTTATCAGCTTCAAGGACTTAGTGTAGCCAGGGTCGCTGGCGAGTGGGCCGGCTTGGCTACGCGGACGCGCGCTAGCGTGGGCGACCATTGCATGGGTGAGAAAGGAAGAGAGGGTCAGTGCTCGGGCTGGAGCTGGGCTGTGGCTCGGTTGGCGCCAGGTGCCCAGGTGAGCGTTGCTGCTGCTGGGTTGCACTTCTGCTGCTGCTTTGCCTTTTTCCATTTTCTTCAGACAGGAAACAAAAAGAAAAGCATAGAGGGATTGGGAAAATGTTTGAGAGATATAACAATATCCTTAGGATCCTAAAATTGAAAATTGTGTAGTAATTAATAAAATTGGTTTGGTAATTTTTAAAGGTAGAAAAATATTCCAATTTTGAATTAGGTTCAAACATGAAGCATTTTTTATCCCAACCAAACCAAGTCCAATTTTGTTGAAACTTGGCAGAGGGGTTCTGGACAGGTAGCAAGATTTATAGGGAGAAGATGAACATTTATGGAGGAGGGCAAGATGGCACTTGCAAAAAGAAAAAGAAGAGAAGGAGAGGTGGTGATGCATGGAGGTGGTCATGTATGGATCACATAATGCACAAGAAGAGGATGATGAAATGCAACATGACAAGAAGCACGAATGCAACACTAATGTGAGGCCATGATGCAACATAAGATGGCAAGTGCATAAAGAAGAAAACAAGTAATGACAAGATAATGCAATAAGTAAAAAAACAACAAAGAAAACAAAAGAGACCAAAAAGGATTGAACCCACATGGAATTGGATGAAGAAGAAGGTTGGATACATTGTGAACTATGGAAGTTTACATCCGGGGTGTTACACCAGCCCACATGACCGAATGTAACGAATCGTTACATTCTTCATCGTCCACCTCGGCACCCCTCCCTCTCACAGTAAATCCCCAGGGGTGCTGACCGAGGATGCCCGAGCTCCGCGTCGAGCGCCATGGACACCTGTCTCCTTGCAGCAATCCCTGCCGCTGGGAGCCTCGCCTCGCACCGCCCGGTTTCCGCGTCCCCTACCAGACCTCCCCAGCTTGCCGCCACTCCACTCCCCGCTGTCTGAGCCAAGCTGGAGCGTCGCCGACGTTCCTGTCTAGTGTGTTGCCTCCCCTGTTTCTGCTCGCGAATGAGGAGGAAGACGTGCCCCGCTTGCCTGTGTTGATCAAGGCCTCACGAGGCCCAGATCCCGCCAGCGCCCGCCACACGCATGGGCCTTCTTGCCTCCCCAAGGCCCAGCAGCGCCCCAACCTGCTTCCCCTCTGACTTGGGCCATGGCCATGGTGAGCAGTGCCCAGTCCCCTCCTGCGCATGTTGGGCCAGCCAGTTTCAGCCCAACTCTGTTTTTTTCGTTAGTGGATTTATCTATTTCCAGAGAAACTGCATATTTACAGTTTGACCCCTCATGTTCATGCATTAATAACTCCACAACCGTGCACCGGATTAAAATGATCTATATATGAAAAATGCTTAGATTTTCGTCTAGTTTCATAATATGCCACTTTCATGCATGTTAAAAATGTTTAAAAGGCCGTTTGTGTAATTTTGCTCATATGCCATGTTAAAATGCTTTATTTCATAACTATTTAACCGTAGCCCGGATTTAAACAAACTTTATATGTAAATGGGGTAAAAAATGCCTAGTTTAACATGGTAGCACTACTTTGCATGTTTAACAACTCCAAAATTATGTTTAGGTCAAAACAGTACCAAATTCATAATATGCATATGGGGATTTTCCGGAATTGTTGTTTGTTATTTCCGCCCTCATTTAAATTTGACTAGATAGTTAGTTTACTTATGTTTCACCTCTTGCCTTGTTTAACAACATTTAATATTGATGAGTACATAAATGAGAGTGAACTAAATGTTTGAATGTGGCGTTTTCTTCAATATGCAACCCCGTTGCATATTGAGCTCCACTTAATTTGTAGTATTGTTTGTTGCACTTTGCCATGCCATGCCTCTTTAAACCGAACATGCATCATACATGATTGTGCATCATGCCATGCTTATGTGATGGTTGTTTACTATGTTGCTTGCTTCTTTCCGGGTTGCTTCTCTCGTTAGCTTCGGTATCGTTCCGGAGTTGTGAGGATTCGTTCGACAATGTTGGGTTGTCTACTTCTTGGACTCGTTCTTCTTCCTTGTGGGATCTCAGGAAAGACGACCATACCCTCGAAATAACTTCTATCTTTGCTTGCTAGTTGATCGCTCTATCGCTATGTCACGCTACCTACCACTTGTTATATCATGCCTCCCATATTGCAATGTCAAACCTCTAACCCACCTTCCTAGCAAACTGTTGTTTGGCTATGTTACCGCTTTTGCCCAGCCCCTCTTATAGCGTTGTTAGTTGCAGGTGAAGCTGAAGTTTGTTCCATGTTGGAACATGGATATGTCGGGATATCACCATATCTCTTATTTAATTAATGCATCTATATACTTGGTAAAGGGTGGAAGCCACGGCCTTATGCCTGGTGTTTTGTTCCACTCTTGCCGCCCTAGTTTCCGTCATACCGGTGTTATGTTACTTGATTTTGCGTTCCTTACACGGTTGGGTGTTATGGGAACCCCTTGACAGTTCGCTTTGAATAAAACTCCTCCAGCAAGGCCCAACCTTGGTTTTACCATTTGCCACCTAAGCCTTTTCCCTTGGACTCTGCAGACTCAAGGGTCATCTTTATTTTAACCCCCGGGCCAGTGCTCCTCCGAGTGTTGGTCCAAACTAGAGCACCGTGCGGGACCGTCCCTTGGCAACTTGGGTTATGTTGGTAGATGTAAGCTTAGCTTATCCAGTGTGCCCTGAGAATGAGATATGTGAAGCTCCTATCGGGATTTGTCGGCACATCCGGGCGGTCTTGCTGGTCCTGTTTTACCATTGTCGAAATGTCTTGTAACTGGGATTCCGAGTCTGATCGGGTTGTGCCGGGAGAAGGAATATCCTTCTCTGACTGTGAGAGCTTGTGATGGGCTAAGTTGGGACACCCCTGCAGGGTATAAACTATCGAAAGCCGTGCTCGCGGTTATGTGGCAGATGGGAATTTGTTAATATCCGGTTTTAGAGAACTTGACACTTGACTTAATTAAAATGCATCAACCGCATGTGTAGCCGTGATGGTCTCTTTTCGGCGGAGTCCGAGAAGTGAACACGGTCTCGTGTTATGCTTGAATGTAAGTAGTTTCAGGATCACTTCTTGATCATTTCTAGCTTCACGACCGCTGCATAGCTTCTCATCTTACTCTTATTTGCGTATGTTAGCCACCATATTTGCTTAGTGCTTGCTGCAGCTCGACCTCATTACCCTATCCTACCCATAAGCTTAAATAGACTTGATCTCGCGGGTGTGAGATTGCTGAGTACCTGTGACTCACAGATACTTCCAAACAGTTGCAGGTGCCAATGATACCTGTGCAGGTGATGCTACCGAACTCAAGTGGGAGTTCGACGAGGACCTTGGTCGTTACTATGTGTCGTTTCCTGATGATCAATAGTGGAGACCAGTTGGGACGATCGGGGATCTAGCATTTGGGGATTATCTTCCTTTTTACTCGGATTTGACCGTAGTCAGTCTATGAGTGTATTTGGTTGATGTATGAATTAATTGTGCATTGTGTGAAGTGGCGATTGTAAGCCAACTCTTTATCCCTTTCTTATTCAGTACATGAGATTGTGTGTATATTACCCCTCTTGCGACAAAACTACCATGCGGCTATGCCTCTAAGTCGTGCCCCGACACGTGGGAGATATAGCCGCATTGTGGGTGTGACAATTATGAGGAATCCTCTTCACAGCATCGCCATCTTTCCATCTTGATGATATGCATTTCGGGCATTCACTTAAGTTGGCACAATCCATCCAGAACAGAACATTATTATTCTTACAAACATGGATCCTATCATATCCAATTCCAACGGCATGAAGGAAATTCTTCATTTTACTGTAGGTGTGTGGCAGCTTAGACGCATGTGGGAAAGCTTTGTGGAAAGTAGCCAACATCGCATCGAATGATCTGTTGGTCATCCGCTCAGATGTCTTCACCTGAAGAAAGGTGACCATAGCTGAGAATACTGACAGCTTATTTCCTGGGGTGACAGCCACATTGCATTATTCCAACATGCGGGCCCACTATTTTTCTTCTGCAGGTGAAAGTTCACGAAATGCACGAGCATTTCGTAGCATTGTTTCAATGTTGGTCAAACTCACTGGCTCCACCACCACCACCACCACCACCTCCTCCTCTTCCACCAGAGCATCAGGCAGATCAAGATGGTGATCTGCTACTTCCACGTAGTCAGTAACATTGATGTTCATAACTTCACAATGATGAACCCACCCTAGTATATGTGATCGACATCCCATACAAGTGTAGATGATTTTGCACAGTTGACTAGGGTCTTGTAACTGAATTCATACAACTGCTACACGGGCAGAGTGATACGTCCCCAACGTATCTATAATTTTTTATTGTTCAATGCTATTATATTATCTGTTTTGGATGTTTAATGGGCTTTACTATGCACTTTTATATTATTTTTTGGACTAACCTATTAACCGAAGGCCCAGTGCAAATTGTTGTTTTTTCCTATTCTAGTGTTTCGCAGAAAAGGAATATCAAACGGAATCCAAACGGAACGAAACCTTCGCGAGGATCTTTTTTTGTAACAAATGCAATCCAGGAGACTTGGAGTGGACATCAAGGAAGCAGCAAGGAAGCCACGAGGCAGGAGGGCGCGCCCAGGGGGGCCAGGCGCACCCCCACCCTCTTGGGCCCCTCGCAGTTCCACCGACCTACTTCTTTCCCCTATATATACACTTATACCCTGAAACAATCGGGGGGAACAACGAAACACCTTTTCCACTGCCGCAACCTTCTGTACTCGTGAGATACCATCTTGGGGCCTTTTTCGGCGCTCCGCCGGAGGGGGATTCGATCACGGAGGGTTTCTACATCAACACCATAGCCTCTCCGATGATGTGTGAGTAGTTTACCACAGACCTTCGGGTCCATAGTTATTAGCTAGATGGCTTCTTCTCTCTCTTCGGATTTCAATACAAAGTTCTCCTCGATCTTCTTGGACATCTATTCGATGTAATTATTTTTGCGGTGTGTTTGTCGAGATCCGATGAATTGGATTTATGATCAAGATTATCTGTGAACAATATTTGATTCTTCTCTGAATTCTTATATGCATGATTTAATATCTTTGCAAGTCTCTTTGAATTATCAGTTTGGTTTGGCCTACTAGGTTGATCTTTCTTGCAACGGGAGAAGTGCATAGCTTTGGGTCCAATCTTGCGGTGTCCTTTGCCAATGACAACAGGGGCAACAAGGCACGTATTGTATTGTTGCCACCGAGGGTAAAAAGATGGGGTTTATATCATATTGCTTGAGTTTATCCCTCTACATCATGTCATCTTGCCTAATGTGTTACTCTGTTCTTATGAACTTAATACTCTAGATGCATGCTGGATAGTGGTCGATGTCTGGAGTAATAGTAGTAGATGCATAATTGTTTCGGTCTACATGTCACGGACATGATGCCTATGTTTATGATCATGCCTAGATATTCTCATAACTATGTGCTTTTCTATCAATTGCTCGACAGTAATTTGTTCACCCACCATAATATTTTCTATCTTGAGAGAAGACACCAGTGAAACCTATGGTCCTCGGGTCTATTTTACATCATATTAGTCTCTCATCAACTAGCTATCTCTGTCACCGTTTACTTTGCAATCTTTACTTTCCAATCTATACAACAAAAATACCAAAAATATTTATCTTATTATCTTTATCAGATCTCACTTTTGCAACTGGTCGTGAAGGGATTGACAACCCCTTTATCACGTTGGTTGCAAGGTTCTTGATTGTTTGTGGAGGTGCTAGGCGACTTGCGTGTAGTCTCCTACTGGATTGATACCTTGGTTCTCAAAAACTTAGGGAAATACTTACTCTACTTTGCTGCATCACCCTTTCCTCTTCAAGGGAAAACCAACGCATGCTCAAGAGGTAGCAAGAAGGATTTCTGGCACCGTTGCCGGGGAGATCTACGCTCAAGTCAAGAAATACCAAGTACCCATCAGAAACTCTTATCCCTCGCATTACATTATTTGCCATTTGCCTCTCGTTTTCGTCTCCCCACTTCACCTTTGCCGTTTTCTTCGCCCTTCTCCCGTTTGATCTCTTGTTTACTTGTGTTACCATGTACCTTCTTTTTGCTTGCATCTTCGCTTGCTAAAAGTTTATGGATCCTCATCCACTTGCTAATCTCTTTAAGAGATCCAATTATGATGAACCTATTGCTAGTGAGTTGAGTGCACTAGATTATCTTTATGAGGTTTTGCTTGAAATTCATGAATCTAAAAAGTGCGATGAATTACTTTATGAAGCGATTCATGATAGATCTTTGAATGAAAAGCATGATTGCAATGATTTTATTATAGACTCTATTGATGTAAATTGTGCTAATAATATGCAAAACCCTAGGCTTGGGGAAGCTAGTTTTGCTATGTCCTTGTAACACCCCGTATGTAACCTGCCATAATTGTATTCCAACTCTAGCCATTTCCGGCACTAAGTTATGATATTTCCTCGTTGTCGGGTTTTTTTTGTCTCCGTGTGTTTTGTCTTTGTCATGCATCTCATATCATGTCATCATGTGCATTGCATTTGCATATGTGTTCGTCTCATGCATCCGAGCATTTTCCCCGTTGTCCGTTTTGCATTCCAGCGCTCCTATGTCCTCCGGTGTCCCTTTCTACCTCTTTTTGTGTGCGAGTGTTAAACGTTTTCGGATTGGACCGAGACTTGTCATGCGGCCTTGGTTTACTACCGGTAGACCGCTTGTCAAGTTTCGTGTCTTTTGGACTTCGTTTGATGCCCCAATGGTTAACCGAGGACCAAAAAGGCCTCGTGTGTGTTGCAGGCCAACACCCCTCCAAAGTGGCCCAAAACCCACCTAAACCTCCTCCATCACCTAGGTCGTTCGATCGCGATTGCGTGGCCGCAAACCGCACCTCATTTGGAGCTTCCTAGCTCCCTCTACCTCTATAAATAGGTCCATCCCCGAAATTTTCGGGCAAACCCTAGCAAAATCGCCTCCTCGCGTGCCGGACAAAGTTCTCGCCGACGGACATGTCCATTTCGCCCCGCCGCCGCCACGTGTCGCTACATGGTTCGCCCGGCCGCCGCCCAACTTCACCGGCCCGGGAGCCCGCGACCGGCCCCCGCGGCCCACGTCGCCCGCCGCCACCGACCTCGCGCCCCGCGCCTCCCTCCTCGCCGCGTGCCGCCTCTCCTTCGCCGGCCGCCGTCGACCTCGCCTCACCGGCGGCCTCGCCGTCTCACTGGACCGCCGACCCCGCCGCCGTCGACCTCGCCAACCGCGCCGCCCCGACCGCCTGCGACCACTCCGGCCGCCGCCCTCCGCTCCGGTCGCCGGATCCAAGCCCGGCAAGTCCTCCTCCAGCGGCCAACTCCTTCTCCGGCGAGACCGCGCTGCTGACCTCGGTTCGCGCGCCGGTAGCTACAGTGCCGACGAGATCTGATCCAGATCCAAATATCTCGGTTGACTTTTCTCCACGAAATCCTAATCTTTTGTATACTTTGACATGCCGTAACTTCGTCACTGTTGCTCCGATTCGTGCGTGCAGCATATCAAAATGTTCGTCTCGACGAGTACATCATTTCATCTCATTGAATCATTTTCATTTGAGCTCATCTTGATGCCCGAAATGCTGTTGGAAGAGGGCTATGTGATGTTAGTTTCAGATCCGTATCAACATTTGCTCATTTGTCATTTTTTGCCATGATTAATGTGTGCATGCTATGATCCTGAGCTCTACATGTGTTTTGAATTATGCCATGCCATCTTTACAAGGGTGTATGCCATGTATTTTTGTGATCTTTGGGGTGACTAGCACAAGCATGCAAAGTAGCCTACTTAATGTTGCTGATTTCAGGGACATAGAAATATTCTAAGTCTTTGTCCTGCTGTAATTTTTATGCCATATGTTCATGTTGCTAGCTAGTGATCCGTGCCTCTTTTGAGCATGTTCAGTAAGGATGTTTTGTAGATATTGTGGTGCTCTATCCATCCATGTCTTTGTTTGCATTTATGGAGCACCCTAGGTTTAGTCAATCGAGCTCTACTTTTGCTATAAAATGTTCCTGGCAGATTGTTAACATGTTTAGCAATTTTGCCGAGCTTGTTGTTGTTAATCCGTGCATGCTATGATGTTTTTTTTGCCATGTCTAGCTTCTATGCCATGTATACTTGCTGGGTGTATGCTTTGTTTGTCATGTCTTGCCTCGTAGTGAGAGCATTGAGCTCGTAAACATGCCTACTTGTTATCTGTTTTGCCATGTTCCAGCTTTTCACTAAGTCTGAATCTGTTAACGATAATTGCTATGTTCACGTGGTTGCAATTGTATTTTCTGATCCCTTTTGGCTTATGGTCAGTAAGGGACTTTTGTTGTATGCTTTGAGTAGCTTCATTTCATGCCTTGCTTTGCGATGATATGTTCCTGTAGCATGTTGTTACCTTGCTCTAAACATTGCTTCTTGATGTTAAATTCCTGACATGCTGTTAATTTCACAAGGTCTGAAATTTGTAATCTTTTGCACTTTTGCCATGCTTGTTTGAACCTGCTATAGAGTGAATTAACCGTAGCTCAGTGTTCATCTTTTTTCAAGCATCTTGAGTGGATCCCTACCATGTATTTTGTTGCTATGCTGGAGTGATGTAGCATGTTGTTCTTGGTGCATTTAGATGGTCTCGTGTTGTTAATCATAGACCGGTGTCATATTTGTTTTGCTTGCCATTTCCAATCCGTGCATCCGATTCCGGCGATCTTTATGTCGATTTCGACCGAAATCAACTCACCTTTCCAGTGGCACTATTGGTTTTCAAAGTTGAGTCCAGGTTCAATCATTCCTTTCCAAATCATGCATATGCATCGCATATCGCATCCCGCATATCATACCATGTTTGCATCATGTTGTGTGTGCATTGCACGTGGTTGATTGTTCTCCCTTTTGCTTGTTGTTCTTATTTTGGGTAGAGCCGGGAGACGAGTACGTGATCGAGGAGCCCGTTGAGTACACTTACGAGGATCAAGTCAACTCTGAGAACTTTGCAGGCAAGATGACCATACCCTTGAAATCACTTCTATCTTTGCTTGCTAGATGCTCGCTCTTTTGCTATGCCTACGCTATGATACCTACCACTTGCTTTTCATGCCTCCCATATTGCCATGTCAAACCTCTAACCCACCTTGTCCTAGCAAACCATTGTTTGGTTATGTTACCGCTTTGCTCAGCCCATCTTATAGCGTTGCTAGTTGCAGGTGAAGATTGGAGTTTGTTCCTTGTTGGAACATGTTTATTGTTGGGATATCATTATTATATCTTGTCTATTTTAATGCACCTATATACTTGGTAAAGGGTGGAAGGCTCGGCCTTATGCCTGGTGTTTTGTTCCAATCTTGCTGCCCTAGTTTCCGTCATACCACTGTTATGTTCCTTGATTTAGCGTTCCTTACACGGTTGGGTTATAATGGGAACCCCTTGACAGTTCGCCTTGAATAAAACTCCTCCAGCAAGGCCCAACCTTGGTTTTACCATTCGCCACCTAGCCTCTGTTTCCCTTGGGTTTCCGGAGTCCAAGGGTCTTCTTTATTAAACCCCCCGGGCCAGTGCTCCTCTGAGTGTTGGTCCAAAATAGAGCCACTTGCAGCGCCACCTCGGGGAAACTTGAGGGTTGGTTTTAGTTGTACGTAGTGCTTATCCGCTGTGCCCTGAGAACGAGATATGTGCAGCTCCTATAGGGATTTGTCGGCACAACGTGTGGTCTTGCTGGACTTGTTTTACCATTGTTGAGATGTCTTGTAACCGGGATGCCGAGTCTGATCGAATTGTCTTGGGAGAAGGAATATCCTTCGTTGACCGTGAGAGCTTGTGATGGGCTAAGTTGGGACTCCCCTACAGGGATTTGATCTTTCGAAAGCCGTGCCCGCGGTTATGGGCAGATGGGAATTTGTTAATGTCCAGTTGTAGAAAACCTAAAGATTACCTTAAGTAAAATGAATCAACTGAGTGTGTGGCCATGATGGTCTCTTTTCGGCGGAGTCCAGGAAGAGAACAGGGTCTTGAGTTATGCTTGTCATAGGTTGTTCTAGGATCACTTCTTGATCATAGTTCATCGATCGTGCCTTTGCCTTCTCTTCTCGCTCTCATTTGCGTATGTTAGCCACTTTATATGCTAGTCGCTTGCTGCAGCTCCACCTCATATCTTTTACCCTTCCTATAAGCTTAAATAGTCTTGATCGCGAGGGTGTGAGATTGCTGAGTCCTCGTGACTCACAGATTCCTTCCAAAACCAGATGTAAGGACCGATGATACCGCTCCAGGTGATTCAACTGAGCTCAAGTGGGAGTTCAATGAGGACTCAGGACAATACTATGTGTCTTTCCTGGATGATCAGTAGTGGTGCCCAGTTGGGGCCATCGGGGACTATGTTGCATTTGGGGTTTATCTTCATTTTGGTTCCGTAGTCGGACCTTGAGTGTATTTGGATGAATGTAATGACTTATTTATGCTATTTGTGTGACGTGGTGAGTGTAAGCCAACTATGTATCTTTTCCCTTATTTATTACATGGGTTGTTGTGAAGATTACCTCCCTTGCGACATTGCTTTCAATGCGGTTATGCCTCTAAGTCCTGCTTCGACATGTGGGAGATATAGCCGCATCGAGGGCGTTACAAGTTGATAATCAGAGCCTTCCCCGACCTTAGGAGCCCCCTACTTGATCGAATCGCTGGCGTTGTTGAGTCTAGAAAAATGTTTTGAGTCATTTAGGAATTATATATATCGGAGAGTAGGACTTCTTTTTACTCCACAGTCCCTTCGTCGCTCTGGTGAGGCATCGTGATGTAGAGTTTTGACTCTTCTCTTCTCAAATTTCACTAAAAAAATTTTAGGATCACGCGGGTATCTTGGAATCGTTCTGATGGTTTTGTGACGAGAACATTGTTCTTGGTGCCTCCTGACATTTAGGGGTTGTGGCAGTGTCCCGGGCAGTTGAGCTCCGAGGTGTTGTCGTCACAATTTTATCGTTGCAATTCTGGAATACCTGAGTTTCGCCGACATCGAAAATCTTTTTTATGCAGTTGTTGGTGAGATAACCTCGACGCCACCCAGTACTGGGGCGGGGGTTCGGGAGTATTGCCATAACTTGTATAACGGATGCTTTTCGAAGGTTGAGGTAAATGATTTCCGAAGGTTTCTTGGTTATGTGTTGAAGGATGGATACAGCTGGATGTAGGATTTGCTAGCTTTGGGTGACGTATTATGCTTCCCCTGTATCCCCAACACCTGATTGCATAACCGGAAAGGTTTGGGAGTTTCATAGGTGGGAATTCATGTAGCTCTAGCATTTCTTCTGCGGATATTTGGTTTGTGATTGGGTAATCCTCACCAAGTATTTGTTCATGTCTATACCTTGTTGTTTTATTCTTCTACCTCTATCTAAGTGGCTTCTCAATTTATGGAAGTGTGACCATTTCAATTGGAATTCATTCGTTCATTTTGTTCGGATGTTAAGACTATATGTTGCAATTTCGATCCATTTGATTTAGCTGGAATATTTGTCTGTCAAGATGCTAACGGATTTCACCCTCTCCAGGATGGCTCCTCCAATGCGCACGACTCCGAATCCTGATCCGCCACGACCACCTCCACCTCCGGAGGCATGGCAAGCTGTGATGGCCGCTACCAATGCAAACACGCAGCTGATCATGCAACTCTTGCAAGAGCGCAACCAAGGCCATGGCAACAATCAGAATCAGTTTGCTACACTCAACCAGTTCCTCGCTAACCAGCCAAAGACCTTCAGCAACTATGTTGAAGCAACAGACGCTGATGATTGGCTCGTGGATATCCGCAAGCATTTCGAGTGCAGCAACGTCAGGCCTGAGGACTTTGTCAAGTTTGCCTCGTTCCAACTCAAAGAGCAAGCTGCAGAATGGTTTCAGCAATACGAAGATTCCAGAGGAGGCCGTGTGATTACGTGGGATGAATTCCATCAAGACTTCAAAGCTCATCACATTCCTCAGAGTGTTGTTGAGAGCAAGCGTGAGGAATTCCACAACCTGAAGCAAGGTAGCTTGTCTGTTTACCAGTATAAATCATGTTCCAGAAGCTCACTCGTTTCGCCAAGCAGGACGTCCCCGACGAGAAGAGCATGATTTAGCATTTCAGGGGTGGCCTCAGAGAAGATCTCCAACTTGCTCTCATGCTTTTTGAGCCTCAGAAGTACGATGAGTTTTACAACATGGCACTGAAACAAGAGACTGCTCAACTCAAGTGCGATGCTTCCAAGAAGTGAGTCAGAGATGCAACTCCTTCTTCCTCAACTCAAGTGGCTTCTAAGCAGCAAAAGTATTGGCTGCCTCCTCCATTCCATGAGCCTTATCAGCAGAAGAGCAAAGGTGGCAACGGATCTTCCCACCCACCCATCCCAGGCTTTCAGAACAAGACTTCGTCTCAAGCTCCAAGATCAAGTGCTCCGTATCACCGTCCGCTCTCGGAGGTCACGTGCAACAAGTGTCAGCAGAAGGGTCACTATGCCAACAAATGCTTCAATCAGAGGTGTCTTCCTCCTCCTCCTCCTCCGGTGAGATCTGCAAGCACCGCAGTGGTCAAGCACAATCCCAAGCACGCCAAGGTCAACTTGTTGAACACAGCTCAGGCAGAGGAGTCATCAGATGTCATCATGGGTAACCTTCCTGTTAACGATGTTCCTGCAAAAGTTCTTTTTGACACTGGTGCATCACTTTCTTTTATTTCAAGACCATTTGTTGCCAAGCATGAGTTTGTGACCGAAAAGATTCCTTTCCCGTTGAAAATTGTGTCCCCGGGCAAGCAAATGACATCTAACGTTTGCGTCCCGGATGTTACTATCACGTTGGGCGACTATAAGTTTCTATCCTCCCCAGTGGTCCTTGGTAACTTGGATATTGATTTTATTCTCGGAATGGATTGGCTTTCTAAGCACAAGGCTCACCTTGATTGTGCTGCCAGGTAGATTCAATTGACACATTCGTTTGAGGATGTAATCGTATTTGCTGCTCGTGATGATACCATCCGTCTGTTTTCTCTCAATGAGAAGGGTGAGATGGATGCCATCTCTCAGATTCCAGTCGTTTGCGAATATCAAGATGTCTTTCCAGAAGAGCTTCCAGGAATGCCTCCGCACCGGCCAGTTGAATTTGTCATCGATCTTGAGCTTGGCACATAACCTATTTGCAAACGTCCTTACAAGCTTGGACCTGAAGAGTTGAAGGAGCTGAAGAAGCAACTCGATATTCAAGAGCATATGGGTCTCATCCGACCAAGTTCTTCTCCATGGGGTTGTGGCGTTCTTTTCATCAAGAAGAAGGATGGAACGGACCGACTTTGTGTCGACTATCGTCCATTGAACAAGAAGACCATAAAGAACAAGTACCCACTTCCCAACATCAACGAGCTGTTTGAACAACTCAAAGGTGCTCAAGTATTCTCCAAGCTTGATCTCTGTATGGGCTATCATCAGATTCACATTCATGAAGAAGATATCCCCAAGATAGCATTCAAAACAAGCTATGGTTCATATGAATACACTGTCATGTCTTTCGGCCTCGTCAACGCTCCTCCGACATTCTCTGCATGATGAACTTCATCTTCAACGCCTACACAAATGACTTCGTCTTGGTCTACCTCGATGACATTTTGGTATTTTCCAAGAACAAGGAGGATCATGCCAAGCACTTGCGTTTGGTGCTCGATAAACTCAGAGAACATCAGTTCTATGCGAAGTTTTCAAAGTGCGAGTTTTGGCTCGATGAGGTTCTCTACCTTGGGCATATCATTTCCGCCAAGGGCATAGCGGTTAATCCTGAGTAGGTGTCTCCAATTGTGAATTGGGAACCACCTCAGAATGTGAAGCAACTCCGCAGCTTCCTTGGGCTCGCAAGCTATTGTCGAAGGTTTGTTGAGAACTTCTCAAAGATCGCGAAGCCTCTTTCCAACCTTCTCCAGAAGCATGTGAAGTACGTCTGGTCGCCTGAATGTGACATCGCTTTCAACACCCTGAAAGAGAAGTTAGTCACTGCTCCAGTTCTGACTCCTCCTGATGAATCCAAACCGTTTGAGGTCTTCTGTGATGCTTCCCTTCAAGGTCTTGGTGCAGTGTTGATGCAAGAGAAGAAAGTTGTGGCCTATACGTCTCACCAGTTGAAGCCCAACAAAAAGAACTACCCCACTCATGACCTCGAGTTGGCGGCAGTTGTCCATGCTCTTTTAACTTGGAGACACCTCTTATTGGGAAGAAAAGTGGACATCTTCATTGATCATAAGAGTCTCAAGTACATCTTCACTCAGCCAAACCTCAATCTCAGGCAAACTCATTGGGTCGAAATGATTCAAGAGTATAATCCGATATCGAATATACTCCATGCATTGAGCAGGAAGGCTTACTGCAACAGTCTGATTCTCAAGCCTTACCAACCCGAGCTTTGTGAAGCTTTCCACAAACTCAACCTTCAAGTTGTTCCTCAAGGTTTCCTCGCCAACCTCCATGTCTCTCCTACTTTGGAAGATCAGATTCGTGAGGCTCAACTTCTTGATGCTATGGTGAAGAAGGTGAAGATTGAGATTGCCAAGAGTCAACCCAAGTACAAGTGCTATCGTCTTGATGACAAGGATACTCTATTCTTCGAGGATCACATTGTTGTTCCTAAAGGTGACCTTCGTAAAGTCATTATGAACGAGGCTCACAATTCACTCCTCTCTATTCACCCTGGAAGTACAAAGATGTACCAGGACCTCAAGCAGTCATATTGGTGGACTCGAATGAAGCGTGAGATTGCTCAGTTCGTGAACGAATGTGATGTCTGCAGAAGAGTGAAAGCAGAACACCAACGACCAGCTGGTCTCCTCCAACCTCTTGCCATTCCATAATGGAAGTTTGACCATATTGAGATGGACTTCGTGACTGGATTTCCAAAGTCCAAGCATGGCAATGATGCTATCTTCGTTGTCATCGACAAACTCACTAAAGTGGCTCATTTTCTTCCTATCAAAGAATCTACCACAATAGCTCAATTGGCAGAGCTATATACCTCCAAGATTGTCTCTCTGCACGGCATTCCGCAATTGATATCTTCAGATCGTGGCAGCATCTTCACCTCCAAGTTTTGGGATTCTTTTCAGAAGGCCATGGGCACCAACATTCGCTTCAGCACAACTTTTCATCCTCAAACCAGTGGCCAAGTCGAGCGAGTCAATCAAATTCTTGAAGATATGCTCAGGGCTTGCGTCATCTCTTTCGGTATGAAGTGGGAAGATTGTCTTCCATATGCCGAGTTCTCCTACAGCAACAGCTTCCAAGCGAGTTCGGGCAAGGCCCTATTCGAGATTCTCTATGGCAGGAAGTGTCGTACTCCTCTTAACTGGTCTGATACTGGTGAACGTCAACTTCTTGGCAATGACTTGATCACAGAGGCAGAAGAAATGTGCAAAGTCATTCGTGATAATCTCAAAGCCGTGCAATCGCGTCAGAAGAGTTACTATGATAGCAAGCATCGTGACTTGGCTTTCGAGATCGGAGACCATGTCTACCTCCGCGTCTCTCCAATGAAAGGTACTCGTCGCTTCGGTATCAAAGGGAAGCTTGCCCCTAGATACGTGGGTCCTTTCAAGATCATCAGCAAGAGAGGCGATCTCGCCTATCAACTTGAGCTTCCCTCCAACTTTGCAAACGTGCACGACGTCTTTCACGTGTCTCTACTCCGCAAGTGTTTCAAGACTCCCGACCGCACCATCAACTTTGAAGAGATTGATCTCCAAGAAGACCTTTCTTATCGTGAGCACCCAGTTGCTATTCTTGAAGAAACTGAGCGCAAGACTCGCAACAAGTCTATCAAATTCCTGAAAGTCAAGTGGTCACATCATTCCGACCGTGAAGCCACCTGGGAACGCGAGGATCACCTCCCTTCTAAGTACCCGGAGTTTTTCCAGTCGTAGATCTCGGGACGAGATCCTTCCGTAGTGGTGGAGTGTTGTAACACCCCGTATGTAACCTGCCATAATTGTATTCCAACTCTTGCCGTTTCCGGCACTAAGTTATGATATTTCCTCGTTGTCGGGTTTTTTTGTCTCCGTGTGTTTTGTCTTTGTCATGCATCTCATATCATGTCATCATGTGCATTGCATTTTCATACGTGTTCGTCTCATGCATCCGAGCATTTTCCCGGTGTCCGTTTTGCATTCCGGCGCTCGTATGTCCTCCGGTGTCCCTTTCTACCTCTTTTCGTGTGTGGGTGTTAAACGTTTTCGGATTGGACCGAGAATTGTCATGCGGCCTTGGTTTACTACCGGTAGACCGCCTGTCAAGTTTCGTGTCTTTTGGACTTCGTTTGATACCCCAACGGTTAACCGAGGGACCGAAAAGGCCTCGTGTGTGTTGCAGCCCAACACCCCTCCAAAGTGGCCCAAAACCCACCAAAACCTCCTCCATCACCTAGGCCGTTCGATCACGATCGCATGGCCGCAAACCGCACCTCATTTGGAGCTTCCTAGCTCCCTCTACCTCTATAAATAGGTCCATCCCCGAAATTTTCGGGCAAACCCTGGCAAAATCGCCTCCTCGCGCGCCGGACAAAGTTCTCGCCGACGGATGTGTCCATTTTGCCCCACCGCCGCCACGTGTTGCTACATGGTTCGCCCGGCCGCCGCCCCACTTCGCCGGCCCGGGAGCCCGCGACCGGCCCCCGTGGCCCACGTCGCCCGCCGCCACCGACAGCGCGCCCCGCGCCTCCCTCCTTGCCGCGTGCCGCCTCTCCTTCACCGGCCGCCGGCGACCTCGCCGTCTCACCAGACCGCCGACCCCGCCGCTGTCGACCTCGCCAACTGCGCCGCCCCGACCGCCTGCGACCACTCCGGCCGCCGCCCTCCGCTCCAGTCGCCGGATCCAAGCCCGGCAAGTCCTCCTCCGGTGGCCAACTCCTTCTCCGGCGAGTCCGCGCCGCCGACCTTGGTTCGCGCGCCAGTAGCTACAATGCTGGCGAGATCCGTTCCAGATCCAAATATCTCGGCTGACTTTTCTCCATGAAACCCTAATCTTTTGCATAATTTGACATGCCATAACTTCGTCAGCGTTGCTCCGATTCGTGCGTGCAGCATATCGAAATGTTCGTCTCGACGAGTAAATCATTTCATCTCATTGCATCATTTTCATTTGAGCTCATCTTGATGCCCGAAATGCTGTTGGAAGAGGGCTATGTGATGTTAGTTTCAGATCCGTATCAGCATTTGCTCATTTGTCATTTTTGCCATGATTAATGTGTGCATGCTATGATCCTGAGCTCTACATGTGTTTTGAAGTATGCCATGCCATCTTTACACAGGTGTATGCCATGTATTTTTGTGATCTCTATGGTGACTAGCACTAGCATGCAAAGTAGCCTACTTAATGTTGCTGATTTCAGGGACTTAGAAATATTCTAAGTCTTTGTCCTGCTATAATTTTTATGCCATATGTTCATGTTGCTACCTAGTGACCCGTGCCTCTTTTGAGCATGTTCAGTAAGGATGTTTTGTAGATATTGTGGTTCTCTATCCATCCATGTATTTGTTTGCATTTATGGAGCACCCTAGCTTGAGTCAATCGAGCTCTACTTTTGCTACAAAATGTTCCTGGCAGATTGTTAACATGTTTAGCAATTTTGCCGAGCTTGTTGTTGTTGATCCATGCATGCTATGATGTTGTTCTTGCCATGTCTACCTTCTATGCCATGTCTACTTGCTGGGTGTATGCTTAGTTTGTCATGTCTTGCCTCGTAGTGAGAGCATTGAGCTCGTAAACATGCCTACTTGTTATCTGTTTTGCCATGTTCCAGTTTTTGACAGTCTGAATCTGTTAACGATAATTGCTATGTTCACGTGGTTGCAATTGTATTTTCTGATCCCTTTTGGCTTATGGTCAGTAAGGGACTTTTGTTTTATGCTTTGAGTAGCTTCATGTCATGCCTTGCTTTGCCATGATATGTTCCTATAGCATGTTGTTACCTTGCTCTAAACATTGCTTCCTGATGTTAAATTCCTGACATGCTGTTAATTTCACAAGGTCTGAAATTTGTAATCTTTTGCACTTTTGCTATGCTTGTTTGAACCCGCTATAGAGTGAATTAACCGTAGCTCAGTGTTCATCTTTTTTCAAGCATCTTGAGTGGATCCCTGCCATGTATTTTGTTGCTATGCTGGAGTGATGTAGCATGTTGTTCTTGGTGCATTTCGATGGTCTCGTGCTGTTAATCACAGACCGGTGTCATATTTGTTTTGCTTGCCATTTCCAATCCGTGCATCCGATTCCGGCGATCTTTATATCGATTTCGACCGAAATCAGCTCACCTTTCCAGTGGCACTATTAGTTTTCCAAGTTGAGTCCAGGTTCAATCATTCCTTTCCAAATCATGCATATGCATCGCATATCGCATCCCGCATATCATACCATGTTTGCATCATGTTGTGTGTGCATTGCACATGGTTGATTGTTCTCCCTTTTGCTTGTTGTTCTTGTTTTGGGTAGAGCGGGAGATGAGTACGTGATCAAGGAGCCCGTTGAGTACGCTTACGAGGATCAAGTCAACTCTGAGAACTTTGCAGGCAAGATGACCATACCCTCGGAATCACTTCTATCTTTGCTTGCTAGATGCTCGCTCTTTTGCTATGCCTATGATACAATACCTACCACTTGCTTTTCATGCCTCCCATATTGCCATGTCAAACCTCTAACCCACCTTGTCCTAGCAAACCATTGTTTGGCTATGTTACCGCTTTGCTCAGCCCCTCTTATAGCGTTGCTAGTTGCAGGAGAAGATTGGAGTTTGTTCCTTGTTGGAACATGTTTATTGTTGGGATATAATTATTATATCTTGTCTATTTTAATGCACCTATATACTAGGTAAAGGGTGGAAGGCTCGGTCTTATGCCTGGTGTTTTGTTCCACTCTTGCCACCCTAGTTTCCGTCATACCGGTGTTATGTTCCTTGATTTTGCGTTCCTTACACGGTTGGGTTATAATGGGAACCCCTTGACAGTTCGCCTTGAATAAAACTCCTCCAGCAAGGCCCAACCTTGGTTTTACCATTCACCACCTAGCCTCTTTTTCTCTTGGGTTTCCGGAGCCCAAGGGTCATCTTTATTAAACCCCCCGGGCCAGTGCTCCTCTGAGTGTTGGTCCAAAACAGATCCACTTGCAGCGCCACCTCGGGGAAACTTGAGGGTTGGTTTTAGTTGTACGTAGTGTTCATCCGCTGTGCCCTGAGAACGAGATATGTGCAGCTCCTATCGGGATTTGTCGGCACAGCAGGTGGTCTTGCTGGACTTGTTTTACCATTGTCGAGATGTCTTGTAACCGGGATGCCGAGTCTGATCGGATTGTCTTGGGAGAAGGAATATCCTTCATTGACCATGAGAGCTTCTGATGGGTTAAGTTCGGACTCCCCTACACAGATTTGATCTTTCGAAAGCCGTGCCTGCGGTTATGGGCAGATGGGAATTTGTTAATGTCCGGTTGTAGAAAACCTAAAGATTACCTTAACTAAAATGAATCAACTGAGTGTGTGGCCGTGATGGTCTCTTTTCGGCGGAGTCCGGGAAGAGAACACGGTCTCGAGTTATGCTTGTCGTAGGTTGTTCTAGGATCACTTCTTGATCATAGTTCATTGACCGTGCCTTTGCCTTCTCTTCTCGCTCTCATTTGCGTATGTTAGCCACCTTATATGCTAGTCACTTGCTGCAGCTCCACCTCATACCTTTTACCCTTCCTATAAGCTTAAATAGTATTGATCGCGAGGGTATGAGATTGCTGAGTCCCCGTGACTCACAGATTCCTTCCAAAACCAGATGCAAGGATTGATGATACCACTCCAGGTGATTCAACTGAGCTCAAGTGGGAGTTCGATGAGGACTCGGGATGATACTACGTGTCTTTCCCGGATGATTAGTAGTGGTGCCCAGTTGGGGTGATCGGGGACTATGTTGCATTTGGGGTTTATCTTCATTTTGGTTCCGTAGCCGGACCTTGAGTGTATTTGGATGAATCAAATGACTTATTTATGCTATTTGTGTGACGTGGCGAGTGTAAGCGAACTATGTATCTTTTCCCTTATTTATTACATGGGTTGTAGTGAAGATTACCTCACTTGCGACATTGCTTTCAATGCGGTTATGCCTCTAAGTCGTGCTTTGAGACGTGGGAGATATAGCCGCATCGAGGGCATTACAGTCCTCTACTTGTTGCAATGATCATGATTGGGGTGATTCTTCTTATGATCTTGAAAATTTATTTAAGCCCCATGATGAATATGAGATTGATAATAATGTTTGCAATAATATTGAAAGTGGGTTTGGAAGAGTGTTGACTTTAGATCCCACATATTTGGATAATGTTCAATCTTATGAAGTTTTTGATAAAAGTGGGTTTCGAGAGGTCATGACTTTAGTTAATGTTAATCCCACTATTTTGGAAGAGTGTCAACTTTGCATGCATGTGGATCGTGTTGAGAATATTTTATGTGATAGCTTTTTTGTTGAATTTGCTTATGATCCCACATGTAATTATTATGAGAGAGGAAAATATGATTGTAGAAATTTTCATGTTAATAAATTACCTCTCGTTGTGTTGAGATTTCTATTGTTTCTTTCCGCTTCCTTGCATATGCTAGTTTCTGCTTGCTATGATAATTTGTTTGCCTATAAGATGCCTATGCATAGTAAGTGTGTTAGACTTAGATGTGTTTGTCAATTGTTTCATGATGCTCTCTTTGTGATTCAATTCTTGTCTTTCATGTGAGCATCATTGAAATTATCAATGCCTAGCTAGGGGCGTTAAACGATAGCGCTTGTTGGGAGGAAACCCAACTTTATTTTTGTTTCTTATTTTTTGTTCCTGTTTAGTAATAAATAATTCATCATGCTACTGCTATGATAGTTTTTTTGTGTTTTAATTAGTGTTTGTGCCAAGTAAAGCCTTTAATATCGTCTTGGATGATAGTTGTTTGATCTTGCTGTAAAAAAACAGAAAGTATGCGCTCACGAGAATAATTTTCATTTTTCACCAGAGAGCGACAAAATACCAATTACAAATGCAGCAGATCAATATACAAATTATTTAGACTTCCTAATTTCTCAGGATTTTTGGAGTTACAGAAGTATTCGAAACCTACAGATTACTACAGACTGTTCTGTTTTTGACAAATTCTGTTTTTCGTGTGTTGTTTGCTTATTTTGATGAATCTATGGCTAGTATCGGGGGGTATGAACCATAGAGAAGTTGGAATATAGTAGGTTTAACACCAATTTAAATAAATAATGAGTTCATTACAGTACTTTAAGGTGGTGATTTGTTTTCTTATACTAACGGAGCTCATGAGATTTTCTGTTGAGTTTTGTGTTGTGAAGTTTTCAAGTATTTGGGTAAAGATTTGATGGATTATGGAATAAGGAGTGGCAAGAGCCTAAGCTTGGGGATGCCCAAGGCACCCCAAGGTAAAATTCAAGGACAACCAAAAGCCTAAGCTTGGGGAGGCCCCGGAAGGCGTCCCCTCTTTCGTCTTCGTCCATCGGTAACTTTACTTGAGGCTATATTTTTATTCACCACATGATATGTGTTTTGCTTGGAGCGTCTTGTATGATTTGAGTCTTTGCTTTTTAGTTTACTACAATCATCCTTTCTGTACACACCTTTTGGAGAGACACACATGAATTGGAATTTATTAGAATACTCTTTGCGCTTCACTTATATCTTTTGAGCTAGATAATTTTGCTCTAGTGCTTCACTTATATCTTTTAGAGCACGGTGGTTGTTTTATTTTATAGAAATTATTGATCTATCATGCTTCACTTATATTATTTTGATAGTCATTTAGAATAGGATGGTAATTTGCTTTGGCTATAAAATTAGTCTTAATATGATAGGCATCCAAGATGGGTATAATAAAAACATTCATATAGAGTGCGTTGAATACTATGAGAAGTTTGATACTTGATGATTGTTTTGAGATATGAAGATGGTAATATTAGAGTCATACTAGTTGAGTAGTTGTGAATTTGAGAAATACTTTTGTTAGAGTTTGCAAGTTCCATAGCATGCACGTATGGTAAACGTTGTGTGACAAATTTGAAGCATGAGGCGTTTCTTTGATTGTCCTCCTTATGAGTGGCGGTCGGGGACAAGCGTTGGTCTTTTCCTACCAATCTACCCCCCTAGGAGCATGCATGTAATGCTTGGTTTTTGATGACTTGTAGATTTTTGCAATAAGTAAGTGAGTTCTTTATGACTAATGTTGAGTCCATCGATTATATGCACTGTCACCTTCCCATCGTTGCTAGCCTCTTCGGTACCATGCATTGCCCTTTCTCACCTTGAGAGTTGGTGCAGACTTCGCCGGTGCATCCAACCCCCGTGATATGATACGCTCTATCACACATAAACCTCCTTATATCTTCCTCAAAACAGCCACCATACCTACCTATTATGGCATTTCCATATCCATTCCGAGATATATTGCCATGCAACTTTCCACCGTTACGTTTATTATGACACGCTTCCTCATTGTCATATTGCCTTGCATGATCATGTAGTCGACACCATATTTGTGGTAAAGCCACCATGCATAATTTCATACATGTTACTCTTGATTCATTGCCCATCCCGGTACACCGCCGCAGGCATTCATATAGAGTCATACTTTGTTCTAGTATCGAGTTGTAATCTTTGAGTTGTAAATAAATTAGAAGTGTGATGATCATCATTAATAGAGCATTTTCCCAAAAAAGGGGGAAGGCCAAATGAAAAAAAAGAAAGGCCAAATAAAAAAAAGGATAATGCTACTATCCTTTTTCCACACTTGTGCTTCAAAGAAGCACCATGATCTTCATGATAGAGAGTCTCTTATATTGTCACTTTGATATACTAGTGGGAATTTTTCATTATGGAACTTGGCTTGTATATTACAACAATGGGCTTCCTCAAATGCCCTAGGTCTTCGTGAGCAAGCAAGTTGGATGCACACCCACTTAGTTTCTTTTGTTGAGCTTTCATACATTTATAGCTTTAGTGCATTCGTTGCATGGCAATCCCTACTCCTCGCATTGACATCAATTTATGGGCATCTCCATAGCCCGTTGATTAGCCGCGTCAATGTGAGACTTTCACTTTTTTTTCTTCTCCACAGAACCCCCATCATTATATTCTATTCCACCCATAGTGCTATGTCCATGGCTCACCCTCATGTATTGCATGAAAGTTGAAAAAAGTTTGAGATTACTAAAGTATGAAACAGTTGCTTGGCTTGTCATCGGGGTTGTGCATAATGAGAGCATTTTTGTGTGACAAAAATGAAGCATAGCCAAACTATATGATTTTTAGGGATAAGATTTCTCTGGCCATGCTATTTTGCGAAGACATAATTGCTTAGTTAGTATGCTTGAAGTATTATTATTTTTATGTCAATATTAAACTTTTTTCTTGAATCTTTTTGATCTGAACATTCACGCCACAATAAAGAAAATTACACTGAAAATTATGTTAGGTAGCATTCAACATCAAAAATTCTTTTTTTATCATTTACCTACTCGAGGGCAAGCAGGAATTAAGCTTGGGGATGCTTGATACGTCTCCAAGTATTTGTAATTTTTGATTGTTCCATGCTATTACATTACCAGTTTTGGATGTTTAATGGGCTTTACTATGCACTTCTATATTATTTTTGGGACTAACCTATTAACAGAAGGCCCAGTGCAAATTGCTATATTTTTTGCCTATTTTAGTGTTTCGCAGAAAAGGAATATCAAACTGAATCTAAACGGAACGAAACCTTCGCGAGGATCTTTTTTTGGAACAAATGCAATCTAGGAGAATTGGAGTGGACGTCAAGGAAGCAGCGAGGAAGCCACAAGGCAGGAGGTTGCGCCCAGGGGGCCAGGCGCGCCCCCACCCTCATGCCCCCTCGCAGCTCCACTGACCTACTTCTTTCGCCTATATATACTCGTATACCCTGAAACCATCAGGGGGAGCCACGAAACACCTTTTACACCACCACAACCTTCTGTACCCATGAGATCCCATCTTGGGGCCTTTTCCGGCGCTTCGCTGGAGGGGGATTCGATCACGAAGGGCTTCTACATAAACACCATAGCCTCTTCGACGATGTGTGAGTAGTTTACCCTAGACCTTCGGGTCCATCGTTATTAGCTAGATGGCTTCTTCTCTCTCTTTGGATTTCAATACAAAGTTCTCCTCGATCTTCTTGGAGATCTATTCGATGTAATTCTTTTTGCGGTGTGTTTGTCGAGATCCGATGAATTGTGGATTTATGATCAAGATTACCTATGAACAATATTTGATTCTTATCTGAATTCTTATATGCATGATTTAATATCTTCGCAAGTCTCTTCAAATTATCAGTTTGGTTTGACCTACTAGGTTGATCTTTCTTGCAATGGTAGAAGTGCTTAGCTTTGGGTTCAATCTTGCGGTGTCCTTTCCCAGTGACAGCAGGGGCAGCAAGGCACGTATTGTATTGTTTCCATCAAGGGTAAAAAGATGGGGTTTATATCATATTTCTTGAGTTTCTCCCTCTACATCATGTCATCTTGCCTAATGCATTACTCTGTTCTTATGAACTTAATACTCTAGATGCATGCTGGATAGCGGTAGATGTGTGGAGTAATAGTAGTAGATGCAGAATCGTTTCGGTCTACTTGTCATGGACGTGATGCCTAGGTTTATGATCATGCCAAGATATTCTTATAACTATGCACTTTTCTATCAATTGCTCAAAGGTAATTTGTTCACCCATTGTAATATTTACTATCTTGAGAGAAGACACTAGTGAAACCTATGGCCCCCGGGTCTATTTTACATTATATTAGTCTCCCGTCAACTAGCTATCTATGTCGCTGTTTACTTTGCAATCTTTACTTTCCAATCTATACAACAAAAATACCAAAAATATTTATCTTATTATCTTTATCAGATCTCTCTTTTGCAACTGGCCATGAAGGGATTGACAACCCCTTTATCGCGTTGGTTGCAAGGTTCTTGATTGTTTGTGCAGGTACTAGGCGACTTGAGTGTAGTCTCCTACTGGATTGATACCTTGGTTCCCCAAAACTGAGGGAAATACTTACGCTACTTTGCTGCATCAGCCTTTCCTCTTCAAGGGAAAACCAATGCATGCTCAAGAGGTAGCACAGAGCACATCTAATTTCGGACCACCGTACTCAGCTCTGATAAAGTTCATGAAGTTTTCAACCCCTCGACATATGCAGCGAAGAATCTTCGAGCAGAAGTTATCCAAGTCCCGTCCATCTGTTAGATATACAAATTAGTTCTTGTACATGATATTACAGGAAAAACATATATGCTTTTTATGAAGTCCAGAAAAAAATACCTAGATCGATGTCTAAAGCTATGGCAGGATATTTGGATGAGCAGATCTAAGTAATGAAATATATATAAAGCTAATTCAACAAATAGATTTGAGTGGCAAATTATGGCAGGTTGTTTCAACAGTCAATGAGGCCGATCACACAGCCATCGAACTATGGAAGGCCATCGCAGCAACAAAGATCGAGTATAAAACGGTGTAGAGCTATTTCACCTAATAGATTGGCTACTAGACCATGGCAATCTACATCACAATAAATATATGGCAGGATATTTTAGCAACTAATTGGGCTTGGCATGCCATCTCAGCTAAGCAGATTGAGTGCAGAACAGGGAAAGGAAGCTTCTTAAGCAGAGCATATTGACTATAAACTACTTCGGCAAATGGTGAGATTAACATCGTCTATCAGCTAAAATTCAGTGCTACACCGACGTGCATGGGGCCTCAGTCTAGAATGCGCGTACCATGGGAGAAGCTGACCACCATGCGTCTCCACACGAATGTCGCCAGCGGTGGCGGTGCTGACCGCCGTGCGCCTCCACAAGAACGTCGCCAGCGGTGGTGGCGCGGCTAGAGGATGGCAGTCTACGAGAGCGTACTGTGGGAGCGAGAGGATCGCTGTGCGTCCCCTTGACAAACTGCGGCGCCGACGTATCAGCGAATGGCGTGGAGGGGGACAGGGGGGTGGGGAAATATTATTGGCTAGTTGGCCGAAGGGCGGTTGAATTTGGGATTTGGGGGGGAATTTTTTTGGGGGGGGGGTTTGCGCGGTGGGCGGGGGGAGTTTGGCACATGGTCGGTTTCTCTAAGTACTGTCCCACGTGTCAGTGAAGAGGCAAGCCGAAGCGTTCCGTTTGCGTGAGCCGTGTGCAGGACCGAACATGTGTGGGGTGCAATGCAACCGTGACAGGGGTGCTGTGAGTGTAGCCCCTTTTTCCTTTTAAACTAGGTGCTTCGCCCCCTCAAAAAAAACTTGGTGCTTCGCGCGATCCATCGATACTACTACTAGTAATCCGGTAATCGTGACTAAAATGTCGCGGCCGGGTCTTTTCCCGCGCGATATGCTGGGAGGTTGGCTTAGTTGGTTTTTTTTGGACGAATAATGCTACACCTACGTAATCCCAGTTACGTAATTAACGTAATGTGAAACGTGTGAGCTGTTGATTGTAGATTGGGGGGAGGGAGGGGCCCACCACCATGAAAATCAGGGAGGAGAGAGAGAGGCAACTTACGTTAACCCTTTTGTAGGTTCCCGTAGATGTAGAAAGATGTGAAATGCGTGAATGTGTAGTGAACGTACTATTGAAGTGCCTAAGATAAATTGTGTATGTAGACCCTATGTGTTTATTTACTTCGCATGTTAGCTTTGTCTCAGTTCAATAAAAAGTAGAGTTGGTGATGATGGTGTGCCTACCATCCTGCAATATAGGCCGTCCGATCTATATCTAACGGATAGGAAGGAAACTATGAAAATTTAACCGCACTCCTCTCCACATTTGCAGATAAGGCCTTCCCTCGTTCATCCTTTTCTCCTACAAGTTCTTGATGTTCCGTGCAACGCACAGGCATCTTGCTAATACTCCTACAATATACTATATTATTGTGAAAGTTCATATACACCGCCCGAGATTAATGCAAACACGGCAAGTTTTCATTACATTTCGAACTTTTATAGGACAGAAAAAGAAAAGAAACCCGACCCTAAACCTATTCTACGGCGGCGACCGACGTCCTCCATCTGCGATCTCCATGTACGGGGGCGTGGTTCAAGACGAAGGTGCGGTCTCCGGCGAGGAAGATAGAACACGAGAGACGGACCGGCCAGTTGGCACACCATGCCCTGCCGCCTCCCATGCCCTACTCATCCTCGGAGGAGTCCCCAACCTCAGCGGTGTCGGACGTTGGATGGCGGCAAGTAGGACACGTGGCTGACGGTGCTCCCGTCGTCGACCTCCATCGTGGCCACCGCTTGTGTGGTTGCGTCTGTGTCCGTCTATGCCCCTATTGCGTCGCGAGTAGTTACTTGAGCGATGGCGGCGACCTCGAGCTTCATCCCCGAAGACAAAGCTCTCCCGTAGAGCGTTCGCGCTCGTGGTCACAGTGAATGTGGTGCCAGGTAGCAGGATGATGCACTATAGTGTGGAGGTTAGCTGGGCACTACCGCTTTAAGTAGCGCATTCTGGTGAGGCCAAAGCGTCAGGGCGTGTCATTAAGTCGCCGGAGTTTATTCCTCAGGCACCGAGCCTCTTAAGGATGGCATACGGACGGCGGCATGAATGCGGGCAGCTGGCGCCGGCTGGGAACGCACCGCACGGCGGCGCGAGGGACCAGGGTTTTTGATGTGCCAAGGTAGTCACCTGTGGTTGTGGCAACGTTGGAGATGCCCTTTGCTCACATGCGACCCCACATGTCATTGAAAAAGCAAGATGACCCAGCATGGTCTCAGGTCCTGGGGATGCAGTTGGTCGCGCTACACCACTCCACGGACGCGGCGCAGTGCGCGCGCACTTCGGCACCCCGTGCATCCTCGACGAGCCGGGTGTTGATCTGCTGGTCGTACCACAGTGCTAATGCCACCCTCGGCACACTGAAACCGACCGTGTCCAGCGATGATGAGCGTGTCACTCACCGCGGTCGCCTTCTCCAGAGGCGGTGCTGGAGCTGCGCCACGTTGCTGGCACCCATGACCCACATGAACGGTTGCCGGTGGCAAGGAGGTCGTGGGCCAGCTCCGCCATTGGACTAGCCTATGCCACGCCATCCCAACAGGTGTGCCCATCATGTCGGTTTCCCCATTTTCCCGGCCATATTTGAGCGTGAGTTCTCCAAGGTGGGCATTAGGCGCAGAACAGGTGGTTTTTGTGCCCTAGTTCAAATGTGGTACAATACCAAGTTGTTACCCTAGCCCCAAGTGTGGTGGTTTTGGGTACGGTGCCACCTTTTCCTTTTCAAGTAGTGAAGCGTAACACTTGATTAATTAGCCGGATGGTGTGCTAAATGTAGGTGTCCGTGAAAGGATCGAGAAGAGGTGTCTAGAGGGGGGGGTGATTAGACACCAAGTGCTAAAAGTTGTAGTTTTTAAATTCATTAGGTTGAAGTGGAGTTTAGGCACAAGTTTAACAAACACAATACATATCAAGCAAGCATCCAAAGAGTATATGAGCAGCGGAAAGTAAAGCACGCAACTTGCAAGAATGTAAAGAGAAGGGTTTGCAAGATTCAAACGCAATTGGAGACACGGATGTTTTTGTCGTGGTTCCGATAGGTGGTGCTATCGTACATCCACGTTGATGGAGACTTCAACCCACGAAGGGTAACGGTTGCGCGAGTCCACGGAGGGCTCCACCCACGAAGGGTCCACGAAGAGGCAACCTTGTCTATCCCACCATGGCCATCGCCCACGAAGGACTTGCCTCACTAGCGGTAGATCTTCACAAAGTAGGCGACCTCCTTGTCCTTACAAACTCCTTGGTTCAACTCCACAATCTTGTCAGGGGCTCCCAAGTGACACCTAGCCAATCTAGGAGACACCACTCTCCAAGAAGTAACAAATGGTGTGTCGATGATGGACTCCTTGCTCTTGTGCTTCAAATGATAGTCTCCCCAACACTCAACTCTCTCTCACAGGATATGGATTTGGTGGAAAGAAGATTTGAGTGGAAAGCAACTTGGGAAGGCTAGAGATCAAGATTCATATGGTAGGAATGGAATATCTTGGTCTCAACACAAGCCTAGGTGGTTCTCTCTCAGAAAACATAGGTTGGAAGTGTAGGTTTGTTCTGATGGCTCTCTCCATGAATGAAGAGGAGGTGGAGGGGTATATATAGCCTCCACACAAAATCTAACCGTTACACATAACTTTCCAAACTCGGTGGGACCAAATGATTAAACTCGATCGGACCGATTCAACAAAGCTAGTGACCGTTAGGGTTTTTGGTGGGACCAACATGCAACTCGGTAGGACCGATATGATTAAGGTTAGGGCATAACGTAATCTCGATGAGACCGATTACACAAACTCGGTGAGACCTATTTTGGTAATAAGCTAACCAGAGAGTTGGTCAGGTAAACTCGGTGGGACCGATCGCTCATTTCGATGAGACCGAAATGTTACAAAAGGGAACTAGAGAGTTTGCATTGCAGTTTCTGTGGGACCGATCGCAAGTCTCGGTGAGACCGAACGTATTGCAATAGGCAGCAGAGAGTTTGCAATCCCATCTCGGTGAGACCGAGATCCCTATCGGTGAGACCGATTTGCCTAGGGTTTGTGGCAGTGGCTATGACATTTGAAACTCGGTGGCGCCGGATAGAAAGAATCCATGGGGCTGAGTTTCACTTTTGGTTTAGGTCTTATGTGGATGTGAGAAGGTTGTTGAGGGTTTTGGAGCATATCACTAAGCATTTTGAGCAAGAACCTCATTAAGAAACACCTCACCCCTCCTTGATTGTATTGGCTTTTCCTATAGACTCAATGTGATCTTGGATCACTAAAATGGAAAATGTAGAGTCTTAAGCTTTGAGCTTGAGCCAATCCTTTGTCCTTAGCATCTTGAAGGGGTTTCACATCCTCTAGTCCATGCCACTTCACTGTTGAACTTATCTGAAACATACTAGATAAAAATGTTAGTCCAACAAGAGATATGTTAACATTAATTACCAAAACCACCTAGGGAGCAATTGTGCTTTCAATCTCCCCCTTTTTAGTAATTGATGACAACATACATCAAAGCTTTAGATCAAGATATTAAGAGTAGTAAGTAAAGCTTTGGAAAGACATGTAACTTGCATAGGCTCCCCCTAAATGTATGCAATCATGTGATTATGGAATATAGGAGCATGTGAATGCATAAACATGACAGAGTAAGCAATGTGTTACATGTATCTTGGCTATATGCATCAGAGCAAATGATGAAAATACGAGAAATGTACCTTCATGCTCATGAGTCCTTCTTGCAAACAGTATGTACATCATCAAGAAATTCTCATTCACATGACTGTGATGCATATACTTACCTTGTGATCTTGAGTTGGCTTAGGATGGGATGAACCTGCATAAACAAGGTTAGATAACACAGATACACCTACTGGCCAGAGCAACCAAGAGAAACCACAAGAGTACCAAGACTGGGATGACATGTAGAGTGAGTACTAAGTACCACATTGGATATAGACATGTACCCAAAGGTAAAGATGTGCAATAAATTCAAGGATTTCCTTCCCTTAGATGTCTTGCTCCCCCTGAATCTAGCATGGGATGCTGGGAGAAGATGGGGAACAGGAAATCAGAGCAAAAACAGAGCTCAAAGGAAATAAACAGAGCTAATGCAAACGAGCAAATATGAACATGTCTTTCCCCTCTTGAAGACATGTGACTTCTCTCCTCTTGAACACCAAGCATCTGGGGTCCTTGATGATTACTCTTTCTTCCCTTGAGTATTCTCTCCCCTTATAGATATGATTAAGCTTTGATGTGATCTCTCTCTCCCCCTTTGACATCAATTTCCAAGAAGGGTTCTTATGGATCTTTGTCATGATGGGTTTGGTCCTTGAGTCATAGAACAAAGCAGCAAGTTGAATAGGATGCTGGTCGAGGACAAGATTCATTGAGTGGAGTTGGATTAAAAAGAATTCAGAAACAAGTGGCAAGATGTTTTTCCTGTAGTGAAATCGGTAGCACCGAGTTTGGTGTTTCGGTGGCACCGAAAGGGTTCGGTTGGACCGAACTAAACAGCCCAGTGTGACCGAGTTCATTGCAGAGAAAACACTTGTTACCTCAGCTCACTAGACAAGTATGATCTCACAAGGATTTGCAAGGAATTTAATGCAGAAGATGAAGAACAAAAAATAAAAGAGAAGAAACTAAAAAGAATCTAGATGAAGTTGAAGAGGAAAACAAATATGCATGAGACAAATGCAAGAGCATAGAAAAGAACACAAGAGAACTTTATATAGAATTGGGCGGTGACAAAGTCACCTATGTTAAAGTATATTGACTTAGGAGTCAAGTGAGATCACTTGATCTTTGGTCATACTCATCGTTTAAGCTCAAAATGGGGTTACCATTTTTCGTTAAAGCATCTTGATGTATTCACATCTTGTTGAGTTGCTTTATCCCATGACTTGGAGTAAAGCTTCTCTAAGATGGAATAACATACCTTGGGTGGTGGTGTTGATCATGATCATGTAGTTGAACTTGTGTGGGTTGCTCAAGGTTGATGTAGCTCATCAACAGTTGGGAGCACCACTTGGAGTTTGAGTTCATCTACCTACATGGGTTAGTTTTTGCAAGGAAGAGCACTTGTGTATCCAAAATGACAATCATGATAGAATTTGTCAAAGGATATGTTTGAATGGTTGCGTGCTTCCTTGTCTTCATCCACCATTGTGTGGCGACTTGGTGATATAGAAATTGCTCAAGATGTGAGTGAGTTGCAATCTCATAGATTTCGATTCATCCAAGTACCTACACGGGATAGATAGCATGCAAGGTGCAAATATATCCAAGACATAGGATAGTCAACATAAGAGAAATATCAAGGATTAGTCATAAGCTCATGCCTTGCATGTATTAAATGGATTTCCTACTCCAAGTTTGAAGCATCAATGATGTTAAATTCACCTCTTAACCTGCAAAACACTTTCTCATCAAGTGGTTTGGTAAATATATCCGCCAATTGCTTATCGGTGCGAACATGCTTAAGATTAATGTCCCCTTTGGCAACATGATCTCGAATGAAATGATGAGGAACTTCAATATGCTCAGTTCGAGAATGTTGCACAGGATTGTGAGCAATCTTAATGGCACTTTCATTGTCACAAAGCAATGGAACATGTTTCACATATATCCCATAATCTGTAAGAGTTTGGGTCATCCAAAGTAATTGAGCACAACATGATCCAGTGGCAATGTATTCCGCTTCGGCGGTGGATAAGGATACCGAGTTTTGTTTCTTGGAGGACCAAGAGACAAGAGATCTACCAAGAAATTGACAAGTACCCGAAGTTGACTTTCTATCAACCTTGTCACCGGCATAGTCCGAATCGGAGTAGCCAACAAGATCAAAGGAAGCCCTCTTTGGATACCAGATGCCAAAATTTGGTGTATGGATTAAGTATCTCACTATCCTTTTCACAGCCTTAAGATGACATTCTTTAGGAGCAGCTTGATATCGTGCACCCATGCACACATTTAGCATAATATCGGGACGTGAAGCACATAGATATAACAATGAACCAATCATAGAGCGATAAACCTTTTGATCAACCAGTTCACCATCTTTGGTTAAATCAAGATGTCCACTAGTAGGCATGGGTGTAGTCATACCTTTGCATTCTTGCATATTGAACTTCTTGAATAAGTCCTTGGTGTACTTCGTTTGAGATACAAAGGTGCCTTCCTTAGTTTGCTTGATTTGCAAACCGAGAAAGAATTTGAGTTCACTCATCATCGACATCTCAAACTTCTCCGACATTAGCTTTCCAAACTTTTCACTTCGACTTGAGTGTACCCTTGGGCGACTAGGCGTGCTTTGTTGCGGACAACTTGACCATCTTCATATTGCTTTTTGCGAAACACCCATTTTCTACCAATGATGTTGTGGTTGTTGTCGGGCTTTTCAACCAATGTCCACACTTGATTTCTCTCAAAGTTGTGTAGCTCTTCATGCACAGCGTTTATCCAATCTGGATCTTCCAATGCTTCTTCAACCTTCATAGGTTCAATGCGAGAGATGAATGAGTAATGTTCACAAAAGTTAGCTAAACGAGTTTTTGAGCGAGTGATTCTCCCGGTTTGGATATCATTGTAGATTTGCTCGACGGGATGATCTTTAGCAATTCTTGCTCGAACTCGTGAAAGCTTTTCCTTGGATCTTGGTTGAACATCTTCTTCATCTTGTTCTTCTTCTTGGCCTTCTTCATTATTGACATTGTCATTCTCTTGTCGTGGTGGAGAAGGAGGTTGTTGGCGTTCCTCTTGATGCACTTCCTCGTTTTCTTCATCTTGATGTGTCCCACTTGTGGATGCTTCCGTATCAACCCTTGGTTCACCTTGTCGTGATGTAGAAGCTTCCACTTGGACGGACAAAGTACTCTCCTTCACCTCCGTTGGACGAATCTTGCCAATAGACAAGTCTTGGATTGCTTCTGAAGGGTCTTTGTCTCCTACATCAATTGTCAATTACTCTACTTGCGAGTCGTTAGATTCATCAAACTTCACATCTACCGTCTCTTCAACCTTTCGGGTGAAATTATTGTAGACAAGGTATGTGTGAGAGTTTGAGCCATAACCAAGTAGAAAACCTTCATGAGACTTAGGAGCAAATTTATAACGACGATGCTTATCAAGAATGTAGAACTTTGAGCCGAATACTCGAAAGTATCCAACTTGTGGTTTGTTACCGGTGAGGAGCTCGTATGCCGTCTTGCCGAGTAGCTTGTGAAGATATAAGCGATATGTTGCATGACAAGCTGTCTCAACCTCTTCCGCCCAAAAGTGTTTTGGCGTCTTGTAATTATCAAGCATCATTCTTGCCATCTCAATAAGAGTCCGGTTCTTCCTCTCAAAGACTCCATTTTGTTGAGGTGTGTACGTAGCCAAGAACTCATGTGAAATCCCTTCTTCGTCAAGAAAGGTATCCACATTTGCGTTCTTGAACTCCGTTCCGTTGTCGCTTCGAACCTTCTTGATCTTGACGTCAAATTGATTTTGGGCCTTCCTAGCGAAGTTTTTGAAGATCTTTTGGACCTGCGATTTGTCATCAAGAAAGAACACCCACATAAATCTTGAAAAAATCATCAACTATGACTAGTCCAAATGAGTTACCACCGAGACTCTTGTCGGGATTTGGACGAAAGAGATCCATGTGAAGTAGCTCGAGTGGTATTCTCGTGGTCATGATGTTCTTTGTGTGATGACTTCCTCCAACTTGTTTCCCTGCCTGACAAGCACTACAAAGTCTATCCTTGTCAAATATAACATCTTTTACTCCAAGGATATCATCACCTTTAATAAGCTTGTCAAGGTTTCGCATACCAACATGACCTAATCGTCTATGCCATAACCAACCTTTAGAAGATTTAGCAATTAAGAAAGTTCTAGGTTGAGCCTTTTTAGTGAAATCAACAATGTAAAGATCACCTCTACGTATATCGGTAAAGACCATTTTACGATTGTCTCTACGAAACACTTGGCAATCTACTTCAGTGAATAGAACATTGAAACCGAAATCAGCAAGTCTAGATACTGAAAGTAAGTTGTACCTAAGAGATTCAACGAGCATGACATTTTGTATGGAGCTATCATGTGAGATGGCCACCTTACCGAGGCCAACCACCTTACCCTTTGAGTTATCACCAAAGGTGACATATTTTCGAGGTCCGTCGTTTCCAGCATGCTCACAGAACATATCTTCTCTCCAGTCATATGATCAGTAAATCCACTATCGAGAACCCATTCCTTTCCTCCGGCCATGTAGCCATGAAGATTTGCCATAAGACCAAAGTGTCTCATTGCATCATTAAGATCATAGTCACTGTCATCATCATCCTCATTAGAGTATCCATGTTCAACATCATCTTGTGATTGATCAATTCCTAGAGAGGGTAATTCATTAGATAAATGATCATTTCTATAGTTATCTTTATGAATTCTAATAGCTTTGGAAATGATATTGCTGATGATTCCAACATCTCCTTTGGCACTCGTAAGATTTGTAAGCTCAAATAAGCAGTCACCCAATTTGGGATCATTGGAAATCATCTTAATCAAGGCAATAGATTTATGGAGGATTTCATCTAGATCTTTCAAGGAATAATTTGGAAAGAGTTCCTCAAGAAACTTCCATATGGTGTAGGCACACTTAAGAGTAGGAAAACATCCAATCAAGTTTCTAGGCAAGCCTCTAGTGATAAGATTAATAGTTCTAAGATTGCGAATCATGTCAATAGACTCATCAAGGGTAGGATGCATGGGATCAACATGAGCTGCACAAGGGCTAGCAATGTACTTGTTCAAATGATATTCATTGAAACTCTCAAGCATTTCATTTTTCCACTCATGAAAATATTCTCCATCAAGAATAGGCACTCTATGTCTAAGACTCCCCAAAGTAGACTCATCCATCTTCCTCCAATGGTGTTTAAACCAAGGTAATGGAGACCAAAGCTCTGATACCAATTGAAAGGATCGAGAAGAGGTGTCTAGAGGGGGGTGTGATTAGACACTAAGTGCTAAAAGTTTCAGTTTTTAAATTATTTAGGTTGAAGTGGAGTTTAGGCACAAGTTTAGCAAACACAATATATATCAAGCAAGCATGCAAAGAGTATATGAGCAGCGGAAAGTAAAGCATGCAACTTGCAAGAATGTAAAGAGAAGGGTTTGGAAGATTCAAACGCAATTGGAGACATGGATGTTTTTGCCGTGGTTCCGATAGGTGGTGCTATCATACATCCACGTTGATGGAGACTTCAACCCATGAAGGGTAACAGTTGCGCGAGTCCACGGAGGGCTCCACCCACGAAGGGTCCATGAAGAAGCAACCTTGTCTATCCCACCATGGCCATCGCCCACGAAGGACTTGCCTCACTAGCGGTAGATCTTCACGAAGTAGGCGACCTCCTTGCCCTTACAAACTCCTTGGTTCAACTCCACAATCTTGTCGGAGGCTCCCAAGTGACACCTAGCAAATCTAGGAGACACCACTCTCCAAGAAGTAACAAATGGTGTGTTGATGATGAACTCCTTGCTCTTGTGCTTCAAATGATAGTCTCCCCAACACTCAACTCTCTCTCACAGGATATGGATTTGGTGGAAAGAAGATTTGAGTGGAAAGCAACTTGGGGAAGTCTAGAGATCAAGATTCATATGGTAGGAATGGAATATCTTGGTCTTAACACAAGCCTAGGTGGTTCTATCTCAGAAAATATAGGTTGGAAGTGTAGGTTTGTTCTGATGGCTCTCTCCATGAATGAAGAGGAGGTGGAGGGGTATATATAGCCTCCACACAAAATCTAACCGTTACACATAACTTTCCAAACTCGGTGGGACCGAATGATTAAACTCGGTCGGACCGATTCAGCAAAGCTAGTGACCGTTAGGGTTTTCGGGGGGACCAACATGCAACTCGGTAGGACCGATATGATTAGGGTTAGAGCATAACGTAATCTCGGTGAGACCAATTACACAAACTCGGTGAGACCGATTTTGGTAATAAGCTAACCAGAGAGTTGGTCAGGTAAACCCGGTAGGACCGATCGCTCATTTCGGTGAGACGGAAATGTTACAAAAGGGAACTAGAGAGTTTACATTGCAGTTTCGGTGGGACCGATTGCAAGTTTCGGTGAGACCAAAAGTACTGCAATAGGCAACAGAGAGTTTGCTATCCCATCTCGGTGAGACCGAGATCCCTATCGGTGAGACCGATTTGCCTAGGCTTTGTGGCAGTGGCTATGCCATTTGAAACTCGGTGGCGCCGGATAGAAAGAATCGGTGGGGCCGAGTTTGACTTTTGGTTTAGGTCATATGTGGATGTGAGAAGGTTGTTGAGGGTTTTGGAGCATATCACTAAGCATTTTGAGCAAGAACCTCATTAAGCAACACCTCATCCCTCCTTGATAGTATTGGCTTTTCCTATAGACTCAATGTGATCTTGGATCACTAAAATGGAAAATGTAGAGTCTTAAGCTTTGAGATTGAGCCAATCCTTTGTCCTTAGCATCTTGAAGGGGTTTCACATCCTCTAGTCCATGCCACTTCACTGTTGAACTTATCTGAAACATACTAGATAAAAATGTTAGTGCAACAAGAGATATGTTGACATTAATTACCAAAACCACCTAGGGAGCAGTTGTGCTTTCAGTCCGACTGTTTGAAAGAATAATTGAGGTGTGCTCGGTCCGTGCCCGCAATTAGGGGTCCAATTACCATGTTCTGGCAATAGTAACTATACTAGTCCCTACGTACCCCCTCTGTTTTTATTTACTCCGCATTTTACCTTTGCTTAAAGTCAGACTTTGTAAACTTTGACAAAGTTCAGAGATAGAAATAATAACATATAAAATAAAAAATCAATACCATTAGATTCATTATTGAATATACTTTCACATCATATATATTTGCCATTGTAAATGTTCATATTTCTACCCTTACTAGCAAGATGCCCGTGCGTTGCACGTAGCACCAAGATGCATTTGTATGACTAGTTTATCTTGTGAGAGAAAATGATGAACGAGGGAAGGCCTCATTTGCAATTATGGAGAGGTGTGTGGGTACATTTTTGCAAAATTGCCATAGTTTCCTTCCTATCCGTCAGATATAAATCGGATGGCCTATATTGCAGGATGGCAGGCACACCATCATCACCAACTCTATTTTTTATAGGAGTTCGTCCGATTTTTATCTCACGGATAGGAAGGAAAGTATGGCAATTTCGCGAAAAGATACCCACACCCTTCTCCACATTTGCAAATAAGGCCTTCCCTCATTCATCCTTTTCTCCCACAAGATAAACTACTCATACAAATGCATCTTAATGTTCCGTGCAACGCACGAGCATCTTGCTAGTGTACATAAAAAGCAGAGTTGGTGATGACGATGTGCCTGCCATCCTGCAATATAGGCCGTCCGATCTATGTCTAACGGATAGGATGGAAACTATGACAATTTACCCGCACTCCTCTCCACATTTGCAGATAAGGCCTTCCCTCGTTCATCCTTTTCTCCCACAAGATCTTTATGGTCCGTGCAAGGCACATGCATCTTGCTAGTTTTCTATAAACTTGGTCAAATTTTATGAAGTTTGACTTCAGTCAAACCTAATATGCAGAGTAAATAAAAACAGAGGGAGTATCTTACTCCGTGACAAAGACGGAAGGGAAAACGAGACAACTTATTGTTTATTTGAGCCATTAAAGTATAATCATGCGGCGTTGCTTATTTCTTATTCCTCTCCAACCTTATTCTCCATTGATCATGACGCCCTCCGGTCGAGTCCATCCTCCCGCATGCGTCATTTGAACATTTTGTCGAGTATCATTTGCTTGTATTTCCAATGTTGTAATTTGTACGACATGCATAAAAACAAACGGTTCACTTAAAGTTTCACTTTGCCTCCACTACGTGTCGCTTCCCATCTTAGTTTTGAGATCCCATTCGGTTCATGCCCCGACACATTTTGGCGAGATCGATTGATGTTTGAGATATCAATTGTGTGTCATGCAAGCAGATAAAGGTTTGGACTGTTTCTATGACAGAATGATAGAAATGACCCGTGGGGGGGGGGGGGGTCTGTGGGGATCAGAGGGAGTATATTGTACATTCATAAGAGAAACGAACGTATTGTACCCACCCTAGTCCTCTTTCAATCGATCTCCGGACCCCGAGATGAAATCAAGAGAAAATAGGTGGGTGCATGTGTGATACCTAAGGCGGATTCAAAATTTTGAACCGGTGATCATAGCATCCACAAATCATATATAAAGGGTATTCAATGTTCGTTTCGCTTTTGAACATACAATATACTGCCTCCGATCCTTTCTAGTTTACATATAAGTTTTATGTGTAGTCAAAGTATCTCTACTTTGATCAAACTTACACAGAAAAGTATCAACATTCAACAACGCCCAATCAATATTGTTAGATTCGTACATACTCCTAGATTTGTGTTCAAAAAGAGATGGTTTCCAATTTGTTTTCAACCACGTGAATGTGCTTGTTCTCATGCATGCTCGTCCTACTAGGATTTCGCCACGTATAGCCAGTCCAATAGTAACTTTTTAAGCTCCCTATCCAATAGTACTAGTGGAGTACTGACAACATCTGTAGTAGAGTATGCAGTGCTCATAGTACTCCATCCTGCCATTTATATAGGGCCTAAGAGCAAGACTAGTTGTCACACCATAGCTAGTTCAAGCATTAGAGTGTGCATCATGTTTAAATTCCTCTTAAATTTGAAATGGGGAAGACAGAACCCCCAGCACCCCTGGAAACAACTAGGGTTTACTAAAATTATTTTCAATGAACCCAAAATGCCCTTCACAAAATGTTCATCATTTCTGGATTGGGCTAAAACCCTTGGCAAAAATGGTGCTCTCTTTTCTAGGACATTCTGGTTTTTTTTGAATTAAACCATAAGTATTTGAATTTGGGCATTTAAATGCTATAAAATAATTTAAATGCTCAAATAATTCTGGAAATAAGTGTGGGCTGTTGGGAATAATCTAAGCAAAGCCCTTGATTATTTTCAGGATTTTTAAAGATGTCTAGGTATTTTTAATAAAGCCCAACAGTTGAAGAAAAATAGAAAAAGGAAAACAAATCAGAAAAAGAGAGAGCGAGACACTTACCTGGCGCGGCCCAGCTATCTCACCCGCCGGCCCACCTGGCGGCCCAGCACTGTGCTGGCCCGCGCCAGCCAGCTGCTTCTTCCCCGCCAGGCAAGTAGGGAGGTGACGCCGGCGTGCCCGAGCTCGCCACGGCGTCACCTGCTTGTCGTCCGCACCCCTGGACGCCTGGACGCCTCCACGTCGCACCCTGAAGCCCCAGGACACGCCATTCCCCCTGTCTCTCTCCCTTCGCCGTTCCCCACCATGGCCGACGCTCCTGACGCCACACCGTCGTCATAGCCGCACCCTCCATCATCCTCGCGCCGCGCCATCGTGTCCATGAGCTCCGCCGTCGTCGACTACATCGAGTAGGCCGAGCCCGAGCGCTCGCTCGCCCCGGAGACGCTGCACCGAGCTCGTCCTCAACTCCGGCCATCGGAGATCCCCTTCGCCGCCCCCGCCACATCAGCTCATCCCCGACCTCTCCGACTGCCTCGACGAGACCCCCGTGAGCTCAGCCACCTCCCCACCCTCTCCGTTCTCTCTCTCGAGCCCCGTAGCGACTGCATGTAGATCACTCGCACGCACCGCCGCGGAGCTCGTCGCTGACGAGACTCCGGCCACCCAATGGCCATGCCACCCTGTCCATTAATCCTACCGCACCTCCAGGAGCTCAACGCACCAAAACTCGCGCCTCCCCGTGCCCTTAGCGACTAGTTCATCTTCACCAGAGCTCCGGTCGCCGCCAAACTCGTCGTCGGCGACGTTTCCGGCCACCCCAGCTCCACCCCACTGCCACCACTCGACACGGCTTCCTCCCTGCATCACGTAGATAGTCTCCGCCGCCCTTTTGGTCGCCGAAGTGCAAATCGCGCGTTGCTCCGCCATGTCTGGCCTCGCCGGCGGCTAGACGCCGGCGAGTTGACCCTGTTTGACCCCCCGTGTGGGCCCAGGTTGACTCCCCTCCTGAGTCTATGATAGGTGCGGCTGGCCTGCTAATTAGTTTAGGATTAGTTTTAACTAAATTTAATTAGCTCAGTCACTGACATGTGGGCCGAGGCCCCACTAACAGTTAATTAGAGTTAATTTAACTCTGTTAATTAGCTGAGTCACTGACAGATAGGGCCCATCAGTCAGGTTTGACCTGGCCGACCCAGTTGACCGCTGACGTCACACCTATGTCATGCTGACGCATTAATTCAATTACTGGATTTATTCTTAAATAGGAAATTCCAGAAAATAGCGAAAACTTCTAAAAATCATAGAAAATCAACCATAGCTCCAAATGCAAAGATTTATATATGAAAAATGATCAGAAAAATTCAATCTATCCATCTGTAATGGTTTCATGCATGACAAAACAAGTTAACCTTGCTGTTTAAGCAGAATAAGGTAATGCACTAATAAGGCCATTCCATCCTGTTTTTGATTCAAATGAGTTCACTCCATCCTGTTTTTGCTTGCATTAGGCCAGGACACATTCATTCTGCCATGTCATAGCATGCATCATATTGTTGCATATTGTCATGTGTTGATTATGTTCGGTGTGTCTTTCGTGGTAGGTTCTGCCTCCGAGGATAACCCCGAGTATCCGTCTGAAGGGTAGTACCCTACTACCACTACAACAGGCAAGCAACGCATTGATCATTTCGATACAAACCCATGTTCTCGCTTCTGCTCTTGTTTACTGCATTAAGACAACATGATTCAAACTGCTGTGTGCTACGGTAGTTGAGCCCTTATCTTCTGCATGACCTGTCATTGCCACAGTAACTAGATGAAACCCACTAGCATGTGTAGGAGTTGATTGAGCCATACATGTGATCCCTACGTTGCTATGCCTGCTATGCTTAGAGTTGTGTCAGGTCTGGTTCATCTGGGTGATGGGCTAGAGTGAAAGGATTATGTCGGTAATGTGAGGGATGTGTTGAACATGACTTGGTAAAGGTATCGATGAGAGGCCATGTAGGAGTACATGGTGGGTTGTTTCATTGAGACCGTCCCTAAGAACTGAGATCTGTATGTGTGATTTTAAGAATCAGCTACTACCATGCATTGGGATCCTTAATTGACCCTCTCGGCTTCTTAATCACCCTAGTACTCTGTCCAGGAGTTGCAAATAGTTTCTGGTGTTTGTAGGTTATTTGTTGGCGGCCGTGCGTAGCGCTGACCCTAGGGGTGGGCTATGTTGCGGTAGATACACCGTGGCCGGGTATGCCGGGCGCCCGTTTGGCGTCCCGGGGCCCTGTTCACATCGTTCGGGGCCGTATGTGGAAACCTCGGCCGGACTCCCTGCGGATGGAACCTGGATAGGCGATGAACCTCGACTAGAGACTTGAGTGTTTAGGTAGGCCGTGGCCGACACCCTCGTTGGGCTTCCGCTTGAAGGTTGCCGAGTACATGTCGTGTAAACGGCGGTAAGTGGTGAAAGCGTGTATGAAGAAGTACACCCCTGTAGGGTATAAAACTATTCGAATAGCCGCGTCCGCGGTAAAGGACTACTTGCTTGCCTATACAGTTCATAGACAAGTTAATGGTTACTACTAAAAGACTCAAGATAAGTGTGAGTACTGAGGTTGGCCCTCTCGTAGGATGACGAGGGAGGATCCCCGGTGGAGTATTGTGTTGGTGAGTAGTGGACTCGTGTGCGAAAACTATTTTACTAGTGGAGTTCCGTAGGATAGCCTAGCCATGAGTCAAAGCTGGCTTGCTGCAATAACCCCACCACCTTCTTGAGAATGAGCATGTATAGTAGGTTCTGTTGTAAGACTTGCTGAGTACCTTTGTACTCATGTTTGCTTAATTACTATTTTCAGATGACAACACCGGCCCCTCCGATGGGTTCTACGTAGACCTCGATGTCGACGAGTGACTAGCCACCCAGGTGGTGATCCTGGCCATGGAGGGCCCTATGTAGATAGACAGGCTTCGGAAGCCTTCTTGCTTTCTAGTGTCTGTACTCAGACTATTTACTTCCTCTTGTGCTTGTATGCCTGTATGATTTGAGTGTCGGGTCATGTGACCCCTACCTGTATGAACTTGTTATGTATGGCTCTCTGGAGCCTTTAAATAAAGTACTTGAGTTGTAGAGTTTTGTTGTGATGCCATGTTGTATGTACTCATATCGGGCATATTGTGTGTATGATTGAAATGCTTGGTATGAATGGGATCCGACAATGTAGTTGTTTATCCTTGGCAGCCTTTCTTATGGGGAAATGTAGTCTAGTGTTCCTCGAGCCATAGTAGTCTGCTACAGCCCGGTTCACCGTAGTCCTGCTAGCCAGCACTAGTGCTCAGGACACTTGACTGGCCGGCATGTGTTCCACTTCGTTCCTATGTCTGTCCCTACGGGGAAATGTCACGCGGTGACATCCGGAGTCCTGCCTAGCCTGCTACAGCCCGGGTTCCCCGGAGTCCTGTTAGCCCAGTGCTGCAGCCCGGATTCACTCGCTGATGACCGACATGCTCGATGTGATTCATGTATGCCTGTCTCCATAGGTCTGTGCCGCTTTGGGTTCACGACTAGCCATGTCGGCCCGGGTTCTCTGTCATATGGATGCTAGTGACACTATCATATACGTGTGCCAAAAGGCGCAAACGGCCACGGGCCATGGTAAGGTGACACCCGTGGGATACCGTGCGTGAGGCCGCAATGTGATATGGGGTGTTACCGGCTAGATCGGTGTGACTTGGAATCGGGGTCCTGACACTAATAAGGCCTAGTCAGCAGGCTATAAGACTTGTCATGTCATTAAAATCCTACTTGGAGGAGTGAGAAGAGAGGAGAGAGAGTGAAGCAGGCTCTTATATTCTACAACCCAGCCATAACACATAGATCAAGAAAAAAGTATGCGTGCAACTCTCTTCCAATCATATACCTTGCTCATGCAAATATTAAATGCTTAGAGCCAACCTAATAGCCAATAAGAGCCAACTTACATGGCACTTTTTCTAATGTGAAGGAGAGAGATGTGAAAAAGTAAGGGGGGTGAGCTCATACGCATTCCTAGGTAAATACAATATATATGAAGAAAGAGATAGTAGAGAGGAGATGGGAAAAAGTACTAATACAATAGCCAACCTTTTATATTATTTTTTTGCGGGAAATAGCCAACCTTATAGCCCACACTATTGTATGAGTGCATATAGATGATGGCTATATATGACATGGCAGTACCTTATAGCCATCGGCTGGCTATATTATTAACCATGCTCTAATGCGTTTTTCAAAACCGCCTTTGACTATTGACAAGATTAATAGTAAATGAGATGTATAATGTGAATATTATATCATTGGAAGCTCCTTTCACATACGAATTTGACCGTATGCTTTTGTGTAAGTTGCATGTCATATATTAATATTCTAACATTTGGTCAAAGTTAGCCTCAAAAAATGCATTAGGCCATGTAGATGGAAGGAGGGAGTAGTAGTGGAAGTGGATCCTCTGACGTAGGATTCCTGCCTTACCCTCCGTTTTGGTCACTTACTAGCGGACCCATGCTTGCTAGGCCCCGCATGTCAGTTACTCAATGGGTTCGGCCACGTCAGGGGATCCTAATCCGTAGTATACTCCCTCTGTATTTATTTACTCCGCATAAAACGGAGGGAGTGGTAGTATAAATGACGCGGGCGGGGGAGGGGGAGGGACGTCGGTTGGCTCTCAACTGCGGTCCCACAAGCGAGCGAAAATGCAAGACGAAGCACGCTCCATTCGGTGAATGACGTGGAGGGTCCAGCGTGTCGGGGTGCTACGGGAACGCGACAAGAGCGATGTACAGTCAAAAATGATTGACCGGTCTTCATCGGAACCACTATTCACACTAGAACCTTCATTGCTCAGCCTACGCCAGCCACTGCCCCAAAACCACACCTCCTCTCCAGCCCACTCCCCCACCTTTCGATTCCCTAGCCCGCATCAAGCGTCACCTAGTTCTCCGGAAAGCCATGGTGTGCCGCAAGATCACGTACTAAAAGATGTTGTGGCCAGAGCACCGTGCAGAAACCGCAGCGGCGGTCGGCGCCATAGACCTCCGTTCCCAAGCTCGCTTTGCGGCGGGCTAATCCCCGAGTTCTCTGGAGCCAAGCTACGAGGAGGAGGAAGTCGATCCAATATTCATGGTGGAGGTCATGGCGCAGAAGGCCCCCGATGGTTATGAGACGATGGACATTGACTTCGTGCCGGCATCCAGGTCCCCCATGGTGCAGGCGGACCAGCGGTTCAACCTAGTGATACTAAAGGAGGACCGGGGGCAGAGGCTCAACTCGACGCGGAGTGCGTGCATGCCACTGCCATCGACGCTCTCTTGCAGACGGAACCAGATGTCATGGATGTGAACCGGGCAGCGGAGGCTCAACTCGACACGGAGCGCGTGGATGCCGTTTCCATTGAGGCCCTCCTGCAGGCGGAACCGGACATCCTCGACTTGAACCGGGCGGCGGAGGCTCAACTCGACGTGGAGTGCGCGGATGCCGCTGCCATCGAGGCCCTCCTGCAGGTGGAATCGGACGTCCTCGACTTGAACCGGGTGGCGGAGGCTCAACTTGACACGGAGCGCGCGGATGCCGCTACCATCGAGGCCCTCCTGCAGGCGGAACCGGACTTCCTCAACTTGAACCAGGCGGTGCTCTTGTCCGTGTAGAGCGCCCGCATGCTCCGCGTGAACGAGTAGCTGGAAGCTGAGGACAACCACGGTGCGGAGACACACGTCGGCAGCTACGGCTGGTTCACACCGGCATCCAAAGACGACAAGGTCGTCTCGTTCCGCGAGCAATGATAGTTTTTCTTTATGTTGTTGTTTTTAGGGATCTTTTGTTGTGAAAAAACATATATTGTTATGCAAGTCGCCTGACTTTCATCATTTGGGTCAGTCTACCATTTCAGGCGGTTGGATGAATATCCTATGTCTCCTAACCCTTCTTCCTCACCTCTTCTTCTTCCCCAACAGACCACCGCACGGGTCGTATGGATCCACCCCAACATGCGGTTGGCTAAACATAATGTATGAACGAAAATTATCTGTTAGCGGTAGCACATGTCAGTGAGGGTCCGTTCCCTTGGATGGGTTTGCGGCGTGCAGGAGCGACTGTGTGAGGGTGCGGTGCGACCGCGGAGTGTAGGAGCGACTGTGTGAGGGTGCAGTTCGATACAAATCATCGTTTGACATGTCAATTAATGCGTATTTTTTTCTCCAAAGCCCAAAGAGCTAACCATCTCACTCCTCATCTCTTGATTAATACAGCGCCATGCAAACAAACCTTCTCTCTTCCGCATGCATGCAAGGGTATATTAATGTCCTTGGTTGCTAGTACGAGGCAAACCCCATCAATTTTGCCCCGATTAGTGTTAGTGGCCTTTTGCAAATTGTAGTTTTGATATACTGGCCTGGTGTACAAAAAAATGGAGGTAGAAACTATTTGACTTCCTTCCCCATTGCGGTGACATCGACAATATCTCGAACGTTGTGGTTTGGCGACGTGCGTTTGACAGAGAATACCATTGAGGGAGACCATGGTAAGTCGTTCGCAAGTGCCTCCTATAAGCTGAGACAACCGCCTTATTTGTATCCAGGAAGTTCGTTGAACCAAAGGATGCGTAAATGTACTAGTACTACTAGTACACAATAGCCTCGTCCATCCAGCTTAGTGCAGTGACGTGGCTTCTCGAAGAAGACGATGGAGAAGCGGAGTCAACAAAGAGCGAATGATGGTTGCTTCGTCCGTGCTTTGTGATTTGATGCCTTACTGCTTTGTGATTTGTGATAGAAGGGACATGGGAGTAGACTCTATGCTCTATAATGTACTTGCATCCAAGCATGGGAGAAAGAGGAGAGACGTTGCATTTTTCTATTCCTTCAATCAATCAATCATGGAGCTTCGGTTCCATTTTTTGGCTTTGGCAGCACCGTCCACAAATGGTTTCCGTCGATGAAAAAAAGCTATTTTCACATATGGCTACACATTGTGGATGCCCTTAACCGTACCACTTGGTTTTGCTCCTGTGTGCTATCTATACAAATTACAATTATATTGATCTAAAAAATTATAGAATCAAGATTAGTACAAAGGAGGTGATCTTTCCGCCCGGATGGCGGGGGAGGTTTCTTATTTTTAGAGGACGTTGGCCTGGAGGTTTGCTAACATGCGGTCCCACGTGTCAGTGCTTTACCAAGCCGATCCACGTCCCACATGAGGCAGAACAACGATAGACGCAACACGTGGTTAACTTGAAGAAGATGAGGGAGAAGCGGATTCAGCAACGAGTGAAATGATGGTTGCTTCGTCCCTCCAACTTAATTTTTTACTAGCATTATTATTACTTCGTCCCTCCAACTTAACTACGGGAAAGGTGCAGCTTTCTGATTTGAGGCCTCATTGCTCATTACTACGCCGGTGCCATGACTGCGGTGGTTCACCCTGCTGCTCTGCACTGTATTTTGGTATGGCACGCCACTACTAGGAAAAGGGCTATAGCTAGTATGGACATTAATGGCGCGCCATCTATGTGGTGCGCCACTGCTATATAGCAGTGGCACACCAGATACATGTGCGCCATTAGTGTCCTCATTACTAATGGCGCACCACACACACGGTGTGCCATTGCTAACAATTTTTTTATTTTTCCAAAACTATTAATGGCGCACAAAGGCACAGTGCGCCATTACTAGTTTGAACTAGTAATGGCGCACCAGGGTAGAGTGCGCCATTACTAGTTCAAAGTAATGGTGCACCACAACCAAGGTGCGCCACTACTAACAATTATATATATATATATATATATTTGCAAAAATAGTAATGGCGCACCACATAACAGGTGCGCTATTAGTAACCAGGGTTACTAATGGCGCATTATTAGGTGGTGCGCCATTAGTAACCTGAGACCAGCTAGATATTTTGGACAACCACCTACCACACTCACTTTCCCCACTTCATTCTCTCCACCTCCTCCTCCAAGCTTGTCTCGGCTGCCTCCTCCTCCTCACCTCATTTGCACCATAGATTCACCCAAAATAAGTGGTTAAATTTCATTTTTTGATAGGTAAGTAAGGGGAAAGCTTCTTTATGTTGTAGATCTACTTTTTTCTCCCTCCAACAACGTGCACATGCACTTCTTATGGCCTAGATCTACGTATGTTTGTGGTGTTGCATATGTTTGTGTTTGCAGGTACCGGTATTTGAAATGCGATAGTTGCCAATATTTTGCCGGAATGTTGATTCATTTCCGTTTCGGCTAGAATTTGGCACTATGCATTCTTTTTGGTCCTATTTTTAGGCAAAGTCATGCCAAAAAATTTTTGGTACTAAAATATCATTTTTCTCTACCCCGCAGGCGACCATGGTCCGCACGATGACTGAAGGCATCGTGAATAGGTTTTTGAGCTCTGCGAAGGCCGAGATGCTTCAAAAGAACGAGACGGAGATAAGATGTCCGTGTCGAAGATGCAAGCTAAAGAGCCTTATGGACCCGGATTCCGTACAGGTGCGGGACCACCTGCTCTTGCGAGGTTTCATGGATGGCTATCGGTGGCAAGGTGATGAAGATGACTATGAAGTCTTCCATGGGGGCCGGGCAAGAAATGAGGAAGGGCAGCAAGACAACCGCGGCGAGGGCGGGCGAGAAGACGAAGAATCTCCACGACATGATGCAATACACAGTCATCATGTAGAAGATGCCGGACATGATGATGAGGAAGATGTCGGAGCAGACGAAGGGCATGATCATGACGATGAAGATGCCAGAGCAGACGACGATGGACCATCGATGGGCTGGGTGCAGGACCCTCATATTCAACAGCTGCTTCTCAAGCAGACGGATAACGCAAGAGCTGCCGCCCGAGAGAAAGTGTTAGGACCCCGATTCCAAGTCACATCGATCTAGCCGGTAACACCTCATATCACTTTGCGGCCTCACGCATGGTATTCCCACGGGTGTCGCCTTACCATGGCCCAGGACCGTTTGCGCCTTTTGGCTCACGTATATGATAGTGTCGCTAGCATCCATATGACAGAGAACCCAGGCCGACATGACTAGTCGTGAACCCAAAGTGGCACTAACTTACGGGGACAGACATACATGAATCAACATCAAGCATGTCGGTCAGCAGCGTGCGAATCCGGGCTGTTGCACTGGGCTACCAGGACTCCGGGAACCCGGGCTGTAGCAGGCTAGGTAGGACTCTGGATGTCACCGCGTGACATTTCCCCGAAGGGACAGACACAGTAACGAAGTGAAACACATGCCGGCCAGTCAAGTGTTCCGGAGCAGTAGTGCGGGGCTAGCAGGAGTCCGGTGAACCGGGCTGTAGCGGACTACTATGGCTCATGGAAGCACAAGACTACATTTCCCCATAATAGAGACTACCAAGGATAAACGACTAGGTTGTCGGATCCCACACATACCAAGCATTTCAATCATACACACAATATGCTCGACATGTGTAAATACAACATGGCATCACAACATAACTATACGACTCAAGTATTTATTCATTAGGCTCCGTGGAGCGATATATGACAAACATGGGTCTCATGACCCAACATTCAAAGCATAAACTTAAAGCACACGCGGAAGCTTAATATGTCTGAGTACGGACATCTACAAATGGAAAAGGCTAAGAAGCCTGACTATCTACCAGATCCTGCCGAGGGCAGAAGATAGTAGCTGAGGTATCAAGCTAAACATCAAAGTCCACGTGGAACTACTAGCGAGACTGAAGTCTCTCTGCAAAACATAAATTAAGCAAACGTGAGTACAAATGTACCAAGCAAGACTTACATCAGAACTAACTACATATGCATCGGTATCAACAAAGGGGGTGGTGGAGTTTAACTGCAGCAAGCCAGCTTTGACTCAATGGCTAACCTGAACTACGATTGCAAGTAACTCTTTTGAAGTGATGCACACGAGTCCACAAATTCACCATACCAATACACCACTATGGATCCGCTCCCGTCTCCCTACGAGAATGCCATCCATAGCACTCACACTTATCTTGCACATTTTAGAGTATCAACTTTCACTTGTCTATGAACTATGCAAGGGGTCCAAGTTTCCATATCCGAGGAATCCGGCTATTCGAATAGATAATGATAACCCTCCAGGGGTGTACTTCTTCACACACGCTCTCGCCACTTACCACCATGTAGACATCGTGTATCTCGGCAAACTTCAAGCGGAAGCCTGGCGAGGGAGTCGGCCACGACCTGACTAACCAACAAGTCTCTAGTCCAGGTTTATCGCCTATTCGGGTTCCATCCGCAAGGAGATCCGACCAGGGTGTCGCTCACGGCCCCAAACGATGTGTGCAGGGTTCCCAAGCCCACCATCCGGGTGCCACTTGGTACACCGTGCCACTGTGCCTAGTCTGTCCCAAGCCCACTTGTACCGGGTGCCACTTGGTATACTACTAACACTATCTACAAACACCAGAAGCTAGTTGCAACTCCTAGATAGAGATCAGGTAGATTAATAAGTCGAGAGGTGCACTTAAGCATTCCAATGCGTGGTAGTAACTGTTCATGGATCACAAACACAGAACTCAGTTCCTGAGGACAGCTGCAATGAGACAACCCACCATGTACTCCTACATGGCCTCTCACCACTAATTTTACCAAATCGTGTTCACACACTTAGCTCTCAACAGTAGGACATGTTCACCACATTCCAATTCATCCCCGATGAATCGGACCTGACTCAACTCTAAGCAGTAGCAGGCATGACAAATAAGCATGAATGAGTAGGCACATCAAGGCTCAAAAAACTCCTACCCATGCTAGTGGGTTTCATCTATTTACTGTGGCAATGACAAGTCATGCAGAGGAAAGGGGTTCAAGTACCGCAGCATGTAACAGTTGAATCGGTGTTGTCCTAATGCAGTAAAAGAGAGCAGGAGCGAGAGAGTGGGATTGTATCACAATGAACAAGGGGGTTTTGCTTGCCTGGCACTTCTGAAGATATTATAGCTCTTCATGGGTGTCATCGAACTCATCGTCGGGATACGCCTACCGAGAGGGGACAAGCACCGACAATAGAGAAGAACAATCAATGCAAATGCGACAATATGATGCATGATCATGACATGGAAATATGCTATGATTTGTACAAATGCATCTAGCAACAATTTAAATGAAGTCCATATGAACCGAGGGTTCATATGGAAACTCCATAAGTGGTATTTAAAATGTCATTATCATGTTTTCACTTATACAGGAGGTATAAGTTGGTTGAACATGCATGAAAGTAGCATAAATGGATAGATTGGATTTTTTTGATAATTTTTCATATATAATTTGTTTGATTTGGAGTTACTGTTGAATTACTATGAATTTTTAAAGTTTTGGATATTTTCTGCAATTTCTGAATTATTTTTAAACCAGAAAATTATTAACTGAGTCAGCATGACGTCATCACTGTGTCAGCAGGTCAACGTGGTCAGCCCAGGTCAAACCTGACCACTGGCCCCGCAAGTCAGTGTCTCAGGTGTAATTGGGTTTAACTTTAAACTAAACCAGAGATTAATAGGGGCTGGACCCACCTGTCAATGGCACAGGGGAAGTCAAATCCTGGTCGACCGGGGTCAAACCCGCGGGCTTGGCCCAGGGCTCGTCGCCGGTGATGACAGAGACGGTGGGGCAGCTCGGAAATGCTCTTCCGGTGACCAAAACAGCGGCAGAGAGGCTCTACGTGATGCTGGAGCTCGTCCGCGTCTTGTGATGCACGCAGCAGCGGCTCAAGCGGCCTAAATCGACGGTAGTGGCGACTTGCGCGGTGGCCGGAGTTCGGCTCGAGCGGGTCCGGGGCTGCAGTGCTCGTGCGAGCAAACGGAGTGGCTAGTCAGCCTCCTAGAGGTGCTAGGTGCGTGTCGGTGCCACTGGAGCGAGCAGGAGAGGCTTGGGAGCTCGGGCTCGCCGGCAATGGCGGACGGCGGCCTCAGGTGACCTCGGGGCTACGGCTAGAGGGCGGAAGCAAGCACGGGGGCAGAGGGGTAACGATCAGTAGCTCACCGCGGTTCGAATGAGATAGGTGTCGAGCTCCGGGAGGTAGGGATGACGGTGAATCGATGGCGACGGTGATCGGCTCCTGAGATGGAAGACCGTGGCGATGACGATGCTACGGCGCGTCCCAGCTCACTTGGCTCGGTGGAGATGACGAGGGAGACGACGCGGGGCTCTTGGGCACAACAAAGGGGCGAGGGGGTAGCTGTGGCCGTGGTGGCGGCGTCAGCGAGCTCCGCTCGGGGAGAGAGCAGAGGAGGGGGGAAGCGCGTCCAGAGGGAGAGGGGAACGAACGAGGGGGTCGAGGCAGCGCCTAGGAGAGGACGTGAGGCGTCGCGGTTGCCAGGCGACGCACGCAGGCAGTCTGGTGGCGTGGCGCGCGCGCGCGCAGTGCGCTGTCCCTCCTCTGCCTACTGGTAGAGGTTAGGGATGACTGGCACCGAGCCAGGTGGGCTGGGCCAGCACAGGTGAGGCCCCGGTAAGCATCCCTCCCTCTCTGTTTTCTAATTTTGTTCTGTTTTTTCTATTTTGCAGATTTGTTTTAATTTGGTTTTTCAAACCAAATCACTTTTAAAAATTCTTAAAATAGTTATGGGCACTAAAATAGCTATTCCAGAGGCCCTCAACTAATTCCAGGATTGTTGGGGCATTTAAAAATATTAATAGTATTTAAATGCTCCAATTCAAATACAGTATGAATTACTTCAAAAAATCCAAAATGGCCTAAAAATATGTTCATCATTTTTGGCAGAGGTTTTCACCTTTATCGGAGATCATGAACATTTTCAAAGGGCATTTTGTGTTCATTGAAAATGATTTGATGGTGAACCTATTTGATTTGATCTGGTGCCAGGGTTTGATCAATCCCCATTTCAGATTCAAAAGAATTTAAACATGATGCAACACATGACTAGCTAGCTCAGAGCATACCAGAACTAGGGATGTGACAACTCACCCCTACTAAAACAAGAATCTCGTCCCGAGATTCAAGACGTGAGGTAAGAAGACAGAGGGGGCACAAGGCCGACACGATCTTCATGATCCGATTTGCCCTTCTCGAAGATGTTGATTCATTTCTCCAATTGATCTTGACGTCTTTGCTTTTGAAATCTTCTTCCAACATGGTGACGACAGAAGGAAACTCTACCAGAATCGATCTTCTTGAAGATCAAGCAACTCGAAAGCAACTCATGAAGTGAGGCATTGGAAACATCTCTTGAGCTGAGGCACAAAACACACATCAAGACGGGTGGAGAGAAACTGATAACAAGATTCAATTTGGCAGGCAACATTTCCATGCTTAAGAAGATGGTGGATGCGTTTCAAGTAGCGAGGAGTTAAGTTGCCCTTCATGTCAAACGGGGCACCTTAGAGGAGGCGACTCGTAGAGCTATTCCCTTAGGTGGCAAAAGAATTACTTTTGATCCATAGATCATTAAAACTCTTCATACCAGCCTGAGGCAATTCTTAGTGGATCGTTTGAAGGAGTTCAAAAGAATGACATACTCGGGCTTGGTGGACGATGTGGACTACCTTGTTGAAGAAAACATAATGGATGATTTTGCTTATCATCGGAGATGGATGGGACCCATGGTAAGCCCACTTTTGAAGATGATCCTGGACAACAATTACTGAGGTGCAAGCTGGGAATAAAATGCAAATGCTGGGAATGATCCTGGTAACTGGGGAAAAACTCAACAGTCAAGAGTGTTTCCAACGTTTGAATGGTTATAGAATAATCAAGGAAACTGAGAGCATAAGGATCCCTAAGGAACAACTTCTAGAATAAGTCGCACGAAATCCTCATGGAAAGATGGTCAAAGATACTACAATGACAGATCTTCCGGCTAGGTATGTCGGCCAGAACATCAACCTTGTCGGGACCTACATCATAGATCCTGGAAAAAGTTCCAACCATTATATCTGCCTGAGATTCAGATCTGGTTGGTGTCAGGATATTCCAGACTTATCTAGTCTAGAGAGAAAAATGAAAGTTTGCAACACAAGTCGACGAGATGACATTGCAGGATTCTCGGGAAATGGACTATGGTGGTAAGCTCCAAAACATCAGCTGGTTCTGCTACAAACATGTGAACACGCTGTCCCAGACAAGCATGGCCACGTAGTAGTCTTACAACAAAAAACTACCGAGTTCAAGTGGGGAACCATCATCGCGCATAACGAAGTCCTTGCATAAGTCATATGATTAGCTCTTATGAAGGAACTGCTTCTCCTTGAACAAATCAGTTAGTGGCTTGGTGTACTAGGAGATACATATGGAATGGAGGTGGCGAGCCTATCAAACCATAGCATACTTCGTACATGCATGACCAACTTGGGATGGTACTAGGGCAAACAAAAACAATCCTTTTCGAACTCACGGCGGCAACTTCCATGAAATGCACGCGAATCAGAGAAAGTCGCTTCTTTCATCCAACATATGCTTCATGAACGGAACATGAAGATAATTCTTAGATAAGTTTCCAACACTAGCTGGATATTCAACACGAATCATGGAGGAGACAAAATGTTGCTGATGGGCTCAACAACAAGTCATCGAGATTTCCATATGGATGGAATTCCACAATTATGTGAACAAAGTGATAGCATTGGTCAGAACAAAAGATATAACGGTGTATGCTCGAGGAAAAACCACGAGTAAGACAACATTACGAACATCGTTGATTCTGATTTGATTTGAGGATAGCCCACGCTCAAATCAAAGTTTTGGCAAGACAATAGATCCAACAACTGATCAGAGGACCAATCGATGAAGATACCACCTTTCTTCCACACACACACAAACGCAAAGTTATCCCTTCAGAATGAACTAAATTTTGCAAAGCTTTTATCTTCCAACTCTCCAAGTTGTTGTTTAGCTTAACCAACTAGCTCAGGGGTACCCAACACAGATTCTTGGAGAAAGAGTGGTTTATTGGTAAACCAACTTGATCACGAACTCACCATATCGGTCAGGGGATGACCTGGTGATACTTCCGTGAAGATATCTGGAAAATCACGAACCACCGATATGACTCTAAGCCCGAGAACAATCTTTCTTTTCAGGGCAAGACGATATGATTGAAAGAGTGAGGGATTGACACAATCCCAACTCATGGATCGAAGAGTGCACCAGAAATACGGACTAGGTAGCACGATCAATCTTAGGATGATGATTTAATAATCAACACTCTAAGAATGAGAATATTGTCCATTTACTACAAAGCAACGAGTTGCTCGGAGTATTGATTTCACACATCACAATTCACTTGTCGGCATTTCGGTTACAACAACACGGGACCGAGGAATGAATAATGATGGCGAGAAGTATCACTGCGTCAAGAATTCATAAGAAGTGGTGCAATTCCCATGAAATTCTTGAAATAAAGATGGTAATACCCCAAGGTAGAACAGAACAAGAACTGGATTGGCATTTTGATCTGTGGAATACAACTACTTTGACCCAATCCTGGATATGGATGAGGTACTGGAGTTTGTTTCTCCTAGTCATTTTGGACCAGAACGGCTTGACGGACCACAAGAATAATAGCCATCGATGAACATGATTGCACACTTACTCTTCACTATCAATTGATAGATGATGGTTGGAATACAACTGAAAATCGACAACTCAAGGAGCATATAACATTTTGAGTTGTGGATGCATAGATTAGTATGTCGAAATAAGTTCCACAGGTTTCTTCCGGATAACCCATGCGGAGAGATAGAATTGGCAGAGTCACAATATAGAATGAAGAACTCATCAAGAGCACTCTGGTTGTGATCTTTTGGTTCAAAAGAACTTCTGCCATATTGGCTCATGGTATTGGAAGAACAATATACCACGGACCTCGAGGACTATCACAAGGTTACTAACATCCTAAAGGAACGAGCAGACACTATCAACAGAGATATGCAGAATGACTCATGGGTTTCAGGAACCCATGGATAGAATACCTACTAAACTAGATGGCATCATGGGATGCTTTCAAGAATGATGACCAGAATTATCACACTAGGGATACAACACATGGCTAGGGTAATAGGTGGTTCCCTAATATATCCAAGGTCATAATAATAACTCCAACATATATGTCAAGGCAATGGATTACCTCAACAGACGATTAGTGTGCTTATTCTAACCAAATGGACATCGGGAACATGAAGTAAGAATTTGCAAATGCATCAAATAATTTAGAAACCCGGGATGAAACGGACAACATAACGGCTGTAATTGCTCAAAAAGATTTGAGACAACCTGCAAAAATGGTGGCATAACCACTCAACATCACAATATCAAGGTTCTGAGGCCAGCTATGAACATATGGAAGTAGTAGGAACTGAACTGAGGCTTGAACTCAACAATCCTAGGCAACTACGGTTTAGTAACACGTCATCCTGAGAGATAGAAGAGAAGCCTAGTTCTTAACCCCGTAGAAAAGATAAGATGACTCAGATCAGAAGGTCATGATGATAAGGAGTAAAAAGAGCCTTACATTCCCATCCACAATCAATTCCCTTATATAAATAAAGCATTTGTAGACACGACTTCGACCAGCTTGGCTTGGTAATCCTACAGGCAGCCAGGCTCTGATACCAAAGCTGTTAGGACCCCTATTCCAAGTCACATCGATCTAGCCGGTAACACCTCATATCACTTTGCAGCCTCACGCACGGTATTCCCACGGGTGTCGCCTTACCATGGCCCTGGACCGTTTGCACCTTTTGGCTCACGTATATGATAGTGTCGCCAGCATCCATATGACAGAGAAGCCGTGCTGACATGACTAGTCGTGAACCCAAAGTGGCACTAACTTACGAGGACAGACATACATGAATCAGCATCGAGCATGTCGGTCAGCAGCGTGCGAATCCGGGTTGTAGCACTGGGCTAACGGAACTCCGGGAACTCGGGCTGTAGCAGGCTAGGCAGGACTCTGGATGTCACCGCGTGACATTTCCCCGAAGGGAAAGACATAGGAACGAAATGAAACACATGCCGGCCAGTCAAGTGTTCCGGAGCAGTAGTGCGGGGCTAGCAGGACTCCGGTGAACCAGGCTGTAGAGAATTACTATGGCTCATGGAAGCACAAGACTACATTTCCCCATAAGAGAGGCTACCAAGGATAAACGACTAGGTTGTCGGATCCCACACATACCAAGCATTTCAATCATACACACAATATGCTCGACATGTGTAAATACAACATGGCATCACAACATAACTCTACGACTCAAGTATTTATTCATTAGGCTCCGTGGAGCGATATCTGACAAACATGGGTCTCATGACCCAACATTCAAAGCATAAAGTTAAAGCACATGCGGAAGCTTAATATGTCTGAGTACGGACATCTACAAATGGAAAAGGCTAAGAAGCCTGACTATCTACCAGATCCTGCCGAGGGCAGAAGATAGTAGCTGAGGTATCAAGCTAAACATCAAAGTCCACGTGGAACTACTAGCGGGACTGAAGTCTCTCTGCAAAACATAAATTAAGCAAACATGAGTACAAATGTACCAAGCAAGACTTACATCAGAACTAACTACATATGCATCGGTATCAACAAAGGGGGTGGTGGAGTTTAACTGCAGCAAGCCAGCTTTGACTCAATGGCTAACCTGAACTACGATTGCAAGTAACTCTTTTGAAGTGATGCACACGAGTCCACAAATTCACCATACCAATACACCACTATGGATCCGCTCCCGTCTCCCTACGAGAATGCCATCCATAGCACTCACCCTTATCTTGCACATTTTAGAGTATCAACTTTCACTTGTCTATGAACTATGCAAGGGGTCCAAGTTTCCATATCCGAGGAATCCGGCTATTCGAATAGATAATGATAACCCTCCAGGGGTGTACTTCTTCACACACGCTCTCGCCACTTACCACCATGTAGACATCGTGTATCTCGGCAAACTTCAAGCGGAAGCCTGGCGAGGGAGTCGGCCACGACCTGACTAACCAACAAGTCTCTAGTCCAGGTTTATCGCCTATTCGGGTTCCATCCGCAAGGAGATCCGACCAGGGTGTCGCTCACGGCCCCAAACGATGTGTGCAGGGTTCCCAAGCCCACCATCCGGGTGCCACTTGGTACACCGTGCCACTGTGCCTAGTCTGTCCCAAGCCCACTTGTACCGGGTGCCACTTGGTATACTACTAACACTATCTACAAACACCAAAAGCTAGTTGCAACTCCTAGATAGAGATCAGGTAGATTAATAAGTCGAGAGGTGCACTTAAGCATTCCAATGCGTGGTAGTAACTGTTCATGGATCACAAACACAGAACTCAGTTCCTGAGGACAGCTGCAATGAGACAACCCACCATGTACTCCTACATGGCCTCTCACCACTAATTTTACCAAATCTTGTTCACACACTTAGCTCTCAACAGTAGGACATGTTCACCACATTCCAATTCATCCCCGATGAATCGGACCTGACTCAACTCTAAGCAGTAACAGGCATGACAAACAAGCATGAATGAGTAGGCACATCAGGGCTCAAACAACTCCTACTCATGGTAGTGGGTTTCATCTATTTACTGTGGCCATGACAGGTCATGCAGAGGAAAGGGGTTCAACTACCGCAGCATGTAACTATTGAATCGCTGTTGTCCTAATGCAGTAAAAGAGAGCAGGAGCGAGAGAGTGGGATTGTATCGGAATGAACAAGGGGGTTTTGCTTGCCTGGCACTTCTGAAGATATTATAGCTCTTCATCAGTGTCATCGAACTCATCGTCGGGATACGCCTACCGAGAGGGGACAAGCACCGGCAATAGAGAAGAACACAATCAATGCAAATGTGACAATATGATGCATGATCATGACATGGAAATATGCTATGATTTGTACTAATGCATCTATCAACAATTTAAATGAAGTCCATATGAACCAAGGGTTCATATGCAAACTCCATAAGGGATATTTAAAATGTCATTATCATGTTTTCACTTATACAGGAGGTATAAGTTGGTTGAACATGCATGAAAGTAGCATAAATGGATAGATTAGATTTTTCTGATAATTTTTCATATATAATTTGTTTGATTTGGAGTTACTGTTGAATTACTAAGAATTTTTGAAGTTTTGGATATTTTAGGCAATTTCTGAATTATTTTTAAACCAGAAAATTATTAACTGAGTCAGCATGACATTATCACTGCGTCAGCAGGTCAACGTGGTCAGCCCAGGTCAAACCTGACCACTGGGCCCCGCAAGTCAGTGTCTCAGGTCTAATTGGGTTTAACTTTAAACTAAACCAGAGATTAACAGGGGCTGGACCCACCTGTCAGTGGCACACGGGAAGTCAAATCCCGCTCAACCGGGGTCAAACCCGCGGGCTTGGCCCACGGCTCGTCGCCGACGACGACAGAGACGGCGGGGCAGCTCGGAAATGCTCCTCCAGCGACCAAAATGGCGGCGGAGAGGCTCTACGTGATGCTGGAGCTCGTCCGCGTCTTGTGGTGCACGCAGCAGCGGCTCAAGCGGCCTAAATCGACGGCAATGGCGACTTGCACGGTGGCCGGAGTTCGGCTCGAGCGGGTCCGGGGCTGCAGTGCTCGTGCAAGAAAACGGAGTTATAACGCCCTCGATGCGGCTATAGCTCCCACGTGTCGAGGCATGATTTAGAGACATAACCGCATTGAAAGCAATGTCGCGAGTTAGGCAATCATTACAACATCCCATGTAATACATAATAAAAGGGGGAGATAACGTAGTTGGCTTACACTCGCCACGTCACATCAGAGTACATAAATAACATCCATCATACAAACACTCATGGCCCGACTACGGCGCCAAAATAGAAGAAAACCCAACATGCGACAAGGCCCTGAATCAAACCCCAACTAGGCACCGCTACTGATCATCGGGAAAGGAAACATAATAACGCTGAGAGTCCTCGTCGAACTCCCACTTGAGCTCGTACTCGTCACCTGGAGCGGAATCACCTGGACCTGCATCTGGAGTTATAGTATCTGTGAGCCACGGGGACTCAGCAATCTCGCACCCTCGCGATCAAGACTATTTAAGCTTATAGGAATGGATAAGGCAAAAAAAATATGTGGAGCTACAGCAAGCGACTAGCATATGTGGTGGCTATCTTACACGCAAAGGAGAGCGAGAAGAGGAGGCAAAGCACGAGCGAGAAGCTATAAGAACAACCTGCGCAAGCATAACTCCAACACCGTGTCCACTTCCCGGACTCCGCCGAGAAGAGGCCATCACGGTAACACACGCAGTTGATTCATTTTAATTAATTAGGGTTCAAGTTATCTACAACCGGACATTAACAAATTCCCATCTACCCATAACCGCGGGCACGGCTTTCGAAAATTCAATCCCTGCAGGGGAGTCCCAACTTAGCCCATGACAAGCTCTCACGGTCAACGAAGGAATAGACCTCCTCCCAAGACGTTCCGATCAGACTCGGTAATCTCGGTAATTCAAGACACTTCGACAGGTTAAAACAAGACCAGCAACACCGCCCGAATGTGCCGACAAATCCCGATAGGAGCTGCACATATCTCTTTCTCAGGGCACACTCAGATTGTCCTAGGTACGGGTAGGCCAGCCCAGAGTTGCCCCTGGTGGCCACCGGTAGCTGACAGGTGGACCAACACTCAGAGGAGCACTGGCCCGGGGGGGGGGTTTAAAATAAGATGACCCTTGAGTCTGCAGAACCCAAGGGAAAGAAAAGACTAGGTGGCAAATGGTAAAACCAAGGTTGGGCATTGCTGGAAAAGCTTTAATCAAGGCGAAATATCAAGGGGTTCCCATTATAACCCAACCGCGTAAGGAACGCAAAATCCGGGAACATAACACCGATATGACGGAAACTAGGGCGGCAAGAGTGGAACAAAACACTAGGCGAGAGGCCAAGTATTCCACCCTTTACCAAGTATATAGATGCATTAAGATAACATATCAATACAATGATATCCCAACAAGTAAATAAAAGATGTTCCAACAAGGAACGGCTCCAATCTTCACCTGCAACTAGCAACGCTATAAGAGGGGCTGAGCAAAGCGGTAACATAGCCAATCAATGGTTTGCTAGGACATGGTGGGTTAGAGGTTTGACATGGCAATTGGGAGGCTGACAAGCAAAAGGTAGGCATCGTAGCATTGGCATAGCAAGAGCGAGCAAACTAGCATAGCAAAGATAGTAGTGATTTCAAGGGTATGATCATCTTGCCTGCACAGTTGTCAGAGTTGACTGGATCCTCACAAGCAAACTCTACGGGCTCCTCGGTAGCGAACTCGTCTCCCGGCTCTACCCAACAAGACAAACAAGCAACAAGGATACAATCAACCACGTGCAAGACCAAGCAATATGATGAGATGAAGATATGCTATGCGGGATACGATGCGGGATGCAAAATGCGAGATATGACAGGAAATGCATGAACCTGGCCTCAACTTGGAATTCCAAGTGTGCCACTGGATAGAGGGGATGAAATCGCTTGAAAACGATATAAAGATCATTGGAATCGGAGTTACGGTTTGGAAATGGCAAGCGTTTTAAGATATGACACCGGTCTGCGATTTACAGCAAGTAGGCATCTAAACACAACGAAATGAACATGCTACAGCCACCAAACATGACAACAAAATACATGGAAGGGATGCACACAAGATGCTTAACAAAAGACTAGCACTGAGCCACGGCAAATTCATCCATTAATAGGTTCAAACAAGCATGGCAAAAACGCAAATGCAAAACAGATTCCAGACTTAGTGAAATTAACACTAGTCTGAAATTTCAGATCACGAAGCCCTCTTCGGAGCAGCAAAACAACATGATACATGACCTGAACATGACAATTAAGAACATGTCATGGAGCTACTCAACAATCTTAACAAAAGACCCAAAGTGACCTGGGGCCAAAAGGGATCACAAAATATATTAACGGGCACACGAACATAGCTAAAACACAATCAATTTTCAGACTTGGTGAAAACTGAGACATGCTAAAATATAACTCACGAAGGCATGTAAACGAGCTCGATGCGCTCACCACGGTGCAAGTCATGGCAAGGCAGGCATACATACATTAAGAAGGCACAACATAAAAGCTAGGAATGGCAAGAACAATGGCATAGCACGCACGGATCAACTACAATAACATTGGCAAAATCGCAAATGAGTTGACGATCTGCCCAGATTCACCATGAAGCAAAAGTAGAGCTCGATTGACTCAAGCTATGGTGCTCCAAAATATCAAGTAAATACATGGATGGATAGAGCATAACATGAATAACAAAAGTCCCTTACTGATCATCCTCAAAAGAGGCACGGATCATTAGGAAACAAGCTGAACATATGGCATTATGAACTAAAATATCCCAGACTTACCGGGTGCCTCACTTTGCAAGCTTGCACAAGTCACCACACACATCCTAAAAATTCATGGGTTGCACCTCTGGAAAGAAGACAAAATGCTTAACAAAACATATGAAGGACTCACAGGCATATCATGCACACAATAATCATGGAAAAAATGACAAAAGTCTAAGATGAACTAGCAGATCTGACAATTAACTCACGAAGCCTCCTTCTAACAGAGTTTTAGGCATCAAGATGAACTCAAATGAAAATGATGCAATGGAACGAAATGATGTACTCGTCGAGGCGAACATTTTGATATATTATATGCCTAAATCGGAGCTACGGATGCAAAGTTACGGGCGGTCAAAGTATGCATAAAAATCTGGAAGGAGAGGGAAAGGTCAACCGTTAGGTCAAAGCGGATCTCAGATCCAGTCCGAGCACTGTAGCAGGCGCAGAAACCGAGGAACGCCGGAGATGAACTCGAAGCTCGCCGGAGTCTTGCCGGACCTCGTCGTGGAAGGAGAGGGAGGAGAGGGCCGGGGCGAGGCCGGCCTTGGCGCGGCTCCCGAGGACGGCGGCGGCTTGGACGGGGCCGCGCGGGCGGCGAGGGGCGGCCGGGCGCGGGCGGCGAGGCGGCGCCGGCAGCGAGCGCGCGCGGCGGCTCCGGGCTCCTGCGGCGGCCGGACGCGAAGAGGAGGGCGGCGGCTGGGCAAACGGCGGCGGGGTGGAGGACTGGGCCGCGGGGGCCCGCGTTGGGCACGTGGCGGCTGACGGTTGGTGCGGGCGGAGGCGGCGGACGTTGTTCGGCCGGGGGCGGACACGTCTGTCGGCGCGGATCTGTTTTTTTTTTGAACTAGGGTTTTGAGGGGGAGGAGAGATCCGAGAATGGAGGGGGCTATATATAGGCGTAGAGGGAGCTAGGAGACTCCAAATGAGGTGTGGTTTTCGGCCACGCGATCGTGATCGAACGCTCTAGGACATGGAACAGAGTTTGGTGGGTTTTGGGCCAAATTTGAGGGGTGTTGGGCTGCAACACACACGAGGCCTTTTCGGTCCCTCGGTTAACCGTTGGAGTATCAAACGAAGTCCAAATGATACGAAACTTGACAGGCGGTCTACCGGTAGTAAACCAAGGCCGCATGAAAAGTCTCGGTCCAATCCGGAAATGTTTAATCCCCACACACGAAAGAAAGCTAGAAATGACCACCGGAGGAGAACGAAGCGCCGGAATGCAAAACGGACAACGGGGAAAATGCTCGGATGCATGAGACGAACACGTATGCAAATGCAATGCACATGATGACATGATATGAGATGCATGAAAACGAAAACAACACACGGAGACAAAGACCCGAACCCGAGAAATAAATATAACTTAACGCCGAAAACGGCAAGAGTTGGAGTACAAATTGGGAAAGTTACATCTGGGGCGTTACAGGAGTGGCTAGTCAGCCTCCTAGAGGTGCTAGGTGCGTGTCGGTGCCACTCGAGCGACCAAGAGAGGCTCGGGAGCGCGGGCTCGCCGGCAATGGCGGACGGCGGCCTCGGGTGACCTTGGGGCTACGGCTAGAGGGCAAGAGCAAGCACGGGGGCAGAGGGGTAATGATCAGTAGCTCACCGTGGTTCGAATGAGACAGGCGTCGAGCTCGGGGAGGCAGGGACGACGGTGATCGGCTCCTAAGATGGAAGACCGCGGCGATGATGATGCTACGGCGCGTCCCATCTCACTTGGCTCAGTGGAGATGACGAGGGAGATGACGTGGGGCTCTTGGGCACAACAGAGGGGCGAGGGGGTAGCTGTGGCCGTGGTGGCGGCGTTAGCGAGCTCCGCTCAGGGAGAGAGCAGAGGAGGGGGAAGCGCGTCCAGAGGGAGAGGGGAACGAACGAGGGGGTCGAGGTGGCACCGAGGAGAGGACGTGAGGCGTCGCGGTGGCCAGGTGACACAGGCAGGCAGTCTGGTGGTGTGGCGCCCGCGCGCGCCGTGCGCTGTCCCTCCTGTGCCTACTGGCAGAGGTTAGGGATGACTGGCACCGAGCCAGGTGGGCTGGGCCAGCACAGGTGAGGCCCAGGTAAGCATCCCTCCCTCTCTGTTTTCTAATTTTGTTCTATTTTTTCTATTTTGCAGATTTGTTTTAATTTGGTTTTTCAAACCAAATCACTTTTAAAAATTCTTAAAATAGTTATGGGCACTAAAATAGCTATTCCAGAGGCCCTCAACTAATTCCAGAATTGTTGGGGCATTTAAAAATATTAATAGTATTTAAATGCTCCAATTCAAATAAAGTATGAATTACCTCAAAAAATCCAGAATGGCCTAAAAATATGTTCATCATTTTTGGTAGAGGTTTTCACCTTTATCGGAAATCATGAACATTTTCAAAGGGCATTTTGGGTTCATTGAAAATGATTTTATGTTACCTATTTGATTTGATCTGGCGCTAGGGCTTGATCAATCCCCATTTCAGATTCAAAAGAATTTAAACATGATGCAACACATGACTAGCTAGCTCAGAGCATACCAGAACTAGGGATGTGACAGAAAGCCAAGCTGGATCAACTAGAGATAGACGCGGTTACTCCATTGTGTGAAGGATGCAGGCCCGAGGATACCCGCCCGAAAGTAACGCTCATGGCTCTGGAGATGAAGGTAAAACACAAAATGACCGACGCATGCTTCGACGAGAACATGTCATTCTGGCACGAATGTCTTCCCAAGGAGAACAAGTGTCCAACCAGTTTCGAGGAGGCGAAGAAAATCGTGTGTCCTCTAGATTTACCGCACGTGAAATACCATGTGTGCATGAACAATTGCATCATTTATCGGGACGAGCACGCGGAGTCTACCATATGTCTGGTGTGCGGCGTCACTCGATACAAGAAGAGGAAGAAAGCTCCTTGAAAAGGGGTGTGGTACTTTCCGATCACTCCTCGTCTGTAACGGTATTTCGCGGACCATAAGCTAGCAAAGCTCCTGCGTTGGCACGCAGATAGGGAGGAGAAGAAGCGAGAAGATGACGGAAATGATCCGGAGATAAATAAAAAACACAAGATGCTGAGTCACCCTAAGGATGCGAGCCAGTGGCAAGCGTTGAACTTCCAACACCCAGAATTTGGGGACAATCCAAGGAACATCGTGTTGGGCGCGAGCACCGATGGAGTCAATCTGTTTGGCAGCCAGAGAAGCACACATAGCACCTGGCCTGTGTTTGTGTGGATGTACAACCTTCCCCCTGGTTGTGCATGAAGAGGAAGTACATTCACATGAGTATGCTAATTGAAGGGCCGAAACAACCAGGGAATGACATCAACTTGTATCTGGGGCTGCTGAAAGAGGAGCTAGACAAGCTATGGAAAACACTGGCTAATACGTGGGACGCCGCAGAGAAATAATATTTCCCTATGAGAGCCGCACTGCTCATGACGGTGCATGACTATCTCGGTTACGGATATGTCGCGGGGTAGGTGGTCCACGGATTTTCTGGATGCGTCAGGTGCATGGATGACACAACGTATCGCCAGCTAGATAGAGATCCCGGGTCTTCAAAAACCGTGTTCATGGGGCATCGAAGGTGGCTTCACAACGATGACTCATGGAGAAAATGCAAGGATCTGTTCGATGGTGAAACCGAACCCCGAAGACGCCCGCGTACGAGGAGCGGCGAGGAAATAGAAGAGCTGTTGAAAAATTGGAAAGATTGCCCACTGCCGGGATAGAAGCAAAAGGCGCCAGAGCCGGGAAAGAAGCAAAAGCCGCCAGAGCCGCTGCTGAAGGTATGGAAAACGAGGTATGTTTTCTGGGACTTGCCGTACTGGAAGATCCTCCGTGTGCCTCACAGCCTTGATGTCATGCATATCATGAAGAATGTGTGCGAGAGTCTACTTGGTACCCTGCTCAACATGCCAGAGAGGACCAAAGATGGGCCGAAAGAAAGGGCAGACTTGAAATCAATGGGCATCACGGAGGAGCTTCACGCTAATGATGATGATGATGAGGCGAAGCAGGACACGGAAAGTCGTCACAAAGGCAAAAAGGCCAAGAAGACCGGAAATGACTACCCTCCCGCGTGCTTCACTCTAAGTCAGGAGGAAATCGAGCAGTTTTTCACCTGCCTCGTAGGAGTAAAACTTCCTTACGGTTACGCGGGGAAGATAAGCAGATACCTAGACTCAGCGAAGCAGAAGTTCAGCGGGATGAAGTCTCACGACTGTCACGTGCTGATGACGTAGATACTTCCAGTTGCAATCCATGGGATCATGGATGCACACGTCCGTGAAATGTTATTTGAATTATGCAAATTTTTCGACGTCATCTCTGGGAAGTCGGTTGGCGTGAGGCAACTCAGAAGGCTACAGGAAGAGATCGTGGTGATACTATGCGAGCTTGAGAAGTACTTCCCGCCCACATTCTTCGATGTTATGGTGCATCTGCTGGTCCATATCATGGAGGATATCATCCAACTCGGGCCGACGTTCCTGCACAGCATGATGCCGTTCGAAAGGATGAATGGTGTCTTCAAAGGATACGTTTGCAACATGTCACATCCAGAGCGAAGCATAGCCGGGGGCTTTCTGACCGAAGAGTGCATCTCCTACTGCACGAATTATCCAGGCATCGAGAACCCCGTTGGTCTGCCCGTCAACAGGCACCTCGGCAGGCTCGCTGGATGGGGTCACCGCGATGGTCGCCGCGAAATGCATGTCGACTTCGAGGGTCGACTTGCCGACTTTGAAAGAGCAAACCTAGTCGTGCTACAACACATAGACGTGGTTGTCGGCGTTCTAGGAACGGGGGTCCCCAGACTTGCCTACCTGCGGCCTGCGGCGTGGCTCAAGTGGGGGCCCAACATGGCCCATCTTCATCAGCACAAGACTCAAGACCCTCGCGAGGGGCCAAGCCTCGCGAGGCGGACGACACGGCGCATCCTCAGGAGCAGCCTCATCAGGATGGCTTGCGAGGAGGAGGAGACATCAAGGCGGGGTACCTCGCGAGGTGCCCGTGACGTGAGCCATGACGACTCTGGGCACCAGGCGGGTGCCAGCGCGCGCAGCGTCCTTCTTTCCTCTTCGGTGCAAAGGGGACAAGCGCAGCCGCGGGGTACCAAGGCATCAGGCAAAGGTTGCCACTTCGGTGCAACGAGACCAAGACCAGCGGACTATGAGACGGAGGTCACCATGGAGCCCAGCGCGGCGTCATCACCAGAGCCTTTGGCAGGCGAAGACTGCTTTTGTCAGGATAGATGTACTAGTTGTCCCCTTTCAAATTAGCCCGCCATTGTTGGATCCCTTCTCGCTCAATATTTGGGGAGAGGACCAGGGCCTCTATAAATAGGACTAGCCACCCACATTGCAGAGGGATTCGGATTAGAGGGATCGGCTCTTGGCCATAGACAAGAGCGAGAGAGAGAGAGAGAGAAAGGTGGCTGCGTTCCCCCTAGCAGTTCATCTCCCTAGCCAAGAACAGACCCTCGTGAGGCTGTTCTTCCTTGTATCGTTCGTCCTCACCAGCCCCAAGAGGCAATCCACAAACCACACACTGGAGTAGGGTATTACACCACATCGGTGGCCCGAACCAGTATAAATCTTGTGTCTCTTTTGCATTTCTTTCAGTAGTTTAGATCCTTGTGAGACGGAGAGGTTGGAGGCGTAATCTCCGCGCGCACCCCAGTGTTCGAACCTTAAGGGTCTGCCGGAACCCGAAATCCGACATTTGGCGCGCCAGGTAGGGGTGCGCCGGAATTTGTCTCCCACCACTCTGCTCTCCTCCGACCGTCGCGACCATGTCTGACGCTCGACGGGCCCGCGCCGAGCGCCGGGCCGCCATCGCTTCTCGCGTCGCCCAGACGGCCCCCGTTGGTGGGCGTCCTCGTCGTTCCCCGTCGCCCGCCGTCAACGCCGCCACCGGCCCGGCGGGGGGCGAGCAGCAAGCATCATCTCAGCACCCGTCCGTGCGGCAAGACGGGCGCACCGCTTCTCCGTCGCTCGCGCCGGCCGGCTCTTCGTCCCGCGCGCTCCGCGCACCCTTGGAGGCTCGAGCTATGCTCATCGTGGCAAACGAGCTCCTGCGCTACCGACCCGTCGATGACGTCTACGAGGAGTGGCTCGACCGCGTCGCCGAGCTCGTCCGCGCCGCAGGGGGCTCTCCTGCGCCGTCCGCTCCGCTGCGCCGCACTCCGCCCCGCGTGGGCAACGAAGCTCCGGGGGCGAGCCAGCAGCCTCCTCCCCAAGAAGACCCCATGGCTCCAAGGCGCATGGCCCCTGGGCGGAACTCACTCCGCCAGGTGCCAGCGCAGCAAGAACGAAGCTGCCAAGAAATCCCTCGCCCGCAAGGGGCTGCCCAGGCGCTCCCATCTCCCGCTCCAGCACGCCAAGACCCCGCCCTGCTCCAACCTGCAGCGTGTGGGGACCCTCAAGACCGAGCTCTCCACCAACCAAGGCCTTTTGTGGCCACCGCGGGATGCCTCGCCTACACCCCTGAGCTGCGCAGCGTCGCGTGGCCCGCCAAGTTCAAGCCAGATCTGCCTCCGCGCTACGACGGCACAACTGATCCCGCAGAGTTCCTCCAGCTCTATGAGCTGGGCATCGAGGCTGCCGGAGGGGACGAGAAGGTCATGGCGAACTGGTTCCCCATGGCGCTGAAGGAAGGATCTCGCACCTGGCTCCTGAATCTGGCTCCAGGAACGATCTCCTCCTGGGACCAGATGCGCACCCGCTTCGTCGCCAACTTCCAAGGTACTCGCGACTGGCCACCCGCCGTGAGCGATATGCGCCGCATCAAGCAACAACCTGGAGAGACCCTGCAGAAGTACATCCAGCGCTTCAACAGCGCGCCTGAAGATCCCCAAGGTGTCCGAGGAGGCCATCATCTCGGCCTTCTCCGATGGCGTGCGCGACGTCAAGATGAAGGAGGAGCTGGCAATGCATGAGGACCTCTGCACCTCCCTGGAGCTGTTCAACTTGGCGAACAGATGTGCCAGGGCTGAGGAGGGGCGCCTCTCCCTCCTCGAGCTGCCTACTGCGGACCCAGAAGAGAAGAAGCCCAAGGCCAAGGACGTGAAGCGCAAGGGGGCTGCCGTGCTCGTAGCCGAACCAGACATCAAGCGTGGCAGAGACCTACCTGACTCCTCCAGAGGCAGCCGGTACTGCGTATACCACGACCTCCACACCCACAACACCAACGAATGTCAAGAGCTCCGCGCCGTGCGAGAAGGAAGGATCGGCCGTCGCCCTGACCGCGCCGACCGGGGCTACGGCCGAGGAGGAGGAAGAAACCCAGGGCGCTGGGAAGACCGCGGCCCGCGCCAGGGGTGGCGCGACCAACCTCGCGAGGACCGCTGGTGAGACCTGCCTCACGAGGGGGACTGGAGGGATCAGCCTCGTGAGGATCGCCCTCACGGCAACGCAGGCCTGCCTCCTCTGCCACCTCCACCAAGAAGGAACGAAGACCGCCATCAAGACGAGGGGGCTGGGGGCTTCCAGGAGCCACGTGCAATCGCTTGCATCCTGGGCGGAGCTCAAGCCCCGGCCTCCCAACGCATCTTCAAGCAGTTCGCCCGCGAGGTGAATGCAGTTCTCCCCAAGCTCGAAGCAACACGCCCCCTCAGGTGGTCGGCGTGCGCCATCACGTTCAGCTCAGCAGATCAGCTCAAGTGCTCGGCCACGGCCGGAGTCCTCCCGATGCTCTGCTCCCCAGTCATCAGCAACGTGTTGGTCACCAAGACCCTCATCGACGGAGGGGCAGGGCTCAACGTCCTGTCCGTGGAGACCTTCAACAGCCTCCAAGTGTCCTACGACTAGCTACAGCCGACCAAGCCTTTTTCAGGAATCACCGACGGTTCCACGGTCCTGATCGGGCAGGTCCGCCTCCCTGTCACATTTGGGGCCCGCAGCAACTACCGCACCGAGCTCATCGACTTCGACGTCGCCGACATCCGCCTGCCGTACAACGCCATCCTCGGGTACCCAGCACTGGCCAAGTTCATGGCCGTGACCCACCACGGCTACAACGTCCTCAAGATGCCCGGGAGTGGCGGCGCCATCACCGTGACCTGTGAAGAGAGAGATGCAGTGTGTTCCCTGGAGCGAGCCTTTCAGGCCGCGTCACTTGAAGACCCAGATCGCGGAAGCAGGAGGCTTCCGAAGACCACCCCCAAGAAGAAGAAGATGTCGCCAGGCTCAGCCCCTCAGGAGGCAGGCACCTCAGGGCCCGTGTCTGCTCGGGAGGACCCTCCCTCCATCGCATAGGAAAGCGCGCCCGGCGCCCTCCTCAGGCAGGGCTCGGGGGCTCTCACCTGGAGGGCCACCGACCTAGCCAGGGTCACGAGGGAGGCGCTTGGGCACCATGTGGAGGCGAGCTTCAAATCACGTCTCCCTCAAGGAGGAGCCAGGCGAGGAAGACCAGACCAGCAAGAGTTCATCAGCGAGGCCGTTCAGGAGCTACAGGAGGCAAGGATCATGAGAGGTTGCCGTCGCCCACCAGCTGTGGCCCCACATCCAGGCGAGGATGGTGGGCTGCGCGTCTGCGTCGACGTACCCGGGCTCAATCAGATCGCCACGACGGAGCGCCTCTGGCCCTCGCGAGTGGGGCGCTGCGGAGGACCACCCCACAGCCGTGTTCGCATGCCTCACGGCCCGCCGAGCGTGGATGCGACGTGCCAGCGCCTCACGAGGGGCATCAGGGAGGCTCAGGAAGACAGGCGCTCCGCAGCACTGATGGAGATGAAGGCAGCTCGCGAGGAGCCACCAGTGCCTCCGGAGCCTCCCGAGGCCCCGGGGCCTGGGGGCTCGTGAGGGTCAGCTTCCGCAGCCCACCGAGCCTACTGCACCAACACCACTTCGCCAACGACATCCTCAGGTGACATCTTCCAAGTTCCATTCCCAGCTGGGAGCGCCCTCCCAGGGTTGCATCACTCCCAGGCCGCGTGGGTCCGTCCCTGCGGCGTGTATCTGCTTTTACCTTTCGGTCGTTAGTCTGCTTCATTGGGGGAGCCCCTCGGGCTACATCATCCCCAAGCCGCTGGGGGCTAGGCCCAGCGGCGTGTATCTTCATCGCGTTTATTTACAACCCTGCATTTGCCTATCACGCTTGATTGCTTGATGCCCGTCCGCGGCAACCTTTCTTCTCCATGTCGACTACATGCACGTTAAAGGGGGGGTGCCTGAGCATCGCGACTCAGGGCTCTTACTGGCTCTCCAGCCCTCACCCTCTGGCCTTGTCCACGGCATCACGACCTGGCATACCAGCGACGGCTGAGACAAGCTCGAGGGCCGGGACCCGAGGATGTAGAGTACCGGCATCTAACCAAATTTTGCAGGGACACATTTCAAGATATGGCCCAGTGCCGGGCACAACCCGCCCAGGGGTAGGGCCTCGTGAGTCCCGCGCTGGCTCACGGGTGCCCAGATACACCTCACCTACTTCAACCAGCAAGCTCTTTAGTGACTAACGATCGACTAATGGCCTTCATGGCAGCACCACCGCCTTTTTGTGATGACTTCGCAGGATCCTTGGAGGGAACTACGCCAGCCGAGGCCCTCGCGAGGTTCCCTTCACCCTCGCCCGCGCGAACCGCTTGCACGTTAAAGGGGGGGCGCCTGAGCATCGCGACTCAGGGCTCTTACTGGCTCTCCAGCCCTCACCCTCTGGCCTTGTCCACGGCATTGCGACCTGGCTACCTCTCCCGCGGCAGCACTCCAGCCGGCGCCCGAGCGCGTCGAAGGCCTTGAAGAACATCACCCCCGCGCCGTCGTGCTCCAGGTGGACCGCGAAGATGCCCCTCTCCCTGCAGACCTGGGCGATCTCCCTCCAGCCGCGGGACATGAAGACCTCGCCCGGGGCGGCGACCACGATCTCCGCCTCGGTCGCGAGCGCGCTACAGTTGGCGTGCTGCAGCCAGAGCTCCAGGGGCCCTCCTGGAGGAACGACGGAGGCGAAGAAGGAAGGAAGGCGGATCTAGGACTGAAGAGGAAGGGCAACGTCGAGCACGCCCTCCTGGGAGGAGCCCTCGGCGTGGACTCCGGGAGGAACCACCCTCGCCTTCGTAACCAGACGGCGCCGGCGACGGCGCTAGCCGCGGGGATCAGCATCAAGACCTCCGGGGCCCTCGACGTGGGCATACAAGGGGAGCGGGAACCCTGGCGGAGCCCGCTCGCCCCAGGGCCTCGCCGCCGCCTGATGATCCTCTTCGTCACGGCTGCACAGGGCGAGTCGCTTCTTCGGCGGGAGGGGGTCTGGATCCTCTCGAGGAGCCTTTCCCTTCTCCGCAGCAGAGAACCGGCGAATGGGAGCCATCACGACAAGACGGAGCAAGAACTGAGGCGAAGGAGAGAGCAAGGAGTGATGGACTGGAAGGGCACGCGCGGTGCCGTACTTATAGCCGGCGGAGGCCAACCGCCGGCCTCCACGATCACAGGTAATCATAACACGATCTGCATGCAGGGACTTGTCCAACTCGCACGATCACCAAGGCGTCATGGGGAAGTGAAGATGCGACGTCCAATCAACCGCCACGCGGCGCCCAAGGCCGCAGGCTGTTAGGGCCCGCGGCGCTTCGCTCTCGCCCTTCCGCCTCTCGGCACGGCCAAGCCCAGGCGCGCCTTGGGCCCGGGGGCTACTGTCGGCGTTCTGGGAATGGGGGTCCCTAGACTTGCCTGCCTGCGGCCTGCGGCGTGGCTCAAGTGGGGGCCCAACATGTCCCATCTTCATCAGCACAAGACTCAAGACCTTCGCGAGGGGCCAAGCCTCGCGAGGCGGACGACACGGCGCATCCTCAGGAGCAGCCTCATCAGGATGGCTCGCGAGGAGGAGGAGACATCAAGGCGGGGTACCTCGCGAGGTGCCCGTGACGTGAGCCATGACGACTCTGGGCACCAGGCGGGTGCCAGCGCGCGCAGCGTCCTTCTTTCCTCTTCGGTGCAAAGGGGACAAGCACAGCCGCGGGGTACCAAGGCATCAGGCAAAGGTTGCCACTTCGGTGCAACGAGACCAAGACCAGCGGACTACGAGACGGAGGTCACCATGGAGCCCAGCGCGGCGTCATCACCAGAGCCTTTGGTAGGCGAAGACTGCTTTTGTTAGGATAGATGTACTAGTTGTCCCCTTTCAAATTAGCCCGCCATTGTTGGATCCGTTCCCGCTCAATATTTGGGGAGAGGACCAGGGCCTCTATAAATAGGACTAGCCACCCACATTGCAGAGGGATTCAGATTAGAGGGATCGGCTCTTGGCCATAGACAAGAGCGAGAGAGAGAGAGAGAGAAAGGTGGCTGCGTTCCCCCTAGCAGTTCATCTCCCTAGCCAAGAACAGACCCTCGCGAGGCTGTTCTTCCTTGTATCATTCGTCCTCACCAGCCCCAAGAGGCAATCCACAAACCACACACTGGAGTAGGGTATTACACCACATCGGTGGCCCGAACCAGTATAAATCTTGTGTCTCTTATGCATTTCTTTCAGTAGTTTAGATCCTTGTGAGACGGAGAGGTTGGAGGCGTAATCTCCACGCGCACCCCAGTGTTTGAACCTTAAGGGTCTGCCGGAACCCGAAATCCGACAGTGGTCGATCCTTGGGTGGTAGAGCACAAAACCTTTATTGAGAAGACGTACAATGACCAAGGCCAACAGAGGACGGACGGAGATATAATCAAAGAGCACAACTCATGTTTCACGCGTTGGTTCAAGGAGAAGCTTCTGCGGTACCCTTTACATGATTATTCTTCCGCGGAAGAAAAACTCATATTCGCCTTGTCACAGGGCGCCGAGCACAACCTGATGACCTATGAGGCATACGATATCAACGGCTACACATTCTACACTGAAGGAAAGGACATGAAGAGCGATGGTTATTAGAACTCCGGGGTAACGATGGAATCCTACACCGGTAACGACAAGGACAGATACTACGGAAGGATCGAGGAGATTTGGGAGCTGAGCTATGCTGGAGAGAAGGTCCCGATGTTCCGTGTCAGATGGGCCTCCTAAAATAAGACCGGTATTTCACCACCATGGTTATACCCGAAGCCAAATCGATGACCGCGGGTGCAAACGTCACTGCGAAAAATGAGCCATGGGTACTGGCTTCCTAAGTGGACCAATGCTTCTTCATTACCGACCCGTCAAAGCCCAGTCGTGTTGTCGTGAGGAGAGGCAAAAGGAAGATCGTCGGAATGGATGGAGTCACCAATGAGCAAGACTTCGACAAGTACGGCGACCCGAAGATGGAACATGACGACGACGATGAAGTGCCATACACCACGAGAAGAAGCAGGACCACCCTACCTAAAGGACGTCCATTCAATAGAAGAACTCCATTTGCGAAAAAGAAGGGCAAGAAGATCGTCAAAAGATAGCTAGCTAAGATTGATCATATTTAAATCGTAGTCTTCATTTTTTGATTGTATTTCGACATATGGAAATGATATTTCTTCTGTTCTAGTCCTCATGAATATTTATTTATGTTTGTTATGGTATTGAATTTCTAACTCACAAAAAGTATTGAATTTGTTAATATTTTTTGCACTCATGAATATTTTTAAATTTCATGGGCACTTTTTGAATTCATGAATATTTTTTCAGAGTTAATGGTATTTTTTCATATTCATAAATGTTTTACCAATTCACAAATGAATGCAACTAAAAATCAAAAAAAATTGATGATATTTTTAAATAAAAAATTTGATGATATTTTTTCATATTCATAAATATTTTGAAATAACAAATTTGATGATATTTTTTCACATTCATAAATGTTTTCAAATTTGATTGTCATTTTCTAAAAAATTTATTAGATGCAACTAAAAATAATAATAAAAAGTTACTACAGGAGAAGGTGCGCCATTGCTATCAGTGTACTTATGGCGCACCCCTAGGAGGTGCGCCATTTGTATACCAACTTTTATGATATTTTTCAAATATTTTCAAATAACAAATTTGATGATATTTTCGAATAACAAATTTGATGATTTTTCATATTCATAAATATTTTCAAATAACAAATTTGATGATATTTTTTTTCACATTCATAAATGTTTTCAAATTTGATTGTCACTTTCTAAAAAATTATTAGATGCAACTAAAAATAATAAAAGAATGTTACTAATGGCGCACCAGGAGAAGGTGCGCCATTGCTATTAGTGTAGTTATGGCGCACCCCTAGGAGGTGCACCATTGGTATACCAATTTTTATGATATTTTTTCAAATATTTTCAAATAACAAATTTGATGATATTTTTTCATATTCATAAATATTTTCAAATAACAAATTTGATGATATTTTTTCACATTCATAAATGTTTTCAAATTTGATTGTCATTTTCTAAAAAATTATTAGATGTAACTAAAAAAAGTTACTTATGGCGCACCCCTCGGTGGTGCGCCATTGCTATGGATGTACTTATGGCGCACCCCTCGGTGGTGCGCCATTGCTATTAGATGCACCCCCCTTTGTCCCTTTCCCCCTCGCCCCCGCGCCAGATCCCCTCCACATCTCTCGATCGCTATCTCCCCCCTCGCTAGACCCCCCTCGCCGCCGCCGACCCCGCGCACCCTGCCCCGCTCCACACGCCGCCGACAACCCCCCGCACCCTCTCTCAAAAATCTGGCCTTGCCCTTCGAGAGAGCAGATTCCGCAAGCTCCGGCGCCGAAACAAGCAGCTTCGCTTCGTCTCCTTCTCGCCCCGCCTCCTTGCCGTCGCCGCGCCACCATGGCCAGGGTTTCCTGTTCGGCTCCAAGCAAGCCAGGTACTAAAGGATCCGCCTTTCCTCTCCTTCCGTTCACTCCCTGCTGCTGTGTCACCGGATTTCCGTTCCCTTCCCTTCCCCAGTGCCTCATCTTCGGCGCTGCCGGAGGTGCCATTCCGAGGACCCCCCTTGGGCTTCGCTGCCAGATCCAACTCCTCAACCACCGCAGGATAGCGCAGGTACTCCAGATTTACCGCCTCTGTCCTATCTCCTCGTCTAGTGTTTGTCCCCTTCTCCTTCTTGCTTATCTAATCTAAGCCGGATCCCAATTAATTTTGCGCCATCCGTCAGGAGTAGATTGCAACAAGTGTGCTCTAGTTACTTGATCTGTTTGGATTAGCTAAGAAGTGACTAGGCAAATCAATACATAGTAGCTAAGATATGATTTGGTTACAATAAGGATCTTCTGAACATTTGGTTAGCTCTATCTATATCTCTGAACATATGAGCACTGTGCATTTTTCATACCCCTGAACATATAAGCGGCAGTATCTAGCATGGAGTATGTCCAGATAGCATGCCTTGCTTTAGTTGAAGAAAACCAATATGCCTTGCCTTTTAAGCCAATAAACAATGAAAACAATGGAGTAAAGCCAGCACTAGAGATATCATTAAAGTTCAGAAATTAAGTGAGTAGGCTAGTGGTGACAGGGAAGGAGAAAATTCAGTTTAGTTTTGGGATGGTACAGTACTCCCTCAAAAAGACATACACATGAAAGAGATTGTGTTCCTAAATCAACATCAAGTTAGGAACAAGTGTGTTCCTAAATAATCTTTAGTTTAGGAACAATCTTCAGTTTGTACTATATTTATTGTCAAGTCTGAAATTTTGATAGTAATGTTGTGACATGTTCAGACTAGGAATAATCTTCAGTTTAGGAACAACTTTGATGATTCTCTGGATTGATCATAGTGTATTCTTTGGATTGATGATCAAAGTTCAAAGAATTAGCCTAAATGCACATTGATGCTCATTCATCTTGTTTCTCAAAGTTCAAAGAATTATCAACATTTAGCCTGAATGCACATTGATGATTCCAGAAAATAAGTTTATAACAACTCTAGATTTACAAGTGTTTACTGAAGAATATTCTGTTTATGAAGTAGACCAATAATATTCATCTTTTTCTGTTTATGAAGAAGAAGAATAAACCTAGCTAATTCAAATAATTCCAATTTAGGCACATGTTTTTAATTCAATTGGACAAATGGTGTATAAATCCAAATAAAGCAAATAAATTCAAATGATTCAAATAAATCCGCCGTTAGGTTGTTCTTTGTCAGTTTTACTCAAAAAGAGGAGTTGAAGATGTGCTCCCGTTGCGTCCTCTAACCCAAATCAGTCATGTTGTCATTCATTTGTATGGCTGAAGCTTCGCTGCTGCTAAACATCAGCCAATGCTGAATCAATAGCTCACACTGTCTTGAGCATCATGTTGATAATATGAAGAATGGAGTATCTATGCTATAAATTTTTACTACCGTTATGCCTGTATTCACTGCTGCTACTGCTGTACTTGTGATGATGTTGTACTTGTGATGATGCTACTTGTGATCTTCTGAAATGACCCATTGGCGACTTCATTATGCGGGGATAATGATTTTGCAGGTACATCGAGAGGCCCTTGGGTTTGTCGGAATGTCGATTAACTTCCGTTCCAGCAAATTCGGGTACTCCATATGTCCTTATTTCAGCAAAGGTCATGCTGAAATTTTCCATGAATATTAGCATGACTTGCTAAAAATAGGACATATGGGGTACTTGCGACTAATGCATGGGCCGGGGTATCTTAGTACTTAATTAAGTAGGATGAATTGCTTCTTGTGTTATACATATAGAAGTGTGATATCAACTCATAGTTATTACTAATGTCAGTTGCTCGTCATCGGTAAACCCTAATCTCGTAGGATGACCTTCTAAAAAAGCCCATACCACATATTCTATTTGGATGGCCCTACTAACCCTTGACCATAAATACTTGAGATGGATGTAGCATGCTTAATCTAGGCCAACTCCACTGGGCCTGGCTAAAAATGAACAAGTGTGCATGACTAACAATATTCTATTGTAAAGCTAAACAGGAAAGAGGAACCACTCATCCTAACCATTTGCTCTCAAAATTACCACTTCACTTCTTACTACTGAAAATCTTAAACCATCTCCATTCACCAATAGCTCAAACCAGTTCGAAGGGCGTGTTTTCACCACACTGTGGATTATCTTATTGGACCCAATAGATATTTGCAGAAGTAACTTCCTATTCACTTAAAGGCATGAATTATCCAAATCTTGGTTCATCCTCATTAAAGCTTTCCATCTGAATGGATTCTTCTATCTATCTATCCTCTACAAGACCCTCCACCTATGTTTCTAATTAGATACCTTTCTTTCAACTCTTAACCAGTTCCATTTCTCCACTAGAATTTTCACTAGAACTTGTTATATCAACCAATCAACTCCTTATTAGAAGAACTCCACCATAATTTTCCCTAGAACGCACGCAAGCTTCCAGGTCCTCGTAGGGTCTCCGTTATAACTTATAAGAACTTGGAAATGCAATCTATTAGTGCAAGAAGTGAATGGAACTCTATTACTTAATTAAGATTTCACAAAATTTCAATATTACTTAATTAAGTAGGATGAACTTAGTTTATATAATATTTTCAAGATGATATGATTATGATGGCTTTTAGGGTGCCTCGTCATCGATAAACCCTAAATGATGAAAACTTAGGCTTTTGGGATGCCTCGGCGTCGACAAACCCTAAATGATATAACCTTGGCTTTTAGGGTGCCTCGGCGTCGACAAACCCTAAATGATATAACCTTGGCTTTTAGGGTGCCTCGGTGTCGACAAACCCTAAATGATAAAACGTTAGCTTTTAGGGTGCCTCGGCATCGATAAACCCTAAATGATGAAAGCTTAACTTAGCATTTAGGGTGCCTCAGCGTCGACAAACCCTAAATGACAAAAGCTTAGCTTTTAGGATGCCTCAGTGTCGACAAACCCTAAATGATGAGACCATGATAATTCCTCACAAACCAACCCTTAAATAACACTGAGCCATCATGCCGTCACCCTTGAAGCCTTGCGGGCATTTGCAACCCTTAGCTTGTTCATTCTGTAGATTTCCAAATTTCAGTTTTGTACCACACACCGAAGCCAACTTTTTGGCGACATTCCTCGAGAATTAGGTTATTTTGTCAACTTAGAGATCTTGTTCCTTGACAATAACCAACTTTTTGACCAAACTTTTTTCCTATTTAGAGCGAAACATGGCCCACAACGATGAGGCCAGCAGTTCGGGCAAGGCATTCTGGGAGCTGTTCCAGGAGATAGAGGAAGAACCTCACCGCTATGAGGACGCTGCGGAAGACACCGACCCCGACTACACAACCCCTAGTGGCATCGGGGATGACACCACTGATGGTGCCGCCGAGGATGCCACCACTGATGATGGCAGCGCACACACAGATGGTAGCCAACCGAAGAGGCAACAGAAGGACCGGCGCCCGAACGTGCTCGGCACCGTCAAGGAGGAATTTACTAAAGTGTCCTCCGAGGGGCATCCAACGGCGCCCCCAGAATTAGTCAAGGGGTACGCGGTACAGCTCGGGTGCATTCTCCGGAGCACCGTCTCAATCAACACCGAGAACCTAAGGCATCATGATCGAAGGAATTTGCGCAACCTCCTCTTCACGAAGCTGCACGAACGATACAAGTTCCCCGGTGACTTCACAAACACACGCCTCTCAGGGAATAAAGTGAACAGTGCCGCCCTCACGAAGATGAGCACGGCCTGGGCTACTTGGAGAGCCGCGGTGAAGAGAATGATTCAAAAAGGTGATAGTTATGAGAAGATCAAGGAGAAAAATCCTTCGATCAGTGAAGATGACTACCTGGAGTTCAAGATTAAGTGCGAGAGCAATGCAACCGTGGAATCAAGTCAGTGGGGGAAAGAGATGCGGGACTTGAACTTAGGGGTCCACAAACTCGGTCCGGCGATTACAGAGTGGTGGAACCTATATGGGACAAGGAGGACACGGAGCGTGTCGAGCAAGGCCTACCGCCCCTCTTTGAGAAATACCGTGACAAGCAGACTAGGAACTATGTCAGGGCCCGGTACAAGATTGACCTAGTAACCAATGAGCTTACCACGGATCAGAAGACCAAGGCGCTTGAGCTTGTTCTGGTAAGGAATACACCCCCGCATAATTAGCTCAATATGGTTGCATTCTAATTAATGAAGCCAAATTTCTAAATGGTTCACGTTCCTTCTGCAGGACACTGAAAGCAGTAGCGCGGGGTCGTCTTAGAGCTCCCCTTTCGACACCCCTTTAGATAGGGCGTTGAACGTAATGAAAAACAAGGATAAGCTCAGTAAGCCGACGTCAGCTGGTCGTGTGGCCGGCAAAGGCTTGTCCATGAAATGGTCGGAATACTATACCGTTGGGCGAAAGGAGAGAAAGACCAGCTCGGAAAGCCAGGAGCATGAGGTTCAAGAACTCAAGGCAGAAGTGGTGTGGATTTCGGAGATAGTCGAAGATCAAGTGCGAGACCAACTGGGAGCGACGATCACCGCCGTTATTCCTACCTTGCTTGAGGGGCTGCAGGCATGGATTGCGGGCAGCCAACAGGGGCTGCCCCCGATTCCAAGCTTCATGGGGAGCAACTCGCACAACGCGCCGGCGTCGCCATTGGTGTCTCCGGCGGAGGTGGCATTGGTGTCTCCGACATCGGTGCCGACATTGGAGCTTAATGCACCCGGGGTGGGAAGAATACATCGGCCGGCACCTCGGCAGCAAGCGGCCCCTCCGTCACTCGCACGCCTGCCGTTGGCGGTGCCTTGACATTAGCCGAGCTCGACGTGATCACGGTAACTAAGCCTCTCGGCCGATGACTTCATCTCCTTGCCTTTGACTAGGCATCCCTGATGCCCTACATGTTTTCGCAGGGCGCCGCCGATGTTCCATGCACTCTCCTGCACTTCCTGAACGGCGAGTTGATCGATGTCGCCAAGGCCAGAATCGTTCAACTGGAAAACCGCCTGTTCCACGGTAATCTGATGCCACCCAACATGTATAGGGTTCAACTGGTTCTGGTGCTGCGGGGCTGCGACGACTTGTTACCTCCGTATCGACCCCCTGGGGCCGATGAAGATGATGTGATGACCCTCAGCGCCTGCATAGGCTAGTCCATGCTTTGGCCGAAGAGCCAGATTCGTTTGGGGGCGGGGGACACCACCCCACAGACAACACCGCCAGTCGTGCCAGCGCCAAGCCATGGCAAGACCGCCGCAACGCTATCGGACGACGACGAACATATGGCCGATCCGGACATGCATATGTCACAGGATCCGGACGACGACGATGATACATTTACCAAGGTCGATAAGTACTTCAACGAACATGGGTACTGTGATGAATTCTTGGGGCCTCCTTCTCAAGAACCCAACCCTGCAAAAGACAATCGCGATCTAGCTGGTACCGCGGAGAAAACCAATTGCAACAGGCGTCGTCTGGCGTTCAGTTCTCAGGAGACGCCTCCAGCTGCCGCCTTCATCGAGCCTCAGATAGCCGAGGTGTGAAATATTATCAGCCCCAACACATTCAAGCAGGCTGTCTGTGAGCAGAACTCGATCCCATTACAGCAGAAGAAGAAGGGACGAAAAAGAAAGAATAACAAGGGTGTGAGCCAGCCGGCACCGAGTACGATCCGTGCTCAGGACGGGCCACATACATCTAAGGATATCTCGAGGAGGGTGCATGTGGCGGGTAGGCCAATGCTACTGACTAATCTGCTCAATGCTGCAACCGGTACTATGCAGAGTCTACATGACAGTGTTCTTTCTTTGGAGAAGCGGCGTCTCTTCAAGAATGATGTGGCATACCCGGTTTTCATGGCCAAGGTGCCAGAGGGCAAGGGCTTTGTCGATACCGCCATCGGGGGTATGATCGTCCCGCAGTTTGATGACATCTTCGCTATGTTTAACCTCCATCCACTGCACTACACCTTCGTTCGGCTATTTTCGCTTAGTATGGAGATGCGGATCATTAGAGACAAGACCCCGGACATCGTGATAGTCGACCCATTCTACATGCGTGCCAAGATCTTGGGCAGCGCTGGGGACCAGCAAGTCACGAGTTCATACCTCGAAGGTGTCATTCTGGCAAACCCAGATAAGGATAACTTCCTCGTGCCTTACTTTCCCGATTAAGTCATCCCCTCACCGCCCCGTAACATATGATTTCTTAGATTTCGATCGTTCTTTTTTTCTAACATTCCGTGTTTTGTGCAATGACACACGTTGCACACTCATCCTCTTAAGCCCGAACTATTCCATGGCCACGTATTTCGACGTGGACCGTCAGTCGAATAAAGACTACGCAAATATCAAGAAAGTTCTTGATGATGTTCTCCCCGACTATGCCAAATCTGGAGGCACCTTCAGGAGGCCAATTCATAGGTACGGCAAGCACGTGTTCACCCACATAACAACGTTCCCCTGCGTCAAGAAACCGCCTGACAGTCATAAGGATGCCTACTACGCCCTCCATCACATGCGGGAGATCGTACGGGACCATAATCAACTTCTGCTACCAAATAGTCTCAAAGATTGGGCCGCACGCTTGTCGGTAATCTAGGACGCGGACCTCAGACAAGAATTCTTTCGCATCCAGTCGGAGTTTGCGAAAATCATCCATCAAGATGTCCTTCGTACCTTGGGGCAGTTCTACCTCAGATATCAACCGTCCAACAGTGAGATAGAAACAACGCTACAAATGCAGGCTGACAACGATTGTGATTTCATGACCATCACAAAAGACAGCGGCTTCATCCATGCTCCGGTCCCTGAGTCGAGTCGAAAGTAGTGATGCTATGTAGTTCTGAAATATTGATTAGCTCATGTTGTAATTAAACTTTAATGAACTTGTATGTCTCTTTGGTTTGGACAGTCGTTCAACTTATATGTAATCGATGCTATTTATTAGTGGGACCATGAATCGTGCTATTAATGTGTTGCTTTTCTCTTCCGATCCTTTTGTTGCATACTTATATATTGCTTATGTATTGTCTATGAATTTCTACTAACGTTTTGTTTGTCTAGTGCATAGAGCCGCCGTCGTATGTCGTGTACAAGGGTAAGGTTCCTGGAGTCTACGACGACTGGGAGGAGTGTAGGAGATAGGTTCACCGTTTCAGCAGTAACAGTTACAAAGGGTACACCACTTGTAACGCCCGGATAATTAAGCTACAGTAACCTCTGCTAATGATGCCTCGTCACCACTCTTACTGTGGTAAACTCTCGATAGTTCAGAACCGAAACAAGTTCAAAATTTAAATAAAAGAAAACAATAAAAGTTTTCAAAAATTAAAACAAAAATGTTCGGTGGTTGCCAAATATTACCAAGATAATTATGGTGTAAGGTTCACAATTTTATAAAATGCCTAAATAATTTAAAATGATTTAAAACAGAAGAGGAAATAAAGAAAAGGAAACTACCAAAAACAGAAGACAAAACAAAAAAAACAAAAGGGGGGAGAAGCCCCCCCCCCCTCGCTGGGCCTCGGCCCAGATGGCCTCGGGGCCAATCAGGCCGGCCCAGCCGGCCCACCTCCCCTCCTACTATCCCTCCCACCGTGACCTAACCCATCCCACGATCCCCACTTCCTCTCCTCGTGTCTCCCTCATCCTCCCACTCCGCCGCCACACACACGCACGCACGCACACTCGGTGGTGCGGGCACCCGAGCCGCCGCACCCCTGAGGCCGCCGCCCGCCGGCGCCGGGAACCGCCACCCACTCGCGCCCCCCTCGCTCTTCCCCCTCCTCCCCGATCCAGATCGGATCGGGGGAACGGACCCTGCGGCGACGACTGCGCCGCCCCCACGCCGCCTGGGCCGCGCCGGCACGCTCCCCCGCCGGACTGCCTCTCGCCCCGCCGCCGTTCACCATCGCCACCGCCACCGCGCTCCCCGTCCTCCTCTGGACGCCGCCGTGCCGCTGCCACCGCCCCGCGTGCCTCGGCCTCCTCCTCGCCCCGTGCCGAGGCCGCCGTTCCAGCGCCGCGCCCCCGACCTCGTCGCCCGCCGCCCTCGTCGCCGGACCGCCCCGTCGCCGCCGAACGCCTCCTCGTCCTCCTCCTCGCCGGTCTTCCCCGACCTCCCCCGAGCCCACTGCCCCGTTGCCCTACTTCCCCCTCCCCCGTGAGCTACCCCCTTCGCCCTCCTCTCCCCCTAGGTCGCCTCGGCCGTCGCCGCTCGACGCGCTCCGGCGCCACCATCGCCCGCGCCGGGCCGTCCCGCCCCCGGCCCCTCCCCGCTTCCCCGTGCGGCTCCCCTGCCGCGGCCGCCGCGCTCGGCCTTGCTCCGTTGATCTGCTCCTCCGCCGCCCGCGCCATCGCCCCGCCTCGCCTCGCCGCTGCCGCTGTCGTCCCAGGCGGCCGGGCTTGCCGTGCCCGTGGCCGCCCCCCCTGCCCATCTGGGCATTTGCCAATTGGGCTGGGTGCCTGCGCCCGGAACCCGCGCGCCCGAATCGCTGTGGCCCTTTGGGCCACTGACATGTGGGGCCCGGCCCCAGAACGATAAAAAAAAACAGAGCAAAAAAAGGGGAATTAAAAAAAAAATTTAATTAATTAATAATTAATTAATTAATTAGCGAATTAATTAACTTAATTAATCTTGTTTAGTTAACCTAATTAAGTATTGTGAGTTAATTAAACTATGATTAGATTAGTTAGATCCTAATTAGAGTAAACAGTGTATGACATGCGGGACCCACACGTCAGATTGACCCAGTCAACTCCCTGTTGATTGCTGACGTCATGCTGACGTCATGATGACGTCAGCAGACACTATTCTGGATAATGTTGGTTAAATTAATTAAATAAATCCTAAAATTGATTTAAAAATTTTAAAATTAATATAAAATAAACCGTAGCTCGGATCGAAAAACTTTGTACATGAAAGTTGCTCAGAACGGCGAGACGATTCCGGATACGCAACCCGTTCGTCCGCCACGCCTCCCTAACCTATCAAACTCGCAACTTTCCCCCTCCGGCTCCTCTGCCCGAAAACGCGAAACACCGGGGATACTCTCCCGGATGTTTCCCCCCCTTCACCGGTATCACCTCATACCGCGATAGGGCACCCCTAGCACCGCTACTTGTCATGTCATGCATCGCTATGCATCTGTTTGCTTAAATATTTATTGTTTCTCCCCCCTCTTCTCTCGCTAGACACCGGGACCGACGCCGCTGCTACCCAGTACGACTACGGAGTTGACGATCCCTCTCTCTTGCCAGAGCAACCAGGCAAGCCCCCCCCCTTTGATCACCAGATATCGCCTACTCTTCTCTATACTGCTTGCATTAGAGTAGCGTAGCATGTTACTGCTTCCCGTTAATCCTATCCTGATGCATAGCCTGTCCTTGCTACTACTGTTGTTACCTTTACCTGCAATCCTAATGCTTAGTATAGGATGCTAGTTTATCATCAGTGGCCCTACATCCTTGTCCGTCTGCCATGCTATACTATCGGGCCGTGATCACTCGGGAGTTGATCACGGGTAAATACTATATACTTTATACATGATACATGTGGTGACTAAAGACGGGTCGGCTTGAGGAGCACCCGCGAGTGGAGTTTTGAGGCGGAGCGGCAGGGCAGGTTCCGACCACCTAGGAGAGAGGTGGGCCTGGCCCTGGTCGGCGTTCGCGGATACTTAACACGCTTAACGAGATCTGGGTATTTGATCTGAGTCTGGCCATTTGGTCTATACGCACTAACCATCTACGCGGGAGTAGTTATGGGTATCCCGGCGTCGTGGTATCAGCCGAAGCCTTCGTGACGTCAGCGACTGAGTGGCGCGCGCCGGATTGGAACGTAAGCCTGCTCTTGTATTAAGGGGGCTAGTTCTGCTTCCGGCCGCGTACGCAACGTGCAGGTGTGCTAAGGGCGATGGGCCCAGACCCCTGGGCGCTTAGGTTTAGACCGGCGTGCTGACCTCTCTGTTGGTCTAGGTGGGGCTGCGACGTGTTGATCTTCCGAGGCCGGGCATGACCCAGGAAAGTGTGTCCGGCCAAATGGGATCGAGCGTGTTGGGGTATGTGGTGCACCCCTGCAGGGAAGTTAATCTATTCGAATAGCCGTGATCTTCGGTAACAGGACGACTTGGAGTTGTACCTTGACCTTATGACAACTAGAACCGGATACTTAATAAAACACACCCTTCCAAGTGCCAGATACAACCGGTGGTCGCTCTCTCTCAGGGTTGCGAGGAGGGGATCGCCGGGTAGGACTATTGCTATGCGATGATACTTGGAGGACTTTAGTCTACTCCCTTCTACATGCTGCAAGACGGAGGTTGCCAGAAGCATAGTCTTCGAAAGGATTAGCTATCCCCCTCTTATTCTGGCTTTCTGCAGTTCAGTCCACCGACATGGCCCTTTACACATTTACCCATACATATGTAGTGTAGCTCCTTGCTTGCGAGTACTTTGGATGAGTACTCACGGTTGCTTTCTCCCTCTTTTCCCCCTATCCCTTCTACCTGGTTGTCGCAACCAGATGTTGGAGCCCAGGAGCCAGACGCCACCGTCGACGACGACTCCTACTACACCGGAGGTGCCTACTACTACGTGATGCCCGCTGACGACGACCAGGAGTAGTTAGGAGGATCCCAGGCAGGAGGCCTGCGCCTCTTTCGATCTGTATCCCAGTTTGTGCTAGCCTTCTTAAGGCAAATTTGTTTAACTTATGTCTGTACTCAGATATTGTTGCTTCCGCTGACTCGTCTATGATCGAGCTCATGTATTCGAGCCCTCGAGGCCCTTGGCTTGTAATATGATGCTTGTATGACTTATTTTATTTGTAGAGTCGTGTTGTGATATCTTCCCGTGAGTCCCTGATCTTGATCGTACATGTTTGCGTGTATGATTAGTGTACGATTAAATCGGGGGCGTCACAAGTTGGTATCAGAGCCGACTGCCTGTAGGAACTCCCCTTCCACACTCCTTGGCCGAAGTCGAGTCTAGACATTGCAAAAACTTTTACTAACTTGGCTGTGTGCCTTACGGGCCCACATCGCCATCTGGGTGGTATTAGGATCTTTTACTCCTAGACCTTTACTCTGGGACTCTGAACTCCCTTCTACTCGGGTTAAACGAATTTACTAACTCTGACACTAGGATCCCGTTACGACATTCACCCCAAAGTTGGATAAGCCCTAGTTATTCTTTAGAGTAGTACTTGAACATTATCCACATTGTCATTTGACTCCTGTGAAAACATCTTTGTTTTCAGATGGAACCCACGAGGCAGGTCGTGCGCCACACGACGGCCATTGGTGCCTCAGGATCACCTGCCGTGCTAGCTGAGATGATGACCTATCTGGGTTATCGCTGGCACCCTGAGTACACCGTCTATGAGGAGTATCAGGACTTCAACCAGGAGCAGTACCGTGCCATCGTCCACCTCTACTCTCGGGAGTATGACTCCACTACCGTGCTGCACACTGCTCATGGTGTTGGAGTGACTATCGATATGGCGGTCCACGATGCTGCTTATGCTGCTCTGACACGTCTCCGTGGAGAGTATCAGGAGTTGGATACCTCCCCCTTCAGGCACATTGCTATCGCATCCGATGTTGGTGCGGAGGGTTACTACACTGCTGCCTACTCCACTGTCACCCGAGAGCCCTTCTACCATCAGAACCTGGTTCTGCATGCTGATGGGCTGGATCGAGCTAACCGAGCTCTTCGCCACGAGTTGTACACCACTCGTCAGCACCTCTACCGTGCTCTGACGATGTTGCACCCCTTCGTCGGATCTGGGGAGCTGTCGTGTTCTGCGATCTACCCTGCCCGGACCGTCATGCCCCAGGGCGTCGGCTGGCCAGATGTGGGAGGCTACTCTCCTGCATTGGGTCCTCTCCTGCCACCTGCGCATCGGGTTCCGCACCAGAGTATCCGTGGGCCCCAGGCTACTCGCGTGGAGGTCTTCCCTTCGCGTCACTACCAGCTGTCGGGCTACACCTACCTCCGCAGTACCGCATGGGACTGACGTAGACTTGCTTGTTAGTGTTAGCTGCATTCGCCGCGAGCCTGTGTGCCGCCTATGATGTCTTAGTCTATGTACCAGACTCTGTGTAACGAACTCCATGCATGATCTCTTTTGTAAGATATGCCGACTACTATGTAGTATCTATCGTGCTGCTTTCGTTGTGCATGTTTCATCATGAATGATTCTCGTCTTTGCACATTTCTCAATACTGAACTACCCCTGTTATATATTAGCAGGATGGTTAGACCAGGTGGTCGTGGTCGTGGTCGTGGTGGCAACGCCCCACCACCACCTGAGTACATGGCTGGGATGATGCAACAGTTTGAGCTGAATCGTCAGTTCATGGAGAATATTATGGCTCAGTTTCCTCGCCCCAATATGAACCAGCAGCCAGCCCCAGTAACTCTGCAGGATTTCATGCGCCTGAACCCAACTGTGTACCGCAGCTCAACTCAGCCTCTGGATGCTGATGACTGGCTCCGTGACATCACCTATGAGATGGAGTCTGCTGATGTAGCCCCTGCCAGCTATGTCACCTTTGCTTCCTTCTTCCTGAAGGGACCCGCAGCTCAATGGTGGGATAGCCACAGGCGTACTCTGCCAGCTGGAACAATCATCACCTGGCCAGACTTCCAAGCTGCCTTCCGTGCTCGCTTCATTCCTCAGGGAGTTATGGACCGGAAGAAGCGTGAGTTCCGCAACCTCACCCAAGGCAATAAAACAGTGGAAGCTTACCAGCGGGAGTTTCTTGACTTGTCCCGCTATGCTGAAGAAGACATCGCAACTGATGCACGCAGACAGGAGAAGTTCCGTGATGGCCTTCAAGCTGACATCAAGCTCGCACTTCTAGTGCACGACTTTGCTGATTTCGCCACTCTGGTGAACAAAGCCATCAACGTCGAAACTGGTCTGCAGGAATACCAGAGCTCTCACAAGCGCAGCCGTGACACGGGCTCATCTTCGGGCCCGTCCTCGCAGAAGCGCAAGATATGGATCCCCAACAGCATGTACCAGCCGGATGCACCTGCCCCAAGGCAGTCCTATGCTGCACCTCGTCTGCCTGCTCCTCCAACTAGGCAGACAAGACTTCCAGCTCCACCACCACAAGCTCCTGTTCCCACTCCCAATAATGGCCTCTGCTACAAGTGTGGTCAGCCAGGTCACCGTGCTAGGGATTGCAATCAAAACCAGAATCAACTGGCCCTCCCAGCAACTGGCCGTGGAAGCAACCAGCCTCGCAACAACAGTGCCAAGTCTTATGGTCGTGTTCATGCCAACCATGTTGATCTCAATGAAGTTCTAGACCAGCCTGCTACCGTGATGGGTACACTCCTCGTAAACTCAGTACCTGCATCTGTTTTATTCGATTCAGGGGCATCGCATTCATTCATGTCAGAAGGTTTTGCATACAAGCATGACGTTAAATGTGAGGAGATGAACGCTTCGGTATTGGTAAAAACCCCCGTGGGATAATGTCAAACCTCACTGGTTGGCATCGATGTCCCCGTGGAAATCGAAGGGCTGGAATTCTATGCCTCTCCCATTATCCTGAAGTCGTCTAACATCGACCTCATTCTGGGAATGGATTGGTTGAAAGCGCATACTGCTTCTATAGTTTGCGCCACTAAGGTCGTCCATCTGCTACACCCTTCTGACGAAATAATAGCTTACCAAGCTCATCTAGTTCAGAACGCCGAGGCACGTCTTTATGCCTTGAATGCGTTGAACGCTGCACCACTCGAGGGCATTGAAAACATTCCCGTCGTTCGTGAATTCCAAGATGTCTTCCCAGAAGAACTTCCAGGGATTCCCCCTGCTAGAGCTGTCGAATTCATCATCGACTTGAAACCCGGCACCACCCCTATAGCCAAACGACCCTATAAGATGCCGCCGCATGAACTCATTGAACTTAAGGAGGAAATCGACAAATCTCTTGTCAAAGGTTTCATTCGTCCTAGTTGCTCTCCTTGGGGAGCACCTTCTCTCTTTGTTAGGAAGAAGGATGGGACAAACCGATTGGTCCAAGACTACCGTCCTATAAACCAAGCTACCATTCAGAATAAATACCCTCTTCCTCGGATCAATGATCTTTATGATCAACTGGCTGGTTCATCAGTGTTCTCCAAACTCGACTTGAGGTTGGGTTACCACCAGATCCGTGTTCGTGAAGAGGACATCCCAAAAACTGCCTTCGTGACTCGGTATGGATCATACGAGTACACCGTCATGTCATTCGGTTTAACGAATGCTCCAGCCACCTTCTCTCGTCTGATGAATTATATATTCATGGATTACCTCGACAAGTTCGTCGTGGTTTATCTGGACGATATCCTTGTATTTTCCAAGAACGAGGAAGAACATGCTGGACATCTGCGTCTTGTGCTAGAGAAGCTTCGAGAACATCAACTGTATGCTAAGTATTCCAAGTGTGAATTCTGGCTCCCCGAAGTAACCTATCTTGGGCATGTCATCTCCAAGGATGGTATTGCCGTCAACCCTGAACGAGTTCAAGCTATTCTCGATTGGACTCCTCCGAAGAACGTCAAGCAAGTCCGAAGTTTCCTCGGTCTCGCCAGCTACTGCCGTCGATTCGTCGAGAACTTCTCCAAGATTGCCAGGCCCCTGACTAATCTGTTGCATAAGGGTGTCAAGTTTGACTGGACAGACAAGTGTCAGGAAAGTTTCCAGGCGCTCAAAGACAAGTTGACTTCTGCCCCTGTGCTTGCACCACCTGATACTAAGAAGGACTTCGTCATTTACTGCGACGCTTCCCGCCAAGGATTAGGCTGTGTCCTAATGCAGGAGCGCAGAGTGATTGCTTATGCCTCTCGTCAACTGCGCCCTCACGAAGAAAACTACCCGGTTCATGACCTCGAGCTTGCTGCTGTCATTCATGCACTGAAGCAGTGGCGACATTACCTTCTCGGTAATCGTTGCGAGATCTTCACCGACCATCAAAGTCTGAAGTATCTGTTTACTCAGCCAGACCTGAACCTCCGTCAGCAAAGATGGATGGAGACTGTTGCAGACTTTGACGTGGATATATCATATACCCCCGGCAAGGCTAATGTAATGGCTGATGCCCTGAGCCGCAAGTCTTACTGCAACCACCTCCAGGTCCACAAAGTTCAGCCCTCGCTTACCGAAGAATTTAGAAGGCTGAACCTCCATATTGTTCCCCCGGGATCACTCGCTCCCCCTCCCGAAGGTTTTCCCAAATGGAACCTCCATGTTGTTTCCAAGGGTTCTCTCAATACCCTGGTTGCGAAACCAGATCTTGTGGACACCATCAAATGGATACAGAAATGTGACGATGAAGTCCTCAAGATTAAGCGCGACCTCAAAAGAGGAAAGCCCTCATTCTTCACGATCGCCGACGATGGCGCCTTGTATTTCAAAGGCCGCCTAGTGGTACCATGTTCGAAGAAAAACCTGGATAAGACTAAAAGGGTTATGCAGGAAGCCCATGATACGCCTCTGTCCATCCATCCTGGTAGTACAAAGATGTACCAGGATATTCGTCAAAGATTCTGGTGGTCTAATATGAAGCAGGACATTGCTCGTTATGTTGCTGAGTGTGACGTTTGTCGCCGAATCAAAGCAGAGCATCAAAGGCCTGCTGGAACTCTGCAACTTATCTCTATTCCTGAATGGAAATGGGACCATGTTGAAATGGACTTCGTCACTGGATTTCCCAAATCGCAGAAAGGTAATGATGCTATTCTTGTCGTCATTGACCGGCTTTCCAAAGTTGCCCATTTCCTGGCGGTCAAAGAGACAATCACTGCTAGTCAGCTTGCTACTCTCTACATGGCTAGAATTGTTTCACTTCACGGTATCCCACTGGTTATCAGTTCAGACCGTGGCAGCTTATTCACTTCAAGGTTTTGGGCGAGTTTCCAAGAAGCTATGGGGACTCATCTGTCGTTCAGTACTGCGTTCCATCCTCAGTCGCAAGGACAGGTTGAACGTGTCAACCAAGTTCTCGAAGACATGCTTCGAGCTTGTGTAATCTCATTCGGCAAGAAATGGGAGGAATCTCTTCCATATGCCGAGTTCTCTTATAATAATAGCTATCAAGCTAGTCTAAAGATGTCCCCCTTCGAAGTGCTATATGGACGAAAGTGTCGAACCCCTCTGAACTGGTCAGAAACTGGGGAACGTCCACTCTTTGGTCCGGATATTATACAACAGGCCGAAGAACAAGTTCGCATTATTCGCGAGAATCTCAAGACTGCTCAGTCACGTCAGAAAAGTCAGTATGACCGTCATCACCAAGACATGGTCTATCAACCTGGCGAAAAGGCTTATCTTCGAGTTACACCAATGAAGGGTGCTCACCGCTTCGGGATCAAGGGAAAGCTAGCTCCCCGCTATATTGGTCCTTTCACTATTCTCGAAAGGCGTGGTAAAGTGGCATATCAACTGGAGCTTCCGCCGAACCTTTCTCAGGTTCACGATGTGTTCCATGTGTCACAACTCCGACGCTGCTTCAAGGACCCAATTCGAGCAGTGGATCATGAAGTGCTTGAATTGCAACAGGACCTCTCCTATAAAGAGCATCCGGTCCGCATTCTCGTCCAAGCTGAACGCCGCACACGTCAGAAGGCGATCAAATTCCTCAAAGTCCAGTGGTCGAATCACTCTGAAGACGAAGCCACTTGGGAACACGAGGATCGCCTGCGTGATGAATACCCCGCGTTGTTTCCTTCTACCTCCTAAATCTCGGGACGAGATTTCTTGTAGTGGAGGAGTTTTGTAACGCCCGGATAATTAAGCTACAGTAACCTCTGCTAATGATGCCTCGTCACCACTCTTACTGTGGTAAACTCTCGATAGTTCAGAACCGAAACAAGTTCAAAATTTAAATAAAAGAAAACAATAAAAGTTTTCAAAAATTAAAACAAAAATGTTCGGTGGTTGCCAAATATTACCAAGATAATTATGGTGTAAGGTTCACAATTTTATAAAATGCCTAAATAATTTAAAATGATTTAAAACAGAAGAGGAAATAAAGAAAAGGAAACTACCAAAAACAGAAGACAAAACAAAAAAAAACAAAAGGGGGGAGAAGCCCCCCCCCTCGCTGGGCCTCGGCCCAGATGGCCTCGGGGCCCATCAGGCCGGCCCAGCCGGCCCACCTCCCCTCCTACTATCCCTCCCACCGTGACCTAACCCATCCCACGATCCCCACTTCCTCTCCTCGTGTCTCCCTCATCCTCCCACTCCGCCGCCACACACACGCACGCACGCACACTCGGTGGTGCGGGCACCCGAGCCGCCGCACCCCTGAGGCCGCCGCCCGCCGGCGCCGGGAACCGCCACCCACTCACGCCCCCCTCGCTCTTCCCCCTCCTCCCCGATCCAGATCGGATCGGGGGAACGGACCCTGCGGCGACGACTGCGCCGCCCCCACGCCGCCTGGGCCGCGCCGGCACGCTCCCCCGCCGGACTGCCTCTCGCCCCGCCGCCGTTCACCATCGCCACCGCCACCGCGCTCCCCGTCCTCCTCTGGACGCCGCCGTGCCGCTGCCACCGCCCCGCGTGCCTCGGCCTCCTCCTCGCCCCGTGCCGAGGCCGCCGTTCCAGCGCCGCGCCCCCGACCTCGTCGCCCGCCGCCCTCGTCGCCGGACCGCCCCGTCGCCGCCGAACGCCTCCTCGTCCTCCTCCTCGCCGGTCTTCCCCGACCGCCCCCGAGCCCACTGCCCCGTTGCCCTACTTCCCCCTCCCCCGTGAGCTACCCCCTTCGCCCTCCTCTCCCCCTAGGTCGCCTCGGCCGTCGCCGCTCGACGCGCTCCGGCGCCACCGTCGCCCGCGCCGGGCCGTCCCGCCCCCGGCCCCTCCCCGCTTCCCCGTGCGGCTCCCCTGCCGCGGCCGCCGCGCTCAGCCTTGCTCCGTTGATCTGCTCCTCCGCCGCCCGCGCCATCGCCCCGCCTCGCCTCGCCGCTGCCGCTGTCGTCCCAGGCGGCCGGGCTTGCCGTGCCCGTGGCCGCCCCCCCTGCCCATCTGGGCATTTGCCAATCGGGCTGGGTGCCTGCGCCCGGAACCCGCGCGCCCGAATTGCTGTGGCCCTTTGGGCCACTGACATGTGGGGCCCGGCCCCAGAACGATAAAAAAAAACAGAGCAAAAAAAAGGGGAATTAAAAAAAAATTTAATTAATTAATAATTAATTAATTAATTAGCGAATTAATTAACTTAATTAATCTTGTTTAGTTAACCTAATTAAGTATTGTGAGTTAATTAAACTATGATTAGATTAGTTAGATCCTAATTAGAGTAAACAGTGTATGACATGCGGGACCCACACGTCAGATTGACCCAGTCAACTCCCTGTTGATTGCTGACGTCATGCTGACGTCATGATGACGTCAGCAGACACTATTCTGGATAATGTTGGTTAAATTAATTAAATAAATCCTAAAATTGATTTAAAAATTTTAAAATTAATATAAAATAAACCGTAGCTCGGATCGAAAAACTTTGTACATGAAAGTTGCTCAGAACGGCGAGACGATTCCGGATACGCAACCCGTTCGTCCGCCACGCCTCCCTAACCTATCAAACTCGCAACTTTCCCCCTCCGGCTCCTCTGCCCGAAAACGCGAAACACCGGGGATACTCTCCCGGATGTTTCCCCCCCTTCACCGGTATCACCTCATACCGCGATAGGGCACCCCTAGCACCGCTACTTGTCATGTCATGCATCGCTATGCATCTGTTTGCTTAAATATTTATTGTTTCTCCCCCCTCTTCTCTCGCTAGACACCGGGACCGACGCCGCTGCTACCCAGTACGACTACGGAGTTGACGATCCCTCTCTCTTGCCAGAGCAACCAGGCAAGCCCCCCCCCTTTGATCACCAGATATCGCCTACTCTTCTCTATACTGCTTGCATTAGAGTAGCGTAGCATGTTACTGCTTCCCGTTAATCCTATCCTGATGCATAGCCTGTCCTTGCTACTACTGTTGTTACCTTTACCTGCAATCCTAATGCTTAGTATAGGATGCTAGTTTATCATCAGTGGCCCTACATCCTTGTCCGTCTGCCATGCTATACTATCGGGCCGTGATCACTCGGGAGTTGATCACGGGTAAATACTATATACTTTATACATGATACATGTGGTGACTAAAGACGGGTCGGCTTGAGGAGCACCCGCGAGTGGAGTTTTGAGGCGGAGCGGCAGGGCAGGTTCCGACCACCTAGGAGAGAGGTGGGCCTGGCCCTGGTCGGCGTTCGCGGATACTTAACACGCTTAACGAGATCTGGGTATTTGATCTGAGTCTGGCCATTTGGTCTATACGCACTAACCATCTACGCGGGAGTAGTTATGGGTATCCCGGCGTCGTGGTATCAGCCGAAGCCTTCGTGACGTCAGCGACTGAGTGGCGCGCGCCGGATTGGAACGTAAGCCTGCTCTTGTATTAAGGGGGCTAGTTCTGCTTCCGGCCGCGTACGCAACGTGCAGGTGTGCTAAGGGCGATGGGCCCAGACCCCTGGGCGCTTAGGTTTAGACCGGCGTGCTGACCTCTCTGTTGGTCTAGGTGGGGCTGCGACGTGTTGATCTTCCGAGGCCGGGCATGACCCAGGAAAGTGTGTCCGGCCAAATGGGATCGAGCGTGTTGGGGTATGTGGTGCACCCCTGCAGGGAAGTTAATCTATTCGAATAGCCGTGATCTTCGGTAACAGGACGACTTGGAGTTGTACCTTGACCTTATGACAACTAGAACCGGATACTTAATAAAACACACCCTTCCAAGTGCCAGATACAACCGGTGGTCGCTCTCTCTCAGGGTTGCGAGGAGGGGATCGCCGGGTAGGACTATTGCTATGCGATGATACTTGGAGGACTTCAGTCTACTCCCTTCTACATGCTGCAAGACGGAGGTTGCCAGAAGCATAGTCTTCGAAAGGATTAGCTATCCCCCTCTTATTCTGGCTTTCTGCAGTTCAGTCCACCGACATGGCCCTTTACACATTTACCCATACATATGTAGTGTAGCTCCTTGCTTGCGAGTACTTTGGATGAGTACTCACGGTTGCTTTCTCCCTCTTTTCCCCCTATCCCTTCTACCTGGTTGTCGCAACCAGATGTTGGAGCCCAGGAGCCAGACGCCACCGTCGACGACGACTCCTACTACACCGGAGGTGCCTACTACTACGTGATGCCCGCTGACGACGACCAGGAGTAGTTAGGAGGATCCCAGGCAGGAGGCCTGCGCCTCTTTCGATCTGTATCCCAGTTTGTGCTAGCCTTCTTAAGGCAAATTTGTTTAACTTATGTCTGTACTCAGATATTGTTGCTTCCGCTGACTCGTCTATGATCGAGCTCATGTATTCGAGCCCTCGAGGCCCTTGGCTTGTAATATGATGCTTGTATGACTTATTTTATTTGTAGAGTCGTGTTGTGATATCTTCCCATGAGTCCCTGATCTTGATCGTACATGTTTGCGTGTATGATTAGTGTACGATTAAATCGGGGGCGTCACACCACTAGGGCGGAGGCGGAAGCTAGATACGCGCGCTATCTAGCATGAGAGAGGAGGGAACAGAGGAGGAACCGGATGAAGACCAGTTTCATCGCGATGATGCTAATCGTGATGACCGCAGCTCTCTTCTATGTGATGGTAGTTTAGATGATCGATATCGACTTGTAATGTGAAGACAAACTCACTACTCACGGTCTCGACACTTGTAATGTTCTAACTTTGTTCGGTCTTTTGAATTCGGAGACTAATATGATGAATTGTATTCGGAGACTAATCTTCTATTTGTATTCGATAAATCTGCTGTTTATATGTTGTGCTGTCTATATTCTATGCAGTAATATATTTTGAACTTGCGCAAATAACAGAAAAGAAAAAAATTCCTAATATTCATACTAGTGGCGCACCATACTGCACTTTAGTGGCGCACTGCAATAAACATACTAGTGGTGCATTGTCTAGTAGTGCGCCATAAGTAACCCAGAGCACAAGGTAAATATGGCCCCCTGGGAGTGATACGTCTCCGTCGTATCTATAATTTTTGATTGTTCCATGCCAATATTATTCAACTTTCATATACTTTTTCGCAACGTTTTATATTATTTTTGGGACTAACATATTTATCCAGTGCCCAGTGCCAGTTCCTGTCTGTTGCATGTTTTTGGTGTCGCGGAATATCCATATCAAATGGAGTCCAAACAGGATAAAAAGGATGGAGCTTATTTTTGGAAAATATGGAAAATTTTGAAGGAAAATCAACGCGAACCAGTGCCTGAGGTGGTCACGAGGCAGGGGGCACCCCCCTTAGGGCGCGCCCCCTACCCTCGTGAGCCCACCGTAAGGCGGTTGATGCTCTTCTTTTGCCGCAAGAAAGCTAATATTCGGAAAAAAATCACGGCAAAGGTTTCAGGCCAATCGGAGTTACGGATCTCCATATATACACGAAACGGTGAAACAGAGCCAGAGAGAACGCATAAACAGAGAGAGACAGAGAGATAGATCCAATCTCGGAGGGGCTCTCGACCCTCCCATGCCATGGGAGCCAAGGACCAGAGGGAAACCCTTCTCCCATCTAGGTAGGAGGTCAAGGAAGAAGAAGAAGGGGGCCCCTCTCCCCCTTGCTTCCGGTGGCGCCGGAGTGCCATCGAGGGCCATCATCATAACCGTCATCTTCACCAACAACTTCACCGCCATCATCACCAACTCTTCCCCCCTCTATGCAGCAGTGTAATCTCTCTCTTACCCGCTGTAATCTCTACTTAAACATGGTGCTCAACGCTATATATTATTTTCCAATGATGTATGGCTATCCTATGATGTTTGAGTAGATCTGTTTTGTCCTAATGGCTATTTGATGATCAAGATTGGTTTGAGTTGTATGTTTTATTATTGGTGTTGTCCGATGGTGCTCTTCGTGTCGTGCAAGCGTGAGGGATTCCCGCTGTAGGGTTTGCAATATGCTTATGATTTGCTTATGGTGGGTGGCGTGAGTGACAGAAGCACATACCCGAGTAAGTAGGTTGTTTGCGTATGGGATAAAGGGGACTTGATACTTTAATGCTATGGTTGGGTTTTACCTTAATGAATCTTTAGTAGTTGCGGATGCTTGCTAGAGTTCCAATCATAAGTGCATATGATCCAAGTAGAGAAAGTATGTTAGCTTATGCCTCTCCCTCAAATAAAATTGCAATAATGATTACCGGTCTAGTTATCGATTGCCTAGGGACAAATAACTTTCTTGTTAACAAAAGCTCTCTACTAATACTAATTTGGTTGTGTCTTTATCTAAACAGCCCCTAGCTTTTATTTTCGTGTTCTTTATTCTTGCAAGCTTACCCAAAAACACCTACAAAGTACTTCTAGTTTCATACTTGTTCTAGGTAAAGCGAACGTCAAGCGTGCGTAGAGTTGTATCGGTGGTCGATAGAACTTGAGGGAATATTCGTTCTACCTTTAGATCCTCGTTGGGTTCGACACTCTTACTTATCGAAAACTGTTGCGATCCCCTATACTTGTGGGTTATCAAGACCTTTTTCTGGCGCCGTTGCCGGGGAGCAATAGCGTGGGGTGAATATTCTCGTGTGTGCTGTTTGCTTTATCACTAAGTAATTTTTATTTTTCTGTTCTTAGTTGTTCTTTATCTTTAGTTATGGATATGGAACACGAAATACCAAAAAAATTAGGTGTACTTGCTACTCATGGAGACAAGGAACCTCATAAAACCCTCGATGCTCAATATGTGAAAAATATTATGTACCACTTTGATAATCCTGAGAAAACCTCATTCAATTTGGTAATGGGAGTAACATTGGATCAACATGAATACTTTAGGGATTATCGCTTGACACAAAAAGGGAAACTATTATGGGATCAAATTTATATATTGAAGTGGTATGCTAGACAACTATGCTCGGAATATGATTATACTTGTTGCTCTAGGATGAAATCTCCACACCTCCCCTTTTCATGCAAATTTAATGATAATGAAACCTTGGCTTCTTATGCTAGAGGTATATATGATTACTATGATGTGGAACAAATAGAAGAATTTGTTAATTTTATGGGTGCTTATGAAATTGAATCTATGTTTAAAGAGTTTGATGATATTGATGATGCTTGTTATAGATCTGAAAATTTAGCTATCCTAAATTATTGCTATGAGAATTATGAATACAATTATGAAATTAATGCACTTATTAAGAAAGTGTCCGCTGTCCAAGAAGAGACTAATATTTTGCAGGAGTCTATGGAAGAAGAAATTGATGAAACTATGAGCTCATTGGATGAAAAAGAAGAGGAGGAGAGCGAAGAACCAAAGGAGGAAGGGCGGATTGATCACGCGTGCCCACCTTCTAATGAGAGTAACTCTTCAACTCATACATTTTTTAATTCCCCTTCGTGCTTACTGAAGGATGATTGCTATGATGACTGTTATGATCCCTATGATTCTTTTGAAATATCCCTTTTTGATGATGCTTGCTATGCTTGTGGCCAAGATGCCAATATGAATTATGCTTATGGAGATGAACTTTCTGTAGTTCCTTATGTTAAACATGAAATTGTTGCTATTGCACCCACGCATGATAGTCCTATTATCTTTTTGAATTCTCCAAACTACACTATATCGGAGAAGTTTGCCCTTATTAAGGATTACATTGATGGGTTGCCTTTTACCGTTGCACATGATGATTTTGATAGATATAATATGCAAGTTCTTTCTGCTCCTACTTGCAATTATTATGAGAGAGGAACTATATCTCCACCTCTCTATGTTTCCAACACGATAAAATTGCAAGAAACTGTTTATACTATGCATTGGCCTTTACTTTGTGTGCAGGAATTGTTCTTTTATGACATGCCGATGCATAGGAAGAGAGTTAGACTTCGTCATTACATGATATATGTTACTGTGTGCTCACTACTAAATTACAAATCATTGCTAATTAAAATTGGCTTTGATATACCTTGGGATCCGGGTGGATTCATTACTTGAGCACTATATGCCTAGCTTAATGGCTTTAAAGAAAGCACTGCCAGGGAGACAAGCCAGAAGTTTTAGAGTGTCATTTATTTATGTTGAGTGCTTTTATATAGTTTAAAAACAACAAAAATAAAGAGGGGAACCCAAAACTTTTTCAAAAAGGAAAGTGAAAGTGATAGAGACAAGCATTGTTGAAGTGGGAGCTAGCCTTGAACTTTCTTCATGCTCACGGAAACTTTGTGAATCTTGATTACAGAAACTTTTCAACAAAAATAATTATCCCCTTGTACAATTCCATTGTATTATAAAAATAATGTGCCAAGGTTTGCCTTTAGGATGTTTACGATGCTTGTTGGTTTGTGCGGTGCAGGACAAAAACTTTGGCTGTAGTGCGCGAATTTTAGTTTTTTACTGGAACGTTAAATGGTTCTGTTTCTTTTTGAACTGTCTTTCTATACAAATTTTTTATTTTTCCTAATATTTGCAGAATTTTTAAAGTATCATAAATATAGTGAATGTTCAGATTGCTACAGACTGTTCTGTTTTAGACAGATTCTGTTTTTGATGCTTAGTTTGCTTTTTTTGATGAACCTATCAATTTATATCAGTGGATTAAGCCATGAAAAAGTTACATTACAGTAGACACAATGCAAAAACAAAATATGAATTGGTTTGCAACAGTACTTAGAGTAGTGATTTGCTTTATTATACTAACGGATCTTACCGAGTTTTCTGTTGGAGTTTTGTGTGGATGAAGTGTTCGATGATCGAGAAGGTCTCGATGTGAGAAGAAGGAAGAGAGGCAAGAGCTCAAGCTTGGGGATGCCCGAGGCACCCCAAGTAAATATTCAAGGAGACTCAAGTGTCTAAGCTTGGGGATGCCGGGGAGGCCTCCCCTCTTTCTTCAACAAGTATCGATATGTTTTCGGATTCGTTTCGTTCATGCGATATGTGCAAATCTTGGAGCGTCTTTTGCATTTAGGTTTTTATTTTTTATGCACCATGCTGGTATGAGATGGTCCTTGGTTGATTTATAGAATGCTCTTTGCACTTCACTTATATCTTTTGAGTATGGCTTTATAGAATGCTTCATGTGCTTCACTTATATCATTTGAAGTTTGGATTGCCTGTTTCTCTTCACTTAGACAACCGCCATTTGTAGAATGCTCTTTTTCTTCACTTATATTTGTTAGAGCACGGGAATATCTTTTGTAGAAAGAATTAAACTCTCTTGCTTCACTTATATCTATTTAGAGAGATGACGGGAACTGGTCATTCACATGGTTAGTCATAAAATCCTACATAAAACTTGTAGATTGCTGAATATGATATGTTTGATTCCTTGCAATAGTTTTGCGATATAAGGATGGTGATATTAGAGTCATGCTAGTCGGGTAATTGTGAAATTGAAAAATACTTGTGTTGAGGTTTGCAAGTCCCGTAGCATGCACGTATGGTGAACTGTTATGTAACGAAGTCGGAGCATGAGGTGTTTATTGATTGTCTTCCTTGTGAGTGGTGGTCGGGGACGAGCGATGGTCTTTTCCTACCAATCTATCCCCCTAGGAGCATGCACGTAGTATTTTGTTTCGTTGACTAATAGATTTTTGCAATAAGTATGTGAGTTCTTTACGACTAATGTTGAGTCCATGGATTATACGCACTCTCACCCTTCCACCATTGCTAGCCTCTCTAGTACTGCGCAACTTTCGCCGGTACCATAAACCCACCATATACCTTCGTCAAAAAAGCCACCATACCTACCTATCATGGCATTTCCATAGCCATTCCGAGATATATTGCCATGCAACTTCCATCATCATCATATACATGACTTGAGCATTTATCGTCATATTGCTTTGCATGATTGTATGATAGCTAGCATGATGTTTTCATGGCTTGCCCGTTTTTTGATGTCATTGCTACGCTAGATCATTGCACATCCCGGTACACCGCCGGAGGCATTCATATAGAGTCATATCTTTGTTCTAGATATCGAGTTGTAATATTGAGTTGTAAGTAAATAAAAGTGTGATGATCATCATTATTAGGACATTGCCCCAGTGAGGAAAGGATGATGGAGACTGTGATTCCCCCACAAGTCGGGATGAGACTCCGGACGAATAAAAAAAGAGAAAGGCAAAAAAAAGAGAAGGCCCAAAAAACAAAAAAAACAAAAAATGAGGGAAAAAGAGAGAAGGGGCAATGTTACTATCCTTTTACCACACTTGTGCTTCAAAGTAGCACCATGTTGTTCATATAGAGAGTCTCTTGAGTTATCACTTTCATATACTAGTGGGAATTTTCATTATAGAACTTGGCTTGTATATTCTGATGATGGGCTTCCTCAAATGCCCGAGGTCTTCATGAGCAGGCAAGTTGGATGCACACCCACTTAGTTTCTAGTTTGAGCTTTCATAAACTTATAGCTCTTAGTGCATCCGTTGCATGGCAATCCCTACTCCTCACATTGATATCTATTAATGGGCATCTCCATAACCCATTGATACGCCTAGTTGATGTGAGACTTTCTCCTTTTTTGTCTTCTCCACATAACCCCCATCATCATATTCTATTCCATCTATAGTGCTATGTCCATGGCACACGCTCATGTATTGCGTGAAAGTTGAAAGGGTTTGAGAACGTCAAAAGTATGAAACAATTGCTTGGCTTGTCATCGGGGTTGTGCATGATGTGAATGCTTTCTGTGGTGAAGATGGAGCATAGCCAGACTATATGATTTTGTAGGGATGAGCTTTCTCTGGCTATGTTATTTCAATAAGACATAATTGCTTGGTTGGTATGCTTGAAGTATTATTGTTTTTATTTCAAAGGATAGATTATTGCTTTGAATCACTCATGTCCTAATATTCATGCCATGATTAGACATATGATCAAGATTATGCTAGGTAGCATTCCACATCAAAAATTATCTTTTTTATCATTTACCTACTCGAGGACGAGCAGGAATTAAGCTTAGGGATGCTAATACGTCTCCGTCATATCTATAATTTTTGATTGTTCCATGCCAATATTATTCAACTTTCATATAATTTTTGGCAACTTTTTATATTATTTTTGGGACTAACATATTGATCCAGTGCCTAGTGCCAGTACCTGTCTGTTGCATGTTTTTGGTTTCGCAGAATATCTATATCAAACGGAGTCCAAACGGGATAAAAATGGACGGAGCTTATTTTTGGAAAATATGGAAAATTTGGAAGGAAAATCAACGCGAACCAGTGCCCGAGGTGGTCACGAGGCAGGGCCCCCCCTAGGGCACGCCCCCTACCCTCGTGAGCCCACCGTAAGGCGGTTGACGCTCTTATTTTGCCGCAAGAAAGCTAATAATCGGAAAAAAAAACACGGCGAAGGGTTCAGGCCAATCGGAGTTACGGATCTCCATATATACACGAAACGGTGAAACAGAGCCAGAGAGAACGCACAAACAGAGAGAGACAGAGAGATAGATCCAATCTTGGAGGGGCTCTCGCCCCTCCCACGCCATAGGAGCCAAGGACCAGAGGGGAAACCCTTCTCCCATCTTGTGAGGAGGGCAAGGAAGAAGAAGAAGAAGAAGAAGGGGGGCCCTCTCCCCCTTGCTTCCGGTGGCGCCGGAGTGCCACCGAGGGCCATCATCATCACCGTCATCTTCACCAACAACTTCACCGCCATCATCACCAACTCTTCCCCCCTCTATGCAGCGGTGTAATCTCTCTCTTATCCGCTGTAATCTCTACTTAAACATGGTGCTCAACGCTATATATTATTTCGCAATGATGTATGGCTATCCTATGATGTTTGAGTAGATCTGTTTTGTCCTAATGGCTATTTGATGATCAAGATTGGTTTGAGTTGTATGTTTTATTATTGGTGCTGTCCTATGGTGCACTCCGTGTCGCGCAAGCGTGAGGGATTCCCGCTGTAGGGTTTGCAATATGCTTATGATTTGCTTATGGTGGGTGGCGTGAGTGACAGAAGCACAGACCTGAGTAAGTAGGTTGTTTGCGTATGGGATAAAGGGGACTTGATAATTTAATGCTATGGTTGGGTTTTACCTTAATGAGTCTTTAGTAGTTGTGGATGCTTGCTAGAGTTCCAATCATAAGTGCATATGATCCAAGTAGAGAAAGTATGTTAGCTTATGCCTCTCCCTCAAATAAAATTGCAATAATGATTACCGGTCTAGTTATCGATTGCCTAGGGACAAATAACTTTCTTGTTGAAAAAAGCTCTCTACTAAAACTAATTTGGTTGTGTCTTTATCTAAACAGCCCCTAGCTTTTATTTTTCGTGTTCTTTACTTTCTTGCAAGCTTACCAAAAACACCTACAAAGTACTTCTAGTTTCATACTTGTTCTAGGTAAAGCGAACGTCGAGCGTGCGTAGAGTTGTATCGGTGGTCGATAGAACTTGAGGGAATATTTGTTCTACCTTTAGCTCCTCGTTGGGTTAGGCACTCTTACTTATCGAAAACTGTTGCGATCCCCTGTACTTGTGGGTTATCAGGGAGGCATAGTAATGGCGCACCAAGGGACATACTAATGGTGCAGTACCTGGTGCGCCACTATTATCTGGGATACTAATAGTGGCGCACCTGTAGTGTGCCATTAATGGCCAAAATAGGTGTGCCACTAATTAGCCTTTTCCTACTAGTGTGTGGACCCTGTAGCTTGATGTCCCACATGTCGGGGAAAAGGACTTCAACATTTATGAAAGCGAGCACTGCACTCTTACGACGGAGGAGTACACGACATAGCGGCCTAGTGAAATATCACTTGTACTATATACTAGTACTATAGTTTTGCTGTTTCGCATGAAGCATCGATACAAACCAGATTAAACATGAAAGGGAGGGATTTTTCCCGCGCAGTAGATGATACTGGCCATACATTTCAAAGGCACTTTTAATGTATGCAAACTGAATAATTAAGTAACAATATGATATCTAGTAAAACTAAAAACACATATGATTTATTGTGTTAGAGTGTAGTAGTAGTGCTGCATTGCATAGTTGTTAGATGTAACATGCGAGAATGTGTAGAGATGTAGTTTTGGAGGGCCTACAGAGAGAAAGCATAATACGGTCACCGAACTTCAGAATACCCTCATTACGGTCACTTTATATGTTTTACGATGACTATACGGTCACTTGCTCACCGTTCAGCATCAGATTGCACTCTTTGACCGGCCAAATAGTCTGCGTGGCACCATCTTGACTAGTTAAATTGACCACATTCCTTGTGGGTCCCACATGTCAGTTCGCATAGGAAAATGGTCAGATAAACACAAATTTACGCAGGCGCGACAAGACTCCAACCCGTGCGCGGGAATCACTGGCTGTGTATGTCTCTGTCAGGGCCTGATGTGTGCGCATGCACGTGTAGGTTGAGCACTTGAGTGTGAGAGTGTGTGTTGGTCGTGTGGTGCGTGCATGCATGCGTGCGTGTGTATGTGTGAGTGGTGCGTGTGTGCGTGGCTACGTGTGTATGTGTGAGTGTTGCGTGCATGCGTGGCTGCATGTGTGAGTGTGAGTGTTGCGTGCATGCAGTTCATGTGCATGCGTGCGTTTGTGTATAATCACTACACCAGCTCCTGTGTGTTAAAACAGACGGCTTAGCATACCAATACAAGGCCACCTTGTCCGCTATGCCCGCGGTCATGACTTCGAACCACCATCCAATATTTTTTTCTCATCTGTTTTCATTCTTACTAGCAAGATGCCCGTGCATTGCACGTAACATCAAGATGCATTTGTATGACTAGTTTATCTTGTGAGAGAAAAGGATGAACGAGGGAAGGCCTTATTTGCAAATGTGGAGAGGTGTGTGGGGTACCTTTTTGCAAAATTGCCATAGTTTCCTTCCTATCCGTCAGATATAAATCGGACGGCCTATATTGCAGGATGGCAGGCACACCACCATCACCAACTCTGTTTTTTATAAGAGTGTAGAAGAGTAGATACAAGCCGACAGGTGGGCCCAATGGTAGTGAGATAATGTGATGCAACACTAGAGGTGCCACGTGGAGCGTTTAACTGGTCAACTAGTCGTGTCTTGAGCAAATACAGAGCTGTACGGTGAGCCCGTGACTGTATAATAACCACAAAATGTAAATGGTGACCATAATGAGTGGATTCTGAAGTCAATACAATGATCGTCACTGTATATACCGCGAGAGAAAGATGAAACATGCATGAATGTGCTGGGGGCTTAATTTTCAAGGACCTGGAGATAGTCTGTGTGCATAAGTGAAAGGGGCGTAGAGGGGGTGTATGGGATGGGGAGAGAGATGCTCTTCATTTCTCTTTATTATGACTATCTTTTTATATAGTATAAAAATATAAAAATTCACAGTGCGGAATAAATATCATTGTGGGCACCATGCGACAAATTAATGTGCATACTCCTTCATATACCTTTGTAATATTGTATATATGTAGAAATTCTAAAATAATTTCTTGGCCACACTTTATTTAAAAGGGATGTTGTACGCGAAATAAACGTGAAGAGAGGGCTTTTTATATCAATGGGGTACGTGATGTAGCATGTTTGAATGTGTAGTTGATGTATTTGGCAGGGCCTAGAGAGGTATGTGTGTGTATTACGTATTCGAGAGAGGCATGGATAGAGGGGCCGGCGGGGGGAGGGGCCATGGGAGAGATAGCACGAGAAATGAGAGAGGTCTAGAGAGAGTGAGACTAATATGATGTCACGGCGAGAGATTCGCTTGAGTGTGTCTATGCAAGGGGGAGGGGATAGAGGCACGAGGAGATTTTTTTGTGTGGTGTCTGTGTTGGTGTGTGTGGGTGTCAGAAGATAACGAGACCTGGGGGCAGAGGGTGTGTCACCGCGTGAGGTCGGGTGGGTCGAGGTGAGGCCCTTGGTTTGGTTCCTGCGCCACATTTGTTGGCCCGTGACGCATTTAGGGAGACCCATGGATGACTTTTCGTACAAGACAATGATAGCAGAATTGTGAAGGACTCTGTGTCCACTCACAAAGCCGGCTAGGATTTGTAACCCTGGGTTCTCGGACTAAGGTAACCCCTTATCTCTGATATTACTATTCATCCAACCTAACTTTAAGGGGCATCCTATAGAATGCTCTGCTAGAATCATACTCGTCAATTAGGAAGAGAGGTGTGAGACAATGCGTGAGAGACAGACCTAAAGATAATGTGTGTACAGGAGACACATAGGCAGGTCTATGTATATAGAAAGGGTCGATGGGGATTGTGTGTGTGTATGCTTGTGAGAGGAAGAGTGCTTGTGATAAAGGTTAGTGAAAATAGTCGTAAATGGTTACGAGGGGGAGGGAGGGTTATATCGAGAGCATGTATGCGAGAAAGACACCTCGGGAGAGAGTGTGTGAGCATGTGTGAGAGACCACCGATGGAGAGTGAAACTACATGTAAAAGACTGATGTACACATTGATTAAAGATATAAATTGGATCCAAATATTAGGATGGGATCCTGATATTTGCAATTCGTGTAAGGAATGGTCATTGATCGATCAGACATCTTAATTCTATCAAATTCGAGCATGTCTATGTTATTATTCCACATAATTGATCCACATAGTTGGTATTTTGAACTCTAGACAATGCATCCTTTAGCAATCAAATATAAACGTGAGTATAGTTCATGTTGTGTGTGTAAAGCACATTATACATACGAAGGTTACACAATGAACATTATAAATCGCTAGCTATGAACTAGTATACATTTGAATTCAACTTAAGGTGGTTTAAAAAAATCGAATTCAACATGAAGTCCACTCAATTATTTGAATTCTATATCATGGCATTTTTAAATCATACCTAAATTGTTGGGGCACCAATCTTTGCTCTAATTTTGTACATGATAGCATATATAGTCGTGTACAAAATAGATTCAAATTTAGCTCCTCCATTCCAAAATAATCGTAGTTATAGGATTTTCAAGTGTCAAAATTTAAAAAAGAAGCAGATAATTTGATGAGGTTTTCAAACATACAAGGTCAAATTTAACATTGTCTATTTAGGTCAATCCTCAAAGTTCAAGAGTACTCTAAACGTGAATGCTTCTATTTCAAAATTTTGAACGAAGCGCCAAAAGAGCCTCTACTCGCCCAAAACCGCGTGAGACCAATGTTTGGTAGTAGAAGGAGATTACTTTTCTAACTCTGACCCATGAAACCTACATGCCCGACGTCCAAAGGTCTAAATCAGGGTAGGTTTGTAGCTTCATCCATGCAACCGCCTCCAAAAAACATTCGTACACAATGGCCGCCTAAGCACACATGCAAGCCACCGAAATCGCTCCCGCCCACTATTTGGGACACCTGGGATTACCATTCTACCCCGACCCATAGTAGGTCCGAAATTTAAGAGGGGGGCAAAGTTTGTACTTTCCCCAAATTTCAAACAAGCGTGTCCCATCTGTTCAAAAAAGCCAAAAACAAGTGCGTCCCAGGCCGAAACATGGTTTTCCCTGAGCTCCCACCGCCCCCCATTCGATTCCCCATTCGTACTCCGTGGGCGCCAAAATTACCTCTCCACCAACCACTAAACCACGGCATCCTCCGTATGCCACCCCATCCCACGCATCAACCGCCGCCCTCCTCCATCACGCTGGAGCCGATACCCCGACGTTGTCGTTCACCGCAACCTCAACCGCAACGCCCTCCAAGCCTAGTAGTTGAAGCCGAGCCCGAGCCCTTCGTACCCGATCCAGTTCAACCACGCCGTCATGCGCCTCACCGTTGCCGCTCCAACTTCGCCACCGTCCATCGTCCACCGCACCAGAGCTGTTCCTGCTATGCCGTCCTTCGCCGCCTCGGATCTTCTTCCCCTCCGCCGACATACGGCCACGACAACACAGTCTACAATTTGGCCATGGGTTCGTCCAAGCCTGCACCCTCCTCCAAAACATCGGTTTCCCCGGCAAAAAGAAGAAGATTGGCGCAACATGTGGAGGCGACCACACTAGCAACCGGAAATGGTACTCCTCTTCCCTTATTCGTGCAAATCTTACTTGTCTGCTTGCATGGTATTCATCCCACAAAAGACACTAGTTAACCGCTTCTTCTTGATACTAGATGTTCCTAGTTACTCGCGATGCACAAGGTTTCTCCTCATATACTATTTCACCTTAGCTAGAGGTCCGTCGCCCCCTGGATTTCAATTCCTGGTCAGTTGATTCCCAATTAACGAAGGCATTCCTCGGCGTAACATGCGCTAGTCCGCCTATTACACCGAGGAAGCAGCACCTCGGTGTTTATCTTAGCGGCATGTGGGGCCTAGAGCTGCTAGAGCCCGATCTGGAGGTCGGCCGTGATTAAAGGGATGGCCTGGGGGCGCTGCCAAGCATGGCGGTGGTGTCAGGTCGAGGGGAGGGCGGGGTGGCGGAGGCAGGGGTCTGGGCCGGTGGTCGCTGGCGGTTTGAGAAAGATCGTCAACAGTGACTAGCGGGAGGTAGACGAAGTCCATCTGCCTGTTCCTTATAGATCGGACGGTTCATAAAAAAATCAACTGACCTATTTATTTTTAGTCGACTTTTATCTTGATAGGACCACATGTGGTGGTGTGCTGGAGGAGTACCTGCATTTCGTGTGCTCATATATTACAAAATCATACGGAGTAGAATCTAATTTTGTTTGCCATGCAATGTTGTAGAGCTATCATACGTCTCTTGTCATTTATTTTTCAGCCACCTGCTATCTGCTACTTTTACAGTGCACTAGTTCTACACATACTTCACCTATACTCTCACTTTGTGTTTTTATGCAAGGTATTTTAGATCCTGCTGCTATGAGAGAAGCAAAAAAGAAAAGAGAGAAGTCTCTCCAGTGTCATACGCGGATAGGCCAGACACGTTTCAACCTTATAATAGGTGCAGTGTCAGCAGATGGAGACAGTAAACGTAGCTCTAGGGTTGATGACCTCCCTCCCAATGAACCACCATCCCAGGTGACTGCTTTAACTTCGCGGTGTCATATGTGGTTGCATGTTGCATATGGTGTCTAGCTTGTATTCGAAAGGCCGAAGTCGGTCTCTATTAAGGTAAGGAAAGATATGTTTTACATGAACCACCATCCCGGGAGCAGCAGAAGTCAAATGGCTAGTCAGGGCACTGGCCAAGCCAGTGACAAGCCCAGCACAGACATGCATCACCTGGAAGCCAACTAAAAAGCCATGATGGTGGCAAAGCATCCCGCCGCCCACCAGGCTCTTAGGTCCTAGATGATCAAGCTCACCACTCCAGCCGGATGTCTAGCTTGTATTGCTTCCAATTTGGTTAAATTGCATCTGCTTAGATTACACACTATACATTTGAATATGACATGCCTTCCTGTTTTTGGAACATACTAGTACATCTGTCTATTAACCATGTTCTTACATCAAACTAATGTTCTTGTGTATCCCTCATCAATCACTTATGATGAGGCAGTCAGGCAAGTGGACTACTGTGAGAAAATATCCTCATTTAAAGATTGCAGCGTCAGCCTCCCCACATGATTCTCAAGAAACGACAAGGCTAGATGAAGATAGTGAACGTAGTTCTATAGTTGATTACCGCATTTGCCCTACACTAGCATCGCAGGTGCTTGCTCTAACTTGTCAGCGTGATATGTAGTTGCATGTTGCATATGGTGTCTAGATTGTAATTCTTCCAGTCTGGTTAAATTGCATGTGCTATTCTGCTTAGTTTATACATTATACCAGTTAATGTGACATGCCTTCCTGTTTTTAGTACATAGTACATTTGTCTATTAAGAATGTCCTTACATAAAACTATTGTTTTTTTGTATCCCACATAAATCAATATGACGAGACACCTTTAGTATATGTAGTGTGATATTAGTTGCATCTTTCATATGATTTATAGCATGCGCTGCTTCTAATTTGTTGCAATGTCATTTATGATGGGATGCTTTTAACTTGGCAGAGCCATATTGGTTGCATCTTTCATGTGGTGTCTAGCTTGCTTTGCTTCTTATTGGTTGAAATGGTTTCTGCTTAGTTTACACAAACAGTTGTGAATATGCCATGCCGTCATGTTTTTCGTATTATTACATCCTGGAATCATGTGTTTGCCTTACATTAAAGTAGTGATTGTCAGTATCATGCACGAATGAGTTCTGAAGAATGAATTTTATTGCTTTTTCTTTTCAGTTTTACTTGACAATTCAAAATCAATATAGCGGAAGGAAGTTAGCAAGGCAGCGGATGATGGTGCTGCTTCCAAACGGAGGGCCTCTAAAGATTCTACTCCTCCACCCCCAAGATGATTTCCAAGACAACACATGCATAGACACTCAATGTAGATGTGTTGATGATGAGCACGTCTCCCCTAGTGCACCATCATAGGTGCTCCCTCTAACTTGGCACTGTTATATGTGGTTGCATGTTATGTATGATGTCTAGCTTGTATTGCTTCTAATTTTGTTGAATTTCATCTGCTTACTTTACACATTATACTTGTGAATAAGACACGTGTTCTTATTTCTAGAACATACAATATCTGTCTATCACACCATTCTTACATCAAAGTACTATTGTTGTGTAACCTGCAACAATCACTTATTCTAAGACACATTTGACTTGGGAGTGTGATATAGGTTACATCTCACATTCTTTTCCAGCTTGTACTACTTCTAATTTGCTAAAATGGCACTTATGATGAGACCATTTTAACTTGGTAGAGTGATATTCCTTGCATCTTTCATATGGTGTCTAGCTTTCATTGCTTCTAATTTGTTGAAATGCCTTCTCCTTAGTTTAGACATCATAAGCTGTGAATATGCAATGCTGTGAATATGCAATGGCACTAATGACGAGAGACCTTTAACTTGGTAGTGTGATGTAGTTTGCATCTTGCATATGATTTATTTCTTGTACTGCTTCACATTTGTTTAAACGGCATTTATGATGAGACACTGTTAACTTGGCAGAGCGATATTTGTAGCATCTTTCACATGGTGTCTACCTTCCATTGCATTGCTTCTAATTTAGTGAAATGTCTTCTGCTTAGTTTAAACATCATAGTTCTGGTTATCTCATGCCGTCCTGTTTTTCGTACATATTACATCCTCCTATCATGTGGTTGTCTAACTCAAAGTTCAGTTCATCTGTATCACGCATCAATTTGTTCTAAAGAACTAAATTGTTATTCATTTTTCTTGTCGGCTTGACTTACCACGGCACAAAGAAACTGGAAGCAAGACAGAATGACAGGGAAAGGGAAGCAGAAGAATCCTGCAGATTCAGCTGGTACTGATGGTGCAATAGAAGGTCAAAGTCTAGTGGAAAATTGTACCGACAGGGTATCCCGTGCTGCACGAGCTGCAGAACAAGCCAAACAGAAACATATAGCTACCACCAAACAAGCAGAGACTACCCTAGTTGTTGCAACACCTTCCGCAGTACCACTAGCTGCATGATTTACTTGTTGGTCAACTCAGCTAGCAACACGTTCCCAAGCTCCCTTGCCACCTGACACTACATCCAAAGCACTCTTGACACAAGATGAGTTGGCAAGATCATATGAACTTTGTGAGCTTCAATAGCAAGAAGGTAGTTGCTGGAGCCAAGTTACAGTTGCATGCTTCTTTATATGTAGTCTCATAGTTTGATGTACACTAACACTTCCGATGTTTGTTGTTGGACTAGCACCTAGGCGCAAGAGGAAACAAACATCAGGGATAATGCTCGAGAGGTTAACTAAATCTAGAGGAGGAAGAACGGAGATCCGTTTTGAGGCAGGTTTAAAAAGGCCACGTGATGCTACAGAGTCACCCAAGTTACTATTAGAGGCAGTGGTTGCTGTTAGGTGTCATGTATGTATCCTCCCAACATGGATTCAGTATAGGAATGAAAAAGATGAAACCAAGTTCAACACCTTCCTCGACCATTGTAACGCCCACGATGCGGCTATATCTCCCATGTGTCGAAGCACGACTTAGAGGCATAACCGCATTGAAAGAAATGTCGCAAGTGAGGTAATCTTCACACAACCCATGTAATACATAAGGGAAAGAGATACATAGTTGGCTTACAATCGCCACTTCACACAAATACATGAATAAAGCATTACATCAACCAGATACAATCAAGGTCCGACTATGGAACCAAAATAAAAGAAGACTACCCCAAATGCTACACAGATCCCTGATCGAATCCATCTGGGCTCCGCTATTGATCAACTGGAAACGGAACAACACAAAGGACAAGATCTTCATCGAGCTCCTCCTTGAGCTTGTTTGCGTCACCTGCTCAGTAACATCGGCACCTGCAAACTGGTTTAGGAAGTATCTGTGAGTCACGGGAACTCAACAATCTCACACCCTCGCAATCAAGACTATTTAAGCTTATAGGAAGGGTAAAAGGTATGAGGTGGAGCTGCAGCAAGCGACTAGCATATATGGTGGCTAACCTATTCGCAAAAGAGAGCGAGAAGAGAAGGCAAAGCACGATCGAGAAACTATGATCAAGAAGTGATCCTAGAACAACCTACGTCAAGCATAACTCCAACACTGTGTTCACTTCCCGGACCCCGCCGAGAAGAGACCATCACGGTAATACACGCGGTTGATGTATTTTAATTAAGGTCAACTTCAGGTTTTCTACAACCGGACATTAACAAATTTCCATCTGCCCATAACCGCGGGCACGGCTTTCGAAAGTTCAAATCCCTGCAGGGGTGTCCCAACTTAGCCCATCACAAGCTCTCACGGTCAACGAAGGATATTCCTTCTAGCGGGAAGACCCGATCAGGCTCGGAATCCCGGTTACAAGACATCATCGATAATGGTAAAACAAGTCCAGCAAAGCCGCCCGATGCGCCGACATCCTGATGGGAGCTGCACATATCTTGTTCTCAGGGCAACACCGGATAGGTTAAGCTACGAGTAAAACCAGCCCTCAAGTTTCCCCAAGGTGGCCCCGCAGGCTGCCCATTTCAGACCAACACTTAGAAAAGCACTGGCCCGGGGGGGTTAAAATAAAGATGACCCTTGGGCTGGCCTAACCCAAGGGAAAAAGAGGCTAGGTGGAAAATGGTAAAACCAATGTTGGGCCTTGCTAGAGGAGTTTTATTCAGGGCGAACTGTCAAGGGGTTCCCATTATAACCCAACCGCGTAAGGAACGCAAAATCCGGGAACATAACACCGATATGACGAAAACTAGGGCGGCAAGAGTGGAACAAAATATCAGGCATAAGGCCGAGCCTTCCACCCTTTACCAAGTATATAGATGCATTTATTAAATAAGATATATTGTGATATCCCAACAATTAAACAAGTTCCAACAAGGAACAAACTTCAATCTTCACCTGCAACTAACAACGCTATAAGAGGGGCTGAGCAAAGCGGTAACATAGCCAAACAACGGTTTGCTAGGACAAGGTGGGTTAGAGGCTTGGCTTAAAAATATGGGAGGCATGATAAGCAAGTGGTAGGTATCGCAGCATAGGCATAGCAAAAGAGCGAGCAACTAAGCAAGCAAACATAGAAGTGATTTCGAGGGTATGGTCATCTTGCCTGAAATCCCGCAAGGAAGAAGAACGAGTCCATGAAGAAGACAAACGGACGTAGTCGAACGAATCCTCACAACATGACGTTATCGGAACTAACCCGAAGAAGCAACACCAGAAATAAGCAAACAATCATGGTAAACAACCATCACATAATCATGTCATGATGCACAATCAAGTATGATGCATGTCCGGTTTAATGAAGCATGGCATGGCAAAGTGCACAAGCAACGCTACAAATTAAGTGGAGCTCAATATGCAACGAGTTGCATATTGATGAAACACCACAACAAGTTATTTAGTTCGATCTCGTTATGTACCCAACAATATTAAATGTTGATTAACATGGCAAGGGGTGAAGCAAATGAAAACTACCTATCTAGGCAAATTTAAATGAGGCCGGAACAACAAACAACACTTCTGGAAAATCCTCATATGCATTTATTAGGTTTGGTCCTGTTCTGCCCTAAACACAATTTTAGAGTTATTGAACATGCAAGAAAAGTGCACCATGTTAAACTAGGCATTTTTCTACCCCATTTACTTATAAAGTTTGTTAGGTTTGGAGCTACGGTTATTAAGTTATGGAATAAATCATTTTAACAAGTTATTTGAGCAAATTTAAACAAACAACATTTTGAGCATTTCAAACATGTTTGAAAGTGGCATAGTATTAATCTACACAAAATTCTAAGCATTTTTCATATATAAAGTTTTTACAAATGATGCACGGTTTCTGAGTTATTAAATGCATGTTGCTTGGGGGGTTTTCTGCAAATCAACGTTCTCTGAAAAAAAAAGGAAAAACATTTTATGGAAAAAAACATGTCGGGCTGGATCTGCTCTCACCATGGGCCTTGCCCAGAACTATGGGAGGTGCCAGGAGGGGCGCCATGGGCTGGCGCGGTCCAGCAGAGGAGTGGCTGGGCCTTGGGCCTGACGGTGGAGGAGGGAGGCCAACAGGGGGCGATGCTGGGCCGGGAGGCCTAGCGCTGGGCCTGTGATCGAGACGAGGCCGGATGGAGTGTCTCGATGAGAAGTCAATGCAGGGGCGCGGCTTCGTCGTCCTCCTCTCGAACGTAGGCAGCGCAGAACTTGGGGACGATGCTCCGGCGACGGGCGGCGCTGGCCTTGGAGATCTGGCACATGAGGTCACGCACACGAGGAAGGGGCCGGAGACGAAGCGAGGGAGGCGGCGCTGCGGTACTTGAGGCGCGACATCGACCTGCAACTCGATGCAGAAGAAGAAGCGCTGGAACTTGGCGTGGGGTCGGGTCGTCCGATCGACAAGGGAAACAAACGGCAGCAGCAAGTGAGGTCGGCGACAGCACCGGTGGTCGGGGACGGAGCCTAGCCGACGGAATCCAGCAGGAACGGTCAAGGGCAGCGGAGGCCCGCCAGATCTGATGGTTTTCGAGGTTCCCTACAGCAGTGCTCCATCGGGCGTCCTTGGCGAACCTACGACGGGTCAGAGAGGGGAGGTGAGAGAGAGAAGAACAGGAAGATGGAATGGGAGGCAGGGAAGAGAGGGGTGGCACGGGCCTGCTGGAGGAGGTCGCTGGTGACGCGGCTGGTCGCAAGGACGCCGAGGGGTTCGTGCCTGAACGTAGGTGAGCTCAGGAGCGCTCCAGAAGGTGGATCGAGCAGAGGAAGCAAGGCCTCGGGCTCGAGGGGAGAGGAGGCCGCGGGATTGGTCGGGCATGGAAACGGAGGAGAGGGTGGTTGGCTACGGTTGGATTGGGCAGCGCGGATCCCCAAGAAGATAGTGGCGGCAGTGGACACGGAATGGGTGGGACAAGATCCCTAATTTCTAGGGCTGCCCACTATTTATGTTGCAAAGGGATTAGGGTAGAGGCTATCTCGTCCCTCCGATCGCAATCGTACGATCGCCGAAAAAATATATTAGGAAGTCCAATTAACAAAACGGAGATGTTTTGTAGATGTTCGGGGATGATCCGGACACAACGGTAGCGACAGTCCGGGTCGGGTCTGGGACAGCTTTCGGGCACGTGCGCGAGGAGGGCCGCGGGCATAACCAATAGAGGGGTAGGCATGGGCCTAAGAGGACTGTGGAGAGCGGTTTGGACTGAGAGAAGAGGGGAGAGAGAGACCCGGCGACTATTTCCGTAGACCGAAAACGCCCGACGTTAGACTGGCTATAATGCCTCTATAGTTTAACGGTTGGGCTATCAAACAAACTCCGAATGCGATTAAACTTGGCAGGCGGCCTACCTACAACATAACAAGACGACATGCCAACTCTCATCCTATTCTGAGAACATTTTCCGTACACTTATAAAATAATATTTCGGACATGCCGCGGGCGCGTGCAAGTGTGTCTGGGCTCAGAACGGACAATGGGGAGAACTCGGATACCCCGGACGAATGCAAGTTTTCAAAACATGATGATGCAATGCATATGATGACATGATGAAATGCAACACGCAAGCAAAAGACATGGCAACGACGGCGAATAACTGGAAGACACCTGGCACATCGGTCTCGGGGCGCTACAACACTCCACCACTACGAGAGGATCTCGTTCCTGAGATCCAGAATGGCACCAGAGGGAAAAAGGGAAGAGAAAGAGAAGAGGTAAAACTAAGTTGCTTCTTTGACAAATGAGTGAAACCAAATAACCTTGAAAAGGTTAAGCCATTTCGAGAAAAGAATACAATGAAGATGAGCGAAGTTGAAAGCACCCCGTTAGGAAAGAGGAACGAGGAAGAACAAAGTTGAAAGCACTCCGGTAGGGAAGAGTAATAAGGAAGAAAAAATTCGGACAGCACTCCGTTAGAGAAGTTATGCAAGACTTGATACGATGAAAAGAACTTGAGCAGAGGACACGACACTCCGGTTAAATGGATAGGCACGAAAAGAACATGATCCAAGATGATGAGAGAAAAGAGCAACATCACAATGACTCCGGAACAAAAGAATAGAATGGAATGGGATGAACGAAGGGAAACAAGATCTCGAGGGAGCACACTTACAACAAAAGCTAGAACGGAGTTGTTGGAAAACCAACAACGAAAAGAATAAGCTTGATATGGTCTTATGGAATACATCTCAAATTATGAGGTGACAACCCGCCACTCACGGAAAAAGAATTGGATTGGAATGAACAAGGAGACGAGAATGCAATTTCACCGGGAGGATAGATGAAGAACTTGGGTCATTTATGAGCACCATATAACAACAATCCTTAGGGAAGGCTTTAGGTGAAATATAACCCAAGACAATTCCAACGAATAGGTTGATGGATTTAAAATACCTCATTCTTAACAATGTCTGAATCATGAAGCATGAACTCAAATTATCAAGAATGACGTAAAACCACCTCCAATGATACGGTAGAAAGAAATGCACTCCGGATTGCAAGATGAAGAAATACTTGAGTTCTTCTGAAATAATCTCAATGAACACTTCGAGAAAGAAATTACATCCTTGATGAACCATCATGTAGAACCTTGATGAAGAACTCCGGTAACAAAAGGATAACGAAAAGAAAGAGAAGTTGAAAACATAAAGTGAAACCTTGTAATGATTTAGATGAATCTCCGTGGTGATATAATTGCGAGAGCTTGGGACTCCGGGAAAGAAAAATGAATCAAGTAAAACCGAGAATTTTATGAGCCTCCGGAATAAGGAATTAATCACTTGGATGAAGTAAGAATAAGAATTATATTATGTGTATCCTTCACCAATTTAAATTGATGACAAGCAGCAGATTTGGTATACTACTTATTCTCATAGAAAGGATTAATATAGATATAGCGCAAACTTGAGGTCTTCAATGAACCACCGGTAGGATTGGAAAGAAGGACTCAATTGATATTATAACGAAGGAAGAATAATCTTAAAAGAGGCACCGGTAGAATTGGGAAAGAATGAATAAAACCTGAAGAAACCCTGGGAAGGATTAGCAAATAAACGAAGATGCTTGAGAGAATTTAGGTCCAAGAGAACGAAGAGATCACGAGATGATTAGAGGATATTTGAACAATGCATCGGTAAGATTTTGCGAAAGAGAGCTGAAAGCTAGAAATGATTAAATCCGAAATGATGGCCTCCAGATAATCAAACTGAACAGAATCTTGAATTGCTCCGGATGGGTGAAATAAAATCTCACAACCTAAAACAATTATGAGAGGATGGCAGAGAATGGGGCAATATTTAAAAGAAACTCTTCTTTGGTCTTCAAAAATATGAGAATGACGATGAGAAACACCATCAAATTGTTGAGATACTCTGGAATGAAGAATGGAAAGGTTGAACCAATGATGAGAAGAATTGAAAGATCTAGGAGAAGGGCATTTGGCTGCTGCCTACTGATAATTCATTTTTACGTCAAACTTGGGAAAATAATTTGGAAATAACTCCGGGAAGGATTAGAAGAGTCAGGTAAGATCCTGGGAAAAGACCTGTGGGTTAGGGCCCACTGAGAAGAAACACCGTTGAAATGATTGCTTGAAAAGGGGATAGCATCGGTTGAATTAAACGGCTTGAATGAGATAACAACATCAAAATAAGTTGAACGGATCTTGAATGAAAAGACGAGCCTTGAGATATCTTTAGCACTCCGGAACATTTGAATAGCGAGAAATGGATGATTATGAGGTGCACCGGCAAGAGAAGGCATTTGAAACGAGGAAAACGGATATGATCAACACCAAAAGCTTGATTTGAAACCACCAGAGAAGACAAGAATGAAGAAAGATGAACTTGAAGCTCCCTTAGCATCTTCGTGAGAATCACCAGATAAGAACATTGACGGAAAAGAATGGAAAGACTTCACATCAATAAGATGGATACTTGATTAAGAAATCTGAATCCTTGAAGGAAAAGGGTGGGAGGGTGGGAAAAACAAAGGAAACTTGGAGACAGATGAAACAAACACCGTTGAGAAGAACTGATACCAGATCTTGCAGATGTCGAAAATGGACGGATCCGCTTGAAGAGAAGCACACCGGTTAAAAGGATTGGCAAGACAATCTCGATGATCACGAAGGATTAGTATTCACATAGGAGCCTGAGAAGACCATTTGGGAAAGGTATGGAATCAACATTTGACTTCGAAGCAACTCGAATACCACAACTCAAAACAAAAAACAAAGGATTGGCTTGCAAAATAAGCCGGAACAAACATATGATAGAGATTTCGTCCGAAGTTTTCGTGGTGGGGCCTACACGGGCTCGATCGTACAGCACCATCATGTACAAGGCAGTGCACATGACATACAAAGCATCCCCGAGTTGGCATAGCCAAGGACTCTTTAAGACACAACGAGACCACTGTAAAACCAATCGTGGATAGGCGGACCACTAGACGTCGAACCCCAATTTCATATCATACATCTATCGGCAAGATATCCTAAGAGCTACTTGAATTCCCACTTATAAACTCCCGAAATTTTCCGGTTATGCAATCAGGTGTTGGGGATACAGGGGAAGCATAATATCTCACCCAAACTAGCAAATCCTACATCCAGCTGTATCCACCTTTCAACACATAAACAAGAAACCTTCAGAAATCGTCTACCTCAACCTTCGAAAAGCATCCGTTATACGAGTTATGGCGATACTCCCAAACTCCCGCCCCAGTACTGGGTGGCGTCGAGGTTATCTCACCAACAACTGCATAAAAGAGATTTTCGATGTCGGAGAAACTAATCTCAGGTATTCCAGAACTGCAACGATAAAATTGTGATGACAACACCTCGGAGCTCAATTCCCCGGGACACTGCCACAACCCCTAAATGACAGGAGGCACCAAGAACAATGTTCTCGTCACAAAACCATCAGAACGATTCCAAGATACCCGCGTGATCCTAATTTTTTTTAGTGAAATTTGAGAAGAGAAGAGTCAAAACTCTACGTCAGGATGCCTCACCAGAACGACGAAGGGACTGCAGAGTAAAAAGAATTCCTAACTCTCCGATATATATAATTCCTAAATGACTCAAAACATTTCTAGACTCAATAACGCCAGCGATTCGATCAAGCACGGGGCTCCTAAGGTCGTGGAAGGCTCTGATACCAACCTATAACGCCCTCGATGCGGCTATATCTCCCACGTGTCGAAGCACGACTTAGAGGCATAACCGCATTGAAAGCAATGTCGCAAGTGAGGTAATCTTCACACAACCCATGTAATACATAAGGGAAAGAGATACATAGTTGGCTTACAATCGCCACTTCACACAAATACATGAATAAAACATTACATCAACTAGATACAATCAAGGTCCGACTACGGAACCAAAATAAAAGAAGACTACCCCAAATACTACACAGATCTGCAACACCCCGGATATGACTTTCCCAATTTGTACTCCAACTCTTGCCGTTTCCAGCGTTAACTTATTTTATTTTCTTGGGTTCGGGTTTTTGTCTCCGTGTGTTGTTGTCGTTGTCATGCATCTCATATCATGTCATCATGTGCATTGCATTTGCATACGTGTTCATCTCATGCATTCGAGCATTTTCCCCGTTGTCCGTTTTGCATTCCAGCGCTTCGTTCTCCTCCGGTGGTCATTTCTAGCTTTCTTTCGTGTGTGGGGTTTAAACATTTCCGGATTGGACCGAAACTTTCCAAGCGGCCTTGGTTTACTACCGGTAGACCGCCTGTCAAGTTTCGTACCATTTGGACTTCGTTTCATACTTCAACGGTTAACCGAGGGACCGAAAAGGCCTCGTGTGTGTTGCAGCCCAACACCCCTCCAATTTGGCCCAAAACTCACCTAAACCTGCTCCATCATCTAGAGCGTTCGATCACGATTGCAAGGCCGAAAATTGCACCTTATTTGTACTCTCCTAGCTCCCTCTATGCCTATTTATACCTCCCCCATTTCCAAATCCGGATCTCTCCCCGTCCAACCCTAAAAAAAAGATCTCCGCCGCCGCCGGACAACGTCCGCGCCGAGCCGGATGTGTACGGATCCGCCGCCGCCTACCGCCGCCTGCCACGTGGCCATTGCCTGTCCCCGCCGCCGCCGCGGCCCGGGAGCCCGAGGCCGGCCCCCGCGGCCCGCCTCTCCTCTGCGCCCCGCGCCTCCTCTCAACTCGCCGCCCGCGCCTCCCGCCTCCTCCGCCCGGCGCCACCGCGCCCCTCGCCGGCGGCTGCCGCTCCGCCGCGCCGGCGCCACCTCGCCGTCGCACGCTCCGCCCTGGCCCGCGCGCATCGCCGGCCGCCGCCTCCATCGTGCCGACCCGCGCCGGCCGAGTCCCCGGAGAGCACCACCACCAACGCCGGCCGCCGTCCTCTTCTTCTCCGGCCGTGAACAGTAAATCCAGCGATCCTCGAAATCCGCGCCGGCTGGAACTAGATCTGGATCTGAGACAGTTGACTTTTTGCCCGAAACCCTAATCCATATGCTCCTGTTCATCGCATTATAACTTTGCATCCGTAGCTCCGTTTTTGGCATATAGCATATCAAAATGTTCATCTCAGAGAGTACATCATTTCATTCCATTGCATCATTTTCATTTGAGTTCATCTTGATGACCGAAATGCTGTTAGAAGAGGGCTACTTGAGTTAATTGTCAGATCTTCTACTCCATTTGCATATTTGTCATTTTTGCCATGTTTATTGTGTGCATGATATGCCCATGAGTTTTACATATGTTTCGTTAAGGGTTTTGCCATCTTTCCAGAGGTGCAACCCATGTATTTTTGTGATGTGTGTGGTGACTAGTGCAAGCTTGCGAAGTGAGGCACTTGGTAGTGCTGATTTCAGGGACTTAGCAATTCCACTAAGTCCTTGACCTGTTTATCTCATATGGCCATATGTTCTTGTTGTTTCCTAGTGATTCATGCCTCTTTTGAGGATGATTAGTAAGGATGTTTTGTTAATCTTGTAGTGCTCTATCCATCCATGTCTTTGTTTGCAATTATGGAGCACCCTAGCTTGAGTCAATCGAGCTCTACTTTTGCTACTTTGTGAATCTGGGCAGATTGTCAACTTGTTTGCAATTTTGCCGATGATTTTGTAGTTGACCCGTGCATGCTATGCTATTGTTATTGCCATGTCTAGCTTGCATTTTGTGTGTTCTTGATAGTTGTATGCTTAGATTTTCATGTCTTGCTCCGTAGTGAGTGCATCATGATCATAAACATGCCTACTTGATATCTGTTTTCAGCATGCTCCATTTTTCACTAAGTCTGTGATCTGATTATGTTTTTGCCATGTTCACATGCTTGCAATTGTATTTTCTGATCCCTTTTGGCTCAAGGTCACTAAGGGACTTTTGTTAAGCTCTTTGAGTATCTCCATGCCATGCTTTACTTTGCCATGTTTGGGTGCTGTAGCATGTTCATCTCATTGCATTTAGATGGCTACTTGTTGTAAATCACAGACCGGTGTCATATTTGTTTTGCTTGCCATTTCCAAACCGTAACTCCGATTCCGGCGTTCTTTATATCGTTTTCAAGCGATTTCATCTCATCTTTCCAGTGGCACACTTGGATTCCCAAGTTGAGGCCAGGGTCATGCATTCCTTGTCACATCTTGCATATGCATCCCGCATAGCATACCATCCTTGCATCATATTGTTTGATCCTTGCACGTGGTTGATTGTGTCCTTATTGCTTGTTTGTCTTGTTTGGGTAGAGCCGGGAGACGAGTTCGCTAATGAGGAGCCCGTTGAGTTTGCTTTCGAGGATCCAGTCAACTCTGACAACTTTGCAGGCAAGATGATCATACCCTCGAAATCACTACTATCTTTGCTATGCTAGATTGCTCGCTCTTTTGCTATGCCAATGCTACGATGCCTACCATTTGCTTTCAAGCCTCCCAAATTGCCATGTCAAACCTCTAACCCACCATGTCCTAGCAAACCGTTGATTGGCTATGTTACCGCTTTGCTCAGCCCCTCTTATAGCGTTGCTAGTTGCAGGTGAAGATTGGAGGCCGTTCCTTGTCGGAACATTTATTTACTTGTTGGGATATCATTATATTATCTTATTATCTTAATGCATCTATATACTTGGTAAAGGGTGGAAGGCTCGGTCTATCGCCTAGTGTTTTGTTCCACTCTTGCCGCCCTAGTTTCCGTCATATCGGTGTTATGTTCCCGGATTTTGCGTTCCTTACGCGGTTGGGTTATAATGGGAACCCCTTGACAGTCCGCCTTGAATAAAACTCCTCCAGCAATGCCCAACCTTGGTTTTACCATTTGCCACCTAGCCTTTTCCCTTGGGTTTTGCGGACTCAAGGGTCATCTTATTTAAACCCCCCCGGGCCAGTGCTCCTCTGAGTGTTGGTCCAACCTAGAGCACCGTACGGGGCCGTCCCTTGGCAACTCGAGTTACGTTGGCTCCCGTACGCTTAGCTTATCCGGTGTGCCCTGAGAACGAGATATGTGCAGCTCCTATCGGGATTTGTCGGCACAGCGGGTGGTGTTGCTGGACTTGTTTTACCATTGTCGAAGTTGTCTGGAAGAACCGAGATACCGAGTCTGATCGGAACGTCTTGGGAGGAGGTCTATTCCTTCGCTGACCGTGAGAGCTTGTCATGGGCTAAGTTGGGACTCCCCTGTAGGGATTTGAACTTTCGAAAGCCGTGCCCGTGGTTATGGGCAGATGGGAATTTGTTAATGTCCGGTTGTAGATAACTTGAACCTTAACTTAATTAAAATGAATCAAGTGAGTGTGTTACCATGATGGCCTCTTCTCGGCGGAGTCCGGGAAGTGGACACGGTGTTGGAGTAATGCTTGCGCAGGTTGTTCTCTAGTTTCTCGCTCGTGCTTTGCCTCCTCTTCTCGCTCTCTTTTGCGAACAGGTTAGCCACCATATATGCTAGTCGCTTGCTGCAGCTCCACATATATATTTACCTTGCCTTACCTATAATCTTAAATAGTCTTGATCGCGAGGGTGCGAGATTGCTGAGTCCCTGTGCTCACAGATTACTATTACACCAGATGCAGGGCCTGATGATTCCGCTCCAGGTGACACGCTCGAGCTCAAGTGGGAGTTCGACGAGGACTCTCAGCGTTACTATGTTTCCTTTCCTGATGATTAGTAGTGGTGCACAGTTGGGGGTGATCGGGACCGTGTCGCATGTTGGGTTATCTTTTATTTTGGCGCCGTAGTTGGGCCATGAGTGTTTGGATGATGTAATGTTATTTATGTACCTTGATTGACGTGGCGAGTGTAAGCCAACTATGTTATCACCCCTTTATTATTATATTACATGGGATGTTGTAAAGATTACCTTACTTGCGACATATGCCTTCAATGCGATTATGTCTCTAAGTCGTGCCTTGACACGTGGGAGCTATAGTGGCATCAAGGGTGGTACAAGTTGGTAATCAGAGCCTTCCCCGACCTTAGGAGCCCCATTGCTTGATCGTTATTAGCGGCCGAGTTGTGTCTAGAAAAATGTTTTGAGTCATTTAGGAATTATATATCGGAGAGTTAGGAATTCTTTTTACTTCCCAGTCTCCTCATCGCTCTGGTAAGGCATCCCGACGTAGAGTTTTGACTCTTCTCTTCTCAAATTTCACAAAAAAAAATTTTTGGATCACGCGGGTATCTTGGAATCGTTCCGATGGTTTTATGACGAGAACATTGTCTTGGTGCCTCCTGTCAGGGGTTTTGTGGAAGTGTCCGGGGAGTTGAGATCTGAGGTGTTGTCGTCATAATTTTATCTATGCAGTTCTGGAATACCTGAGTTTAGTACGCCGACATCGAAAATCTCTTTTATGCAGTTCGTTGGTGAGATAACCTCGACGCCACCCAGTACTGGGGCGGGAGTTCGGGAGTATCGCCATAACTTGTATAACGGATGCTTTTCGAAGGTTGAGGTAGATGGTTTCTGAAGTTTTTCTCGGTTATGTGTTGAAGGATGGATACAGCTGGATGTAGGATTTGCTAGAATTGGGTGAGATATTATGCTTCCCCTGTATCCCCAACACCTGATTGCATAACCGGAAAGGTTCGGGAGTTTCATAGGTGGGAATTCTCGTAGCTCTAGTTCTTCTTCCACGGATATTGGTTTGAGATTGGGATTTCTTACTGATTATTCGTTCTTGATCCGTACCTTGTTGATTTATTTCTCTACCTTAATTCTACGTGGCTTCTCAATTTATGGATATGTGACCATTTCAAGAGGAATGCATTCGTTCATGTTGTTCGGATGTGAAGACTATATGTTGCAATTTTCATTCTGTTGGATTCAGCTTCAATATTTGTCTGTCTATGTGCTAATGGTGGTCAACCTCTTCAGGATGGCTCCTCGAACGCGCACGACTCCGAATCCTGATCCGCCACCACCTCCACCTCCTCCGGAGGCATGGCAAGCTGTGATGGCCGCAACCAATGCAAACACACAGTTGATCATGCAAATTCTTCAAGAGCGCAATCAAGGCAACCAAGGGAACCAAGGCAACAATCAGAATCACTCTGCTACACTCAACCAGTTCCTTGCTAACGGGCCAAAGACTTTCAGCAATTGTGTTGAGGCAACCGATGCTGACGATTGGCTTGTGGATCTGTGCAAGCATTTTGAGTGCAGTAACGTCAGGCCTGAGGACTTTGTCAAGTTCGCTTCCTTCCAACTCAAAGATCAAGCTGCAGAATGGTTCCAGCAGTACAAGGACTCCAGAGGTGGACGTGTTGTCACTTGGGATGATTTTCGTCGAGATTTCAGAGCTCACCATATCCCGCAGAGCATGGTTGAAAGCAAGCGTGAGGAATTCCGCAACCTGAAGCAAGGCTCTTTGTCTGTCTACGACTACAACAAGTTGTTTCAGAAGCTCGCCCACTTTGCCAAGCAGGACGTCCCTGACGAGAAGAGCATGATATACCAGTTCAGAGGTGGTCTCAGAGAAGAAATCCAGCTCGCTCTTGTTCTCTTTGAGCCCTTGAGGTACGATGAGTTCCACAACATGGCAGTGAAGCAAGAGGCTGCTCAGTTGAGGTGTGATGCTTCCAAGAAGCGAGTCAGAGATGCTACTCCTTCTTCCTCTACTCAAGTGGCTAAGCAGCAGAAGTATTGGCTTCCTCCTCCTCCGTTCCGTCAGCCGTATCAGCAGAAGAGCAAAGGTGGCAGTGGTTCTTCCCACCCACCCAACCCTGGCTTTCAGAACAAGACTTCGTCTCAACCTCCAAGATCGAGTGCTCCGTATCATCGTCCGCTTTCAGAGGTCACGTGCAACAAGTGCCAACAGAAGGGTCACTATGCCAACAAGTGTTTCAACCAGAGGCGTCTTCCTCCTCCTCCTCTTGTGAGATCGGCAAGTACAGCTGTGGTCAAGCATAACCCCAAGCACGCCAAGGTCAACTTGCTGAATGCAGCTCAGGCAGAGGACTCGTCAGATGTGATCACGGGTAACTTTCTAGTTAACTCTTTTCCCGCAAAAGTTCTTTTTGACACGGGTGCATCGCATTGTTTCATGTCAAGATCATTTGTTTCCAAGCATGACTTCGTTTCACAAATGTTGGGTAAACCTATGGGAGTGGTTTCTCCGGCAAGTCTATGAGGGCTACTTCAATAGTTCCGGATGTTTCTATCATGTTGGGTGACTTCAAGTTTCTGGCTTCTCCAATGGTTCTTGGCAACTCGGATATTGATCTTATTCTCGGGATGGATTGGCTTTCTAAGCACAAAGCTCAGCTTGATTGTGCAGCCAGGCAGATTCAATTGACTCATCCGTCTGAGGATGTAATTGTCTTTGCCGCTAATGATGATACCATCCGTATGTTTTCTCTCAATGAGAAGGGTGAACTCGATGCCATCTCGCAAATTCCAGTCGTTTGCGAATATCAAGACGTCTTTCCAGAAGAGCTTCCAGGAATGCCTCCGCACCGGCCAGTTGAATTCGTCATTGATCTTGAGCCCAGCACGGAACCTGTGTGCAAGTGTCCTTACAAGCTCAGACCTGAAGAGATGAAGGAGCTGAAGAAGCAACTCGATATTCAAGAGAGAATGGGTCTCATCCGGCCTAGTTCTTCTCCGTGGGGTTGTGGTGTTCTTTTTGTGAAGAAGAAGGATGGAACGGACCGACTTTGTGTTGATTACCGTCCATTGAACAAGAAGACCATCAAGAACAAATACCCACTTCCCAACATCAATGAGCTGTTCGAACAACTCAAAGGTGCCCAAGTATTCTCCAAGCTTGATCTTCGTATGGGTTATCATCAGATTCGAATCCGTGAGCAAGATATTCCCAAGACGGCTTTCAGAACAAGCTATGGTTCATACGAATACACTGTCATGTCTTTTGGCCTCGTCAACGCTCCTCCGACGTTCTCTCGCATGATGAACTTCATCTTCAATGCCTACACCAATGACTTCATTCTGGTCTATCTCGACGACATTCTGGTTTTCTCGAAGAACAAGGAAGATCATGCCAAGCACTTGCGTTTGGTTCTTGATAAGCTCAGGGAACATCAGTTCTACGCCAAGTTCTCCAAGTGCGAATTTTGGCTCGATGAGGTTCTTTATCTTGGTCATATCATCTCTGCCAAGGGCATTGCCGTGAATCCTGAGAAGGTGTCTGCAATTGTGAATTGTGAACCTCCTCAGAACGTGAAGCAACTCCGTAGCTTCCTCGGTCTTGCAAGATACTGCCGAAGATTCGTTGAAAACTTTTCTAAGATCGCGAAGCCTCTCTCTAATCTTCTCCAGAAGCACGTCAAGTACGTTTGGTCTCCGGAGTGTGACATTGCTTTCAACACTTTGAAAGAGAAATTGATCACTGCTCCAGTTCTGACTCCGCCTGATGAATCCAAACCGTACGAGGTCTTTTGTGATGCCTCTCTCCAAGGTCTTGGCGCAATATTGATGCAAGAGAAGAAAGTTGTTGCTTATACCTCTCGCCAATTGAAGCCCAATGAGAAGAACTACCCCACTCATGATCTCGAGTTGGCGGCAGTTGTGCATGCTCTTTTGACTTGGAGACATCTTCTATTGGGAATAAAAGTGGACATTTTCACTGATCACAAGAGTCTCAAGTACATCTTCACTCAGCCTAATCTCAACCTCGGACAAACTTGATGGGTCGAAATGATTCAAGAGTATAATCCAAGTATCGAGTATACTCTAGGCAAGGCCAATGTGATTGCTGACGCATTGAGCAGAAAGGCTTACTGCAACAGTCTGATTCTCAAGCCTTATCAACCCGAGCTTTGTGAACCTTTCCGCAAACTTAATCTGCAAGTTGTTCCTCAAGGTTTCCTAGCCAACCTTCAAGTCTCTCCTACCTTAGAAGACCAGATTCGCCAAGCCCAGCTTCTTGATGCTATGGTGAAAAAGGTGAAGATTGGGATTGCCAAGAGTCAACCCAAGTACAAGTGCTACCGCCTTGATGACAAGGATACTCTCTTCTTCGAGGATCGTATTGTTGTGCCCAAAGGTGACCTTCGTAAAGTGATCATGAACGAGGCTCACAATTCTCTCCTCTCCATCCACCCTGGGAGTACGAAGATGTATCAGGACCTCAAGCAGGCTTATTGGTGGACTCGAATGAAGCGCGAGATTGCTCAATTCGTGAATGAATGTGATGTCTGCAGAAGAGTGAAGGCAGAACACCAAAGGCCAGCTGGTCTCCTCCAACCTCTTGCCATTCTAGAATGGAAGTTTGACCACATTGAAATGGACTTCATGACTGGGTTTCCAAATTCCAAGCATGGCAATGATGCTATATTCGTTGTCATCGACAAACTCACTAAAGTGGCTCACTTTCTGCCCATCAAAGAGTCGATCACTACAGCTCAATTGGCAGAACTCTATACCTCTCGGATTGTCTCTCTGCACGGTATTCCACAAGTGATCTCTTCAGACCATGGCAGGATCTTTACGTCCAAGTTTTGGGATTCTTTTCAGAAGGCCATGGGCACCAACATCCGCTTCAGCACAGCTTTCCATCCTCAAACTAGCGGTCAAGTCGAGCGTGTCAACCAGATTCTTGAAGATATGCTCAGGGCTTGTGTGATCTCCTTCGGCATGAAGTGGGAGGATTGTCTTCCTTATGCTGAATTCTCCTACAACAACAGTTTTCAAGCAAGTTTGGGCAAGGCCCCTTTTGAAATTCTATATGGCAGGAACTGCCGTATCCCTCTCAACTGGTCTGAAACCGGTGAACGTCAACTTTTGGGAAATGACTTAATCACAGAGGCAGAGGAAATGTGCAAAGTCATTCGTGATAACCTCAAAGCAGCCCAATCCCGTCAGAAGAGCTACTATGATAGTAAGCACCGTGATTTGGCTTTCGAGATCGGAGATCATGTTTACCTCCGTGTCTCTCCTATGGAAGGTACTCGTCGCTTTGGTATCAAAGGGAAGCTTGCTCCTAGATACGTGGGACCTTTCAAGATTGTCAGCAAGAGAGGCGATCTCGCCTATCAACTCGAGCTTCCTTCAAACTTTGCAAATGTTCATGATGTGTTCCATGTCTCTCAGCTCCGAAAGTGCTTCAAGACTCCTGACCGCACCGTCAACTTCGAGGACATTGAGCTCCAAGAATATCTTTCCTATTGTGAGCACCCCGTTGCTATTCTTGAAGAGACTGAACGCAAGACTCGCAATAAGTCAATCAAATTCCTCAAAGTCAAGTGGTCACACCATTCCGACCATGAAGCTACCTGGGAACGCGAGGATCACCTCCGTTCTGAGTACCCGGCGTTCTTTCAGTCCTAGATCTCGGGACGAGATCCTTTCGTAGTGGTGGAGTGTTGTAACACCCCGGATATGACTTTCCCAATTTGTACTCCAACTCTTGCCGTTTCCGGCTTAACTTATTTTATTTTCTCGGGTTCAGGTTTTTGTCTCCGTGTGTTGTTGTCGTTGTCATGCATCTCATATCATGTCATCATGTGCATTGCATTTGCATACGTGTTCATCTCATGCATTCGAGCATTTTCCCCGTTGTCTGTTTTGCATTCCGGCGCTTCGTTCTCCTTCGGTGGTCATTTCTAGCTTTCTTTCGTGTGTGGGGTTTAAACATTTCCTGATTGGACCGAGACTTGCCAAGGGGCCTTGGTTTACTACCGGTAGACCGCCTGTCAAGTTTCGTACCATTTGGACTTCGTTTGATACTTCAACGGTTAACCGAGGGACCGAAAAGGCCTCGTGTGTGTTGCAGCCCAACACCCCTCCAATTTGGCCCAAAACCCACCTAAACCTGCTCCATCATCTAGAGCGTTCGATCACGATCGCGTGGCCAAAAACCGCACCTCATTTGGACTCTCCTAGCTCCCTCTATGCCTATTTATACCTCCCCCATTTCTAAATCTAGATCTCTCCCCGTCCAACCCTAAAAAAAAAGATATCCGCTGCCGCCGGACAACGTCCGCGCCGAGCCGGACGTGTCCGGATCCGCCGCCGCCTACCGCCGCCTGCCACGTGGCCATTGCCTGTCCCCGCCGCCACCGCGTCTCGGGAGCCCGAGGCCGGCCCCCGCAGCCCGCCTCTCCGCCGTGCCCCGCACCTCCTCTCACCTCGCCGCCCGCGCCTCACGCCTCCTCCGCCCGGCGCCACCGCGCCCCTCGCCGGCGGCCGCCGCTCCGCCGCGCCGGCGCCACCTCGCCATCACCCGCTCCGCCCCGGCCCGCGCGCCTCGCCGGCCGCCGCCTCCATCGCGCAGCCCCGCGCCGGCCGAGTCCCCGAAGAACACCACCACCAACGCCGGCCGCCGTCCTCTTCTTCTCCGGCCGTGAACAGTAAATCCGGCGATCCTTGAAATCCACGCCGGCTGGATCTAGATCTGGATTTGAGACGGTTGACTTTTTGCCCGAAACCCTAATCCATATGCTCCTGTTCATCGCATCATAACTTTGCACCCGTAGCTCCGTTTTTGGCATATAGCATATCAAAATGTTCATCTCAGAGAGTACATCATTTCATTCCATTGCATTATTTTCATTTGAGTTCATCTTGATGCCCGAAATTCTATTAGAAGAGGGCTACTTGAGTTAATTGTCAGATCTGCTACTCCATTTGCATATTTGTCATTTTTGCCATGTTTATTATGTGCATGATATGCCGATGAGTTTTACATATGTTTCGTTAAAGGTTTTTCCATCTTTTCAGAGGTGCAACCCATGTATTTTTGTGATGTGTGTGGTGACTAGTGCAATCTTGCGAAGTGAGGCACTTGGTAGTGTTGATTTCAGGGACTTAGCAATTCCACCAAGTCCTTGACCTATTTTTCTCATATGGCCATATGTTCTTGTTGTTTCCTAGTGATCCGTGCCTCTTTTGAGGATGATCAGTAAGGATGTTTTGTTAATCTTGTAGTGCTCTATCCATCCATGTCTTTGTTTGCAATTATGGAGCACCCTAGCTTGAGTCAATCGAGCTCTACTTTTGCTACTTTGTGAATCTGGGCAGATTGTCAACTTGTTTGCAATTTTGTCAATGATGTTGTAGTTGACCCGTGCATGCTATGCTATTGTTCTTGCCATGTCTAGCTTGCATTTTGTGTGTTCTTGATAGATGTATGCTTAGCTTTTCATGTCTTGCTCCGTAGTGAGTGCATCGAGATCGTAAACATGCCTACTTGATATCTGTTTTCAGCATGCTCCAGTTTTCACCAAGTCTGTGATCTGATTATGTTTTTGCCATGTTCACATGCTTGCAATTGTATTTTCTGATCCCTTTTGGCTCAAGGTCACTAAGGGACTTTTGTTAAGTTATTTGAGTATCTCCATGCCATGCTTTACTTTGCCATGTTTGGGTGCTGTAGCATGTTCATCTCATTGCATTTAGATGGCTACTTGTTGTAAATCGCAGACCGGTGTCATATTTGTTTTGCTTGCCATTTCCAAACCGTAACTCCGATTCCGGCGTTCTTTATATCGTTTTCAAGATATGTCATCTCATCTTTCCAGTGGCACACTTGGATTCCCAAGTTGAGGCCAGGGTCATGCATTCCTTGTCACATCTTGCATATGCATCCCGCATCGCATCCCGCATAGCATACCATCCTTGCATCATATTGTTTGATCCTTGCACGTGGTTGATTGTGTCCTTGTTGCTTGTTTGTCTTGTTTGGGTAGAGCCGGGAGACGAGTTCGCTAACGAGGAGCCCGTTGAGTTTGTTTTCGAGGATCCAGTCAACTCTGACAACTTTGCAGGCAAGATGATCATACCCTCGAAATCACTACTATCTTTGCTATGCTAGATTGCTCGCTCTTTTGCTATGCCAATGCTACGATGCCTACCATTTGATTTCAAGCCTCCCAAATTGCCATGTCAAACCTCTAACCCACCATGTCATAGCAAACCGTTGATTGTCTATGTTACCGCTTTGCTCAGCCCCTCTTATAGCGTTGCTAGTTGAAGCTGAAGATTGGAGGCCGTTCCTTGTTGGAACATTTATTTACTTGTTGGGATATCATTATATTGTCTTATTATCTTAATGCATCTATATACTTGGTAAAGGGTGGAAGGCTCGGCCTCTCGCCTAGTGTTTTGTTCCACTCTTGCCGCCCTAGTTTCCATCATATCGGTGTTATGTTCAATCTCGCACCCTCGCGATCAAGAATATTTAAGCTTATAGGTAAGGCAAGGTAAATATATATGTGGAGCTGCAGCAAGAGACTAGCATATATGGTGGCTAACCTGTTCGCAAAAGAGAGCGAGAAGAGGAGGCAAAGCGCGAGCGAGAAACTAGAGAACAACCTGCGCAAGCATAACTCCAACACTGTGTCCACTTCCCGGACCCTGCCGATATGACGGAAACTAGGGCGGCAAGAGTGGAACAAAACACCAGGCATAAGGCCGAGCCTTCCACCCTTTACCAAGTATATAGATGCATTAATTAAATAAGATATATTGTGATATCCCAACAATTAAACATGTTCCAACAAGGAACAACATCTCCATGTTCCAACAAGGAACAAACTTCAATCTTCACCTGCAACTAACAGCACTATAAGAGGGGATGAGCAAAGCGGTAACATAGCCAAACAACAGTTTGCTAGGACAAGGTAGGTTAGAGGCTTGGCTTAAAAATATGGGAGGCATGATAAGCAAGTGGTAGGTATCGCAGCATAGGCATAGCAAAAGAGCAAGCAACTAAGCAAGCAAAGATAGAAGTGATTTCGAGGGTATGGTCATCTTTCCTGAAATCCCGCAAGGAAGAAGAACGAGTCCATGAAGAAGACAAACGGACGTAGTCGAACGAATCCTCACAACATGACGTTATCGAAACTAACCCGAAGAAGCAACACCGGAAAGAAGCAAATAATCATGGTAAACAACCATCACATAATCATTTCATGATGCACAATCAAGTATGATGCATGTCCGGTTTAATGAAGCATGGCATGGCAAAGTGCACAAGCAACCCTACAAATTAAGTGGAGCTCAATATGCAACGAGTTGCATATTGACGAAAAACCACAACAAGTTATTTAGTTCGATCTCATTATGTACCCAACAATATTAAATGTTGATTAACATGGCAAGGGGTGAAGCAAATGAAAACTACCTATCTAGGAAAATTTAAATGAGGCCGGAACAACAAACAAAACTTCCGGAAAATCCTCATATGCATTTATTAGGTTTGGTCCTGTTCTGCCCTAAACACAATTTTAGAGTTATTAAACATGCAAGAAAAGTGCACCATGTTAAACTAGGCATTTTCCTACCCCATTTACATATAATGTTTGTTAGGTTTGGAGCTACGGTTATTAAGTTATGGAATAAATCATTTTAACAAGTTATTTGAGAAAATTTAAAAAACCAACATTTTGAGCATTTCAAACATGGATGAAAGTGGCATAGTATTAATCTACACAAAATTCTAAGCATTTTTCATATATAAAGTTTTTACAAATGATGCACGGTTTGTGAGTTATTAAATGCATGTTGCTTGGGGGGTTTTCTGCAAAACAGTGTTCTCTGAAAAAAAAGGAAAAATGTTTTATGGAAAAAAACATGTCGGGCTGGATCTGCTCTCACCATGGCCCTTGCCCAGAACTATGGGGAGGTGCCAGGAGGGGCGCCATGGGCTGGCGCGGTCCAACAGAGGAATGGCTGGGCCTTGGGCCTGACGGTGGAGGAGGGAGGCCAACAGGGGGCGATGCTGGGCCGGGAGGCCTAGCGCTGGGCCTGGGATCGAGACGAGGCCGGCTGGAGTGTCTCGATGAGAAGTCAACGCAGGGGCGCGGCTCCGTCGTCCTCCTCTCGAACGTAGGCAACGCAGGACTTGGGGACGATGCTCCGGCGATGGGCGGCGCTGGCCTTGGAGATCTGGCACAGGAGGTCAAGCACACGAGGAAGGGGCCAGAGACGAAGCGAGGGAGGCGGCACTGCGGGACTTGAGGCGCGATGTCGACCTGCAACTCGATGCAGAAGAAGCAGCGCTGGAACTTGGCGTGGGGTCGGGTCGTCCGATCGACAAGGGAAACAAACGGCAGCAGCAAGTGAGGCCGGCAACAGCACCGGTGGTCGGGGACGGAGCCTAGCCGACGGAATCCGGCAGGAACGGTCAAGGGCAGCGGAGGCCCGCCGGATCTGATGGTTTTCGAGGTTCCCTGCAGCAGTGCTCCATCGGGAGTCCATGTCGAACCTACGACGGGTTAGAGAGGGGAGGTGAGAGAGAGAAGAACAGGAAGATGGAATGGGAGGCAGGGAAGAGAAGGGTGGCACGAGCCTGCTGGAGGAGGTCGCCGATGACGCGGCTGGTCGCGAGGACAGCGAGGGGTTCGTGCCTGAACGTAGGTGAGCTCGGGAGCACACCAGAAGGTGGATCGAGCAGAGGAAGGAAGGCCTCGGGCTCGAGGGGAGAGGAGGCCGTGGGATTGGTCAGGCATGGAAATGGAGGCAAGGGTGGTTGGTTACGGTTGGATTGGGCAGCACGGATCCCCAAGAAGATAGTGGCGGCGGCGGACACGGAATGGGTGGGACAAGATCCCTAATTTCTAGGGCTGCCCACTATTTATGTTGCAAAGGGATTAGGGTAGAGGCTATCTCGTCCCTCCGATCGCAATCGTACGATCGCGAAAAAATATATTAGGAAGTCCAATTAACAAAACGGAGACGTTTTGTAGATGTTTGGGGATGATCCGGACACAACGGTAGCGACAGTCCAGGTCGGGTCCATGACAGCTTTCGGGCGCGCGCGAGGAGGGCCGCGGGCATAACCGAGAGAGGGGTAGGCATGGGCCTAGGAGGACTGTCGAGAGCGGTTTGGACTGAGAGAAGAGGGGAGAGAGAGAGACCCGGCGACTGTTTCCGGAGACCGAAAACGTCCGACGTTAGACCGGCTATAATGCCTCTATAGTTTAACGGTTGGTCTATCAAACGAACTCCGAATGCGATGAAACTTGGCAGGCGGCCTACCTACAACATAACAAGACCACACGCCAACTCTCATCCCATTCTGAGAACATTTTCCGGCCACTTATAAAATAATATTTCGGACATGCCGCGGGCGCATGCAAGTGTGTCTGGGCTCAGAACGGACAACGGGGAGAACTGGGATACCCCGGACGAATGCAAGTTTTGAAAACATGATGACGCAATGCATATGATGACATGATGAAATGCAACACGCAAGAAAAAGACATGGCAACGCCGGCGAATAACTAGAAGACACCTGGCACATCAGTCTCGGGGCGCTACAACCATTTATCTATAAGTATGGTTATGTATGGAAACTAGTAATATCGTCTTGCTCTGTACAATACTTTCTAGGTTGCTGATAATGAGACTCCCATAATTTTCAACAGATGAGGTTCAAGTTGGATAGCCAAGATGATGCAACCAGACAAGCTTGCACCCATGTTTTCAAGTCTGCTCTGCGACAGTATCGGTATAACTTGAGGAAAACTCACTTTGAAGGCAAGGATAACAATGAACTTGCCCAAACATCTTTAGTGGAAAATATATCGGATGAAGACTGGAGAGGCCTCGTTAAACACTGGTCCGATCCGAAGTATCAGGTACATTATATATATGTGATCAGATCACATGTTGAAGTCCTATTTACGCCTGTGCCACACAAATCTATCTTCTTGTAGGTGAACTGTTCAACGAACAAGGCCAAGCATACGAAAGTGAAATTCCAATAGATGACAGGATCTCGTAGCTATATTGCACAGTGCGAGGCTCTTGTAATTACCTGTTGTTTCACTCTTTTCGTTGTACCATATTATCAGGTCTATATTGACTTGTTCCAAATGCAGAGGAAAGCCCGCAAGGACCAAAAAGTACCTGAACCAAATGCTGTGGAAATCTTCAAGGACTGTCACACCACAAGATGAAGGGCATGACTACACCAGTCAAAGCCGCTGTCGTAAGTCCTTAATCCTCATGCCTTTTAACTACTACTTACTCTGACTCGTTCCTTGAACTGCATGGTTTGCATCCAATGTCTATTACTCTTTTCAGTTTTATACACAATTGTCTTAGCGTATCATTTCACCTTACAAGGTTTAAAAGAGAGGAGTGATGTTCCTTTGATCTTGACATGTAATCTAGTTTCGTGCTAGACTTGCCTACACAACGTCACAATTGCCTGTTTGTATGTTCTCAGTTGTTTTGTGATATGAATGATGTCATATTATGCTTACCGTATTATAAACTTTTTCTCTTTGTCCTTAGCTGTCAATACAATGTGAAGAAATAGACAATACATTAGCCATGGTACATGGTCATATGTTTGGAACCTGGTTTTATTATGTACTTTGCAGTAAAATACAACTAATATTTTACATGGGTTCACGAGAATAAGTTCTCTATATAGACCAAAGCTATTTTGTTTGGTTTTGCTGCCTCCTTAATATCTTCTGTTCTGGTACTAATGTAAAACCTCAACTTTTCAGCAAGCTATGGAAAAAATGGTGGAACCGCCACCTTCTGAAGGTGGCGAGGCAACTATAACCGCAATGTCAGCTCTTGCTGCAGTGGGTCAGTACCTGTCCACTAGCAGTGCCAAAAGCACGTTCCTTCGTAATACTGGGTTGGTTGTTAAGGCAATCTCGTCCAAACTGCCTCATGATCAAGATATGCAAGCTCAAAACAATGTTATATCTCCACTCCAGACACAGTCCATTCCCTAAGAGAGATCCTTTGTGAAACAAGGACACACATTGTTCGATGTCATCAAGATATGCATGGTTTTGAAACCAGACTATCAGACATTTGCTATGTTGTTCGGGAGCCTAGGACAAATGAAGGCGAAGGTTATGGTGCTCCATCGGATAATACAACATGAAAACGTAACAGTCAGGTCAAATGAACTGAGCTTCTGAACTTCTGGTGGTGCATTTATCTTCTAGACTGTTAACTTTTATGCCAACCTTCCTTTTGTTTTATAGTTGTAATTTGTTTTGTTGCGATATAAAATTTGTTCTTAACATGCAGACAACGGCTGAAGAAAATAGCAAGCCATTTTTGTATAGTGTAGGGTGTTCCCTATATTTGTACTAGTGGCGATCTTTGATGCCCAGTGGATGTAATTTGTGCAATCGCCTTAATAGCCTAGCGATAGTTTCGGGCTTATTTATTTCGTAGTCTCCGTTTTCCCTGGTTTGCTAGTGGCCACAACAACCATGGGCCATATACGGACCATGGTAACCATGACACTGCTACGGGCCGTTGGATCCATGGGCCTCCTACGAGCCGTCTTTAAATGGGCCTCCAACATAGCCGTAGAATCGATGGTCCTCGGGCCGCACTACACCACAACACCTAATCGGGGGCAATTAACTACCAGGAGAAATAGTAGAATAAGGGCAAACCATATGCCGGGAATTTTACTACTGTCGGTAGAAATAGTTATGGGAAAAGTAACTGCCAGGAGAAGATTAGCAACGAGGTCATCTAAACTGCCGGCAATGACAAAAGCTTCTTAGGTCACTCTATTTGCCGGGAGAAGTACCCCTCAGCACATTATCTGCCGGGGACTGAGTGACACGAGATATTGGGCCTAAACGCGTGCTAGCCCCCAAGCCCAATTTCCCTTCCCCAAATCCCTCCACCCAAACTCACCGAGTCACCGCCGCCACCCAACCACTCCACCGATGTCCCTTCCAAACCCTAGTCCTGGCCACCCCGTTCTCCCCTTCCCTGTGCGCCGCCGCCCCTACCTCTCTTGCTCCGTTGACCTCCCATTCGGTGGAAGTAGCCCAACCTAATCATGGCCGGATCTAGCCGCACTGGTCATCGGTCCTGCCGGATCTAGCCGCCTCCGTGCCTCATCAACGCCACCCCGGTTGTTCACCTCTCCACCGCCACTTCCCCCATCGCATCTCATCCGGCTCGCCCAAATCCATGAGAGGGTAAGACCAGGAGAGTAGCTGCTTGTCTCCCGAGGAGCTCGTCCCCGGTGGCCCCTCCATGGACTTCCTCCATCGTGGCAGATCGACCACGAGCTGCATCGACATCGAGCGACATCCAGCATTCATCTTCTTCATGGGGCGTGCAGCACCTGCTGCTATGGAGGACGGATGGCGCGGTGCTTCTATCATCATCATCGAGCTCATTACCTATATGTATGGATGAAGATGCCATCCCCTGTTTTTTCCTTCTATTTCTGTTTATAGAGTACACCAAGGACATACTCACATTCAGAAAGCACCAATTAAACCTTGTGTGGGAAATAATTACTGTAGGAGAATTATGAAGTAATTTTCATATAGAAACTTATCTAGTATTATGATAATGTAATGGAACTTTTACCTTTAATTAACAAATATACATAGCAGTACAAATGGTTTAAGTCTTGAGCATTACTTTAGTTATACGTACATTTTGTGAAGGTTTGTTGCTCCAATTTTTCATATGGTGGAGAAACCATATAGTTGAGTTTGTCCTTGTCAGATATAATAGCAAAAGTATATGGTCCTATTGCAGCTCATATAGTCAGTTCTATTTTAGGTCAAAGAATCAGTTTTAAAAACAAAACAAGAAAAGGGTCAGGTATAGTATACGAGGTTAGATGGAAGATTCTTAGAATGTAGGCCATATTTCGTTTAAAACAGAAGTCTATGTTACTAATATTTACTTTCAGTTCTTATCCATCTATCGAAGATAAATATTGCGGGTGAGATCACCGCCCAAATATGAACAGCTTGGAACCTTCGAACTTGTGCAAAGTTCTTCTGCTAACAAAATCTTGAGATTTGGCAATTTTCATCAATTGTTTCGATTATGCTACCTTATTCAATTTTTTCGCCTTTGTGATATGTAATCTCGCACCTCATCAGCTTTCTTCTGATACAGAATGGCATCTATTTATATGTGTCTTTGAGAAAAATATTGCATCATCATTATTATATCAGTATATGCCACCGGAGAAAACATAAGGTGAAGTTGAGAACTAAAACAAATATTTTATATTTTGTGTTGTGTTCTGTTGTCGAAAACTAAAAGTATAAATACCAACTACACTTTACTCTTTCTGTTGCTAACCAAGTAATCATCATTATAGAAGCTGGCATGTTCATTTCAAAAATAGATAAAAGAGGAAGAGGGGATACCAGAAGATACAAGCATGTAAGCAATAGTTCTTGTGATTATATTTACCAATGAACATTATGGTTGATTGCTTAAAAGTCTTTGCTTATAATGCAGCTGGAAATGGATTCTAAGTGTATGGCAGAAGCAGCAATGCGACCAGAAGCAAGGTGGGGTAATAAACCTTGTACTCACTTACCTCTTGACATTGTTCAGATCTGTGATGTCTCACCCCTTGTAAAGTAGTAATTTTTGAAACCAGTTCTCCAAGGCATTAGTTGCACCTTTCTTGTACATGTGTATCCTGTATATCAACAAAAACTGTGAAATAGCATAATGCCGTGTTGGAAACTTGGAATACACGATTGCACTTAAAATGGTCGTTATCTTCATGATAGCTCCAAGCTTTATTCTAGAAGCGTAGTTTGGTTAGATACTGTCAGCTCATGTTGACTCAGAACTTGAGTGTAGCATGATGAAAAATCAGAAGTAGTATGCTACTTTTGCTTGGTAGAAACATGACTTGTCGTCATGGCACAATATACATCTCATTGTACTGCCAGTGCATTTAATTGATTGATTGGTTCCAAGGCATTCCTAGTAAATAGTGTAGCAAAGCTTAGTCACCAAATTGACACACTAGCCATCAATGTTGATGATGAAGGTAGATTTATATCAATCTGGAAGAAGAACCTTGCACTAATTGAGGCACGTGTCGGCATATCATAGGCGCCTATCTGACCCACTGACGAGCTGACACGTGTTTCCTTCGGCCAATCCGAATTTTACACGTGGAAATTTCCCATTGGTCCGGGCTGTTAACGGGTTATCGGATCCAAAACTGGACCCGATAGCTTAACGGCGACCCATTATGGTGTATGCCACGTGTCGGTCACCCTTAATGAAAGCACTTATGTGACGCGTGATTTATCATCATGGAAGTGGACACTTCCATGATGATAATTTTGGTAATGCCATGGAACACTTCTATGATAGCGCAGGTATGACTATCTTGATTCTATCATAAAATCGTCATGGATGTGCATGCATTCCAGGAAACGTGACCTACTGTGACAAACACGTATCATCATGGAAGTGTTTTTTCTTTGTAGTGCTCTACGGGCCAAGCTATGGAAGATCACGCGCACTGAAGGCCAAGGCAGTTTCCAAATCTAAAGGAAAAGATTCTGATAGTAGCCTTGGTGATCCTGAAGAACTAAGCCAGTAGCTAGCAATGCTCGAGAGGAAATTCCATAAGTTCTCAAGGCGTGGTCGCTTTGGAAAATTTTCAAGAGGTGATGACATGAGATCAGATTCCTCATCCCATGATTACAAGAAGAGGACCTGCCACAAATGCAAGAAACCTGGCCACTACATTACTGATTGTCCTTAGTGGGCGAAGGAATCAAAGAAGAAGAAGTACAAGGATGATAGTTTTAATGACTCGAAGAAGAATAAGAAATCTTCAAAGTGCTCATCGTCAAAATCTTCAATGTCTTCATCTCACAAGAAGAGCAGATTCAAAAAGGCTCGGGCATTCATTGGCAAGGAAATGGACTCTGAAGCTGAATCTGAGGAAAATGAGGAAGAGGAGGAATCTTTGGAGTCAGACTCTGGTGTGGCGAGCCTAGCCCTCGCGACTGCTTTCCTCGGCAAGTCCATCTTCAACACTGAGGAAAATGACTTCCCCAACACTACTGACGACGGCGTCGATGACTATACTCCCACCTATTGCTTCCTGGCAAAAGGTGCCAAGGTACTCAAATATCCCTCTTTTGAATCAAGTGAGGATGAATCTGATGAAAATCTCAAACCTAGATATTGCAAACTTGCTAAGATTGCCGTCAAAGAACAAAAGGCTTTTGAAAAGGTTCAAAATCTGCTAGACAAAAGCGATGACCTGTTGGGTGGGGAAATGGACCGAACTCAAACTCCGACTGATAATCTTTAGTGACTACAGACTAAGTTTGATAACCTTCAAAGTCATCATAACACTCTCTTAGTCGATCATGAGAAGCTTTCTTATAAATTTCTTCAAAGAAAGCAAGATCTTGAGAAGCTAACGATCAGTTATGAAGATCTTAAGAAGGAAAATGATTCATTGCTTGCTCAACAGACAAGTTTCACTCAGGAAAAATTTATTCCACCATGTTTGAAATGCATTGAACGCGAATCTGCTAATTCTTCACCTGAAAGTCCAAATGCTTCTATTGCTGCAAATTCCTCAACTGTCTCTATGGTCACAAATTCCTCATCTGAGGATACCACACGTATCACTGACGATAATGCAGGGTTGAAGAAATTGTATGTGACAGGCATGTATAAAAGCCTCAAAGGGCATCAGGCTCTTTGTGATGTGCTTAAAAAGCAGATCCTCAACAGAAACCCTAGGAAAGAGGGTATTGCCTTTGAGAGGAAACTCAATGCTGATGGGACCTACTAGAAACCTGAGCAGTATCACAAAACCTCATGGGTTGCTGTAAAATGACATCATGTAGATCCATTCACTTTATCTGCTTTACATGTGAATCTTCATATTCATCTGATGAGTCATTTGATTCCAACTATAAACTGTTCAAGAATCAGAATTGCTAAATATTTGCAAGATATGTTGGAACTAACAGTAGGAATGGTCCCTCTATGAAGAAAATCTGGGTTCCCAAAAGGTGCCTTGAAATTCTTCAGGTGAATGTCATCATGACACCAATTGTGAAGAATAGGAACTCCAGATCAAATTCTTCATATGGACCAAAGTCTTCATATGGATCCAAGTCCTCATATGGACCAAATTCCTCACATGGATCAAATTCCTCACATGGATCCTGATACGTTCATTTTAATTATGTTTTCTTACTTTTATTTACAATGTTTTTATCCATAATAATTCTTTTTGGATTAATTCTAATGCCTTTTCTCTCATAATATGCAAGGTATACACAAAGAGGGAGAATTCTGGCAGGTGGAAATCTGGACCAGGAAAAGCTATGCCAGGCCACCTACAACTCCAAATAAACTGAAACTTCACAGAGATTTTTTATGGAATATTTGAGGAATATTGGAGCAAATAACTACCAGAGGGGGCCCACCAGGTGGCCAAAATCCACCTGGGCACGCCAGCGAGCCCAGGCGCACCCTAGTGGGTTGTGCTCACCCAGGCCCACCTCCAGTGCCCATCTTATGGTATATAAGCCATTTTGACCTAGGAAAAATAAGGGGAGGACTTTCGGGATGTACCGCTGCCGTCTCGAGGCGGAACTTGGGCAGGAGCACTTTTGCCCTCCGGCGGAGCAATTCCGTCGGGGGAACTTCCCTCCCGGAGGGGGAAATCATTGTCATGATCATCACCAACAACCCTCCCATCTTAGGGAGGGCAATCTCCATCAACATCTTCAACAGCACCATCTCATCTCAAACACTAGTTCATCTCTTGTGTATAATCTTGTTACATGAACTATAGATTGGTGCTTGTGGGTGAATAGTAGTGTTGACTACATCTTGTAGTTGATTACTTTATGGTTTATTTGGTGGAAGATTATATATTCAGATTCCAATATGCTATTTAATACACCTCTGATATTGAGCATGATTATCATTTGTGAGTAGTTACTTTTTTTCTTGAGGTCATGGGAGAAATCATGTTGCAAGTAATCATGTGGACTTGATATGTGTTCGATATTTTGATAGTATGTATGTTGTTATTCCCTTAGTGGTGTCATGTGAACGTCGACTACATGACACTTCACCATATTTGGGCCTAAGGGAATGTATTGTGGAGTAGCAATTAGATGATGGGTTGCGAGAGTGACATACGCTTAAACCCCAGTATATGCGCTATTCCGTAAGGGACTGATTGGATCCAAAAGTTTAATGCTATGGTTAGAATTTATTCTTAATACTTTTCTCGTAGTTGCGGATGCTTGCAGGAGGGTTAATCATAAGTAGGAGGTTTGTTCAAGTAAGAACAACACCTAAGCAACAGTCCACCCACATATCAAATTATCAAAGTACCGAACACGAATTAAACCAACATGATGAAAGTGACTAGATGAAATTCCCGTGTACCCTCAAGAACGCTTTGCTTATCATAAGAGACCATTTTGGCCTGTACTTTGACACAAAAGGATTGGGCTACCTTGCTGCACTTTTTCTACTATTATCGTTACTTGCTCGTTACAAATTACCGTGCTATCAAACTAGTCTGCTACTTAAAATTTTAGCACTTGTAGACATTACCTTGCTGAAAACCACTTGTCATTTCCTTCTGCTCCTCGGTGGGTTTGATGCTCTTACTTATCGAAAAGAGCTACAATTGATCCCATATACTTGTGGGTCATTAAGGCTATTTTCTGGCGCCGTTGCCGGGGAGTTAAGCGCCTTTGGTAAGGAAAGATTTATATAGTGTGCTGAAATTTATTGTCACTAGTTACTTTGGAAAACAATCCTTTGAGGGGTTTGTTCGGGGTATCTTCACATCGACCGGAACCACAATTAGATACCCCTCAACCTACTGCTCCTACTAAAAATATTTAATATGAAATTCCTTCAGGTATATACAACAACTGCTAGCTAATCCTTATGTAGGAGATGGAACCGAACATCCTGATACGCACTTGATATATGTAGAACAAATTTGTGGATTGTTCAAGCTTACAGGTTTACTCGGAGATGAAGTTATGAAGAAGATTTTCCCTTTATCTTTGAAGGAAAAAGCATTTGCATGGTGTAGTCTATGCGATGATGTTGGATCTTGGAATTGGAATCGATTGAAATTGGAGTTCCACCAAAAATTCTATCATATGCATCTAGTTCATCGTGATCGGAATTATATATATAATTTTTGTCATCGTGAAGGAGAAAGTATCGCTCTAGCTTGGGGGAGGCTTAAGTCAATGTTATATTCATGCCCCAATCATGAGCTCGCAAGAGAAAATATTATCCAGAACTTTTATGCTCGGCTTTCTCGCAATGACCAAACCATGCTTGATACTTCTTGTGCTGGTTCTTTTATGAACAAGACTATTGAATTGCGGTGGGATCTTTTGGAAAGAATTAAACGCAACTATGAAGATTGGGAACTCGATAAAGGTAAAGCTTCAGGTATTAAACTTAAGTATGATTGTGTTAAATCTTTTATGGATACCGATGCTTTTCAAAAGTTTAGCACTAAATATGGACTTGACTCCGAGATAGTAGCCTCCTTTTGTGAATCATTTGCTACTCATGTTGATCCCCCAAAAGAGAAGTGGTTTAAATTTCACCCACCTATTAAATAAGAAATCAAAAAACCGGTACCAGTTAAAGAAGAAACTATACTTTACAATGTTGATCAAGTTGTTCCTACTACTTATATTGAGAAACCACCTTTCCCTGTTAGGATAAAGGAACATGCTAAAGTTTCAACTGTGGTTAACAAAAGCTATATTAGGACACCTAAACCTGATGAACAAATTAAAGTAGAACCTAGTATTGCTATGGTTAAAGATCTCTTGGAATAACATATGGATGGGCATGTTATTTACTTCTGTGAAAAAGCTGCTAGAATTGCCAAACCTGATAAAAAGGATAAACATAGACCTATTGTTGGCATGCCCTTCATGTCAGTTAAAATAGGAGATCCCTATTATCATGGTTTATGTGACATAGGTGCTAGTGTGAGTGCTATTCCTTACACCTTATATCAAGAAATTATGAAAGACATAGCACCCGCAGAGGTAGAAGACATAGTTGTTAATATTAAACTTGCTAACAGAGACACCATATCACCAATTGGGATTGTTAGAGATGTTGAAGTCCTGTGTGGGAAAATAAAACACCCTACTGATTTTCTTGTTCTTGGTTCCCCACAAGATGATTTTTGTCCCATTATCTTTGGTAGACCTTTCTTGAACACCATTAATGCTAAGATAGATTGTGAGAAACAAACTGTCGGTGTTAGTTTTGGTGATGAGTCTCATGAGTTTAATTTTTCCAATTTTAGTAGAAAGCCTCATGAAAAAGAATTGCCTAGTAAGGATGAATTAATTGGTCTTGCTTCTATTGCAGTACCACCTACTGATCCTTTAGAACAATATTTGCTAGACCATGAAAATGATTTACATATGCATGAAAGAAATGAAATAGATAAGATTTTCTTTGAAAAACGTCCTCTGCTTAAACAGAACTTCCCTATTGAAAATCTAGGAGGTCCTCCTCCACATAAAGATGATCCTGTGTTTGAATTAAAACAATTGCCAGACACTTTGAAATATGCTTATCTTGATGAAAAGAAGATATATCATGTTATTATCAGTGCTAACCTTTCAGAACATGAAGAAGAAAGATTATTGAAAGTTCTAAGGAAGCACCGAGCTGCTATTGGATATACTCTTGATGATTTAAAGGGCATAAGTACCACTCCATGTTAGCACAAAATTTATATGGAACCTGATGCTAAACCCGTTGTTGATCACCAACGTCGGTTAAACCCGAAGATGAAAGAAGTGGTAAGAACGAAAATATTAAAACTTCTGGAAGCAGGTATAATCTATCCTATAGCTGATAGTATATGGGTGAGTCATGTTCATTGTGTTCCTAAGAAAGGAGGTATAATTGTTGTTCCTAATGATAAGAATGAACTTATTCCATGAAGAATTGTTACAGGTTATAGAATGGTAATTGATTTTAGAAAATTAAACAAAGCAACTAGAAAAGATCATTACCCTCTGCCTTTTATTGATCAAATGCTTGAAAGATTATCTAAGCACACACATTTTTGCTTCCTTGATGGATATTCTGGTTTTTCACAAATACCTGTTTCTCAACCTGATCAACAAAAGACCACTTTTACTTGTCCCTTTGGAACCTATGCTTATAGACGTGAGCCTTTTGTTTTACGTAATGCACCTGCTATTTCAAAGATGTATGACTCCTATATTCTGTGACTTTTGCGAAAAGATTGTTGAGGTTTTCATGGATGACTTCTCTGTTTATGGGAAGTCTTTTGATGACTATTTAAGCAATCTTGATCGAGTTTTGCAGAGATGTGAACAAAGAAATCTTGTATTGAATTGGGAGAAGGGCCACTTTATGGTTAATGAAGGCATTGTCTTGGGTCATAAAATTTCTAAAAGAGGTATTGAAGTGGACAAATCTAAGGTTGATGCAATTGAGAAAATGCCATGTCCTAAAGATATCAAAGGTATTCATAGTTTCCTAGGTCATGCTGGTTTCTATAGGATATTTATTAAAGACTTCTCTAAAAATTTCTAGGCCTCTTACGGGTCTTTTGCAAAAGGATATTCCTTTTGTTTTTGATGGTGAATGTTTAGAAGCCTTTGAAACACTCAAGAAATCCTTAATTTCTGCACCTATTGTTCAACTACCTAATTGGAACTTGCCTTTTGAAATTATGTGTGATGCTAGTGATTATGCTGTTGGTGTTGTTCTAGGACAAAGAGTTGATTAGAAACTGAATGTTATTCATTATGCTGCTAAAAATCTAGACAGTGCTCAAAGATATGCTACTACTGAAAAACAATTCTTAGTAGTGGTGTTTGCTTGTGATAAATTTAGACCTTATATTGTTGATTCCAAAGTAACTATTCACACTGACCATGCTTCTATTAAATATCTTATGGAAAAGAAAGATGCCAAACCTAGACTTATTCGATGGGTTATCTTGTTACAAGAATTTGATTTACATATCATTGTTAGAAAAGGAGCTGACAATCCCGTAGCTGATAATTAATCTATGCTTGAAAATGTGCCTGATGACCCACTACCTATTGATGATAGGTTTCCTGATGAGTAGTTAGTTGCAATAAATGTTGCTCACAGTACTCCTTGGTATGCTGACTATGATAATTACATTGTTGCTAAATATTTACCGCCTAGCTTTACATACCAACAAAAGAAAAAATCTTCTATGATTTAAGACATTACTTTTGGGATGACCCACATCTTTATAAAGAAGGAGTAGATGGTATTATTAGACGTTGTGCACCTGAGTATTAACAGGGAAAAATCCTACATAAATGTCACTCCGAAGCTTATGGACGTCATCATGCCGGAGATAGAACTTCTCACAAGGTATTGCAATCTGGATTTTATTGGCCTACTCTATTCAAGGATGCCAGGAAGTTCGTCTTATCTTGTGATGAATGTCAAAGAATAGGCCATATCGGTAAGCGTCAAGAAATACCTATGTATTATTCACTTGTTGTTGAACCATTTGCTGTTTCGGGATTAGATTACATGGGACCTTTTCCTTCCTCTAATGGGTATACACATATTTTGGTTGCTCTTGATTATGTTACTAAATGGGTAGAAGCTATTCCAACCAGTAGTGTTGATCACAACACCTCTATTAAAATGCTTAAGGAAGTTATTTTCCCAAGGTTTGGAGTCCCTAGATATTTAATGACTGATGGTGGTTCACATTTTATTCATGGTGCTTTCCGTAAAATTCTTTCCAAGTATGATGTTAACCATAGAATTGCATCACCTTATCATGCTCAGTCTAGTGGTCAAGTTGAACTTAGCAATAGAGAAATAAAATTAATTTTGTAAAAGACTGTCAATAGGTCTAGGAAGAATTGGTCTAAGAAATTAGATGATGCACTTTGGGCTTATAAAACAGCATATAAAAATCCTATGGGTATGTCTCCTGATAAAATGGTTTTTGGAAAAGCTTGTCACTTGCCTCTTGAGTTAGAACATAAAGCATATTGGGACATCAAAGAGCTCAATTATGATTTCAAACTTGCTGGTGAAAAGAGGTTATTTGATATTAGATCTTTAGATGAATGGAGAACCCAAACTTATGAGAATGCAAAATTATTCAAAGAAAAAGTGAAAAGATGGCATGACAAAAGAATCCAAAATCGTGAGTTTAAAGTCGAAGAATATGTTCTTTTGTATAACTCTCATTTCAGATTCTTTGCAGGAAAACTCCTCTCAAAATGGGAAGGCCCCTATGTTATCGAGCCGGTTTATCGGTCTGGAGCCATGAAAATAAATAGTGCCGAAGGTACTAACCCGAGGGTTTCCAATGGGCAACGAATAAAACATTATATCTCTAGTACGCCCATTAATGTTGAAAGTAATATTATCCAAACTTTGACATCGGAAGAACACACAAAAGAGTCCTTCCGGAACACTCCAGAACCGAGAAAATAAGACGGTACGTGATACGGTAAGTAAACGGACTCCGAAAAATCCACAAAAATATTTTTGTAAGTTTTGGAATATTTAGAAATTAGGAAATAAAGAAACTACTGCGAAGCATACCCTGGTGGGCACAAGACACTAGGGCGCGCTAGCCTGGCGCGCCCAGGTGGGTTGTGCCCACCTCGGACACCTTTCAGACTCTGTTTTTCTTCTGTTTGCTTGTCCCCCAAGATAAAAAATCAATATATACTTCACGAACCTGGTAATCAACGTATCACGGAGAAATCCTTTGTTCTCTTTTCTTGCTGTTTCCTGCGCAGTTCTGAAAATATGTCGTCCCAAGACTCTGACGGAGAGAGCTATGTCTCACATCTCATTGCTGACCCAAAGACCTATGGGGACCTATCTCCTTATGGTCGAACTACCGATGACGAGGAGGATGCTCGCTTGATGAGGATCGATGATTCAAGCTCGGAGGAGGAGGATGTCCCTCTACCTCAACCTGGGGATATGCACGTGGAGTTCAAGAAGTGAAGTCTCCCTAAGAGAGCTAACCAGTCTAAAACCGATCTATTCCTCTTCGTTTTCAGCAAAAAAGCAAAGGGGATTATGTGACAAGATCTTGAAGTTGGAGGTGGAAGTCGACGGCTTAAAAGAGGAAGTTTCTCTCCTCAACTATAATATGAAAAATTTGAAGGCACAATTGTCTTCACCACCACCATCTTCATCACCAAAGGAGAATTAAGTATCGGGTATGGGCACTCCCCTTGGCTTCCACCAAGCTTGGGGGAGGTGCCCCAGTATCGTATCATCCCACTATCTTTTTCCTTTACTTATTTTAGTTCGATCTTTTTCTTTAGATGAATAAAAGTTTAGTTCAATCCTTTCTTTTCGAGAGTTTGTTTAGTTTGAGATTTTGCTTCTTTACTTTCATGTTGCAAATAAAATAAAAGTAAAAGAGAAAGGAAATAAATCAAGAAGATCATATACTAATCTTATGGTAGGTGATGACACCACATAAGGAAAAGTATAAGTATAAAATTTTATTATAGATTGACAAACATAGCATTAGTCAATGATGCAACTCATGAAAGAATTAATAAGGGAAGAGAAGATTCACATATAAATATACTATCCTAGAAATCTTTTGTGATTGTGAGCCCTCATCAAAATATTATATGCCAAAATTATTGACATTGGACAAGGAAGACAACTTAATGGTTTATGTTTGTTTATATTCACATAGAAGTCATATTGTCATAGATCCTTTAACATGTGGTGCTTGCCCCATATCTTTGCTAGCCAAAAAATTCCTCACTAAGTAGAGATACTACTTGTGCATCCAAAAACCCTTAAACCCAAATCTTATTTTCAAGTCTCCATCATACCTACCTAGGGATTGAGCAAGATACCTAGAGTAAGTTGTCATCGGTGCAAAAAGGCAATAAAAATTGCTTCTAAAAGTGTGAGATCATTTAGTGTAAGAGAAAATTGTGTGTTGCACGAACTTGTGATGGCGAAGAATAAAAGCAACCGAATGCATAATAAAGGTTGCCATCACAAGGGCCAATGCAACGGGACATTCTTTTGCACTAAGGGGTTGAGCATACAAACAAAAAAGTGCATGGAAACCTCTGCTTCCCTATGCAAAGGGCCTATCTTTTACTTTTATGTATTTACTTTTATGCAAAGATTCAAATTTTTCCTTCTATCCATTTTTACTTTTCTCCTTTGGCAAGCATCATGTGGTGAGGAAAGGTCGAGGCACATATGTCCAATTGAATATAGATACATGAATTAGTATTGTTGACATCACTCTTGACATGAATATTTTGGGAGGCGAAACTATAAGCCCCTATCTTTCTATGTGTCCGGTTGAAACGTTTTGCTCATGTGTACGCGGTGAGTGTTAGCAATCATAGAAGACTATATGGTGGTTGAGTATGTGGACTTGCCTAAAGGCTCTGATGTGTGACCCTTCCTGAAAATATGATGAATTGTAGTTGCATTGTTGACTAAGAACATAGTTTGTTGGTTTCTAATAGAGTTTTCGCTTAACTGCAATTTTTGATGAATAGTTACTTATTCGTGAGAAGTCTATGATAAAAGTTCTACGACGATAGACTTATGTTTAATTTTGTTGCTGTTATAATAATCTACATGATGCTTCTATGTCTGTATTTTGTTTTCATCGACACCTCTCTCTCTAATCATGTGGACATGTTTTTCGATTTTGGTTTTCGCTTGAGGACAAGCAAGGTCTAAGCTTGAGGGAGTTGATACGTCCATTTTGCATCATGTTTTCTTACTGTTATATATAATGTTTTTATCCATAATAATGCTTTTGGAGTAATTCTAATGCCTTTTCTCTCATAATATGCAAGGTATACACAAAGAGGGAGAATTCCGGTAGATGGAAATCTGGACCTGAAAAAGCTACGTCAGGTAACCTATTCCGCACAACTCTAAATAAGCAGAAACTTCACGGAGAATTTTTATGGAATATTTTAGGAATGTTGGAGCAAATAATTTCCAGAGAGGGCCCACCAGGTGGGCACAACCCACCTGGGCGCGCTAGGGAGCCCAGGCACGCCCTGGTGGGTTGTGCTCACCCAGACCCACTTCCGGTGCCCATCTTGTGGTATCTAAGTCATTTTGACCTAGAAAAAATAAGGGTAGGACTTCCGTGTTGGAGCGTCGCTGTCTCGAGGTGGAACTTGGGCAGGAGCACTTTTTCCCTCCGACGGAGCGATTCCGTCGGGGGAAATCATCATCGTCATCATCACCAAGAACTCTCCCATATTGGGAAGGGCAATCGCCATCAACATATTAAATAGCACCATCTCATCTCAAACCCTAGTTCATCTCTTGTGTTCAATCTTGTTATCGGAACTATAGATTGGTGCTTGTGGGTGACTAGTAGTGTTGATTACATCTTGTAGTTGATTAATATATGGTTTATTTGGTGGAAGATTATATGTTCAGATCCAATATGCTATTTAATACCCCTCTGATTTTGAGCATGATTATCATTTGTGAGTAGTTACTTTTGTTCTTGAGGTCACGAGAGAAATCATGTTGCAAGTAATCATGTGAACTTGATATGTGTTTGATATTTTGATAGTATGTATGTTGTGATTCCCTTAGTGGTGTCATGTGAACGTCGACTACATGACACTTCACCATATTTGGGCTGAAGGGAATGCATTGTGGAGTAGCAATTAGATGATGGGTTGCGAGAGTGACAGAAGCTTAAACCCCAGTTTATGCGCTATTCCGTAAGGGACCGATTGGATCCAAAATTTTATTGCTATGGTTAGAATTTATTCTTAATACTTTTCTCGTAGTTGAGGATGCTTGCGGGGGGGGGGGGGGTTAATCATAAGTAGGAGGTTTGTTCAAGTAAGAACATCACCTAAGCACCGGTCCACCCACATTTCAAATTATCAAAGTACCGAACATGAATTAAACTAACATGATGAAAGTGACTAGTTGAAATTCCCGTGTACCCTCACGAACGCTTTGCTTATCATAAGAGGCCATTTTGGAATGTACTTTGCCTTAAAAGGATTGGGCTACCTTGCTACACTTTTGCTACTATTATCGTTACTTGCTCACTACAAATTACCTTGCTATCAAACTACTCTGCTACTTACAATTTCAGCACTTCCAGACATTACCTTGCTGAAAACCACTTGTCATTTCCTTCTGCTCCTCGTTGGGTTCGACACTCCTACTTATCGAAAAGAGCTACAATTGATCCCCTATACTTGTTGGTCATCAGATCCAAATCCTCATATAATCATCATCGTGCTAACACTTCCGTTTCACAGAGAAAATCTAAGGGCTATGAATATGTGCATTATTCTTCAAATCATTATGTTCATAATTCCTCGAAGTCTCTGCTTATTCATATGCTTACTCTAACCCCTCTTCTGTGAAACGAAGTGCACTGGCTTCAATGCCACCATTCTCTTATGTAGCTTGCAGAATAATGAACTCTGTGCCACCCCTCCAGATGTTGGCGGTGAAGAAAAAGAACTAATCTCTTATGTAGGGTTAGGTCTCCAGACGAACTTGAATGTCTGAAGAATTTGCTGGAGACCTGAATCCTTGAAAGGATGCAAGCTAATCATGAAGAAATGAATTACTCATTTCTCATGTCCTTATATTGCTATATCTGTTGTACTGCTTGATGAAATTCAATGTGATGAATTTGATGTCATATTCTTCAATGATGAAGTATATGAGTTCATAAGATGCGCTAATTCATCTGCAGGATGATCCACCCAAAGCTACTGAGCGGATCCTCGATAGTGGATGTACAAATCACATGACCGGTGATAGGAACCTATTGATGGACACTACTTTATCTCTATCGCATCTGAAGCATATCACCTACGCTGAAAAAGGGAAAAGCAAGATGTTGGGTCTAGGTAGGGTTGCGATCTCAAAGGATCGACACATGGACAAAGGATTGCTTGTCGAGTCCTTATGATTCAACCTCATGTCTGTCTCAATGCTTTGTGATCTTGATATGGTTGTCGTCTTTGGCAAATATCGTTGCATTGTGCTCATGGAATCTGACAAATTCCAATGTCTTCGAAGGGTTTAGGAGAGGAGACTTGTATGTTGTTGATTTCTCTGCAGGATCATAGCCTGCCACATGTCTACTTGCAAAAGCTTTAGAAGGTTGGTTATGCCATCAATGACTAGGTCATGCTGGCATGAGGAACTTACACATTCGCAAAGAAGAAGCATGTCATTGGCATCAAGGGTGGCAAATTCCTCAGAGACCATCTGTGTGGGGCTTGCGGGGCTGAAAGATGACCAAGACCAAACATCCCTTGAATACTATTATGACTACCACTTGTCCTTTTGAATTGCTTCACATGGATCTCTTTGGCCCTACTCATTATGCCACATTAACAAATGCAGCATCTCTATATGGCTCTGTTGTTGTTGATAACTATTTTCGTTACACCTGGGTGCATATCATCACTTACAAAACTGAAGTGCATGAAGTCTTCAAACGATTTTCTTCAAGGGCCTCGACGAATTTCAGTGTGAAGATCAAGCACATTATGAGTGACAATGGGACCGAGTTCAAGAATACCGGTCTTGATGACTATCTTGATGAACTTGGTATTACTCATGAGTTATCTACCCTTTATACTCCTCAGTAGAATGGCATCGTAGAGTGCAAGAACATGACTCTTGTTGAGATGGCTCGCACTATGCTTGATGAATTCATGACACTTCCTCATTTCTGGCCTGAGGCAATTGATACTGCATGCCACATAATCAACATGGTATATCTTCACAAATTCTTCAAAAAGACCTCATATGAAGTCCTCACTAACAAGAAACCCTACGTGAGTTATTTCGAAGTCTTCGATGCTAATTATTGGATTAGAGATCCTCATCACAATTTTAAATTTGCACCGAAAGCACATCAAGGTTTTATGCTTGGTTACAGAAAGGACTCGCACACTGACAGAGTGTTCAACACCTTTCACCACAAGGTTGTTGAAACTGTATATGTGCGTGTCAGCATCCTAGGAACGGGTGTACCAAGACTTGCCTGCCTGCTGCCCAGGGCGTGGCTCCACCAGGGGCCTGGTACAACCCATCCTCATCAACAAATACTCAAGACCCTCGTGAGGGGCCAAGCCTCACGAGGCGGACAACACAAGACCTCCTCAGCGGCAGCCTCACTAGGCTGGCTTGCGAGGAGCGGAGAGATCAAGGAGAGGGGCACCTCGTGAGGTTTCCGTGATGTGAGCCATGACGACCAAGGCCAGGCATGAGCCAGGCGAGCGCCAGCGCGCGCAGAGTACTGGTTGCCTCTCTGGTGCTAAAGAGGCAGACCCAGGCGAGGAGTCCCGAGGCATTAGGCAAAGGTTTCCATATCGGTGTAACGAGACCAAGACCAGCAGGACGGCAGGACATAGGTCATCACGAAGCCCACGACGGCGTCACCACAAGAGCCTTTGGGAGGCGAAGACCACCTTTTGTTAGGATAACTTGTACTAGTTGTCCCCCTTCAAATTGGCTGTTGTAGGATCCCTTCCCACCTAATATTTGGGAAGAGGACCCGGGCCTCTATAAATAGGACTAGCCACCACCTTAGGAGGGGGCTGATCTTGGACTGGATCCATTCCACCAAGGCAACCACACAAGCTCATCGTGCTCAAGAACAACTTTCCTCAGGAGGTTGTTCTTCCCTTGTACTTGTTCATCCCCAGCCTACAAGGCAATGCACCACACCACACTGGAGTAGGGTATTACACCGCAACGGTGGCCCGAACCAATATAAAATCTTGTGTCTCTTGTTCCTAGGGTTCAGTGAGCTAGGTTTTTAGATCGTGGCGAGAGCGTGAGCTAGGGGAGAGAGATCTTCATGCGCACCCCAGAGATCGAACCTCAAGGGTTTTTCCAAAACCCATAATCCGACATTTTGCGCGCCAGGTAGGGGAGTGCTGAAGCCTTTCTTCCGTCGATCCGCGTTCTACTACTCCATCGCATCCATGTCTGATGCTCTCCGAGCCCATGTTGAGCACCGCGCCACCCTCACCGCCCACGTCGGTCAGACGGTGCCCGTTGGAGGACCTCCCCGCCGTTCTCCATCACCTGCTGCCAACGCCCCACTGGCCTGGTACCGAACGAGAAGCAAGCGTCATCACTGCACCCCTCTTTGCGGCAGGACGGCCACACCTCCACCCCATCGCTGACACCGGCTGGCTCGTCATCCCACAATTGTCGCGCGCTCACGGATGCGGAGGCCACGCTTCTCATGGGACACGAGCTCCTGCGCTACCGCCCGGTCGACGACCTCTACGAGGACTGGCTAGACCGCTCGCTGAGCTCGTCAGCGCCGCTGGGGGCTCTCCTGCACCATCCCTCTCGCTGCCTCGCCCTCCCCCAGCTGCGGGCGACGTAGCTCATGGAGCGCCTCCGCCGCCTCTGCATCAAGAAGGCGCCCTCGCACCGAGATGCGCAGCTCATTGAGCGCCCCCGCCTCCTCTGCATCAAGATGGTGTCCTCGCCCCAAGACGTGCGGTCCCGCGGCGTGATCCGCCACGCCCTGTGCCCGCGCACGAAGAAGGAAGCTGCCAGGAGGTCCCTCGACCGCAAGAAAATGCTCCTGCACTCCCCGCACCACCACGCCAGGACCGCGCGCCACCTGCGAAGGTGGTGCGCGGGTACCAAGACTAGGCACCACCACCACGACGGGCACCGGTGACCACAACAGGCTGCTGTGCCTTTACTCCCGAGCTACGCATCATCGTTTGCCCAGGAAAGTTCAAGCCGGACCTGCCTCCGCGCTATGATGGTACCCCCGACCCTGCGGAGTTCTTGCAGCTCTACGAGCTAAGCATCGAGGCAGCCAACAGAAACGAGAAGGGCATGGCAAACTAGTTTGCCATGGCCCTCAAGGATGGCGTGCGCTCGTGGCTCCTGAACCTACCTGTGGGATCGATCTCCTCCTGGGCGAGATGCACGAACATTTCGTCGCCAACTTCCAGGGCACTCGCGACCGCCTGCCAGCCGCAAGCGACCTGCAGCGCATCAAGCAGCAACCAGGGGAAACCCTGCAAAAGTACAATCAGCGCTTCAACAACGTCCGCCTCAAGATCCCCAATGTGAAAGACGAGGCCATCGTCTCCGTGTTCTTTGATGGCGTCCGCGTCGTCAAGGTGAAGGAGGAGCTCGCCATCCATGAGGAGCTATGCTCGGCCCTGGAGATGTTCAACATGGCGACCAAGTGCGCAAGAGCTGAGGAGGGGCACCTCTCCCTCCTCGAGCTCCCTGCTGCCGACATGGAAGAGGAGAAAGCCAAGGCCAAGGATGTGAAGCGCATGGGAGTAGCCGTGCTTGCGGTGGAGTTGGACACTAAGCGCGGCCGAGACCACCCTAAGTCGTCTAAGAGCAGTCGTCTGTTCTGCACCTTCCACAATGTACACAGCCACAACACCAACGACTGCCAAGATCTCAGGGCCATTCAAGATGGACGCTTTGGTCGGTGCCCTAAGCGCAACGACCGAGGCTACGCCCGAGGAGGAGGACGAAGTGGGGGACGCTGGGACGACCGCGGCCCCCGACAGGAGTGGCGCGACCGGCCACGCGAGGACCACTGGCAGGACCAGCCTTGCAAGGGCACCTGGAGGGACCAGCCTCGCGAGAACCGTCCTCAGGGCAATGTTGTACTCCCTCTGTTGCCGCCACCACCAAGGAGGAACGACGACCACCATCAGGACAACAGGGCTGGGGGCTTCCAGGAGACGTGCGCTACGGCCTACATCTTGGGCGGTGCTCAGGCCCCAGCTTCCCAGTGCATCTTCAAGTAGTTTGCTTATGAGGTGAAAGCGGCCCTTCCCAGGCTCGAGGCCACGCGCCCGCTCAGGTGGTCCAAGTGCGCCATCACCTTCAGCTCGGTGGACCAGCTCAAGTGCATGGCGACCGTCGGCATCCTTCCGATGCTTTGTTCACCCGTCATCAGCAACGTCGAAGTCACCAAGACCCTCATTGACGATGGCGCAGGGCTCAATGTCCTGTCCGTCGAGACGTTCAACAGCCTTCAAGTGCCATACGATCAGCTTTAGCCTACCAAGCCTTTCTCAGGAGTGACCGACGGCTCCACCACCCCGATAGGGAAGGTCCGCCTCCCTGTCACCTTCGGCCAGTGTAACAACTACCGCACCGAGATCATCGTCTTCGACGTCGCCCACATCCGTCTACCGTACAATGCAACCCTTGGGTATCCAGCATTGGCCAAGTTTATGGCAGTGACCCACCATGGTTACAACGTCCTCAAGATGCCAGGGAGCGGCGGAGTCATCACGGTCCCCTACAAAGAAAGAGATGTGGTGTGCTTCCTTGAGCGCGCCTTTCAAGCCGATGCGATCGAAGACCTCGACAATGAAAGCACCCCGTACCCTCCTGAGGCCATCCGCAATAAGAAGAAGCAGCTACTCATCCCAGGCCTCAGGAGAGCGGCGTCTCTAGCGGCACCACCTCAGGATCCGTGCATGCAGCTGGGGCGCCTCCCTCCCTCACATAGGAAGGCGCGCTCGGTGCCCTCCTCGGGCAAGGCTCGGGGGCTCTCTTCTGGAGGGTCTCAGACCTAGCCAACATCACGAGGGAGGCGCTCGGGCACCATGTGGAGGCGTGCTTCACCGCACGTTTCCCTCAGGGAGGCACTGGGCGAGGAGTGCCTGGTGCTTAGGAGTTCATCGTCAAGGCGACCCAGGAGCTTCAAGAGGCAAGGGCCATACGTGGCAACCGCCGCCCACCACCAGGCGTAGCTCCCCATCCTGGCAAGGACGGTGGGCTACGCGTCTGCATCAACATTCCAGGGCTCAATAGGGCCGCATCTCAAGAGCGCTTCTGGCCTTCGCGCATTGGTCGATGCGAGGGTCCACCTCACAGCTACGTTCGCATGCCATTCGGCTTGCCGAATGCGACTGTCACCTGCCAGCGCCATCTGCGGAGCATCCTGGCGGCTTAGGAGGCCAGGCATCATGCCGTCCTGGAGGAGATGGCGACGGTTTTCCAGGAGCCACCAGGGCCCCTGGAGCGTCCTGAGAACTCAGGGCCCTGGCGGCTCGTGAGGAACAACTCCTTCAGTGCGCACCTTCAGCTACTTCAACACCACTCCGGCCACGGTATCAGGTGACTCTTTCTAGTTCATTCAGTTGGGGGTGCCCCTCGGGCTGCATTATCCCCAAGTCGCACGGGTCTGTCCCTGCGACATGTATCCTTTTGCATATCTAGATTACTTTGATGGGGGCACCCCTCGGGCTACATTATCCCCAGGCCGCTCGGATCCGTCCCAGTGGCATGTATCATTCTTGCATCTATCTAAGCTAACCTGCCCCTTTGCTTGAGTCATTTCATGATTATCACCTGCTTGCCTATTATCAATCGCGGCCACCCATGCTGCCCATTATCCCCTGCTCATCTCGCAACGGGGGCTAATTATGCTGGCATGGCGCTTGTGCTCGGGTCCGTCCCTGCAACACTAACAAATCTGAGCGGTCGAGCTCTGGCTCGCGGCACGCCTCGCGGACGTCACCTCACCAAGCCTCTCAGTGCCTTCATCTTCTTGCGAAACAACCAGTGGCAGACTGGCAAGCACGGTTGCAACATGTATTCCTCCCTCGCGCTAACCTGCAGGAACCTCTGGAGGCTCATGGCGGGCGATACCGCGGGCTCCTTCTTTTTCAACACAATTCGCTTGCACGTTAAAGGGGAGGCTCCTGAGCATCGCAACTCAGGAACTCTTACTGGCTCTCCAGCCCTGACCCCCTGGCCTTGACCATGGCATCGTGAACTGGCATACTAGTGGCGGCTAAGCTCACTCGAGGGCCTGTACCCAAGGACGTAGAGCACATAGAAGGACGTGAAAGGAGGGGGAATCTCGCGCGAGCCTGACACAGTTGATGCACGAAGCTGGCGCAACACAAGGAATCAACTTTGGATCGCTAAGATAAGTCTCGCACTCGGATCAGCCAAGCGCTGTGACATAAGATTCCCATCCCTTACAGCCTTGCTACGTCAACCTCGCCTTCCTTTACTACTTTCAGCTAGTTGCTTGCACGCTAAAAGGGGACCTCTTGAGCATCGCGCCTCAGGAGTTCTTACTGGACCTCGGGCCACTAACCTCCTGGCCTTCACCATGGCATCGCGAATTGGCATACTAGCGACGGCTGCAGCCTACCTGGGGACCGGGACCTGTTGGCGTAGAGCACTAAACTATCGCAAGGTTGGAAAGGGGGGACTGAGCCGAAGCAAGACACGTAGTCGTAGATCTTCATAATAAGGAAAATATTAACAAAAGACAGTAGAGATGCTTTACACGCCCCCATGGGGTTCATCTCGACTCCTCGCGGGAAACAAAAGAAGAAGGTTCTACAAGCCCTATCTACGGGCCTCACCATCGACGCCATCATCAATAGTGGGCCACGGGAGGCCGACGCCAACCCCATCCAGATCAACGGTGGTGACAGGCGGACACCGTTGCTGCGCTCCAGGCATGGCGCGAGCTCTGGGGCACGTAGCTGCCGTCGCTTGTATCCGGAGTCTCATCAGGCTCGGGTGAGTCGCTGGACCCCCAGGAGCCGCCATTGCTGCTGGAGGAGCCGTCGGCAGGTTCAGGGGCGGGTTGAGCGCCTACCGCCACACCGTCCTGACGGCCTCCTCCAGGGAAGCATTCCAGGCGATTGCCCTCCACGTCGAAGACCTTGAAGAACAGCATGGAGGCGCCGTCATACTTGAAATGGATGGTGAGTGCCCCCTCCGCGCGGCAGATGCAAGCGACCTCACCCCATCCAAGGGTCACAAAGACCTTGCCTGGGGAGACGACCACTGCCCCCTTTGCCGGGGTGTCGCACCCAGCATGCTGCAGCCACAACTCTAGTAGCCCCCTCGGCGGCATCTCTTCGGTGAAGAACAATGGGAACCGGATCCACGTCCTCGGTGGCATCTCCGCCCACACCACGAGTTCACATGAGGAGCCCTCAGTGTGGGTTCGCAGGGCGGCAGCGCGCGCCACCACTGCACGGCCACTGCGGCCATGGCGCGAGGGGCGTCGGTCCCTGCCTCCTCCTCCGGAGCCCTCTGGCTGGGCATACAAAGGCAACAGATAGCCGGCGGAGGCCGTTCGTGCTAAGGCATCCTCACCTCTGGCCTCACAATGACATCACATGAGTGAGCCAGCCTTTTCTTCGGAGGGAGAGGCCCACATTCTTCGCGGGGGGCTTTTCCCTTCTCAACGGCGGAGAACCCCCGTATTGGTGCCATAGATGACGCGGCGAAGCAAGGAGGAAGAAGAAGCAGGAGGTGCCGAGGAAGAGATGGGTGACAGGGTGTCAGGACCCTGATCCTAAGTCACACCGATCTAGCATGTAACACACCATATCACTTTCTGGCCTCACAGACGGTATTCCACGGGTGCCACCTTACCTGGCCCGGGAACGTTTGCGCCTTTTGGCTCACGTATATGATAGTGTCGCTAGCATCCATATGACAGAGAACCCGGGCCGACATGACTAGTCGTAAACCCAAAGTGGCACTAACTTACAGGGATAGGCATGCATGACCCAGCAACGAATGTGTCGGTCATCAACGAGTGAATCCGGGCTGTAGCAGCTGGGCTAACAGGACTCCAGGAACCCGTGCTGTAGCAGGCTAGCAGGACTCCGGAAGTCACCGCGTGACATTTCCCCGAAGGGACAGACACAAGAACGAAGTGGGACACATGCCGGCCAGTCTAGGTGTTCCGGAGCAGTAGTAACTGGGCTAGCAGGACTCCGGTAAACCGGGCTGTAGCAGACTACCATGGCTCAGTGGAAGCACCAGACTACATTTCCGCATAAGAGAGGCTACCAAGGATAGACAACTAGGTTGTCGAATCGCACACATACCAAGCATTTCAAATCATACACACAATATGCTCGACATGTGCAAATACAACATGGCATCACAACATAACTCTATAACTCAAAGTATTTATTCAATAGGCTCCGAGGAGCGAGATATTACAAACACGGGTCTCATGACCCAGCATTCAGAGCATACAAGTCAAAGCACATGTGGAAGCTTAACATGTCTGAGTACAGACATCTACAAATGAAGAAGGCTGATAAGCCTGACTACCAGATCTTGCCGAGGGCACAGGATCGTAGCTGAGGTAACAAGCTAAACGTCGAAGTCCACGCGGAACTACTAGCGAGACTGAAGTCTCTCTGCAAAAACTTAAATTAAGCAAACGCGACTACAAATGTACCCAGCAAGACTTACATCATAACTATGTACATATGCATCAGTATCAACGAAGGGGGTGGTGGAGTTTAACTGCAGCAAGCCAGCTTTGACTCGGTGGCTATCCTAAACTATGACTGCTGGTAACTCTTTGGAGGTGGCGCACACGAGTCCACATATTCACCATATCAAGACACCACTATGGATCCGCTCCCGTCTCCCTACGAGAACGCCATCCATATCACTCGCGCTTATCTTGCGCATTTTAGAGTATCCACTTTCACTTGTCTATGAACTGTACAGGCAACCCAGAAGTCCTTTACCACGGACACGGCTATTCGAATAGATCATTTATAACCCTGCAGGGGTGTACTTCTTCACACACACTCTCGCCACTTACCACCATGTACACGTCATGTATCTCGGCAACCTTCAAGCGGAAGCCTGGCGAGGGAGTCGGCCACGACCTGACTAACCACACAAGTCTCTAGTCCAGGTTTATCGCCTATTCGGGTTCCATCCACGAGGAGATCCGGCCAGGGTTCTCGCTCACAGCCCCAAACGATGCAGGGTTCCCGAGACACCAAATAGGCGCCCGGTACACCGTGCCACGGTGTATCTACCGCATCATAGCCTACCCCTAGGGTCAGCGCTATGCACGGCCTCTAACACATATCCTACAAACATCAGAAACTAGTTGCAACTCCTGGACAGAGATCAAGGCGATTAATAAGTCGAGAGAGTCAATTGAGGATCCCAATGTGTGGTAGTAGCTGTTCATGGATCACAAACACAGAACTCATCTCCTAAAGACGGTTTCAATGAGACAACCCACCATGTACTCCTACATGGCCTCTCACCGCTACTTTTACGAAATTGTGTTCACATACTTAGCTCACACACAGTAGGACATGTTCATCATCATTCCAATTCATTGCCGTTGAATCAGATCTGACTCAAGTCTAAGCAGTAGCAGGCATGACAAACAAGCATGAATGAGTAGGCACATCAGGGCTCAAACAACTCCTACTCATGCTAGTGGGTTTCATCTATTTACGATGGCAATGACAGGTCATGCAGAGGAAAAAGGGGTTCAACTACCACAACATGTAATAGTTGAATCGTTGTTGTCCTAATGCAGTAAAAGAGAGAAGGAGCGAGAGAGTGGGATTGTATCAGAATGAACAAGGGTTTTTTTGCTTGCCTGGCACTTCTGAAGATAGTATAGCTCTTCATAGGTGTCATCAAACTCATCGTCGGAACCACGTCTACCGAGGGGGAACAACACCGGCAAACAGAAAAAAAACACGATCAATGCAATGCACAATATGATGCTTTGATCAATGTGGTTTGAGTTCATTTGAGTTAAAGATTCCAATGCAAACCCTAAATATGAACTCATATAAGTGTATTAAATTGTTGCATCTAAACAACAAGGTTAAATTGCTCTATCATGCATTAAACCAGTACAGATGGGTAGGTTGGATTTTTCTGATCAATTTTCATATATAGATCTTTTTATTTGGAGTTAAAGATTAATTACTATGATTTTTTGAAGTTTATAGCATTTTCTGGAATTTCCTGAATAAAAATAAATCCAGAGAATACTTTATGGCGTCAGCATTGCGTCACCGTGACGTCAGCGGTCAACGGAGACGGTACGGGTCTAACCTGACCAGTGGGACCCACTGGTCAGTGACACATCCAGGTAGCAGGGTGTTTTAGAGTTAAAACTAATCCTAATCTGGAGTTACTCGAGGCGGTCCCACATGTCAGTGACTTTCTAGTTAACAATGCTAATTAAGGCTAAAATAAACATAAATTAAATTACCCAGAGGCTGGCCCCACATGTCATAGACTTAGGGGGGGGTCAAACAGTGGCCAAACGGGGTCAAACCCACCAGCGACTTGACGGCGGCGAGGCCAATCGCGGCGGCGAGCCTCGGGTTTGCGTCTCCGGCGAAAAACAGCCGGCGGACGTGTAACACCCATAATGCGACTATATCTCCCACTTGCCGGAGCATGACTTAGATGCATAGCCGCATAGTAGGCATGTCGCAAGAGGGGTATTCTTTACACATCCCATGTACTGAATAAGAAAGGGATAAAGAGTTGGCTTACAATCGCCACTTCACACAATACATAAATATAGGATTACATCATCCAAAATACAATCAAGGTCCAGCTACGGAACCAAAATAAAGACAACCCCAATGCATAGGTCCCCGATCGTCCCGACTGGGCTCCACTATTGATCAACTGGAAATGAAACAACTCAACAAACACGATCTTCATCGAGCTCCCACTAGAGCTGGGTTGCGTCACCTGCAGTGGTATCATCGGCACCTACAAACTATTTGGAAGTATCTGTGAGTCACGAGGACTCGGAAATCTCACACCCTCGCGATCAAGACTATTTAAGCTTAAAGGGTAGGAAAAGGGGTAGTGAGGTGGAGCTGCAGCAAGCACTAGCATATATGGTGGCTAACTTACGCAAATGAGAGCGAGAAGAGAAGCAAAGCACAGTCGTGAACTAGAAGTGATCAACAAGTGATCCTGAAACTACTTACGTTCAAGCATAACACAAGAACCGTGTTCTCTTCCCGGACTCTGCTGAAAAGAGACCATCACGGCTACACACGTTGTTGATGCATTTTAATTAAGTTAAGTGTCAAGTTCTCTACAACCGGATATTAACAAATTCTCATCTGCCCATAACCGCGGGCACGGCTTTTGAAAGTTCAAAACCCTGCAGGGGTGTCCCAACTAAGCCCATCACAAGCTCTCACGGTCAACGAAGGATATTCCTTCTCCCAGGAAGACCCGATCAGACTCGGAATCCCGGTTACAAGACATTTCGACAATGGTAATACAAGACTAGCAAAACCACCCGAATGTGCCGACAAATCCCGATAGGAGCTGCACATATCTCGTTCTCAGGGCACACCGGATGAGCAATCCGTACAACTAAAACCAACCCTCAAGTTTCCCCGAGGTTGCGCTGCAAGGGGCTCTAGTTTGGACCAACACTCGGAGGAGCACTGGCCCGGGGGGGTTAAAATAAAGATGACCCTCGGGCTCCGGAAACCCGAGGGAAAAAGGCTTAGGTTTCAAATGGTAAAACCAAGGTTGGGCTTTGCTGGAGGAGTTTTATTCAAGGCGAACTGTCAAGGGGTTCCCATTATAACCCAACTGCCTAAGGAACGCAAAATCAAGGAACATAACACCGGTATGACGGAAACTAGGGAGGCAAGAGTGGAACAAAACACCAGGCATAAGGCCGAACCTTCCACCCTTTACCAAGTATATAGGTGTATTAAGGTAAACAAGATATAATAATGATATCCCAACAATATACATGTTCCAACATGGATCAAACTCCACCTTCACCTGCAACTAGCAACGTTACAAGAGGGGCTGAGCAAAGCGGTAACATAGCCAAACATTGGTTTGCTAGGAAAGGTGGGTTAGAGGCTTGACATGGCAATATGGGAGGCATGATATAGCAAGTGGTAGGTATCGCGGCATAGAAAAATAACGAGCAACTAGCAAGCAAAGACAGAAGTGATTTCGAGGGTATGGTCATCTTGCCTGAGATCCCGCAAGGAAGAAGAACGAGTCCATGAAGAAGACAAGCGGACATAGTCGAACGAATCCTCACAAACGCGACGTTACCGGAACTAACCCAAAGAAGCACACCGGAAAGAAGCAAACAACATAGTAAACAACCATCACATCAACATGGCATGATGCACAACCAAGGATGATGCCTGTCCATTTAAAGAAGCATGGCATGGCAAAGTGCACAAGCAATCCTACAAATTAAGTGGAGCTCAATATGCAACGAGTTGCATATTGACGAAACACCACAACAATTATTTAGTTCTCTCCTATTTATGTACTCAACAATATTACATTTTGGTTAGCATGGCAAGAGGTGAAGCATATGAAAACTACCTATCTAGGCAATTTTAAATGAGGCCGGAACAACAAACAACTAGTACGGAAACTCCTCATGTGCATATTTTAGGTTTGCGACTGTTCTGCCCTAAACACAATTTTAGAGTTGTTAAACATGCAAAGCAAGTACACCATGTTAAAGTAGGCATTTTTCTACCCCATTTACATATAAAGTTTGTTAGGTTTGGAGCTACAGTTATTTAGTTATGAATTAAATCATTTTAGCATGCTATATGAGCAAATTTAATCAAACATCATTTTAAGCATTTCAAACATGGATGAAAGTGGCATATTATAAACCTACACAAAATTCTAAACATTTTACATATATAACGTTTTTACATGTGATGCATGGTTGGTGAGTTATGATATGCATGAAGTTAAGGGTCTACACTGTAAAACTGCAACTCACTGGATAATAGGCAAATTGATCCGTGAAAAAAAACATGATTCGGGCCGAATCTAGAGAAGCCCAACAGAGAGGAAAGTACTTGGGCTGCTCACATTGTCCTTGATCCAAATCTGTGGAGAAACGGCAGCTGGGCCGGTTGGGGCGCTGGGCCTCGGGTGGGTCGTGGCCCATGGGGCCCAGAGGCTCCTCGTCCTCCTCCCCGATCCCACTGGATTGAGGGAAGGCAGGGGCGGTGATGCCGCGACATCGGCGAGGCTGGAGGTGGCCGAGGAAGGTCGGGACAGGCAGATCCAGCCAAGGGGAACTGGATCCGGGCACTGGCGATGGTCGGAGGGAGCTTGGCGCGGCGGGACAGGCGAGTAGGGTCGGCGAGCGCGGGGCATCGGAGGTGATCGAGGAAGTTCAGGCGGCGAGTTGCTGGGCGCCGTGGAACCGGACGGCGCAGGAGCGCGCTGCTCCGACGGCGGCGGTGTCCGGCACAGGTGCGGGGCGACAGGTTCAACGCGGTGGTGTGGTTGCGAGGCAGCAGAGTCGAGGCTCCCAGGAGGAGGGGTTGGAGCAGGGAGACGGGATGGGCAGCGAGCGCTAGCGGCGCTTGGGCCCCGGATGGGCTCGGGCGGGCCCCGCACGGGCCTGAGCAGGCCTCGGCGGATGGGGGCGCTGGAAGGGTGAGGTGGCGCCCTCCTAGTGGCTTCGGCGGTGACTGGCAGCGGGGTTAGCGAGTGGGGTGGCTCCAAGTGGCGGAGAAGGGGCGGCCGACACTGAAAACGAGGTGGGAGGCGGCTGCTGAGGGTAGGGGGAGGCTAGGTTGCCGGAAATGGACAAGGGGTTGTCCATATATAGCAAAAGAGCTAGGGTTAGGGGATTTAGGGGGTGTTTCGGACCCTCCGATCGCGATCCGAAGGCTCCGGTCGGAGTGGGGGTTCGGTGGGCTGTGAAGAGGAAGGTTGGGATGAGATGAGAGGGAAAGGGGGCAGCCCGGCAACTATTTCCGGAGACCGAAAACGTCCGACGATAGACCGGCTATACTGCCGCTATAGTTATCCGTTGGGGCATCAAATGGACTCCGAACGCGATAAAATTTGACATGCGGTCTACCTACACTAAAATAAGACCGCACGCCAACTTTCAACCCATTCCGAGAACATTTTCTGGCCACTTATAAAATAATATTTTGGACGTGCCGCGGGTGCGTGCAAGTGTGTCTGGGCTCAGAACAGACAACGGGGAGAACTGGGAGAACCCGGACGGATGCAAGTTTTGAAAACATGATGATGCAATACGGATGATGTCATGGCAAGATGCAACATGCAAGCGAATGACATGGCAACAACAACGAATAACTGGAAGACACCTGGCACAACTTTCTCGAGGCGTCACAACACTCCACCACTACAACAGGATCTCGTCCCGAGATCTAGGATGGCACCAGAGGGAAATCGGAAGATGAAAAGAAGAGGTAAAACTAAGTTGCTTCGTTGACAATTGAGTGATACCAAAGAACCTTGCGAGGTTGAACAAATTTAAAGAAAGAATGCGACGAAGATGAACAAAGTTGAAAACACTCCGTCAGAAAAGAGGAACAAGGAACCTTGCGAGAACCTTGTAGGTTGAAAGACAAAAGAAAAGGGTTGCAATGTACAAGAAGTACAAGCAAGAACTCTGGTTGAAACGAGATGTACAAGGAACGATAAGGATCAATTACGACAACATTCCGGTTGAAAAAGGAAGGTAAAGAATATGCTCTTGGCAAAATGAAAGCACTTGGATGAGAGTCCGGTTAGAAGAGGAATGATAGACACAACACTCCGGTTAAACAGGATAGAGAAGGAATAAGAATGATATAAATTGGACATCACTCCGACTGTAAATGAAAGGAATTGAATATGAACTTGGGAAGATTGGATGATACTTGATGAAATCAACAACACACTGCCTCCGGAACTATTGAAAGAATGGCACAAGGGGTAAGAACGATTTCAGACAGCACTCCGGTTGAGAAGGGATGGAAGACTAGATAAGATGAGAGAACTCGAATGAAAACACGACACTCCGGTTAAATGGATAAACAAAGTAAAGAACACGGTCATCCCAATCCGAGATGATGAGTGAAGAGAGCAACATGATAATGTCTCCGGAAGAAATGAAAGAAATGAATTTACTCAATGGAGGAAAGCAAGATCTTAAAAGAGCACGATTACATGAGATGCTAGAATAGAGTTGTTGGATTATCAACAATGAAAGGATAAGCTTGTTGTGGCCTTATGGAAAACATCTCAAATTCTTGACGTGAAATTCTGCCACTAGCGAAAAACAATAGATTGATTGATATGAACAAGGAGACGAGAAACTTATTTCACCGAGACGATAAATGAAGAACTTGGGTCATTTATGAGCACCATAAATAGCAACAATCCTTAGGGAAAGCTTTAGGTGAAATATAACCCAAGATAACTCCAACAAAGCGATTGATGGATTGAGAAGAGCTCATGCTCGAAGAAATTGGTGGGTTTTGCTATCTCATTCTTGACAATTATTGCATCATGAAACACGAACTCAAATTGTCACGGATGGCATAACACCACCTCAAATGATAAGGTTGAAAGAATTGCACTTTGAAATGCAACATAAAGAATACTTGAGCTCCTCTGAAAAGAATCTCGATGAACACTTCAAGAAGGAATTAAATCCTTGATGAACCACCATGTAGAACTCCGGTAATAAAAGAATGATCAAACGAAAGCTAAGTTGAAAGGAACTCCGATAGGAGCCTTGCAATGATTTAGATGGAGCTTCACGATGATATAACCGAGAAAACTTGGAACTCAGGAAAAGAAAGATGAACAATTGAAAACGAGAATTTGATTAGCCTCCGGAATAAGGAATTAATCACTTGGATGAAACAAGAATAAGAATTATATTATGCGTATCCTTCACCAATTAAATTGATGACAAGCAACGGATTTGGCATACTACTTATTCTTGTAGAAAGGATTAAGATAGATATAGTGTAAACTTGAGAAGGTTTTCAATGAACCACCAGAAGGGTTGAAACAACGAATAAATTGATGTGATAACCAAGGAAGAGAAATCTTGAACGAACCACCGTAAGAATTGAACAAGAAAGTAGCAAAGGCACAATTCACCGGGAAGAATTGGAAAACGAATGAAGATACTTGCTGGGATTTAGATACATGAGAGCGAAGGATATCACGAGCGGACTAAAGAATACATGAACAATGCATCGGTAAGATTGGAGAGCGAGAGCTGAAAGCTAGAAATGAATAATTCTGAGAAGATGGGCTCCGAAGAATCAAACTGAAAAATACACCTGAATTGCTCCGGATGAGAGAAAAGAATTCTCACAATCGAAAATAATTATGAAAGAATGGCACCAAGCTAGAATCATGACTCTGAGAGAACATATAAGACTTGGAGGAAAAACTCTTCTTTGGTCTTCAAACTCCGAGAATGACGACGAGAAGCACCATCAAGAATTGTTGAGACACTTCGGAATGATTAAAAGAGGAAAGTTTGAGCAAAAGAAGAAAAGAATTTGAAAGATCTTGGAGAAGGCAATTGACTGATGAAAATTCATTCTTACGTCAAATTTGGAGAAGAATTTTAGAGTAAGTCCGGGAAAATAGAGGTGTCAGGTAAGATCCTGGGAAAAGACCTGTGGGTTAGGGCCCACTCAAAAGAAACACCATTGAACGATTACTTGAAAGGGAGATTGCACCGGTTGATTTAAATGGCTTGAATGAGATAACATATTCAAAAGAACTTGAGCGAATTGAGAATGGAAACTTGAATCTTCTGAGATATCTTCGGCACTTCGCATATGAATAGAGAGAGATGAACGATTAAGAGGTGCACCGGCAAGCGAAAGCATTTGAAATGAGGAAAAAGGATATGATCTACACCAAAAGCATGATTTGAAACCACCGGAGAAGAAAAGAACGAATAATGGTGAACTTGACGCTCTGTTAGTATCTTCCTGATATTCACCGGATAAGAATATTAACGGAAAAGAATGGAGAGACTTCACATGAATAAAATAGATACTTGATTCAGAAATCTGAGTCCTTGAAGAAAAAGGGTGGGAGGGCGGGAGAACAAAGACAACTTAGGACGGATGAAACAAACACCGTTCTGAATAACTGAGCATTGATCTTGCAAATGTTGAAGGGATTGATTAACTTGAAGAGAAACACGCCGGTTGAAAAGGATTGACATGACAATCTCGATTATCATGAAGGATTAGTATTCACATAAGAATACGGGAAAACCGCTTGGAAAAGGTATGGAAACACATTTGACATTGAGGCAACTCGAATACCACAACTCAAAAAAAAACAAAGGATTGGCTTGCAGAAAAAGCCGGAACAAACATATGATAGAGATTTCGTCTGAAGTTTTTGTGGTGGGGCCCACACGGGCTCCATCATACAGCAACATCATGTACAAGGCAGTGCACATGACATACGAAGCGTCCCCGAGTCAACATAGCCAAGGACTCTTTAAGACACAATGAGACCACTGTAAAACCAACCGTGGATAGGCGGACCACTAGACGTCGAACCCCAATCTCATATCATGCATCTGTTGAAAAGATATCCTAAGAGCTACTTGAATTCCCACTTATAAACTCCCAAAACTTTTTGGTTATGCAATTAGGTGTTGGGGATACAGGGGAAGCATAATATCTCACCCAAAACTAGCAAATCCTACATCCAGCTGTATCCATCCTTCAACACATAACCAAGAAACCTTTAGAAATCATTTCCCTCAACCTTCAAAAAGCATCCGTTATACAAGGTATGGCAATAGTCCCGAACTCCCGCCCCAGTACTGGGTGGCGTCGAGGTTATCTCACCAACAACTGCATAAAGGAGATTTTCGATGTCGGCGAACTCAGGTATTCCAGAACTGCAACGATAGAATTGTGACGAGAACACCTCGGAGCTCAACTCCCCGGGACACTGCCACAACCCCTAAATGTCAGGAGGCACGAAGAACAATGTTCTCGTCACAAAACTATCGGAACGATTCCAAGATACCCACGTCATCCTAATTTTTTTTTTGTGAAATTTGAGAAGAGAAGAGTCAAAAATCTACGTCAGGAGGCCTCACCAGAGCGACGAAGGGACTGAGGAGTAAAAAGAATCCTACTCTCCGATATATATATATATATATAATCCTATAAGACTCAAAACATTTTTCTAGACTCAACAACATCAGCGATTCGATCAAGCAGGGGGATCCTAAGTCGGGGAAGGCTCTGATACCAACTTGTAACACCCATGATGCGGCTATATCTCCCACATGTCAGAGCACAACTTAGAGGCATAGCCGCATAGTAGGCATGTCACAAGAGGGGTAATCTTTACACATCCCATGTACTGAATAAGAAAGGGATAAAGAGTTGGCTTACAATCTCCACTTCACACAATACATAAATATAGCATTACATCATCCAGAATACAAACAAGTTCCGGCTACGGAACCAAAGTAAAGACAACCCCAAATGCATAGGTCCCCGATCGTCCTGACTGGGCTCCACTACTGATCAACTGGAAACGAAACAACTCAACAAACATGATCTTCATCGGGCTCCCACTAGAGCTGGGTTGCGTCACCTGCACTGGTATCATCGGCACCTACAAACTGTTTGGAAGTATCTGTGAGTCACGAGGACTCAGCAATCTCACACCCTCGCGATCAAGACTATTTAAGCTTAAAGGGTAGGAAAAGGGGTAGTGAGGTGGAGCTGCAGCAAGCACTAGCATATATGGTAGCTAACTTACGCAAATGAGAGCGAGAAGAGAAGCAAAGCACGGTCATGAACTAGAAGTGATCAAGAAGTGATCCTGAAACTACTTACGTTCAAGCGTAAAACAAGAACCGTGTTCTCTTCCCGGACTCCGCCAAAAAGAGACCATCACGGCTACACACGTTGTTGATGCATTTTAATTAAGTTAAGTGTCAAGTTCTCTACAACCGGATATTAACAAATTCCCATCTTCCCATAACCGCGGGCACGGCTTTCGAAAGTTCAAAACCCTGTAGGGGTGTCCCAACTTAGCCCATCACAATATCTCACGGTTAATGAAGGATATTCCTTCTCCCAGGAAGACCCGATCAGACTCGGAATCCTGGTTACAAGACATTTCGAAAATGGTAAAACAAGACCAGCAAAGCCACCCGAATGTGCCGACAAATCCCGATAGGAGCTGCACATATCTCGTTCTCAGGGCACACCGGATGAGCAATCTGTACAACTAAAACCAACCCTCAAGTTTCCCCAAGGTGGCGTTGCAAGGGGCTCTAGTTTGGACCAACACTCAGAGGAGCACTGGCCCGGGGGGGGGGCGTTAAAATAAAGATGACCCTCGGGCTCCGGAAACCCGAGGGAAAAAGGCTTAGGTGGCAAATGGTAAAACCAAGGTTGGGCCTTGCTGGAGGAGTTTTATTCAAGGCAAACTGTCAAGGGGTTCCCATTATAACCGAACCGCGTAAGGAACGCAAAATCAAGGAAAATAACACCAGTATGACGAAAACTAGGGCGGCAAGAGTGGAACATAACACTAGGCATAAGGCTGAGCCTTCCACCCTTTACTAACTATATAGGTGCATTAATGTATACAACATATAATAACGATATCCCAACAATATCCATGTTCCAACATGGAACAAACTCCACCTTCACCTTCAACTAGCAACGCTATAAGAGGGGATGAGCAAAGAGGTAACATAGCCAAACAACTGTTTGCTAGGAAAGGTGGGTTAGAGGCTTGAAATGGCAATATGGGAGGCATGATATAGCAAGTGGTAGGTATCACAGCATAGCAAAAGAACGAGCAACTAGCAAGCAAAGATATAAGTGATTTTGAGGGTCATCTTGCCTGAGATCCCGCGAGGAAGAAGAACGAGTCCATGAAGAAGACAGGCGGACGTTGTCACATCCCTAGTCTGGTATGCACTTAGGCTAGCTAGCTATGCTTGCATCATGTCTAAATTTATTTGAAACTTGAAATGGGGATGTTCAAACCCTAGCACCAAATGGAATTCAACTAGGTTCAATCCAAAATCCTTTTCAAATAACCCAAAATGCCCTTTGAAAATGTTCATGATTTCTGATAAAGGTGAAAACCTCTGCCAAAAATGATGAATATATTTCTAGGACATTCTGGATCTTTGAATTAACTCATATCGTATTTGAATTGGAGCATTTAAATCCTATAAATATTTTTAAATGCTCTAATAATTCTGAAACTAGTTGTGGGTTGTTGGAAATAATCCAAACACCGCCCACAATTATTTTCAGGATTTTACAAAATGGATTAGTATTTTTACTAATTCAAAACAGAATAAAAGAAATAGAAAATTGAAACAAAAGGAAAAGAGAGCTTACCTGGACCTTACCTGGCAGCCCAGCTGTTGGTCCAGCCCACCAAGGCACCAACCCACCTTGCCAGTCGTCTCCTAGCTTTTGCCAGGAGGACGACGCTGTGTCGACGCGTGCGCAACCGAGCTCCACTTCCTGCTTTCGCCCCCGCCCTCGATCGAGCGCCTGGAGACGCCCAGCACATTCTTCGTCACCCCCCACCTCTGTGGTGCCTCTCTCCCTCTCTAGCCCCTGCTCCCCGCGACCACCCGAGAGCCCCGACGTCCACCGCCGCCTCCCGCGTGGCCATCTCCATCCCCTCGCCCCCCTGCCATGTCCATCCCAACCGCATCAATGCCGCGCCTCTACAAGAAGAAGATCGGGACCATGGAAGCTCTATGTCATCGGCATCAAGCTCGTCCCTGCCGCCTCTGGTCGAAGCTCGTCGGCGTCGATCCGTCGTCTCCGGAGCGTCCCAGGACACACCGAGCTTCTCCTCGTCACCACCATGAGGTCCTCTCCCATCTCCCCTCTGTCCCCTGCTCAAACTCACGCCGTAGCCACTGTTCCACCGCAACCGAAGCGTGCCGCCACCGTGGCTCCTCGCCGCCGTGGCCAGGGCACCCAAAGCTCGCATCCGAGCACATCGTTGTGCTCCTACTGGTCCGTAGTTGCCGCCCCGCTTCTTAACTTGCTCCGCCACATGCTCTAGCCACAGCTGCCGCACACACCGAACTCCGGCCGCTGCCCAAGTGCTCGTCGTCGGCGAACCAGGCCACCCCGCGACCTTGTGACACATCCCCTGGATGCGGGAAAGCACGAGCTTGCCTCCGGTGCCCTCGGTGCGTCCAGCCGTGGCCGGAAACGGTCGGCCGGTGATCGTCGCCGCGCCGGATTAGCGCCGCTGGTTAACCCATGCGTTAGCACTAATTAACCCCGGATTAATATCCACTTAACAGCGAGCCCATGACATGTGGACCCAACAGGTCAGGTTTGACCCTGGCCGCGCAGTTGACTTGCTGACGTAGTGCTAATGCAGTGCTGACGTCATAAATATTTTCTGGAATTTAAAATAAATCAGAAATGATTTATAAATTTCAGAAAATACCCCAAACTTCTAAAAATCATAGAAATTCAACCGTAACTCCAAATAAGATAAATTATATATGAAAAATGATCAGAAAAATCCAATCTTTCCATATGTACTAGTTTCATGCATGTTAGAACACTTTAAACTTGCTGTTTCGGTGAAACAAGTTAATGCACTAATATGACTTCATAAAATGGGTTTGCATTTGAATCTTTGGTTCAAATGGACTCATTTCAATATGTTCTAGTTTGCATTAGCCAAAAACACATTCATATTGCCATGTCATAGCATGCGTCATATTGTTGCATATCGTCATGTGTTGATTGTGTTCTCTCTCAGTTGCCGGTGTTTGTTCCCCCTCAGTAGACGTTGATCCAGCGATGAATTCGATGACACCGATGAAGAACTATACTATCTTCAGAAGTGCCAGGTAAGCAAAACCCCCTTGTTCATTCCGATACCATCCCACTCTCTCGCTCCTGCTCTCTTTTACTGCATTAGGACAACACCGATTCAACTGTTACATGCTGCGGTAGTTGAACCCTTTCCTCTGCATGACCTGTCATTGCCACAGTAAATAGATGAAACCCACTAGCATGAGTAGGAGTTGTTTGAGCCCTGTTGTGCCTACTCATTCATGCTTGTTTGTCATGCCTGCTACTGCTTAGAGTTGAGTCAGGTCTGATTCATCGGGGATGAATTGGAATGTGGTGAACATGTCCTACCGTTGAGAGCTAAGTGTGTGAACACGATTTGGTAAAGGTAGCGGTGAGAGGCCATGTAGGAGTACATGGTGGGTTGTCTCATTGCAGCCATCCTCAGGAACTGAGTTCTGTGTTTGTGATCCATGAACAGTTACGTCCACACATTGGGTTCCGGTAACTCGGCCCCTCTCGGCTTATTAATCAACTCGATCTCTGTCCAGGAGTTGCAACTAGTTTCTGGTGTTTGTAGGTAGTGTTAGTAGTCTACCAAGTGGCACCCGGTACAGGTGGGCTTGGGACAGACTAGGCACAGTGGCACGGTGTACCAAGTGGCACCCGGATGGTGGGCTTGGGAACCTTGCTCACATCATTTGGGGCCGTGAGGGACACCCCGGTCGGATCTCCTTGCGGATGGAACCCGAATAGGCGATAAACCTGGACTAGAGACTTGTTGGTTAGTCAGGTCGTGGCCGACTCCCTCGCCCGATTTCCGCTTGAAGGTTGCCGAGCTACATGACGTGTATACGGCGATAAGTGGCGAGAGCGTGTGTGAAGAAGTACACCCCTGCAGGGTTATCATTATCTATTCGAATAGCCGGATTCCTCGGATATGGAAACTTGGACCCCTTGCATAGTTCATAGACAAGTGGAAGTGGATACTCTAAAATGCGCAAGATAAGCGTGAGTGCTATGGATGGCGTTCACATAGGGAGACAGGAGCGGAGCCATAGTGGTGTATTGATATGGTGAATATGTGGACTCGTGTGCGGCACCTCAAAAGAGTTACTTGCAGTCGTAGTTCAGGATAGCCACCGAGTCAAAGCTGGCTTGCTGCAGTTAAACTCCACCGCCCCTTTGTTGATACCGGTGCATATGTAGATAGTTCTGATGTAAGTCTTGCTGGGTACATTTGTACTCACGTTTGCCTATTTATGTTTTGCAGAGAGACGTCAGTCTCACTAGTAGTTCCTCTTGGACTTCGACGTTTAGCTTGTTACCTCAGCTACGATCTTGTACCCTTGGGAGGGTTTTGTAGATAGTCAGGCTTCTGAGCCTTCTTTATTTGTAGTTGTTTGTACTCAGACAAGTTAAGCTTCCGCATGTGCTTGTTGCTTGTATGCTCTGTATGTTGGGTCATGAGACCCATGTTTGTAATATCTCGCTCCTCGGAGCCTAATGTATAAATACTTGAGTCGTAGAGTTATGTTGTGATGCCATGTTGTATTTACACATATCGAGCATATTGTGTGTATGATTCAAATGCTTGGTATGTGTGGGATCCGACAATCTAGATGTTTATCCTTGGTAGCCTCTCTTATGGGGAAATGTAGTCTTGTGCTTCCATGAGCCATAGTAGTCCGCTACAGCTCGGTTCACCGGAGTCCTGCTAGCCCAGCACTATTGCTCTGGAACACTTGGCTGGCCGGCATGTGATTCACTTCGTTCCTGTGTCTGTCCCTTCGGGGAAATGTCACGCCGTGACATCCGGAGTCCTGCCTAGCCTGCTACAGCCCGGGTTCCTGGAGTCCTGTTAGCCCAGTGCTACAACCCGGATTCACACGCTGCTGACCGACATGCTCGATGTGATTCATGTATGCCTGTCCCCATAGGTTGGTGCCGCTTTGGGTTCATGACTAGCCATGTCGTCCCGGGTTCTTTGTCATATGGATGCTAGCGACACTATCATATACGTGAGCCAAAAGGCGCAAACGGTCCCGGGCCATGGTAAGGCGACACCCGTGGGAATACCGTGCGTGAGGCCGCAAAGTGATATGAGGTGTTACCGGCTAGATCGATGTGACTTGGAATCGGGGTCCTGACAGCTTTGGTATCAGAGCCTGACTGCCTGTAGGATTACCAAGCCAAACTGGTCGAAGTTGAGTCTCTTTTTACTCCTTATCCTCATGACCTTCTGATCTGAGTCATCCTCTTCCTTTCTACGGGGATTAATAACTAGGCCATCTCATCTATCTATCAGGATGACAAGTTACTAATCCATAGACTTATAGGATTGATGGTTTCAGGCCTGAGTTCAGTTCCTACTACTTCTGTGTATCGTCAATGGGTCTCGAACCTTGATATTGTGATGTTGAGTGGTTATGTCACCATTTTTCAGGATGTCTCAAATCATTTTGAGAATTTACAGCCATTATGATGTCTGAGTCATCCCAGGTTTCCAAACAGTCTGATGCATCTGCAAATCCCTTCCTCCCGTTCCCGATGTCCTTTTGGGCCAGCTTAAGCACACTAATTGGTGAGTTGAGGTACTCTATTGCCTCGACATATATGTTGGAGTTGTTATTATGACACTAGGGTATCTTAGAGTTAGTAATCTAGCCATGCTTGGCATTCCCAGTGTGATGATTCTGGCCACCATTCTCGAAAGCATCCCGTGATGTTATTTAGTTAGTAGGTATTCTACTCCTGGGTTTTGAACCCGAGATTCACCCTACTTCATGTTGTTAGTATTTGCTAGTTCCCTTAAGATATTAGTAACCTTGTGATAGTCCTCGAGGCCCGTGGTATATCGTTCTTCCAATACCATGAGCCAATATGGCAGAAGTTCTTTTGAACCACAAGATCACAACCAGAGTGCTCTTGATGAGTTCTTCATTCATAATTGTGATTCTGCCAGCTCTACCTTTCTACATGGGTTATCCGGAAGAAATATGTTGAACTCATTCGACATACTAATCTATGCATCCACAACTCAGAAAGTTATATGTTCCTTTGAGTTGTCCCCCTTCAGTTATATTCCGACCTTCATCTGTCAATTGATAGTCAAGAGTATGTGAGCATTCGGTCATCGGTGCCTATTATTCTTGTGGTCCGTCAAGCCATTCTAGTTCAGAATGACTAGGGGAAACAAACTCTGGAACCTCTTCCATATCTAGGATTGGGTCAAAGCAATTGTATTTCGTAGATCAAAATGCCAATCCAGCTTTTGCTCTGTTCTACCTTGAAGTGTTACCATCTTCATGTCAAGAATATCATAGGAATTGCACCATCTCTTATGAATCTTGATGCAGTGATACTTCTTGCCATCATTTTTCATTTCTCGGTACCCGAGTTATGGCAACCGGAATGCCGACAAGTGAACCGTGGTGTGTGAAATCAATACTCCTAGCTACCCTGTTGCTTGGTAGTTAATGGACAATACTCTCATTCTTAGCATGTTGGTTATTGAATCATCATCCTAAGATTGATCGTGCTACCTAGTCTTTATTTCCGGTGCACTCTTCGTTCTTTGTGTTAGGATTGAATCCCTTGCTCTTATGATCATGTCGTCTTGCCTTGAAAAGCAAGATTGTTCTTGAGCTTAGTAACATATCGGTGGTTCATGATTTTCCAAATATCTTCTTGGAAGTGTTACCAGGTTGTCACTTGACCGCTATGTTGAGTTTGTGATCAAGCTGGTTCCTTGTAGCCACGCCTTTTTCCAAGAATCTGTGTTGGATACCCCTGAGCTTGCTGGTTAAGCTAAACAACAACTTGGAGAGTTGGAAGATAAAAGCTTGTCTGACCTAGTTCATGTTAAGGGATATCTTTGTGTGTGTGTGTGTGTCGAAGAAGGAAGATATCTTCATCAATTGGTCCTCGTGATCAGTTGTTGGATCTATTGTCTTGTCCAAACTTTGATTTGAGTGTGGGCTATCCTCAAATCAAATCAGAACCAACGATGTTTGTAATGTTGTCTTACTCGTGTTTGATCCCTCGGGCATACACCATTACATCCTTTGGTCTGATCAATGCTATCACCGTGTTCACTCAATTACGGAATTCCATCTATATGGCAATCTAGATGAATTGTTGTTAAGCCCATCGACAACATCCTTATCTTCTCCATGATTATGTTGAACATCTAGCTAGTGTTGGAAACTTGTGAGCAATGCTTTCGTGATCCATTTATGAAGCATATGTTCGGATGAAAGAAGTGACTTTCTTAGTTCATGTGCATTTGATGCAACTTGCCGCTGTGAATTCGAGAAAGCTTGTTTGGCTTCCTCTGGAATCATCCCAAGTCATTCATGCATATGTGCGAAGTATCATGTGGTTTGGAGACTTGCAACCTTCATTCCATATGTTCCCTAGCACCCCAAGCCACTGATTGATTTGTTCAAGGAAAAGGAGTTTGTTGTGTTAATTCTAGACCATGCACAAGACTCTGATAACCTCGATGATGGTTCCCAACCTGAACTCGGTAGTGTTTTATCATAAGACTACTATGTGGTCGTGCTTGTCTGGGACAACATGTTCACATGTGTTTGGCAGAACCAGCTCATGTTTTGGACCATGCTACCGTAGTCTATTTCCCGAGAATCCTGCAAAGACATCTCATCGACTTGTGTTGCAAACTTTCATTTTTCTCTCTGGACTTGATGAGTCTAGAATATCCTGACACCAACCAGATCTGAATCTCAGGCAGATATGATGGTTGGAACTTTTCCCAGGAATTATAATGTTGGTCTTTCTAAACCGGTAAGGTGGATGTCGTGGCCAACACACCCAGCCGGAAGACCTATCATTGTAGTATCTTGATTGAGGAAGTTGGCCACCTCCCCATAAGGATTTCGTAGGATTTACTCCAGTAGTTATTCCTTATGGATTCTTGTGCTCCTGAAATCCGACCTTTTACTTGATGTTCTAGATACCAAACCATATCTATAAATGGGTTACGCTACCACATCAAGGAGAACGTTAGAAGCGGAGTGCTAAATGTCTCTCGGTCGAACATCCAGATTTCGTTTCCTTGGCATGGCTAAGGTGAAATCTGAGAAAGTGTTGTCCTCCTTTGTATCTGCATTGACCATCACTATTCATCATGGTAGTAGGATGTGTTGCCAGGATCCTCGGCACGGATGTTGATAGAACCTTGATGAATATGGAAATGCTCAAGTTCTTGAGAGCACGCACAAGCAAAATCATCCCTTGCGTTGTCTTCAACAAGGTAGTCCACATCATCCATTCTAGTCTCGGTATGCCATCCCTACTTACTCCGCCAAACAATTGCTCGGGATTTTCCCTTGGCTGGTATAGAGAATTTTATTGATCTTTGGATCAAAAGTAATTCTTTTTGCCACTTAAGGGATGATTCTACGGGTCAACCTCCTCCAAGATGTCTTGTTTTCGTGTCATGGCAACTCCATTCCTCGCTATGTTGGCAACCGTCCACCACCCTCTTAGGTGTGGAGTTGTTGCCTACCTAGTGAACCTTTGTCATGTGTTTCACTCCATTCCTCTCGATGTATGCTTCATGTCTCAGCTCGAGAGTTTTTTCAGTGTCTCGCTCCACGAGTTGATCCTGAGCTGTTCGATCTTCGATGAGATCAATCCTTCTAGAGTTTTCCCTTTCCTCCCATTGTCATGTTAGTTGTAGTTCTCAAAGCAAGACGTCGAGATCAAGGTGATGCAATGAATCAACATCCTCGAGAAAGACATTTGGATCATGAAGATTGTAATAGTTTGAGTCCCCTCTTCCTTTTACCCAACGCTAGAATCTGGGGATGAGATTCTTGTTTAGTGGGGGTGAGTTGTCACATCCCTAGTCTGGTATGCACTTAGGCTAGCTAGCTATGCTTGCATCATGTCTAAATTTATTTCAAACTTGAAATGGGGATGTTCAAACCCTAGCACCAAATGGAATTCAACTAGGTTCAATCCAAAATCCTTTTCAAATAACCCAAAATGCCCTTTGAAAATGTTCATGATTTCTGATAAAGGTGAAAACCTCTGCCAAAAATGATGAATATATTTCTAGGACATTCTGGATCTTTGAATTAACTCATATCGTATTTGAATTGGAGCATTTAAATCCTATAAATATTTTTAAATGCTCTAATAATTCTGAAACTAGTTGTGGGTTGTTGGAAATAATCCAAACACCGCCCACAATTATTTTCAGGATTTTACAAAATGGATTAGTATTTTTACTAATTCAAAACAGAATAAAAGAAATAGAAAATTGAAACAAAAGGAAAAGAGTGCTTACCTGAACCTTACCTGGCGGCCCAGCTATTGGCCCAGCCCACCAAGGAACCAACCCACCTTGCCAGTCGTCTCCTAGCTTCTGCCAAGAGGACGACGCCGTGTCGACGCGCACGCAACCAAGATCCACCACCTGCTTCCACCTCCTGCTTTCGCACCCGCCCTCGATCGAGCGCCTGGAGACACCCATCACATTCTTCCTCACTCCCCCACCTCTCTGGTGCCTCTCTCCCTCTCTAGCCCCTGCTCCCCGCGACCACCCGAGAGCCCCGCCGGCCACCGCTGCCTCCCGCGTGGCCGTCTCCATCCCCTCGCCCCCCGCCATGTCCATCTGAACCGCATCAATACCGCGCCTCTACAAGAAGAAGACCGGGACCATGGAAGCTCTACGTCATCGGCATCAAGCTTGTCCCCGCTGCCTCTGGTCGAAGCTCATCGGCGTTGATCCGTCGTCTTCGGAGCGTCCCCGGACGCACCGAGCTTCTCCTCGTCACCACCGTGAGGTCCTCTCCCATCTCCCCTCTGTCCCTTGCTCAAACTCACGCCGTAGCCGCTGTTCCACCGCAATCGAAGCCTGCCGCCACCGTGGCCAGGGCACCCAAAGCTCGCGTCCGAGCACATCGTTGTGCTCCTACTGGTCCGTAGTTGCCGCCCCGCTGCTTAACTTGCTCCGCCACATGCTCTAGCCGCAGCTGCCGCACACACCGAACTCCGGTCGCCGCCCATGTGCTCGCCGTCGGTGAACCAAGCGACCCCGCGACCTTGTGACACCTCCCCTGGATGCGGGAAAGCACGAGCTTACCTCTGGTGCCCTCGGTGCGTCCAGCCATGGCCGGAAACGGCCGGCCGGTGATCGCCGCCACGCCGGATTAGCGCCGCCGATTAGCCGCTGGTTAACCCATGCATTAGCACTAATTAACCCTGGATTAATATCCACTTAACAGCGAGCCCATGACATGTGGACCCCGCAGGTCAGGTTTGACCCTGACCGCGCAGTTGACTTGCTGACATAGTGCTGATGCAGTGCTGATGTCATAAATATTTTCTGGAATTTAAAATAAATCAGAAATGATTTATAAATTTCAGAAAATACCCCAAACTTCTAAAAATCATAGAAATTCAACCGTAACTCCAAATAAGATAAATTATATATGAAAAATGATCAGAAAAATCCAATCTCTCCATATGTACTAGTTTCATGCATGTTAGAACACTTTTACCTTTCTATTTAGGTGAAACAAGTTAATGCACTAATATGACTTCATAAAATGGGTTTGCATTTGAATCTTTGGTTCAAATGGACTCATTTCAATATGTTCTAGCTTGCATTAGCCCAAAACACATTCATATTGCTATGTCATAGCATGCATCATATTGTTGCATATCGTCATGTGTTGATTGTGTTCTATCTCAGTTGCCGGTGTTTGTCCCTCCTCAGTAGACGTTGATCCAGCGATGAATTCGATGACACCGATGAAGAACTAACTAACTTCAGAAGTGCCAGGCAAGAAAAACCCCCTTGTTCATTCCGATACAATCCCTCTCTCTCGCCCCTGCTATCTTTTACTACATTAGGACAACACCGATTCAACTGTTACATGCTGCGGTAGTTGAACCCTTTCCTCTGCATGACCTGTCATTGCCACAGTAAATAGATGAAACCCACTAGCATGAGTAGGAGTTGTTTGAGCCCTATTGTGCCTACTCATTCATGCTTGTTTGTCATGCCTGCTACTGCTTAGAGTTGAGTCAGGTCTGATTCATCGGGGATGAATTGGAATGTGGTGAACATGTGAGAGGCCATGTAGGAGTACATGGTGGGTTGTCTCATTGCAGCCGTCCTCAGGAACTGAGTTCTGTGTTTGTGATCCATGAACAGTTACTACCACACATTGGGTTCCGGTAACTCGGCCCCTCTCGGCTTATTAATCAACTCGATCTCTGTCCAGGAGTTGCAACTAATTTCTGGTATTTGTAGGTAGTGTTAGTAGTCTACCAAGTGGCACCCGGTACAGGTGGGCTTGGGACAAACTAGGCACAGTGGCACGGTGTACCAAGTGGCACCCGGATGGTGGGCTTGGGAACCCTGCTCACATCGTTTGGGGCCATGAGCGACACCCCGGCCGGATCTCCTTGCGGATGGAACCCGAATAGGCGATAAACCTGGACTAGAGACTTGTTGGTTAGTCAGGTCGTGGCTGACTCCCTCGCCCAGTTTCTGCTTGAAGGTTGCCGAGGTACATGACGTGTACACAGCGATAAGTGGCGAGAGCGTGTGTGAAGAAGTACACCCCTGCAGGGTTATCATTATCTATTTGAATAGCCGGATTCCTCGGATATGGAAACTTGGACACCTCGCATAGTTCATAGACAAGTGGAAGTGGATAAATTAAAATGCGCAAGATAAGCGTGAGTGCTATGGATGGCGTTCTTGTAGGGAGACGGGAGCGGATCCATAGTGGTGTATTGATATGGTGAATATGTGGACTCGTGTGCGCCACCTCAAAAGAGTTACTTGTAGTCGTAGTTCAGGATAGCCACCGAGTCAAAGCTGGCTTGCTGTAGTTAAACTCCACCACCCCTTTGTTGATACCGATGCATATGTAGATAGTTCCGATGTAAGTCTTGCTGGGTACATTTGTACTCACGTTTGCCTATTTATGTTTTGCAGAGAGACGTCAGTCTCACTAGTAGTTCCGCTTGGACTTCGACGTTTAGCTTGTTACCTCAGCTACGACCATGTACCCTTGGGAGGGTTTTGTAGATAGTCAGGCTTCTGAGCCTTCTTCATTTGTAGTTGTCTGTACTCAGACAAGTTAAGCTTCCGCATGTGCTTGTTTCTTGTATGCTCTGTATGTTGGGTCATGAGACCCATGTTTGTAATATCTCGCTCCTCGGAGCCTAATGTATAAATACTTGAGTCGTAGAGTTATGTTGTGATGCCATGTTGTATTTACACATATCGAGCATATTGTGTGTATGATTGAAATGCTTGGTATATGTGGGATCCGACAATCTAGTTGTTTATCCTTGGTAGCCTCTCTTATGGGGAAATGTTGTCTTGTGCTTCCATGAGCCTAGTAGTCCGCTAAAGCCCGGTTCACCGGAGTCCTGCTAGCCCAGCACTACTGCTCCGAAACACTTGACTAGCCGGCATGTGATTCACTTCGTTCCTGTGTCTGTCCCTTAGGGGAAATGTCACGCCGTGACATCCGGAGTCCTGCCTAGCCTGCTACAGCCCGGGTTCCCGGAGTCCTGTTAGCCCAGTGCTACAGCCCGGATTCACACGCTGCTAACCGATATGCTCGATGTGATTCATGTATGCCTGTCCCCAAAGGTTGGTGCCGCTTTGGGTTCACGACTAGCCGTGTCGGCCCGGGTTCTTTGTCATATGGATGCTAGCGACACTATCATATACGTGAGCCAAAAGGCGCAAAAGGTCCCAGGCCATGGTAAGACGACACCCGTGGGAATACCGTGCGTGAGGCCGCAAAGTGATATGAGGTGTTACCAGCTAGATCGATGTGACTTGGAATTGAGGTCCTGACCGACGTAGTCAATCAAATCCTCACAAACGTGACGTTATTGGAATTAACCCGAAGAAGCACACCGAAAAGAAGCAAACAACATAGTAAACAAGCATCACATCAAGATGGCATGATGCACAACCAAGTATGATGCATGTCCAGTTTAAAGAAGCATGGCATGGCAAAGTGCACAAGCAATCCTAAAAATTAAGTGGAGCTCAATATGCAACGAGTTCCATATTGACGAAACAACACAAAAATTATTTATTTCTCTCCTATTTCTGTACTCAACAATATTGAATGTTGGTTAGCATGGCAAGAGGTGAAGCATATGAAAACTACCTATCTAGGCAAGTTTAAATGAGGCCGAAACAACAAACAACAAGTCCAGAAACTCCACATGTGCATATTTTAGGTTTAGGACTGTTCTGCCCTAAACACAATTTTAGAGTTGTTAAACATGCAAAGCAAGTACACCATGTTAAACTAGGCATTTTTCTACCCCATTTACATATAAAGTTTGTTAGGTTTGGAGCTACGGTTATTTAGTTATGAATTAAATCATTTTAGCATGCTATATGAGAAAATTTAATCAAACATCATTTTAAGCATTTCAAACATGGATGAATGTGGCATATTATGAACCTACACAAAAATCTAAACATTTTACATATATAATGTTTTTACATGTGATGCATGGTTGGTGAGTTATGATATGCATGAAGTTAAGGGTCTAAACTATAAAAAAACATGATTCGGGCCGAATCTAGACAAGCCCAACAGAGGGGAAAGTACTTGGGCTGCTCACATTGGCCTTGATCTAGACTGTGGAGAAAAGGCAGCTGGGCCGGTTGGGGCGCTGGGCCTCGGGTGGGTCGCGGCCAACGGGGCCCAGAGGTTCCTCGTTCTCCTCCCCGATCCCACTGGATCGAGGGAAGGCAGGGGCGGCGATGGCCGGCGATGCCGCGACATCAGCGAGGATGGAGGTGGCCGAGGAAGGTCGGGACGGGCAGATCCAGCAAAGGGGAACCGGATCCGGGCGCCAGCGATGGTCGGAGGGAGCTTGGCGCGGCGGGACATGCGAGCAGGGTCGGCGAGCGCGGGGCATTGGAGGTGGTCGAGGAAGTTCAGGCGGTGAGCTGCTGGGCGCCGTGGAACCGAACGGCGCAGGAGCGCGCTGCTCCAACGACGGCGGTGTCCGGCACAGGCGCAGGGTGATGAGGTCAGCGCGGTGGTGCGGGTGCGAGGCGGCGGAGTCGGCGCTCCTAGGCGGTGGGGTTGGAGCAGGGAGACAGGACGAGCGGCGAGTACGGGCGGCGCTCGGGCCCCGGATGGGCTCGGGCGGGCCCCGCATGGGCCTGAGCAGGCCTCGGTGGATGGGGGCGCTGGAAGGGTGAGGTGGCGCCCTCCTAGTGGTTCGGCGGTGACTGGCGGCGGGGTTAATGAGTGGGGTAGCGCCAAGTGGTGGAGAAGGGGCGGCCGGCGCTGAAAACGAGGTGGGAGGCGGCGGCTAAGGGTAAGGGGAGGCTAGGTTGCCTAAAATGGACAAGAGGGTGTCCATATATAGCAAAAGAGCTAGGGTTAGGGGATTTAGGGGGGGGGTTTCGGACCCTCCGATCGCGATACGAAGGCTCCGGTCGGAGTGGGGGTTTGGTGGGCTGTGAAGAGGAAGGTCGGGCTGAGATGAGAGGGAAAGAGTGCATCCCGGCAACTATTTCCGGAGACCGAAAACGTCTGACGATAGACCGGCTATACTGCCGTTATAGTTATCCGTTGGGGCATCAAATGGACTCCGAACACGATGAAACTTAACAGGCAGTCTACCTACACTAAAATAAGACCGCACGCCAACTTTCAACCCATTCCGAGAATATTTTATGGCCACTTATAAAATAATATTTCGGACATGCTGCAGGCGCGTGCAAGTGTGTCTGGGCTAAGAACAGACAACGGGGAGAACTGCGAGAACTCGGACGGATGCTAGCTTTGAAACCATGATGATGCAATGCGGATGATGACATGGCAAGATGCAACACGGAAGTGAATGACATGGCAACAACAACGAATAACTAGAAGACACCTGGCGCAACTGTCTCGGGGCGTCACAGGAGGGCATCTATGTGATGCGGACGCACGTCCACATCGAGTAGTGGTGGTGGTTGGGCCTGGGGTGGCCGGAGTAGTCGCTGGCGATGACCTCGGCGGTTGCCGGAGCTCGGGTGAGCTCGGGGTCGAGCATACGGCGGACGAGCCGGCACTTGGGAGGCATCTACGGGCCCTACGTGACGCGGCGAGGTCATTGGACAGGACAACTGAGCCGTTGCGTGGCCGGAGCCACGCCGGCGGCGAGCTAAGGCGGTGGCGCGTGCGGGTGTGCTTGGTGTGGAGACTACGGTAAGTGGCAGAGAGAACGGAGATGGGGAGGATGGACAGTGGCTCACGACGGATGTAGTGAAGCAGACGGGGGGCTTGGAGGAGATCGGAGCTCAGCAAGGCGGTGAGGGGGATCTCCGGCGACGGCAGTCGGGGACGAGCTCGGTGAGGCCAGAGGAGCGCGGCCAGCGACGAGTGGCGGAGCGAGGAAGTCGAGGACGTCATGGCAGAGCTCATGGACATGTCGGGGAAGCAAGGGTGAGGCGGTGGACACGGCAGCAGCGAGCGGAGGCAACGGTGGCGCTCGGGCACGACAGGGAGAGAGGACCAGAGGAGGGGAGAAGCACGCGAGAGAGGTCGAGCGGGTTCGGGCGTCTCCCTGGCGTCGTCTGGGCGCGTCGGGGCATCGGCGGGAAGCAGAACGTGGCTCGGCGCATGGTCGTGCATGTCGGACACGGGCCTCTCGTCATTCTGGCGAGAGGAGGGAGATGACTGGCAGAGCTGGTGGCTGGGCCACCAGCTGGGCCGCCAGGTGGGCTGCTGCTACAGGTAAGAGGCCAGGTTAGTTTCTCTCTCTCTCTCTCAGTTTTCTGTTAATGTTTTTCTATTTTTCTGTAAGTTCTGGGCTTTATTAAAAATACCAACACATTCCCAAAAATCCTGAAAATAATTGTGGGCTCTGTTTGGAATATTCCCAATAGCCCTCACTTAAGTTCAGAATTAATTGAGCATTTAAAATATTATATAGCATTTAAATGCCCAATTGCAAATATCATATGATTTAATTCGGTGACCTTATCTGTCCTAGAAAAATGTGCACCATTTTTGTCAGGGGTTCTAGACCAAGGCAAAGATGATGAACATTTTAGAAGGGCATATCAGGTTCATTGAAAAAGATTTTGGTAAACCCTAGTTGGATTAAGGGAGGTGCTGGGGGTTTCTGTCATCCCCAGTTCAACTTTCAGAAATTTTAGACATGATGCATGAGTGCATATGTAACTATTTCACTCCGGTATTCTAGGGCTATGACAACTCACCCCCACTAAACAATAATCTCGTCCCGAGATTCAAGACATGAGGTAAGAAGACAGAGGGGACACAAACTAGCACAATCTTCATGATCCAGGTTGCACTTCATGAGAACGTTCATTCAATAATCCTCTTTGTCTCGACGTCTTGCTCTGAGAACTCCATTCAACATGACCATGAGAAGAAAGGAAAAACCCTGGAAGAATTGATCTTTCGAAAGTCGAGCAACTGATGCTCAACCCACGGAATGAGACATTAAAACTTCTCGCGAGCTGAGACAAAAAGCAAACATCCAAAGGGATGGGGTGAAGCAAATGATGAATGTTCACTGGGTAGACAACAATTTTACGCTTAAGAAGGTGGTGAACGGTTGTCAACGTAGCGAGGAGTTGAGTTGCCAAGATACCATAACGAAACATCTTAGAGAAGGCGGCTCGTAGAATCATTACCTTAAGTGGAAAAAGAATTACTTTTGATCCATAGATCATTGAAGATCTTCATACCAGCCTGAGGCAAATCACAATTGATCGTTTGAAAGAATTCAAGAAGATGGCATACTCAGTTTGGAAAGGAAACTACGGTTATAGAATAACTCGGTAAATGGAAGGCACATTCCAGTTGATACCAAGGATATGACCTAGTGACTGAGCGTTCTTTCAAGAACTTGAGCATTTCCATATTCATCAAGGTTTTACCAACATCTATGCCAAGATCCTGGTGTCACCTCGTACTACCATGATGAATAAGGATGGAGGATGTAGGTGCAGAGGAGGATTTTTACCAACACTTTCTCAGATTTTTACCTTAGCGAGGCCAAGGAAACAAAATCTGGATGATCGACCGAGAGACATTTAGCACTCCGCTTCTAATGTTCTCCTTGATGTGCTAGCGTAGCCCATTTATAGATATGGTTTGGTATCTAGAACATCAAGTAAAAGATCGGATTTTGGAAGCACAACAATCCATAAGGAACAACTTGTGGAATAGGTCAAACCAAATCCTCATGGAGAAGATGGTCAAATTTCTTGATCAAGAAGCTACAATAATAGATCTTCCGGCTAGGTGTGTCGGCTAACATCAACCTTGTCGGGACCTACATCATAGATCTTGGAAAAGGTCCAACCATCATATCTGCCTGAGATTCAGATCTGGTTGGTAACGGAATATTTCAGACAACATGTCTGGAAATGAAAATTTGCAACACAAATCGACGAGATGACGTTGCGAGATTCTCGGGAATGAACTATGATAGCAAGCTCCAAAACACGAGCTGGTTCTGCTCCATACATGTGAGCATGTTGTCCAAGACAAGAATGACCACATATTATTCTTATAATAAAACACTATCGAGTTCAGGTTAGGATCCATCATCAAGGATTTCGAAGTCTTTACGCGCGCTAGACTTCTTTTCCGTGAACAAGTCAATCAGTGGCTTGTTATGCTAGGGAATACATATGGAGTGGAGGTAATTAATCTACCAAACCATATAATACATTCGCACATGCATAATTGACTTGGGATGGTACCAGAGGAAACAAAAACAATCTTTCTCGAACTCACGGTGACAACTTGCACCAAATGCACATGAATTCGAGGAAGTCACTTCTTCCATCCAAGCATAAGCTTCCTGAATGGAACACGAAGGCTTTGCTTAAAAAGTTTACAACACTAGGTTGATGTTCAACATGAATCATGGAGGAGAAAAAATGCTGCTGATGGGCTCAACGGCAACTCATCAAAATTTTCCATATCACTAGAATTCCACCATTATGGGAACAATGTGATAGTATTGGACGGACCAAAAGATGTAATGGTGTATGCTCGAGGAACAACCACGAGTAAGACAACATTACGAATGTCGTTGGTTCTAACCTGATTTGACGATAGCCCACACTCAAATCAAGGTTTGGACAAGACGATAGATTCAACAACTGACCACGAGGAACAATCGATGAAGATATCATCTCTCTCCAACACAGACACACACACACACACAAAGATATCCCTTCAGAATGAACCAAATTCGGCAAAGCTTTTTATCTTCCAACTCTCCACGTTGTTGTTTAGCTTAACCAACTAGCTCAGGGGTATCCAACACAGGTTTTTGGAGAAGGGGTGGTTTATAAGAAACCAACTTGATCACGAACACAACATAGCGGTCAGGTGACAACCTGGTAATACTTCCGAGAATTCTTTCGGAAAATCACGAACCACCGATATGTTATTAAGCTTGAGAACAATCTTGCTTTTCAGGGCAAGATGATATGATCAAATAAGCAAGGATTGGCACTATCCTAACCCATTGATCGAAAAGTGCACTGGCAATAAGGGCTAGGTAGCACGATCAATTTTTAGGGTGATGATTCAATAATCAACACGCTAAGAATGCGGTTTTTGTCCATTTAACTACCAAGCAACGGAGTTGCTAGGAGTATTGATTTTGCACATCACGATTCACTTGTCGGCATTCCGGTTGCGTCAGCACGAAACCGAGGAGTGAATAATGATGGCGAGAAGTATCACTACGTCAAGAATTCATAAGAGAAGGTACAATTCTCATGACATTCCTGACATAAAGTGGGTAATACTTCAGGGTAGAACAGACCAAAAGCTGGATTAGCATTTGACCTGTGGAGTACGACTGCTTTGACCCAATCCTAGATATGGATAAGGTACTAGAGTTCGTTTTCCTAGTCATTCCGGAATAAAATGGCTTGACGGACCATAGAGATAATAGGCATCGATATCACGAATGCACAACTACTCCTCTCTATCAATTGATAGACGAGGGCCAGAGAACAACTAAAGAGGGACAACCCAAAGAACATATGATTTTCTGAGTTGTGGATGCATAGATTAATATGTCGAACCAAGTTCAACAGGTTTCTTCCAGATAACCTATGCAGAAAGATAGAACTAGCAGAATCACAATTATGAATGGAGAACAACTCAAGAGTACTCTGATTGTGATGTTTTGGTTCAAAGAACTTCTGCCATAATGTTTCATGGTAATTGGAAGATGGAAATACCACGGATCTCGAGGACTGACACAAGGTTACTAATATCCTAAAGGAACTAGCAACACTATCATCATGAAGTAGGTAGGGTGAATCTTGGGTTCAAGAACCCAGGAAAAGGATACCTACTAACTAATAACATCACGAGATGCTTTCGAGAATGGTGGCCAGAATCATCACACTGGGATACAAAGCATTGCTAGATTACTAGGTGACTCCCTAAGACACATAGGGTCATAATAATAGCTCCAACATATATGTCGACGCAATAGAGTACCTCAACTCACCAATTAGTGTGGTTGAACAGGCCCAAAGGGACATCGGGAATGGAAAGAAGGGATTTGCAAATGCATCAGACTATTTAGAGACCTGGGATAACTCAGACAACATAATGGCTGTAAATGCTCAAAAAGATTTGGGACATTCTGCAAAAATGGTGACATAACCACTCAGAATCACAATATCAAGGTTCCGAGATCATCTGTCAACACATGGGAGTAGTAGAAACTAAACTAAGGCTTGAGACCAACAATCCTACGAGTCTACGGATTAGTAACACGTGATCCTGATAGAAAGATGAGAAGCCTAGTTCTTAATCCCCGTAGAAGAGAAGAGGGTGACTCAGATCAGGGGACATAAGGTAAAGGAGTAAAAAGAGCCTTACATTCCCTTCCAAAATCAATTCCCTTATATAACTAAAGCATTTCTAGACTCGACTTCGACCAGTTTGGCTTGGTAATCCTACAGGTAGTCAGGCTGTGATACCAAGGCTGTCAGGACCCCGATCCTAAGTCACACCGATCAAGCATGTAACACATCATATCACTTTGCGGCCTCACGCACGGTATTCCCACGGGTGCCACCTTACCTCGCTCGGGACCATTTGCGCCTTTGGGCTCACGTATATGATAGTGTCTCTAGCATCCATATGACAGAGAACCCGGGCCGACATGACTAGTCGTAAACCCAAAGTGGCACTAACTTACAGGGACATGCGTACATGACCCAGGAACGAACGTGTCAGTCATCAATGAGTGAATCCTGGCTGTAGCAGCCGGGCTAACAGGACTCTGGGAACCTGGGCTGTAGCAGGCTAGCAGGACTCCGGAAGTCACCGCATGACATTTCCCCGAAGGGACACACACTAGAACAAAGTGGGACACATGCCGGCCAGTCTAGGTGTTCTGGAGCAGTAGTAACTGGGCTAGCAAGGCTCCAGTAAACCGGGCTGTAGCAGACTACCATGGCTCAGTGGAAGTACCAGCCTACATTTCCCCGTAAGAGAGGCTACCAAGGATAGACAACTAGGTTGTCGGATCCCACACATACCAAGCATTTCAAATCATACACACAATATGCTCGATATGTGCAAATACAACATGGCATCACAACATAACTCTATGACTCAAAGTATTTATTCAATAGGCTCCGAGGAGCGAGATATTACAAACATGGGTCTCGTGACCCAACATTCAGAGCATACAAGTCAAAGCACATGCGGAAGCTTAACATGTCTGAGTACAGACATCTACAAATGAAAAAGGCTGAGAAGCCTGACTATCTACTAGATCCTGCCGAGGGCACATGATCGTAGCTGAGGTAACAAGCTAAACGTCGAAGTCCACGCGAAACTATTAGCGAGACTGAAGTCTCTCTACAAAAACATAAATTAGTGAGTACAAATGTACCCAGCAAGACTTACATCATAACTATCTACATATGCATCAGTATCAACAAAGGGGGTGGTGGAGTTTAACTGCAGCAAGCCAGTTTTGACTCGGTGGCTATCCTAAACTACGACGACTGGTAACTCTTTTGAGGTGGCGCACACGAGTCCACATATTCACCATATCAATACACCAGTATGGATCCGCTCCCGTCTCCCTATGAGAACGCCATCCATAGCACTCACGCGAATCTTGTGCATTTTAGAGTATCCACTTTCACTTGTCTATGAACTGTACAGTCAACCTAGAAGTCGTTTACCGCAGACATGGCTATTCGAATAGATCATTTATAACCCTGCAGGGGTGTACTTCTTCACACACGCTCTCGCCACATACCACCATGTACGCGTCGTGTATCTCGGCAACCTTGAAGCGGAAGCCTGGCTAGGGAGTCGGCCATGACCTGACTAACCACACAAGTCTCTATTCCAGGTTTATCGCCTATTCAGGTTCCATCCATGAGGAGATCCGGCCAGGGTTTCGCTCACAACCTCAAACAATGTGTGCAGGGTTCTCGAGACACCAAACGGGCGCCCGGTACACCGTGCCATGGTGCATCTACCGCATCATAGCCCGACCCTAGGGTCAGCGCTAGGCACGGCCTCCAACACATATCCTAAAAACACCAGAAACTAGTTGCAACTCCTGGACAGAGATCAAGGTGATTAATAAGTCAAGAGAGTCAATTGAGGATCCCAATGTGTGGTAGTATCTGTTCATGGATCACAAACACAGAACTCGGTTCCTGAGGACGTTTTCAATGAGACAACCCACCATGTACTCCTACATGGTCTCTCACCACTACCTTTACCAAATCGTGTTCACACACAGTAGGACATGTTCATCACCATTCCAATTCATCCCCGATGAATCAGACCTGACTCAACTATAAGCAGTAGCAGGCATGGAAAACAAGCATGAATGAGTAGGCACATCAGGGCTCAAACAACTCCTACTCATGCTAGTGGGTTTCATCTATTTACTATGGCAGTGACAGGTCATGCAGAGGAAAAAGGGGTTCAATTACCGCAGCATGTAACAGTTGAATCGTTGTTGTCCTAATGCTGTAAAAGAGACCAGGAGCGAGAGAGTGGATTGTATTGGAATGAACAAGGGGTTTTTTGCTTGTCTGGCACTTCTGAAGATAGTATAGCTCTTCAGTGGTGCCATCGAACTCATCGTCGGAACCACATCTACCGAGGGGGAACAACACCGGCAAACAGAGAAGAAACACGATCAATGCAATGCACAATATGATGCATGATCATGACATGGCAATATGAGTATGTTTTGGCTAATGCAGCTTTGATCAAGGTGGTTTGAGTTCATTTGAATCGAAGATTCAAATGCAACCCCTAAATATGAACTCATATAAGTGTATTAACTTGTTTAATCTAAACAGCAAGGTTAAATTTCTCTATCATGCATGAAACCAGTACAGATGCATAGGTTGGATTTTTCTGATCAATTTTCATATATAAATCTTTTTATTTTGAGTTAAAGATTAATTACTATGATTTTTTGAAGTTTATAGCATTTTCTGGAATTTCCTGAATAAAAATAAATCCAGAGAATACTTTATGGCGTCAGCATTGCGTCACCGTGACGTCAGTGGTCAACGGAGACGGTACAGGTCTAACCTGACAGTGGGACCCACTGGTCAGTGACACATCTAGGTAACAGGGTGTTTTAGAGTTAAAACTAATCCTAATTTGGAGTTAATCCAGGCGGTCCCACATGCCAGTGACTATCTAGTTAACAGTGTTAATTAACGCTAAAATAAACATAAATTAAATTAGTCAGAGGCTGGCCCCACATGTCATAGACTTAGGGGGTCAAATAGTGGTCAAACGGTGTCAAACCCAACGGCGACTTGACGCCGGCGAGGCCAGTCGCGGCGGCGAGCCTCGGGTTTGCGTCTCCGACGACCAAACGGCGGGCGGAGGGCATCTATGTGATGCAGACGCACGTCCGCATTGAGTAGTGGTGGTTGTTGGTCCTGGGGTCGCCGGAGTAGTCGCCGGTGATGACCTCGGCGGTTGCCAGAGCTCGGGTGAGCTCGGGGTCGAGGCTACGGCAGACGAGTCGGCACATGCGAGGCGTCTATGGGCCCTACGCGATGCGGCGAGGTCATTGGATAGGATGACTGAGCGGTTGCATGGCTGGAGCCACGCTGGTGGCGAGCTCAGGCGGTGGCGCGTGCGGGTGTGCTTGGTGCGGCGACTACGGTGAGTGGCAGAAAGAACGGAGATGGGGAGGATGGTCAGTGGATCACGACGGATGCAGTGAAGTAGACGGCGGGCTTGGAGGAGGTCGGAGCTGAGCGAGGCGGTGAGGGGGATCTCCAGCGACGGCAGTCGGGGATGAGCTCGGTGAGGCCAAAGGAGCGCGCTCGGCGACAAGTGGCGGAGCGAGGAAGTCGAGGACGTCGTGGCGGAGCTCAAGGACCGGTCGGGGAAGCAAGGGAGAGGCGGTGGACACGACAGCAGCTAGCGGCGGCAACGGTGGCGCTTGGGCACGAGAGGGAGAGAGGACCAGAGGAGGGGAGAAGCACGCGAGAGAGGTCGAGCGGGTTTGGCTGTCTCCGTGGCGTCGTCTTGGCGCGTCGGGGCAGCGGCGGGAAGCGGGACATGGCTCGGCGCGTGGTCGTGCGCGCCGGACACGCGCCTCTCATCCTTCTGGTGAGAGGAGGGAGATGACTGGCGGAGCTGGTGGGCTGGGCCACCAGCTGGGCCGCCAGGTGGGCTGCTGCTACAGGTAAGAGGCCAGGTTAGTTTCTCTCTATCTCAGTTTTCTGTTAATGTTTTTCTATTTTTCCGTAACTTCTTGGCTTTATTAAAAAATACCAAAATGTTTCCAAAATTCCTGAAAATAATTGTGGGCTCTGTTTGGAATATTCCCAACAGCCCTCACTTAAGTTCAGAATTAATTGAGCATTTAAAATATTATATAGCATTTAAATGCCCAATCGCAAATAGCATATGATTTAATTCAGTGACCTTATGTGTCCTAGAAAAATGTGCACCATTTTTGTCAGGTGTTCTAGACCAAGGAAAAGATGATGAACATTTTAGAAGGGCATTTCAGGTTCATTGAAAAATATTTCGGTAAACCCTAGTTGGTTTAAGGGGGATGCTGGGGGTTCAGAAATTTTAGACATGATGCATGAGTGCAGATGCAACTATTTCACTCAGGTATTCTAGGGCTGTGACACGGGGGCTCCACCCACTTCCCATTTATAGCTAGGAGGAGGCCAACCGCCAGCCTCCACAATCTAAGGTAATGATGACCTTTTTCTGCATGCAATAGGATCTCGTCATGTCGGGCGGTTGCCGAGGCTACGTGGGGAAGCGGAGACGCCCATGTCCTGTCAATCTCCATGCGTCAATCAAGGATAGAGGCTATTGGGGCCCGCGGTGCTCCGCACTTGACCATTGGCTTCGCCGCAAAGCCAAGCACGAGCACGCCTTGGGCCTGGGGGCTACTGTCGGCGTCCTGGCAACGGGGGTACCCAGACTTGCCTGCCTGCGGCCCAGGGCGTGGCTCCAGCAGCGATCTGGTACGGCCCATCTTCTTCAACAAATAATCAAGACCGTCGTGAGGGGCCAAGCCTTGCGAGGCGGAGAACAAAAGACCTCGTCAGGGGCAGCCTCACTAGGCTGGCTCACAAGGAGCGGAGAGATCAAGGCGAGGGGCACCTCGTGAGGTTTCTGTGACGTGAGCCATGATGACCAAGGCCAGGCAGGTGCCAGGCGAGCGCCAGCGCGCGTAGAGTACTGGTTGCCTCTTTCGTGCTAAATAGGCAGGCGCAGACGAGGAGTCCCGAGGCATTAGGGAAAGGTTTCCATATCGGTGCAACGAGACCAAGACCAGCAGGACGGCAGGACGGAGGTCATCACGGAGCCCACGACGGCGTCGCCACCAGAGCCTTTGGCAGGCGAAGACCACCTTTTGTCAACTTGTACTAGATGTCCCCCTTTGTGACGCCCCGAGGCCGACGCTTCAGACGTCTTCCATGTTTTCCGTTGTCGCCGGGTGTTTTATTTGTTTTTGCATTTCATCGTAATCACCATGCGCATTGCATTCTTCATGATGTTGCCCTGCTCTATTCTTGTCATTTGTATCAACCCCTTCCCATCTCTCTCAAATCTACCCATGTGTCATCACCGCCTTCTTCCTTCTCATTCCTTTCATTTTTGCAAGTGTCTTTTTCTGTCGTCCATAAATGTTCATTATTTTCCTATAAACCTTACACCTTTCCTTTAACCCGTCTGTCAAATTTCAGATCATTTGAAGTTGTTTTGGTTGGATTCAAAAATGGTTCAAGTTTGAATTTTAATTCAAACTTGAATTACTTTTCCGTCCTTAAAAATTCCCAAACCACTTTTATTAAATCGGGCATATTTCTTGGTTTCCAGAAATATGTCCCTCTCTCCTCACATCCATTCCAAACCCTCTGTACTTTATTTCTATTTCTGTTTAGGCGATAAATAGAAAAGAGAAAAATTAGAGTAGAGAGGGAGAGAAGAAGCCCAGCAACCGCATGCCACTACGCCAGGCCGGCCCACCAAACCCCTTGAGGCCCATCCCTTTCTAACCCTAGCGAGCTTTTGCCCGATCCTCATCTCCCCTCGACCCCTCCTCCTCGTTCCTCCTCCCGCTACCTCGCACACCTTCACGCATCGCCAGGGAGAGAGAGCAGCGCCCCGCACCCGATTCCCATCTCTCTTCCAATCCCAGCACCCTCCTCTCGTCCTATCCCTTCCACCAATCGCCCACAGCAGCCTCCTCCCTTTTGCTCCTCGCACCTTCCCGAGCGTCATGGCCGCCGCCCGCTCCCTGCAGCCGCTGTAGCCCCTGCCGACGACCAGCGTCCGTCGTGGCCGTTCCCTCCGCCGCACCGGGCCTCCCGAGACACCACTGGAGGCCAACTCCGACGCCCCTGCTGCGCGTGGCCCTGTGCTTCCGTCTACGCGGTGAAATCGCTGCCCCACCGCCGAGCACGAGCGCTGCTGCTCTGCTCCACTTTGCCGCCCTTGCTCCGTCCAGCAGGCGCGCCGCCGTCGTCCAGGATCTCCAAGGCGCTACCTTGATACTTCCTCCAGGGCCCAAGTCCACTTTGCTGCTTCCCTCCGCCCTCACGCCCCTGCTTCTTCCATGGCGCGGTTGCCATCCATGGCAGCTCTGTCATCGTCGCCTTACCGCCGCCATCCAGCGCAACATCCGCAGGAGATCGCCAGAGCCTCGATCCCCTACTCCTCTGCTACGGGTCCTAGTGTCCTGCGGCCATCGCCCCTGCATCATGCCAAGTACATGCACCGTGCCCTGAACCGCCAAGGAAGACCACCGAACAGGGATTCTCCAAGTACCAGGTCAACGAGGACCACCAAGTTTGTTTTCTGCTGTCTTCGTAATCGCCAAGTACCACGACGCCAAGTACCACGACGCCAAGTACCCCTTCTGAACGCCATGGTGGATCTCTACCGCTGACGAGGTTCTGAGACCGTCGAGTGAACGACTACCTCCACGACGATATGAGAACAACAACCATTGTTATGCGTTTTGCCAAGTACCACAAATGTCGCCTTGGGTTTCTTCAAGTTCATATGCGATCTGTGTACAACTACTGTCGCCCCGAAAACGTTGGATTCGTCAAGTACCTCTCCGAGAACGAACGTGCACCACTACCGTCGCGAGTACCTCTACCATCGTCTTGTACCCCTACTTCCACTACCATCATGAGAACGACTACATTCCATCAATCTCGAACCGCTCTGATAATGCACGCTTCAAAGGTATAACATCGAGACGACCGCTGTGGACGAATGTTGCGTGATGTATGAGTTGCACCCTATGTTTGCACCGTGTCCGAGTTGTCACTTGCTCGGGCCTCCTCTTCTGCCCCAAACTCGTGGGGACCCGGTTACCGGGATCACCCCGCCATCTTTTGCACGCTCCTGCCACACTTACTTTGCACCGGTATCTCCATGAGCTACTGGAACCGATATGGTGTCGTGGCATCATTTTCGGATTCATCACCGTGGCACCCTTTCTTTCCACCACGGTGAAAAATGCTTCATAATATGCTCATGTTAACTTTTAATAAAAATTGCATAAAACTTGCTCATGCCATCTGCATCATGGTAACAACATCAAGAATATTTAAAATTGTTGTTTTTATTAATTTGCTAAATGCATATGGGGATTTAACAGAATTGTTGTTTGATGTTTCTGTCCTCATTTAAAATGCTTAACTGTGTAGTTTACTTATGCTTCACCCTCTTGCCATGTTTAACAACATTTAATATTGCTGGGTACATAACCGAGAGAGAACTAAATAAGTCATGTGGTGTTTCGTCAATATGCAACTCGTTGCATATTGAGCTCCACTTAATTTGTAGTGTTGTTTGTGCACTTTGCCATACCATGCCTAATTAAACCGGACATGCATCATACTTGGTTGTGCATCATGCCATGCTTATGTGATGGTTGTTTACTATGTTGTTTGCTTCTTTCCGGTGTTTTCTTCTTCGGGTTAGTTCCGATAACGTCTTGTTTGTGAGGATCCGTTTGACTATGTCTGTTTGTCTTCTTCATGGACCCATACCCTCAAAATCACTTCTATCTTTGCTTGCTAGTTGTTTGCTCTATTGCTATGCCGCGATACCTACCACTTGCTATTTCATGCCTCCCATATTGCCATGTCAAGCCTCTAACCCACCTTTCCTAGCAAACCGTTGTTTGGCTATGTTACCGCTTTTGCTCAGTGCCTCTTATAGCATTGCTAGTTGCAGGTGAAGATGAAGTTTGTTCCATGTTGGAACATGGAGATGTTGGGATATCACAATACCTCTATATATTTGGTAAAGGGTGGAAGGCTCGGCCTTATGCCTGGCGTTTTGTTCCACTCTTGCCGCCCTAGTTTCCATCATACCAGCGTTATGTTCCTTGATTTTGCGTTCCTTACACGGTTGGGTTTTATGGGGACCCCTTGACAGTTCTCTTTGAATAAAACTCCTCCAGCAAGGCCCAACCTTGGTTTTACCATTTGCCTCACCACCACCTACCCTTCCCTCGGGTCGGCCAACCCGAGGGTCATCTTTATTTTAACCCGCCCCCCCCGGGCCAGTGCTTCACTAAGTTTTGGTCCGAACCGAGTAGAATGTGGGGCCACCTCGGGGAAACTTGAGATTTGGTTTTACTCGTAGGATGTGTCATCCTGTGTTGCCCTGAGAACGAGATATGTGCAGCTCCTATCGGGATGTCGGCGCATCGGGCGGTTTTGCAGATCTTGTTTTACCAGTCTCGAAATGTCTTGTAACCGGGATTCCGAGTCTGATCGGGTCTTCCTGGGAGAAGGAATATCATCCGTTGACCGTGAGAGCTTGTGATGGGCTAAGTTGGGACACCCCTGCAGGGTTTGAACTTTCGAAAGCCGTGCCCGCGGTTATGGGCAGATGGGAATTTGTTAATGTCCGGTTGTAGAGAACTTGTCACTTAACTTAATTAAAATGCATCAACCGCACGTGTAGCCGTGATGGTTTCTTTCCGGTGGAGTCCGGGAAGAGAACACGGTCTCGTGTTATGCTTGAACGTAAGTAGTTTCGGGATCACTTCTTGATCATTTTAGCTTCTCGACCGTGCTTTGCTTCTCTTCTCGCTCTGATTTGCGTATGTTAGCCACCATATATGCTTAGTGATTGCTGCAGCTCCACCTCATTACTAACTTTCCTACCTTAAGCTTAAATAGTCTTGATCGCGAGGGTGTGAGATTGCTGAGTCCCAGTGGCTCATAGATACTTCCAAAACAGATGCAGGTGCCGATGATGCCAGTGCAGGGGATGCTACCGAACTCAAGTGGGAGCTCGATGAAGATCGTGTTCGTTGTGTTGTTTCATTTCCAGTTAATCAGTAGTGGAGCCCAGTCGGGATGATCGGGGATCTAGCATTTTGGGTTGTCTTCTTTTATTTTGGTTCCGTAGTCGGACCTTGATTGTATTCTGGATGATGTATGTTTAACTTGTATTTGTGTGAAGTGGCAATTGTAAGCCAAGTATTTATCCCTTTCTATCCAGTACATGGGATTGTGTGAATATTACCCCTCTTGCGACAAACCTTCAATGCGGCTATGCCTCTAAGTCGTGCCCCGACACGTGGGAGATATAGCCGCATTGTGGGTGTTACAAGTTGGTATCAGAGCCTTCCCCGACTTAGGAGCCCCCTGCTTGATCGAATCGCTGACGTTGTTGAGTCTAGAACAAATTGTTTTGAGACTTAGGATTATATATATCGGAGAGTAGGATTCTTTTTACTCCTCAGTCCCTTCGTCGCTCTGGTGAGTCCTCCTGGCGTAGAGTCTTGACTCTTCTCTCCTCAAATTTCACGATTTTTTTTAGGATCACGCGGGTATCTTGGAATCGTTCCGATGGTTTTGTGAAGAGAACATTGTTCTTGGTGCCTCCTGACATTTAGGGGTTGTGGCAGTGTCCCGGGAAGTTGAGCTCCGAGGTGTTGTCGTCACAATTTTATCGTTGCTGTTCTGGAATACCTGAGTTCACCGACATCGAAAATCTCTTTTATGCAGTTGTTGGTGAGATAACCTCGACGCCACCCAGTTCTGGGACGGGAGTTCGGGAGTATTGCCATAACTCGTATAACGGATGCTTTTCGAAGGTTGAGGTAAATGATTTCCGAAGATTTCTTGGTTATGTGTTGAAGGATGGATACAGCTGGATGTAGGATTTGTAAGTTTGGGTGAGATATTATGCTTCCCTTGTATCCCCAACACCTGATTGCATAACCAGAAAGTTTGGGAGTTTATAAGTGGGAATTCAAGTAGCTCGTAGGATATCTTTCCAACAGACACATGATACGATATGGGATCTATCATATGTTTGTTCTGGCTTATTCTGCAAGCCAACCCTTTGTTTTGTTTTTCAGTTGTGGTATTCGAGTTGCTTCAATGTCAAGTGTTGAATCCTTACCTTTTCCCTAGATGGTGTTCTCATATGAATACTAATCCTTCATGATAATAGAGATTGTCATGTCAATCCTTTTCAACCGGCGTGTTTTTCTTCAAGTGGATCCGATCATTGTCAACATCCGCAAGATCAATTCTAAGTTCTTCCCAACGGTGTTTGTTTCATCCATCCCAAGTTGCTTTTGTTTTCCCACCCTCCCAGCCTTTTATTCAAGGAATCACATATCTTAATCTAGTATCCATTTTATTGATGGGAAGTCTCTCTATTCTTTTCCGTCAATATTCTTATCCGGTGATTCTCAGGAAGATACTAATGGAGCTTCAAGTTCATCATTCTTCGTTTCTTTTATCTTCTCCGGTGGATTGAATTCAAGCTTTGTCAATCATATCTTTTTCTCGTTTCAAATGTTTTCTCATGCCGGTACAGTTCTTAATCGCTCACATCTCACTATTCACTTGTTCCGGAGTGTTGAAGATATCTCAAAGATTCGTGTTTCCACTTTGTATTTGTTCAAGCTCTTTTGAGATTGTTATCTCATTCTAGCCATTTAATTCAACCGGTGCAGTCTCTCTTTTCAAGCAATCTTTTCAACGGTGTTCCTTTTGAGTGGCCCCTAACCCACATGTCCTTTCCCAGGATCTTACCTGACTCTTCTAATCTTTTCGGAGTTATTCTCAAATTCATTTCAAAGTTTGTAATAAGAATGAATTATCATCAGTCATATGTCTTTCTCCAAGATCTTTCAAATTATTTCCATTGTTGATTCAACCTTTTTATTCTTCATTATACCGGAGTGCCTCAACAATTCATGGTGGTGTTTCTCATCATCATTCTCAACATTTGAAGACCGAAGAAGAGTATTTCCTCCAAATCTTACTCCATTCTCTTCAATATTCATGGTTCTAGCTTGATGCATTCTCTCGTAATTGTTTTGATTGTGAGAATTCTTTTCACCCATCCGGAGCAATTTAGGAGTCTTATCAGTTTGATTCTCCAGAGCTCATCATCTTAGAATTATTCATTCCAGTTTTCAACTCTCGTTCCTCAAATCCTACCAGTGCATCATCCAAATATTCTCTAATCAAGCATCTTCATACATTTGCTAATTCTTCCCGATGTTTCGCTATCTTTTCCTTGATCATTTTTTTATTCTCACGGTGGTTCTTCCAAGATTCTTCCTCCTTCATTTATCATATCAATTTATTCATTGTTTCAATCCGACCGGTGGTTCGTTGAAGATCTTCCCAAGTTGGCGCTATATCTATCTTAATCCTTTCTACGAGAATAAGTAGTATGCAAAAATCCGTTGCTTGTAATCAATTTAAATTGGTGAAGGATAAGCATAATGTAATTCATATTCTTGTTTCATCGAGTAAATTCAATTCCTTATTCCGGAGGCTCATCAAGTTCTCGGTTTTCGATTGTTTCATCTTTTCTTTCCCGGAGTTCCAAGCTCTCGCAATTATATCATTGCGAAGATCCATCTAAATCATTACAAGGCTTCACCTTGTGTTTTCAACTTCTCTTTCGTTTTATCATCAGTTTATTACTGGAGTTCTTCATGGAGGCTCTACAAGGTGGTTCGTCAAGGATTCCTTTCATTCTTCAATTGTCGTCAAGATTTTCTCTCGAAGTTAAGATCCGCCAAGCTATACTCTCAAATAAACATGGTGTTCAACGCAAGTATGGTTTTGAGGAGTTCAAGCATTCTTCATCTTGCATGCCGAAGTGCACTTCTTCCTACATTATCTTTTCAAGTGGTGATATGTCATTCTTGATAGTTTTCCTTCATGTTTCATGATTCAACAGTTGTCAAGAATGAGATAGCTAAACCCATCAATTTCTTCGAGCATGAGCTCTTCTCAACCAATCAATCTCCTCATTAGAGTTATCTTGGGTTATATTTCACCAAAAGCTTTCCCTAAGGATTGTTGCTAATTATGGTGCTCATAAATGATCCAAGTTCTTCATTTATTTATCCTCCTGGTGAAATAGTCTCTCGTCTCCTTGTTGATATCAATGCAATCTATTATTTCCGTTAGTGGCAGAATTTCACCACAAATTTAGAGATGTTTTCCATAAGCCCACAACAAGCTTACTCTTTTCGTTGTTGGTTTTCCAACAACTCCGTATAACCTTCTTGGAAGGGTGCTTTCCAAGCTCAATTGTGGAAGAAACTGACATTTTCTTCTCCATTCTGTTATTTCAATGATCTATGTTCTATTCTTTCTTCCGGAGGCCTTGTGATGTTGCTCTCTTCACTCATTATCTCGAATTATGAGGACCGTGTTCTTTTCGTGCTTATCCTTTCAACCGGAGTGCCGTGTCCTCCATTCAAGTTCTCTCATCTTATCAAGTTTTGCCTTCCTTCTCAACGGATGTGCTGTATGAGATCTTTCTTACCCTTGTGCCATTTTTTTTCAATAGTTCCGGAGGCAGTGTGTTGTCGATTTCATCAAGTATCTTCTCATCTTGTCAAGATCATGTTCAATTCCGTCCATTTACAGTCGGAGTGCTGTCCAAATAATATCATTCTTACTCCTTCTCTATCTTGTTTTAACCGGAGTGTTGTCGTAATTGATCTTTATCGTTCCTTGTACATCTCTTTTCATCTAGAGTGCTTGCATGTACTTCTTGTCCATTGTAACACTTTTCTTATGTCCTTCAACCTACAAGGTTATCATAATGTTCCGTGTTCCTCTTTTCAAACGGAGTGTTTTCAACTTTGTTCACCTTCGTTGTATTCTTTCTTTCTATTTGTTCAACCTCTCAAGGTTCGTGGTTTCACTCGTTTGTCAAAGAAGCAACTTAGTTTTACCTCCTCTCTTCCTCTTCCGTTTCCCTCCGGTGCCATCCTAGATCTCGGGACTAGATCCTCTTATAGTGGTGGAGTGTTGTGACACCCCGAGGCCGACACTTCAGACGTCTTCCATCTTTTTCGTTGTCGCCGGGTGTTTTATTTGTTTTTGCATTTCATCATAATCACCATGCGCATTAAATTCTTCATGATGTTGCCTTGCTCTATTCTTGTCATTTGTATCAACCCCTTCCCATCTCTGTCAAATCTACCCATGTGTCATCACTGCCTTCTTCCTTCTTATTCCTTTCATTTTTGCAAGTGTCTTTTTCTGTCATCCATAAATGTTCATTCTTTTCCAATAAACCTTACACCTTTCCTTTAACCCCTCTATCAAATTTCAGATCATTGGAAGTTGTTTTGGTTGGTTTCGAAAATGGTTCAAGTTTGAATTTTAATTCAAACTTGAATTATTTTTATGTCCTTAAAAATTCCCAAACCACTTTTATTAAATCGGGCATATTTCTTGGTTTCCAGAAATATGTCCCTCTCTCCTCACATCCATTCCAAACCCTCTATACTTTCTTTCTATTTCTGTTTATGCGATAAATAGAAAAGAGAAAAATCAGAGTAGAGAGGGAGAGAAGAAGACCAGCAACCGCATGCCACTAGGCCAGGCCGGCCCACCAAACCTCTTGAGGCCCATCCCTTTCTAACCCTAGCGAGCTTTTGTCCGATCCTCATATCCCCTCGACCCCTCCTCCTTGTTCCTCCTCCCACCGCCTCGCGCACCTTCACGCATCGCAAGGGAGAGAGAGCAGCGCCCCGCACCCGATTCCCATCTCTCTTCCATTCCCAGCGCCCTCCTCTCGTCCTCTCCCTTGCACCAGTCACCCTCAGCAGCCTCCTCCCTTCTCCTCCCCGCGCCTTCCCGAGCGTCATGGCCGCTGCCCGCTCCCTGCAGCCCCTGCCGACGACCAGCGTCCGCCATGGCCGTTCCCTCCGCCACGCCGGGCCTCCCGAGCTGCCACTGGAGGCCAACTCTGACGCCCCTGCCTCGCGTCGCCCTCTGCTTCCGTCTATGCGGCGAAATCGCTGCCCCGCCACTGAGAACGAGCGATGCTGCTCTGCTCCGCTTTACCGCCCCTGCTCCGTCCAGCAGGCACGCCGCCGTCGTCCAGGATCTCCACGACACTGCCTTGCTGATTCCTCCAGGGCCCAAGTCCACTTTGCTGCTTCCCGCCGCCCTCACGCCCCTGCTTCTTCCATGGCGTTGTTGCCATCCATGGCAGCTCTGTCGTCGTCGCCTTACCGCCGCCGTCCAGCACAACATCCGCAGGAGATGGCCAGAGCCTCGATCTCCTGCTACTCTGCTACGGGTCCTAGTGTCCTGCGGCCATAGCCCCTACATCATGCCAAGTGCATGCACCATGCCCTGAACCACCAAGGAAGACCACCGAACAGGGATTCGCCAAGTACTAGGTCAATGAGAACCGCCAAGTTCATTTTCCGCCATCTTCGAAATCGCCAAGTTGCACGATGCCAAGTACCCCTTCCGAACGCCAAGGTGGATCTCTACCGCTGACGAGGTTCCGATAAGACCGTCGAGTGACTGACTACCTCCACGACGGTACGAGAACAACAACCGTTGTTATGCGTTTTTCCAAGTACCACAACCGTCGCCTTGGGTTTCGTCAAGTTCCTATGTGATCCGTGTACAACTAACGTCGCCCCGAAAACGTTGGATTCGTCAAGTACCTCTCCGAAAATGAAAGTGTACCACTACTGTCGCGAGTACCTCTACCATCGTCTTGTACCCCTACTTCCACTACCGTCGCAAGAACAACTACATTCCGTCAAACTCGAACCGCTTCGATAATGCATGCTTCAGAGGTATAACGTCGAGACGACCACCGTGGACGAATGTTGCGTGATGTATGCGTTGCACCCTATGTTTGCACCATGTCCGAGTTGTCACTTTCTCGGTCCTCCTCTTCTACCGCTAACTCATGGGGACCCAGTTACGGGGATCACCCCACCATCTTTTGCACGCTCCCGCCACACTTCCTTTGCACCGGTATCTCCATGAGCTACCAGAACCGATATGGTGCCATGGCAGCATTTTCGGATTCATCGCCGTGGCACCCTTTCTTTCCACCATGGTGACAAATGCTTCATAATATGCTCATGTTAACTTTTAATAAAAATTGCATAAAACTTGCTCATGTCATCCGCATCATGGTAACAACATCAAGAATATTTAAAATTGTTGTTTGCATTAATTTGCTAAATGCATATGGGGATTTACCAGAATTGTTGTTTGATGTTTCCGGCGTCATTTAAAATGCTTAACTGTGTCGTTTACTTATGCTTCACCCTCTTGCCATGTTTAACAACATTTAATATTGCTGGGTACATAACCGAGAGAGAACTAAATAAGTCATGTGGTGTTTCGTCAATATGCAACTCGTTGCATATTGAGCTGCACTTAATTTGTAGTGTTGTTTGTGCACTTTGCCATACCATGCCTAATTAAACCGGACATGCATCATACTTGGTTGTGCATCATGCCATGCTTATGTGATGGTTGTTTACTATGTTGTTTGCTTCTTTCCGGTGTTTTCTTCTTCGGGTTTGTTCCGATAATGTCTTGTTTGTGAGGATCCGTTTGACTACGTCTGTTTGTCTTCTTCATGGACTCGTTCTTCTTCCTTGTGGGATCTCAGGCAAGATGACCATACCGTCAAAATCACTTCTATCTTTGCTTGCTAGTTGTTCGCTCTATTGCTATGCCGCGATACCTACCACTTGCTATTTCATGCCTCCCATATTGCCATGTCAAGCCGCTAACCCACCTTTCCTAGCAAACCATTGTTTGGCTACGTTACCGCTTTTGCTCAGCCCCTCTTATAGCGTTGCTAGTTGCAGGTGAAGATGAAGTTTGTTTCATGTTGGAACATGGATATGTTGGGATATCACAATACCTCTAATTTTAATTAATGCATCTATATATTTGGTAAAGGGTGTAAGGCTTGGCCTTATGCATGGTGTTTTGTTCCACTCTTGCCGCCCTAGTTTCTGTCATACCGGCGTTATGTTCCTTGATTTTGCGTTCCTTACATGGTTGGGTGTTATGGGGACCCGTTGATAGTTCGCTTTGAATGAAACTCCTCCAGCAAGGCCTAGCCTTGGTTTTACCATTTTCCTCACCACCACCTACCCTTCCCTCGGGTCGGCCAACCCGAGGGTCATCTTTATTTTATCCCCCCGAGCCAGTGCTTCTCTAAGTGTTGGTCCGAACCGAGTAGACTATGGGGCCACCTCAGGGAAACTTGAGGTTTGGTTTTACTCATAGGATGTCTCATTCGGTGTTGCCCTGAGAACGAGATATGTGCAGCTCCTATCGGGATGTTGGCGCATCGGGCGGTTTTGCTGGTCTTGTTTTACCATTGTCGAAATGTCTTGTAAACGGGATTCCAAGTCTGATCGGGTCTTCCTGGGAGAAGGAATATCTTTCCTTGACCGTGAGAGCTTGTGATGGGCTAAGTTGGGACACCCCTACAGGGTTTGAACTTTCGAAAGTCGTGCCCGCGGTTATGGGAAGATGGGAATTTGTTAATGGCTAGTTGTAGAGAACTTGTCACTTAACTTAATTAAAATGCATCAACCGCGTGTGTAGCCGTGGTGGTCTCTTTCCGGCGGAGTCCGGGAAGAGAACACGGTCTCGTGTTATGCTTGAACATAAGTAGTTTCAGGATCACTTCTTGATCATTTTAGCTTCTCGACTGTGCTTTGCTTCTCTTCTCGCTCTCATTTGCGTATGTTTTTTTTTACCATGAAGACTGCAGGGCTTACACCCCACAGCATTTTATTAAAAACATCAAACACATACAGGGTTTCCTCAAGGTGAGGAAAGAAAAGAAAAACAAAGATAAAAGAAAGAAAGAGGTAGAGAAACTATACAAGGTATGGGAGTACTATACCTATAAAATACAGAAAAGGAACAAAAGAGGTAAACAGGAACTCTCCTCAGGGAGGAAGAAAATCAATCCACTTAAGAAGGGCATCTCTAAATTTCCGTTTTATACGGTGAGAGAGCAGAGTGGCATCATGAATGAAGCTAGTCCTCCATGCTCTGAACGAGGGTTGAATGTTCCTGAAAATTCTATCATTCCTGATCTTCCAAATATTCCACCAGGCCAAGAAAACCACCTCCCCAAAAAAAGGCTTGTTGAAATCTTTCCTTGCATGATGAGCAATTGCCACCATGTCATCACCATTTGTCCATTCAATTTGCAGGTAGTTCCAGACTCGAACACTAAAATTGCACTGAAAGAACAGGTGATTTCTATCCTCCAAAGCTCTAGTCGGACAGAGAACACATTCAGGCCCTTCATTGATTCTCCAATGCCTCCTCTGAATCATGTCCTTGCTGTTAATCCTATCCATGATGACAAGACAAGCAAACATCTTGATGGACATAGTGCAGCAACTTTTCCATATCCATCCCAAGATGGGGTTTGAGACCATTGGCTGATAGACAAAATCATAAAACTTTTTTGCTGTATATTCTGATTTCTTGCCATGCCTCCATTCCCAGTGGTCATTAGATCGATTATCCAACTGGAAAGACCTCATTAATGAGGAGAGCTGTTGCATTTCTTGGAAGGCTAGTTCAGTCATAGGTAAGTAGAAAAGCTCCTGGAAAGAGTTGGCCTGAAAAACTGCCTTGACTGAGAGGTTTTTGTGGAGACAAAAAGAGAAAAGCCTAGGAAACCACCCTTGGAGTGGAACCGAACTGTCCCCAATGTGCCAGAAGTCTGACCAGAACTGCACTGTATCTCCACTATGAACATCAATCGACGTAACAGCTCTGAAATTATCCATCAACTTGCATACATCTTTCCACCAAAAGGAGCCACAGAGAACAGTATCATGTGGAATCCTTTCAAAGTAATAAGAATCCCAAACTAATTGCACCCAGGGCACATCAATCTTATTATAAAATTTGCTGAGGTGCTTTAATAAGAGAGCATCATTCTGCATTCCAAGGTTTAAAATCCCAAGCCCCCCCTTTGATTTAGGTCTACAAACAAGTTTCCAAGCCGCCAGTGAGTGACCCTTTTCCTGACCATATTTTCTCCATAAACACTGCCTTCGGATTCTTTCCAATTGTTTTAAAATACCCTGAGGGATGGACAAGCTACAAAGGAAAAAAATAGGCAAGGAAGAGATCATAGAATTGACTAATTGCAGTCTGCCCCCTTGTGGCAAGAACCATGAGCTTGCTGTCAATCTTCTCTCCATACAATCCACAAGAGGGAGGAGGTCAACTATTTTGTGCCTGGTGGTCCCCACTGGCAGTCCCAGATATGTGAAAGGCATAGTGCCTAATTTGCAATCAAAAAAGGCAGCCAGGTCAGAAGCCTCCTGCTCATGTACATTGATCGGATACATGGAGGATTTATTGAAATTGATCCGCAGTCCAGTTGCCTGTGAGAAGGAATGCAAAACTGATTTCAGAGCCCTCAGTTCACTTAGATCAGCATTTACAAATAGCAGTGTGTCATCTGCATATTGGACCACTGGGAAAGCTGGATCATGGGTAAGCAGAGGCCTGCTTATTAAGCCTTGTTGGAGAAGATTGTTCACTAAAGTCTGTAAAAGATCAGCCGCAATCACAAATAGTAAGGGGGAAATTGGGTCTCCTTGCTTGACTCCACATTTGCATTTGAAATGTTTACCAGGGACTCCATTCAGTAGTACAGAAGATGTGCCAGAGGACAGCAACTGCTTAATCCAAACAATCCACCTTTCATCAAAACCTTTTGCAATTAAGATCTTAATGATTGCCTCGTGCTGGATAGAGTCAAAAGCCTTTTCGAAGTCCAACTTAAGTAAAAGGATTGGCCTTTTAGACTGATTGCACTGATGGATATACTCAAATGTCCAAGCAAGACAATCCTGGATTGTTCGTGATTTGATGAAACCATATTGGTTTTTGTGCACACATTTGGTGATCTCTAGTTGGAGTATGTTAGCAGCAAGCTTTGTAAGAAACTTTAATCCAACAGAGGTTAGTGAGATAGGTCGAAAATCTCCCACACCCTCCGGTGTCTGCTTCTTTGGGACCAGGGTAATGAATGCATCATTCAAATTTTCTAATTGCACTGTTCCAGCATGAAACTCCGTAACCAATTGTATAAAATCAGCAGAAATTATATGCCAACACTTTTTTAAAAAGAGCCCATTAAAGCCATCAGGTCCAGGGGCCTTATCAATAGGCAGGTCCTTGATAACCTGCTCAATTTCTTTTAATTCAAAAGGTTTTGTGAGCACCTCCAAACCCTGGACCCTGGGTATTAGGGACAATATGGTTGTATCCAAAGAAATTGGCTTCACTGTCCCCATTCTGCTTTTGAAGGTTGTCAGGAATTCTCTGGCCATTTCCTCATGGTTGGATGTTACTGTTCCATCTGACAACAACAAGCTTGCCACAGAGTTTTTTCTAAACCTTTCAGTTGCCATGGCCTAGAAGAATTTGGAGTTTTCCTCTCCCACTTTGATATACCTAATTGTACATCTCTTCCTCCAGTACAAGTATTGCATGTGGAGCAGGCGTTCATGGTGCATTTTAATTATTTTCCTGAAATTAAACTCAGGCCTGGATAAAGATCTTTTATCTTCAAGATTGTCCAACCAAAGAATTACCCAGTTACACTTCTCAATCAACCTTTTAATGTGTGATAAACCTTTCTGCCATTTCTTGAGAGCAAACCTCAAAGCTTTCAGTTTGTCCACAATTATTGCCGCAATGTGGGTCTTACAACTGGGGCGAGCCCACACCTCCTGCACACATTCCATAAAGCCTGCCTGATGAATCCAAAAGTTTTCAAACCTGAAGATATGCGCTTTAGGAATTGCTGTACTGATGGCCACCAGACAAGGAACATGATCCGACGCAGTCTTTGCCAGAGGGGTCAGTTGGGTCATGGGATATATGTTAATCCAACTTGCAGAAGTAAAAACCCAGTCCAACTGTTCCAGGAGTGGCTTGTCTTGCATGTTAGACCATGTGAATTTACGTCCTTTTAGAGGAAGTTCTAACAATCCCAAATGGCCAATTATTTCATTGAAAATAAACATATCATTAATATCACCCCCAGGGAGATTTCTATTATCAATGGAACGGATGAAGTTGAAGTCCCCCATTAACATCCACATTTCACTCGGATCAATGTCCAAATTGTAAATCCAGGAGACAAACTCGTCTCGCAACTCACCCTGACATGGACCATAAACATTAACCAGAAACCATTGTTCATTATTATGGACCGAGGTAAACTGCATAACAATAGCATATGGTTTAACGGTGAGAAGGGTGCCACAGAACATATCAGATCGCCACACTGTTAGGAGACCCCCAGACGCTCCACTAGAGGGAGACTCAACAAATTCATCAAACCCTTGAGGACAAATGCTTTTCACGATAGAGCGCGAGCAAGATGATAACTTAGTCTCCTGCAAACAAAGCACTGAGCACTGACTCTCTATCACTTTCTCCCTGACAGAGCGCTGCCTAGCATCTGAATTCAGACCACGAACATTCCAGCACAAAACTTTCCAACTACGCGTTGTGACACGATTCATGAGTGACCATCACGCATATAAGTAATAGAAATGCGGCACATAATGCCACACCCTCCAAAATAAGGATAAATTCAGTATCCCAGAGTGCCACCTCCCAGCCCAGATTAAGTTCAACAGTAATAAAAACCGACACATCCAGCACCATCAGACTTGGCATAAAAAGTAACATAAAAACTAATTTGAAGATGCAGATGAGTTGTCCTGGGGATTAGCCATAAGCTTGTCCACCGTTAGGAGCGCAGGATCAACCTCCAACTGCACCCCCACCGCCTGGAGAACATGAAGCGGGGTGTGAGGTGGTGCAGTGGGCTGAGCGTCTTCAGTATCATCCGCTGGAGTGGGCTGGGCCTTGTCCTCCATGGGCTTTGCACGAGGGCGCTTTTTGGATGGCTGCAGAGAAAGTTGCTCGAAGACCACATTTTTGTACCCATCCAATTTTGCCGCGCTCCGAGTGCAACGCCTTAGTGACGTATCAACAACAGGAGCTATCTTCTTGGCTCGCCGCTGATGAGCAGAGGATTGCTTCACAGAGAGGAACGGTGTTGATTGAACTGATACTGGAAGAGCAGAACTAGCAGACTCAACTTCTTCAGAAACAGGCTCCAAAACAGCAGGCACCGCTTCAAATAAAGCTCTGGCCACAGGGCGCTTCTTCATAGCAGGTTTTCTAACAGCAGGAACAAGAGGTAGTGAAGCAGTCAAACAACTAATCATCCTTGATTCATCAAATGCAATAGACCACGACCTCTTGGAGTAGATGATAGTGCCCATCGGCTTGGGGAAGATGGATCTTGGCACTTCCTTGACAGAGAAATCAAACATAAGGTTTTGGAAAGACCTTTGCCAAATCATCTCTGGGGGAAGAGGAGGACCTGCCACAATACGTGCCATGCCAATAATAATCTGGTGCTGCTGAACTATAGGGGGACGGTAGGGCACAATGGCTAACTGATTCTCCTGAAGTACAGGTTGAAGGGGCAAATCATGTTGTTGCTGGATCTCCTCTTCTTGTTCTAGCTGCTCCACAGAAACAGACCCTTCTGGCTGATCAATTACTATTGAAACTTGATCCTGTTCAGGAGCAGCAGGTGGCAGTGCCTGTCCATTGTCAGCCTCATCTCCCCACAGGGCATTACCCCAACCAGGTGCAGGCACTACGTTATTGACCGGTGGAGGCGGCGGAGCAAGAGGTGCATCATTCCAACCCAGCATTGGGTATGGAGGTAAGGCAAACATCAGATTATCAGGCACCAGATTGCCAGGCAAAGGGTGAGGATTTCCATCGAGCGGCATAGGGTCTTCGTCATTTGGCATCTGGTCTGCAAAATCTGCTCCAAGAACATAACAAGCTGCCGTCCAAGATAGTTGAGCACCTCCAAACTCTGCATAATCACCAAAAACCACATCTCTTGGCACCAAAGGCGTATCTGGGAAACTAGCTTCAACCAAAGTCCGGACAAGGTAGGGATCTTCACTGTCCCAAGAAATAAACTTTCCAAAAGTGCCTACTGCCTATGAGATGTACTCAGTGGTGCTGTAATCCAGGGGAATCCCAATGAACATTAACCAACCCTTGCGAAAACCATGTGTACCTTTGAAATTATCTCCCTCATCATGCTTCAAAAATCGGACAAAACGATCATTGCCCAAAGGAAAAGGAGCATGCTGAACCAGGGTATATCTAACAGTCGGATCCCTTACTTGAAACAGACCTATCCCATGAAACCACGGCTGAGTAGATCGAACCATAATACCTCTATTCTGCAGAAACTGGGCGACTTCATTCCGCACCGGGCCGAACGGCCCCTCCGGCGCCGGCATCACCTCTGCAACCATGTAGTCCTCATGCCGGCGGGGCGGACGCGATGCGGGCGTGAAGAAAGTGCGTGGAAGCCGACGATCACTGCCATCGATGATGAGATGTCCAGGGGGCACAAAGCACTGTGGGTCGAGCTCGTAGTTCGCCATAGAAGAGTCCGGAGCTTGACGGGGGTTTTCGTTGATTTGGGGTAAGGGAAGATGCAATGGGGGCGGCGGCGATGGGACTGGACAGTCTATCCCAATAACTCCGGCGCTGTTCCCATGAGTAGCAACAGATTCCAATAAACTCGTTTTTTGTTGAACCGAAATTGGCCTCCAAACCAATCCATTGGAGCGCGCGAAATCATTCCAGGCCTGGCTAGAGTGACCAGGACGGGAGCAAGCCGTGCAGACTACTCGCCTTCCGCAAGTCGTTGACATGTGGCCCTTCTGAGAGCAAATAGTACAATAAATCACCTGGTCCACCATGTCATCGACCATGGCATCAAACTGTCTGGCTACCTCCTGAGATGAGGGGATATCAGGACGGAGAGAAGGAGATGGGCTCGAAGGCCCAGAGGCAGACGGGCAAAATATTGAAGGTGAGGTAGAAACCCGGCGGGCCTCCAAAGCCCCTGGGCCAGCATCCAGGCAAATGTTTTGAACTGGCGTCAATCCCGCCTCTACGCAACTGTCGAGCGAGACTTCTGCATGCACGGGGGAAGGGTCCTCCAAAACCGGATCAATTATCGGTGAATCAGATTCCGGCCGACTCAACGCCGGCAATGGAGCAACTGTTCCAAAAACGATAGGCGGACGTGCCACCGTCCAACACAAGTCCCTGGGTGGCGATGGATGTATGACTACACGTTCATGTGTAGGAAGATTATACCCCGCATCTGTCATGAAATCAATGCACTCTTGCGTAGCCGGATATCTATATCCCTTGCAAGCTGAGTATCGCTCAAACGTGGCAAAAGAAAGCTTTTTACGAGCAGAAGGAGCAGTCTTAAGAGCTGATCTAACCGGAGGCTTATGCATGGCCAAAAGACCTAAAGATGAACGTCCCTTAGTGGGACTAACTAGAATCCATTCAGCATCGCATTCCTTCCTCCAGATCCGAAGCTCTCTAATCCAATTAGGTCCCCCATTTCCCCACAGGTGAAAATAGCATTTGAACAGATCGCATGCATAGGAACGGAGATCCATAATAAGAAAACCAACTTGCTTTTAAGAGACATGAAAGGAGTAAACCTTATCCTTGATGTGAAGAACCTGAAGATCAATTGCCGAACCCCCAATTACTGATTCCAAAACCGCGGCCACAGAATCCTCCGAGAGACGAAAAGTATGACGGCTGAATGAAACCACCAAGATGAATGACCTCCCGTGCCCGGCAGGGTGGACCGTGTGCCCAGTAGATCTGAAGACCTCATCTGCAAAAACCCTACCCTTGGAGAAATCCAAGCCAAGGGTAGATCCACCAGATGAACCCATACGAGATGGGTATTACCTTGATCCCCAAAGAACGCCGGAACAGCTGCTCGGAGAGAATCCAGAAGTTAGTGGAGAACGAGGCAGATCGCCGGAGAGGGTGGGGGAGCCGAGGTGGAGGGTGGGAACGTCCCTTGCGCCATTCTCTCATTTGCGTATGTTAGCCACCATATATGCTTAGTGCTTGCTGCAGCTCCACCTTATTACTACCTTTCCTACCTTAAGCTTAAATAGTCTTGATTGCGAGGGTGTGAGATTGCTGAGTCCCCGTGGCTCACAGATACTTGCAAAACAGATGCAGGTGTCGATGATGCCAGTGCAGGGTACGCTACCGAACTCAAGTGGGAGCTCTATGAAGATAGTGTTCGTTGTATTGTTTCGTTTCCAGTTGATCAGTAGTGGAGCCGAGTCGGGACAATCGGGGATCTAGCATTTGGGGTTGTCTTCTTTTATTTTGGTTCCGTAGTCGGACCTTGATTGTATTCTGGATGATGTATGTTTAACTTGTATTTGTGTGAAGTGGAGACTGTAAGCCAACTCTTTATCCCTTTATATTTAGTACATGGGATTGTGTGAAGATTACCCCTCTTGAGACAAACCTACAATGCAGCTATGCCTCTAAGTCGTGCCCCAACACGTGGGAGATATAGCCGCATTGTGGGTGTTACACCCTTCAAATTGGCCATTGTGGGATCCCTTCCCGCCTAATATTTGGGAAGAGGACCTGGGCCTCTATAAATAGGACTAGCCACCACCTTAGGAGGGGGGACTAATCTTGGACTGGATTCATTCCACCAAGGCAACCACACAAGCTCATCGAGCTCAAGAACACCTCTCCTCAGGAGGCTGTTCTTCCCTTGTACTTGTTCATCCCCAGCCTACAAGGAAATCAACCACACCACACTGGAGTAGGGTATTACACCGCAACGGTGGCCCGAACTAGTATAAACTCTTGTGTCTCTTGTTCCTTAGGTTCGGCGAGCTAGGCTTTGAGATTGTGGCGAGAGCGTGAGCTAGGGGGAGAGAGATCTTCGTGCGCACCCTAGATTTCGAACCTCAAGGGTTTTGCTAGAACCCGTAATCCCACAGTGCGGTTCGATGAAACTAAGGGCTCGCAAAGAGAGCACCTACCTCCTGTGATAGATGAAATGTCTCTTGAGGAATCTATCAAGTTCAAGGCTACTAAAGATGTCATACCCACTAAGGAATCTGCTGAAGAAGTCTTTCCAGAACGTGAAGAAAATCATGCTGGTGCATCTGAGGACAATGGCTCTGAAAAAATGTTGAGCCCAATCAAAGTCATCAACCTGCTCATTCTCGCGTTGAAAAATGAAGTGTAGATTGAGAGAATTATCGATGACATCAACGCACCAGGTCCTCTCACACGCTCAAGAGCTTCACATTTGTCTAACTTCTGTGGGCACTTTGCTTTTGTCTCTATCCACTACAAAAAAAGACACTTCCGTGATGATACGTGTTTGTCACAGTAGGTCACGTTTTCTGTCATGCATGTACATCCATGACAATTTTATGACAGAATCAAGATAGTCATACATGTGCTATCGTAGAAGTGTTCCATGACATTACCAAAAATATCATCACGAAAGTGTCCCCTTCCATGACAATAAATCCCGCGTCATAGAATTGCTTTCGTCAAGGGTGACCGACGCGTGGCATCCACCATAATGACTCGCCGTTACACTATCGAGTTTGGTTTTGGATCTGATAACCCATTAACAGCCCCGACCAATGGGGATTTTCCACATGTAAAATCATCATTGGCTGGAGGAAACACGTGTTGGCTCACCGTTGGAACATATGTCATCCACTCATTGGATCGAAGGCGCCTATGATACATCGACACGTGGCATGGCCCAACAAAGGCCCATTCCTATGAAAAAGCCAGCCCGCTTGACTTGGTCAAAAGGTGGCGAGCCGGCCCATGGAAAGCCTGTTAACGGCGTGTTCGCATATAGCCCATTTACAACCCGCTAATCCAGGGCCCGTTATGACATATCCGAATTAGGCCTAATAGCGTCATATGGGCTGTCCAATATGATTCCAGCCCATTTTAACATCTGGCCCATGTATAGCCCATGAAGTCTTTCGGCCCATATGAGGCCCTTTGTAACTCTTGGCCCATTAACGACTCGTGGTGAAACTGGCCCGTAATGAGCAGTGTATCACTTTATACCCATTAATGACCCATTATACCGTTGGGCTGTTTCCAGCCCATGTTATCTTTCGGCCTTCTCAGGGCCCATTTATTCTTGGGCTCATTTCCAGCATTAGGTTACTTACGGCCTGTTACTGTCATTTTCTGCTTGTGCGCCAAATTCAGAACGTGGTTACAGTCGGCCCGTTTGTGGCCCATTAATACATTGGGCAGTTTTCAAAGCGTCGTCAAATACGGTCGATTAACTCTAGCCCATTATGGTCAGCCCATGAACGGACGATTCCAACTCTAGCCCGTTTACAGCCATAATGCGGTATGTTATTGGCCCATGTTTGGGCAACCGATCATACGGCCCGTAGAAGGCTCATTGATGATACGACCAATAGAAGGCCCATTGTTTCTATGCCCCGTAGAAGGCCCATTGTTTCTACGACCCATAGAAGGCCCAGTGTCACTACGGTAAATATGTAGCCCATGGTTATTGTGGCCTACTTTTAATAAATAGGTTATTGCGACCACTAGCAAACCGCGGAAAAAGAACAACATTGACTACAAGCAACCAAATAAACAAGGCAACAAGGAAATAAATAAGCAAGCAACTTACGCTAGGCTATCACGGCTATTACACATATTACATCCAATGTGCATCAAAGTTTTCCACCAATGCAAATATAGGGAACAAAGCAGCATATAATATACACTGGTTGTCAAAGTTGGCGACCAGTGCAAATAAACGCCGTAGAAAAACAAGTCGAGAATTGAAACCACTTCAAAAGATCTCAAGAAACAATATCCTGGGTACCCATAATGCTGGCAAGATGCTTAGCAAGCTTATTAACTTTCACTTTTTTGGCGCTTAAATCCTCCAGCGCTTGCTGTTGCACCAAAAAGTATGCATATGAATTCTACAGGGACTTCCTCAGTCCTTCAGCTTCCTGTCGCAGCACATCTGATCAATGTCTCTCAACTTGAAGCTGAGACTCAAGAAGACGAACTAATTTAGGCAGCGTGTTCGAAGAGCTTGTGCCAGTAGTAGCGGCCAGTAACTCGAACACTACATCAAGACAGGACTTTTGGGTTCTCTCACTGTCGTCAAGGTAGTTTTTATCAGCTTTCTTGGAGTCCAACTAGGATGTCTCACTATCTTGAACCTTAACTGCATTGCTTCCTTTACCGTTGCATAACGGGGTACTGTTATCCAATATTTTGTCTGCATTCTAAAAGAGAAACAAGCAGACACATCACAGGTTTACCATGTTGTATATGAAACTAATTTTGGTAAATAAGTTCAGTAGTAAAGTGAGCAAGATAACAACATGAAACAAACATATCACTATGTACCATGGTCACTTTATGGTCTATATCATTCTAGTTTGTGTTGCCAAATCAAGATAGAGACACAGTTCAAATCATATTTATTCAAGACAAAGCAGAATAGACAGAATATAGGTGTGGGAAATTATAGAGCAATAACAACACTTGTAATGTGCATGACATGAGAACATAACTGTTTATTCAATTGAAACTGAAATCAACATAGATCAAGTTACAATAGAAAACTAGTTAAAGAAACAGGTTTAAAACATACATGTTGTGCCATTGGAGTTTCAATTCCATCCTTCAAATTTCAAAATAGTTGGTCTGAGTACATACACTGATGCAATAGCAAAGGAGTATGAACCATAGCTACAGTACCTGACCTGAGAACAATTCTTCTTCTCCTTTAAGCATTGAGTTGGGATTCGGAGTGGTGGTCCTCGTGCTTTGGGCACTGCAATTCCCTTACCAACTGCTCGTGTTTGGGTGCTTTGTGGTGGAGACGTTGTTGTGTCAACTGGAACTGGGTTACTATCTACTAGGGTTAGGGTTAGAAGGGGTGTAGCTGGTTCTCTGTCCAACTAGGTAGGGCTACAATCTGCGAGAGTCTGGGTTATGTGTGGTGGGGCTTGTTCTTGGGCAAGTACAACTGTGGTTCTATCTGCATCAACTGGTAGCACTATCTTTTCTAAAGATTGTGTTGTTACTCCCTTAGATACTGCCATCACCCTCTCCAATTCAAATGGCTGATAAACAAAAAAAGTAATTGAATGTACAGACATTTTATGATAGACAGGTGCAATACATAGTGGGAAATAAAAGAGGGCATGAAATAATTCACATTTATGTTGTCTAACCAAACAGGATAGGATGACAAAATTTCACATATATGATGGCTAACTAAACAGGATAGCATGACACAATTTCACATTATGATGGCTAACTATAAAAGATGGAAAGACATAGTTCAAAATATGATGACTATGTAAACAGGATGACATGATATAACTATATAATGTGTTTATTAAATAGGTTGGCATGCCATAATTCACATACATGCCACCTATGGAAACATGATAGCATGATATAAGTCCCGGATAGAATGACATAATACAAAATGTGATGACTGTAAACACTAAACAAGATGAGATGATATAACTATATGATGTCTTTATTAAATGGGTTCCCATGCCATTATTCAGATAGATGTTGTGTATGTAAACATGATGGCATGATATAATTCAAATATATGATTTATATAGTAAGCAAGTAAACAGATGGCAATCCATATATGATGTAAAAACTAAGCAATGCAAGACAACATGCATGACATGGGTAATATAACCCTGCCAAGTTTGAGGATAGACCTCAGGGGGGAAATAGGACTGGTCATCAGTCTCTGAATCCTCCTCTGAGGAGCTTTGTGTATCCAGCAAGATGTCTGCTTCAGCAGGTAGCATTGTCTGCTCTGAATACCTTGTTTTCACTCTAGATACTTCCATCACCGCTTCAAATGGATGATGCACAGGAAGAGTATTTGAATATACAAACGTTGTCGACAAATGGAACATGTAATACTAAAAAATGATAGCATGATATAATTCACATACATGATGATTGGCTCAACGACATGGCATTGCATAATTCACATATATAATGCCTTTGCAACAAGATAGCATTGCATAATTCACATACATAATGTCTTGCAACAAGATGGGAATGCATAATTCACATATATGGTAATTAGACACTAAACATGTGGCATTCACTCAAAGCATGTCTAAACTAATCAAATGACATAGCAATGCAAGACAGCATACACACACGATATGAGCAACATAACCCTGCCAAGTTAGAGCATACACCTCGGGGGGGGGGGGAATAGGACTGGTCATCTGTCTCTGAATCCTCCTCTAAGGAGCTATCCATAACCAACGAGATATGCGCTTCATCAGATAGCATAGTCTACTCTGAAGACCTTGTTTTCACTCCAGAATTTTCCATCACCGTGTCAAATGGCTGATGCACACAAAGAGTAGTTGAATGTACTAACATTGTTGACAAATGTAATACGTAACAAAAAAAGGATGGCATGATATAATTCACATATAAGATGACTGGCTAAGCAGGATGGCATTGCAAAATTCACATATATGATGCCTGGCTAAACAAGATGGCATTGCATAATTCACATAAATGATTAATAGACTAAACATATGGCATTGACACGAAGCATGTCTAAACTAAGCAGTTGGAGCAACTGAGCTTGGTTGGATGACGGCGCAGTAGGAGCAGGACAAACCACACAAGGTTTTCTTTGCAACTATCTGTAAGAGAAGTAATTCTGTAAGGGCTCGTTCGAATTGGAGGATTCTAACAACGCGGGGATAGGAAACACACAGTAATAGGATAGGAATGCACGTGCAAGACAGAGATTTTAAAACACAGGATTTCTGCCAATCTGGGTGTTTGGTTCACAAGAATTGGAAGATCACAGGATGCAAAGAAGCCTGCTGAGATTAAGTCAAATCACAGGAAAATGTATGGTTATAATGCTATTATGCTACTATCTCTTAGTCTTGTGCTTCATGAATAGGAATTTGAAAAGGAGGACAAGTGGAAATTAAAATCCGTACGGTTTTTCTTTCAAGGAGACACTAAAGGAAAAAATCCTACAGTTTTCCTTTGCTCCATTCCTTTGAACAAAATGCATTAATAGTAGTACCATAGGAAACTTTCCAATTCCAATGTTTTTCCTTCAGTTTTCCTTTCAAGCACTGGCGATTCTAGTAGGCAGGCTTGAGCAAGGAAAAACTACACTCAAAAAATGTTTTTGTGCGACTTGCCTACTTCTACTACTTTGGACCCAGGCCACTGCCCTACTAGCTCAACTCCCAGGCCCATCGACAAATGCACAACTCAAACACGAAGAGATAAATAATGATGGAGTTCAAGAGAGTCCATCACAGATAGCTAAGTTGCCCGGTACCTCACTGCTTGTCATATAGTAGGAGAAACTAATCATATTTCACGTTACTGCATGTGCTCAATGGACAATATATATAACATGTAGAGTAAAAAAGAGATGCAACAAGTGTACAACCTCTTTGGCGAAGCCATGTCGATCTCAGCATGATTGGGTTGGTCGGTGAGGATGATCCGGCTGACTTGGCTGTCGGAGGAGGGGAAGAAGATCTTAGGCATCTTGAGATGGAGCCCGGGGTACTGCTCCGCTGTGATGGAGGGTTTCGTTGTTGGAGCACTCCGATGAGTTGTACAACACCGAGGCTGAAGCGGGACAGGAAAGACAACGTAAACCTGAGTATAATTCTAATAGCATCTCCAATAGATGACGTAAAATACATAACCCCAAAGTGCTAGATGTAAAATACATCAGCCGCTCATCTCTGAACGAAACAGAACTGCGTATCACTGTCTATTGCTGAAGCTGAGTACATTGCTGCTGGATCTTGCTGTGCTCAATTGCTATGGATGAAGCAAACCCTCAAGGACTACGACATCAACATGAAGAATGTGCCACTCTACTGCGACAGTGAGAGTAACATCAAGATTGCTCATAACCCAGTTCTGCACTCGAAGACTAAGCACATCCAGATTCATCATCATTTTCTTCGAGATCATGTGTTGAAGGGCGACATCTCCATCGAGCATGTCAAGACTGAAGAACATCTAGCAGATATTTTCACAAATCCCTTGGATGAGAAGAGATTTAGCAAGTTGCGGTGTGAGCTAAATATCTTAGAATCTTCGAAAGTTCTTTGAAAAGGACACACATCCTAACACTTATGGCAAATTGATGACTTAGATGCGCAACACATGAAGTAACATTTTTATTCAATCAATGAAGACTAACCCTCTAAGTGAAGAAATTAACGAAGAATTTGATTCTCAGAACCCTACGACAATTGTACGCGGTGTCTGAAATCATCATTCTTATACGGTTGGTCATGCCACCAACAAAACATGAAAATCTTCAATTTGAGTTTTTCTTCATTTTTGCAGATTCTTTAATTTTCAAATTCTTCAACTTTGCAATTTCTTAAACTTCTCAACTGATGTTCTTCATTGCCTATAAATATGTATATATTTGAGTTTTCATGTCCTCAACAGCATTCACTTATAGCTAATTCTTCAAGTTGCTCTTCTTCTAAGTGAATGTGATCGGACCCGTTCCCCCTCTATGCTAAACTCAACCCATTCTATTCACAAATTCTTCGTGTGCATTTTATTTGATAGCCGTTCAAAATCTTCATTGTGTCCTTGTCAGCTGAAGAATTTGTGAATGAAACGTTAAAATTTTCATATCTGAATTTTCATCTTTTGCCGCTCAAACCGTTCTGTATCCCATGATAATATTAAATTACTCACCCATGATCTACCATGATCTCCACCTCTCTGTACATTGGTGACACATGTCGCTAGGATGGCAAGGGTCAGGGGCACGTTCATCCAATTTCTTCGAACGAGCAGTTTTTCACCATGGCTATAAATACCCCCTCCCTTCCTTAGACTTCATTTACTCCGCTCGACCTCTCCTCGCTCGACCTCTCAGACCTAGCGCCGCCGCTACACTCCATCATCGCCGGCGAGGAAGAGCTTCACTACCTCGACCTCATTGTCGTTGTACTCGCGCCGGCCGCAGAAATCTTCACTCTGCCGCTGGCATAGCTCTCTCCCACCACTGAGTTAGGGCATGGGAGATCTGAACGGATGAACTTCTCCACTTCCACTCCCAGTTTGTCGTGTTCTTCGTCCAGGGTAATTAAAATCTGATTTTATTGCCCTAATTTTATTCTCATGATTTCCTAAAAATCTTCAAAAGGTATTTATTCTTCAATTCCCTATCCTTAAACACCCAGTTGCACCATTACTTTTATTTGTTTCTCTAATCTATGTTTTTCTTCAAGATTCCTCAATCGTGTGGATTGTGAAATCTATACAACTCTGGAACCTAAGTCAAGAATGCTTAGTGAAATTCCTCAAGTCACCCATGGTCAAATTCCACAAACTTGATACTTTTGAAAAAATTATGAGAACGCATATGACCTCTCCAAATTCTTCGCACCTATACTTTGTTCAGAGGTACATAATGTCTGCTGTTGAATGACTAGGTTCTCATCAACTTAACTCATTTGCAGCGTTCCTTAATGATAAATTGCATACTTCCTTGGAAACTTCAATTGTTCAAAATCCTCAAGTGAAGAAATGGCTGATGGTAAAAGACCTTAGAAGGGAGGAAAGAGGCCAGAGACAAACACTGCGTTTGAAATCCCTGATGACATTTATGCTGAATATTGCACACCTGATGAAGCCACACATGGCAAAGAAAACAAGAATCAGTGCAAAGTGAGCATATAGAGGATTGAACGAAGATGGGCCAAGGAATGGAGGGAATATCGTCATGTTACTCATAAGTACATGAAGAAATTCACAGTTAAACCTCCATGTCCATGACCTCCATTGGCTCCAGGCCAAGTAGATGACCCCTCAAGCATCAGGCGTGGTGAGGAATTTCCCAAGGAATGGGCCAAGCGCCAAGCCAACTTGGCTAAAGTAGCAAAGGAAGCAGTGAAGAAATTCAACGAAGATTTTGCTGCTGAGGCCTTTGCTAGAAAGCCTAAGAAGGCTTTGGTGAAGAAATCAGCTGTGAAGCCGAGTTCCTCAACAAAAATGCTCTCATGGCAAAGTGCAAAGCCCTCACCGCAAATTCCTCAGGCAACCTCCTCAAGGGCAGCTCCAATTATCTCTGTTGCCTTGAAATCCCCAACTCCTGCTGCAAAGTACTCAACACCTAAGCATATTGCAACGTGTCAAAGGACCGCAGGCTTTTCTATTGCTTCGGGTGCATCTGCAAGTTCCTCGGCTCCACCACAGTCCTCAATAGGTCCATCCTTGTTGAAGAAAAAGGCCACTGCTGGATGTGGCTCGAGGCCAAGTCCTCACAAGAAGCAAGTAGCTTTTCAAGTCCCATCTAATAACGACAAAGCTGATCATCAGAGACAGGCAAGAAAGGGCCACTGGAGCCAAAGGCAGTGTTGTGTCCCTCATGTCGGATCTAAAGAAGATCCTTGCTTTCATTGATATGTGGCACAAGGACCCCAACACCCCTTTGCCTGACCTAAACCTCACTCCTGGCCAAAGTCACAAGTTAACAGCCTTCATAATGCAAGAAAAATGGCAATTTCAAAAGGGGAGGCAAGTCAAGATAGATCAGTACAAGAAGAGCGATTTCTGAGGAAAAATGTTCTGAACATGTCTCCTGAAGAACTTGTGGCTCTGCAAAAGGAGATTAAAGATCTCAGTGATGAATTTGACACCTACTATGCAGATGGGATAGGTGCCAAAGTCAGATTCGTCAAACTCTCCAACTCCCTCAAGCTCAAAGTTGCAGCTCCATCGCAACATGAAATTCCTTAGGCTAAAGCATCTGCTTAGCCTGCTGAAGAAAATGCTAGCACAACTGATGAAAATTAGGCTGTAGATGACACTGAGAGTACTAGGGCTGCTGAAGAAATTCCAGCTCCTGAAGAAATTTCCAGTGCAACCCCCATTGTTGTGCCTGAAGAACAACCCAGGCCAGCTGAAGAATCTGTTGCTGCACTTGAAGAAACTGAACAAGCCAGGGAAACTGCATCAGTTGTGCCTGAAAAAAATTAACCACTTTATCTGCTCCTCCTACAAAGTCATCAGAGATGAAGAATCTCAACCTTCCTTCTGCTTCAGAAGTGAAGAAAACCAAAGCTGTTGAGAAGGAAACTGTGAAGAAAAGGAAAGCATCAATGATTGCAGAGTCTTCCGCTCCCAAGAAAGTGAAGACTTTGACAAGTTCCTTCACTAACCCCATTGATGTTGTTCCCATTTCAATAGTGCCATCCAAGGAAATTATTCCTTTTGGTGTAGATGACATTGATGAAGAGAATCCTTCTGCTGCTTCTTCTGAGTAGTTGGATGAAGAAATTGAAGTGGAAGATATCCCTTCAACCCCACTACTATCATCGCCCATGCCTCTGTTCACAGCTGAAGAGGCAGGCATTGAAGAAATGGAAGAAGATGAGGATGTGGACATTGGGTCTACAACACCAATTCTGAACGATGACTATTGGGAAATACTTCATCCCAATTCACCATTGACCACTCCTCTACACAAAATTCCTCAGTCCCCTGCTCAAACTGAAGAAATTCAAATGGGATCCGACAGACGTCAAACATCACATATCTCCATTCCTGAAGAACCTCCAGCTGCAACAACTAAAGACACTGAAACTCAACACGCTGCTGAAGAACTTGAAGCTTCAATTCATCAGGCAGCAGCTCCAGAGCTTGCGAAGTTAGAGGTTGTGAAGTATTCGACTATTAATCTTCAGCCCAAGCAGGAAAATCCTCATGCTAAACGACCAAAGTTCTAAGCTAATGATTTCTTTGCTAAGCACCATTTCTTCACGGATTTCAATCATTATGACTCAGCAAGACTTCGACGCAAGCGGTTCTAGACTACTAGTCATATAAACTCCTATTCTTCACTATTATTTGATAAGGACAATGTATTTGAGAACCGTCAATTCCTCATGTGGATATGGAGTCTCTCCCGTGCTTCCAACCTGTCCCGATTGTTCTTCATGACACTAGGATTTTTAACTTCTATGCTGACATTTGCGACCAGAATGAAGAGCTAATTCTTTAATTCTGCGCCACACTTCACCTCACTGTAAATGTGGATGATGTGAATTCATGGGTGCTTGATTGGATGATTGTGAACACGCACTACAAAGCTCCAGCCTCTGAATTACTTCATGTCTTTCCAGTCAGTCCTCCTGCTGAAGGCACAAGGCTTCTGTATGAAGAACCTGAACTCTCTCACCATCTGATGAAAGTGCTCATTATGCATTTGAAGCCAGTCCAAGCTCCAAGAACCACATTTCTTGTGAAGGAATTCCTATATGTGCCAAGGACAATCTACCACATTCTGACCAAAACCCTCAGTCCAATCAAAGGCCGCAACTCTGAAGAAGAAGAAGAGGTTGTTGGCATCATGAAGAATCTGTTTTTCAACATCATACCTGGCATCCCCATCAACTATCATGATTTCTTCATGAGGACTTTGGCTAATGTTGCTCTGTCACCTTTTGAGTTGAAGCCTTATGCTCCTGGATCATGAAATTCATCAGATCAAGGTCTTCAATTCATTACAAGGCAGATTGTCAGAATAATCTCAGCTATTTGCCTCCTATTGAAGTCCTCAAAAGTACTATTTCCTCACCTGATGAGAAAGGCAAAGCTACTGTTATTGATGAAGGCACTCGTCCATTGGGTGGTCAGTTTCGCAAAGCTGCATCTTATTCCACCAATGACTCTACAACTCAAGATTTTTCCGCAAAAGCATCAAAGCAAAATCCTCAAGCCACTACTCATCGAGTGATGACTGATCATGAGCTTCTCTTAAGTCTTCATCAGAAGGTCGATCGCAATCACAAGTTGGTCAAGCGTCAATTTGGCCCAATTTTTCAAAATATGTCTGTCACTCAAAACACCGTGAAGAAGAACCATTACTACTTGCATGAAGTCTTTGATCGCACGTGGGCCATATTGTCTCACCTCTATGGTGATGAAGACATCAAGCAGATGGGATTTCAATAGGACTTTGACTGGTCTCAGCCTCCTTCGAAGAAATTCAAGAAGGTCAAAGTTCCTCACCTAGTCACCAGTTCATATTCTTCATCGCGCGAGACGGATGAAGCTGAAGATTTGAACGACACTGCGAGAGGCCCTACTCCAAGGGACGACCCCAACAATGTTGCCGCTCCTCCATCGACATCATGATGATATTCTTCAGGGGCATTAGTCCTCATTTTTCGTCCCTTTTGGTCATTCGATGACAATGGGGGAGAAATTTGAGTTAGTCTTCAAGCGGGTCTTATATATGGGCGTTTTTTTCGTTAAGTTACAAATCTTGCTCTTCTGAGGTGTTTTCTCTGATGAGTTGTAAACTTAAGTCCGATGGTGGTCTGATACTTTTGAACTGCTTTTTGCATGCTTCTTTCCTCAAGTACCTTAATGCACGCATGCTGAATTTCATCAGACACCACATTTCATCATGCATTTCAAATTCTTCATATTATATGTGAAAATACGTGTATGAATTACAAGATATAGGGGGGATCTCCATGATTTTATTCTACAATGTGCATTTTCTCTCCAAAGCAAATTCCTCAACTATGCACATCTTCAGGGGGAGTTCTTCTATATCTTGTAATCAAATTCCTCAATATCAGTATTTACACTTCATATGTCTATCCCCGTTGAAAACTTAACCTATTTGTCATCAATCACCAAAAAGGGGGAGATTGTAAGTGCATCTAGTGCCCCTTAGTGATTTTGGTGTATTGAAGACTTATAGGTTAAGTGACTAATGTGTTTGTGAGTGTACACAGGTTCTATAACTCTATTAGGAGTTTGATATTTATGATGAAAGTTGACCCCAAAAAATGAATGTCTTCAGTTAGAGACTTTGCTTTTCTTGAAGATTTTGAAACTAAGGAAATTGGTGTGACCTTGAAGACTTCGATATTGATGCGAGGATTATGAAGCGTGAAGACTTTTGTTTTCGTAGTTTTGTTTTCTCTTTCTTGAGTCATAGCAAACACCGTATTGTTAAAGGGGTCGAGGTAAAACTAAGGAAACACTTTCCAGGTGATGCTCATCTCAAAATCCTATACCTACCCAATCCTTTCGAGTGAAGCCATTGGAAATCTCATATAGTTTAGTCAATTTCTTCAGTGAGAGAGACGAAGATCTTCTGTTCTCTGAGGAATTTGTTCTGACTGAGGAGTTAGGAATTCGCAAGTGCGGATTGCCTACAAGTGAGGAACATCATAGTCCTGATGAATTTGAGAGCTCAAACTTTCGATCATTGTTGTGCTATGCGCCAGCTGTACCAAAATATCCTACCCACCTAACAGTCATATCATTCAAGGGCATTTATGTCTTATCATGTTGGTGTGCTCCTAGGCTATAAATATCTGCCCCCTACAACCACTAGTTGGTTGGCTGCTTCGAGAGAAACTGGAACTTGTGATTGAGAGCACCCCATCCTCCGAGGACTTTGAGCGAAAATCATCACTAAAGAGATTGTCCCTGTGTGGAACCGACGCTTGTTACCTTTGAGGACTATGCATCCTCCAGATGGTTAAGCGTCATGGTCCAGAGCATCCAAGAGGAATTGTGGATTGCTGAGTGACCGAGTCTGTGAAGGTCTGGAAGTCACCTGAAGACTTACCACGAGCGATTGGGCGAGGTCTATGTGACTTTAGCTCAAGGAGAATATGGTGAGGACTGTGTGTCCAGGACCGTGTTTCCTTGGATTTAAATACCTAGCCGCTCCAACCAGACATATGACTATCAAAGCAGTTGGAACTGTTCTACCAACTCATCGTCATCACCAAGCTACTAGTTCTATTTCCTGAACCCTTTCATTTCCTCATTCATGTGTTGATGAAATTGATTGTTATTGTTTAAATACTTCAACTGAAGATTTTCTCTATTTCCTCAATCATAATTCTTCAGTCAGTTTTTCTTCAGCATGCTTATCCTGTTTAGACGCTACTTGTGGTCTGTGTATGTTTCATTTCATCATGATGACTACGCTACTGCTTTGTTATGCATGCACTAGAGTACTTATTCCGCTGCTTGTAGTTCGTTGCTTACGAAATTCCTCAAGTTGAATTTCCTCAGTGACGAATTTGTAAAACTCGCCTGTTCACCCCCCCTCTAGTCGATATAACGCACTTTCACAAACATACGCAAATAATGAAATTATCACAGCAATCTATGAAAACAGAATGATCTGTAAAGATGTAGATGGTACATATACTTATGTAACTCAAAAAAATCTGAAAAATTTGGACAAAATAAAAAATTTGCATATCAGTATTGTGTAAAAATTTGAAAATTTTTGCATGTTCCAGTAAAAAATGTAAATTCACACACTATACTAAAAGTTTCTGTTTTTGCACTGCACATACCAAACAAGCAATCAAATCATCCTAAAGGCAAATCTTGGCACATTGTTTTATAATACGATGGATTTGTACATGGGGATAATTATTTTTGTGAGAAACTTCCATGAAAAATTCTATATTGTTTTCATGAGCATGAACACAAGTGTTCAAGGTCGACCCTCACTTCTCCAATGCATACCCTTCCAATCGCTTCTCCTTTTGAAAAAGTTTTTAGCTTCCTCTCTGTATTTTTTGTTTTAAAACTTTTAAAAGAACACAACAGAATAAAATGACTATCCAAAACCTCCGGGTTGTCTCCCTGGCAGCACTGTCTTTAAAGCCATTAAGCTAGGAATAAAGTGCTAGGAATAAAGTGCTCAAGTAATTGATCCACCTAGATCCCATGGTATATCAAAGCCAATTTTTAATTAACAATGATTTGCAATTTAGTAGTGAGCACCAAGCAACATATATCATGCAACAACAAAGTCTAACTCTCTTGATATGCATCGGTATGTCATAAAAGAACAATTCATGCACACAAATTAAAGGCCGATACATGGCATAACCAATTTCTTGCAATTTCACCGTATTGGAAACATAGAGAGGTGGAGATGTAGTTCCTCTCTCATAATAATTGCAATTAGGAGCAGCTAGCACATGCATATTATATTTATCAGAATCATCATGTGTAGTAGTAAAACGCAACCCATGAATATAATCCTTAATAAGTGCAAACTTCTCTGATATAGTGTAGTTGGGAGAACTCAGAAAGATAATAGGATTATCGTGTGTGGGTGCAATAGCAAAAATTTCATTCTTAACATAAGGAACCATAACAAGCTCATCTCCATAAGCATAATGACATCATGGCCAAACCATAGCAAGCATCCATTTCAATAGACATCGATATTTCAAGCGAATTGAAGGGATTATAGCAATCATCATAGCCTTCATCGTTCGATAAGCACAAAGGGAAATTAAACACTGTATGGGGTAAAGAGTTACTCTCATTAGAAGGTGCGCACGGGTGATGAATCCGCTCTTCCTCCTTTTGTTCTTCGCTCTCCTCGTCATCTTTTTCATCTAATGTGCTCACGGTGTCATCACTTTCTTCTTCCATTGATTCCTGCAAAATATTAGTCTCCTCTTGGATAGCGGAGGAGTCCTCAATATATGGCTTAACATAAGCATTATAAGCATAGTTTTCATAGCAATATTTAAGTATGGAAAAAAATTCAGATTTGTAAAGAGTAACATCATACTTCATAAGCACCCTTAATAGCAACAAATTCTTCAATTTGTTCAATATCATATACTCATAGTAATTATAAACACCCTTGGCATAAGAAGATAAGATTCTGTTATCCTTATACTCACATAGGAAGGAAAGGTGTTTTTAGGGTTTCAGGACAACGTAAAATCATATATTTCACATAAATTCAAACCATAGCAATGAAAATTATTAATATGATGCAATAAAAGTTTCCCTTCTTGAGACCAGCCGCGCCGCACAAAATAAGCATGCTCATCTAATGATTTTCCCTAAACTAAGCTAGTTAGATTTTTTGCATCTCCTACCCATAAATAAAGATAGAAAATGGGAGGACAGAATAAAATCTACTTAGTGGTAAAGCAAACAAGCACACACGAGAATAATCACCCTACTCTATTGCTCCCCGGCAACGCTGCCACAAAAAGGTCTTGATAACCCACAAGTATAGGGGATCAATTGTAGCCTTTCTCGATATGTAAGAGTGTCGAACCCAATTAGGTGTTAAAGGTTGAACAAATATTCCCTCAAGTTCTATCGACCACCCATAAAACTCTACGCACACTTAACATTCACTTTACCTTGAACAAGTATGAAACTAGAAATATGTAGGTCCATCGGGATAGGTTTGCAATATAATAAGGAGCATGTAAATAAAAGATAGTGGCTGTTTAAATAAAGGCACAATTAAGTTCGTTTTAGTAGAGAGCTTTTTGTAACAAGAAAGTAATTTGTCCCTAGGAAACCGATAACTTGACCGGTAATCATAATTGCAATTTTAAATGAGGGTGCGGTATAAGCTAACATACTTTCTCTACTTGGATCATATGCACTTATGATTGGAACTCTAGCAAGCATATGCAACTACTAAAGATCATTAAGGACGTGAAACCCAACCATACCATTAAGTATCAAGTCCTCTTTACTCCCATACGCAACAACCCACTTACTCGGGTTTGTGTGTCTGTCACTCACGAACCCACTATAAGCATATCATGAACATATTGTGACATCCTACAGCCGAGATTCTACGCACTCTCACCTTTCCGCAATTTTCTAGCCTCTTTGGTACCGTGAATTGCCTTTTCACTAGTAGAAAACATGACGTCAGTCCCGGTTTGAAATGGCCTTTGTCCCGGTTGTGCAACCAGGACTAAGGAATCGCAACTAAAGACCCCCCTTTTAGTATCGGTCAAGTTACAAACTTGGACTAATGGGGCTCCACGTGGCCATTGTGGGGCGCTCAGGCAGGAGGACCTTTAGTCCCGATTGGTAACACCAACCGCGACGAAAAGGCCATCACGCATCAGACTTTGTCGATCGCTGGGGTTTAGGGTTTTTTTAAGGAGGGGTTTAGGGTTTTGGAGGGTTTAGGGGTTTCATTTTGTGTTTACAATTCAATTCTTTTACATTTAGGGTTTCATTTTTATTTTATGTTTTCCATTCAACTCGATGCTAGCTACTACATATAACAATGTAACTCAACACAACTGTCGGGGATATCTAGCGACATATGTTAGGGGGTGGCTTATCATGGCTGGGGACTGGAGTACGCCGTCGGGCCCTGGAAGTGGGAGTGAGCAAGATCTCAAACGCCTACGAGTCTTACCCAGGTTAGGGGCTCTCCGTGGAGATAACACCCCTAGTCTTGCTCTGCGGGATCTCCGCATGATGACTAATGTCAATAGGTGTCTACAAGGTTGCTCCTTGAGCTGTTTGGCTAGAGGAGGAAGAAGGGCAAGGCTAGTTCCTTTGCCTCTTTAGCTATGGGTGTGTATGTTTGCGTGGTTGCTGAACCCTTTGCATGGGTGAACCTGGGGGGTTTATATAGGCCCACCCCCAGGGGTACAATGGTAATGCGGTCGAGTGTAGGACCCTGACGTTGGTGTCTTGGTGGGATCTCCACCAGCTGCTGGGGCCCGCCGCATGGTGGGTCCCGCTGGATACCGTGACCCCGGCTGATAGGTACGGCCCGCCGCCTGCGGGCCATGCTGCCTTTTGCTGTATCCTCGCCCTTGATGACGGAGGCCTCGTCGGGGGACGCATTGCTAAAGTCCCGCTACCTGGCGGGCGCTTACTGTAGACATGCTCAGTCTCTTTGGGTTAATGGCGCGCAGACTCCGAGAGAAGGGACGGCCGTCTGCTAGAGGTCGGCCCTCCCCCGAAGCTGCCTTCTTGGGGTTCACCATCTTTTGGTTGCTCGCGGACAGGTAGGGCCTACCGCCTACAAGCCGTACCTACCGCCCGTCGTGGGAACATGACCCTGGCTATCGTGGGCTGCGTCATGAGCCGTATGGCTATAGTGCTACGACGGGCAGGCAGGGCGACCGCCGGGTAGGCTCGCACTGTAGCCAGGCTCGTCCGTGATATGAGGGGTGGTCCTATAGCCACGCCCCATCTCATCGTAATGGATGGGCGCATACTCTAAGGGGAGGAGGGGCCGCCTGCTAAGAGCCCCCCCCCCTGAGGCCGCCCTTTGAGTGTAAGCCATCTTCTGGGAGCTGGCCTCCTGGGCCAGCCAGCCTCCTAGGCCAGCCGGCCCAATGAGCTAGCCGCACGCCCAGAAGGTGCGACAGGCTTTGCTTGTCCCGATGTCTTGAAATGTCATGGGGTGTATATGCGGCTACTCGTGGCCAATCCCTCCAACAGTAGTCCCTGAAGCTGGTGGGGTGCGACGGCTCAAGCTGGAGTTCCCTAGCAGCTTCCTACTCCGAGTAGTCTTGTACTCTTGCTTCATCTGGCTTCGGGTGACACCGTTAGTCAGGAGCCGGCTGCGGCTGATTCGGACGCCTGATGGATTTGAATCATCATGGTGGACACCGGGGGCATGCCTATCGCCCGTTGCTCGCGAGCCATGTGCCACCAGCAAACCAGGCTGGCCTGCCAACCCACGCGCGTGATGGGACGTCGACGTAGGTCCGGGCACACCAGTACAGGGCCTCGGAGCGCGCATGGATCCGCTGTGGCCGAGGTGGGCGGTTGCCCTCCCCCAGCGCAGCGATTGTGCGCTTTGAAGACGCGGGAAACGCGGGGTCATGTGGGGCGTGGGCGCAATTAATCCCCGTGCCCCAACATCTGGCCTCTCTCCACCACCGCGGGCCTATAAGTAGGAGGAGGGAGGTGTGGTGGAACACACGCGTGCCCCCCTCGCTCTCCATCTTTTTCTCCGCTGCCTCCTTTGCTTCTTCGCCACTGCTGCACCACTGCACTGCTCCTCCGCCGAAGCGCTCGCTGTAGCCCGTCATCGCCTGACCATAGCACACCACCGCGGCTTCGCCATCATCCAGCTTCGTCGGGCCACCGCTAAGTCACCGCCATCAATGGCGCGAGGAAAGTGGGACGGCTCCAACGTCCGCAACGAGCACCTCGAGTTCCTCCACTCGACGCGGCGGATACCTAGTGCGGCGTGATTAGGGACCCGCCTCCCGAACGAGCGGGAGATCTCGCCCGCACCGGAGGCCGGCGAGTTCGTCGTCTTCAAAAAATAGTTCCTCTGTGGCTTTGGCTTGCCGGTGATGTCTACTACACAACCTTCTTCTTCTAGACGTTGTCGGGCCTCCAAGTGCAGAGGTTTGTAGGACAGTAGAAAATTTCCCTCAAGTGGATGACCTAAGGTTTATCAATCCGTAGGAGGCGTAGGATGAAGATGGTCTCTCTCAAGCAACCCTTCAACCAAATAACAAAGAGTCTCTTGTGTCCCCAACGCAGCCAATACTATGGTAAATTGTACACGTGCACTAGTTCGGCGAAGAGATGGTGATACAAGTGGTATATGGATAGTCGATAATAGTTTTTGTAATCTGAAATTATAAAAACAGCAAGGTAACTAATGATAAAAGTGAGCGTAAACGGTATTGCAATGTGTTGAAACAAGGCCTAGGGTTCATACTTTCGCTAGTGCAAGTTCCCTCAACAATACTAACATAATTGGATCACATAACTATCCCTCAACATGCAACAAAGAGTCACTCCAAAGTCACTAATAGCGGAGAACAAATGAAGAGATTATGGTAGGGTACGAAACCACCTCAAAGTTATTCTTTCCGATCAATCCGTTGGGCTATTCCTATAAGTGTCACAAACAGCCCTAGAGTTCCTACTAGAATAACACCTTAAGACACAAATCAACCAAAACCCTAATGTCACCTAGATACTCCAATGTCACCTCAAGTATCCGTGGTTATGATTATACGATATGCATCACACAATCTCAGATTCATCTATTCAACCAACACAAAGGACCTCAAAGAGTGCCCCAAAGTTCTACCGGAGAATCACGACGAAAACGTGTGCCAACCCCTATGCATAGGTTCATGGGCGGAACCCGCAAGTTGATCACCAAAACATACATCAAGTGAATCACGTGGTATCCCATTGTCACCACAGATACGCACGGCAAGACATACATCAAGTGTTCTCAAATCTTCAAAAACTCAATCCGATAAGATAACTTCAAAGGGGAAACTCAATTCATTACAACAGAGTAGAGGGGGGGGACATCATAGGATCCAACTATAATAGAAAAGCTCGCGATACGTCAAGATCGTACGACCTCAAGAACACGAGAGAGAGAGAGATCAAACACATAGCTACTGGTACATACCCTCAGCCCCGAGGGAGAACTACTCCCTCCTCGTCATGGAGAGCACCAGGATGATGAAGATGGCCATCGGAGAGGGATTTCCCTTTCCGGCAGGGTGCCGGAACGGGTCTAGATTGGTTTTCGGTGGCTACGGAGGCTTCTGGCGGCGGAGCTCCCGATCTAATCTCTATTCTGGAAGTTTTAGGGTAGGTGAGTATATATGGGTGCAGGAAGTACGTCGGTGGAGCTTCGGGGGCCCCACGAGGCAGGGGGCGTGCCCTACGGGGGCATGCCCCCCACCCTCGTGAGCACCTCCCTTGGCTCCTGACGTGAGGTCCAAGTCCATCCGGTAGGTTTCCTTCCAAAAATAACTTCTCTGGTTGATTTCATTCCGTTTCGACTCCATTTGATATTCCTTTTCTTCGAAACACTGAAATAGGCAAAAAAAAAACAACAATTCTGGGCTAGGCCTCCGGTTAATTGGTTAGTCCCAAAAATAATATAAAAGTGGATAATAAAGCCCAATATTGCCTAAAACAGTAGATAACATAGCATGGAGCAACCAAAAATTATAGATACGTTGGAGACGTATCAAGCATCCCCAAGCTTAATTCCTGCTCGTCCTTGAGTAGGTAAATGATAAAAACAGAATTTTTGATGCGGAGTGCTACTTGGCATAATTTCAATGTAATTCTTCTTAATTGTGGTATGAATATTCAGATCCGAAAGATTCAAGACAAAAGTTCATATTGACATAAAAATGATAATACTTCAAGCATACTAACTAAGCAATTATGTCTTCTCAAAATAACATGGCCAAAGAAAGTTCATCCCTACAAAATCATATAGTTTAGTCATGTTTCATTTTTGTCACACAAGAATGCTCTCATCATGCACAACCCCGATGACAAGCCAAGCAATTGTTTCATACTTTAGTAATCTCAAACCTATAAACTTTCACGCAATATATGAGCGCGAGCCATGGATATAGCACTATGGGTGGAATAGATGATGATGGGGGTTATGTGGAGAAGACAAAAAGGAGAAAGTCTCACATCAACGAGGCTAATCAATGAGCTATGGAGACGCCCATCGATTGAGGTTAATGCAAGGAGTAGGGATTGCCCTGCAACAGATGCACTAGAGATATAATTGTATGAAAGCTCACAAAAGAAACTAAGTGGGTGTGCATCCAACTTGCTTGCTCACGAAGACCTAGGGCACTTGAGGAGGCCCATTGTTGGAATATACAAGCCAAGTTCTATAATGAAAAATTCGCACTAGTATATGAAAGTGACAAAACAAGAGACTCTCTATCATAAGGATTATGATGCTACTTTGAAGCACAAGTGTGGCAAAGGATAGTAGCATTGTCCCTTCTCTCTTTTCTCTCATTTTTTGGGCCTTCTCTTTTTTATGGCCTTTCTCTTTTTTTGGGCCTTCTCTTTTTTATGGCCTTTCTCTTTTTTGGGCCTTCTCTTTTTTATGGCCTTTCTCTTTTTATATTCCTCACTTGGGACAACGCTCTAGAAAATGATGATCATCACACTTCTATTTATTTACAACTCAATGATTACAACTCGATACTAGAACAAAAGATGACTCTATATGAATGCCTCCGGCGGTGTACCGGGATATGCAATGAACCAAGAGTGACATGTATGAAAGAATTATGAACGGTGGCTTTGCCACAAATACTATGTCAACTACATGATCATGCTAAGCAATATGACAATGATGATGCGTGTCATAATAAACGGAACAGTGGAAAGTTGCATGGCAATATATCTCGGAATGGCTATGGAAATGCCATAATATGTAGGTATGGTGGCTGTTTTGAGGAAGATATAAGGAGGTTTGTGTGTGATAGAGCGTATCATATCACAGGGTTTGGATGCACCGGCGAAGTTTTCACCAACTCTCAATGTGAGAAAGGGCAATGCTCGGTACCGAAGAGGCTAGCAATGATGGAAGGGTGAGAGTGCGTATAATCCATGGACTCACCATTAGTCATAAAGAAATCACATACTTATTACAAAAATCTACAAGTCATCAAAAACCTCGGCACTACGCGCATGCTCCTATGGGGATAGATTGGTAGGAAAAGACCATCGCTCGTCCCCGACCGCCACTCATAAGGAGGATAATCAAATAACACCTCATGTTTCAAATTTGTTACACAACGTTTACCATACGTGCATGCTACGGGACTTGCAAACATCAATACAAGAATTCCTCAAATTCACAACTACTCAACTAGCACGACTTTGATATTATTACCTCCATATCTCAAAACAATCATCAAGCATCAAACTTCTCTTAGTATTCAAAACACTCATAAGAAAACTTTACTAATCTTGAATACCTAGCATATTAGGATTTTAAGCAAATTAACATGCTATTTAAGACTCTCAAAATAATCTAAGTGAAGCATGCGAGTTCATCTATTTCTTCAAAATAAAACTACCATCATGCTCTAAAATATATAAGTGAAGTACTAGAGCAAACAACAAACTACTCCGAAATATATAAGTGAAGATCAATGAGTAGTCGAATAATTATGCAACTATGTGAAAACTCTCTAACATTTAATAATTTCAGATCTTGGTATTCTATTCAAACATCAAGCAAAGCAAAATAAAATGACATTCTAAGAATGACAAACATCATGTGAAGAAGCAAAAACTTAGGATCAACCGATACTGACCGATAGTTGCTGAAGAAGAAAGGTGGGATGCCAACCGGGGCATCCCCAAGCTTAGACGCTTGAGACTTCTTGAAATATTATATTGGGATGCCGTGGGCATCCCCAAGCTTGAGACGGTCTCCCTAAATCTCAAAAGCTTCATCCACACAAAACTCAACAAGGACTCGTGAGATAAGTTAGTATAAACCATTGCAAAAACCTTATCATAATCTACTGTAGAAAATGACTAAAATTATTATTAAACATTGCATAATAAATGCCTTTGCATATTTAATAGTCCTATCCTAAAATAGAATCATTAAAGAAGCAAACATATGCAAACAATGCAAACATAACAGCAATCTGCGTAAACAGGATAGTCTGTAAAGAATGCTGCAACATCCATACTTTCCTAGCTCCAAAAATTATGAAAGAAAATTCCCACTGTATTAAATTTATCATACCTTAATATGCAATAGGTTTCAACATTTTATCACATTCTTACTTTTCTACGGAATTATTGCAAAAGCGGTAAACTTTCTGTTTTCAAACAGCAACATGTATACTTGTAACATAGGAATAGTAAAGGCTATCAATGCCACTTTTATTGAAATAAAAGATGCAAAACATTTTTATAAATAACAGCAAGCAAATACTAACAAAATAAATTGACTCTCCCAGCAAAACACATATCATGTGGCGAATAAAAATATAGCTCCAAGTAAAGTTACCGATGAACGAAGACGAAAGAGGAGATGCTTTCCGGGGCATCCCCAAGCTTAGGCTCTTGGCTATGCTTGAATATTACCTTGGGGTGCCTTGGGCATCCCCAAGCTTAGGCTCTTTCCACAACTTATTCCATAGTCCATCGAATCCTTACCCAAAACTTGAAGACTTCACAACACAAAACTTAATAGAGAACTCGTAAGCTCCGTTAGTATAAGAAAATAAATCACCACTTAAAGGTACTATAATAAACTCATTATTTATTTATATTGGTGTTAAACCTAATGTATTCCAACTTCTCTATGGTTTATAAACTATTTTACTAGCCATAGATTCATCAAAATAAATAAACAACACATGAAAAACAGAATCTGTCAAAAACAGAACAGTCTATAGTAATCTGGATCAAACGTATACTTTTGGAACTCATAAAATTCTCAAATAAATTGCCCGACGTGAGTAATTTATCTATTAATCATCTTCAAAAAGAATTAACTAAATACCACTATCCAATAAAAATGGCAGCAGTTCTCGTGAGCGCTAAAGATTCTGTTTTTTACAGCATGATCAACAAGAATTTCCCCAAGTCTTCCCAAAGGTTCTACTTGGCACAAACACTAATTAAAGACATAAAACCACATCTAAATAGAGGCTATATGAATTATTTATTACCAAACAGGAGCAAAAAGCAAGGAACAAAAATAAAGTTGGGTTGCCTCCCAACAAGCGCTATTGTTTAACGCCCTAGCTAGGCATGATAATTTCAATGATGCTCATATAAAAGATAAGAATTGTAACATAAAGAGAACATCATGAAGAATATAACTAGCACATTTAAGTCTAACCCACTTCCTATGCATAGGGATTTTGTGAGCAAACAACTTATGGGAATAAGAATCAACTTGCATAGGAAGGTAAAGCAAGCATAACTTTAAGATTTTAAGCACATAGAGAGGAAACTTGATATTATTGCAATTCCTACAAGCATATATTCCTCCCTCATAATAATTTTCAGTAGCATCATGAATGAATTCAACAATATAACTATCACATAAAGAATTCTTTTCATGATCTACAAGCATAGAAATTTTACCACACTCCACGCAAGAAAAATTCTTCTCATGAATAATAGTGGGAGCAAACTCAACAAAATAACTATGATGTGATTGAAAATTGAAATCAAGACGACAAGTTTCATTGTTATCATTATTCTTTAAAGCATACATGTCATCACAATAATCATCATAGATAGGAGGCATGCTTTCATCATAATAAATTTGCTCATCAAAACTTGGGGGACAAAAAATATCATCTTCATCAAACATAGCTTCCCCAAGCTTGTGGCTTTGCATATCATTAGCATCATGGATATTCAAGGAATTGATACTAACAACATTGCAATCATGTTCATCATTCAAATATTTAGTGCCAAACATTTTAATGCATTCTTCTTCTAACACTTTGGCACAATTTTCCTTTCCATCATACTCATGAAATATATTAAAAAGATAAAGTGTATGAGGCAAACTCAATTCCATATTTTTTTAGTTTTCTTTTATAAACTAGACTAGTGATAAAACAAGAAACTAAAAGACTCGATTGCAAGATCTAAAGATATACCTTCAAGCATGCACCTCCCCGGCAACGGCGCCAGAAAAGAGCTTGATGTCTACTACACAACCTTCTTCTTGTAGACGTTGTTGGGCCTCCAAGTGCAGAGGTTTGTAGGACAGTAGAAAATTTCCCTCAAGTGGATGACCTAAGGTTTATCAATCCGTAGGAGGCATAGGATGAAGATGGTCTCTCTCAAGCAACCCTGCAACCAAATAACAAAGAGTCTCTTGTGTCCCCAACACACCCAATACAATGGTAAATTGTATAGGTGCACTAGTTCAGCGAAGAGATGGTGATACAAGTGGTATATGGATAGTAGATAATAGTTTTTGTAATCTGAAATTATAAAAAGCAAGGTAACTAATGATAAAAGTGAGCGTAATCGGTATTGCAATGTGTTGAAACAAGGCCTAGGGTTCATACTTTCGCTAGTGCAAGTTCCCTCAACAATACTAACATAATTGGATCACATAACTATCCCTCAACATGCAACAAAGAGTCACTCCAAATTCACTAATAGCGGAGAACAAACGAAGAGATTATGGTAGGGTACGAAACCACCTCAAAGTTATTCTTTCCAATCAATCCATTGGGCTATTCCTATAAGTGTCACAAACAGCCCTAGAGTTCATACTAGAATAACACCTTAAGACACAAATCAACCAAAACCCTACTGTCACCTAGATACTCCAATGTCACCTCAAGTATCCGTGGGTATGATTATATGATATGCATCACACAATCTCAAATTCATCTATTCAACCAACACAAAGGACCTCAAAGAGTGCTCCAAAGTTCTACCGGAAAATCACGATGAAAACGTGTGCCAACCCCTATGCATAGGTTCATGGGTGGAACCCGCAAGTTGATCACCAAAACATACATCAAGTGAATCACGTGGTATCCCATTGTCACCACAGATACGCACGTCAAGACATACATCAAGTGTTCTCAAATCTTTAAAGACTCAATCCGATAAGATAACTTCAAAGGGGAAACTCAATTCATTACAAGAGAGTAGACGGGGGGGGGGGGACATCATAGGATCCAACTATAATAGCAAAGCTCGCGATACATCAAGATCGTACCACCTCAAGAACACGAGAGAGAGAGAGAGAGATCAAACACATAGCTACTGGTACATACCCTCAGCCCCGGGGGAGAACTACTCCCTCCTCGTCATGGAGAGCACCGTGATGATGAAGATGGCCACCGGAGAGGGATTGCCCCTTCCGGCAGGGTGCCGGAACGGGTCTAGATTGGTTTTTGGTGATTACGGAGGCTTCTGGCGGCGGAACTCCCGATCTAATCTCTGTTCTGGAAGTTTTAGGGTACGTGACTATATATGGGTGCAGGAAGTACGTCGGTGGAACTTCGGGGGCCCCACGAGGCAGGGGGCGCGCCCCCCACCCTCGTGAGCACCTCCCTTGGCTCCTGACGTGGGGTCCAAGTCCATCTGGTAGCTTTCCTTCCAAAAATAACTTCTCCAGTTGATTTCATTCTGTTTCGACTCCGTTTGATATTCCTTTTCTTCGAAACACTGAAATAGGAAGAAAAAACAACAATTCTGGGCTGGGCCTCCGGTTAATATGTTAGTCCCAAAAATAATATAAAAGTGGATAATAAAGCCCAATATTTCCCAAAATAGTAGATACGTTGGAGACGTATCAGCCGGCGAGCGCCTTCCTCCGAGAGTTTCTTGAGTTCTACCATCTGTAGCCGCACCACCTCACGTCCAACACGGAGGCGTTGTTGTCCTCCTTCGTCACCTTCTGTGAGGGCTACCTCGGCGTGCTTCCCACACTTGAGCTATGGGGTAGGTTCTTCAACTTCAAGCTTGGCACGGCGGCCAAGGTCGAGTCGACCCAGTGCGGTGCGTACGGTGCTCCGGCCGCGGGGTCTGGTTCCCGGGCATCGTCTTGCACAAGTCGGCGAAGTTATGGCATAAGTCATACTTCTGTGTCTGCAACATCGACCCGACCCGCGACTACATCAACTTGCTGGCCTTCGTGGCCGGCCCACCTCCTGGAACGCGGGGCAACTGGGGCCAGCAACCCGGCAAGCTACTGTCAGCCAACATCCCCAACGTCCTTGTCCGGCTTCAGGAGACGACGGAGTCGGAGGGACTCCAGCCGGCGAACCTCCTATCCGCCTTCGTCTATTGCCGGGTGTTGCCCCTCCAACTTCGGCCACATCTGATCTGCAAGATGAGCGGCCGCCGCGACCCATGCCTCATGTCGAGGTGGTCCGACACATGAATTACTTCTCCAACAACCAGCTCGATGAGGTCAAGTGGAGATTCGGCAAGCCGTCGTACAACCGCGCCAACCCGCCGTCTCTGGTCCCCTTATTTTGCTTGCGCTGCTATCTTTATCTGCCCTGACCACCCGAACGCGATGCAGCGCTTGTTGGACAGGCGGCAGTTGTCGTGCCGGCTCCTAGGGATCAGTGGATGTCAGACCGGGAGATGAAAAACGTGGGTGACCCCCACCTGGGGATGGTCATGTTGGAGGAAAGTGACGTCGCCGAAGGAGGCAGCGAGGGAGCAGGCGGCTCCGTGGGAGGAGGCAGCGACATTCGGGGCTGACCGGATGACGACGAGGACAACAAAGAACAATGCCACCCAGAAGGCGCCGATAGGACGGGGGCCTGCTCTTCGACTGTGCGGCCGACTGGAGCACCCGGCATGTCGAAGCGCCGAGCTGACGGGGTGATGTTCGGCAATCGGCCGAGAAAGAAGGCCAAGTCTACGGTCACCGCGACCTAGCGGCAAGAGGCCGCCAAGGTGGCCGCCATCAAGAGGACCCCGAAGCAGCGTCCGATGGTGTCTGCGTAAGTGTTTTGGCCGGTTTTGCAATATCATTTTTGTCTTGGCTTTTCTTCTTTCGTGAATTTCTATCTTGTGTTTGCTTCTCTTCTTCCAAACTTTTTAGCTTCATTTGCCATGTCGTGCAGGGCTCCGCTTTCTGTGTCGCAGGCCCCGTCCGCATCAGTGATTGGGCGGCAGGCGGCCCCGAAGACGCCCGTCGCGTGGAACTGGCCGCCGCCCTTCTAGAGGCAACGGAGAGGAATGCGCGGGAGGCACAACATTAGTGGGACGCCACGGCTCGGGCAGAGGCGGAGGCGGCAGACGCAACGCGGGTGGAGGCTGACATGGCGGCCAAGGCACAGGCCGACACGGCGGCCAAAGAATAGGCGGACGTGGCAGCCAAGGCGCGGGAGGAGGCGCTAACCCGCAACAGGGCTCCGGAGGCCACCGGCCCACAGCAAATGGAGCCGCCGGTGGTGGTGGGCCAAGCACCGACTAGAGGGGCAAGGGCCGACCAGAAGGTCCTCGAGAGGGGAGGGGCCGACCCCGTCATCTCGGAGGCGGAAGAGCCTCCGTGCGCTCCGACTGCTGGCGAGTGGGGCAGCCGGCCCGAAGTGCCGGACGTGCCGCCGTCTAGTGGAGAGTTGGTGGTGCGCCGGGACGTGACGACCCGCGTCCCCTGGCGCTAGCGCCAAGCGTGGGCGGTTTCGGCGCCAAGGCCAATGGAGGTTGGGGCGGTGAGCTCGTCGGCGCCTGACACTGAGGCCACCAGTGTCGCTCCGCCTGATTGGACATCAGGAGCCGGCTCGATCGTCCTCAACATGGCGGTGAAGGACATCCTGGACCAATTCAATGTCCATGATGCCATCCTTCTGAAGTCCAGGAGTGAGCTGCTGGCGATGCAAACAGCCGTCCGGGTATGCTTTCGCTCTTACTTTTTATTCTTGTAATCTTTCGTGGGGGCGCACCAGCACACCCACTGGTGTAGCCCCCGAGTTCCAGGCGGGCTGGAACTTCAATGAGAGCTTCTGAATGGTGAACTGTCATTTTTTGTTGTAGGACTATCACAACTTGCACGCGGCCGCCTACAACTCCGGAACCAAGCGCTAGCCAAGCGGACCGCCAATCTGAACCAGAGCCGAGGTAAGTATGCCGTCTTTCAGTGGGGCGCACCATCGCACCCACTGGGTGTAGCCCCCGAGATTCGGGCCGACTGCTGAGCAGTCGGGCCGGATCTTTCGGCAACTATTTGTTTTTGGTTGATGCTGATGTTTCTTTCTTGTCTTGGCAGTGGCCGCTGATACGTTGATAACCCACAAGTATGGGGGATCGCAACAGTTTTCGAGGGTAAAGTATTCAACCCAAATTTATTGATTCGACACAAGGGGAGCCAAGGTTGTCAAAATCGCAATTTTGAATCGGATCGGAGCTCCGATGGTAAGATCGCAAATCGTAGAATCTTCATTATCAGGATCGTAGAAACGTAGATTCTCTGAACTAAAATTGTAGAATCATAGGGGTTAGTTTGGATCGTAAAGTCGTAGAATCGTATAACAGAATCGCGATTCTGACAACCTTGAGGGGAGCCAAAGAATACTCTCAAGTATTAGCAGCTGAGTTGTCAATTCAACCACACCTGGAAACTTAATATCCGCAGCAAAGTATTTAGTACCAAACTAATATGATAATAGTGGTAACGGTAACAAAAGGTAACGGTAGAAAAAATAATGTTTTTGGTATTTTGTAGTGATGATAGCAATAGCAACGGGAAGGTAAATAAGCGGAGAATAATATATGGAAAGCTCGTAGGCAATGGATCAGTGATGGAGAATTATGCCGGATGCGGTTCATCATGTAACAGTCATAACCTAGGGTGACACAGAACTAGCTCTAGTTCATCAATGTAATGTAGGCATGTATTCTGAATATAGTCATACGTGCTTACGGAAAAGAACTTGCATGACATCTTTTGTCCTACCCTCCCGTGGCAGCGGGGTCCTTACGGAAACTAAGGGATATTAAGGCCTCCTTTTAATAGAGAACCGGAACAAAGCATTAACACATAGTGAATACATGAACTCCTCAAACTACGGTCATCACCGGTAAGTATCCCGATTATTGTCACTTCGGGGTTAATGGATCATAACACATAATAGGTGACTATAGACTTGCAAGATAGGATCAAGAATGCTCATATGTTGATGAAAACATAATAGGTTCAGATCTGAAATCATGGCACTCGCGCCATAGTGACAAGCATTAAGCATAGCAAAGTCATAGCAACATCAATCTCAGAACATAGTGGATACTACGGATCAAACCCTAACAAAACTAACTCGATTACATGATAGATCCCATCCAACCCATCACCGTCCAGCAAGCCTACGATGGAATTACTCACGCACGGCAGTGAGCATCATGAAATTGGTGATGGAGGATGGTTGATGATGACGATGGCGACGGATTCCCCTCTCCGGAGCCCCGAACGGACTCCAGATCAGCCCTCCCGAGAGGTTTTAGGGCTTGGCGGCGGCTCCGTTTCGTAAAACGCGATGATTTCTTCTCTCTAATTTTTTCTCCTTGAAACACAATATATAGAGTTGGAGTTGGAGTCGAAGGAGCTCCAGGGGGCCCACGAGGTAGGGGCGCGCCCTGGGGGGTAGGCACGCCCCCACCCTCATGGACAGGTGGTGGGCCCCCTGGCCTTCATCTTTTGCAGGTATTTTTTATATTTTCCAAAAATTTGCTCCATGAAGTTTCAGGTCATTCCGAGAATGTTTGTTTCTGCACATAAATAACACCATGGTAATTCTGCTGAAAACATCATCAGTCCGGGTTAGTTCCATTCAAACCATGGAAGTTATAGTCCAAAACAAGGGCAAAAGTGTTTGGAAAAGTAGATACGAGAGAGACGTATCAACTCCCCCAAGCTTAAACCTTTGCTTGTCCTCAAGCAATTCAGTTGACAAACTGAAAGTGATAAAGAAAAAACTTTTACAAACTCTATTTCCTCTTGTTGTTGTAAATATGTAAAGCCAGCATTCAAGTTTTCAGCAAAGATTATAACTAACCACATTCGCAATGATGCTTAGGTCTCAAGTTTACTTATATCAATAGCATAATCAACTAGCAAGCAATAGTAATAAATCTCGGATGACAACACTTTCTTAAAACAATCATAATATGATATAACAAGATGGTATCTCGCTAGCCCTTTCTGAGACCGCAAAACATAAATGCAGAGCACCTTTAAAAGGCCAAGGACTGACTAGACATTGTAATTCATGGTAAAAGAGATCCAGTCAAGTCATACTCAATATAAACTAACAATAATGAATGCAAATGACAGCGGTGCTCTCCAACTGGTGCTTTTTAATAAGAGGATGATGACTCAGCATAAAAGTAAATAGATAGGCCCTTCGCAGAGGGAAGCAGGGATTTGTAGAGGTGCCAGAGCTCGGTTTTGAAATAGAGGTGAATAATATTTTGAGCGGTATACTTTCATTGTCAACATAACAACCAAGAGATGGCGATATCTTCCGTGCTACACACATTATAGGTGGTTCCCAAACAGAATGGTAAAGTTTATACTCCCCCTTCCACCAACAAGCATCAATACATGGCTTACACGAAACAACGAGTGCCTCCAACTAACAAGAGTCCCAGGGGGAGTTTTGTTTGCAATTATTTTGATTTAGTTTGCATAAAGCATCTCGGTGACCAGCCATTTATCTCATGAGTGAGGAGCGGAGTCCACTCCTCTTGAGAATAACCCGCCTAACATGGAAGATACGGACAACCCTAGTTGATACATGAGCTATTCGAGCATACAAAACAGGATATTAATTTGAAGGTTTAGAGTTTGGCACATACAAATTTACTTGGAATGGTAGGTAGATACCGTATATAGGTAGGTATAGTGGACTCATGTGGAATAACTTTGGGGTTTAAGTAGTTGGATGCACAAGTAGTGTTCCCGCTTAGTATAGGTGAAGGCTAGAAAAAGATTGGGAAGCGACCAGCTAGAGAACGACAACAGTCATGAACATGCATTAAAATTAATCAACACCAAATGCAATCATGAGTAGGATATAATCCACCATGAACATAAATATCGTGAAGGCTATGTTGATTTTGTTTCAACTACATGGGTGAACATGCACCAAGTCAAGTCACTTAAATCATTCATAGGAGGATACCACCCTATCATACCAGATCATAACCATTTTAATAGCATGTTGGCACGCAAGGTAAACCATTATAACTCATAGCTAATCAAGCATGGCACAAGAAACTATGATCTCTTGGTGTCATTGCAAACATGTTTATTCATAATAGGCTGAATCAGGAACGATGAACTAATCATATTTACAAAAACAAAAGAGGCCGAGTTCATACCAGCTTTTCTCATCTCAGCCAGTCCATCATATATCGTCATAATTGCCTTTCACTTGCACGACTGAACGATGTGAATAATAATAATAGTGCACGTGCATTGGACTATGCTGGAATCTGCAGGCATTCAATAAATAGGAGAAGACAAGGCAATATGGGCTCTTTTGTCAGACAAACAATAATGCATATAAGAGCCACTTCAACAATTTAATTAAGATCTTCTCCTATCGACCCCCAAAGGAAAGAAAAGAAATAAAACTATTTACACGGGAAAGCTCCCAACAAGAAAAAGAAGAACATGAAATATTTTGGGGTTTTCTTCTTTTTAATTACAACTACAAGCATGGAAATTAAACTAACTAAAAGCTACAACTAATTTTTTTGGTTTTTTCTTAAGGTTTATTAAACACACAAGAAGAAAGCATAAAAAGGAAAATAAACTAGCATGGATGATACAATGAAAAAGTATGAGCACCGACATCTAGCAATGAGTGTGTGGACATAAATGTAATGCCGGTGGGAAATACGTACTCCCCCAAGCTTAGGATTTTGGCCTAAGTTGGTCTATGGCCACTGCTGGCCTGGAGGATATCCATAATAATAGTTGGGGTCGCACTGAGAAGAAGAAGAGGAAGACTCGGCTTGCCACTGGCTGACAATCATTTCCGGATCCCACTGGTAATTAGACTGTCGTGAAGGATCAACTTGTGGTTCCGGCTCTGGCTCCACGGCTGGTGTAGGGTTCCGGTAGGCGTGAATATCCTTCAACAGAACAAGGTGCGTGCCTGAAGATAAATCAAACAAAGAAGGAGTAGGCAGGGTAATATTCTCAGGATGATGTTTATTAAAGAACAATTGATATTTAAGCTCTCCTTCCCTATTCTTAACAATAAAATCATGTGCCACCATACTTTTATAATGTAGATAAACATGAGGGAGCACTCTTTCTTCCTTCTCATAATGGCTAATATGTATGTTAAAATGTGCAGCTAGGTGTGAAGCATAGATCCCTCCAAAGATGGGCCCCTTTGTACGGTTCAGACTTAACCGTTTGGCAATAACGCCGCCCATACTAACAGAGTTATCACCATATAAACCATGGAGCAAAATAATAATATCAGGGATACTAAGGTTTCCACAGTTTCTGTGACCAATTATGCAACGACTAGCAAATAATGCAAAATAACGTAAAACAGGAAAATGTATGCTAGTGATTCGTGCATCGGAAACCTTCCTTGTTTCCCCTACGGTGATAGTATCAATAAACCCCTCCACATCATCATGATGTGGTTCTTCTGTCTTACCCCCAAAAGGGACCAAACAAATTCGACAGAAATCATAAAGTGACATCTCCTTATGCTCATCATATAAATGGAACTCTACCATAGGTGGTGAGCTCCTAGAATGGAAACGAAAGTTTTGCACAAAGGTATTTGTGAGTAAGAGATACTGATCGCATTGGTTGTGGAGGAAAGCGGTGAGGCCTGCATTTTTAGCCAGTTCATGAAAATCTTCATAAATCCCGGCTGCTCTCAAGAAATCATCGGAAGGCCATTCACACGCCCGAACCTCCGCGGTGCGAGGCAGATTATACTTAGGCTTTGGTGCCTTTTCCTTCGAGCTTTGGCTCGATGAGCCCCTCAAAAGTCTCCTCATCATTTTCTGAAAAATTCTAAAATTTTTGTAACTTCAAAATAAAAGTAAACCAAACTCAATAATATTGATAGCAACTACTCCTACAAGTGGCTAGGGCCTATATCATGCATCAAAACTACTTTTGACCATATAAGTTTCACATGCAAGCTCAAGAACAAGGTCACCTAAGCAGAAAAAATTTGCAATGAATAAAGCACTAGAACAAAAACTAATTGGACCAATGGAGGAGTCACATACCAAGGAACAATCTCCCCAAGCAGTTTTGTGAGAGGTGCTTTGAGCAAGGAGATCAAAAATGGCAGCAAAGTGAGCTAGAACTCGTGCTTGAGCTGGATGTTCATGTTTGGGGGAGGAAGGAGTGTATGGGTGAAAGGATAAGTGGAGGAGGGCCACCGTGGGCCCACGAGGCAGGGGGGGCGTGCCCAGGGGGTAGGGCGCGCCCTCTACCCTCGTGGGCAGGTGGTTGACCCCCTGCTGTGTTCTCAGTGCCAAATATTCTCAAATATTCTGGAAAAAATCATATTTAAATTTCAGGGCATTTGGAGAACTTTTATTTTCAAGGTATTTTTATATTGCACGGATAATCAGATAACAGACAGAAAAATATTTATTTTTATTTTATTTAATATAAATAACAGAAAGTAAAAGTGGGGTACAGAAGGTAGTGCCTTCTAGTTTCATCCATCTCATGATCATCAAAAGGAATCCACTAACAAGGTTGATCAAGTCTTGTTAACGAACTCATTCCGAATAACATGGAACCAGAGAAATTTCGAATAACACTATGTTACCTCAACGGGGATATGCACATCCCCAATAATAAGAATATCATATTTCTTCTTGACAGTAGGAAGAGGAAATTCAAAACCTCCAAATATAATCAATGGAATTTTTCCAATAGAGTTGATACTATGAACATGAGGTTGTTTACTCGAAAAGTGTACCGTATGCTCATTACCATTAACATGAAAAGTGACATTGCCTTTAGTGCAATCAATAACAGCCCCTGCAGTATTCAAAAAGGGTCTTCCAAGAATAATAGACATACTATCGTCCTCGGGAATATCAAGAATAACAAAGTCCGTTAAAATAGTAACGTTTACAACTACAAAAGGCACATCCTCACAAATACCGACAGGTATAGCAGTTGATTTATCAGCCATTTGCAAAGATATTTCAGTAGGTGTCAACTTATTCAAATCAAGTCTACGATATGAGAGGCATAAGACTAACACCGGCTCCAAGATCACATAAATTAGTTTTAACATAGTTTCTTTTAATAGAGCATGGTATAGTAGGTACTCCTGGATCTCCAAGTTTCTTAGGTATTCCACCTTTAAAAGTATAATTAGCAAGCATGGTGGAAATTTCAGTTTCTGGTATCTTTCTTTTATTTGTAACAATATCTTTCATATACTTAGCATAAGGATTCATTTTGAGCATATCAGTTAATCGCATACGCAAAAAGATAGGTCTAGTCATTTCAGCTAAGCGCTCAAAATCCTCATCATCCTTTTTCTTGGATGGTTTGGGAGGAAAAGGCATGGATTTCTGAATCCATGGTTCTCTTTCTTTACCATGTTTCCTAGCAAAAAAGTCTTTCTTATCATAACATTGATTCTTTGATTGTGGGTTATCAAGATCAACGACAGGTTCAATTTCTATATCATTATCAATACTAGGTTGAGCATCATCATGAACATTATCATTAACATTATTACTAGTTTCAGGTTCATTACCAGATTGTGTTTCAGCATCAGAAATAGAAATATCATTTGGATTCTCAGGTGTTTCAATAACAAGCTCACTAGAAGCATGCAAAGTCCTATCATTTTTCTTTTTTGTTCTTTTTAGAAGGACTAGGTGCATCTATATTATTTCTCTGAGAATCTTGCTCAATTCTCATAGGATGGCCTTCAGGATACAAAGGTTCTCGAGTCATTCGACCACCTCTAGTCATAACTCTAACAACATTATCATTATTCTTACTATTCAATTCATTGAGCAAATCATTTTGAGCTTTAAGTACTTGTTCTACTTGAGTGGTAACCATAGAAGCATGATTACTAATAAGTTTAAGTTCACCTTTGACATTAGCCATATAATCACCCAATTGTTCAAGCATATTTGAATTGTATTTCAATTGTCTACCAAAATAAGCATTAAAATCTTCTTGCTTAGCCATAAATGTATCAAACTCATCTAAGCATGGGCTATCAAATTTAGTAAATGGGATTTCAGCTTTATCATATCTACAAAGAGAATTTACCTTTACTACCTGTGTCGGGTTATCAAGACCATGAGTTTCTTCAATAGGTAAAGGATTAAGATCATATGTTTCTTCAATAGGCGGTAAATTAAGACCATGTATTTCTTCAATAGGGGGTAAATTCTTAACATCTTCAGCTTTAATGCCTTTTTCTTTCATAGATTTCTTTGCCTCTTGCATATCTTCAGGACTGAGAAATAGAATACCCCTCTTCTTCGGAATTGGTTTAGGAATAGGCTCAGGAGTTGGCTCCGGAGGTGTCCAATTATTTTCATTTTTCAACATATTATTCAATAGAATTTCAGCTTCATCCGGTGTTCTTTCCCTGAAAATAGAACCAGCACAACTATCCAGGTAATCTTTGGAGGCATCGGTTAGTCCATTGTAAAAGATATCAAGTATTTCATTTTTCTTAAGAGGATGATCAGGCAAAGCATTAAGTAATTGGAGAAGCCTCCCCCAAGCTTGTGGGAGACTCTCTTCTTCAATTTGCACATAATTATATATATCCCTTAAAGCAGCTTGTTTCTTATGAGCAGGGAAATATTTAGCAGAGAAGTAATAAATCATATCCTGGGGACTACGCACACAACCAGTATCAAGAGAATTAAACCATATCTTAGCATCACCCTTTAATGAGAACGGAAATATTTTAAGGATATAAAAGTAATGAGTTCTCTCACCTTTAGTGAACATGGTGGCTATATCATTTAATTTACTAAGATGTGCCACAACAGTTTCAGATTCATAGCCACGAAAAGGATCAGATTCAACCAAAGTAATTATATCAGGATCAACAGAGAATTCATAATCCTTCTCAGTAACAGAGATAGGTGAAGTAGCAAAAGGAGGGTCAGGTTTCATCCTAGCATTTAGAGATTGCTTGTTCCATTTAGCTAATAACCTCTTAAGTTCGTATCTATCTTTGCAAGCTAAAATAGCTAAAGAAGCTTATTTATCAAAAACATAACCCTCAGGAATAACTAGCAAGTCTTCATCATCAATTTCATCAGTATTATAAGATTCAATATTTTCAATCTCTCTAGCCCTAGCAAGTTGTTCATTAAGAAATTCACCAAGTGGCACAGTAGTATCGAGCATAGAAGTAGTTTCATCATAAGTATCATGTATAGCAGAAGTAGCATCACCAATAACATGCGACATATCAGAACGAATAGCAGAAGCAGGTTTAGGTGTCGCAAGCTTACTTAAAACAGAAGGTGAATCTAGTGCAGAGCTAGATGGCAGTTCCTTACCTCCCCCCGTAGCTGAGGGATAAATCTTAGTTCTCGGATCTTTCATGTTCTTCATAATGATAAGCAGATATAAATCCCAAGTGACTCAAAGAATAGAGCTATGCTCCCCGGCAACGGCGCCAGAAAATAGTCTTGATAACCCACAAGTATAGGGGATCGCAACAGTTTTCGAGGGTAAAGTATTCAACCCAAATTTATTGATTCGACACAAGGGGACCAAAGAATACTCTCAAGTATTAGCAGCTGAGTTGTCAATTCAACCACACCTGGAAACTTAATATCTGTAGCAAAGTATTTAGTAGCAAAGTAATATGATAATAGTGGTAACGGTAACAAAAGGTAACGGTAGCAAAAGTAATGTTTTTGGTATTTTGTAGTGATGATAGCAATAGCAATGGGAAAGTAAATAAGCGGAGAACAATATATTGAAAGCTCGTAGGCAATGGATCAGTGATGGAGAATTATGCCGGATGCGGTTCATCATGTAAAAGTCATAACCTAGGGTGACACAGAACTAGCTCTAGTTCATCAATGTAATGTAGGCATGTATTCCGAATATAGTCATACGTGCTTACGGAAAAGAACTTGCATGACATCTTTTGTCCTACCCTCCCGTGGCAGCGGGGTCCTTACGGAAACTAAGGGATATTAAGGCCTCCTTTTAATAGAGAACCAGAACAAAGCATTAATACATAGTGAATACATGAACTCCTCAAACTACGGTCATCACCGGTAAGTATCCCGATTATTGTCACTTCGGGGTTAACGGATCAGAACACATAATAGGTGACTATAGATTTTCAAGATAGGATCAAGAACACTCATATATTGATGAAAACATAATAGGTTCAGATCTGAAATCATCGCACTCGGGCCCTAGTGACAAGCATTAAGCACATCAAAGTCATAGCAACATCAATCTCAGAACATAGTGGATACTAGGGATCAAACCCTAACAAAACTAACTCGATTACATGATAGATCCCATCCAACCCATCACCGTCCAGCAAGCCTACGATGGAATTACTCACGCACGACGGTGAGCATCATGAAATTGGTGATGGAGGATGGTTGATGATGACGATGGCGACGGATTACCCTCTCTGGAGCCCCGAACGGACTCCAGATCAGCCCTCCCGAGAGGTTTTAGGGCTTGGCGGCGGCTCCGTATCGTAAAACGTGATGATTTCTTCTCTCTGATTTTTTTCTCCCCGAAACACAATATATAGAGTTGGAGTTGGAGTCGGAGGAGCTCCAGGGGGCCCACGAGGTAGGGGGGCGCCCTATGGGGGCAGGCGCGCCTCCCACCCTCGTGGACAGGTGGTGGGCCCCCTGGCCTTCATCTTTTGCAGGTATTTTTTATATTTTCCAAAAAGTTGCTCCGTGAAGTTTCAGGTCATTCCGAGAACGTTTGTTTCTGCACATAAATAACACCATGGTAATTCTGCTGAAAACAACATCAGTCCGGGGTAGTTCCATTCAAATCGTGCAAGTTAGAGTCCAAAACAAGGGCAAACGTGTTTGGAAAAGTAGATACGACGGAGACGTATCATACATCCATCTTGCATCATGTTTTCTTATTGTTATTTATGATGTTTTCATCCATAATAATGCTTTTTGGATTAATTCTAATGCCTTTTCTCTCATAATATGCAAGCTATACACAAAGAGGGAGAATTCCGGCAGCTGGAAATCTGGACCTGGAAAAGCTACGCCAGGCCACCTAATATGCACAACTCCAAACAAGATGGAACTTCACGGAGATTTTTTATCAAATATATGAAGAATATTGGTACAAATAACTACCGAAGGGGGTCCACCAGGTCAGCACAACCCACCTGGGCGCGCCAAGGATCCCAGGCGCGCCCTGGTGGGTTGTGCTCACCCAGGCCCACCTTCGGTGCCCATCTCCTAGTATATGAGTCAATTTGACCTAGAAAAAATTAAGAGAGTACTTTCGGGATGGAGCACCACCGTCATGAGGCGGAAGTTGGGTAGGAGCACTTTTGCCCTCCTGTGGAGCGATTTCGTCGGGGGGAACTTCCCTCCCGGATGGGGAAATCATCGTCATGATCATCACCAACAACTCTCCCATCTTGGGAGGGCAAACTCCATCAACATATTCAACAACACCATCTCATCTCAAACCCTAGTTTTTCTCCTATGTTTAATCTTGTTACCAGAACAATAGATTGGTGCTTGTGGGTGACTAGTAGTGTTGATTACATCTTGTAGTTGATTACTATATGGTTTATTTGGTGGAAGATTATATGTTCAGATACAATATGAGATTTAATACCCCACTGATCTTGCCATGATTATCATTTGTGAGTAGTTACTTTTGTTCTTGAGTGTCACGGGAGAAATAATGTTGCAAGTAATGATGTGCACTTGATATGTGTTCGATATTTTGATAGCATGTATGTTGTGATTCCCTTAGTGGTGTCATGTGAACGCCGACTACATGACACTTCACCATATTTGGGCCTAAGGGAATGCATTGTGGAGTAGCAATTAGATGATGGGTTGCGAGAGTGACAGAAGCTTAAACCCCAGTTTATGCGCTATTCCATAAGGGACCGATTGGATCCAAATGTTTAATGCTATGTTTAGAATTTATTCTTAATACTTTTCTCGTAGTTGCGGATGCTTGCGGGAGGTTTAATAAGTAGGAGGGTTCTTCAAGTAAGAACAACACCTAAGCACCGGTCCACCCACATATCAAATTATCAAACTACTGAACACGAATTAAGCCAACATGATGAAAGTGACTAGGTGAAAATCCCATGTACCCTCAAGAACGCTTTGCTTATCAGAAGAGACCGTTTTGGCCTGTCCTTTGCCTCAAAAGGATTGGGCTACCTTGCTGCACTTTCGTTACAACTATCATTACTTGCTCGTTACAAATTATCTTGCTATCAAACTACTCTATTACTTACAATTTCAGGACTTGCAGACATCACCTTGCGGAAAACCACTTGTCATTTCCTTCTGCTCCTTGTTGGGTTCGATACTCGTACTTACCAAAAAGAGCTAAAATTGATCCCCTATACTTGTGGGTCTTCAAGGCTATTTTCTGGCGCCGTTGCTGGGGAGTGAAGCGCCTTTGGTAACTAGAATTTGGAAAGGAAACATTTATATAGTGTGCTGAAATTTATTGTCAGTTGTTACTATGGAAAACAATCCTTTGAGGGGTTTGTTCGGGGTATCTTCACCTCGACCACAACCACTATTAGCTACCCCTCAATCTACTACACCTACTAAAAATATTGAATAGGAAATTCCTTCGGGTATGATAGAACAACTGCTAGCTAATCCTTATGGAGGAGATGGAACCAAACATCCTGATATGCGCTTGATATATGTAGAACAAATTTGTGGATTGTTCACGCTTGCAGGTTTACCCGGAGATGAAGTTATGACAAAGGTTTTCCCTTTATCTTTGAAGGGAAATGCTTTGGCATGGTATAGGCTATGCGATGATATTGGATCTTGGAATTGGAATCGTTTGAAATTGGAGTTCCATCAAAAAATTATCCTATGCATCTAGTTCATCATGATCGGAAGTATATATATAATTGTTTTCCTCATGAAGGAGAAAGTATGCTCTAGCTTGGGGGAGTCTTAAGTCAATGTTACATTCATGCCCCAATCATGAGCTCTCAAGAGAAATTATTATCCAGAACTTTTATCCTGAGCTTTCTCGTAATTATCAAATCATGCTTGATACTTCTTGTGCTGGTTACTTTATGAAGAAGACTATTGAATTCCGGTGGGATCTTTTGGAAAGAATTAAACGAAACTCTGAAGATTGGGAACTCGACGAAGGTATAGAGTTAGGTATTAAACTTAAGTATGATTGTGTTAAATCTTTTATGGATACCAATGCTTTTCAAAAGTTTAGCACTAAATATGGACTTGACTCTGAGATAGTAGCCTCCTTTTGTGAATCATTTGCTACTCATGTTGATCTACCTAAAGAGACGTGGTTTAAATATCACCCAACTATAAAAGAAGAAGTTAAAGAACCTGTGCTAGTTAAAGAAGAAACTATACTTTACAATACTGATGCAGTTGTTCCTTCTGCTTATATTGAGAAACCACCTTTCCCTGTTAGGATAAAGGAACACGCTAAAGTTTCAACTGTGGTCAACAAAAGTTATGTTAGAACACCTAAACCTGATGAACAAAATAAAGTAGAGCCTAGTATTGCTATGGTTAAATATATCTTGGAAGAAGATATGGATGGGCATGTTATTTACTTTTGTGAAGAAGCTGCTAGAATTGCCAAACCTGATAAAAAGGATAAACATTGACCTGTTGTTGGCATGCCCATTGTCTCAGTTAAAATAGGGGATCATTGTTATCATGCTCTATGTGACATAGGTGCTAGTGTGAGTGCTATTCCTTACTCCTTATATTAAGAAATTATGAATGACATAGCACCTGTAGAGATAGAAGACATAGATGTTAGTATGAAACTTGCTAAAAGAGATACTATATCACCAATTGGGATTGTTAGAGATGTTGAAGTCTTGTGTGGGAAAATAAAATACCCTACTGATTTTCTTGTTCTTGGTTCCCCACAAGATGACTTTTGTCCCATTATCTTTGGTAGACCTTTCTTGAACACCGTTATTGCTAAAATTGATTGTGAGAAGCAAACTGTCGGTGTTAGTTTTGGTGATGACTCTCATGAGTTTAATTTTTCCAAGTTTAGTAGAAAGCTTCATGAAAAAGAATTTCCTAGTAAAGATGAATTAATTTGTCTTGCTTCTATTGTTCTGCCTCCTACTGATCCATTAGAACAATATTTGCAAGGCCATGAAAATGATATACATATGCATGAAAGAAATGAAATAGATAAGATTTTCTTTGAACAACGTCCTTTGCTTAAACACAATTTTCCTATTGAAACTCTAGGAGGTCCTCCTCCACCTAAAGGTGATCCTGTGTATTAAAACAATTGCCAGACACTTTGAAATATGCTTATCTTGATGAAATGAAGATATATCCTGTTATTATCAGTGCTAACCTTTCAGAACATGAAGAAGAAAGATTATTGAAAGTTCTAAGGAAGCACTGAGATGCTATTGGATATACTATTGATGATTTAAAGGGCATTAGTCCCACTCTATGTCAGCACAAAATTAATATGGAACCTGATGCTAAACCCGTTGTTGATCACCAACGTCGGTTAAATCCAAAAATGAAAGAAATGGAAAGGACAGAAATCTTAAAACTTCTGGAAGTAGGTATAATCTATCCCATAGCTGATAGTAGATGGGTAAGTCATGTTCATTGTGTCCCTAAGAAAGGAGGTATAACTGTTGTTCCTAATGATAAGAATGAACTTATTCCACAAAGAATCGTTACATGCTATAGAATGGTAATTGACTTTAGAAAATTAAACAAAGCAACTAGAAAATATCATTAACCTGTGCCTTTTATTGATCAAATTCTTGAAAGATTATCTAAGCACACACACACTTTTTCTTCCTTGATGGATATTATGGTTTTTCAAAAATACCTGTTTCTCAACCTGATCAAGAAAAGACCACTTTTACTCGTCCCTTTGGAACCTATGCTTATAGACATATGCCTTTTGATTTATGTAACGCACCTGCTACTTTTTAAAGATGTATGACTGCTATATTCTCTGACTTCTATGAAAATATTATTGAGGTTTTCATGGATGACTTCTCTATTTATGGGAAGTCTTTTGATGATTGTTTAAGCATTCTTGATCGAGTTTTGCAGAGATGTGAACAAACAAATCTTGTCTTGAATTGGGAGAAGTGTCACTTTATGGTTAATGAAGGCATTGTATTGGGTCATCAAATTTATGAAAGAGGTATTGAAGTGGACAAAGCTAAGGTTGATGCAATTGAGAAAATGCCATGTCCTAAAGATATAAAAGGTATTCGTAGTTTCTTAGGTCATGCTGGTTTCTATTGGAGATTTATCAAAGAATTTTCTAAAATTTCTAGGCCTCCTACTAGTATTTTGCAAAAGGATACTCCTTTTGTTTTTGATGATGATTGTTTAGAAGCCTTTGAAACACTCAAGAAAGCCTTAATTTCTGCACCTATTGTTCAACCACCTGACTGGAACTTGCCTTTTGAAATTATGTGTGATGCTAGTGATTATGTTGTTGGTGTTGCTCTAGGACAAAGAGTTGATAAGAAACTGAATGTTATTCATTATGCTAGTAAAACTCTAGACAGTGCTCAATGAAACTATGCTACTACTGAAAAAGAATTCTTAGTAGTGGTGTTTGCTTGTGATAAATTTAGACCTTGTATTGTTGATTTCAAAGTAATTTTTCACGGCGATCATGTTGCTATTAAATATCTTATGGAAAAGAAAGATGCTAAACCTATACTTATTCAATGGGTTCTCTTGTTACAAGAATTTGATTTACATATCATTGATAGAAAAGGAGCTGAGAACCCCGTAGCTGATAACTTGTCTAGGCTTGAAAATGTGCCTGATGACCCACTACTTATTGATTATTGTTTTCCTGATGAGTAGTTAGCTGCAATAAATGTTGCTTATAGTACTCCTTGGTATGCTTACTATGCTAATTACATTGTTGCTAAATATTTACCACCTAGCTTTACGTATCAACAAAAGAAAAATTCTTCTATGATTTAAGACATCACTTTTGGGATGATCCACATCTTTATAAAGAAGGAGTAGATGGTATTATTAGACGTTGTGTACCTGAGCATGAACAGGGACAAACCCTACGGAAATGTCACTCCGAAGCTTATGGAGGGCATCATGCTGAAGATAGAACTGCTCACAAGGTATTGCAATCTGGATTTTATTGGCCTACTCTCTTCAAGGGTGCCCGTAAGTTCTTCTTATATTGTGATGAATGTCAAAGAATAGGTAATATCAGTAAGCGTCAAGAAATGCCTATGAATTATTCACTTGCTGTTGAACCATTTGATGTTTGGGGATTTGATTACATGGGACCTTTTCCTTCCTCTAATGGGTATACACATATTTTGGTTGCTGTTGATTATGTTACCAAATGGGTAGAAGCTATTCCAACCAGTAGTGTTGATCACAACACCTCTCTTAAAATGCTTAAGGAAGTTATTTTCCGAAGGTTTGGAGTCCCTAGATATTCAATGACTGATGGTGGTTCACACTTTATGCATGGTGCTTTTCGTAAAATGCTTGTGAAGTATGATGTTAACCATAGAATTGCATCACTTATCATCGTCAGTCTAGTGGTCAAGTTGAACTTAGCAATAAAGAAATAAAATTAATTTTGCAAAATATTTTCAATAGGTTCATGAAGAATTGGTCTAAGAAATTAGATGATGCACTTTGGTCTTATAGAACAGCATATAAAAATCCTATGGTTATGTCTCCTTATAAAATGGTTTATGGAAAAGCTTGTCACTTGCCTCTTGAGTTAGAACATACAGCATATTGGGCCATCAAAGAGCTCAACTATGAAAACTTGCTGGTGAAAAGAGGTTATTTGATATTAGCTCATTAGATGAATGGAGAACCCAAGCTTATGAAAATGCAAAATTATTCAAGGAAAAAGTTAAAAGATGGCATGACAAAAGAATCCAAAAGCGTGAGTTTAAAGTCGGAGAATATGTTCTTTTGTACAACTCTCGTTTCTGATTCTTTGTAGGAAAACTCCTCTCAAAATGGGATGGCCCCTGCGTTATTGAGGAGGTTTATCGGTCTGGAGCCATCAAAATAAATAATGCCGAAGGTACTAACCCGAAGGTTGTCAATGGGCAATGAATAAAGCATTATATCTCAGGTATGCCCATTAATGTTGAAAGTAATATTATCCAAACTATGACACCTGAAGAACACATAAAAGAGTACTTCTGGAACACTCCAGAATCATGAAAATAAGGAGGTACGTGATACGGTAAGTAAACGGACTCCGAAAAATCCGCAAAAATATTTTTTGTCAGTGTTGGAATATTTAGAAAAATAGGAAAATAAGAATCTACTGGGAAGCGTACCCAGATGGGCACAAGACACCAGGGCACGTGCCTGGCGTTCCCGGGTGGGTTGTGCCCACCTGGGATACCTTTCGGACTCCATTTTTCTTCCGTTTGCTTTCCCCCCAAGATAAAAGAAATCTATATATACTTCCGGAGCATGTTAACCACCGTATCGTGGAGAAATCCTCTGTTCTCTTTTCCTTGCTGTTTTCTGTCAGATCCCATCTACCATTGCTGCTTCAAGCTCCTCCAATGACAAGTTCTTCAAGAATGTCATCAACCCATATCTACGGGGGGTGGTGCAGCACCCTCGGGTTATCCAGATGCATGAGGGGGTGCTTCACCTCCGCGATGTGCCATGTCCCAAGGGGACGGGAACCGTGGAGGCCAGACTTGAAGCTATAGAACAAGATGTCTTCCGGTGCAAGGGGATGGTGGAGCATGGACTCAACGCCAAATCACCTCATGATCACGGACCTCTCCTGTGATCTCAAGGTGGATGGCAAGCCCATGAAGGACATCGTCTTCACCCTCAACGAGCAAATCAACTTCCTCCAATGCCAGATCTATGATCTCCAAAACCAAGTCTTTGAATATGAGGCAAGGTTTAAAGGTATGAGTTTGGCTGCTAGTTGCAGGACCTGTGAGACTCACTTCTCCTCTGATGATGGTGGACCGCTGCCATGGAAATCCCAGGACAAGATCTCTTCGCCACCACGTTCTTCTTCATCACCAAAAGAGAATTGAGTATCGGGTATGGGCACTCCCCTTGGCTTTTTCCAAGCTTGGGGAGGTGCCCCGGTATTGTGTCATCCCACTATATTTCTGCCTTCACTAATTTTAGTTCGATATTTTGCTTTAGATGAATAAAAGTTTAGTTTGATCATTTCTTTTCGAGAGTTTGCTGGGTGATCTATCCTTGTAATTGTGTGCGAGATATATAATAAAGTTTAGTTTGAGTTTTTACTTTCTTTACTTTCATGTTCCAATTAAAAGAAAGGAAATAAATGAAAGAAGGTAAATAAATGAAAGAAGGTAAATAAATGAAAGAAGGTAAATAAATGAAAGGAAGAAAATAAATGAAAAAGATCATATACTAATTTTATGGTAAGTGATGAAACCACATAAGGAAAAGTATGATTCAAAAATTTTATTAGAGATTGACAAACATAGCATTAGTCAATGATGCAACTCATGAAGGAATTAATAAGAGAATAGAAGATTCACATATAAATATACTATGCTAGAAATCTTTTGTGATTGTGAGCCCTCATCAAAATATTATATGCCAAAATTGTTGACGTTGGACAAGGAAGATAACTTAATGGTTTATGTTTGTTTATATTCTCATAGAAGTCATATTGTCATGGATCCTTTAACATGTGGTGCTTGGCCCCTATCTTTGCTACCCAAAAATTCTGCACTAAGTAGAGATACTACTTGTGCATCCAAAAACCCTTAAACCCAAATCTTATTTTCAAGTGTCCACCATACCTACCTAGGGATTGAGAAAAATTCCTTAAGTAAGTTGTCATTGGTGCAAAAAGGCAATAAAATTTGCTTCTAAAAATGTGAGATTATTTAGTGTAAGAGAAAATTGAGAGTTGCATGGACTTATGATGGTGAAGAATAAAAGCGACAAACTGCATAATAAAGGACGATATCACAAGGTGCAATGCAACGTGACGTTCTTTTGCACTAAGGGGTTGAGCATACAAATAAATAAGTGCATGGCAACCTCTGCTTCCCTTTGTGAAGGGCCTATCTTTTACTTTTATGCAAAGAGTCAATGTTTTCCTTCTATTCCTTTTTATTTTTTCTCCTTTGGAAAGCATCATGTGGTGAGGAAAGATCTAGGCACATATGCCTAATTGACTATAGATAGCATGAATTATTTGTTGACATCACCCTTGAGGTGAATACGTTGGGAGGCGAAACTATAAGCCCCTATCTTTCTATGTGTTTGGTTGAAACGTTTTGCTCATGTGTACGCGGTGAGTGTTAGCAATCATAGAAGACTATACGATGGTTGAGGATGTGGACTTGCCTAAAGGCTCCGATACATGACCCTTTCTGAAAAGATGATGAATTGTAGTTGCAAAGTTGACTGAGAACATAGTTTGTTGGTTTCTAATAGAGTTTTTGCTTTATACTTCAATAGTGTGATGAATTGTCACTTATTCATGAGAAGTCTATGATAAAAGTTCTTTGATAAAAGTTTTGTGTTTAAGTTTGTTGCTGTTATAATAATGAACATGATGCTTCTATATCTGTATTTTGTTTTTATCAACACCTCTCTCTAAGCATGTGGACATGCTTTTAAATTTCGGTTTTCGCTTGAGGACAAGCGAGGTCTAAGCTTGGGGGAGTTGATACGTCCATTTTGCACCATGTTTTATTACTGTTATTTATGATGTTTCTATCCATAGTAATGCTTTTTGGAGTAATTCTAATGCCTTTTCTCTCATAATATGCAAGGTATTCACAAAGAGGGAGAATTCCGACAGCTGGAAATCTGGACCTGGAAAAGCTACTTCAGGCCACCTATTCTGCACAACTCCAAACAAGTTAAAACTTCACGGAGATTTTTTATCAAATATATGAAGAATATTGGAGGAAATAACTACCAGAGGGGGCCCACCAAGTGGTCACAACCCACCTGGGCATGCTAGGGAGTCCATGCACGCTCTGGTGGGTTGTGCTCACCTAGGCCCACCTCCAGTGCCCATATTCTGGTATATAAGTCAATTTGACCGAGAAAAAAAAAATCAAGAGAGGACTTTCGGGACGGAGTGCCGCCGTCTCGAGGCAGAACTTGGGCAGGAGCACTTTTGCCCTTCGGCGGAGCGATTCCGCTAGGGGAACTTCCCTCCCGGAGTGGGAAATTATCGTCATCGTCATCACGAACAACTCTCCCATCTTGGGGAGGTCAATCTCCATCAACATCTTCAACAACACCATCTCATCTCAAACCCTAGTTCATCTCTTGTGTTCAATCTTGTTACCGGAACTATAGATTGGTGCTTGTGGGTGACAAGTAGTGTTGATTACATCTTGTAGTTGAGTACTATATGGTTTATTTGGTGGAAGATTATATGTTCAGATCCAATATGCTATTTAATACCCCTCTGATCTTGAGCATGATTATCATTTGTGAGTAGTTACTTTTGTTCTTGAGGTCACGGGAGAAATCATGTTGCAAGTAATCATGTGAACTTGATAGTATGTACGTTGTGATTCCCTTAGTGGTGTCATGTGAACATCGAGTACATGACATTTCACCATATTTGGGACTAAGGGAATGCATTGTGGAGTTGCAATTAGATGATGGGTTGCGAGAGTGACAGAAGCTTAAACCCCGGTTTATGCGCTATTCCGTAAGGGACCGATTGGATCCAAATGTTTAATGCTATGGTTAGAATTTATTCTTAATACTTTTCCCGTAGTTGCGGATGCTTGCGGGAGGGTTAATCATAAGTAGGAGGTTTGATCAAGTAAGAATAGCACCTAAGAACCGGTCCACCCTCATATCAAATTATCAAAGTACTGTACACGAATTAAGCCAGCACGATGAAAGTGACTAGATGAAAATCCCTTGTACCCTCAAGGACGCTTTGCTTATCATAAGAGACCATTTTGGCCTGTCCTTTGCCTAAAAAGGATTGGGTTACCTTGCTGTACTTTTGTTACCACTATCGTTACTTGCTCGTTACAAATTATCTTCCTATCAAACTACTGTGTTACTTACAATTTCAGCACTTGCAAACATCACCTTGCTGAAAACCACTTGTCATTTCATTCTGCTCCTCGTTGGTTTCGACACTCTTACTTATCGAAAAGAGATACAATTGACCCCCTATACTTGTGGGTCATCAGCTGCCACTCAGCTGCGGACGCGTGCCGGCGAGCTCAAGACCGAGATCCTCGCTAAGGAGCAAATGCGCAGCCAGGTCCCCAAGGAGTGTGACCGGCTAGCGAAGGGGCCGGCGAACCAGGCGGAGAAGCACAAGGTGGAGGTCTAGCAGCTGAAGGATGGAGAGGCGCTCCTCAAAGCCGTGTTCAAGACTGAGCGCTCAGACTGGGCCGAGAGGGAGAAGTTGCTGTCGGACAGCTACGAGGTGATCGAGGACATGGTTGAAGGTAAGTCCTTTCTTCTTTTGGTTGTTTACATGCAAACCGCTTCAGGGGCCGGCTTCTAAACTCTCTGTCTTCTTTTGGACATAATTTCTTCCTGGTCGCTCCATCGCCGTCTGCCAGGCCATTGAGGCGCGACATGAACAGCGGAGGATGACGGGTGTATACATTCCGCCGAATGCGCCCCGTAATTGGGGCGAGCAGCTCTTGGCCATCAAGATGCGCCTTGAGCTAGCACACCGTCTACTCCATCGTCTTCAGCGCGCCAGGTCGGAAGTCCTGGAAGGGCTCTGGCCGGATGCTCAGGTCCCTCGCACTCCCAGTCGGACTCGTGACTGCCTGGAGGTGGCAGTCGAGCGGTTTGAGGCCTGGAAGTGCGCCACGGCTCGGGCGGGCTCTCGGACGGCGCTAGAGTTCATCAAGGCCTGGTACCCGGATCTAAGGCTGGCGCAGCTGGCCACCTTACGTCAAGAGGCTGGACCCGAGCTAGAGGTGGTACACAACGAGCTTGCCAAGCGCGCGGCGACCCTTGCCGAGTACGCTGACACCGGCATCTTCATCCTGGAGCAGGACGAAGACAGTGTTGAGATGTCGCCCTCTTGGTTCGGACTGAACCCGAAGGAGGGGGAGGACTCGGCGGACGAGATCGCCTCCAGCGGCAAGGGAGAGGAAGATGAGGATGAGGAAGACGAAGATGTCCCACCGGACGACGGAGTGACTGGCCAGCCTCAGCCCGATCGGGCCTCGACCAGTGAGCCACGGAAGACCGCGTCGACTGCTACCGGCGCCGACCAAGCCAAGACCCGCCAGTCAGACTCTCCACCAGCCGGCGCCTCTGCCTCCGCCGACCTGTCCACGTCGTCTACAGCGCCCTGACCTAGACGGCCCTTTATATTTCATGTTTTTTCAGTCTTATGCTTTGAATAAACAAGTTAAATATGTGCAGTTCCACCCGCTTGGGTGTAATTCAAACTCTATTGAATGCTGGCCACGGGCCTTTTGTTATGTAAATAATCTTATTTTTACACATGCTTGTGCACTTGCCGGGTTCCGGCTTGGTTTTTCCTTTGCTCTTTTTGGCTTTTTCTCTTGCCTCCTTCGTTTGGCTGCCGCCCTGCGAGGCAGGCAGCCATGCTGCGGTCTGTGGACGGGTCAGGGACTTGGCCATTTAGGATAGACAAGTTACTTCGGTCGTCTATAGTGTAGCTAGTAAAGCGAGAAGCCGGCCAGCCGTTGCTAGGCAGCCGGACAGATGAGGCGAGTAGCCGACTTGGACTATACTGGCATTCTTCCTTAGTCCTTTTTCGTGTGGACAACATTTCCTGCCTTTAGCTCTTGCCAGCCGGACAGTCACGCTGTGAGCTGTGGCTTAAGGCAAGAGAGGGTTTAGATGTCGGCACACTACTTGGTCGACTGCGGGTGGTGCCAACTTAGGTCAAGGCGGCGAGCCCCCGGGCCGGCTGACCGGACCCGGTGCAGGGCGAAAGAATGAAATAATACGTTCATAGGCGAAGCTTATCATATAGATAAAAAAGGTAGCCCTTGAGTGCACCTCGGGGGACCAGTTGTCTTTGCTTAATACAAAAGATAGCGTGGTACATACATTGCATCAACTGTAAAATTGTCTAAGAAGATTCGCGTTCCATGGGTGCTCCGTCTCTTTCCCGGACTGGTCCCTCATGCGTGCCCTGGGCTTCTATGCATCGGTGAGGTAGTAGGAGTCGTTGCACAGGGCCTTGCTGATGATGAAAGGCCCCTCCCAAGGAGCGGAGAGCTTGTGCTTGCCGGCTATTCGCTGGATCAGCCAGAGCACAAGGTCCCCTTCGTGAAAGGATCATGGTCTGACCTTCTCGCTGTGATAGCGGTGCAGGCTCTGCTGGTAGATGGCGGACCGGCTGAGTGCCAGCAGTTGGGCCTCTTCCAGTGATCGACACCGCCTTCTTGCGCCTCCTTTGCTTCCGCCTCCGTGTACATGGCGACGTGAGGCGAGTCAAACTCGATATCAGTTGGGATGATAGCCTTGGCCCTATACACGAGGAAGAAGGGAGTGAAGCCGGTTGCTTTGTTCGGTGTAGTCCGGAGACTCCAAAGGACGACTGTTAGCTCCTCGATCTAGCAGCCGGCTGAGCGCTCTAGCGGCTCGACCAGTCGGGGCTTGATGTCGGACAGGATGAGGCCATTTTCTCCCTCTACCGGTTCTCAATTCTATGTTGTGACTCTGCCAGTTCTACCTTTCTGCATGGGTTATCCAAAAAAAATATGTTGAACTCGTTCGACATGCTAATCTATGCGCCCACAACTAAGAAAATTGTATGTTCCTTTGAGTTGTCCCACTTTAGTTGTTTTCTAACCTTCGCCTATCAATTGATAGTCAAGAGTATGCGTGCATTCGCTCATCGATGCCTATTATTCTTGTGGTCCGTCAAGCCATTCTATTCCGGAATGACTAGGAGAAACAAACTCTAGTACCTCATTCATCTCTGGGATTGGGTCAAAGCAGCTATATTCTGCAGATCAAAATGCCAATCCAGCTTTTGTTCTGTTCTACCTTGGAGTGTTGCCTCTTTATGTCAGAAATGTCATGGGAATTACACCACCTCCTATGAACTCTTGATACAGTGATACTTCTCGCCATCATTATTCATCCCTTGGTCTTCGTGTTGGTTGTAACCGGAATGTTGACAAGTGAACTGTGATGTGTGAAATCAATTCTCCTAGCAACTCTGTTGCTTGGTAGTTAATGGACAATAATCTTATTCTTAGTGTGTTGATTATTGAATCATCATCCTAAGATTTATCGTGCGACCTAATCAATTTTCCCTAGTGCACTCCTCGATTAATGAGATAGGATTGTGTCAATCCATCACTCTCTTGATCACATCGTCTTGCCCTGAAAAGCAAGATTGTTCTCGAGGTTAGTAACATATCGGTGGTTCGTGATTTTTCGAATATCTTCTCAGAAGTGTTATCAGGTTGTCACGTGACAGCTATGTTTTGTTCGTGATCAAGTTGGTTTCTTGTAACCACCACTTCTCCAAGAATCCGTGTTGGATACCACTGAGCTAGTTTGTTAAGGCAAACAACAACTTGGAGAGTTGGAAGATAAAAGCTTTCCTACCTTAGTTCATTTCAAGGGATATATTTGTGTGTGTTGAAGAAAGATGATATCTTCATCGATTGGTCCCTGTGATCAGTTGTTGGACCTATTGTCTTATCAAAACTTTGATTTGAGTGTGGGCTATCCTCAAATAAAATCAGAACTAACGATGTTCGTAATGTTGTCTTACTCGTGGTTTTTCCTCGAGCATACTCCGTTATATCTTTTATTCTGACCAATGCTATCGCCTTGTTCACATAGTTGTGGAATTCCATCTTCATGAAAATCTTGATGACTTGTTGTTGAGCCCGTCAGCAACATTTTTCTCTCCTCCATGATTCGTGTAGAACATCCATCTAGTGTTGGAAACTTCTAAAAGCATTATCTCCATGTCCCGTTAATGAAGCATATGTTGGATGAAAGAAGTGACTTTCCCTGGTTCCCATGCATTTGGTGCAAGTTGCCGTTGTGGGTTCGAGAAATATTGTTTTTGTTTCCTCTAGTACCATCCCAAGTCAGTCATGCATGTGTGAAGTATGCTATTGTTTGACAGGCTCGCTACCTCCATTCCATATGTATCTCCTAGTACACCAAGCCACTGACTGATTTGTTCAAGGAGAAGGATTTCCTTCATAAGAGCTAATCTGGACTTGTGAAAGGACTTCGATATCCTCGTTGATGGTTCCCAACCAGAACTCGGTAGTGTTTTGTTGTAAGACTACTACATGGTCATGCTTGTCTGGGACAGCATGTTCACATGTGTGTAGCAGAACCAGCTCATGTTTTGGAGCTTACTATTGTAGTTCATTCCCCGAGAATCTCACAACACCATCTCATCGATTTGTGTTGCAAACTTTCTTTTTTTTATTTCTAGACTTGGTTAGTATGGAATATCCTGACACCAACCAGATCTTAATCTCGAGCACATATGACGGTTGGACCATTTCCCAGGAATTATAATGTTGGTCTTTCTAAATTGTTAAGGTGGAAGTCATGGCCAACACACCCAGCCGGAAGACCTATTGTTGTAGTGTCTTGATTGAGAAACTTGGCCACCTTCCCATAAGGATTTCGTAGGTTTTACCCAATAGTTGTTCCTTATGGATTCTTTTGCTCCCGAAGTCTAAACTTTTACTTGATGTTCTAGATACCAAACCATATCTATAAATGGGTTATGCTAGCACATCAAGGAAAACATGAGAAGCAGAGTGCTAAATGTCTCTTGGTCGATCATCCTGATTTTGTGTCCTTGGCCTTGCTAAGGTGAAATCTGAGAAGGTGTTATCTTCATTTGCATCTGCATCCTCCACCGGTATTCATCATGGAAGTACGAGGTGTCACCAAGATCTTGGCATAGATGCTAGTAAACCCTGATGATTATGGAAATGCTCAAGTTCTTGAGAGCACGCGCAATCACTAGGTTTTATCATTGGCATTAATTGGGATTTTCTCTTAGTTTCTTTGATTATGTTATAACCATTCAAACAGTGGAATCACTCTCGACTGTTGACTTTTCCCCAGTTACTAGAATCATTCCCAGCATTTGCATTTTGTTCCCAGCATGCACCCATCTTTGTGCCATTTTATTATGGTCTGTCTTCTTAGTAATTGTTGTCCAGGATCATCTTCAAAAGTGGACTTACCATAGGTCCCATACATTTCCGATGATAAGAAAAATCATCCATCAAGTTGTCTTCAACAAGGTAGTCCACGTCGTCCATCCTAGTCCAAGTATGTCATTCTTTCAAACTCCTTAAAATGATCCATTTTGAATTGCCTCAGGCTGGTATGAAGAGTTTCAATGATCTATGGATCAAAATTAATTCTTTTTGACACTTTAGGGAATAATTCTATGAGTCACCTCCTCTAAGGTGCCCTGTTATGGTATGAAGGACAATTAACTCCTCGCTACTCTGAAACTAGTGCACCATCTTTTCAAGCATGGAATTCTTGCCTACCAAATTAAACCTTCATCATCAGATCCTTACCATCATCTCTGATGTGTGTTTTGTGTCTCAGTTTGAGAGATGTTTCAATGTTGTCGGCGTCCTAGGAACGGGGGTCCCCAGACTTGCCCCCCTGCGGCCCACGGTGTGGCTCCACCAGTAGCCCTGTATGCTCCATCTTCACCAGCAAACACTGAAGACCCTCGCGGGGAGCCAAGCCACGCGAGGCAGACGATGCAAGACCTCCTCGGGGGAGGCCTCACTAGGCTAGCTCGCGAGGGGCGGAGAGATCAAGGCAAGGGGCACCTCGCGAGGTTCCTGTGACCCTAGGCATGACGACCAAGGCCAGGCGGGCGCCAGCGCACGTAGTGTCCTCATTTCCTCTTTGGTTCTAAAGAGGCAAGCGAAGGCACAGAGTCCCGAGGCATCAAGCAAAGCTTTCCATATCAGTGCAACATGACCAAGACCAGTAGGATGGAGGTCACCGTGGAGCACAAGACGACGTCATCACCAGAGCCTTTGGCAGGCAAAGACCACCTTTTGTCAGGATATCTTGTACTAGCTATCCCCCTTCAAACTGGCCGTTGTGGGATCCCTTCCCGCCAAATATTTTGGGAGAGGACCCGGGCCTATATAAATAGGGATAGCCACCACCGTAGGGGGGATCGGATCTGATCGGAGAGGCTCATCAAGGTATGAGAGGGCGATCCTCTACCGCATCAACTCACCAAGAACAAGAACACCTCTCCTCAGGAGGCTGTTCTTCCCTTGTAATTGTTCATCCTCAGCCCAAGAGGCAATCCACCACACCACACTGGAGTAGGGTATTACACCACATCGGTGGCCCGAACCAGTATAAATCTCGTGTCCCTTTGTTCTGCGAGTTCGACGCGTTAAGCATTGAGATTGCGGGGAGGGCGTGAGCTAGAGGGAGGAGAGATCTTCGTGCACACCCAAGTGTTCGAACCTCAAGGGTTTTGCCGGAACCCAAAATCCAACATTTGGCGCGCCAGGTAGGGGTGCGCTGCAGCTTTGCTATCGCTGATCCGCGTTCAACCGCTCCACCACATCCATGTCGGACGCGTGCCGACCCCGCGCCGAGCGCCGGGCCGCCTTCGCCGCCCGTGTCACTCAGACAGCCCCTGTCGGCGGGCCTCCCCCTCGTTCTCTGTGTCCTGTTGCCAATGCCGCTACCAGCCCGGCAGCAAACGAGCAGCAGGCGTCATCACTGCACCCCTCCATTCGGTGGGACGGCCGCACCACCACACCGTCGCTAACCCAGGCCGGCTCATTGTCTCACGCTTGCCGCGCACCCACGGATGTGTAGGCTGCGCTGCTCATGGCACACGAGCTCCTGCGTTACCGCCCGGTCGACGACCTCTAGGAGGACTGGTTGGACTGCATCGCCGAGCTCGTAAGTGCCGCTGGGGGCTCCCCTGCGCCATCCCTCTTGCTGCTTCGCCCACCTCTAGCCGCGGGCGATGTAGCTCAAGGAGCGCCTCTGCCGCCTCCGCATCAAGACGGCGCCCTCGTGGCGAGACACTCAGCTCACGGAGCACCACCGCCTCCTCTGCGTAAAGACAGTGTCCTCGCCCCAAGACGGGCGGTCCCGCGGTGTGATCCACCACGTCGTGTGCTCGCGCATGAAGAAGGAAGCTCCCAAGAGGTTCCCTGACTGCAAGAAAACGCTCCAGCACTCCCAGCGCCACGACAAGACCGCGTGCCACCTGTGGCGGCAGTGCGCGGGCATCAAGGGTAGGCTCCGGCCTACAGAGGGCCCCGGTGGCCACCACAGGCTGTCGCCCCCTCATTCCCCAGCTGCATAGCGTCGTCTGGCCAGGCAAGTTCAAGTCGGATCTGCCTCCTCGCTACGACGGCACCCCCGACCCCATGGAGTTCTTATAGCTTTACGAGCTGAGCAATGAGGTGGCCAACGACAATGAGAAGGTCATGGCGAACTGGTTTCCCATGGCTCTCAAGGATGGCGCTTGATCGTGGCTCCCGAACCAGCCTCCAGGCTCGATCTCCTCCTGGGGTGAGATGCGCGACCGCTTCATCGACAACTTCCAGTGCACTCGCGACTGCCCTCCGGCCGCGGGTGACCTGCGCCGCATCAAGCAATAGCCGGGAGAGACCCTGCAGAAGTAAATCCAGCACTTCAACAATGTGCGTCTCAAGATCACCAAGGTGACGGACGAGGCCATCATCTCAGCATTTTTTGAAGGTGTCCACGACATCTAGATGAAGGAGGAACTCGCCATACACGAGGAGCTATGCACGACTCTGGAGTTGTTCAACATAGCAACCAAGTGTGCAAGAGTTGAGGAGGGGCGTCTCTCCCTCCTCGAACTCCCTTCTGCAGAGCCAGAGGGGAAGAAGGCCAAGGTCAAGGACATGAAGTGTAAGGGAGTTGCCGTACTCACGGCATAGCCAGACACAAAGAGCGGCCGGGACCTCCCCGAGTCGTCCAAGGGCAGCCGTACGTTCTGCGCCTTCCACAACGTGCGCAGCCACAACACCAACGGTTATCAAGAGCTCAGAGCCATTCGAGATGGACGCTTTGGTCGATGCCCCGAGCACAACGACTGGGGCTAAGGCCGAGGAGGAGGATGAGGGGAGGACGTTGGGACGACCGCGGCCCCCGCCAGCAGTGGCGCGATGAGCCTCGCGAGGACCGCTGGCAGGACCAGCCTCGTGAGGGCGCCTGGAGGGACCAGCCGCGCCAGGACCGTCCTCAGGGCAATCCTGGTCTCCCTCCACTGCCGCCACCATCAAGGAGGAACGACGACCACCATTAGGACAAAGGGGCTGGGGGCTTCCAGGAGCCACGCGCCATCGCTTGCATCTTGGGTGGTGCTCAGGCCCCGGCTTCCCAGCGCATCTTCAAGAAGTTCCCACACGAAGTGAATGTAGCCCTCCCCAAGCTCGAGGCCACGAGCCCGCCCAGATGGTCCAAGTACGCCATCACCTTCAGCTCAGCGGATCAGCTCAAATGCGTGGCAACCGCAGGCATCCTCCCGGTGCTCTATTCACTCATCATCGGCAATGTCCAAGTCACCAAGACCCTCATCGACGGTGGCGCAAGGCTCAGTGTCCTGTCCATCGAGATGTTCGACAACCTTCAAGTGCCATACGATTAGCTTCAACCCCCTAAGCCTTTCTCAGGAGTGACCGACAGCTCCACCATCCTGATGGGGCAAGTTCGTCTCCTTGTCACCTTTGGTCAGCATGACAACTACCACAACGAGCTCGTCGACTTCGACGTCGCCCACATCCGTCTGCCATACAATGACATCCTCAGGTACCCAGCTTTAGCCAAATTCATGGCAGTCACCCACCATGGCTACAACGTCCTCAAGATGCCGGGAAGCGGCGGAATCACAGTCCCCTGTGAAGAAAGAGATGTGGTATGCTTCCTTGAGCACGCTTTCCAAGCCGCAGCAATCGAAGACCCTGACAACGAGGGCACGCAGTACCCTCCTGTGGCCACCCCCAAGAAGAAGAAGCAGCTACTCCGCATTGGGCCTCAGGGGAGCGGCGCCTCTAGCAGTGCCACCTCAGGATCGGCGCCCGCACCTGGAGTTCCTCCCTCCCTCGCATAGGAAGGTGCGCCCAGCGCCCTCCTCGGGAAGGCCTCTGGGCTCTCTTCTTGAAGGCCTCAGACCTGGCCAACATCACGAGGGAGGCGCTCGGGCACCATGTGGAGGCGTGCTTCACAGCACGTTTCCCTCAGGAGGGCACCGGGCGAGGAGCGCCCGGCGCTCAGGAGTTCATCGTCAAGACCACCCAGAAGCTTCACGAAGCAAGGGCGATACGCGGCGACCGCCGCCCACCTGGTGTAGCTCCCCACCCAGGCGGGGGTGGTGAGCTGTGCATCTGCATCGACATCCCAAGGATCAACAGGGCCGCATCTCAGGAGTGCTTCTAGCCTTCGCGTGCTGGCCAGTATGAGGGTCCACCTCACAGCTATGTTCGCATACCGTTTGGCCTGCCGAGCATGGCAACCACCTTCCAGCGCAATCTATGGAGCATCCTGGCAACCCAGGAAGCCAGGCATCGTGCGGTCCTAGCGGAGATGGAGACGGTCCTCAGGAGGCCACTTGAGCCCCCAGAGCCTCCCGAGGCTCAGGGTCTCGACGACTCGTGAGGAGTGACTTTCTCAGCGTGCACCTTCAGCTACCTCAACGCTCCTTCAACAACAAAACCAGGTGACATTTTCCAAGTTCATTCAGTTGGGAGCGCCCCTCGGGCTGCAGTATTCCTAGGTTGCATGGGCCTGTCCCTGTGGCGTGTATCCTCTTGCATCTTTAGCTTACCCTGCTGGGGGCGCCCCTCCGGCTGCATCATCCCTAGGTCCCTCGAGTCCGACCTAGTGGCATGTATCGTTCTTGTATTTACCTAAGTTAGTTTGCTTTCCATGCATAAGCTATCTATGGTCATTACCTCTTTGATTGCCACCTACCACGAGAGCCATTCACCCCAGCACGGCGCTTGTGCTCGGGTTCGTCCCTGCAATGCTGACAAATATGAGCGGTCGAGCTCTAGCTCCCGGCACGCCCGCGCACATCACCTCACCAGACCCTCTGTGCCTTCACCTTCTTATGGAGCGACCAGCGGCAGACCGGCAATCGTAGTGGCAATTTGTGTCCCTCTGCACGCTAACCTGCAGGAACCTCCTCGGGACAATAGTGGGTGGTACTGCGAGCTCCCACTTCTCCCATGCAATTCGCTTGCGCGTTAAAAGGGGGCTCCTGAGCATCGTGACTCGGGAGCTCTTACTCGCTCTCCAACCCTCACCCCCTGGCCTTGACCACGGCACCATGACCTAGTATACCAGCGGAGGCTGAGCTCGCTCGAGGGCCGGGACCTGAGGACGTAGAGCACTTCGAAGAGTGCGGAGAAGAGGTGAAGGCTCGCACGGGCGTAACCTGGCTACCCTACGACCATCGGCACACGAGTTTGGCGTAGCACGAGGAAACAACTCCGGACTACCAAGATAAGTTTCGCACCCGGTCGGCCGAGCACTATGGCATAAGATTCTCACCTTTCGCTGCCCTGCTGCGGCGACATCACCTCCCTTTCCCATCCTTAGGTAGCTGCTTGTGCGCTAAAGGGGACCTCTTGAGCATCGCGTCTCAGGAGCTCTTACTGGACCTCGGGCCATTCACCTCATGGCCTTGACCACGACACCGCAACCTGGCATACCAGCGACGGCTGCAGCCTGCCTAGGGACCGGGACCTGTCGGCATAGAGCACCAGGGTGTTGTGGGGTTTGAAAGGGGAGACCGAGCTGAAGCAGGACATGCGTTCGGAAATTTTCATAATAAGGTTAATATCAACAAAATACATTACAGACCCTTTACACGCCCCCACGGGGTCCGCCTTGATTCCTCGCAGGGAACAAAAGAAGGGAGTTTTTAGGGGCCCTATCTACACGCGCCAAACGCCGTCGACGCCATCATCAACAGTGGGACACGGGAGGCTAGCGCCAACCCCATCCACATTAGCGATGGAGGCGGCCGGACGCTGCGGCCTTGCTCCGGGCGCGGCGAGAGCTCGGGGGCACGTAGCTGTCATCGCTTGTCTCTGGAGTCTTGTCGGGCTCGAGAGAACCATTGGACCACCAGGAATCACCGCCGTTGCTGGAGGAGTTGCTGGCGAAGCCCGCGGCAGGCTCGGCGTTGGTCGCTGCACCGTCGTGACGCCCCCCTTCAGGGCAGCACTCCAAGCGGCAGCATTCCTCGTCGAAGACCTTGAAGAACATCGTGGAGGCGTCGTCGTACTCGAAGTGGATGGTGCGGGCGCCTTCCGCATGGCAAACTCGAGCGAACTCGCCCCAGCCGCGGGTCATGAAGTTCTTCCCTGGGGAGACGGCTTCGACCTCTACTCCAGTCGCCGGTGCGCGGCAGTCGGCGTGCTGCAGCCACAGTTCCAGGGGGGGCCCTCGGCAGCATCTCTGCGGAGAAGAACCGCGAGAAGCGAATCCAATTGCGCGGAGGCATCGCCGCCCACATCACGAGTTCGTGCGAGGAGTCCGCGGCGTGGGCTCCTGGTGCGGCGGCATGCGTCACCACGGTGCGGAGACCACAGCCACGGCGTGGGCGGCGTTGTTCGCCGACTCTCCCTCCGGAGCCCTCGGCTCGGGCGTACAAGGGCAGCGGATACCCGGGAGGTGGCTGCTCACACCGGGGCCTCGACACCTCCGGCCTCACGACTATGTCGCGACGATGGGACAACCTCTTCTTCGGCGGAAGTGGCTCAGGCTCGTTGAGGGGATTCTTTCCCTTCTCCGTGGCTGAGAACCTCTGTATCGGCGCCATGGTCGATGCAGCAAGCAATGAAGCAAGGAAGAAGAAGGAGCAAGAGGAGCAGAGGAAGAGATGGGTGACGGGGGCTCCGCTCCCCCTTCCCATTTATAGCCAAGGGGAGGCCAACCGTCGGCCTCCATGATCTAAGGTAATAATGATCTTTTTTTGCATGCAGCAAGGACTTGTCAAGTTAGGCAGTTGCCGAGGCAGCATGGGGAAACGGAGACGCCCAGGTCCAATCGACCGCCACGCGTCAAACGAGGTGGCAGGCTGTTGGGGCCCGCGGTGCTCCGCACTTTCCCCTTGGCTTCGCCTCGACGCCAAGCCCGAGCGCGCCTTGGGCCTGGGGGCTACTGTCGGCGTCCTGGGAACGGGGGTCCCCAGACTTGCCCGCCTGCGGCCCATGGCGTGGCTCCACCAGCGGCCCTGTACGGCCCATCTTCACCAGCAAACACTCTAGACCCTCACGGGGGGCCAAGCCTCACGAGACAGACGACGCAAGACCTCCTCCGGGGCATCCTCACTAGGCTAGCTCTGTAAGTGCATCTAGTGCCACCCCTAGTTGGTTTTGGAGTATTGACGACAAACCTGGTTGAGGGACTAATGTGTTTGTGATAATTGCAGGATAACACAGGTAGAAGTCCCTCATTGATTCGGTTTTCCTACCAGAGATGACCCCTAAAAATGTATGAAGACATTGAAGTCAAAGGTGGGACGTGAAGACATTCACATTGAAGACTATGACAAGAGAAGACATCGTGTGAAGACTATGGAGCGCGGAGACTTAGTTGTTTCGTCGTTCTTTTTGTTCTTCGTTGAGTCATAGGAACCACCGTACTATTAAGTGGGGTCCAAGTGAACCAGTCAGAATGACTGAAGTGATGCTTAAAAAAATCCTATGTCTTCGAGCAAAGACTATGAGAGCAAATCTTATCCAGAGTTGGATAAGTTAGCTTTGCTTGTAGCACAAGTAAAGTTGCCGTGTGTGTTTGAAATCTGACCGTTGGAACACGTGTGAGTGCCATAGTGACCCAGGGTCATTTCGGATAAATCGGGTCGGGTTGCCTAGTGGCTATAAATAGCCCACCCCCTACAACCATAAACGGTTGGCTGCTCAGAGTTAGTGTACGGCTTTTGTCATTTGAGAGCAACCTACCTCGAAGCCTCTGAGAGAGAATTCCTTGCGAGGATAAAGCCCTAAACACCCAAAGCCAAAGAGTGTTAGGCATCACTTAAGTCTTCCTATCTGTGTGATCTGAAGACTTATTACACTTGAGGACTCTGAATCCTCCAGCCGGTTAGGCGTCGCGTTCTGAGCATCCAAGAGTCATTGTGGATCGCCGGTGAACGAAGTCTGTGAAGGTTTGGAAGTCTACCTTGAAGACTTACCAGAGTGATTGGGCGAGGACTGGATGTCCTTAGCTCAAGGCGAATAAGGCGAATACACGGTCTTCTAAGTTGAATCTCGGCCTCCCTAACCAGACGTGCAGTTGTCACAGCAACTGGAACTGGTCCAACAAATCATTGTCTTCAACGAGTCACTGGTTCTATCCTTCCCATCTCTTTATTTACAGTTGGTCCTTGTGAAGTCATTGTCTGTTTGCATTATCTTTTGTCTCCACTGAGTTACTGCTTGTTCTGATTGGCTTCATACTATCTTCCTACCTGATCCATACTGCCTAGCTACCATTAGTCGTTGTGCTTTCACTTCATTGAATACTTGATTATGGCTTGCTTAGTGTAGTCTACCTTCCGCTGCATGGTAATAGGTTTATTTCTATCGTTTGTCTTCGAAACTCCCATGTTTTGAAGACTTTCTTAAAAATCGCCTATTCACCCCCTCTACTCGATCACTAGCACTTTCAATTGGTATCAGAGCAAGGTACTCCCTTGTTCTGTGTGATTCGGTTTAACCACCTAGAGTTTTAGCTATGTCGACTGCAGGGATAATCAAAGTCTCCGCTGTGTGCCCAGTCTTCGATGGAACTGAATATCCCTACTGAAGAATAAGATGCGCATGCATCTTGAAGCCATTGATGTCGACCTCTGGTATGTCGTCAAGAATGGCGTTCCCAAGGCTGGTGAAGGTGTCACCACTGCTGATGTGAAGAAGTTCATTCAACTGGACTCCACTGCCAAGAACATCATCTGTGGTCATCTGACCAAAGGATAGTATGGCCGTGTGAGTGCTCCGGAAACATCTAAGCTAGTCTGGGACTAGCTCTGCAAGGTCAATGAAGGCGTCTCAACCCAGAGAGATCAAAGAATCAGTGTCCTTCGCAACCTCTTCAACCGCTTCAAGAGAAACGACAATGAGAATGTTCAGCTCATGTTTGATCGACTCACTGACATCACAAATGAACTTCAAGCCCTTGGCGCTACTGAGATCACCAAGCATGAAGTCCTCAAGACACTCCTGAGATCACTTGACAGCTCGTTTGACACCCTAGGCTTGATGATTCAAGAACGTCCTGACTTCAAGACACTCGATCCGTCTGACATACTTGAAAGTCTCAACACACATGAGTTTCAACTTTCTAAGAAAAGAGACATCTACGGTCCCAACTATGGGCGAACTCGTGCCCTGGAGGCAAGAGCTCTCTCCTCATTTGAAGAAGAATCTGACAGCAGTTCTGATGATCCTGAAGACATTGGAAAGGAGCTTGCTATGCTTGTGAAGAAGTTTCAAAAATTCACCAAGAAGAAAGGCTTCATAAAGTCTTCACGATCAAGCTCAAGGAATGATGAAGCTTCTGACCATGACTACAAGAAGAGAACATGCCACAAGTGTAAGAAACATGGCCACTACATCTCTGAGTGTCCGTAGTGGGACAATGAGAACAACAAGAAGAAGAAGAGCAAGGAGTATGATTCTGACGACAAGAAGAAGAAATACTCAAAGTATTCTTCCAAGTCCTCCTCAAAGTCTTCATAACACAAGAAGAGCTCATCTGGCAAGGCTCGTGCGTTCGTTGGCAAGGAAATGGATTCAGAGGAGGAGTCCGCTTCTGAGGAGGCGGAGGTGGAGTCTGAGGAGGAGTCCGATTCTGGTGTTGCAAGTCTGGCTACAGCATACGTTGCCAAGACCATCTTCAACACTGAAGACAATGGATTCATCGCCGACGCCAATGCAAATGACAAGGACTACTCCGCTCCCACCTATTGCTTCATGGCACGCGGTGCCAAGGTAAACACATGCACTACTCACTATCAAACATCCAGTGAAGATGACTCTGATTGTGGTTCCAAACCCAGCTACAAAACACTTGCTAAAATTGCAACTGAACAACAGAAAGCTATGGAATATATTCAAAAACTGTTAGACAAAAGCGATGACCTGTTAGAAGCTGAAATGACTCGATCTCAGTCCTTAATTGAAGACATAAAAAATCCTCATGTTAAGTATGAGGAACTTGAAAGTCGTCATAAAACACTCTCAACAACTCATGAAAAGCTTTGCTATGATTATCTTCAAAGGAAGCAAGATCTTGAGAAATTGAGAGCGGCTCATGAAGATCTTCAAAAGGAAAACGAGTCACTTCGCGCCAAACAGATCAGTTCCGCTTAGGAAGGATTTGAACCACCATGTCTTAAATGCATTGAGCGTGACAACGCTACTTCTGTTGTTGGATGTTCTACTGTTGCTGCTATTGCTATATCTTCAACTGTTGATGTGGTAACTAACCCCTCTGCCGAGGACACCACTGCTATTGCTGATGAAAATGCTAGGTTGAAGACATTGCTTGAAACAGGGATGTACAAAAGTCTCAAAGGGCATCAGACACTATGTGATGTCCTCAAAAGGCAGATCCTGAACCGAAACCCTAGGAAAGAGGGTCTTGGGTTCGAAAGGAAAATGAATGCTGATGGCTCTTACTAGAAACCTGAGCAGTACCCCAACACCACATGGGTTGCTGGAAAGGAACCTTTAGTGGATCCATCCACCCTGTCTGGCTTCACTTGTGCTAATCCCATTGTTATTGATGAATCCTTTAATGCAAACTATAAACTGTTTAAGAATCAGAATGGTGAAGTGTTTGCCAGGTATATTGGTACTAACTGCAGGAATGGGCCACCTATGAAGAAAGTCTAGGTGCCAAAAAATGGTTGGAGAATCTTCCCGTGAATGTCGTCATGACACCACAAGTGAAGAAGACAAACCCCAGACCATAGGATTCATATTGTCCAAAGGCTTCATACAGACAAAGGACTCACCTGAGTCGCATTAACACAAATGTTTTGCAGAGAAACCATACTCAGGCCTATGATTATGAGCACGTTTCATCAAACCACCATGTTCATAAGAGCAAGAACTACTCTACTTATTCTTATGAGTACTATTGTCCACCTGCAAGACTATTTGCTAGGGCTCCAAAGCCAAAGTTCTCAGATGCTGCACTTAGACTCATTGCTTCGAATCCACCATTGAAGATGTGGGTGGCTAAGAAAGCTTAACTCTCTTTTGCAGGGAAGGGTCTCCAGCCGAAAATCAAATTCATCTGAAGCTATTGTTGGGGACCTTAAACATCTTGTAGGGCGCAAGATCAAATTCCCAAATGGTCTTATTATGTATTTTGTTCTTGAATCGCTTGCTACTTGCCCTACCAGTCCTAACCTCGATCTAAGCTTTCATAATCCACTTGCTTGTCAAATGTTTATGCTTCACAATTCTCTTCGTGAAGCCTATCCCCCTAACTGCACTGTAGGGTATGACACCAGCTGCTTCAGAATGGATTATTGATAGTGGGTGTACTAATCACATGATTGGCAAGCAAAGTCTTCTCATGGACTCAACTTTACGTCCATCTGACAAGAGTCACATCACATTTGCTGATATTGGTAAAAGCAAGGTATTGGGTCTAGGTAGAGTTGCAATCTCAAGCGATCAACACATGGATAAAGTGATGATTGTTGAATCTCTTGGTTTCAACTTAATGTCTGTCTCAATGCTTTGCGATTTGAACATGATTGTGATATTTGGAAAATATTGTTGCCTTGTTCTAATGGAATCTGACAAGTATCTAATCTTTGAAGGGTATCGGAAAGATGATTTGTATGTGGTAGATTTCTCAGCAGGACCACAGCTTGCTGTATGTATTCTAGCAAAAGCTTCAGAATGTTGGCTCTGGCATCGGAGGCTAGGGCATGCTGGCATGAGGAACATACACACTCTTGCAAAGAACAAACATGTCATAGGCATCAAGGGCGTCAAGTTCAAGAAGGATCACTTATGCAGTGCCTGTGAAGCTAGAAAGATGACGAGGGCCAAGCATCCCCCGAAGACGATCATGACAACGAATCAACCCTTCGAACTGCTACACATGGACCTCTTCGGTCCCACTCACTACTCAACTCTTACTACTACTGCTTGTCTCTATGGCTTTGTCATTGTTGATCATTATTCAAGATATACTTGGGTGCATATAATCCTCTACAAGACTGAAGTGCAGGATGTCTTCAGACGCTTCACCAATCGAGCCATGAACAACTATGGCGTCAAGATCAAGCACATCAGAAGTGACAATGGCACTTAATTCAAGAACACTGGCCTCGACACATATCTTGATACTTTGGGCATCACTCATGAATTCTCAGCTTCGTACATGCCGCAGCAGAATGGCGTCGTGGAACGCAAGAACAGAACACTTATTGAGATGGCCCGGACGATGCTCGATGAATACAAGACTCCAAGAAAGTTTTGGCCTGAAGCCATTGATATTGCATGCCATAGCATCAACCGTGTTTATCTTCACAAGTTTCTGAACAAAACATCCTATGAGCTCCTCACTCGTAAGAAGCCAAATGTCAGTTACTTCAGAGTATTTAGTGCCAGGTGCTGGATCAAGGATCCACTTCACACTTCAAAATTTGCACCGAAAGCACATGAAGGTTTTATGCTTGGATACGGAAAGGACTCGCACTCCTACAGAGTCTTCAACCTCTTTCACTATAAAGTAGTTGAAACTGTGGATGTGCGGTTCGATGAGACTAACGGCTCGCAAAGAGAGCACCTGCCAATTGTGCTAGATGAAGTTCCATCTAGTGAAACCATCAAGCTCATGGGAACTGGAGAAATCATACCGTCTGAAGCTCAGCCTGAAGAGGAACTCATCATCTCTGCACCTGATCAACCTGAAGACAATGCTCAACCTGAAGACAATCCTTCTAAAGATGACAATGATAAGCAAGAGCAAAATCTTCGTCCTGTTCATCCTCGTATTGCAAATGAAGTATAGATTGAGAGAATAATTGATAGCATCAATGCACCAGGTCCACTCACTCATTCAAGGGCAACACAAATAGCAAATTTCTGTGGGCACTTCGCATTCGTCTCAATATCTGAACCCAAGAAAGTTGATGAAGCCTTCATGGAACCTGAATGGATTCAAGCTATGCAAGAAGAGCTTCAACAGTTTGAGTTGAATAATGTATGGGAACTGGTCAAGCGTCCTGATCCTCGTAAGCACAATATCATAGGCACTAAATGGATATATCGCAACAAGCAAGATGAGCATGGTCAAGTTTTCAGAAACAAAGCTCGTCTCGTTGCTCAAGGATACACTCAAGTTGAAGGAATTGACTTCGATGAAACATTTGCTCCTATGGCTAGGCTTGAAGCTATACGCATACTGCTGGCCTATGCAAATCATCATAACATTCTTCTGTATCAAATGGATGTGAAGAGCGCTTTTCTCAATGGCAAGATTGAAGAAGAAGTGTATGTTGCACAACCGCTTGGCTTTGAAGATCCAAAACATCCTGACATGGTTTACAAGCTCAACAAGGCAATGTATGGCCTTAAACAAGCCCCTCGAGCTTGGTATGATACACTCAAAGACTTCCTGAAGAGCAAAGGCTTCAGACCTAGTTCCCTGGACCCCACTCTCTTCACGAAGACATATGATGGTGAACTGTTTGTGTGCAAAATATATGTGGATGACATTATCTTCGGCTGCACCAACCAGAAATACAGTGATGAGTTTGGATACATGATTCAAGAGCAATATCAGATGTCCATGATGGGTGAGCTGAAGTTCTTCCTTGGTCTTCAAATACGTCAGCAACGCAACGACATCTTCATATCTCAAGAGAAATACCTCAAAGATTGCCTAAAGAAGTTTGGAATGCAAGAATGCAAAGGGTACACGACGCCAATGCCAGCTAAACACCATTTGGGCCCCGACGACAATGGTAAATAGTTTATCAAAAGGTATACTGCTCCATGATTGGTTCCTTGCTTTATTTACGTGCATCTAGGCCATATATCATGCTTAGTGTTTGCATGTCTGCCCGATTCCAAGCGGCACCAAAGGAATCGCATCACTTAGCTGTGAAGCGAATTCTTCGATATTTGGCTCACACCCCAACACTAGGACTATGGTATCCAAAGGGCTCAGAGTTTGATCTAGTTGGATTCTCGGATGCTGATTATGCTGGTGACAAAGTGGATCACAAGTCTACATCAGGCACATGTCGCTTTCTGGGACGATCACTTGTATGTTGGTCTTCAAAGAAGAAGAACTGTGTATCTCTCCACTTCTGAATCTGAATACATTACTGCTGGATCCTGCTGCACTCAGCTTCTATGGATGAAGCAAACACTCAAAGACTATGGCATTCATCTGAAGCAAGTGCCACTCTACTGCGACAATGAAAGCGCCATCAAGATTGCTAACAACCCAGTTCAGCACTCGAAGACAAAGCACATTGAAATTTGTCATCACTTTCTCAGAGATCATGTCATGAAGGAAGATATTGATATCATACACGTCAACACTGAAGAGCAACTGGCAGATATCTTCACAAAGCCCTTCAATGAGAAAAGGTTTTGCAAGTTATGGTGTGAGCTAAATATCTTGGAATCCTCAAATGTCCGGTGATCAGGCACACTTCCTAACACTTGTGCATGTTGATGACTTAGATGTGTAACACACGAAGTAACGTATGTCTTCAATCAATGAAGACTTGCATTCTGAGTGTGAATACATTAACGTGGAATTTGACTTCGGAGTGCCATGATAATTGTGCGCCGTGTCTAGGTCTAATACTTCCTATATGGTGGGTAAAGCCACCACCAAATTCTTCCCTAAGAAGTGCTTCTCACATGGTGTTACATTTGCGAAGTCTTCACTTTCTGTTTGTCTTCAGTGTTAACATGACTTCATGTTATCTTGATCATACTGATTTGGTTTCTGTCCTCTACAACACTCACTTATAGCTATGGCTTCTTGCTGAATCTTTTGAACTAAGTGAATGTGATCGGACCCTAACCCCTCTATGCTTCTTTCCTCAGTCTATCTATCCAAATCATATGCATTCTATTGACACTGTCAAAAATGTCTTCTCCGCGTCCTTGTCAGCAGAAGACACAGAGACAAACATTACTCCCTTTTTCAATGCTAAATCCTTCAACCTGAAACCCAGAGAAGTGGGAACGACCACCCGACAATCCAGGCGTGCGTGGGAACGTGGAACAACATCCAATGTGTTGCATGATCGCCACGTGTCCTTCAGATGTGAACCGCCAGGGGCACCTGTGTAATAACACTGTGTCATCCCTGTCCCTATAAATACACGCCTCACCCCAGTCATTATCCTTTCTTCCACTCTCGCACAAACCCTAGCGCCACCGCTAGCCCTCGACGACGCCGGCGACGAAGCACTTAGCTGCGTGACCTCACCGACGCCGTCCTGACGCCGGCCGCGGACATCGTCTTCTCCGCCATCGCTGTAGGTGTCCTCCGTCACCAAGTTAGGGCATGAAAGATCGAACTGCTTGGCCTCCTCTCCCACTCCGTCTAGAAGTTCCTCGTGTGGTAAATAAAACCTCCTTTTACAGTCTCTTTGATCCGATAGATTCATCCTTTTCTACCACAAGCAGTTTCTGTTCACACAAGTTGGATCTATTTCATACTCCATCTCATAATATGCCCAGTATGTTCACTTATGCTTCACAAAGTAGTTAGATTCCTCACTTGTACTTATTCGTGGATTCGTACAAATCTGGAACCAACTCTCTATCTATGAGTGAATTTCTTTGCACTATGAGGTCAATGTTTTCTAAACTGATTTATATTCAAAATCTTCTGAGAATGCATATGACCTCTTCCCCTTCCCTCACACCTTTAATGCTGTCACAAGTACATGTCCGTGGGAGAATCCCTTAGTTCTCATAGTCTGCATTCATTTGCAGAATTCTTACAACATCATATAAATTCTCCTGAAGCCAGTTCTTGCCTGACCAGTAGACAGAAGACTTTGACAGCTTTGAAGCCTGTCAGTCTAAACTTCATGGCACCAGAAAAATCTGCAAGGAAGGGTGGCAGACAGCGCCATGGTAACACCTCAAGAGATCTGCCTCCTGACCTCTATGAGCTGTACAAAATAGATCCGGAGGAGGACTACAATCAGCGGAAAACTCAAATCCAATGGATTCAAAGAAATTGGGCGGAACAATGGCTCAAGTACAGGTTCGTGACCCAGGAGTATGCTGAGAAGAATGCCATCAAGCGACCATGGGGAGACATCCTATACAGAAATCTTCAACCCAGGTCCAGAGCTGAAGCCATTGAACAAGGCTTCTATCCCTGCATGGTCTGTGGACCACAGCCTGCAAATGCAGACCCATCGTCATTGCTATGGTGTGGTGACGACAATCTGTTCAAGCGCAACCTTCAGTTTGCCAGGAACTCGGCCAAAGAAAACAAGAAGTCACGGGGATTAGACTTCAATCCAGGTCCCTCTGCTCCTCGTGCCGATGGCTCACGCAAAGCTGAACCCAATCTTGTTGGGCCCTTCTACAACCTAGAAGGCCTCATCACTCATATTATGGTTCAAGGGACCGCCGTGGATGAACCTACAGACGATGCTGATTCTGACGAAGCGCCTGCACCACTGAAGCCAAAGAAGCTAAAGAAACCTAAAGCTTCGAAGCCTTCCTCAGCACCAAAGGTTTCACGGGCGAAGCCTCTGGCCACTGCACCTCCTGAACACAGTGTGCAGTCTGATGATCTGTCACGCATCTCCAAGCCCTCCAAAGTGAAGATGCCCATGCAACCCACCAGCCAAGCACTGACCCCTGCTGCTGTTCTATGGAATGAGAATGACGCCATTGATCTGTCCAGCGACGTCGACCTTGGCAATGACGCTCTTGAGCAGTTGATCAAGAGCAAGCAAGAGGAAGAAATCTTCAATGACCTTCCTCTCTTTGATGTTGAAATCATCAACACGTTCATTGATGAGTGGTTTGACAGCCCAAATGTTAGCTTTGATGGTCTTCAGCTTCCCATTGGCCTCAGCGTCGCCTTCCATGGAGCCATTGCTGCTGAGCTGGCTCTAGCTCAGAAAATTGTTGAGCTGAAGCATAAGATAGATTATGAAAAGGTTCAGTTCAAGAAGCATATGGCCAAGCTCAATGTTGAAGATATTCAGAACTTCCAGGTCCTGATGCATGAGCTCAAGGAAGCATTCCGAACCAAACGCGAAGAAGCCAAAGGTTCTCATGAGCGAAGGATCTTGCTGCTAAATGTGTTCAGGGATACAATGAAGCTGAAAAGCGCAAGGCCTTGGGGCGACCAGGCATCGACCCTAGAATGGCGGCCAAAAAGAAGAAGAAGCCAACTGTGGCAGAAGCCGAAGCACCAAGGCAGGAAGTACATCCAATTGTCTTCCCAGCCAGTATGACAGGCTCGAAGCCTAAGGTCCCCAAAGTGGCTTCAGAACTGAAGAAAACAAGGGCAGCTGAAGCCGAAGCCAGAAAGCGCAAAACCAAGTCCACCACTGATGATGCTCCTCCAACCAAGAAACGCAAAACCAAGAAGAGAGACCGGGCTGCTCCCACAGAGCCCCTTGAGGTCGAGCCAATCTCAGTGGCTCGTCCTGCGTCTGAACATCAAGAACGCCAAATGATAGTTCATGAGCCTGCTTCCACAGAGGCTCATGAAGCTGAAGACAATCCAGCTGTTGACCCCACCGCAGCTGAAGACATTGGTCCTCATGACAATGTTGAAGATGATGAAGTCCTTCCTCAGATCGAGCACCAGTTGGTATCATCGCATGTGCTCACGCATAGCGAACTCATCAGCGTTGGTCGTCCTCTGACGCCAACTGCTTAGGATGCATTGTGGGCTGATCACCCACAACGACAAGACACCCGAAGTTCTCCCCAACCACAAGTCACCTCACCCGTGCAAGATGATGATGACTTTGAGGCCCAGCAAACTCCATCTCCGCAAGCGCTGCCAGCATTACGCAGGCTTCTCAAAGGACCAAGGCCCCTAGTCACTCCCACTATGCACATGTCTGAGTCTGAAGCCAAAATGGCTGAAGATATTCTGGTTGCATCAGCCGATGAAGAAGAAGAACCAAGAGTTGAAGCAGATAGAGTTCCTACACCCCCGTCCCACCAAGATGTTGTTCTCGAGGAGAACGTGTCCGACCCTCCAGCTCCTGAAGTGTAGGTTAACAATCTTGAGGCAGCCACCAACATCACACTGAAGCCATTGGCGTTGTCATGGCTGAAGCTAATGTGGTGCCTGAAGCTCATGCGGTACCAGAAGTGCAAGCGCCTGAAGCCACTACAGCGCCCGAAGCCACTACTGAAGCAACTGAGGTGCAAGCACCTGAAGCCAATGTGGCCCTTGAAGCCCATGTCAACAACAATGCCAATGCTCCTGTTCGCCCTCCAAGACCTCACACCATTGAGTTGGCATTTGATCGTGGTCAGCCTGTTATGGTCCGATGGCCCATTCTGACTCCTCCACCTGCGGCGGGTCCACAATTTGACTATCATGTCGAGCAAAGACCTCCCGTCCAGAAGCCCAAGCCAAGACTTCCACGATTCCCAGGCACTGCAACTTCACCTGGGGTCTTCAATGTGAATGGCTTCGTGGCACACAACACCTTCTTCAACAGCGCCAAGAACCCTTACACCAAACCTCCCATTTCATCAGATCAGTTCTAGAGCTATCAGCAGCGCAGCTACTATTCCTGCGTCTTATACAATCAAGGGCGCATATCTCGACACTGAAGCTATAGCTGGCCTGCCCTGCCTTGAAGAAGCGTTGGATTGCTTCAGAGATGCTGGACTGCTGCAGTTTGTCACAGATAAGGAACACCGGAATGAAGAGCTTCTGCTACAGTTCTATGCAACTCTTCACATTCGCGGCTACAACAGGGATCCAAAGACTTGGGTCCTTGAGTGGATGACAAGGAATGTCCGTCATGAAGCCAAAGCTCTTGATATCATTGAACTCACAGGCCTGCCCACTCCTGGTGAATACTATGAGCCAGGTTGTCAACAACACCGGAATGCTTTGGAGAGCATTTTTCAAAAGCCAGAACCCAACATGAGTCAAATGCTGAGCATGACGAAGCCTTTCCCTCACGACGCTGAATACCCGTCTGAATTCTTTGTTGAAGACCTAGAGTATCTTCCTCGCACCATTTACCATATCATCAGAAAGACTCTATGGCCTGTCAAAGGACATTCATCTTCAGCGAAGCTTGAAGGAGCAATGAAGACTTTGGTCTTCTATATCTTCAATGGCATCAGCTTCAATGCTCAAGACTTCTTCATCAGGCAGTTGGCTGCATCAGGCTCCGACATTTTTGGTCTGAAGTTCTTTGCTCCATGGGTAATGCGACTTATGAAGCTTCACTCTGCCATTAACTATCAGCCGTCTGTGCGCAATCATCTTGTCTTCTTGCCAGAGGTTGATCTGTCTGTTGAAGCTATTTACCCAGAGCCTGCTAAGGATCCCATTTATCTTCACAATGTTGATCACCAAAGCTTCACCCAGCCCATTGAAGGAGTCCAGGCAGTCTCGTGCGTTTATCCTTTGGTTGGAAACACACGTGCCCCTCGCGCTCAAACTGACGCCACTGGTAGCACCATTGCATAAAGGCCTCGAAGGCAATCTCGTGTTCTAAATGACCGAGAGCTTCTCATCACGCTACACCAGCAATAGGACAAACATCACGACTGGCTTAAGCATCAGATGCAAAGCCTCTTGGTGGATGTCAACCGCATTCGCAATCTTGCCACCAAGAATGCCTTTGTCACTCATGAAACCTGTCGGAGGTCGTGGAAGAGTTTGACATTGCTTAGTGCTGAAGCTGATCTGCAAGACGATGGCTTCACCGAACAATTCAAGTTTGACTCAACTCCTCCCAGGAATGCTCACTTGTGTCGGACTCCCTCACTTGAAGACTCTGACTATTCGTCCTCAGCTGCGACAGTGAATGCCAGAGTCATTGATGACCAAGATGATGCAACTTCACCTCCTCCAACTTCAGCGCGTGTCGACATTGCACCAAGCTCTTCTGCACCACCGGACCTCAACGACGACCCTGCTGCCTCACCTGCACCTCATGGGAACGAGTAGGCGCTCTATGTCTTCAAACCTTTTTGGTCCTTACTAACAAAAGGGAGAGAAGCATATGAGTTGATAGTCTTCAAGCGGGTCCATATGGGTGCTTGCTTTACCTTTTGCTACTTTTGCCAAGTGCTTACAACTCTTGCTTGCTTTTCGATACATTTGGTTCTTTGAGTTGTAACACTTAAACTCGATGGTCGTCTGCTACTTATTTGCTATTCTATGATGCGATGATAAATTCCGCATGTGCGATGATAAATTCCGCACTTAGGTCATTTTGCAGACCTCCATTTTTCATTATGCATGTCATTATCTTCATGACATCATATCATGCATGATGAATTGTCATCATAGGTTGAAGAGGATCTCCACAAGTACAACCTGCCATGTGCATTTGCATTCCAAGAGCAAATTACTTATATGCACATCTTCAGGGGGAGCCTTTGCAACTTATGAAGACAATACCCTATCCTTTACAATTTCACATATTTTATTCCCCGTTGAAAACTTCAACCAGTTTGTCATCAATCACCAAAAATGGGGAGATTGTAAGTGCATCTAGTGCCACCCCTAGTTGGTTTTGGAGTATTGACGACAAACCTGGTTGAGGGACTAATGTGTTTGTGAGAATTGCAGGATAACACAGGTAGAAGTCCCTCATTGATTCGGTTTTCCTACCAGAGATGACCCCTGAAAATGTATGAAGACATTGAAGTCAAAGGTGGGATGTGAAGACGTTCACATTGAAGACTATGACAAGAGAAGACATCGTGTGAAGACTATGGAGCGCGAAGACTTAGTTGTTTCGTCATTCTTTTTCTTCTTCGTTGAGTCATAGGAACCACCGTACTGTTAAGTGGGGTCCAAGTGAACCTGTCAGAATGACTGAAGTGATGCTTAACCAAAATCCTATGTCTTCGAGCGAAGACTATTAGAGCAAATCTTATCCAGAGTTGGATAAGTCAACTTTGCTTGTAGCCCAAGTAAAGTTGTCATGTGTGTTTGAAATCTGACCGTTGGAACACGTGTCAGTTCCTTAGTGACCCAGGGTCATTTCAGACAAATCAGGTCGGGTTGCCTAGTGGCTATAGATAGCCCACCACCAACAACCATAAACGGTTGGCTGCTTAGAGTTAGTGTACGGCTTTTGTCGTTTGAGAGCAACCCACCTCGAAGCCTTTGAGAGAGAATTCCTTGCGAGGATAAAGCCCTAAACACCCAAAGCCAAAGAGTGTTAGGCATCACTTAAGTCTTCCTGTCTGTGTGTGAAGACTTATTACACTTGAGGACTGTGAATCCTCCAGCCGGTTAGGCGTCGTGTTCTGAGCATCCAAGAGTCATTGTGGATCGCCGGTGAACGAAGTCTGTGAAGGTTTGGAAGTCTGGCTTGAAGACTTACTAGAGTGATTGGGCGAGGACTGGCTATTCTTATCTCAAGGGGAATAAGGCGAAGACACGGTCTTCTGAGTTGAATCTCAGCCTCCCTAACCAGACGTACAGTTGTCACACCAACTGGAACTGGTCCCACAAATCATTGTCTTCAACGAGTCACTGGTTCTATCCTTCCCATCCCTTTATTTACAATTGGTCCTTTTGAAGTCATTGTCCATTTGCATTATCTTTTGTCTTCACTGAGTGACTGCTTGTTCTGATTGGCTTCATACTATCTTCCTACCTGATCCATACAGCCTAGCTGCCATTTCTCGTTGTGCTTTCACTTCATTGAATACTTGACTATGGCTTGCTTAGTGTAGTCTACTTTCCGCTGCATGGTAATCGGTTTATTTCTATCATTTGTCTTCAAAACTCCCATGTTTTGAAGACTTCCTTAAAAATCGCCTATTCATCCCCCCTCTAGTCGATCACTAGCACTTTCAGGCTCGCGAGGGGCGGAGAGATGAAGGCAAGGGGTACCTCGTGAGGTTCCTGTGACACAAGCCATGACGACCAAGGCCAGGCGAGCGCCAGCGCGCAATGTCCTCGTTTCCTCTTTCGTTCTAAATAGTCAAGCACAGGTGCAGAGTCCCGAGGCATCAAGCAAAGGTTTCCATATCGGTGCAACAAGGCAAAGACCAGTAGGACGGCAGGACAGAGGTCACCGTGGAGCCCAAGACGGCGCCATCACCAGAGTCTTTGGTAGGCGAAGACCACCTTTTGTCAAGATACCCTGTACTAGCTGTCCCCATTCAAATTGGCCATTGAGGGATCCCTTCCCACATAAAATTTGGGGAGAGGGCCCGTGCCTATATAAATAGGGCTAGCCACCACCTTAGGGGGATCGGATTTGATCGGTGAGGCTCATCAAGAGACGAGAGGGACGGTCCTCTACTGCATCAACTCACCAAGCACAAGAACACCTCTCCTTAGGAAGTTGTTCTTCCGTTGTAATTGTTCATCTTCAGCCCAAGAGGCAATCCACAACACCACACTTGAGTAGGGTATTACACCATATCGATGGCCCAAACCAGTATAAATCTCGTTTCCCTTTGTTCTGCGAGTTCGACGGGCTAAGCCTTGAAATTGCGGTGAGGGCGTGAGCTAGAGGGAGGAGAGATCTTCGTGCGCACCCTAGTGTCCAAACCTCAAGGGTTTTTCCGGAACCCGAAATTCGACAAATTTCTCACTCAATGAGTTGATCCTGAGTTGCTCGATCTCCATGAAGATTAATTTTTCTAGATTTTTCCCTTTCTTCTCATTGTCATGTTGGATGGAATTCTCAAAGCAAGACGTCAAGACAAAGATGATGATCGGATCAACGTTCTTATGAGGTGCAACTTGGATCATGAAGTTTGTGAGATTTAGTGTCCCCTCTATATTCTTACCTCACGTCTTGAATCTCAAGAAAAGATTCTTGTTTAGTGGGGGTGAGTTCTCACATCCCTAGTTCTGGTATGACCTAGACTAGCTAGTCATGTGTGCATCATGTTTAAATTTCAATGAATTTGAAATGGGGACATGTGAAAGCCTCAGAAAAAAATTCTGAAAATGACCAAGATTTTTTTTTCAAATAGGTCCAACAAAATGTTCATGTTTCTCTTTGAAAATATTGGCCAGAGGTAAAATTCAAACCTATAAGTGCATCTAGTGCCCCTTAGTGATTTTGGTGTATTGAAGACTTATAGGTTAAGGGACTGATGCGTTTGTGAGTGTACACAGGTCTATAAGTCTATGAGGAGTTTGATATTTACAGAGAAAGTCGACCCCTAAAATGAAGTTCTTCGACTGAAGACTTTGGATTTCTGAAGACTTTCTGAAGACTTTGAAAGTGAAGAAATTGGTGTAATCCGGAAGACTTGGTATTCATTCAAGGAACATGAAGCATGAAGACTTTTGTTTTCGTAGTTTCATTTTCTCTTTCTTGAGTCATAGGATACACCGTACTGTTAAAGGGGGTTGAGGAAATACTAAGGAAAAATTTCCAAGTGATGCTGAACTCAAATCCTACGCCTACCAATCCCTTCGAGTGAAGCCATTGGAAATCTCATACAGCTCCGTCAATTTCTTTAGTGAAAGAGACGAAGTTCTTCTGGTCTCTGAGGAATTTGTTCTAGCTGAGGAGATAGTAATTCTCCGGTGCGGACTGCCTACACAGTGAGGAACATGATAGCCCTGAGGAATTTGATACTCAAAATTCTGACCATTGCTATGCTATGCGCCAGCTATCCCAAAATATCTACCCACCTAACGGCCATATCATTGAAGGGCATTTATGTCTTATCATGCCGGGCTGCTCCCTAGGCTATAAATAGCCGCCCCCCTACAACCACTAGCTGGTTGGCTGCTCCAAGAGAAACTGACACTTGTCATTTGAGAGCATCCCATCCTCCGAAGACTTTGAGTGAAAATCATAAAGTGAGGAAAACCCAAACCGAAACACCTACAAACCCAGAGTGATTAAGCATCACTGAAGACGTTGATCCGGCGTGGATCCGACGCTTGTTACCTTTGAAGACTGTGCATCTTTCAAACGGTTAGGCGTCATGGTCTAGAGCATCCAAGAGGAAATTGTGGATCGCCGAGTGACCGTGTTTGTGAAGGTTTGGAAGTCACCTGAAGACTTATCACAAGTGATTGGGCGAGGTCTGTGTGACCTTAGCTCATGGGGAATACGGTGAGGACTAAGTGTCCTGAGCTGCGTGTTTAGGACTGGGTGTCCGGGACTGTGTGTCCTCAGGTTTAAATACCTAGCCGCCCTAACCAAACATACAACTGTCACAACAGTTGCAACTGGTCTACCAAATCATTGTCTTCACCGAGCTAACTGGTTCCATTTCCTCAACCCTTCCATTTCCTAATTTCTGTGTTGTGTGCTTGTTCATATCTGTCTGAAGACTTTGACTGAAGACTTTCTCTATTTCCTCAGCTCAATTTCTTTAGTCTGTTTATCATGTGTTTACGCTTTCTGTACTCTGTGTTTGTTTTCATTTCATCATGAAGACCATGCTCATGTTCTGTTATGTTTACATCTGAGTACTTATTCCACTGCAAGTAGTTCTTCACAGGAATTTCCTCACCCTGAAATTCCTCAGTGAAGAATTCATAAAAATCGCCTATTCACCCCCCTCTAGTCGATATAGCGCACTTTCAATTGGTATCAGAGCAAGGTACTCCCTTGTTCTGTGTGATTTTGGTTTAACTGCCTGGAGTTTTAGTTATGTCGACTGCAGTTATGATCAAGGTTTCTGCTGGGTGTCCAACCTGCGATGGGACGAACTACCCCTACTGGAAGAATAAGATGCACATGCATCTTCAGGCAATTGACAATGATCTCTAGTATGTTGTGGAAAATGACGTTCCCTCTGTCACTCCTACCATCAACACTGCTGATGTGAAGAGATTCAAGCAACTTGACTCTCAAGCGAAGAACATCATATGTGGCCATCTGAGCAAAGGGCAGTATGGCAGAGTGAGTGCTTTTGAGACAGCAATGCTTATCTGGGACAGGTTGTCCAAGGTCAATGAGGGAGTTTCAACACAGCATGATTCTCGAGTTGACGTTCTTCGCAATCTATTCAACCGCTTCAAAAGACTCGACAATGAAAATGTTCAGCAAACCTTCGATTGCCTCACTGACATCTCAAATGAGCTTCAAGCACTTGGTGCCACTGATATCACCGACCGTGAGGTGGTGAAGAAATTGCTGAGATCACTTGATTCCTCATTTGATACCTTGGCATTGATGATACAAGAACATGGAGACTATAAGTCACTTGATCCCGCTGATATCCTCGAGAGACTAAACACTCATGAGTTCCAGCTTGCTAAGAAGAGAGATCTCTATGGACCAAGTTATGGTAGATCACGGGCTCTGAAGGCCAAGGTAGTGTGAATCTAAGGGTGAAGATTCTGGCAGCAGCCTTGGTGACCCTGAAGAACTGAGCCAGGAGCTAGCAATGCTCGTGAGGAAGTTCCAGAAGTTCTATAGATGTGGTCGCTTTGGTAAATTCTCAAGAAGTGGTGACTTGAGATCAGATTCCTCATCCCATGATTACAAGAAGAGGCTCTTTCACAAATGCAAGAAACTCGGACACTACATTCAAGATTGTCCTCAGTGGGAAAATGAATCAAAGAAGAATTACAAGGATTACAGTTCTGATGATTCAAAGATGAAGAAGAAATCTTCAAAGTCCTCGTCGTCAAAATCTTCAAGGTCCTGATCTCACAAGAAGAACAGATCCAAGAAGGCTCGGGCATTCATTGGCAAGGAAATGGATTCTGAGGCTGAATCTGAGGAAAATGAGGAAGAGGAGGAATCTGAGGAGTCAGACTCTGGTGTGGCGAGCCTAGCCCTCGCTATCGCGTTCGTCGGCAAGTCCATCTTCAACTCTGAAGAAAAGGACCTCCCCAACACTACTGATGACGGCGATGAGGACTACGCTCCCACCTATTGCTTCATGGCAAAAGGCTCAAAGGTACTCAAATATCCCTTCTCTGAATCTAGTGAGGATGAATCTGATGAAAACCTCAAAACCAGCTATTCTAAACTTGCTAACATTGTTGTGAAACTGCAAAAGGCTCTAGAAAAGGTTCAAAACATGCTAGATAAAAGCGATGATATGTTGGGCGAGGAAATGTATCGCACTAAAATTTTGACTGAAAATCTTCAGAGACTTCAGTCCATGTTTGACAATCTTCAAGGTCATCATAACACTCTCCTATCTGATCATGAGAGGCTTTATTATGAATTTCTTCAAAGAAAGCAAGACCTTGAGCAGTTAAGAGTGAGTTATGAAGATCTTCAGAAGGAGCATGATTCATTACTTGCTCAACAGATCGGCGCTATTAAGGATGAATTTGTTCCTCCATGTTTGAAGTGCATTGAACGTGAAACTGCTAATTCTTCACCTAAATGCTCAAATACTTCCATTGCTGCAAATTCTACAACTGCCTCTACTATCACTAATTCCTCATCTGAGGACATTGCTAGTATCACTGATGATGCAGGGCTGAAGGAATTGTATATGACAGGCATGTACAAAAGCCTCAAAGGGCTTCAGGCTCTTTGTGACGTGCTTAAAAAGCAGATCATCAACAGGAACCCTAGGAAAGAGGGTATTGCCTTTGAGAGGAAACTTAATGCTGATGGGACCTACTGGAAACCTGAGCAGTATCCCAAAACCTCATGGGTTGCTGCAAAGGGACCTTCAGTGGATCCATCTACTTTATCTGGCTTTACATGTGAATCTTCGTATTCTTCTGATGAGTCAATTGACTCAAACTATAAACTATTCAAAAATCAGAATGGTGAAGTATTTGCTAGATATGTTGGCAATAACTACAGGAACGGTTCTCCTATGAAGAAAATCTAGGTTCCCAAAAGGTGCCTTGAAAATCTTCAGGTGAATGTCATCATGACACCACCTATGAAGAAAAGGAACCCTAGATCAAATTCTTCATATGGATCCAAGTCCTCATACGGACCAAATTCCTCAAAAGGATCAAAGTCCGCATATGAGCATCATCGTCCTAACCCGTCTGTTTCGCAGGGAAGATCTAACAATTATGGATATGTGCATTATTCTTCAAGACGTTATGTTCATAAGTCCTCGAAGAATTTCTCTACTTACTCTTATGCTTACCCTAATCCCTCTTATGTGAAATGAAGTGGATTGGCATCTATGCCACCTTTCTCTTATGGAGCTCGCAGAATGATGAACTCTTTGCCACCCCTTCAGATGTGGGTGGTGAAGAAAAAGAAATAATCTCTTATGCAGGGTCAGGTCTCCAGACGAAATTAATCATCTGAAAAATTTGCTGGAGACCTGAATATGCTTGAAAGGATGCAAGCTAACCATGAAGAAATGAATTCTCATTTTTCACGTCCTCACACTGTTCTATCTATTCTATTGCTTGATGAAATTGATCTGATGAAATTGATATCATATTCTTCACTGATGAAGTATATGAGTTCGTAAGTTGCACTAATTAATCTACAGGATGATCAACCCAAAGCCACTGAGTGGGTCCTCGATAGTGGATGTACAAATCACATGACTAGTGACAGGAGCTTATTGATGGACTCTGCTTTATCTCCATCACATCTGAAGCATATCACCTACGTTGACAAAGGCAAAAGCAAGGTATTGGGTCTAGGTAAGGTTGCAATCTCAAAGGATCGACACATGGACAAAGTCATGCTTGTCGAGTCCTTAGGGTTCAATCTCATGTCTGTCTCAATGCTTTGTGATGTTGTTTGGTTATTGTCTTTGGCAAGTATCGTTGTGTTGTGATCATGGAAGCTGACAATTCCAAACTCTTCGAAGGCTTTAGGAGAGGAGATTTGTATATTGTTGATTTCTCTACAGGACCACAACCTGCTACATGTCTACCTGCAAAAGCTTTAGAAGGCTGGCTATGGCATCGACGACTTGTTCATGCTGGCATGAGGAATCTGCACACGCTCACGAAGAAGAAGCATGTCATTGACATTGAGAATGTCAAATTCCTCAAGGATCACTTATGCAGAGCCTGTGAAGCCGGAAGGATGACCAAGGCCAAGCATCCAGTGAAGACTATCATGACTACTACTCGACCATTTGAATTGCTTCACATGGATCTCTTTGGCCCTACTCACTATGCCACATTTACTAATGCTGCATCTTTATATGGCTTTGTCATTGTTGATGATTATTTTTGATATACATGGGTGCATATCATCACTTGCAAAACTGAAGTGCAGGAAGTCTTCAAACGATTTTTCTCGAGGGCTTCAACCAACTTTGGTTTGAAGATCAAGCACATCAGAAGTGATAATGGAACTGAGTTCAAGAATACTGGTCTTGATGACTATCTTGATGAACTTGGTATTACTTATGAGTTATTTGCTACTTATACTCCTAAGCAAAATGGCGTCGTGGAGCGCAAGATCGGGACTCTGGTTGAGATGGCCCGCACTATGCTTGACGAGTACAAGACGCCTCCTCGCTTCTGGCCTGAGGCAATTGATACTGCGTGCCACATCATCAACAGGGTATATCTTCACAAATTCTTCAAGAAAACTGCGTATGAACTTCTCACTAACAAGAAACCCAATGTGAGTTATTTCAAAGTCCTCGATGCTAAATGCTGGATTAAAGATCCTCATCACAGTTCTAAATTTGCACCGAAAGAACATGAAGGGTTGATGCTCAGTTATGGTAAGGACTCGCACACCTACAGAGTCTTAAACACCTATCACCACAAGGTTGTTGAAACTTTAGATGTGCGGTTCGATGAGACTAATGGCTCGCAAAAAGAGCACCCACCTCCTGTGACAGATGAAATACCTCCTGAGGAATCTATTAAGTTCAAGGCTACTGAGGATGTCATTCCTACCGAAGAATCTGCTGAAGAAGACATTCCAGAACATGAAGAATATCATGCTGATGCACCTGAGGAAAATGGTGCTGAAGAAAATGCTGATCAAATTCCTCAATGACCACCCGCTTATCCTCGCGCTGCAAATGAAGTGCAAATTGAGAAAATCATCAACGACATCAACATTCCAGGTCCTCTCACACGCTCAAGAGCTTCACATTTATCTAACTTTTGTGGGCACTTTGCTTTTATCTCTATCACAGAACCCACTAAGGTAGATGAAGCATTTCTGGAGCCTGAGTGGATTCAAGCTATGCAAGAGGAATTACATCAATTCGAGCTCAACAACGTCTGGGAACTGGTCAAACATCCATATCCTCGCAAGCACAATATCATCGGCACAAAGTGCATCTACTGCAACAAGCAAGATGAAAATGGCCTTGTGTGAGGAATAAGGCACGACTTGTAGCTCAAGGCTACACACAGGTTGAAGGAATTGATTCCAATGAAACTTTTGCACCTGTTGCTCGACATGAGGCTATTCGCATATTACTTACTTATGCTAACCATCATGATATCATCTTACATCAAATGGATGTGAAAAGTGCATTCCTCAATGGTAAGCTTGAGGAAGAAGTATATGTTGCTCAGCCCCTAGGTTTTGAAGATCCAAAGCATCCTGACAAAGTCTTCAGACTCAATAAGACCCTCTATGGCCTCAAGCGGGCTCCTCTGGCGTGGTATGATACTCTGAAGGAATTCCTCATGAAGAAAGGCTTCAAACCCGGTTCACTTGACCCAACTCTTTTCACTAAATCTTATGATGGTGAATTGTTTATGTGCCAAATTTATGTTGATGATATTATTTTCGGTTGTACTGACCAACGTTACAGTGATGAATTTGCCTATATGATGAGTGAAGAATATCAAATGTCTATGATGGGAGAATTGAAATTCTTCTTAGGTCTTCAGATTCATCAATAGTGCAATGGCATATTCATATCTCAGGAGAAATACCTCAAGGATGTACTGAGGAAATTTGGCATGCAAGATTGCAAAGGAGTGAAAATCCCTATGCCCACAAATGGCCATCTATGCACTGATGAAAATGGTATTGAATTTTATCAAAAGGTATACCGCTCCATGATTGGTTCTTTATTGTACTTATGTGCATCTAGGACAGATATTATTCTTAGTGTTTGCATGTGTGCCCGATTTCAAGCTACACCGAAGGAATCACACCATAAGGCTGTGAAGCATATTCTTCGATATATTTCTCACACACCAACACTTGGATTATGTACCCCAAGGGCTCGGCTTTGATCTCATTGGATTTTCAGACTCTGACTATGCTGGTGATCGTGTGGACCGCAATTCAACATCTGGCACATGCCATTTCCTCAGACGATCCTTGGTCTGTTGGTCCTCAAAGAAACAGAACTGCGTATCACTGTCTACTTCTGAAGCTGAGTACATTGCTGCTAGTTCTTGATGTGCTCAACTGCTATGGATGAAGCAAACTCTCAAGGACTACGGCGTCAGCGTGGAGAATGTGCCACTCTACTATGACAATGAGAGTGCCATCAAGATTGCTCATAACCCAGTTCAGCACTCGAAGACAAAGCACATTCAGGTTCGTCATCATTTTCTTCGTGATCATGTGTTGAAGGGCGACATCTCTATTGAGCATGTGAAAACTGAAGAACAGCTAGCCGATATCCTCACTAAGCCCTTGGATGAGAAGAGATTTAGCAAGTTGCTGTGTGAGCTAAATATCCTAGAATCTTCGAATGTTCTTTGAAAAGGACACTCATCCTAACACTTATGCAAAATTGATGACTTAGATGTGCAACACACGAAGAAACATTTTTCTTCAATCAATGAAGACTAACACTCTAAGTGTGAAGAAATTAACGAAGAATTTGATTCTTAGAACCCTACGTCAATTGTACACGGTGTCTGAAATCATCATTCTTATACGGTGGGTCACGCCACCACCAAAAGTTGAAAATATTCAATCTGAGTTTTTCCTCACTTTGATATTCCTCAGTTCTTCTTCAACTTGCATTGTATTCACTCTTTTAGTCGTCTTTTATTGGCTATATATATGTGAGTTTATGTCCTCTACAACATTCACTTATTGCTATTTCTTGAAGCTGCTTATTCTGCTAAGTGAATGTGATCGGACCCTTTCCCCCTCTATGCTAAACTCAACCTAGTCTATTCACAAATTCTTCATGTGCGTTCTATTTGAAACTCGTTCAAAATCTTCACTGTGTCCTTGTCAGCTGAAGAAATTGCGAACGGAACTTTTAACTTATCTTATCTAAATTTTCGGCTTTGCTGCTCAAACAGTTACACATTCCACGATAATACTTATCCTATTCACCCACGATCGTCACCTCTCAGTACGTGGGTGACACATGTCACACGAATGAGAAGGGTCAGGGGCATGTTCGTCCAATTTCCTCGGGCGAGCAGTTATTCACTTCGGCTATAATTTCCCCTCTCCCTTCCTCACTTCGTTTTTACTCCGCTCGACCTCACTCCCTCGCTCGAGCTCTCAAACCCTAGCACCGCCGCTACTTCCATCGTCGCCGGTGAGGAAGTGCTTCACTGCCTCGACCTCGTCGCCGCCGTACTCACGCCGGCCGCAGATTTCTTCTCTCCGCCGCCGCCATAGCTGTCTTCCTCAGCCAAGTTAGGCGTGGAAGATCTGAACCGACGAGCTTCAAATCTACACTTCACAGTTTGTCGTGTTCTTCGTCCAGGTAATTAGAAGTTACTTTTACTGCCCTCTTTGATTCAAAGGTTCTCTACAAAATCCTCAAAATGTGTTTATTCTTCAAATCTTCACACACTAGACACCTCCCGTAACATCAGTTCTTGATCTGTTTCTCTAAGATTTTTTTTTCTTCAAGATTCCTCAATTGTGTGGATTTTTCAATCTGTACAACTCTGGAAGCTAAGTCAAAGAACGCTTAGTGAAATTCTTCAAGACTCAACTGGTCAAATTCTCCAAACATGTTTTTATTGCAAAACCTTCTGAGAACGCATATGACCTCTCCAAATTCGTCGCAACTATACTCTGTTCACAGGTACACATGTCCGCTGCTGAATCACTAGGTTCTCATTAACTTAACTCATTTGTAGCGTTCCTTGAAGAAAAGTTGCACACCTCTTTAGAGAATTCCATTGCTCAAGTTCCTCAGCTGAAGAAAATGGCTGACAGTAAGAAGCCACGGAAGGGAGGAAAGAGGCCTGAGGTCAATACTGCTTTCAAGATTCCCGATGACATATACAAGGATTATTGCACTCCTGATGAAGCCACACATGGCAAGGAGGACAAAAATCAGTGCAAGGCGCGCATACAACGAATAGAGAGGAGATGGGCACGGGAATGGAGGGAGTATAGATATGTTACTCCCAAGTATATGAAGAAATTTTCTATTAATCCTCCATGCCTAAGACCTCCATTGGCACCTAGCCAAGAAGCTGATCCCACCAGCCTCAAGCGTGGTGAGGACTATCCTGATGAAGAAGCAGGTCGCCTTTCAAGTACCGTCCGAAGATGACGAAGCTGATGATGAAGAACTCGCTGAAATCATCAGAGATAGGAAACACAGGGCCGCTAGAGCCAAAGGCAGCAATGTGCCATTGATACTGGATCCGAAGTTGATCCTAGACTTCATTGACTTGTGGCACAAGGACTCCAACACACCTCTGCCTGAGCTAAACCTCACTCCTGGTCAAAGTCATGTGCTGACTCACTTCATTGATGATGAAAAATGGAAATTTGAATGGGGAAGGAGGGTGAAGAAAGCGCAGTAGAAAGAGCGCTTTCTGAAGCAAAACATTTTGAAGCTTTCACCTGAAGAACTTGTTGCTCTTCAATCTGAAATCAAGAAACTGAGTGATGAATTTGATCACTACTATGCTGAATGGCTTGGAGCCAAAGTCAGATTTGCAAGGATAACTAAACATTTCACTTCCAATGTTGCAGCCCCAACGCAACAATAAAATCCTCAGGCTGAGGCATCTGCTCATCCTAATGAAGAGCATGCCAGCACCGTTGATGAAAATCAGGCTGCTGAAGATACTAACAGTACCAAGGCTGATGACTGCATTCCAGCCGCTAAAGAAATTGCCAGGGCAACCACTAGTGTTGCGCCTGAAGAAAATGAAGAAGTCAGGGCAACTGCATCAGTTGTGCCTGAAGTTATTGAACCAAATTCCTCTGCTCCTCCTGCACCTACCCCAACTCCGATCCTTCCATCTGCATCTGATGTGAAGAAGAACAAGGCTACAGAGCATGTAGCTATGAAGAAACGGAAGGCATCAACTGCATCAGATTCTTCAGCTCCGAAGAAGATGAAGCCGCTGACCAGATCGTTTGAAAATCCTATTGATGTTGTTCCAGTCTCAAGCATGCCATCAAAGGAAGTCATTCCTTTTGATGAAGAATATGTGATCCCAAGCGGATCCGATGAAGACATTCCTTCTGCTGTTTCCTCAAAGTAGTTGGATGAAGAAATTGAAGCAGATGCAATCCCTTAAACCCCACTAGTCTCATCGCCCATTCCTCAATTCACTGCTGAAGAGGCCGGCGTTGAAGAAAAGAGTGAAGAAGAAGATGTGGACATTGGGTGCACAACTCCAGTGTTGAGCGATGACTTTTGGGAAAGTCAGCACCCCAATTCTCCTCTGTTCACACTATAACACCCCGGATATGAGTTACCTAATATGTAATCCAACTCTTGCTGTTTCCGGTGTTAAGTTATTTTATTTTCTTGGGTTTGGGTTTTTGTCTCCGTGTGTTGTTGTCGTTGTCATGCACCTCATATCATGTCATCATGTGCATTGCATTTGCATACGTGTTCGTCTCATGCACTCGAGCATTTTCCCCGTTGTCTGTTTTGCATTCCGGCGCTTCGTTCTCCTGCGGTGGTCTTTTCTACCTTTCTTTCGTGTGTGGGGATTAAACATCTCCGGATTGGACCGAGACTTGCCAAGCGGCCTTGGTTTACTACCGGTAGACCGCCTGTCAAGTTTCATACCATTTGGACTTCGTTTGATGCTCCAACGGTTAACCGAGGGACCGTGAAGGCCTCGTGTGTGTTGCAGCCCAACACCCCTACAATTTAGCCCAAAACCCACAAAAACCCTCTCCATCATCTAGAGCGTTCGATCATGATCGTGTGGCCGAAAACCGCACCTCATTTGGACTCTCCTAGCTCCCTCTATGTCTATATAGACTGCCTGTCAAGTTTCATACCATTTAGTTAAGCATCATGAATGGATCCCTGCCATGTATTTTGTTGTCATGTTTGGGTGTTGTAGCATGTTCATCTTGTTGCATTTAGATGGCTACTTGCTGTATATCGTAGACCGGTGCCATTTTTGAATTGCTTGCCATTTCCAAACCGTGACTCCGATTCCGGTGATCTTTATATCGTTTTTGAGAGAAATCATCTCACCTTTCCAGTGACACACTTGGATTTCCAAGTTGAGGCCAGGTTCATTCATTCCTTGTCAAATCTTGCATATGCATCACATATCGCATCCCGCATAGCATACCATGTTTGCATCATGTTGTTTGAGTTTGCACGTGGTTGATTGTGTTCCGTTTGCTTGTTTGTCTTGTTTGGGTAGAGCAGGGAGACGAGTTCGCTAATGAGGGGCCCGTTGAGTTTGCTTTCGAGGATCCAATCAACTCTGACAACTATGCAGGCAAGATGATCATACCCTCGAAATCACTTCTATCTTTGATTTACTAGATGCTCGCTCTTTTGCTATGCCTATGCTACGATGCCTACCACTTGCTTATCATGCCTCCCAAATTTCCATGTCAAACCTCTAACCCACCATGTCCTAGCAAACCCTTGATTGGCTATGTTACCGCTTTGCTCAACCCCTCTTACAGCGTTGCTAGTTGCAGGTGAAGATTGGAGACCGTTCCTTGTTGGAACATTATTTTACTTGTTGGGATATCATTATATTATCTTGTTATCTTAATGCATCTATATACTTGGTAAAGGGTGGAAGGCTCGGCCTCTCGCCTAATGTTTTGTTCCACTCTTGCCGCCCTAGTTTCCATCATATCGGTGTTATGTTCCCGAATTTTGCGTTCCTTACGCGGTTGGGTTATAATAGGAAACCCTTGATAGTTTGCCTTGAATAAAGCTTTTCCAGCAATGCCCAACCTTGGTTTTACCATTTGCCACCTAGCCTCTTTTTCCCTTGGGTTTCTGGAGCCCGAGGGTCATCTTATCTAAACCCCCCCGGGCCAGTGCTCCTCTGAGTGTTGGTCCAAACAGAGCCACTTGCAGCGCCACCTCGGGGCAACTCAAGGGTTGGTTTTAGTTGTACGTAGTGTTCATCTGAGTGTGCCCTGAGAACGAGATATGTGCAGCTCCTATCGGGATTTGTCGGCACATTCGGGCGGTGTTGCTGGATTTGTTTTAACTTGTCAAAGTGTCTTGTAGAACTGGGATACCGAGTCTGATCGGAATGTGTCGGGAGGAGGTCTATTCCTTTGTTGACCATGCGAGCTTTTCATGGGCTAAGTTGGGACTCCCCTGCAGGGATTTGAACTTTTGAAAGCCGTGCCCGCGGTTATGCGCAGATGGGAATTTGTTAATGTCCAGTTGTAGATAACTTGAACCTTAACTTATTTAAAATGAACCAACTGTGTGAGTTGCCGTGATGGTCTCTTCTCGGCGGAGTCCGGGAAGTGAACACGGTGTTGGAGTAATGCTTGCGCAGGTTGTTCTCTAGTTATTTGTTCGCGCTTTGCCTCCTCTTCTCGCTCTCTTTTGCGAACAGGATAGCCACCATATATGCTAGTCGCTTGCTGCAGCTCCACATATATTACCTTGCCTTACCTATAAGCTTAAATAGTCTTGATCGCGAGGGTGCGAGATTGCTGAGTCCCTGTGGCTCACAGATTACTTCCAAACTAGATGCAGGACCCGGTGACTCCGTTCCAGATGACGCGCTTGAGCTCAAGTGGGAGTTCGACGAGGACTCACGCCGTTACTATGTCTCTTTCCCCGATGATCAGTAGTGGTGCCCAGTTGGGGCGATCGGGACCATGTCGCATGTTGGGTTGATCTTTTATTTTGGCGCCGTAGTCGGCCATGAGTGTTTGGATGATGTAATGCTATTTATGTACTTTGATTGACGTGGCGAGTGTAAGCCAACTATGTATCTCCCCTTTTATTATCTATATTACAATGGATGTTGTGAAGATTGCCTAACTTGCGACATTGCTTTCAATGCGGTTATGCCTCTAAGTCGTGCCTCGACACGTAGGACCTATAGCCGCATCGAGGGCGTTACAAGTTGGTAATCAGAGCCTTCCCCGACCTTAGGAGCCCCCACTGCTTGATCATTTTTAGCAGCCGAGTTTGAGTCTAGAAAAAATGTTTTGAGTCATTTAGGAATTATATATCGAAGAGTTTAGGAATTCTTTTTACTCCCCAGTCTCCTCGTCGCTCTGGTAAGGCATCCTGACGTAGAGTTTTGACTCTTCTCTTCTCAAATTTCACAAAAAAAAATTTAGGATCACGCGGGTATCTTGGAATCGTTCCGATGGTTTTGTGACAAGAACATTGTTCTTGGTGCCTCCTGTCTTTAGGGCTTGTGGCAGTGTCCCGGGGAGTTGAGCTCCGAGGTGTTGTCGTCACAATTTTATCGTTGTAGTTCTGGAATACCTGAGTTTAGTATGCCGACATCGAAAATCTCTTTTATGCAGTTCGTTGGTGAGATAACCTCGACGCCACCCAGTACTGGGCCGGAGTTTGGGAGTATTGCCATAACTTGTATAATGGATGCTTTTCAAAGGTTGAGGTAGATGGTTTCCGAAGTTTTTCTCGGTTATGTGTTGAAGGATGGATACAGCTGGATGTAGGATTTGCTAGATTTTGGTGAGATATTATGCTTCCCCTGTATCCCCAACACCTGATTGCATAACCGGAAAGGTTCGGGAGTTTCATAGGTGGGAATTCTTGTAGCTCTAGCTCTTCTTCCACGGATATTTGGTTCGAGATTGGGATTTCTCACCGAGTATTCGTTCTTGATCCGTACCTTGTTGATTTATTCCTCTACTTAAACTCTAAGTGGCTTCTCAATTTATGGATATGTGACCATTTCAATTGGAATGCATTCGTTCATTTTGTGCGGATGTGAAGACTATATGTTGCAATTTTCATTCCGTTGGATTCAGCTTCAATATTTGTCTATCAATGTGCTAATGGATGTCAACCTCCTCGGGATGGCTCCTCCAACGCGCACGACTCCGAATCCTGATCCGCCACCACCTCCACCTCCTCCGGAGGCATGGCAAGCTGTGATGGCCGCAACCAATGCAAACACGCAGTTGATCATGCAAATTCTTCAAGAGCGTAATCAAGCGAACCAAGGCAACCAAGGCAACAATCAGAATCACTTTGCTACACTCAACCAGTTCCTTGCTAACGGGCCAAAGACTATCAGCAATTGTGTTGAGGCAACCGATGCTGACGATTGGCTTGTGGACTTGTGCAAGCATTTCGAGTGCAGTAACGTCAGGCCTGAGGACTTTGTCAAGTTTGCTTCCTTCCAACTCAAAGACCAAGCCGCAGAGTGGTTCCAGCAGTACAAGGATTCTAGAGGTGGCCGTGTGATTACCTGGGATGAATTCTGTCATGATTTCAGAGCTCACCATATTCCCCAGAGCGTGGTTGAAAGCAAGCGTGAGGAATTCCGCAACCTGAAGCAAGGCTCTTTGTCTACCTATGACTACAACAAGTTGTTTCAGAAGCTCGCCCCCTTTGCTAAGTAGGACGTCCCTGACGAGAAGAGCATGATATACCAGTTCAGGGTGGTCTCAGAGAAGAAATCCAGCTAGCTCTTGTTCTCTTTGAGCCCTTGAGGTACGATGAGTTCTACAACATGGCATTGAAGCAAGAGGCTGCTCAACTGAGGTGTGATGCTTCCAAGAAGCGAGTCAGAGACACTACTCCTTCCTCCTCTACTCAAGTGACCAAGCAGCAGAAGTATTGGCTTCCTCCTCCTCCGTTCCGTCAGCCGTATCAGAAGAGCAAATGTGGCAGTGGATCTTCCCACCCACCCAACCCTAGCTTTTAGAACAAGACTTCGTCTCAAGCTCCAAGATCGAGTGCTCCGTACCACCGTCTGCTTTCAGAGGTCACGTGCAACAAGTGCCAACAGAAGGGTCACTATGCCAACAAATGCTTAAATCAGAGACGTCTCGCTCCTCCTCCTCCTGTGAGATCGGCAAGTACAGCTGTGGTCAAGCATAACCCCAAGCACGCCAAGGTCAACTTGCTGAATGCAGCTCGGGCAGAGGACTCGCCAGATGTCATCATGGGTAACCTTCCTATTAACGATATTCCAGCTAAAGTTCTTTTTGACACTGGTGCATCGCTTTCTTTTATTTCAACACCATTTGTTGCCAAGCATGATTTTGTGACCGAAAGGATTCCTGTCCCGTTGAAGATTGTGTCTCCGGCCAAGCAAATGACTTCTAACAATTGTGTCCCGGATGCCTCTATCACCTTGGGTGATTACAAGTTTATTTCTTCTCCGGTGGTTCTTGGTAACTCGGATATTGATCTTATTCTCAGAATGGATTGGCTTTCTAAGCACAAGGCACATCTTGATTGTGCTGCCAGGCAGATTCAATTGACTCATTCGTCTGAGGATGTAATTGTCTTTGCCGCTCGTGATGATACCATCCGTCTGTTTTCTCTCAATGAGAAGGGTGAACTGGATGCCATCTCGCAAATCCTAGTCATTTGCGAATATCAAGACGTCTTTCCAGAAGAGCTTCCAGGAATGCCTCCGCACCGGCCAGTTGAATTTGTCATCGATCTTGAGCCTGGCACGAAACCAGTGTGCAAGCGTCCTTACAAGCTCGGACCTGAAGAGTTGAAGGAGCTGAAGAAGCAACTTGATATTCAAGAGTGAATGGGTCTCATCCGACCTAGTTCTTCTTCGTGGGGTTGTGGTGTTCTTTTTGTGAAGAAGAAGGATGGAACATACCGACTTTGTGTTGATTACCATCCATTGAACAAGAAGACTATCAAGAACAAATACCCACTTCCCAACATCAACGAGCTGTTCGAACAACTCAAAGGTGCCCAAGTATTCTCCAAGCTTGATCTCCGTATGGGTTATCATCAGATTCGCATCCGTGAGCAAGATATTCCCAAGATGGCTTTCAGGACAAGCTATGGTTCATATGAATACACTGTCATGTCTTTTGGCCTCGTCAACGCTCCTCCGACTTTCTCTCGCATTATGAACTTCATCTTCAACGCCTACACCAATGACTTTGTTTTGGTCTATATCGACGACATTCTGGTCTTTTCGAAGAACAAGGAAGATCATGCCAAGCACTTGCGTTTGGTACTCGATAAGCTCAGGGAACACCAGTTCTACGCCAAGTTCGCCAAGTGCGGATTTTGGCTCGATGAGGTTCTTTATCTTGGGCATATCATCTCAGCCAATGGCATTGCGGTGAATCCTGAGAAGGTGTCTGCAATTGTGAATTGGGAACCACCTCAGAACGTGAAGCAACTCCGTAGCTTCCTCGGTCTCGCAAGATACTGTCAAAGATTCCTTGAAAACTTTTCTAAGATCGCGAAGCCTCTCTCAAATCTTCTCCAGAAGCACGTCAAGTACGTTTGGTCTCCGGAATATGACATCGCTTTCAACACTTTGAAAGAGAAATTGGTCACTGCTCCAGTTCCGACTCCTCCTGATGAATCCAAACCATATGAGGTCTTTTGCGATGCCTCTCTCCAAGGTCATGGCGCAGTGTTGTTGCAAGAGAAGAAAGTTGTGGCTTATACCTCTCGCCAGTTGAAGCCCAACGAGAAGAACTACCCCACTCATGACCTCGAGTTGGCGGCAGTTGTGCATGCTCTTTTGACTTGGAGACATCTCTTATTGGGAAGAAAAGTGGACATCTTCACTGACCACAAGAGTCTCAAGTACATCTTCACTCAGCCTAATCTCAACCTCAGGCAGACTCGATGGGTCGAAATGATTCAAGAGTACAATCCGAGTATCGAGTATACTCCAGGAAAGGCCAATGTGATTGCTGACGCTTTGAGCAGGAAGGCTTATTGCAACAGTCTGATTCTCAAGCCTTATCAACCCGAGCTTTGTGAAGCTTTCCGCAAACTTAATGTGCAAGTTGTTCCTCAAGGTTTCCTCGCCAACCTTCAAGTATCTCCTACCTTGGAAGACCAGATTCGCCAAGCTCAGCTTCTGGATGCTATGGTGAAGAAGGTGAAGATTGGGATTGCCAAGAGTCAACCCAAGTACAAGTGCTATCGCCTTGATGACAAGGACACTCTCTTCTTCGAGGATCATATTGTTGTGCCCAAAGGTGACCTTCGTAAAGTGATCATGAACGAGGCTCACAATTCTCTCCTCTCCATCCACCCTGGGAGCACGAAGATGTATCAGGACCTCAAGCAGGCTTATTGGTGGACCCGAATGAAGTGCGAGATTGCTCAGTTCGTGAATGAATGTGATGTCTGCAGAAGAGTGAAGGCAGAACACCAAAGGCCAACTGGTCTCCTCCAACCTCTTGCCATTCCAGAATGGAAGTTTGACCACATTGAGATGGACTTCGTGACTGGGTTTCCAAAGTCCAAGCGTTGCAATGATGCTATATTCGTTGTCATCGACAAACTCACTAAAGTGGCTCATTTTCTGCCTATCAAAGAGTCTATCACTGCAGCTCAATTGGCGGAACTCTATACCTCTCGAATTGTCTCTCTGCCCGGTATTCCACAGGTGATCTCTTCAGACTGTGGCAGCATCTTTACCTCCAAGTATTGGGATTCTTTTCAGAAGGCCATTGGCACCAACATCCGCTTCAGCACAGCTTTCCATCCTCAAACTAGCGGTCAAGTCGAGAGTGTCAACCAAATTCTTGAAGATATGCTCAGGGCTTGCGTGATCTCCTTCGGCATGAAGTGGGAGTATTGTCTTCCATATGCTGAATTCTCCTACAACAACAGTTTTCAAGCAAGTTTGGGCAAGGCCCCATTCGAAATTCTGTATGGCAGGAAGTGCCGTACCCCTCTCAACTGGTCTGAAACCGGTGAACGTCAGCTTCTGGGTAATGACTTAATCACAGAGGCAGAGGAAATGTGCAAAGTCATTCGAGATAACCTCAAAGCAGCTCAATCCCGCCAGAAGAGCTACTATGATAGTAAGGACTGTGATTTGGCTTTCGAGATCGGAGATCATGTTTACCTCCACGTCTCTCCTATGAAAGGTACTCGTCGCTTCGGTATCAAAGGGAAGCTTGCCCCTAGATACGTGGGACCTTTCAAGATCGTCAGCAAGAGAGGCGATCTCGCCTATCAACTCGAGCTTCCTTCAAACTTTGCAAATGTGCATGACGTGTTCCATGTCTCTCAGCTCCGAAAGTGCTTCAAGACTCCTGACCTCACCGTCAACTTCGAAGACATTGAGCTCCAAGAAGATCTCTCTTATCATGAGCACCCCGTGGCTATTCATGAAGAGACTGAACGCAAGACTCACAAAAAGTCAATCAAATTCCTCAAAGTCAAGTGGTCACACCATTCCGACCGTGAAGCTACCTGGGAACGCGAGGATCACCTCCGTTCTGAGTACCCGGCGTTCTTTCAGTCCTAGATCTCGGAACGAGATCCTTTCGTAGTGGTGGAGTATTGTAACACCCCGGATATGAGTTACCAAATATGTAATCCAACTCTTGCCCTTTCTGGCATTAAGTTATTTTATTTTCTCGGGTTCGGGTTTTTGTCTCCGTGTGTTGTTGTCGTTGTCATGCATCTCATATCATGTCATCATGTGCATTGCATTTGCATACGTGTTCGTCTCATGCACTCGAGCATTTTCCCCGTTGTCCGTTTTGCATTCCGGCGCTTCGTTCTCCTCCGGTGGTATTTTCTACCTTTCTTTTGTGTGTGGGGATTAAACATCTCCGGATTGGACCTTGACTTGCCAAGCAGCCTTGGTTTACTACCGGTAGACCGACTGTCAAGTTTCGTACCATTTGGACTTTGTTTGATGCTCCAACGGTTAATCGAGGGACCATGAAGGCCTCGTGTGTGTTACAGCCCAAGACCCCTCCAATTTAGCCCAAAACCCACCAAAATCCTCTCCATCATCTAGAGCGTTCGATCACGATCGCGTGGCCGAAAACCACACCTCATTTGGACTCTCCTAGCTCCCTCTATGTCTATATAAACCTTCCCCTTTCGAAATCCCAGATCTCCTCCACCCCAAACCCTAAAAAAATCGTCTCCGCCGCCACCGGACACGTCCGGACGACGCCGGACGCATCCGCCACCCGCCGCCGTCAATCCTGGGGCGCCACGTGTCCCCACGCGCCCCACATCGCTGCCTCCCGCGCCGTCGGCCCGCGAGCCCGAGCCAGGCCCTCCCCGGCCCATCTCCTCCCGCCGCCTGCGCCTTCGTCTTCTCCGACCGCGACAAACCAGCGCCGCCTCGCCTCCATCGCCGGCGGCTCGCGCCACCGCGGCGCAGCGCGCCCCCGCCGGTGACCGCCTCGTCCTCGGCGGCAGGAGCCGCGCTCCACCCCGGCAGCGCCGCCCCACGCCGCCATCGGCCTCCGCCCCGGCGTCCTCCCTCCGGCACCGGCCTCCCTCGCTCCGGCCGCCCTCGTCTACTCTGGCGCCGACCCCCGGCGAACCTCGTTTTTCGTGCTTGCTCGATCTGGATCCGGATCCGGGTGAACAGTAACCCTAGATCCGGAGGGTATATTTTCTCTAAGTCCCTAGTTTCTTAGATTTTTGGCAAACTTTGACACATCGTAACCCCGCATCCGTAGCTCCGTTTTGGCCCTATAGCATATAAAAATGTTCACCTCAGAGAGCACATCATTTCATCTCATTGCATCATTTTCATTTGATTTCATCTTGATGCCCGAAATGCTGTTGGAAGAATGCTATTTGAGATAATTGTCAGATCTGCTGCTCCAATTAGATATTTGTCATTTTTGCCATGATTATTGTGTGCATGAGATGCCCCTGAGTTCTACATATGTTTTGTTATATGCTTTGCCATATTTCTAGAGGTGCAACCCATGTATTTTTGTGATGTGTGTGGTGACTAGCACAAGCTTTCAAAGTAGTGCATTCGTTAATGCTGATTTCAGGGACTTAGCAATTCCACTAAGTCCTTGATCTGTTTATCTCAATATGCCATATGTTCATGATGTTTCCTATTGATCCGTGCCTCTTTTGAGGATGATCAGTAAGGATGTGTTGTTAATCTGTCAGTGCTCCATCCATCCATGTCTTTTTTGCAATTATGGAGCACCCTAGCTCGAGTCAATCGAGCTCTACTTTTGCTATTTCGTGAATCTGGGCAGATTGTCTACTTGTTAACGATTTTGCCGAGGATGTTGTACTTGATCCGTGCATGCTATGTTATTGTTCTTGCCATGTCTAGCTTGTATTATGTGTATTCTTGATGGGTGTATTCTTAGATTGTCATGACTTGATCTATAGTGAGTGCATCGAGCTCGTAAACATTCCTACTTGATATCTGTTTTTGCATGCTCCAGTTTTCACTAAGTCTGAGAACTGATTATGTTTTTGCCATGTTCACATGCTCGCAAATGTATTTTCTGATCACTTTTGGCTCAAGGTCACTAAGGTACTTTTGCTAAGCTCTTTGAGTAGCTCCATGCCATGCTTTACTTTGCCATGTTCAATATCTGTAGCATATAGTTTTTCATGCTCCAAAGTGTGCTACCCTAATCTGAAATTCCAGGCAAGTGTTAAATTCACTAAGTCTGAAATCTGTTTGCCAAATGCATTTTTGCCATGCTTGTTTGAACCTGTTAATGGATGAATTGGCCCTAGCTCAGTGTTCATCTTTTGTTAAGCATCATGAATGGATCCCTGCCATGTATTTTGTTGTCATGTTTGGGTGCTGTAGCATGTTCATCTTGTTGCATTTAGATGGCTACTTGCTGTATATCGCAGACCGGTGCCATTTTTGAATTGCTTGCCATTTCCAAACCGTGACTCCGATTCCGGTGATCTTTATATCGTTTTCGAGAGAAATCATCTCACCTTTCCAGTGGCACACTTGGATTTCCATGTTGAGGCCAGGTTCATTCATTCCTTGTCAAATCTTGCATATGCATCACATATCGCATCCCGCATAGCATACCATGTTTGCATCATGTTGTTTGAGTTTGCACGTGGTTGATTGTGTTCCTTTTACTTGTTTGTCTTGTTTGGGTAGAGCAGGGAGACGAGTTCGCTAATGAGGGGCCCGTTGAGTTTGCTTTCAAGGATCCAATCAACTCTGACAACTATGCAGGCAAGATGATCATACCCTCGAAATCACTTCTATCTTTGATTTACTAGATGCTCGCTCTTTTGCTATGCCTATGCTACGATGCCTACCACTTGCTTATCATGCCTCCCAAATTTCCATGTCAAACCTCTAACCCACCATGTCCTAGCAAACCCTTGATTGGCTATGTTACCGCTTTGCTCAACCCCTCTTATAGCGTTGCTAGTTGCAGGTGAAGATTGGAGACCGTTCCTTGTTGGAACATTATTTTACTTGTTGGGATATCATTATATTATCTTGTTATCTTAATGCATCTATATACTTGGTAAAGGGTGGAAGGCTCGGCCTCTCGCCTAGTGTTTTGTTCCACTCTTGCCGCCCTAATTTCCGTCATATCGGTGTTATGTTCTCGGATTTTGCGTCTACGTGGTTGGGTTATAATGGGAACCCCTTGATAGTTCGCCTTGAATAAGGCTTTTCCAGCAATGCCCAACCTTGGTTTTACCATTTTCCACCTAGCCTCTTTTTCCCTTGGGTTTCCGGAGCCCGAGGGTCATCTTATTTAAACCCCCCCCGGGCCAGTGCTCCTCTGAGTGTTGATCCAAACAGAGCCACTAGCAGCGCCACCTCGGGGCAACTCCAGGGTTGGTTTTAGTTGTATGTAGTGTTCATCTGAGTGTGCCCTGAGAACGAGATATGTGCAGATCCTATCGGGATTTGTCGGCACATTCGGGCGGTGTTGCTGGATTTGTTTTAACTTGTCGAAGTGTCTTGTAGAACTGGGATACCGAGTCTGATCGGAATGTCTCTGGAGGAGGTCTATTCCTTCGTTGACCGTGAGAGCTTGTCTTGGGCTAAGTTAGGACTCCCCTGCAGGTTGAACTTTTGAAAGCCGTGCCCACGGTTATGGGCAGATGGGAATTTGTTAATGTCCGGTTGTAGATAACTTGAACCTTAACTTATTTAAAATGAACCAACTGTGTGAGTTGCTGTGATGGTCTCTTCTCGGCGGAGTCCGGGAAGTGAACACGGTGCTGGAGTAATGCTTGCGCAGGTTGTTCTCTAGTTATTCATTCGCGCTTTGGCTCCTCTTCTCGCTCTCTTTTGCGAAGAGGATAGCCACCATATATGCTAGTCGCTTGCTGCAGCTCCACATATATTACCTTGCCTTACCTATAAGCTTAAATAGTCTAGATCGAGGGTGCGGGATTGCTGAGTCCCTGTGGCTCACAGATTACTTCCAAACCAGATGCAGGACCCGGTGACTCCGTTCCAGATGACGCGCTTGAGCTCAAGTGGGAGTTCGACGAGGGCTCACGCCGTTACTATGTGTCTTTCCCCGATGATCAGTAGTGGTGCCCAGTTGCGGCGATCGGGACCGTGTCGCATGTTGGGTTGATCTTTTATTTTGGCGCCGTAGTCGGGCCATGAGTGTTTGGATGATGTAATGCTATTTATGTACTTTGATTGATGTTGCGAGTGTAAGCCAACTATGTATCTCCCCTTTTATTATCTATATTACATGGGATGTTGTGAAGATTGCCTAACTTGCGACATTGCTTTCAATGCGGTTATACCTCTAAGTCGTGCCTCGACACGTAGGAGCTATAGCCGCATCGAGGGCGTTACACACACCCCTTCAACAGATTCCTCAGTCCCCTGTAACCACTGATGTTCAAATGAGATCTGAAGAACCTCATGCCACACTGTCTGTCCATGAAGAGATTCCAGCCACTAGTGCTGAAGAAAATGTTTATGTAGAATTGAAGACTCAGGTTATCACTGAAGAAGAAGCTAAAATTCCTTAGCCAGTGGATCCCGAGATTGTGATTCCTGAGGTGGTGATACAATTGACCAATACCCCTCAGCCCAAGCCAAAGGATCCCTTCTCGAAGAAGTAGAAATTCAAGGCTGATGACTTCTTCGGCGAGCATGTGTTCTTCATAGACTATAACCCTTATGACTCTGCTCGTCTTAGAAGGAAGTGCTTCTGAACTGCCAGCCAAGCAAACTTTTATTCTTCACTGCTTGTCAACAAGGACAAAGTCTTCGACCATGAGCATATTCCTCACGTGGACATGGAATCACTGTCTTGCTTCACCCTAGTCCTCAGTGTGCTTCGTGATGCAGGAATGCTCGACTTTTCCCAGATATTTGCGATTGGAATGAAGAGTTAATTCTTCAATTCTATGCAACTCTGCATATCATAGGTGTTGCTAACGATGTGAACTCTTGGGTTTTGGACTGGATGACAGAAAACACACATTTCAAAGCACCGGCCTCCGAATTACTTCATGCCATGCCTGTCAGTCCTCCCCTTGAAGGCGCTCGTTGCATCTATCATGAACCTGAACTCACTGCCCATTACATGCAAGTGCTAATGAAGTCTCTGAAGCCAGGTCAAGCTCCAAAACCAAATTCCTCGTGAAGGAATTGTTGTTTGTGCCTAGAACTGTCTATCGCATTCTGACGAAGACAATGAGTCCAATCAAAGGCCACGATTGAAATGATGAAGAAGTTGTTGGCATCATGAAGAATCTCCTATTCAATATCATACATGGCAGTCCTATCAACTACCATGATTTCTTCATGAGGAATCTGGCAAATGTTGCCCTCTCTCCATTTGAGTTGAAGCCTTATGCTCCCTAGATTATGAGATTCCTCAGAACAAGGTCTTCACTCAACTACAAGGTTGATTTTCATAATCATGTCAGTTATCTACCCCCAATAGAAGTCCTCAAGCGGACATTTTCCTCATCTGATTAAAAGGGCAAGGCTACTGCAATTATTGATGAAGGCATTAATCCATTGGATGGTCAATTTCACAAAACTGCATCTTAATCCACCAATGATGAGTCTGCTACTCATGATTCTGCCGCTAATGCATCAAAGCCAAATCCTCAAGCAATAGCTCCCCGGGTGATGACTGACCGTGAGCTTCTTCTTAGTATTCACCAGAAGGTGGATCGAAACCACAAATGGGTTAAGCGTTAGTTTGGTTCTATTCTTCACAACATGATTTCTACACACAATGCTGTGAAGGAAAACCATTACTACCTCCATGAAGTCTTCGGTTGCACCTGGGCTGTTTTGTCACATCTGTATGGTGAAGATGATCTGAAGCAAATGGGTTTCAAGCAGGAATTTGAATGGTCTCGGCCGCCACTGGCAAAGAAATTCAAGAAGACTAAAGTTCCTTCCTTGGTGGCCAGCTCATATTCTTCATCACGCGAAACCATTGAGCATGAAGACTTGGACCACACTACGGCAGGCCCTACAACAACAAACGATACCAACAAAGCTGGCGCTCCTCCATCAACTTGATATTCTTCTGGGGCGTTAGTCCTCATTTTTCGTCCCTTTTGGTCATTTGATGACAAAGGGGGGGGGGATTTGAGTTAGTCTTCAAGCAGGTCTACTTATATGGGCATTTTTTCTAAGTTACAACTCTCGTTCTTCTGAGACTTTATTCGGTCGAGTTGTAAACTTAAACTCTATGGTGGTCTGATACTTTTGCTGAGTTTTTCTGCATGCTTATTCCTCATTAATGTTAATGCACGCATGTTGAATTACATCAGTCACCATATTTCGTCATGCATTTCAAATTCTTCATATTGTATGTTAAATGCGTGTATGGATTACAAGATATAGGGGGAGATCTCCATGATTCTACTCTTCAAAGTGTGCATTGCTTCAAAAGCAAATTCCTCACTATGCACATCTTTAGGAGGAGTTCTTCTATATCTTGCAATCAAAATCCTCAATATCAGTATTTACACTTCATATGCTTATCCCCGTTGAAAACTTAACCTATATTGTCATCAATCACCAAAAAGGGGGAGATTCTAAATGCATCTAGTGCCCCTTGGTGATTTTGGTGTATTGAAGACTTATAGGATACAGAACTGATGCGTTTGTGAGTGTACACAGGTCTATAAGTTTGTGACGAGTTTGATATTTACAGAGAAAGTCGACCCCCTAAAAATGAAGTTCTTTGACTGAATACTTTCGATTTCTGAACACTTTCTGAAGACTTTGAAAGTGAATAAATTGGTGTAATCCGGAAGACTTGGTATTCACTCGAGGAACATGAAGCATGAAGACTTTTGTTTTCATAGTTTCATTTTCTCTTTCTTGAGTCATAGGAAACACTGTACTGTTAAAGGGGCTCGAGGAAATACTAAGGAAAAATTTCCAAGTGATGCTCAACTCAAATCCTACGCCTACCAATCCCTTCAAGTGAAGCCATTGGAAATCTCATACAACTCAGTCAATTTCTTCAGTGACAGAGACGAAGTTCTTCTGGTCTCTGAGGAATTTGTTCTGACTGAGAAGTTACGAATTTGCCAGTGCAGATTGCCTACACAATGAGGAACATGATAGCCTTGAGGAATTTGATACTCAGAATTCTGACCATTGTTGTGCTATGCGCCAGCTGTCCCAAAATATCTACGCACCTAACGGTCATATCATTGAAGGGCATTTATGTCTTATCATGTCAGGCTGCTCCCTAGGCTATAAATAGCCGCCCCCTACAACAACTAGCTGGTTGGCTGCTCCGAGAGAAACTGACACTTGTCATTTGAGAGCATCCCATCGTCCGAAGACTTTGAGTGGAAATCATCAAGTGAGGAAAACCCAAACCCAAACACCTACAAACCAAAGTGATTGAGCATCACGGAAGAGATTGATCCTGCGTGGATCCGACGCTTGTTACCTTTGAAGACGGTGCATCTTCCAGACGGTTAGGCGTCATGGTCTTGAGCATCCAAGAGGAAATTGTGGAACACCGAGTGACCGAGTCTATGAAGATTTGGAAGTCACCTGAAGACTTATCACGAGTGACTGGGCGAGGTCTGTGTGACCTTAGCTCAAGGGGAATATGGTGAGGACTAAGTGTCCTGCGCTGCGTGTTCAGGACTGGGTGTCCGGGACTATGTGTTCTCAGGTTTCAATACCTAGCCGCCCTAACCAGACGTACAACTGTCACAGCAGTTGGAACTGGTCTACCAAATCATTGTCTTCATCGAGCTAACTGGTTCCATTTCCTCAACCCTTCCATTTCCTCATTTTTGTGTTGTGTGCTTGTTCATATCTGTTTGAAGACTTTGATTGAAGACTTTCTCTATTTCCTCAGCTCAATTTCTTTAGTCTGTTTGTCTTCAGTCTGTTTATCTTCTGTTTACGCTTTCTGTACTCTGTGTTTGTTTTCATTTCATCATGAAGACCATGCTCATGTTCTGTTATGTTTACTTCTGAGTACTTATTCCAGTGCAAGTAGTTCTTCACTCAGGAATTTCCTCACCTTGAAATTCCTCAGTGAAGAATTCAGAAAAATCGCCTATTCCTCACCCTAAAATTCCTCAGTGATAATTTTGGTAATGTCACGGAACATTTCTAGGACAGCACAGGTATGACTATCTTGGTTCTGTCATAAATTTTTCATGGATGTACATGCATGACAAAAAAAGCGATCTACTATGACAAACACGTATCATCACGGGAGTGTATTTTTTTGTAGTGGGAGGTGCCGTACTTTCGGTGCTAGGATCGGTCGGATCGTGAAGACGTACGATTACATCAACCGCATTGTCATAACGCTTCCGCTTACGGTCTACGATGGTACGTAGACCTACTCTCCCCCTCTCATTGCTATGCATCTCCTAGATAGATCTTGCGTTATCGTAGGAATTTTTTTGAAATACTGCATTCCCCAACAGTGGCATCCAAGCCAGGTCTATGCGTAGATGTTATATGCACGAGCAGAACACAATGGAGTTGTGGGCGTGGGTATATACATATTTCTTGCCGTCACTAGTTGATTCTTGATTCAGCGGTATTGTTGGATGAAGCGGCCTAGACTGACATTAAGCGTAAACTTACGCAAGACTGGTTCTACTGACGTGCTTCACACAACGATGGCTAGTGGGTGTCAGTTTCTTGAACTTTAGTTGAATCGGATTCAATGAACAGGGTTCTTTCTGAAGATCAAAAAGCAATCACTATACCGCATTGTGGTTTTTGATGCGTAGGTAAGAACGGTACTTTCTTAGCCCGTAGCAGCCACGTAAAACTTGCAACAACAAAGTAGAGGACAGCTAACTTGTCTTTGCAAGGCATGTTGTGATGTGACATGGTCAAGACATCATGCTAAATTTTATTGTATGAGATGATCATGTTTTGTAGAAGAGTTGTCAGCAACTGGCAGGAGCCATATGGTTGTCGCTTTATTGTATGAAATGCAATCGCCATGTAATTGCTTTACTTTATCACTATGCGGTAGCGATAGTCGTAGAAGCAATAGTTGCCGAGACGACAACGATGCTTCAATGGAGATCAAGGTGGCAAGCCGGTGACGATGGTGATCATGACGGTGCTTTGGAGATGGAGATCAAAGGCACAAGATGATGATGGCCATATCGTATCACTTATATTGATTGCATGTGATGTTTATCCTTTATGCATCTTATTTTTCTTAGTTCGGTGGTACCATTATAAGATGATCTCTCACTAAATTTCAAGGTACAAGTGTTCTCCCTGAGTATGCACTATTGCTATAGTTCGTCATGACGAGACACCACGTGATGATCGGGTGTGTAGGCCAGTTTTGAACACGCAGAATACTCGGGTTGAACTTGACGAGCCTAGCATATGCAGATATGGCCTCGGAACACTAAGACCGAAAGGTCGAGCGTGAATCATATAGTAGATATGATCAACATAGTGATGTTCACCATTGAAAACTACTCCATCTAACGTGATGATTGGACATGGTTTAGTTGATATGGATCACGTGATCACTTACATGATTAGAGGGATGTCTATCTAAGTGGGTGTTCTTAAGTAATATGATTAATGGAACTTAAATTTATCATGAACTTAGTCCTAATAGTATTTGCATATCTATGTTGTAGATCAATTGCTCGCGTATATCTTCCCTATTTTATTTATGATATGTTCCTAGAGAAAACTAAGTTGAAAGATGATAGTAGCAATGCTGCGGACTGGGTTCGTGATCTGAGGATTATCCTCACTGCTGCACAGAAGAGTTATGTCCTTGATGCACCGCTAGGTGACGGACCTATTACAGGAGCAGATGCAGACGTTATGAACGTTTGGCAAAATAGGTATGATGACTACTTGATAGTTTAGTGCGCCATGCTTTACGGCTTAGAACCGGGACTTCAAAAACCGTTTTGAATGCCACAGAGCATATAAGATGTTCCAAGAGCTGAAATTGGTATTTCAGACTCATGCTCGAGTCAAGAGGTATGAGACCTCTGACAATTACTTTGGCTACAAGATGGAGGAGAATAGCTCAACCAGTGAGCATGTGCTCAGAATGTCTGAGTACTAAAATCGCTCGAATCAAGTGGGAGTTAATCTTCTAGATAAGATAGTGATTGACAGAGTTCTCTAGTCACTATCACCAAGTTACTGGAACTTCCTGATGAACTATAATATGCAAGGGATGACGAAAATGATTTCCAAGCTCTTCGTGATGCTGAAGTCGACGAAGGTAGAATTCAAGAAAGAGCATCAAATGTTGATGGTTAACAAAACCACTAGTTTCAAGAAAAGGGGGCAAAGGAAAAGAAAGGGAACTTCAAAGAATGGCAAGCAAGTTGCCACTCCCGTGAAGAAACCCAAAGCTAGACCTAAGCTTGAAACTAAGTGCTTCTACTACAAAGGGAATGGTCACTGGAAGCAGAACAAAGGGAACGAAGGTATATTTGATATAAAGATTATTGATGTGTACTTTACTAGTGTTCATAACAGCCCCTGGGTATATGATACTGGTTCAGTTTCTATGATTAGTAACCTGAAACATGAGTTACAAAATGAAAAGAAACTAGTCGAGGGCAAGGTGACGATGTGTGTGTGGAAGTGATTCCAAGGTTGATAAGATAACCATCGCACAGTCCCTTTACCTTCGGGATTAGTGTTGAACCTAAAATAAATGTTATTTAGTGTTTGTGTTGAGCATAAATATAATTGGATCATGTTTATTGCAAAAGATTATTCATTTAAGTCAAAGAATTATTGTTGTTCTATTTACATGAATAAAACCTTCTATGGTCGTACACTCAATACAAATGGTTTATTGAATCTTGATCGTAGTGATACACATATTCATAATATTGAAGCCAAAAGATGCAAAGTTAATAATGATAGTGCAACTTATATGTGGCACTGCCGTTTAGGTCATATTGATGTAAAGCGCATGAAGAAACTCCATGTTGATGGGCTTTTCGAATCACTTGATTATGAATCATTTGATGCTTGCGAACCATGCCTCATGGGCGAGATGACTAAGACTCCATTCTCTGAAACAATGGAGCAAGCCACTAACTTATTGGAAATAATACATACCGATGTATGCGGTCCGATGAGTGTTGAGGCTCGCGGCGGGTATCGTTATTTTCTGACCTTCACAAATGATTTGAGCACATATGAGTATATCTACTTGATGAAACATAAGTCTGAAACATTGAAAAGTTCAAAGAATTTTAGAATGAAGTGGAAAATCAGCGTAACAACAAAATAAAGTTTCTACGATCTCATTGCGGAGATGAATATTTGATTTACGAGTTTGGTTTTCATTTGAAACGACGTGGAATAGTTTCACAACTCACGCCACCTGGAACACCACTGCGTAATGGTGTGTCCAAACATCATAACCGTACTTTATTAGATATGGTGTGATCTATGATGTCTCTTACCGTTTTATCACTATCGTTTTATCACAAAGAGTTCGTCGTAAGGAGTTACGTCGATGCAAGATTTGACACCGATCTGGATGACTCTATGTCTCAATCTAGATACATATTGAAAGTGGGAGCGATTAGCTAGAGTAGCTCCATGCAGAGCATTGTAGACATAGAAAATTTGCAAAATACATACGGCTTTGAATGTGGTAGACCCGTTGATTAAACTTCTCTCACAAGCAAAACATGATTACTCTTTGGGAGTTAATCACATAGCGATGTGAACTAGTTTATTGACTCTAGTGAAGCCTTTGGGTATTAGTGAGATGGAGATGTGAACTAATCACATAAAGATGTGAACTATTGGTGTTAAATCACATGGTGATGTGAACTAGACTATTGAGTCTAGTGCAAGTGGGAGACTGAAGGAAATATGCCCTAGAGTCAATAATAAAGTTGTTATATATATATTTCCTAATATCATGATAAATGTTTATTATTCATGCTAGAATTGTATTAACCGGAAACTTAGTACATGTGTGAATTCATAGACAAAACAGAGTGTCCCTAGTATGCCTCTATTTGACTAGCTCGTTAATCAAAGATGGTTAAGTTTCCTGACCATAGACATGTGTTGTCATTTGATGAATGGGATCACATCATTAGAGATGATGTGATGGAAAAGACCCATAAATTAGCTTAGCATAAATGATCGTTTAGTTTTATTGCTATTGCTTTCATCATGACTTATACATGTTCCTCTAACTATGAGATTATGCAACTCTCGAATATCGGAGGAACACCTTGTGTGCTATCAAACATCACAACATAACTGGGCAATTATAAAGATGCTCTACAGGTGTCTCTGATGGTGTTTGTTGAGTTGGCATAGATTGAGATTAGGATTTCTCACTCCGAATGTCGGAGAGGTATCTCTGGGCCCTCTCGGGAATACACACCACTATAAGCCTTGCAAGCAATGTGACTAATGAGTTAGTTGCGGGATGTTGCATTATGGAACGAGTAAAGAGGCTTGCCGGTGACGAGATTGAACTAGGTATGATGATACCGACGATCGAATACCGGGCAAGTAACATACCGATGACAAAGGGAACAACATATGTTGTTATGTGGTTTGACCGATAAAGATCTTCCTAGAATATGTAGGAGCCAATATGAGCATCCAGGTTCTCTATTGGTTATTGACCGGAGATGAGTCTCGGCCATGTCTACATAGTTCTCGAAACTGTAGGGTCCGCACGCGCTAACGTTCGGTGATGATCGGTATTATGAGTTTATGGTTTTTGATGTATTAAATGTAGTTCGGAGTCCTGGCTATGATCACGGACATGATGAGGAGTCTCGGAATGGTCGAGACATGAAGATCAATATATTGGAAGGCTATGTTTGGACATTAGAATGGTTCTGGTTGAGTTCGGGCATTTACCGGAGTACTGGGGGTTTACTGGAACCCCCCGTGGAGTACATGGGCCTTAATGGGCCTTAGTGGGAGAGAAGAGAAGGCAGCCTAGGAGGGGGCGCCCCCCCCAAGCCCAATCCGAATTGGGTGAGGAGCCAGCCCCCCTTTCCTTTCTCCTTCTCCCTCTTCTTTCTATTCCTAGTGGGACTAGGAAAGGGGGAAGTCCTACTCCTACTAGGAGGAGGACTCCTCCCCCTTGGCCCACCTAGAGAGGGCCGGCCGGCCTCCCCCTCCCTCCTTTATATACGTGGGGAGGGGGGCACCCTAGAACACACAATTTGATTGTTTAGCCGTGTGCGGTTCCCCCCTCCATAGATTTCCACCTCGGTCATATCGTTGTAGTGCTTAGGTGAAGCCCTGCGTCAGTAACTTCATCATCACCGTCATTACGCCGTCGTGCTGACGAAGCTCTCCCTCGACACTCAACTGGATCTAGAGTTCGTGGGATGCACCGAGCTGAACGTGTGCAGATCGCGGAGGTGCCGTTCTTTCGGTGCTAGGATTGGTCGGATCGTGAAGACATACGACTACATCAACAGCGTTGTCATAACGCTTCTGCTTACGGTCTACGAGGGTACGTAGATATACTCTCCCCCTCTTGTTGCTATGCATCTCCTAGATAGATCTTGCGTGATCATAGGAATTTTTTTGAAATACTACGTTCCCCAAAAGTTTGGTGACCCGGGAACCCTGCACACATCCTTCAGGGCCGTAGTGGAAACCTATGCCGGACTCCCAACGGATGGAACCAGAATAGGCGATAAACCTGGACTAGGGACTTGTGTGGTTAGTCAGGTCGTGGTCTACACCGACGTCGGCTTTCGCTTGAAGTCTGCCGAGCACATATCATGTGCATACGCAAAGTGGTGGAAACATGTGTGAAGAAGTAGACCCCTGCAGGGTTAACACCATTTATTCGAATAGCCGCGTACGAGGTAAATGACTACTTGGTTGCTTATGCAATTCATAGAAAAGTGAAAGTGGATACTCTAAAATACGCAAGATAAGTGTGAGTGCTATGGATGGCATTCTCATAAGGAGACGAGAGAGGATCCATAGTAGTGTATTTATATGGTGAATATGTGGAATCATGGGTGCGACCTCAAAAGAGTTACCAGCAGTCGTAGTACAGGATAGCCACTGAGTCAAAGATGGCTTGCTGTAGTTATACTCCACCACCCCCTTCGTTGGTACCGATGCATGAGTAGTTAGTTCTGATGTAAGTCTTGCTCGGTACATTTGTACTCACGTTTGCTTAATTTATGTTTTTGCAGAGAGACTTCAGTCTAACTAGTAGTTCCATGTGGACTTTGACGTTTAACTTGTTACCTCAGCTACGATCTTGTGCCCTTGGCAGGGTCTTGTAGATAGTCAGGCTTCTCAGCCTTTTTCATTTGTAGTTGTCTGTACTCAAACAAGTTAAGCTTCCGCATGTGCTTATTGCTTGTATGACTTGAATGCTCAGTCATCAGACCGATGTTTGTAATATCTGGCTCCTCAGAGCCTAATGAGTAAATACTATGAGTCGTAGAGTTTTGTTGTGATGCCATGTTGTATTTGCACATATCGAGCATACTATGTGTATGTTATTGAAATGCTTGGTATGTGTGGGATCCGACAACCTAGTTGTTTATTCTTGGTAGCCTCTCTTACTGGGAAATGTCTCCTAGTGCTTCCACTGAGCCTTGGTAGCTTGCTACTGCTCCGGAACACTTAGGCTGGCCGGCATGTGTCCTTCATTCCTTTGTCTGTCCCTTCCGGGAAATGTCAAACGTTGTTCCTTTAAGTCCTTGTAGATCGCTATGACTTGGGTTCATACGTTGTTGATCGACACGTTTGTTGCTGGGTCATGTATGCCTGTCCCTGTAAGTTAGCGCCACCTTGGGTTTACAACTAGTCATGTCGGCCCGGGTTCTTTGTCATATGGATGCTAGCGGCACTATCATATACATGAGCCAAAAGGCGCAAACGATCCTGGGCTAGGTAAGGTGGCACCCGTGGGAATACCGTGTGTGAGGCTGCAAAGTGATATGATGTCTTACATGCTAGATCGGTGTGAGCTAGGATTGGTGTCCTGACACCCGGGCTATCTGCTAAAGTCCCCGAGCCGGATCCGACTGCTCCGAGGTCAGCCGGCATGAAGATGGACTCTGATTCTAGCGAAGGCTTGATAGACAGCTCGCACATGCACTAGAGGGAGACACCAGCTGGTATGGCCTGCCGGGTGGAGCTGATCCGTGCTAGGGCGTCAGCTTGCTTGTTGTTGGCCCGTGGCATGTGAAGGAACTCATATCCGTCAAAGTGCATGTTGATCTGCTAGATGAGGAAGTGGTAGCTCGCCATGTTTGCATCCTTGGCATCCCAGTCGCCAGACGATTTCTGGACCACCAAGTCTGAGTCGATGTTGCACAGCACTCGGCGGATGCCGGTCTCCCTGGCTAGCCGGAGCCCATGGACGAGTGCCTCGTACTCGGCCACGTTGTTGGAGGTGAAAAAGTGGATCTACAACGTGTACTTGAGCTTGTCGCCTTTGGGAGAGGTGAGGACGATGCCGGCTCCCAAGACGGCGTCCATCTTTGAGTCATCGAAGTGCATCCGCAAATGGGAGGAATCTGACGCTGGCGGCAGGTACTGGGTCCCGTCCTAGTCGACTAGGAAGTCGGCCTGCACTTGGGACTTGATGGCGGTGCGGGAGTGGTAGAGGATGGTGTGGGGAGCCTGCTCGATGGCCCACTTCACCACCCAGCCTGACGCATCTCGGTTTCCTATGATCTCGGCAAGGGAGGCGGTGTAGACGACTGTGATGTTGTGCTCCTCGAAGTACAGCTTGAGCTTCTTGGCGGCAAAGTACACGCAGTAGCACATCTTCTAGTAGTGGCGGTAGTTCTGCTTGCAGGCGGACAACATCTTACTCAGGTAGTAGACGGGCCTCTGGACCGGCTGTGCCTTGCCGTCTTTTGGGCGCTCGACCACGATCACGGTGCTGACCACCCGACTGGTGGCAGCAATGTAGAGGAACATGGGTTCCTTAGCAGCCGGAGCGACGAGCACAGGCGGGGTGGTCAGCATCCACTTGAGCTGGAGGAAGGCCTCATCTGCCTGGTCGGTCCACTCAAACCAGGTGGCCTTCTTCATCAGCTGTTACAATGGGAGGGCCTACTCGACAAGCTAACTGATGAACTGGCTGAGAGATGCCAAGCACCCGGTGAACTTCTAGACATCCCACAGTCAAGTCGGCCTCTGCATCCGCTCAATGGCCTTATTATTCACGGGGTTGCACTCAATGCCGTGTTCAGAGACCAGGAACCCAAGGAGCTGGTCGGCTTGTACTCCGAAGACACAGTTCTCTGGGTTTAGCTTGATTTGAAAACGGCGCAGGTTGTCGAAGGTCTCCTTGAGATCCTTCAGAAGGGTGTCGTAGTTCTCCGTCTTCACCACAATTTCGTCTACATAGACGTGGGCATTTCTACCGAGTTTCTTGAGGAGGCACTTCTCCATGCAATACTGAAATATGGCGCCGACATTTCTCAAGCCGAACGTCATGGTAAGGTACAGAAGTCTTCGAATGGTGTAATGAAGGCGGTTTTCAGCCGATCGGCCGGGTTTAGATTGATCCGGAGGTAGCCGGAGTAGGCATCCAGGAAAGAGAGCAGCTCACATCCGGTTGGGGAGTCAATCACTTGGTCTATCCAGCGCAAGGCAAAAGGATCCTTGGGGCAGGCTTTGTTGATGCTAGTGTAGTCGATACACATACGCAACTTGTCATTCTTCTTCAAGACAAGGACTGGGTTGGCAAGCCAGTCCGGGTAGAACGCTTACATGATGAAGCCGGCTCGCAGAAGCCGGGCAATCTCTTCACCAATGATACTTCTCTTCTCTTCTGACAGACAGCGGAGGGGTTGCTTGACCAGCTTTGCATCCGATCTCACATGTAGCTTGTGCTTGGTGAAATCCATCCGGACACCCGGCATGTTCTTGGGGGACCATGCGAAGATGTCCCGATTCTCACAGAGGAAATCTGTGAGCTCGCTTTCCTATTTGCTATCGAGGTTTGACCCTACGATAGCAAATATTTTCGGGTGAGCCGGATCCATGGCGATCTTCCTTGTTTCCTTGGCCGGCTGGAAGGAGCCCTAGGCCTCCGCCTCCTTGGGGTCGAAGGACATGGTCAGCTGCTCGCAGGCCATGGCCACCGCCTGGTCAAGGAGATGCTTCTCTTCGACGATGACGATGGACTCGACCAGCCGACTACTGGCAGCGGCGCACGCGAGTTACTTCTGGTAGTCATCGGCAATGGTGATGATGACCTTGGGACCCGGCATCTTCATCTTCCGGTAGGCGTAATGCGGCACTGCCATGAACTTGGCCAGTGCAGGCTAGCCCAAGACCGCGTGTTAGGGGCTGTCCAAATCGACCACCTCAAACCAGATGGGTTCACGATGGAAATGGAGCTTGTCACCGAACTGGACGTCGATCTTGATCTTGCCAATTGGAGAGAAGGAAAGTCCGGGTATGATGCCTTGGAAAACCGACCGATTGGGAAGGAGCTGCTTCTCCTTGATGACCAACTTCTCCATGGTGTCGCGGTAGAGGATATTGATGCTGCTACCACCGTCTATCAGGATCCGGGAGAAGCGGCAAGCCCGCCTCTCCATCAAGAAGGTGTTGTCCAGCACCATGACGTAAGCACCCGGCGATGGCATCATGGCCGGGCGGTCTTCACGGCTCCAGCTGCTGGGCCTACCGGACCAATGCATGAATTGGGGACCTTTGAGGCGATAGCATTCACCTGGCGGTGGTGCTGACACCGACTGTGCTTGTCGTTGGCTTCACTGGTGAAGACTACATAGGCGATGTTGGCGTCGGGGAAATCATCCTGGAGCATGCCGACTGGATGAGGAGCCGGCGCCGGAGGACGTGGCAGCGTCGGGCCAGCTGGAGGAGGCGGCAGACCCTCGCCCTTGGCTATCCGGGTGAGCCAGTTTCACTTTTGAGCGGTGTGGTTAGACGGCTTCGCGCTGTTGTGGAACTTGCACGGGGCGTCAAGGGCTTGCTTGAAGCAGAAGGCGGGCAGCCAGACGGCCTTGCCGCCCTTCTGACGTTTCGGGCCGGGTTGCCCCTTCGTTTGCTGGTCTTCGACTATCGCCACTTGCCGGCTGTTTGAGGTCGGCTGCTGGGCCTTGCGCTTGTTGTCGTTCGGCTGTTGGCGCTGGTTGGAGTCACCAACCAACGTATGAGGGGCCAGCGGGAGCTCCTTCCTAGATGCATCAACCCGGATCTCTGACTTCCTGGAGGAGTTGATAGTGGTGTACTTGTCCGCCATGATCAGGAGCTCGTCCAGTACGGCCGGCTCGTCGCACAGGAGCTTGTGCTTGAGCAGAGTGTCTTCTCTGCACCCGGCGGTGAAGTACTTGATGGTCTGCACCTCGTGCACCCCTTCGCAGGAGTTGCGCAGCTCGGCCCAACGCCTCAGGTAGTCGCGAGTGGACTTAGTCGGGCCCTGAACGCACATGGAGAGCTGGCGGGCCTTGCGGGCGCTTGTAGGTGCTGGTGAAGTTGCGGATGAAGACATCGGCGAAGTCTAGCCAGCTATTGACATTGTATGGCTTGAGGCTGTTCAGCCATGTCCGGCCGTGCCCTCAAGCATGAGAGAAACGTACTTCACGGCAACACGCTTGTTGCCGTTCGCTATGCTGACGGCCGTGGTGTAGTCGACCAGCCAGTCCTCCCGCGTCACGGAGACGTTGTACTTGGGAGTATCTCGAGAAAGCGAGAACCCTTTGGGGAAGGGATCGTCGCGAATGTGGGGGCAAACCAAGCCGGGCCGATTGCACCTTCTTCTTCTATGGCCAGGGACCGAGCAAGCCGCTCGATCCAATGGCGCGCGTCATTCTCTCCGACTCCTTCATGGGGGCCCAGCCAGCCTCCAAGAGTCGGATAATCAACAAGAGGCGGGGAGGCGTACGCTCATCCCGCCGTTCCTCCACCCGTGGACGGCATTCTGGTTGCGCACGACCATGAGGCGAGTATGTCGACTGCGACTAGCGGCTAGCTCTGGGCCTCGCTGATCGCGGGCGCCACCTGCTGGGGACCGGGAGGTCGCTCCATGCTCACGGCGGGGGGGTGGGGTTGGCTTGCTTGCCGGATTCCATCATGCGGCGTCCCGCGTTGTGCTACACGGCTGCCACGTCGAGGAGTTCCTGGAGGCGCGCCATCTGACTGCGATGCTCGTCGCCTTCCAGGTTGTCTAGTTTGTCTGCCGCCGACTGGGCGGCGCGCAGATTCTCCATCGGGGTAGCGTAGACTAGGCGTCCGACTCCCAGCATGTTGGCTATAGCCGGACCGCGTTGCCGCACCGCGCCTGCACGGCTAGGCACGCCAGCAGCCGGCGTGCCGCTCGCAATGCGGTCAATCTAGCGCTGGTAGGCTTCAGCATGACGCCTCATGGCCAACAACTTGTTGGCGCTGTCGAGGAGTGAGACGTGGAATGCTTCCAGCATTGCACCATCGGTGTTGGCAGTGACGGGGGTGGCAAGGCCTTGTAAGGCAGCTCGCAGCGGGTCCTGGGCTGCTCCAACGGAGTCCCCACTGCGGCTGGTGACCATCACCTCTGCGATGATGCTGGCGTCAGCGCTACCGACGGTAGGAGGGAGCGGGTCATCGATGGTCACCATGTTGCCAGGGAAGGCTTCAGTGGAAACCACGTTGGAGTCGATGAGCATATCGACACTCTCGATGAAGGGGTGAGTGGAGCCAACGGACTCCAAGTCGAAGGCGGGCTTGTTGGTGATCCAGAGCTTGCCGGGGAGGTCGACGATGAAGCTCGTGGGGCAGGCCGCTCCAGCATCGGGCGCGGGCTCGTCGGAGAGGCTGATCTTGCCGACGAGGTCGGCGATGCTGTTCGCAGACGAGGCCACCTCCGCATCAGGCAGCATGCTGGTGCACGCGCTAGCGGGCACGCTGTGCTAGCTGATCAGGCCGGCCGCGATGAGCTTGCCAGAGAGGAAGAGGTTTCGCGTCTAGAACATGTGTTTGGCAGACGGTACGCTTAGCCCCACGGTGGGCGCAAAATGTTGGGGATATCTAGCGACATATGCCAGGGGGTGGCTTTATCATGGATGGGGACAGGAGTACGTCATCGGGCCGTGGAAGTGGGAGTGAGCGAGATCTCAAATGCCTACGTGTCTTACCTAGGTTTGGGGCTCTCCATGGAGATAACACCCCTAGTTATACTCTAGGGGGTCTCCGCATGATGACTAATGTCAATAGGTGGCTACAAGGTTGTTGTTTGAGCTATTCGGCTAGAGGAGGAAGAAGGGCAAGGCTAGCTCCTTTGCCTCTTTATCTTTGGGTGGGTATGTTTGCGTGGGTGTTGAAGCCTTTGCATGGGTCAACCTGGGGGGTTTATATAGGCCTACCCCCAGGCGTACAATGCTAATACAGCCGGGTGTACAACCCAGACTTCAGTGTCTTGGGAGGCCGGGCTCCCCACCGACTACTGGGGCCCATCGCCTAGTGGGTCCCACTGGCTGCCGTGATCCCGGGCGACAGGTAGGACCCGCCGCCTGCGGGCCACACTGATTGCCTTTTGCTGTAGCCTCGCCCTTGATGACGAAGGCCTCATCAGGGGACACATGGCTATAGTCCCACTACCTGGTGGGAGCTTATTGTAGCCACGCTCCGTCTCTTCGGGTTAATGGCGCGCAGACTCCGAGGGGAGGGATGGCCGTCTGCTAGAGGCTGGTGTCATTGTTAAAACCGGCGGATCTCGGGTAGGGGGTCCCGAACTGTGTGTCTAGGATCGATGGTAACAGGAGACAGGGGACACAATGTTTACCCAGGTTCGGGCCCACTCTATGGAGGTAAAACCCTACGTCCTGCTTGATTGATATTGATGAATATGAGTGTTACAAGAGTAGATCTACCACGAGATCGTAATGGCTAAACCCTAGAAGCCTAGCCTATGAATATGGTAATGAGTATATATGTGGTGTCCTTTCCGGACTATCCCCTTCGGTTTATATAGAAACCAAAGGGATCTAGGGTTTACATGGAGTCGGTTACATAAGAAGGAATCTTCGGTTGCCAAGCTTGCCTTCCACGCCAAGTAGAGTCCAATCCAGACACGGTGTAGTCTTCGGCCTTCATGTCATCACAGCCCATCAGTCCGGCCCATAGATAACAGGTCGGGCGCCCGAGGACCCCTTAGTCCAGGACTCCCTCAGTAGCCCGTGAACATGGCTTCAATGACAAGGAGTTCGGCATGCAGATTGTCTTCCGAATGGCAAGGCAGGTTCCCATCTTTCCGTGCTTCAAGATAGTCTTCGGATGCGATGATTGTATCCGGACCTGTCACACACACCATATATAACTGCAGAGAGAATATATATTCTTTACACAAGTCTAATCCGCTGACAGCTTTTACAACATGACATCGCGTTTCTTCGGTCGTAATTTCGAACCGTTTTTCATCTACCGCTCCACGTTGCGAGACGTGGTTGTCATTGGCACGTCATGTCTAAGGAAAGATCGTGCCCCCTTATTACGGGATTCTCATCAATACAGGCGTGGGTAACCCAACCGCGCCATTTCGCACGGCTCTCGGGAATAGGCGAGTTCAAGGCGAGTGGGGAGGCGCTCGGTATTCACGGTCTTTATAAGGGGAAAAGGACACTCTTCCTTTACCCACACCCTTCTTCATCTCCATTCCCTCCATCCTTGAGCTCTAGCACCCAAGCCTTCGGCTTTTCCTTGTTCAAGAAGACATTCCAATCATGTCCGGATCTGGCGCTGGAGGCAAGTGGATGGCCTCCTCCGTTAAGGAGAAGAACATCACAGAGCTCCGAGAGGCCGGCTATCTAGCCAAAGAGATTGCTCACCGACTCCCGGGAAAAGGACAGATCGTCCATACCGCCGACCCCCACGAGAGGGTTGTGTTTCTCACACACTTCGTACGGGGGCTGGGATTCCCTCTTCATCCATTTGTCTGTGGATTGTTGTTTTACTACGGGTTGGACTTCCACGATCTGGCCCCCAACTTCATCCTCAATAGCTCCATATTCATAGTTGTGTGCGAAGCCTTCCTCCGCATCCCACCTCACTTTGGCCTATGGCTGAAGACTTTTAATGTAAAGCCAAAGGTGGTGCGCGGCCAATAGGCCGAGTGCGGAGGTGCCATGGTTGGCAGGATGCCCAGTACCACGTGGCTCGAAGGCTCCTTCGTAGATACGGTGAAGGGGTGGCAATCGGGGTGGTTCTATATCACCGAGCTGCGCGACGCCAACTGGGCGGCGGCTCCCAATTTCCGATCGGAATCCCGATGCCTCTTACTTCCTGGCAGGAGAAGGGCCTGACCTGGGGATCTCTAGAAGAGATCACGGGGCTCCAAACGTGCCTCCAGAATATGATAATCCGGAAGATCAACCTCGTTGATGTGATACAGGTCATGCTTTTATGCCGGATCCTTCCATGTCAGCGCCAGACTTGTTATTTGTGGGAGTTTGATCCGGCCGAGCACCGGACGCTGCTAAGGCTCTTCGGCACAACGCACGAAGATATCTGGAAAGTGCTCTTCAAGAGCAACGAGACGCCGCAACACTTGACCAAAGATCGCGGGCTCAACTTTAAGCGTCAGGCCAATTTGGTAAACCGTCAAGGTGTTGCTTTTAAGGACACACTTGGAGGAAGGATACTAAGCCTTCTTGTCGATTTCTTTTTCAGGCCTGGGTCTATCTAGCTGGACAGATCAATAGTCCGGCTCTGCTGCCCGAAGACGAAGAAACCCCACTTCTTACCAAGAATCTATTTCCGGCGCCTTACGACGTCCCGGAGAAGAAGGTCAAAACCGCGATAAAGGGACCAGGCATGGGCTTCACCAAAGGAGCACCTTGGTCATCTCGTCTGACGACGAGACAGACCCCTCAGCCGCCAACGATGACGATGAGGAGGGAGGCGACTCCCCTCCTGCGAAAGGAAAGGAGAAAAGGGAGGCCTCCACGAGTTTGGAGGCGGAGGCGCCCAAGAGGGGGAGAGGCTCCTTCGCGGATAACTCTGCATGGGATGTTTACAGCAGTCCGGAGCGACCTCGTCGGACCAAGCCTCAGGCCGCCTCTTGAGTACCAGAATAAAAAAACATCCGGCCTTCTTGGTTTGTAATATTGACGCGTATTAAACCTTGTCGTTGCAGTCCGGCACGCGATGGCTCCCCGCGATCCTTGATAGAGGATTCGCTGGACTCAAAGGAGATGGCTAGCATGTCTCTGCCACCTGCTCATTCCATCTCACCCAAGGGTGACGACGAGGTGGTGTCCAAAAAGCCTTTCCCATGCCGGGGGGAGATTCCGGAGACCATCGGGGTGACGCCCCAGGATGGCTCCATGGCCGCCTGACATACGGGGAAAAAGTCCCCACGGGGACTGGTGACGGGGCCCGAGTTCCCTTCGGGCCTCAGCCGGATACCACTCCAGAAATCTACATGGCTCCGGGGTCCAGCGAATGGCGTTCCCCCCAAGGAGGGAATGTGCCTGTTCCACCGGTGACTTCTGTCCGACCAGAGGCACCGGACAATCTGCTAGAGGCGCTACAAGGCGCCTCTATCGTGGATGAGCATCGTGTTCTTATGGACATGGTAACAGAGAAGGTTCGGTTTGTCAAAAGCGGACTGACGGAAGCCTACACGAGCCTTCTAACGGGCTTTGAGGTGAGTAATGTGATTGTAGGAAAAATATCGCCGTATAGACAGTAGCCCCTAATGCTCTGTTTGGTGTTCGGGAGGAAAAGCCAAACAGAGGATTGAGAATAAATATCGCAGGACTCAAACATGAGTTGTCTATGTGCATAAGCAGATATCGCTGCAGGCTTCCACTACTCATGATGTCGGTGTTTCCGGACTGAAGCGGAAGCTGGAGCGGGCCGAGGAGGAGCTCGGCCTCATGAAGAAGTAGTTGGAAGATAGCCAAGCTATGAAGTAACCTATGGGTATATTTCAAAAAAATGAGCAGTCCAGCCGGACTAAAGTTTCATAAACTTTATTAGTGGCCACGACCGAGGTGGCGGCACTTAAGAAGGCGTTAGCCGAGGCCGAGAACAAAGCGGCCACGGAACGCGCCGCGTGCGAGAAGCACGAGGCCCAGGTTGCCGAGGCGCAACAATAGCTGTAGGGCATGATCGAGAGATTTGAGTCCCTCGAGCGCGATTGTAAGACGAAGGATTCCAAACTGGCGGAGGCCCGCCGGAGCGCACAGGATGCATGAGCGAAGTCCAGGACGCTCTCCAGGAGATTCAGGCGGCTAAGAAGATTAAAGCGGGTAAATCTTTCGCCCTGCATATAAGGTGTGTGTAAGAAATGTTCCTTGTACTTATCCGAATTCGGGTTTTCCAGGGGCATTTACAGATCTTCCACGCAGTATATCGGATGCTGCTGAGTATTAAAGAGCCGAAGAAGGAATGTCTACGGAGAAGCTATTCTGGTCCTAGTATCTTGGACCTGAACATCCGTTGCCCTTCATTAACCAGCTGAAGGAGTTGGTCGAGCTGCATAAGTCGGCGGAGCTAGCCATGAAGGACCTGATGGTCCGGCTGTGGCCTTCCGAGCCTGTACCTAGCAGCTATTTCGGACTTGTAAAGCGGCTTGTTAACGCCTGTCCGTGGCTTGAAACTGTGAAGCGGTCGGTCTGCATCAAAGGTGCGCCTATGGCCTTTGCCCATGTCAAGACGCATTGGGCAAAGCTGTGTGCCAAGAAGCTGATGACCGAGGGACCGCCGGAGGGCAAGGAGCATCGTCCACCCGAGCTCTATTTTGATGGCGTCTTGGAGGGGTCCCGCCTTGTGGCGGAACAATGTTTGAAGGATATCATTTTCCCATGAGAACATTTGTATCATACAGTCCTGTAATATGGAGTAGTGATGTTATGTATTATAATGCTTATGATTTACATTTTACCTCCTGTGCGGCTGTTTATGAAATCTGAGGGTTGACCAGTCGTTGGCTTCTGCCCCCACGTAGACAGTACGAGGGTGTTCGGGAGAAATCTAAACACTCTTTACTCCACATTCTTGTCCTTAAAGGAGGTGTTTAGCGCAATGAACAAGGCAATCAGACTATGCGGCCTTTAACGCCCTCACTTAGCCATAGGAGTTTGACAATTAAAAGGTTTGGCGAAGCCCCTGGTATTCGGAAGGCTGAACTAGGGGCGCTATACACGCCTAATCAGAGGGACCGATTTTTCGCGCGAAGCGGAAAAAATCCCTAATGATTTGGAACCTCTCGAAAAGCTGACCAGCTCTCGCTGCATCATGACAGTCTGTTTTCGAGTTTCTCTACTGAGGTGCTCGTCCAGAAGAACCGGGGCACAATCTCAGTAGTTCTCCCTTTACTACCATAGCCGATATAGCGGAACGTAAGGTAGTAAGCATAGGAGACCGGCAACCCGACTATTGACCAAAGACATGATTCGGAGCTGATGCATATAATGCTATAAGTTCGGGGTGCCGAACTAGACTATAGAAGTGGTCAGGCTTTTTATTGCCGTAGTGTTGGGTGTAATAAAGCCCCTGGCAATAAGTAATATTGCCGTAGTACGTACCATAGTGTACGTGTGCAATAAGTAATATTTACAAAGGTGGGAAAACAGGAAAATTAGGTAATAGGCTGACGCCATCATTCATTCACCATTGTGATGTAATTGGTACATCGAGGCGTACTTTGCGCAAATAATGCGATAAGCAAGTAAAGCTATTTATCATGCTGTAACCAAGGGCGGCTGCGCGAGGGTATGTAAAACAAGTATGACGATCGTTAATAGAGACCACCTGGGGGTTCCTTTGTATGCCAGAGCTCCTTGCCTCCTTGGTATGTACTGCAAACGAGTCGTCCGGGTAGACCTCGAAAAGATAAAAAAACCGTAATAAAAAGCAAAAGTAAAGGCGTGTGAATGCCGGTGTCGGTCGAGCTGTATAGTGGATTGCGGACGAGTTATGCCTCCGTCGATTCCCATGGTGTTTGAGTGCGTGGTTTATGTACGCGCGGAATTAGTGCCATTGCCTCATCGGGGCTGGGACGGAGGTCATATAGCTAATTTGGCTCTTGTCGAGCCGAGCTGTCCTGTTGCGGTGTGGTCTGGACCCTCTTGATGATGTCCAGGGGCTCGGCAGTCGGATTATAATGCTGCTTGAGAAGGCTGCTTTGTACCTCTGCTGCTAGTGCGACAGTGTACTCCTCTATACGGAGGGAGCGTTCTGTGTTTCCGTTTACTGTGATGGTGCCACGTGGGTCGGGCATCTTTATCTTGAGATAAGCGTAATGTGGTATCGCATTGAATCTAGCGAATGCGGTTCGTCTGAGCAGGGCGTGATAGCCACTGCGAAATGGGACGATATCGAAGTTTAGTTCTTCGCTTCGGAAGTGATCTGGGAACCGAAGACCACCTCCAGCGTGATCGAGCCCATACAATGGGCCTCTACGCCTGGTATGACTCATTTAAAGGTAGTTATCATGGGTTTGATTCGTGAGGGATTAATGCCCATCTTGCGTACTGTATCCTGATAGAGCAGGTTGAGGCTGCTACCACCGTCCATTATGACTTGTGTCATGTGAAATTCATCGATGATTGGGTCGAGTACCAATGTGGCCGAACCGCCATGATAGATGCTAGTTGGATGATCACGACGATCAAAGGTGATCGGGACTGACAACCATGGGTTAAATTTTGGGGAGACTGGCTCTACCGCATAAACTTCCCTGAGTGCTCGCTTGCGCTCCCTTTTGGGGATGTGTGTGGCGTATATCATGTTTACCGTTTTGACTTGAGGCGGGAATTTCTTCTGCCTCCCAGTGTTCGGCTGCCGGTGCTCCTCGTCTTCGTCCTCGCTCTGCGATTCCCCTTCCTTGTTTACACTATTCACCTTGCTGGCTTGTTTAAACACCCGGAAATCTCTGTTAGTGTGGTTGGCCGGCTTGTCTAGGGTGCCATGCATCTGGCAAGGACAATTGAGTATGCGGACTAGGAGCCACTGAATCCAGCGTGGATGGTAGTGTCATCAGTGTTATCGCTGTTGCTTCAGCGTTTGTGTCTGTTTCGCTGGAGCATACCGATGCTGTTTTTGGCCTCGGAGGGGCCTGCTTCGTTGGCTGTGTTTGTACTACGAGCCAGCCAATTATCCTCTCCTGCGCAAAAGCGGGTCATAAGTGCCGTCAGGGCTACCATTGACCTCGGCTTTTCTTGGCCGAGGTGGCGGGCGAGCCATTCGTCACGGATGCTATGCTTAAAGGCCACTAGGGCTTCGGCATCCGGACAGCCAATGATCTGGTTTTTTTTGGTTAGGAACCTAGTCCAAATTTTTTCTGGCTGATTCTCCAGGTTCTTGAACTATGTGGCTTAAGTCATCGGCATCGGGTGGCCGGACATATGTACCTTGGAAGTTGTCAAGGAAGGCTTCTTCCAAGTCCTCCCCACTGCCAATGGAGTTCTCAGGCAGGCTATTTAGCCAGTGTCGAGCTGGTCCTTTGAGCATTAATGGGAGGTATTTGATGGCATGGAGGTCATCTCCTCGGGCCATGTGTATGTGAAGAATAAAATCTTCGATCCATACTGCAGGGTCGGTTGTTCCGTCTTATGATTCAATATTGACAGGCTTGAACCCTTCTGGGAATTCATGATCCAGCACCTCGTCTGTGAAACAAAGAGGGTGTGCAGCACCTCTATAACAGGCCGCGTCACGGTGTATTTCTGACGACGTCTTATCGTCCCAAGCATGGAAGCGTCCTCGCGATCCATATATAGATCTGTTGTGTCCTTCTCTATTGTCCAGTTCTTGCCGAAGATCGTATGTATGGTCCCGAGCTAGTCAGTCCCTGTTTTTGCGAGGCGGTGGGGCAGGCTACTATTCGGCCTGAGTTGCCCCTTTATCCCAACCGCAGGGTGGTCGCTCAGCCGCTCTGTCCCGACCACGTGGTGGTCTGCTCCGCATTACGCGAGGGAGATATGTGCTCCGGCGCCTCCTCATCGAATTGAGGTAGCAGTCTGCGTTTCAGGTAGCTCTTGGCTGGGTGGAGGCTGTATTCCTCGGCTGTCAGGACATCAGTCCATCTGTCGACGAGCAGGTCTTGTTCAGCTTGAAGCTGCTGCTGTTTCCTTTTTAGACTTTTTGCAGTGGCTATGAGCTGATGCTTAAAGCGCTCCTGCTCAAGAGGATCCTCAAGCATGATGAAGTCTTCGTTGCCAAGGCTTGTCTCCTCCTCGGAGGGTGGATGTTAACTATCATCCTCCGGGTCATCTTCTATAGCCTGTCCGTCAGGGTTGTTTTGCCTGCTGTCGTGTTTCTGTTCGGATGTAGCCCCAACAGGGCCTTCATTGTTTTCGGCGTCGCCCAGAGTACTGTTTTCTCCAGTGCCAGTGTTGCCGTCCTTTGAGTGGCGGGGCATGGGACGGCGTTTGGGCCGCCGGCGCTTGGACTGTGTCTTAGAGGTTTTATTCGTGTATGGTTCTTCTTTATCGTCGCCAGATCCTTTAGGTGTATCAACCATTTATACGTCGTACGAAGAGGTGGCCTTCCAACGTCCAGTGTATGGCGGGTCTTGGCCTTGCTCCTTGTCGGCATCGTCGTCCATACCATCGATGCCTTCGGAGCCATAGTCAAGCACATCGGTTAAGTCGTCGATGGTGGCTATGAAGTGGGTGGCGGGCGGGAAGCAAAACTCCTCATCATGTGTCTCTAGCTCGAACCGGACATAGCTCGGTTGTGAGTCCTTCTCCAAGGACATATTCTTTAAATATTTTAGCACGTCACCCAAAGGTGAGTGCTGGAAAATGTCAGAAGCGCTGAACTCGAAGATCGATAACCAATCTAGCTTGGTGTCTGCGGGCGTAGACAGTCCAGAACTTATAGCCGGAGACGAGTCCGAAGTTCCATTAAAGCGAATATTGCAGGGCGTCGAGTCCATGCGCGGCTCCAACGCCGCAGACTCTGAGGCCTTGTAACGCCCTGAGACCGATGTGCCAGGTGTCGTCTAGTTATTCGCTGTTGTTGCCTTGTCATTGCTTGCGTCTCATGCGTTGCATATCATGTCATCATGTGCATTGCATTTGCATACGTGTTCGTCTCATGCATCCGAGCATTTTCCCCGTTGTCTGTTTTGCATTCCGGCGCTCCTATCTCCTCCGGTGGTCCTTTCTACCTTCCTTTCATGTGTGGGGACTAAACATTTCCGGATTAGACCGAGACTTGCCAAGCGGCCTTAGTTTACTACCGGTAGACCGCCTGTCAAGTTTCGTACCATTTGGACTTTGTTTGATACTCCAACGGTTAACCGAAGGACCGAGAAGGCCTCATGTGTGTTGCAGCCCAACACCCCTCCAAAGTGGCCCAAAACCCACCTAAACCTCCTCCATCATCTCGGTCGTTCGATCACGATCGCGTGGCCGGAAACCGCACCTCATTTGGACTCTCCTAGCTCCCTCTACCTATAAATATGTGATCCCCTCCGAAATTCACGGTGCAAACCCTAACTTCGTCCTCCTCCCACCGACGGACATGTCCACCCCGCCGCCGGACATGTCTGCACCGCCCCTCAGCGAATCAGAAGCCGCCACCTGCCCACCGCCGCCGTCCCCGCGCCGCCGGGCCCACGGAGCCCATCTCCGGCCCGCCCCGGGCCGCGCCGGGCCCGAGGAGACCCACGCTTCGCCGCTCGCCGGATCTCCGCCGCTCCTTCGCCGGAGTTCCTCTGCCGCCGCGCCCGCGCTCGTCGGCGAGCTCGCCCCGCCGCGGACCCAGCAAGACGCCGCCGCCTGGCCCATTCGGTCGTGCCCCGCCACCATTTCTGCACCAAGCTCCGCCGCCGCCCGTCTCTGCCCGCGTCTCCCGCGGGCCAGCTGCCACCACGCCGGCTCCGCCCCGCCACCGCGCGCCGGCTCCGCCGCGCAGCTCTGCCGCCTTTCGCCTCCCGCCGCTAAGAGCTGCTCCGCCGCCGCCTTGGGTCCTCGGGTCCGCCCCGGTGCAACTCCGGCGAGCCCTGCGTCCTCCTCCACCGCGCTCCGCGAGGTTTCCTCCAAGTCCGGCCATCTCCGTCGTCTCAGGCGAGGTCCCGTGGATCGGGACCAGATCCACCACTCCCCCGTTCCAAACGCCCCGTCTCAGATCTGCACCGAGCCATCCCGCACCGCTCCGTCCTGTTGAATTTCTCGGAGAGGTCCAAATTTCTACCAAGTCCCCGTAATTTCCTAATTCAAATGCCCATGTTCATCATATCACAACTTTGCATCCTTAGCTCCGATTCACGCGTGTAGCATATCAAAATGTTCGTCTCAGAGAGTACATCATTTCACCTCATTGCATCATTTTCATTTGAGTTCATCTTGATGCCCGAAATTCTGTTGGAAGAGAGCTATTTGAGTTTATTGTCAGATATGCTGCACCAAATAGCTATTTGTCATTTTTGCCATGATTAATGTGTGCATGATATGCCCCTGAGCTCTACATCTGTTTTGTTATATGCTTTGCCATCTTTACAGAGATGCTACCCATGTATTTTTGTGATATGTGTGGTGACTATCACAAGCTTGCAAAGTGGTGCATTCGTTAATGCTGATTTCAGGGACTTGCTATTCCACTAAGTCCTTGATCTGTTTTTATCAATATGCCATATGTTCATGTTGTTTCCTAATGATCCGTGCCTCTTTTGAGAATAATCAGTAAGGATGATTTGTTAATCTTGTTGTGCTCTTTCCATCCATATCTTTGTTTTCAATTATGGAGCACCTAGCTTGAGTCAATCGAGCTCTACTTTTGCTATTTCGTGAATCTGGGCAGATTGTCTACTTGTTAGCGATTTTGCCGAGGATGTTGTTGTTGATCCGTGCATGCTATGTTGATGTTCTTGCCATGTCTAGCTTATATAATATGTATTCTTGAAGGGTGTATGCTTAGATTCTCATGCATTGCTCTGTAGTGAGTGCATCGAACTCGTAAACATGCCTACTTGTTAACAGATTTGCATGCTCCAGTTTTTCACTAAGTCAGTGGTCTGATTATGTTTTTGCCATGTTCACATGCTTGCAATTGTTTTATCTGATCCCTTTTGGCTCAAGGTCACTAAGGGACTTTTGTTAAGATCTTTGAGTAGCTCCATGCCATGCTTTACTTTGCCATGTTAAGTTCCTACAGCATATAGTTTTCTTGCTCCAAAGTGTGCTACCTGATCTGAAATTCCAGGCTTGTGTTAATTTCACCAAGTCTGAAATCTTCTTATCAATTGCACTTTTGCCATGCTTGTTTGAACCTGTTAATGGATGAATTGGCCGTAGCTCAGTGTTCATATTTTGTCAAGCATCATGAGTGGATCCCTCCCATGTATTTTGTTGCCATGTTTGAGTGCTGTAGTATAATTATCTTGATGCATTCAAATGGCTACTTGCTGTTTATCGCAGACCGGTGCCATATTTGTTTTGCTTGCCATTTCCAAACCGTGCATCTGATTCCGGTGATCTTTATATCGATTTCAACCGAAATCACCTCACCTTTCTAGTGGAACTCTTGGATTTCCAAGTTGAGGCCAGGTTCAATCATTCCTTTCCAAATCATGCATATACATCGCATACCACATCCCGCATATCATACCATGTTCATGTGTTGGTTGTTCACTTTGTTGTGTGCTTCTTTCCGGTGTTTGCTTCTTCGGGTTGGTTCTGATAATGTCACGCTTGTGAGGACCCGTTCGTCTACGCCCATTTGTCTTCTTCATGGACTCGTTCTTCTTCCTTGCGGGATCTCAGGCAGGATGACCATACCCTCGAAATCACTTCTATCTTTGCTTGCTAGTTGCTCGCTCTTTTGCTATGCCTATGCTGCGATACCTACCACTTGCTTATCATGCCTCCCATATTGTTGAACCAAGCCTCTAACCCACCTTGTCCTAGCAAACCGTTGTTTGGCTATGTTACCGCGTTGCTCAGCCCCTCTTATAGCGTTGTTAGTTGCAGGTGAAGATTGAAGTATGTTCCTTGTTGGAACATGGAGTTGTTCTTCCTTGTTGGAACATGTTTACTTGTTGGGATATCACAATATCTATTATTTAATTAATGCATCTATATACTTGGTAAAGGGTGGAAGGCTCGGCCTTATGCCTGGTGTTTTGTTCCACTCTTGCCGCCCTAGTTTCCGTCATATCGGTGTTATGTTCCCGGATTTTGCGTTCCTTACGCGGTTGGGTAATAATGGGAACCCCTTGACAGTTTGCCTTGAATAAAACTCTTCCAGCAATGCCCAACATTGGTTTTACCATTCGCCACCTAGCCTTTTTCCTTTCCCTTGGGTGTCGCGCGCCCAAGGGTCATCATTATTTTACCCCCCCCCCCCTGGGCCAGTGCTCCTCTGAGTGGTGGTCCGACCGAGCGGACTGCGGGGCCACCTCGGGGCAACTTGAGGTTTGGTTTTACTCATAGGATGTCTCATCTGAGTGTGCCCGGAGAACGAGATATGTGCAGCTCCTATCGGGATTTGTCGGCACATTCGGGCGGTGTTGCTGGACTTGTTTTGTCTTTGTCGAAATGTCTTGTAGAACCGGGATACCGAGTCTGATCGGAATGTCTCGGGAGAAGGTATATCCTTCGTTGACCGTGAGAGCTTTTCATGGGCTAAGTTGGGACACCCCTGCAGGGATTTGAACTATCAAAAGCCGTGCCCACGGTTATGGGCAGATGGGAATTTGTTAATGTCCAGTTGTAGAAAACCTGAAGTTGACCTTAATTAAAATACATCAACCGCGTGTGTAACCGTGATGGTCTCTTCTCGACGGGGTCCGGGAGGTGAACACGGTGTTGGAGTTATGCTTGGCGTAGGTTGTTCTAGGATCACTTCTTGATCATAGTTGTTCGACCGTGCGTTTGCCTTCTCTTCTCGCTCTCTTTTGCGAATAGGTTAGCCACCATATATGCTAGTCGCTTGCTGCAGCTCCACCTCATACCTTTACCTTACCCATAAGCTTAAATAGTCTTGATCGCGAGGGTGCGAGATTGCTGAGTCCCCGTGACTCACAGATACTTCCAAAACCTGCTTGCAGGTGCCGATGAGTCCGTGCAGTTGACGCAACCAAGCTTAGGAGGAGCTCGATGAAGATCTTGTCCTTTGCGGTTGTTTCGTTCTAGTTGATTAGTAGTGGAGCCCAGTTGGGGTCGATCGGGGACCTTGTCGCATTTGGGGTTCTTCTTTTATTTTGGTTCCGTAGTCGGACCTTAATTGTATTTGGATGATGTAATGCTTTATTCATGTAATTGTGTGAAGTGGCGATTGTAAGCCAACTATGTATCTTTTCCCCTATTGTATTACATGGGTTGTTTGCGAAGATTACCTCACTTGCGACATTGCCTTCAATGCGGTTATGCCTCTAAGTCGTGCTTCGACACGTGGGAGATATAGCCGCATCGAGGGCGTTACAAGTTGGTATCAGAGCCTTCCCCGACCTTAGGAGCCCCACTACTTGATCGGATTAGCGGACGTTGTTGAGTCTAGAAAAATGTTTTGAGTCATTTAGGAATTATATATCGGAGAGTTTAGGAATTCTTTTTACTCCTCAGTCCCTTCGTCACTCTGGTAAGGCATCCTGACGTAGAATTTTGACTCTTCTCTTCTCAAATTTCACTAATTTTTTTAGGATCACGCGGGTATCTTGGAATCGTTCCACTCGATTTGTGACGAGAACATTGTTCTTGGTGCCTCCTGTCATTTAGGGGTTGTGGCAGTGTCCCGGGGAGTTGAGCTCCGAGGTGTTGTCGTCACAATTTTATCGTTGCAGCTCTAGAATACCTGAGTTTAGTTTCGCCGACATCGAAAATCTCTTTTATGCAGTTGTTGGTGAGATAACCTCGACGCCACCCAGTACTGGGGCGGGAGTTCGGGAGTATTGCCATAACTTGTATAACGGATGCTTTTCGAAGGTTGAGGTAAACGATTTTCGAAGGTTTCTTGGTTGTGTGTTGAAGGATGGATACAGCTGGATGTAGGATTTGCTAGTTTTGGGTGAGATATTATGCTTCCCCTGTATCCCCAATACCTAATTGCATAACTGGGAACGTTTTGGGAGTTTATAAGTGGGAATTCAAGTAGCTCTTAGGATATCTTTCCGACAGATGTATGATATGAAATTTGGGTTCGACGTCTAGTGGTCCGCCTATTCACGGTCGGTTTTACAGTGGTCTCATTGTGTCTTAAAGAGTCCTTGGCTATGCCGACTCGGGGATGCTTCGTATGTCATGTGCACTGCCTTGTACATGATGGTGCTGTACGATCGAGCCCGTGTAGGCCCCACCTCGAAAACTTCGGACGAAATATCTATCATATGTTTGTTCCGGCTTATTTTGCAAGCCAATCCTTTGTTTTGTTTTGAGTTGTGGTATTCAAGTTGCTTCGAAGTCAAATGTTGATTCCATACCTTCCCCAAATGCTGTTCTCATACTCTGATGTGGATACCAATCCTTCATGATCATCAATATTGTCATGTCAATCCTTTTCAACCGGCGTGTTTTCTTTTCAAGTGGATCGAACATTTCAACATCCGCAAGATCAAGTATCAGTTCTTCTCGACGGTGTTCATTTCTTCCGTCTCCAAGTTGCCTTTGTTTTTCCCACCCTCCCACCCTTGTTTCTTCAAGGACCCAGATTTCTTATTCAAGTATCCATTTTATTGATGGAAGTCTCTCCATTCCTTTTCTGTCAATGTTCTTATCCGGTGATTCTCAGGAAGATTCTAATGGAGCTTCAAGTTCATCATTCGTCATTCTTTTTCTTCTCCGGTGGATTCTATTCAAGCTTTTGGTGTTGATCATACCCTTTTCCTCATTTCAATGCTTTCTCATGCCGGTGCAATTCTTAATCATTCACCTCTCGCTATTCAGTTGTTCCAGAGTGCTGAAGATATCTCGGAAGGCTCGTCTTTTCATTCAAGATCCGTTCAAACCTAATATGAGGTTGTTATCTTATTCAAGCCATTTTATTTAACCGGTGTTTTCTCTCTCTTAAATTGTTCAACGGTGTATCTTTTGAGTGGGCCCTAACCCACAGGTCTTTTCCCAGGATCTTACCTGACTCTTCTCTTTTCCCGGCATTACTCTCAAATTCTTTTTCCAAGTTTGACGTAACAATGAATTTTTCATCAGTCATATGCTTTTCTCCAAGATCTTTCAAATTCTTTTCATCGTTGCATCAACTTTTCCATTCTTCATTCCGGCGTGCCTCAATAATTCTTGGTGGTGTTTCTCGTCGTCATTTGAAGACCGAAGAAGAGTTTAACCTCCATATCTTATCCGTTCTCTCAAAGATTCGTGGTTCTAGTTCAAGGCCATCCTCTCATAATTGTTTTGATTGTGGGCATTCCTTTTCGCCTATCTGGAGTCCATCAATTTAGGTTTATTCATTCCCAGCCTTCAGTTTTCATTCTCCAAGCTAACCGGTGCTTCGTTCAAGTGTTCTCTAATCGGCTCATGATCTCTTCGTTTTCATGTGTATAAATCCTCTCAAGCATCCTCGTTCATTTTATAATTCTTCCCGGTGTTTCTTTATCTTCTCTTCGTTCATTTTTTAATTCTTACGATGGTTCGTGCAAGATTCCTCTTCTTTCATTATCATATCAATTCATTCGTTGTTTCGATTCCACCGGTGTTTCGTTGAAGGCATTCTCTAGTTTGCGCAATATCTACCTTAATCCTTTCTAAGAGAGTAAGTAGTATGCCAAATCCATTGCTTGTCATCAATTTAATTGGTGAAGGATATGCATAACATAATTCTTATTCTTGTTCATCCAAGTGATTAATTCCTTATTCCGGAGGTTCTTTAAATTCTCGATTCAAGTTGTCCATCTTTCTTTTCTGGAGTTACAAGTTTCCACTCTATCTCGTCGAAAAGCTTCATATAAATCATTGCAAGTCTTCACCTTGTGTTTCCGACTTCTCTTTGTTTTGTTATTCTTTTGTTACTGGATTTCTTCATGGAGGTTCTACAAGATAGTTCATCAAGGATTTATTTCCTTCTCGAAGTGTTCATCGAGATTCTTTTCTAAGGAGCTCAAGCATTCTTCATATTGCAATCCGGAGTGCAATTCTTTCTAGCTTATCTTTTGTGGTGGTGTTATGTCATTTTCGATAATTTTTCCTTCGTGTTTCATGATTCACAAGTTATCAAGAATGAGATATCTTAAATCCATCAATCTCTTCATTGAAGTATTCTTGGGTTATATTTCACCTGAAGCTTTCTCCAAGGATTGTTGCTTATAAAGGACCCAAGTTCTTCTTTATCCTTCCGGTGAAATAAGTTTATTGTCTCCTTGTTCATATAAATCCAATCAATTCTTTTTACCGTGAGTGGCAGGTTGTCACCTCATATTTTGAGCTGTATTCCATAAGACCATATCAAGCTTATCTTTTCATTGTTGTGTTTCCAACAACTCCGTTCGACCCTTCTCCTAAGGATACCTTTTCAAGTTCTTTTGTGCCAGAAGTTGGCATTTTCTTCTCCATTCTTTTATTTCAATTATCTTTATTCTTTTCTTTCTCCCGGAGGTCTTGTGATGTTGTTCTTTTCACTCCTTATCTCGGTTTGTCAAGATCATGTTCAATTTCTTCCATTTACAGTCGAAGTGCTGTCCAAATTATATCAGTCTTATTCCTTCTCTGTCTTGTTTAACCGGAGTGTCGTGTCCTCTGCTCAAGTTCTTTTCATTTTATCAAGTTTTTGACTTCAGTTTCAATCGGAGTGCTGCCCGAAGTTGTTCTTCCTTGTTCCTCTTCCCTACCAGAGCGTTTTCAATTTTGTTCATCTCCATTGTATTCTTTTCTCGAAATGACTTAACCTTTCAAGGTTCTTTGATTTCACTCGTTTGTCAAAGAATCAACTTAGTTTTACCTCTTCTTTTTCTTTTCCGTTGTTCCCTCCGGTGCCATTCTAGATCTTGGGACGAGATCCTCTCGTAGTGGTGGAGTGTTGTAACGCCCTGAGACCGATGTGCCAGGTGTCGTCCAGTTATTCGCTGTTGTTGCCTTGTCATTGCTTGCGTGTTATGCATTGCATATCATGTCATCATGTGCACTGCATTTGCATACGTGGTCGTCTCAAGCATCCGAGCATTTTCCCTGTTGTCCGTTTTGCATTCTGGCGCTCCTATCTCCTCCGGTGGTCCTTTCTACCTTCCTTTCGTGTGTGGGGATTAAACATTTCCGGATTGGACCGAGACTTGCCAAGCGGCCTTGGTTTACTACCGGTAGACCGCCTGTCAAGTTTCGTACCATTTGGACTTCGTTTGATACTCCAACGGTTAACCGAGGGACCGAGAAGGCCTCATGTGTGTTGCAGCCCAACACCCCTCCAAAGTGGCCCAAAACCCACCTAAACCTCCTCCATCATCTCGGTCGTTCGATCATGATCACGTGGTCGGAAACCGCACCTCATTTGAACTCTCCTAGCTCCCTCTACCTATAAATATGTGATCCCCTCCGAAATTCACGGTGCAAACGCTAACTTCGTCCTCCTCCCGCCGACGGACATGTCCACCCCGCCGCCGGACATGTCCGCACCGCCCCTCAGCGAATCAGAAGCCACCACCTGCCCACCGCCGCCGTCCCCATGCCGCCGGGCCCGCGGAGCCCATCTCCGGGCCAGCCCCGGCCGCGCCGGGCCCGAGGAGACCCGCGCCTCACCGCTCGCCGGATCTCTGCAGCTCCTTCACCGGAGTTCCTCCGCCGCCGCGCCCGCGCTCGTCGGCGAGCTTGCCCCGCCGCGGATCCAGCAGGACCCCGCCGCCTGGCCCGTTCGGCCGCGCCCCGCCACCGTTTCTGCACCAAGCTCCGCCGCTGCCCGTCTCTGCCCGCGTCTCCTTCTGGCCAGCCGCCACCACGCCGGCTCCGCCCCGCCACCGCGCGCTGGCTCCGCTGCCTTTCTCCTCCGCCGCTAAGAGCTGCTCCGCCGCCGCCTTGGGTCGCCGGGTCCGCCCCGGTGCAACTCCGGCGAGCCCCGCGTCCTCCTCCACCGCGCTCCGGCGAGGTTTCCTCCAAGTCCGGCCATCTTCGTCGTCTCAGGCGAGGTCCCGTGGATCGGGACCAGATCCACCACTCCCCCGTTCCAAACGCCCCGTCTCAGATCTGCACCGAGCCATCCCGCACCGCTCCGTCCCGTTGAATTTCTCGGAGAGGTCCAAATTTCTACCAAGTCCCCGAAATTTCCTAATTCAAATACCCATGTTCATCATGTCACAACTTTGCATCTGTAGCTCCGATTCACGCGTGTAGCATATCAAAATGTTCGCCTCAGAGAGTACATCATTTCATCTCATTGCATCATTTTCATTTGAGTTCATCTTGATGCCCGAAATGCTGTTGGAAGAGAGCTATTTGAGTTTATTGTCAGATCTGCTGCACCAAATAGCTATTTGTCATTTTTGCCATGATTAATGTGTGCATGATATGCCCCTGAGCTCTACATGTGCTTTGTTATATGCTTTACCATCTTTACAGAGATGCTACCCATGTATTTTTGTGATATGTGTGGTGACTATCACAAGCTTGCAAAGTGGTGCATTGGTTAATCGAGCTCTACTTTTGCTATTTCGTGAATCTGGGCAGATTGTCTACTTGTTAGCGATTTTGCCGAGGATGTTGTTGTTGATCCGTGCATGCTATGTTGATGTTCTTGCCATGTCTAGCTTATATAATATGTATTCTTGACGGGTGTATGCTTAGATTGTCATGCCTTGCTCTGTAGTGAGTGCATCGAGCTCGTAAACATGCCTACTTGTTAACAGATTTGCATGCTCCAGTTTTTCACTAAGTCTGTGATCTGATTATGTTTTGGCCATGTTCACATGCTTGCAATTGTTTTATCTGATCCCTTTTGGCTCAAGGTCACTATGGGACTTTTGTTAAGATCTTTGAGTAGCTCCATGTCATGCTTTACTTTGCCATGTTAAGTTCCTGTAGCATATAGTTTTCTTGCTCCAAAGTGTGCTACCTGATCTGAAATTCCAGGCTTGTGTTAGTTTCACTAAGTCTGAAATCTTTTTATCAATTTCACTTTTGTCATGCTTGTTTCAACCTGTTAATGGATGAATTGGCCGTAGCTCAGTGTTCATCTTTTGTCAAGCATCATGAGTGGATCCCTGCCATGTATTTTGTTGCCATGTTGGAGTGCTATAGTGTAATTATCTTGATGCATTTTGATGGCTACTTGCTGTTTATCGCAGACCGGTGCCATATTTGTTTTGCTTGCCATTTCCAAACCGTGCATCCGATTCCGGTGATCTTTATATCGATTTCAACCGAAATCACCTCGCCTTTCCAGTGGCACTCTTGGATTTCCAATTTGAGGCCAGTTCCATCATTACTTTCCAAATCATGCATATACATCGCATACCACATCCCGCATATCATACCATGTTCATGTGTTGGTTGTTCACTATGTTGTGTGCTTCTTTCCGGTGTTTGCTTCTTCGGGTTGGTTCCGATAACGTCGCGTTTGTGAGGACCCGTTCGTGTACGCCCGTTTGTCTTCTTCATGGACTCGTTCTTCTTCCTTGCGGGATCTCAGGCAAGATGACCATACCCTCGAAATCACTTCTATCTTTGCTTGCTAGTTGCTCGCTCTTTTGCTATGCCTATGCTGCGATACCTACCACTTGCTTATCATGCCTCCCATATTGTTGAACTAAGCCTCTAACCCACCTTGTCCTAGCAAACCGTTGTTTGGCTATGTTACCGCGTTGCTCAGCCCCTCTTATAGTGTTCTTAGTTGCAGGTGAACATTGAAGTATGTTCCTTGTTGGAACATGGAGTTGTTGTTCCTTGTTGGAACATGTTTACTTGTTGGGATATCACAATATCTATTATTTATTTAATGCATCTATATACTTGGTAAAGGGTGGAAGGCTCGGCCTTATGCCTGGTGTTTTGTTTCACTCTTGTCACCATAGTTTCCGTCATATCGGTGTTATGTCCCCGGATTTTGTGTTACTTACGTGGTTGGGTAATAATGGGAACCCCTTGACAGTTCGCCTTGAATAAAACTCTTCCAGCAATACCCAACATTGGTTTTACCATTCGCCACCTAGCCTTTTTCCTTTCCCTTGGGGGTCGCACGCCCAAGGGTCATCATTATTTTACCCCCCCAGGCCAGTGCTCCTCTGAGTGTTGGTCCGACCGAGTAGACTGCGGGGCCACCTCGGGGCAACTTGAGGTTTGGTTTTACTCGTAGAATGTCTCATCTGAGTGTGCTCTGAGAATGAGATATGTGCAGCTCCTATCGGGATTTGTCGGCACATTCGGGCGGTGTTGCTGGACTTGTTTTGTCTTTGTCGAAATGTCTTGTAGAACCGGGATACCGAGTCTGATCGGAATGTCTCGGGAGAAGGTATATCCTTCGTTGACTGTGAGAGCTTGTCATGGGCTAAGTTGGGACACCCCTGCAGGGATTTGAACTTTCGAAAGCCGTGCCCGCGGTTATGGGCAGATGTGAATTTGTTAATGTCCGGTTGTAGAAAACCTGAAGTTGACCTTAATTAAAATACATCAACCGCGTGTGTAACCGTGATGGTCTCTTCTCGGCGGGGTCCGGGAGGTGAACATGGTGTTGGAGTTATGCTTGACATAGGTTGTTCTAGGATCACTTCTTGATCATAGTTGTTCGACCGTGCTTTTGCCTTCTCTTCTCGCTCTCTTTTGCGAATAGGTTAGCCACTATATATGCTAGTCGCTTGCTGCAGCTCCACCTCATACCTTTACCTTACCCATAAGCTTAAATAGTCTTGATCATGAGGGTGCGAGATTGCTGAGTCCCCGTGACTCACGGATACTTCCAAAACCAGCTTGCAGGTGATGATGAGTCCGTACAGTTGACACAACCAAGCTCAGGAGGAGCTCGATGAAGATCTTGTCCGTTGCGTTGTTTCATTCTAGTTGATCAGTAGTGGAGCCCAGTTGGGGTCGATCGGGGACCTTGTCGCATTTGGGGTTCTTCTTTTATTTTGGTTCCGTAGTCGGACCTTGATTGTATTTGGATGATGTAATGCTTTATTCATGTAATTGTGTGAAGTGGAGATTGTAAGCCGACTATGTATCTTTTCCCCTATTGTATTACATGGGTTGTTTGCGAAGATTACCTCACTTGCGACATTGCTTTCAATGCGGTTATGCCTCTAAGTCGTGCTTCGACACGTGGGAGATATAGCCGCATCGAGGGCGTTACAGGCCTCAGACGGCTCGATCTGCTTCGGCTCTAAGGTCGTTGCAGCCGCATGAACCATCCCCTGGGTGGGATCTGATGACGGATTTAAGTCACGTTCATTGGGGTGAGGGGGAGCGATCGCTGCGGGCTCAAATCCCTCGAAGGTCGAGTCTCCGCAGATATCCGCGACGTAGTTCAAGCTTCCGAATCCGACCTGATGGCCAGGGGCATAGTTGTCGATCTGCTCCAGATGGCCAAGCGAGTTGGCCCATAGTACAAAGCCGCCGAATACAAAGATCTGTCAGGGGAGGAAGGTTTCTCCCTGGACAACATCATTACTGAGGATCGAAGGGGCCATCGAGCCCTTTCCCGACGGCATAGTGGAACTCTCAGTGAAATCACCAATGTCGAGTAGGGGGTCCCGAACTGTGTGTCTAGGGTCGATGGTAACAGGAGACAGGGGACACAATGTTTACACAGGTTCGGCCCTCTCCATGGAGGTAAAACCCTACGTCCTGCTTGATTGATATTGATGAATAAGAGTTTTACAAGAGTAGATCTACCATGAGATCGTAATGTCTAAACCCTAGAAGGCTAGCCTATGAATATGGTAATGAGTATATATGTGGTGTCCTCTTCGGACTATCCCCTTCTGTTTATATAGACACCAAAGGGATCTAGGGTTTACATGGAGTCGGTTATATAAGAAGGAATCTTCGGTCACCAAGCTTGCCTTCCACGCCAAGTAGAGTCCAATCCAGACACGGTGCAGTCTTCGGCCTTCATGTCTTTACAGCCCATCAATCCGGCCCATAGATAATAGGTCGGACGCCCGAGGACCCCTTAGTCCAGGACTCCCTCAGCCGGCCCACCCCAGAAGCCGCCTTCTTGGGGTTCGCTGTCTTCTGGTTGCTTGCGAACAGGTAGGGCCCGCTGCCTGCGGGCCATACCAACCGCCCGTGGTGGGAACATGACCCTGGCTGTCGTGGGTTGCATCATGAGTCATTTAGCTACAGTGATGCGCCCGGTAGGCAGGCGACTGCCGGGTCGGCTCGCACTATACCAACGCTCGTCCGTGATATGGGGGGGTGGTCCTGTAGCCACGCCTCGTCTCGTCATAATGAATGGGTGCAAACTCTGAGGGAGGAGGGGTCGCCTGCTAGGAGCCGGCCCCCTGAGGCTGCCCTTTGAGTGTAAGCCATCTTCTGGGAGCCAGCCTCCTGGGTCAGCCGGCCCAAGGAGCCGGCCGCACGCCCGGAAGGTGCGAGGGGCTTTGCTCGCCCCGATGTCTTGAAATGTCATGGGGTGCATATGAGGCTACCCATGGTCAATCGCTCCGACAACAACAGATGGTAACAAAATAAAATTGTGAATATTGTTTACGTACTTCAAGTTTTTGTAAACCTCTGCCCTTCTCACAGGTCGTCTGGCGAATGGACTCGCAAACATAGTATCCACATAAATTATTCCTTTCTTCTTGCCTCAAGCACCTTACGAGAATAGAGTTCGATCAAAATAATAATCAATCATGATAATGGTATTGAAACTAGAATCAAAGAGAGATGCGCAGAACTAGCTAGTACTACTTATATTGGGGTGTCGAAAACGCAGCTCCTCTTTCCATTCACCCCTAACCTGCTTGGTGAACTCCTTCCAAACCCTGCTTGGCAAAAAAATGAATAAAGGAGTTATTAATTACTTCATATCAGGAAATGAATGAAAGTTGCCAATATAGTGCGATAATGATTAAACTTACCTCTGGAGCATTTCACTCATGTCTGCCCACATCTTAGGGTCTTTATGATTCGATTCCATGACAATTACTACACATGCGCCAAGCTGAATGACTAGCAAAATAAAGTGCAACATGTGCATGCATAATTCATCAATTACACTTAACCTTGAGTAAGGGAATTAGAATGTGCACAAGACAGTAACACTCACTTGAAGTTGTAAGGAAATAGTATTTCCCTTTTGTTTTGTTGTCCAATTAGCGCCTTTAGCAAGTTTTTCGCTGTATCCTTGGCGTTCTTTGCTATTGTAAATTCATTTATGCTATTTGGGTTAATGAACCCAATGTCATAGATTTGTCCTCTTTTGCATTCGAGAATCTTCAATCTGCATAATATACTAAGGATAATTATACATGCAATGAAGAAGGTGAGCTAGAGACTTAGTTAAAGAAATAATACTTACAGACAATAGCAACTGACGATAGATTTGTCCAGGGCATCTTGATTGTATAACTGAAATAATTCATCATATTTGATGTACATCTCCTCAACTCCATTGAAGTAATGCTCACCTCTAATTCCCACCAAGATCATGTTGCTCCCTTCCTTTGAGGCTTCCATGTACCACTGATGCAATCTTCGCATTTGTGTTGGTAGAAGTTGGACCTCCTTAGGTTTGACGAGAGGCATCTTGTTCTTGTATCTGTATGCTAAATCAGCCATGGGGAACTGTACCTCCTCGCCTAAGTATTGACCGAGAGTGAAACCAATATCATCGGCCGCTAGGATCATAATCGATATCGGTAAACACCTTTAGCGGGGGGCGCGATTGGTTTTTTTGTTTGCCAAGATGGGGAATTGTTTTCCCCCTTGCACTACTGCTACTTCCCAACCGCTTCACATGTTCTTTATATGACTTTACAATACAGCGGTCATAGTTTGATAGAAACGAAAGCGGTGGTGGTCGCGTCAGGTTTTCTAGACAATGCTTCACTTTTACTAGATCTATTTTCTCCTTTGGATCTGGACGGGTCGATGCAAGCTAGCGTTTCACATCGGCATCCACGATCTCCTTGGTTTCCTCATCAGTCATTTCATATGGTAACCTGGCAGGAGCTTTCTTGACGCTTCTGTCTGCTCTAGATTTCTTCCCAGTTGTACTAGTACTAGCTGCCGGAGTGGCGGTTCTCTTCTGCCGGTGCTGAGGCGATGGAGAAGGCAAAGTATGCTAACGCGGCGGAGTCTACTGACATGGCGGAGTATGCTGACGAGGCAGAGTCTACAGACACGGCGTAGTCTACTGAGGGGCCTCCTCCGGCGGAGTCTACTGACGCGGCGGAGATGGCTGAGGCGGCGGAGATAGAGCTGGCTTGCTACTGTGAGGAGTCTGCTAAGGGGCCTCCTCCCACGGAGTCTGCTGACACGGTATCTAATGTGGAAACATGATGTGTTCCTTTTTCCATAGAATGGTAGTCCTTCAAGCATCTCCCAGTGTAGTCTCCCCTTCACCTGTTGGGAACTCAATCTCAAGCTGCTCAAATCCGTTGATAACTTCGTCCACCCCGCTAACAGCATTGCCATCTGGAATTGGACAGCTATGGTAAGTTGCATCAAGTGCAGGAGGTAAGGCAAAGCCAACCGCCACCTTCAAGGATAGGCTCATGCATTTCGCATGTAGATCACAGTGTTCCCTCTCCGTGATATCATCCGCGGGGTAGCGAGGAGCCGTGATATCATCTATGGGCCAAACAAGCTCCGTGGAAGCCACGCTGCTTTTCCGCTGAGATGGTGATGGGGCGGTAGTATCGAATATTGTATCTTCATGCCGCCGAGATGGTCAGTAGCGTGCTGGCTGTTAAACGCCTCTATTTGCTTCTGCTGTGATTTGTCACCAACGTATCTATAATTTTTGATTGTTCCATGCTATTATATTATCTGTTTTGGTTGTTTTATATGCATTAATATGCTATTTCATATTATTTTTGGCACTAACCTATTAACCTAGAGCCCAGTGCCAGTTTTTGTTTTTTCCTTGTTTTGACTTTTACAGAAAAGGAATATCAGACGGAGTCCGAATAGAATAATTTTTCTTGGACCAGAAGACACCTACATAACTTGGAGAGAGGGCCAGAAGAGTCCTGAGGAGGCCACCAGCGTCTAGGTCGCACCCTAGGGGGGATCTGCCCTGAGGGCTTGTGGGCACCTCGGGAGTCCTCCAGCCCTAAAACCACTTATATATATTCTCAAATATTCCCCCAACATCAGAAGCTTCCACCTAAATACTTTTCTGCTGCCGCAATCCTCTATTCTTGTGAGATCCCATCTTGGGGTCTTTTCTGGCACTCTGCCAGAGGGGGATTTGATAATAGAGGGCCTCTACATCAACCTTGTTGCCCTTCCGATGAAGCGTTAGTAGTTTAACACCGACCTACGGGTCCCTAGCTAGTAGCTAGATGGCTTCTTCTCTCTCTTTGATCTTCAATACATTGTTCTCCTCGATGTTCTTGGAGTTCTATCCGATGTAATACTCTTTTGCGGTCCGTTTGTTGAGATCCGATGAATTGTGGATTTATGAGAAAATTACCTATGAATATTATTTGAGCCTTCTTTGAACTCTTTTATGCATGATTAAGATATCTTTGTATTTCTCTTCGAATTATCAGTTTGGTTTGGCCAACTAGATTGGTTTTTCTTGCAAGGCGAGAGGTGGTTAGTTTTGGGTTCAATCTTGCGGTGTCCTCACCCAGTGACATAGTAGGAGTAGTGAAGATGACATGTACCTAGGGTAGGGTAATAGGCCTGACCTAGACTCCCTTACCAAGGACACTGCCTTAAGATCAACGGCATTCAAAGCACATCAGAATCCACCGACTGGAATCACCTCAGAGCGCAACCCACTCGACCAACAACTCCACTCGGATAACCCAATTCCATTTGACCAGTATATCATCATTCGACCGTACTAGAAACCACTCGGATTACAGAAGATCTAAAGTCACTCAGGATGGCAACGGTCAGGCGTTCACTCCGTAGCGTTAATGATCATTCATATGTATTTATTGTTGGCGTTACCAGTAACGTCTCACCTTAATGTACATTGAACTCCTTGTAACGTGGGCTGGCTGGGGTCCTGGTGCACTATATATAAGCCACCCCCTCCACTGGCACAAGCGTTCGCACCCGCTGTAACTTCACGCATAATCCAATCGACCGCCTCCGGGCACCGAGACGTAGGGCTTTTACTTCCTCTGAGAAGGGCCTGAACTCGTAAATCTTGCGTGCACAACCTCATCGTAGCTAGGATCTTGCCTCCTCCTACGTACCCCGTTTTCTACTGTCAGACTTAGAACCACGACAGTTGGCACCCACCGTGCCGCAGGTGTCTTAGCAACTTCCGGTGAGGTTGCAGTTTTTCCGATCCCCATCATCATGGTTTCTGGCGGTGGTTTGGCTGAGGGCCGCGAGATCCGTCTCAGCGCACTCGTTTTCATCGCCGACGACTCCGCCTGGCTCCAAGAGTCTCCCCTTGACGTCGAGGCGCTCCCCGTCGGCGTGGCGACGCACTTCCGGGCGTACGTTCACGGCGTCTTTCTATGGCAGCCGTTGTCGGTGTCAAAACCGGTGGATCTCGGGTAGGGGGTCCTGAACTGTGCGTCTAAGGTTGATGGTAACAGGAGGCAGGGGACACGATGTTTTACCCAGGTTCGAGCCCTCTTGATGGAGGTAATACCCTACATCCTGCTTGATTGATATTGATGAGTATGAGAATTACAAGAGTTGATCTACCATGAGATCATAATGGCTAAAACCCTAGAAGTCTAGCCTGTATGATAGTGATCATCCCTATGGACTAAAATCCTCTAGTTTATATAGACACCGGTGGGGCCTAGGGTTGTACAAAGTCGGTTACAGAGAAAGGAATCTTCATATCCAGATGCCAGGCTTTCCATCCACACCAAGGAGAGTCCCATCCGGACACGGGAGAGTGTCTTCTGTCTTGGATCTTCATAGCCCATTAGTCCGACCAATGTCACGCAGGCCGGACACTCGAGGACCCCTTAATCCAGGACACCCTCAGTAGCCCCTAAACCTGGCTTCAATGACGATGTGTCTGGCGCGTAGATTGTCTTCGGCATTGCAAGGCGGGTTCCTCCTCCGAATACTCCAAAACAGCCTTCGAATACAGAAAACATGTTCGGCTCTGCAAAACGAGTACCACACACATGCAGAGAGTATAATATTTTACGTGTCTAATCCACTGACAACTTTTGTAGAATGACATCACATCACATCCCGGTCATTAGTTTGAACCGTTTTTAGCCCCCCGCTCCATGTTTCAAGATGCGGTTTTATTGGCACGTCTTGTCAAAGCAAAGCTCGTGTCGCCTTATTGCGGGATTCTCATCAATATGGGCGTGGGTAATCCAACTGTGCCACCTGCACGATCCTTGGAGAATAGGTGAGTTTTAAGGCGAGTGGGGAGGCGCTTGATATTCACTGCCTTTATAAAGGGATAAGGATTCACCTCTTTTACCCACACCTTCCTTCTCTCTGCCCATCCATTCTCGAGCTCCAGCGCCCCAGCTTCCATCCATTCCACCTCAAAAAAGCACTCCAACCATGTTCGGATCTGGAACGCAAGGCAAGTGGATGGTTTCCTCCGTCAAGGAGAAGGACATCACCAAGCTCTAGCAGGCCGGGTACTTAGCCAAAGAAATCGCCCACCAGCTTCCAGCAACGGGGCAGCTCATCCCCACCCCAGAGCCCCATGAGAGGGTGGTATTCATCCCCCACTTCGTTCGTGAATTTCGATTCCCTCTCCACCCATTCTTCCATGGACTCATGTTCTACTACGGGCTGGATTTCCACGATCTGGCCCCCAATTCCTTCCTCAACATCTTGGCATTCATTGTCGTGTGCGAGGCCTTCCTTCGCATCCCACCACACTTCGGATTGTGGTTGAAGATCTTCAATGTGAAGCCGAAGGTGGTGGGCGGTCAACACGTAGAGTGCGGAGCCGCCATGGTGAGCAAGCTGCCCAATGTCACATGGCCCAAAGGTACTTTCATGGAGACTGTCAGAGGGTGGCAACAACAGTGGTTCTATATCACAGAGCCTCGCGATGCCACCTGGGCCGCGGCTCCTGAATTCCAGTCTGGTGCCCCGATGCGGCTCACCTCCTGGCTAGAGAAGGGCCTGGACTGGTCTTTGTTGGACGAGCTGACAGCGTTTCAAGCGCGCATCAGGAACATGGTGGACAAGAATGTCAAGCTTGTCAATGTGATCCAGGTGATGCTTGCCCGTCGGATCATTCCGTGCCATAGCCGGACTTACCATCTGTGGGAGTTTGATCCGACCAAGCACCAGACCTTGCAACAGTTCTTCGGCACTACGCACGAAGACATCTGGAAGGTGCTCCTAAAGGCCAACGAGATGTGGCCGGCGATGATCGAGGACCGCGGGCACAACCTGGCCCATCCCACTAGTGCAGTAGGTTTTCCGTATTTCAAGGTGTATCCTTTACTTGCATATTCAAGGAAGACATCTAAGCTTACCCATTCATTTTTTCAGGGCTGGACAAAGAAGGTGGAGCGGATCCAATGTCCGGCTCCGCTGCCCGAAAACCCAGCAATCCCTCTTCTGACGAAGATGCTGGTTCTGACGCCCTACCAAGCATCGGAGAAGAAGGCCAAGGAGACCAGGAGTGGTCTCCGCCGTAAGGGCACTTCGGATGTGACTTCCGAAGACGCTGAGACCCACTCCTCCCACACATAGGACGAGGAGGAGGAGGGGGAAAGCAATTCTCCTTCGAAGGGGGAAAGGAAGAAAAGGGCGGTCTCTGCCCATCTGGAGGTAGAGGCGTCCAAGAAGGGGAAGGTTTCCCTCGCGGACAACTCCGTGTGGGACATCGACAACAACTCAGAGTGGCACACTAGAGATAAGCCCCTGGCTGAATTGTGAATACTCAAAGGCACTGACGCGTTCATACCAGCCTCCTTACTTCATAATTTTAACATGTTAAATCATGCACTTGTAGTCCGGCTCATTCCGACCTCGAGCGATCCTCATCTTCGCGAAATTCGCTGGATCCGAAGCTGATGGACAGCGGGTTCCTTCTGGCGGCCTCCTCTCCAAGACTACAGAGGAAATTGAAGTGCTGTCCCGAAGGGCCCTCCCGGCTCAGGGGGAGGCACAGGAGGCCGTCATGGTGGTGCCAGAGGGTGATACCTCGTCCGTCGGACACATGGGGGAGGAGATCCCCATGGAGACTGGCGATGGGATTCATATCCAAGTCGGCCCCCAGCCGAATACGATCTCGGAGACCTATACAGCTCCGGAATCCAACAAGCAGCCTCCTTCAAAAGGAGGTGCCCCAATTCCACCGGTCACCTCTGTCCATCCAGAGGCACCAGATACTCTACTAGAAGCGCTGCAAAGCGCTTCCATCGTTGAGGAACACCGTATCCTTATGGATACGGTGATTGAGAGGGTTCAGTTTGTTAATAGCGAACTGACCGAAGCCTGCACCAGCCTCCTAACAGGCTTTGAGGTAAGCGATGCAATTGTATAAAAAGAATGTCATAGTATAGACAGTAGCACTTGAGACTCTGTCCGATGTACGGAAGGAAAAGCCGGGACAGAGGATCAAGTAATTTTCGCATGACACTAACCAAATATATCTTATGCGAATAAGCAGGCGTCGTTGTTGGCTGCGACCTCTCATTCTGCCGAAGTCTCCAGACTGAAGCAGAGTCTGGAGCAGGCCGAGGAAGATCTTGGCCGTGTAAAAAAGCAGCTAGGAGACAAGCAAGGTATGCAATGACCTTTCGTAGATCCAAAAGGGATGAATGATTTGTGCCGACCATAGTACCATGATATTTGTTTAGGAGCAGTGACCGTGGTGGAGTTCCTCAAGAAGACGCTGGCCGAGGCCGAGGAGAGAGCGGCAAAGGAACACGCCGCCCGCGAAAAGCTTGAGGCCAGGGTCGGTGAGGTCCAGTAGGAGCTCCAGGACGCTGTGAAGAAATATGAGTCCATGAAGTGCAACGTTGCGGATCAAGAGTCCGAACTTGTCAAGGCCCTCCAAAGCGCACAAGATGCCCGGGTTGAAGCCTAGGGCGCCCTCTAGGAAATCCAAGAGGCCAGAAAAATCGTGGCGGGTAAGGCCTTCATTATGCAGAGCAAATATGTGAACAAGAGGTATCTCTTACTAACCCGGATTTGGAGTTCTCTAGGAGAATTTGTGGATTTAGCGTTCAGTGTTGCCGACACTGCGGAGTTGTTCCGAGCCGAAGAGGGGAGCTTGACGGAGAAGCTATTCTGGTCGCAATACCTAGCGCCAGAACATTCGGTGCCCTTTAGCGATCAGCTAAAACAGCTGGTCGAACTGCATAGTTTGGTCGAACTAGCCATTATCAGATTTCGGGTTCTGGCAAAACCCTTGAGGTTCGAACACTGGGGTGCGCACGAAGATCTCCCCCTCCCTAGCTCGCACACTCGACGATCTCATGGCCTAGCTTCACGGACCCAAAGAACACAAGACACAAGATTTATACTGGTTTGGGCTACCGTTGTGGTGTAATACCCTACTCCAGTGTGGTGTGGTGGATTGCATCTTGGGCTATGGATGAACAGTTACAAGGGAAGAACAGCCCCTTGAGGAGAGGTGTTCTTGTTCTCGGTGAGCTTGTGTGGTTGAGGATGGTCTGGATCTTCTCTCCCCTTTAAACCAGTTTCCTCTTTCTATGGTGGCTAGTCCTATTTATAGTGGCCTTGGTCCTCTTCCCAAATATTGAGCGGGAAGGGATCCCACAATGGCCAAATTCGAAGGGAGACAACTAGTACAAGTTATCCTGAGAAAAGTAGTCTTCACCTGCCAAAGGCTCATGTGGTGATGCCGTCTTAGGCTCCACGGTGACCTCTGTCCCGCCGTTCTTCTGGTCTTGGTCTTGTTGCACCGATATGGAAACCTTTGCCTAATGCCTTGGAACTCCTCGCCTGTGCTTGCCTCCTTAGAACTAGAGAGGAAGTGAGGACACTACGCTTGCTGGCGCCAGGCTGGCACCCGCCTGGTCTTGATCGTCATGGCTTACGTCATTAGAACCTCGCAAGGTTCGCCTTGCCTTGATCTCTCCGCCCCTCGCGAGCTAGCCTGGTGAGGCCGCCCCTGAGGAGGTCTTGCATCGTCCGCCTCGTGAGGCTTGGCCCCTCGCGAGGGTCTTGGGTGTTTGCTGGTGAAGATGGGCCGTATGGGGCCACTGGAGGAGCCACGCAGCGGGCCGCAGGCAGGCAAGTCTGGGGACCCCCGTTCCCAGAACACCGACAATAGCCCTTGGCCCCAAGGCGCGCTCGGATTTGGCTTCGAGGCGAAGCCAAAGGGCAAGTGCGGCGCGTCGTGGGCCCCAATAGCCTGCAGCCTTGGTCGACGCGTGGTGATTGATTGGACGTGGGCGTCTCAGATTCCCCATGCAGCCTCGGCAACTGCCCGACACGACAAAAGACTGGCGCGGGTGGCGCTCGTCTTCATTGCTTTCCTCTGCCTTGCTCCATATCCCCTTTCTCGCCCCTTGATTCCAAAACCTCCAGATCTTCTCCGATGTCCTTCCAAGCTTCCGTCCAATGGTGCCCCAAAAGACCAAGATTGACTCGCTGCCCGCCTGGTACGAGCCTGGCCTGGAGGTGCCCAATGTCTTGGCGAAGAACCTTGCTGTCACAGAGCTGCTGACGGCGGGGGAGAACAACGAGAAGGGGGAGACCGCGCTCCGGGCAGGTTCCGCCGTGCCCGAAGCTCCGAAGAGATCCTTCTACCCCCTCTTCATGGGAAAATTGCCACCGGCCTCGTTCCCCCCTTCTCTGACTTCTTCTACGCGGTCCTCTGGTAGTACGGGTTACAGGCTCTTCATCTCCATCCCAAGTCCGTTCTTCTCTTGTCCATCTTTTCCTTCTAATGTGAGGTGTACATCGGGGTGGTGCTGTCCATGGCATTGCTGCGCACTTCTTCTACCTCCGGATCAACGAAGGCCACACCACGAGGTGTGCCAACTTCATCACAGCCGGCAAGGCCAACGCGATTTCGATGACCGGTAAGAAGGCCGATGGCTTCAGGAGCAAGTGGGTTATGATAGATGCCAAGTGTGTCCACCCACAAGTGGTCCTGCGCGAAGCTTACCGACGAGCGGAAGCTGGTGCTAGAGAATACAAACACCAACCTGAGACCAGGCAGCGCGAAGACGGCGAAACTGACGGGGGCCATGTTCTTGAAGGAAATCTTAGCGCAGCGGGTGGCTCCTCTCCAGGTGTGCACACGCCCCCTGTGGATGCTTGTGGATGGAGAAGACAAGCTCTGCTTGAGCCCGAAGGCCATGTCCGACGAGGAGCTGTCCGCGGCCCTTCGTCTCCTGGTCGGAGACGACCAAGAGTATCCGACGAATCCCCATGCTCCCTTGTTCCTCCAGAAGGACGGGGCGCAGGTCGTGGCCGCCATGTCCACCTTTGACGGGCGCGGCCTGGTGCCGCCGGTTCCTTCCAACGTTCCTGCGGCGACGGCGACGGTGGACGTATCTTCTGGTGAGTCCCGCAAGGACGGAGAGGAGGAGGAGGAGGAGCGCGACCTAGAGGCAGCCCCCGAGGAGATGGGGGAGACCTCCCCCTTGCGCAAGGCCGACATACTCCGCCTCATGCCTGAAGACGATGGTGAGGATGATATCCTCCCGGAGAAGGGGGAGCCGCCCGAGGTTCCGACGAAGAGCAGGTTAGCGCTGCTTTCCCGGGATGATGCTCCTGCCTCACCGTCGCCTGGAGCTGCTTCCGGCCTAGCTGCTGCCCCTGATTCTACTCCCGGAGCCGACGCGCCCGTGCCTCGGGTCGCGATGATCTCCGGCTTCAAGCTCCCAAAGCAGAGGGACATTGCCGCGGTGGTCCAGTAAGTGTTCTCGACCCTCCTTGCTCTTGCTTATGATGCTTGCTTCTGACTCTTCTTCTTCCTTGTGCAACCAGGCCTGCAGCGAAGAGAAGGGAGGGCGAGGTGGCACCGCTTGAGCCGAGATGGCCTCCTGCGGCCGCACCCCTCTCCATGAGTGAAGGTGGAGACAGCGCTCGTGCTTCTCCAGCCCGATCATTCTCATGGGGCTGGGTGGAGCATCCTCGGGAGAAGTCAGCCCCCGAGGCCCCGCTGGTCCCGGAGGTGCCTGTCGGGACCCCGATCCTAAGTCACACCGATCTAGCATGTAACACTTCATATCACTTTGCGGCCTCACGCATGGAATTCCCACGGGTGCCACCTTACCTGGCCCGAGACCGTTTGCGCCTTTTGGCTCACGTATATGATAGTGTCGCTAGCATCCATATGACAGAGAACACGGGCCGACATTACTAGTCGTGAACCCAAAGTGGCACTAACTTACAGGGACAGGCATACATGAATCAACCTCGAGCATGTCGATCAACAGCGTATGAATCCGGGCTGTAGCACTGGGCTAACAGGACTCCGGGAACCCGGGCTATAGCAGGCTAGGCAGGACTTCGGATGTCACCGCGTGACATTTCCCTGAAGGGACAGACACATGAACAAAGTGAATCAGATGCCGGCCAGTCAAGTGCTCCGGAGCAGTAGTGCTGGGCTAGCAGGACTCCGGTGAACCGGGCTGTAGCAGACTACTATGGCTCATGGAAGCACAAGACTACATTTCCCCATAAGAGAGGCTACCAGTGATAAACAACTAGGTTATCGGATCCCACACATAGCAATACACGTTACAAGTACGCATAACATGCAAGTATGTGTTGTACAACATGGCATCACAACATAACTCAAACTCATATAGATGAAGGCCCAAAAGAGCCACATAGCATTCAATACAAACAGGGGTCTCATGACCCATCATTCAGAGCATACAAGCAACGGAAGCATTACATGTCTGAGTACAGACAACTACAACAGGAAAAGACTAAGAAGCCTGGCTAAACATGACCCTCCCAAGGGTACAAGATCGTAGCTGGGATACAAGCTACTCGTCGAAGTCACTAGTGTAACCAACTGCAAAACATAAATAAGCAAACGTGAGTACGAAGGTACTCAACAAGTCTTACATCAAAACTATCTACATATGCAACATTATCAACAAAGGGGGTGGTGGAGTTTTAACAGCAGCAAGCCAGCTTTGACTCAGTGGCTAACCTATACTACGAGTATCAGAAACTTCTTTGAGGTGAGGAGAGACGCACACGAGTCCACATATTCACCATATCAATACTCCACTATGGACCCGTTCCCGTCTTCCTACGAGAAGGCCATCCATAGCAATCACGCTTATCTTGAATATTTTAGAGTATCCACTTCAAGTTGTCTATGTACTACATAAGTCCTCCAAGTTTCCATATCCGAGGAAAACGGCTATTCAAATAGATAATGTTAACCCTGCAGGGCTATACTTCTTCACACACGCTCTCGCCACTTATCACCCTGTACACGTCATGTACCTCGGCAACCTTCAAGCAGAAGCCGGGCGAGGGTGTCGGCCACGACCTGACTAACCACCCAAGTCTCTCGTCCAGGTTTATCGCCTATTCGAGTTCCATCCGCAAGGAGTTTCGGCCGAAGTCTCCAGTACGGCCCCAAAGGATGTGTGCATGGTTCCCAAGCCCACCATCCGGGTGCCACTTGGTACACTGTGCCACGGTGCCTAGTGTGTCCCAAGCCCGTCCCATCGGACACCACCTGGTAGACAAGTATAACTACCTACAAACTCTAGAAACTAGTTGCAACTCCTGGACAGAGATCAAGTGGATTAATAAGCCGAGAGGGGCCGGATAACCGGAACCCAATGTGTGGTAGTAACTGGACTTTGATAACATACACAGAACTCAGTGCTTAGGGACGGTTCCAATGAGACAACCCACCATGTACTCCTACATGGCCTCTCGTTGCTACCTTTACCAAAACATGTTCACACACTTAGCCTTTATCGGTAGGACATGTTCACCACTCCGATTCATTCCCGATGAATCAGACCTGACACAACTCTAAGCATAGCTGGCATAAAGAAAACAAGCATGGATGAGTAGGCACATCAAGGCTCAAGCAACTCCTACTCATGCTAGTGGGTTTCAACTATTTACTGTGGCAATGACAGGTCATGGAGAGGAATGGGTTCAACTACGGCAGCAGAAAAGTAGCAGTTGAATCGTTGTTGTCCTAATGCAGTATAAGGAGCAGGAGCGAGAGAGTGGGATTTATCGGAATGCTCAAGGGAGGTTGCTTGCCTGATAGAACGACGAAGGGCACTCCTCCTCTGACAGGTACTCGGGAACACCTTCCGGAGTGGAACCTATCGAGAAGAAATGCTGCCGGCAATCAATACACAAACAAATGCAACAAAATGATGCATGAACATGACATTTGCAAATGCTAGTGTTTGGGCTAATGCAAGATGCTACCAAGTTGGTTGAAGCCCATTTGAATCAAAGATTCAAATGCAATTAAAAATGAAGCATTTAAAATGCCCATATTATGTTTTCACTTATACAGCATGTATAAGTTGGTTTTTCATGCATGTAACAGGCATAAATGGATTCCTTGCATTTTTCTGATAATTTTTCATATATAATTTTTTTCATTCTGAGCTACGGTTTAATTATTATGATTTTTTGAAGTTTAGGCAATATTCTGGAATTTCCTGAGTTAAAAAAAATTCCAGAAATCAATTATTGCGTCAGCTTGAAGTCAGCACTGCGTCAGCAGGTCAACTGGGTTGACCCTGGTCAAACCTGACCAGTGGGACCCACTGGTCAATGACTAACTAAACTAACCTAGTTTAATTAGCACTAACCTAGGTTAAACTAATTAGTTTTAAACCTAATCTAAACTAATTAACCAGGCGGGGCCCACATGTCATAGAACCAGGGGAGGTCAAATCCCCTAGTCAACCGAGCAAAACTGCCGGTGGCTCGACGACGGCGAGGCCAGGCGCGGCGGTGCGCTACGGGTTTTGCCCACAGGGGGCCATTTGCCGCACGGAGTGCAGCAACGGGATGCGGACGCTTGTCCGCATCCAGCCGTGGTGATGGCGTGGCCGGGAGCGGCCAGAGTGGCGCCGGCGACGACGAGTGCGGCGGCCGGAGTTCGGCCAGGTGCGGGCGGGGTGTTGCGGGGCACGGTAGCAGCTGCGAGCGGGTCCGCTCGACTCACCAGAGTGCACTGAGTGCAACGGCGAGCTCCGCTGCGAGCTGCGGCGGCTGTGGCCACGACGGCGAGGGGCTGCGGCAGTGATGGCTTCGGCCGGGGTGGAAACAACGCCTACGACGCGGGAACGAGGGGAAGAAGAGAGGGGAAACAGGGGTATGCTCACAGCGATCGCGCGAAGCAGCACGGCAAGCTCGGGGGAGGCCTGGTGACAGCGAATCGACAGTGGTGGACGGCGGAGCCTGAGGTGGAAGACGATGGCGATGGCGGCGTTCCAGGGCGTGTGGCGCCGTGCGTCTCGACGAGGAGGCGTAGCCCAGAGCGGCGAAGTGCGTGGACACGACGAAGGGACGAGGGGGAGGCAGTGGCCGCGGCAACGGCGAGGGGTGGCGTCGGCTGCGCTCGCGTGCGTGCGAGAGAGGGTGACTGAGGAGAGGAGAAGCACGGGGGAGAGTGAGAGGGGGTCAGGGAGGCCGCGTGGCAACTCCAGGGACGTCCGGAGGGAGGCGGAAGCAGGAGGTGGCCGGGCGTGCGCCGTCGCGCGTCGGGCACGCGCCTCTCATCCTCCTAGCGGGAGGTTGAGGGTGACTGGCAGGGCCAGCTGGCTGGGCCGGCCAGGTGGGCCGCACAGTGTGAGGCCTTAGGTAAGTGTTTTCTATTTTTTGTTTTCTTTTTCCATTTCTGACATTTGTTTTGACTTAAAATAAATACTAGCACAAAAGTAAAAATGTTGAGATTCCTTGTGACCCCTAGTTATGATATACCAAAGGCCCTCACCAAATTCCAACATTTTTGGAGCCTTTAAAATATTTATATTATTTTAAACAGCTCCAATTCAAATACATATGGGTTCATTCAAAAATCCAAAATGTTTAGCAAAAATGTGCATCACCTCTGGTTGTTGCTTGCAACATTTTCCAAGGACCATGAACATATTTGAAGAGCATTTTGGGTTTATTGAAATTCCATTTTTAATTTGGACCAATTTGAATTTGCTTTGGTGCTAGGGTTTGAAACATCCCCATTTCAATTTCATTTGAAACTTAACATGATGCACAAAGCAAACCTAGGATCATACCAGAACTAGGGATGTGGAAGTGCCAATGTCCGGCTCAGGTGCTGGGGTCCCAGAGGCTCAGGAGCCTCCTGCCTGCCAGGCCATGGTGAAGACGACGCCTCTTCCTCCTTCTGCCGTGCTGCTGATCCCAGGTTCCTCCGCTTCTCCTGACGTCCTGGAGCGGGCCCTTTCTGAGATGGCCTGGCTGCGAGAAGAACTTCAGGGTGCTGAACCCCTCCTGGCGGCTGGGCGCCTGGAGCTGGTCTCTGGATTGCTTCATTATGACGTGTTCGTTCGGGCGGTGCTGAGCCAGGCCGCGACGACCTCCGAGAGGGAGAAGTGAGCCACCGCTCAGGCAACAGCTGCTCGTGAGGCAGCGCTGAAGGACGTTGAGGCCGCACAAGGTCGCTGCCAGGTGTTGGAGGCCGAGCTGAAGATCCTGCGTGAAGAGCGTGCCGAAGATGCTCGTGGCCGTAAGGCGGAGGAAGAGAGGATGAAGGCCTGGGAGGATGCCATCAAGGGTCGTGACACCGAGCTGGAGCAGTTGGCGCAGGTGCAGGCCATTGAGCGCAGCCAAGTGGAGGAGCTGGAGCGAAAGGTGCAGGCGGAGAAAGCTGAACTTGACGCCAAGGCAAAGGTTCTGGTCGAGGACCGCGCGGCCTTTGTGCTCCTCGAGAAGAGGTCTCGCGAGGCTCTGAAGACAGTTTATGAGAAGGGCATGGAGAAGCCGCTGGCCACCGATGAGGACGGCCCCGCCCAGTTGCTTCCCTACTTGGTTGAGGCGCTTGAGGAAGTCGTGAGCGGCATCGGCCCCATGGCAGAGGATGAGGCTCTAGTCCTTTCTTCAGCTGCGCTGACGCGCGTCTTTAGCCACCTCCATCTTCGCGATCCTACCGCCCGCCTTGAGGAGCTGCTGGAGCCTGTGGACGACAAGCGCTACGCAGCTGCCGCCGCAGCCGTGAAGGGTTAGGTGGAGGCCGTGATGCAGAAGTTCCATGCATTCGCCGCCGCGCCTTCGACCGGCGTTACAGGTTAAGGTGACGCCACCCAGGAGGGGGCGCCTCTTGTGGGCGCCAGCAGTGTCCAGGTATAACTTGCCTGCGGCTCCTTTCCTGTTTAAACTCATGCAACATGTACCGTGCCTTGTGGAGGCGTTTAAACTTGTGTTTGATACTCGGAGAACAATATGTCTTGTAATATTTGCTTTGAGATTTTGCGATTTCCTTCCCAGTTGCTTTATGTTCTACGTCGGCAGAGCCAGACCCCGTGCATACCTCAGCCGCCATTGGGCCGACTGGATCACCAGGACGGACCAAGGAGTGAGGGGCTACGTGGTCAGTTAGGCTCCGGAGTAGTGATGCTCAGGAGTCCCCTTGACGCGCAAACAGCTTGTGGAAAGGAGATGCAAGGGTAGGTCTAGTGTTCTACGTCGTCAGGGCCCGTCCCTGCGCATACCTCAACCGCCATTGGGCCGACCGGATCACCAGGACGGACCAAGGAGTGAGGGGCTACGTGGTCAGTTAGGCTCCTGAGTTGCGATGCTCAGGAGTCCCCCTTGACGTTCAAACGACCTTCGTACCTTAGCTCCGCTTGGGAGGGCGCATGACGACCAGGTCCGAGGGACCTGGCAGGGTGGCGTATGCTTGGACTTGACCCGAGCGCAGCCCCTGTGCCTAGCCCCCTTGCGCGACTCTCCCGAGGGGAGGTGTTGCGATGAGGCCAGACACCGAGCCCGGAGGCTCCCTGAGGTTGGTGCGGCAGTGAGGCCACCCTCAGTTGTTTATCACCAGGACGGACCATGGCGCTTCCGCACTTGCACGGGCATAGCCGCTCCTCTGCAGTGTCGACTGCCAGCACGGAGCATGGTGCTTCCACTGGTACGTGGGAGGAGGCTCCCTCTGAGTGGAGCCCCCAGGGCGTGTACAGCCCCGCCCTGACACGTGGCTTGCACGGCAGGGCTGGAGGTGGTGTATCTGGGCACTCGGGAGCCAACGCGGGACTCACGAGGCCCTACCTCAAGGTGGGTTGCGCCTGGTCTTGGTTCTTGATGGCTATGGCATTCCTGCGAGATGGTTAGACAATCAGCGCCGAGTGGATTTCCTGAGGCTATCGTACGAGAAGGCCAAGTACCAAGGACTCCAGGAGGTGACGTGAACGGGGCCGACCCGCCAGACAGAGCTCAGCCGTTGGATTTATCAACGCTGCAGGGACGGGCCCGAGCACAGACGCCGTGCCTAGCCTTCTAATGCGAAGGATCCTGAAGAAAGACAATCGGCGCGCGGCTCCCATAGCAGGTGACAATCGAGCAGGTTATAACCATAGATAGATTATGCATGAGAAGCAAACTGGCTCAGGTAAACGCAGGAACGATACATGCCACTAGGTCGGACCCGAGCGGCCTGGGGATGATGCTGCCCGAGGGGCGCTCCCAGCAGAGTGAACTGAAGACGCAAGAAGATACAAGCCACAGGGATGGACCCATGTGGCATGGGGATGATGCAGCCTAGGGGCGCCTAGCTAAATGAACTTGGAAAGATGTCACCTGGTTTGGTTGCCAAAGGAGTGTTGGGGTAGCTGAAGGCGCGTAGCGAAGAAGTCGCCCCTCATGAGCCGTCGGGGCCCCGAGCCTTGGGAGGCTCTAGAGGCTCGAGCTGCCTCCGGAGGACTGTCTCCATCTCCGCCAGGACTGTGCGATGCTTGTCCTCTTGACCCACCATGACGCTCCGCAGGTTGTGCTGGAAGGCAGCAGCCATGCTCGGCAGGCCGAACGGCATGCGAACGTAGCTGTGAGGTGGGCCCTCACAGCATCCAACATGCGAAGGCCAGAAGCGCTCCTGAGAGGCGGCCCGGTTGAGCCCTGGGATGTCGATGCAGACGCGCAGCTCACCACCCTGGACTGGGTGAGGAGCAACGCTAGGTGGGCGGCGCTCGCCCCGTATTGCTCTTGCTTCCTGAAGCTCCTGAGATGCCTTGTCGATGAACTCCTGAGCGCTAGGCGCTTTTCGCCTAGTGCCCTCCTAAGGGAAACGTGCCGTGAAGCACGCCTCCACATGGTGCCCGAGCGCCTCCCTCGTGATGCTGGCCAGGTCTGAGGCCCTCCAAAAGAGAGCCCCCAAGCCCTGTCCGAGGATGGCGTCGGGCGTGCCTCCCTATGCGAGGGAGAGAGGCACCCCAGGCGTGGGCGTAGATCATGAAGTGGTGCCGCCGGAGGTGCCGCTCCCTTGAGGTCCAGTGTGGAGCAGGTGCTTCTTCTTCTTGGGGTTGGCTTCAGGACGGTACTGCACTGCATTGCTGTCGGGGTCTTCGAGTGATGGAGCTTGGAAGGCGCGCTCGAGGGATCACAATGCGTCTCTTTCTTCACATGGGATGGTGATGATTCCGCCGCTTCTGGGCATCTTGAGGACGTTGTAGCCATGGTGGGCGACTGCCTTGAATTTGGCCAGCGCTGGGTACCCGAGAATGGCATTGTACGGCCGACGGATGTGGGCGACGTCGAAGTCGATGAGCTTGGTGTGGTAGTTGTCGCGCTGGCCGAAGGTGACAGGGAGGCGAACCTGCCCTATCGGGGTGGTAGAGCTGTCAGTCACTCCTGAGAAAGGCTTGGTAGGCTGGAGCTGATCCTATGGCACTTGAAGGCTGTCGAAGGTCTCGACAGACAGGACATTGAGCCCTGCACAACCGTCGATGAGGGTCTTGGTGACTTGGACGTTGCTAATGACGGGTGAACGAAGCATCGGGAGAACGCCAGCCATTGCCGCGCACTTGAGCTGGTTGCCGAACTAAAGGTGATGGCGTACTTGGACCACCTAAGCAGCGCGTGGCTTCAAGCATAGGGAGGACTGCGTTGACCTCGCGAGCAAACTACTTGAAGACTCGCAAAGAGGGTAGGGCTTGAGCTCCACCCAAGATACATGCGATAGCTCGCGGCTCTTGGAAGCCCCCAGTCCCCTCGTCTTGTTGATGGTCGTCGTTCCTTCTTGGCGGCGGCAACGGAGGGAGACCAGGGTTGCCCTGAGGATGGTCCTCAAGAGGCTGGTCCCTCCAGGCGCCCACACAAGGTTGGTCGCGCCACTCCTGGCAGGGCCCATGGTCGCCCAACGTCCTCCACCACATCCACCTCCTCGGCCGTAGCCCCGGTCGTTGCGCTCAGGGCATCGACCAAAGCGTCCATCTCGAATGGCCCTGAGCTCTTGGCAGTCATTAGTGTTGTGCGTGCACACGTTGTGGAAGGCGTAGAACGTACGACTGCCCTTGGACGACTAGGGAAGATCTTGGCCGCTCTTGGTGTCTGGTTCTGCCGCGAGCACGGCCACTCAATTGCGCTTCACGTCCTTGGCCTTGGCCTTCTTCTCCTCTGGATCCACAGGAGGGAGCTCGAGGAGGGAGAGGCGCCCCTCCTCAGCTCTTGCACACTTGGTCGCGATGTTGAACAACTCCAAGGTCATGCACAACTCTTCATGGATGGCGAGCTCCTCCTTCATCTTGATGTCGCGGACGCCGTCGGAGAACGGCGAGATAATGGCCTCATCCGTTACCTTGGGGATCTTCATTCGCATGCTGTTGAAGCATTGGATGTATTTCTGCAGGGTTTCTCCTGGTTGTTGCTTGATGCGGCGCAGGTCACCCGCAACCAGGGGCAGTCACGAGTGCCCTTGAAGTTGGCGCTGAAGCGGTTGCGCATCTCGTCCCCGGAGGAAATCGAGCCTGGGGGCAGGTTCAGGAGCCATGAGCGGGCACCGTCCTTGAGAGCACTACTAGGAAAATGCTTATAGATAGAATTTTACCATTAGCGTTTGTTTATGACCCCACGCTACTAGTAGTTAGTAGTAGCACTCGGTAGAAAGCGCGCTACTGGTATGTGTTAGCAGCAGCGCTTGTTACCTAGCCCCACGCTACTCCTAAGTGTAACACACCACACCCCTAGGTCAATAAATATTAGCAGCGCTGGTCGTCCAACCGGCGCTACTGTTAGTTTTGGATCTACAGCGCCTGTTTAGATAAAGACGCTACTGCTATTTTTTTCTATGTATAACATTTTAGCAGTAGCGTTTTTTTCTAGACCGCGTTATAGGTTGTGCAACACTAGCCGTAGATATTTTGCAAGCTGCCATAGCAGTACCGTGTTTTGGGTCCCCGCGCTACTGCTATGGTCGCCAGCCACCTACCACCTTTCCGCTCCTTCCTCCTCTTTCTTCTGCCTCTCCCCCTTACTTTCTCCCCCTTTCCTTGCACCTTGTTTGTTCTAATGCTCCCCCTCCACCACCCCTCCATTAGAGCCCTCTCTTCTTCTCTTCTTTGCCCTTCCACCACTCCCCTCTTCTTTGCCCCTCCAACACACCCCTCCATTAGAGCCCTCCCACCACCACCCCCTCTCTCTTTGCCCTCCTCCACCACCCCCTTCCATTAATGCCTTCCCTCTTCTCCTCTCTCCCTCTCCTCCCACTCTCTCCATAGCTCTCTCTCTCTCCCTTGGGAGCTAGCTAGCTAGCTAGTTAGAGCTATATATATCTAGAGCTACTAGGTAATTAAGAAGAAAGGTGCTCGATATCCCTCTCGACACATAGGTGAGCAAAAAATGTTTTTGTGTGGATAAGGGCGATATGAGAATATACCGAATTGTGTGTGGCATAATTTCAGTTGCCTACATTGTGTATTTGATGAAATAATGTGGGTGACATGATTTGCCTATGTTTTGCCGAATTGTCGATTCAATTCCATTTCAGCGAATTTCGGGCAAACACAATATGTCCTATGTTTAGGGAAGGTCATGCCGAATTTTTGTATGAATTTGATCCATGCATGCATATATACATGGTTATAATATTTGCTGCGCACGTAGGTGATCATGAAGGTCGATGGAAGGATGGTGGAAAGATACTGGCAATCCGTTGTGGACGACATCTATGAAAAAAGACTGAAGGATGTTTTATGTCCGTGTCAAAAATGCAAAGGAATTGTCAGGCTCGACCCCTTTGAGGGTGGCACATTCAAGGCGCACCTGCTCATGCATGGTTCCATGCATGGTCATACTCGATGGATAAGTGAAGATGATGATGAGGATGTCGACGGTGCAGGAAATAACGACATGGGGCCACCAGACGAAGAGATGACTGATTATGTGCCCGAAGAGGAGGACGGCCTCGGAAATGTCGATGACGAAGAGGCGGTTCAAGGCGGAGAAGATGTGGACATGCCACCGTCTTCGTCGCTACTAAGTTCAGCCATGCGGGACCCGCATGTTCGAGACCTGCTTCGCAAGAAGACGACTAGCGAGAGAGGTGCTTCTAAAGAGGAGGCCAAACTGGCGCAACTGGATGTAGACTCGATGACTCCTTTGTATGATGGTTGCAATCCCGAGGTGACGCGCTCGAGTTTCACACTAGAACTTCTAAAGATGAAGGCAAAAAAATGGACAGATACAAGCCTGGATGAGCTTCTGAAGTATCTAAAGAAGGTTCTTCCTGCGGGAAGCCTGTGTCCTACTAGTGTCGAGGAGGCAAAGAAAATCGTGTGCCCTCTTGATCTGCCACACATTAGATATCACACATGCATCAATGATTGCATCATATATCGGAACGAGCACGTAGAAAAAACCACCGGTCCAAAGCGCAACGCTTCACGATATAAAAGGGCCGGAAAGAAAGCTCCACAGAAAGTTGTATGGTACTTTCCGGTCACTCTGCGTCTACAGCAGTATTTCGTAGATCCTAAGGAAGCAAAGCTTATGCGCTGGCACGCGGAGAGGGCGAAGCCAGATGACGGAGATGAGCCGAAGCTGAGACACCTTGCATATGCTAGCCAGTGGAGAGCATTAAATGCTGAATTTGATTTTTTCACAAATGATACAAGGAACATCGTGCTTGGTGCAAGTAGTGATAGCATGAATCCATTTGGCAACTAGAACACCAATCATAGCACATGGCCTGTGTTTGTATGGATGTACAACCTCCCCCCTGGTTGTGCATGAAGGAAAAATACATACACATGGCTATGCTTATTCAAGGGCCGAGACAACCGGGAAATGATATAAATTTGTATCTCGGGTTACTGAAAGAGTAGCTACATACCTTATGGACAATGCTAGCCAAGACATGGGATGCAAGCAAAGGAGAGTATTTCTACATGAGAGTCGCATTGATCACGACGGTGCAGGACTATCTCGGTTACGGCTATCTCTCCGGCCAGGTGTGCCACGGATATTGCGGATGCATGAGGTGCATGGATGATACAACTTCTCTGCAGCTATTGAAAGATGGCGAGTCTTTGAAAATCGTTTACATGGGGCATCAAAGATGGCTCGAGAAGGATGACCCGTTGAGAAACCGTGGAGATCTATTCAATGGTAAGGCTAAGCATCAAGGTCCTCCATGTAAGCGTAGCGGTGCAGAAATATATAAGTTATTGAAGAAATGGGGAGAGTGCCATTCGCTGAGAAAGACGAAGAAAAAGGCGCCGGAGCCCCTGGTGAAAGGTATGGAAGACGAGATCTGTTTTCTAGGACTTGGAATACTGGACCATACTCGACACGCCTCATAGCCTTGATCAAATGCATATCACAAAAAATATCCTTGAGAGTTTGCTTGGAACATTGATGAACATGCCGGAGAAGACCAAGGATGGGATGAAGGCAAGAAAAGACTTGGAATTTTTGAATATTAGGAAAGATCTCCAAATGCCCGGTAAAAGGTCGTTAGAGGAGACCGAGACGGAGATAGAAGATAGGGGCAAAAAGGTAAACAAGAAGGAAGAACAATATTGCCCCCCCTCTTGCTTCACCTTAGATCCGAAGGAGGCCGATAAATTGTTCAAGTGCCTTGCCGGAATCAAAGTTAGTTCTGGATACTGTGGGAAGATAAGCAAATATCTAGACACTAAGAAAGAAAGGTTCAGTGGGATGAAGTCTGACGACTGTCATGTGATGATGACGCGGTTACTCCCGGTTGCACATTGAGGTATTATGGACACACATGTGCATGAGACACTTACTGACCTATGCCACTTTTTTGAAGCTATCTCTCGAAAGTCGATCTAAACTCCATAGGCTACAGGAAGAGATCGTTGTCATACTGAATGAGCTAGAGATGTACTTCCCGCCCGCGTTCTTTGATGTCATGGTGCATCTATGTGTCCACATCGTGCATGACATCATCAACCTAGGGCCAACATTCCTGCATAGCATGATGCCGTTCGAGAGGATGAATGGCGTCATCAAAGGATTCGTTCGTAACATGTCCCGTCCAGATGGAAGCATAGCCCAGGGATATCTGACCAATGAGTGCATCTCTTTCTGTGAGAGTTATCTAGTAGGCACCGAGACCCTGTTGTTGGTTTGCCCGTCAATAAGCACTGTGGAAGGCTCGAAGGCGAATGTCACACCAACGGTCATAGGGATCTGAATGTGTTACGCTCAGGTCGACAAAACGACCTTCACAGGGCAAACTTAGTAGTGCTACAACACCTAGATGTGCTAGAAGATATCGTGACACTGCACAAAGAGACCATCGCAAAGAAGTACCGTGACCATGGGGTGCACAGGACGGACGCTGAAGTTATTAGAGAGCACAACTCCACTTTCTTGCGTTGGTTCAAAGAGTGAGTTCTGGCTAATCCCCTGGAAGAGGGCCGTCCGAACAGAACGCTCATATACGCCTTAGCACATGGCCCCTCTACCATGTGTATACCCGACTCCGATTGCGGTACCGTCAAAGCCATCGCTAAAAATGAGCCATGGGTACACGCTAAACACGTGACATAATGTTTCTTCATAACTGATCCGATCATTCCCATCCATGTTGTCGTGAGGAGAAGCAAAAGGAGCATCGCCGGAATCGATGGAGTCTCCAACGTGGAAGACTACGACCAGTACGGTGATCCGATGAGGGAAGATGATGTTGATGACGATGAAACATACATCGAAAGAAGAATGAAGACTACATTACCTACGAAAGATCGTAATCCCTGGAGAAGGAAAAGTCATGACCATGGGCTTAATTATTGGACAACAAACAAAAGAGGGAAGAAGAACAGTCTAAAGCGTCGTTGTCGCCCAAGCTGACAAACTAATCCACAAAATTTTGTGTGTGTCTATTTTTTATACCGGCGTTAGCATTCAAATCATGTAATATATATTATACTAATTATTATCCGGAGGGTAACAGTGGTACTGCTCCAACGACAGACCAAATTAAAGGAAGGAAAGTGCAAAAGAAAGATAAGAAAAAGAAAAGTGCAAATGAAAGAAAAAGAAAAAGAAAAAGAAAAAAGGAAGTTTTGCAAAATGAAATGAAAGAAAAAGAAAAAGGAACTAATAAGTTGTGGAAAATGAAATGAAAGAAAAATAAAGAGGAAAAGGAAGGAAGTTTGTGGAATATGAAAAAGAAAAAGAAAAGAAAAACAAAAAGAACAATAAAAATATAAATAAAATAAAAAGGAAGAAAGTTTGTGGAATATGAAAAAGAAAAATAAAAAGAAAAATAAAAATAAAAAGGAAAGAAGTTTGTGGAATATGAAAAATAAAAAGAAAAAAATAGCAGTAGTGCATTTTGGCTTGGGCAGCGCTATAGCTAAGGAAAAGAAAAAGAAAAAGAAAAATTAAAAAATAGCAGTAGCACGTTTTGGCTTGGGCAGCGCTATAGCTAAGGAAAAGAAAAAGAGAAAGAAAAAAATTAGGAGTAGCGCGTTTTGGCTTGGGCAGCGCTATAGCTAACTTAGCTATAGCGCGTTTTGCCAACACGTGGTATAGCTAAGTTTCCTACAGCACTGTACGCTAGCTCCTATCTCTTTCCTCTCTCTCACTCTCTCGCTCGATCCCCTTTCTCTGAGCTCGCCACGGCTGATGCCCGCACCCGCCCACACTGTCGACGCCCGCACCCGCCCACGCCACCGATGCCCGCACACCTGCCCACGCCACCGTTGACGCGTGCACCCGCCCACGCCGCCAACGCCCGCACCTGCCCACGCCACTGCCGACGCCCGCACCTGCCCACGCCGCCGTCGACGCGCGCCGCACCCGACCTCGACGCTGCCTCCCCCCGTGCTGCCCCTACCCTAGGTGCACCCCTAGCCCGACCCCTCCCATCGTGCCGCCCATGCTCTCTCTCTCTCTCTCTCTGACCAAATTTGCTCTCTTTGCAGATCGACGAGGAGGAGAAGGACCCCGGCCCCTCTGCCCCGGCGACCCCGACCTAGGTGCACCCGGCCCCTCTGCCCCGGCGACCCCGACCTAGGTGCACCTGGCCCCTCTGCCCCGGCGACCCCGACCCTGGTCCCAACCCCAGCCGAGATGTGCCACCCCCTCTTCCCTCCCTTTTCATATGCTCATTTTGTTCAAATGCTTGCTGTCCAAATGTTGAAATGCATGTTAAAATGCTGTTAAAATGCATGTTGTTAGAGTGTTAAAATGTTTGTTGTTAGAGTGCTCAAATGTGTTTTGTTAGAGTGTTCATTTGCTGTAAAAATGCCTATTGTTAGAGTGTTCAAATGCTTGCTGTTAAAATGCATGTTGCTCAAATGCTTGCTGTTAAAATGCCTATTGCTAGAATGCTGTTAATATGCTTGTTTTAGATTTTGTAGCTAGAGTAAATGAAAATGAGTGTTTAGTTTGTTTATAGAGTAAATAAAATGAAAATGAACATTTTATTAGGCAGATTGTAGGTCCACAATTGATCTTGTATGTCTACAATAATTTATCCTGTGAATGCTTGATGCACAGGCAGATCACGGACGTGCCGCTCGACGACGCCGCTCGAAGATCATCGACACCACACCCTCATCCTCGACAGGCAGATAGTGAGCATCCCAAAACCCACACTATATAGAGCTCTGTCCAGGCAGATGCTAGAGGAGAGTACATGTGCATGTGTTTGTTGTGCTGCTATAGTGAGCATCCTATATTGTTGTGCTATTGTAGTTCTACCGGACTTTGGTTGTTGATTCATTTCCCGATTGCGAGTGACCTATTGTCATAGCCCTAGAATTGTTTGCAATAGTTGCATATGAGAGCATCCATGCATCATGTCTAAATTCTGAAAGTTGAATTGAGGTTAGTTGAAACCCTAAGAAATCACTTCAGAAATAATCAACATTAAAAATCTTTTCAAATGAGTCCAAGGAAATGTTCCGGTTATTCTATAAAAATATTGGCAAGAGGTAAAATTCAAACCAATATTTTCGGAGTTTCAGAAATATTTATTTTGGGCATTTGAAATTAATTCAATAACTATTTGAATTGGATCTATATTTATTATATAATAAATATATGTTCAATAATTCTGAAAATTGTTGTGTAGCTTTGGAGAAGTCCATTTAGTTCACACAATTATTTTCATGAATTTTGAAAATGGTTTGGTCTATGAACTAAATCAAAACAAAATAACAAGAATAGAAAAACAAAAACAGAAAGAAAAGAGAGGGCACTGTACCTGGCTTACCTGTCCAGCCCAGCTGCGGCCCACCACTGTAGCGGCCCAGCCACAACACCGCCTCCTTCAACCTCGTGCCAGAAGGCACGAGGGCATGTGCTTGCCACACGCGCGCCACCTCCACCCTGCTCTGGCCACCTCCTGCTTCCCCGACCCCTTCTAGCGACGCCACGGAGATGCCCCGAAGCCCCTGTCCCCTCTCCCTCACTCGCCGCTCTCTCTCCCCTCCCCTGGCTCTCTCCCTCTAGCTCAACCGAGCGAAACCGTCGCCGCCGACCAGCGCTCGCGCGGCCACAGCCACCCCTTGCTCCCCTGGCACGTCCGAGAGCTCCGCCTCGTTCCCCTCTTCCTCCTCACCGAGCCACATGGTGCCTGAAGCCCCTTGACGCCGCCAACACCGCTGTTCCCCTCGTCGCTCGCCGTGGATCCTCGCCGTCGATTCGGGAGCTACCGGGCGTCCCCGACCTCGCTCTCGCGCTCATTGGACTCGCTGTGAGCCCCTGCTCCGAACCCCTCTTCTCCCCCTCGCGTTCGCATGCTCTAGACCCATCCCCCACCATGGCCGAGGCTCGCCGCCGCCGTGGCTAGAGCCGTTGAAGCTCGAAGCCGAGCACACCATCGCGCTCAACGCGTCTCCAGGAGCCCGTAGCCAGCACCAGCTTCTCCCCACGTGCCCCCCTAGCTCCAACCCGATTATGCCGTAGCTCCGGCCGCTGCTCGGCTCGTCGTCGGTGTCGATTCCGGTGACCCCGTGACCTGCTGCTGCCTCCGCTAGATGCGCGGGAGCAAGGGCTATCGGTCGGTGCCCTCGGCACGTCCAACCGACGCCCACAGCGCGATTCCGGTGAGCCACCGCCGCACTGTGAGGTCGTCGGAGTCCAACTCCGGTGGCTGGTGACATGGCACATCATTAGCCGCTGATGACCCCGCTAATTAACCCCCTCACTCACTGACATGTGGGCCCCGGTCTGCTAACTAACCTAGCTTAGCACTTAAACTAACCTGAATTAGTTAATTAATTAACTGTGTGACTGACCAATGGGCCCCACACGTCAGGTTTGACCTGGACCGAGCCGTTGACCTGCTGACGTCACTGTGAGGTCATGCTAACGCAGTAAAGAATTTTCTGGATTTAAACTTATTCAGAAAATTCTAGAAATTGTTACAAACTTCAAAAAATCATATAAAATCAACCGTAGCTCAGAATTAAATAAATTATATATGAAAAATGATCAGAAAAGTACAAGGAATCTGAATATGGAATTTTCATGCATGTTTGAACAACTTAACCCCACTGTTTAGTCCAAAACATGATAATGCAATATTTGAATTCATAGTTTGAATTTGAATTTGAACCTAGTGTTCAAACCAACTCCATTTAACTTGTTGCTAGTTGCATTAGTTCAATCAACAACATATTGCCATGTCATGATTATGCATCATATTGTTGCATCGCCTTGATTGTGTTCTTCCTTGTTTGCCGGTAATTGTCCCCTCTCGGTAGACGCTGCTCCGACGCTGTGATCATTGACACTGATGAAGACTCAATGTTATCTTCAGAAGTGCCAGGCAAGCAAAACCTCCTTGTTCATTCCGATATAATCCCACTCTCTCGCTCCTGCTCTCTTTTACTGCATTAGGACAACACCGATTCAACTGCTACATGCTGCGGTAGTTGAACCGTTTTCCTCTGCATGACCTGTCATTGCCACAGTAAATAGATGAAACCCACTAGCATGAGTAGGAGTTGTTTGACCCCTGTTGTGCCTACTCATTCATGCTTGTTTGTCATGCCTGCTACTGCTTAGAGTTCAGTCAGGTCTGATTCATCGGGGATGAATTGGAATGTGGTGAACATGTCCTACCGTTGAGAGCTAAGTGTGTGAACACGATTTGTTAAAGGTAGCAGTGACAGGCCATGTAGGAGTACATGGTGGGTTGTCTCATTGCAGCCGTCCTCAGGAACTGAGTTCTGTGTTTGTTATCCATGAAAAGCTACTACCACGCATTGGAATGCTTAAGTGCCCCTCTCGACTTATTAATCAACCTGGTCTCTGTCCAGGAGTTGCAACTAGTTTCTGTGTTTGTAGGTTGTGTTAGTAGTCTACCAAGTGGTACCCGGTACAGGTGGGCTTGGGACAGACTAGGCACCATGGCACGGTGTACCCATCGTAGATCCATCCGTCGAGGTGGGCTTGGGAACCCTGCACACATCGTTTGGGGCCGTGAGCGACACCCCGTCCGGATCTACTTGCGGATGGAACCCGAATAGGTGATAAACCTGGACGAGAGACTTGTGTGATTAGTCAGGTCGTGGCCGACTCCCTCGCCTAGCTTCCGCTTGAAGGTTGCCGAGGTACATGACGTGTATAGGGCGATATGTGGTGAGAGCGTGTGTGAAGAAGTTCACCCCTAGAGGGTTATCATTATCTATTCGAATAGCCGTATTCCTCGGATATGGAAACTTGGACCCCTTGCATAGTTCATAGACAAGTGTAAGTGGATACTCTAAAACTCGCAAGATAAGCGTGAGTGCTATGGATGGCGTTCTCGCAGGGAGACGGGAGCGGATCCATAGTGGTGTATTGGTATGGTGAATATGTGGACTCGTGTGCGCCACCTCAAAAGAGTTACTCGCAATCGTAGTATAGGATAGCCACTGAGTCAAAGCTGGCTTGCTGCAGTCAAACTCCACCACCCCCTTTATTGATGCTGAAGCATATGTAGATAGTTCTGATGTAAGTCTTGCTGGGTACATTTGTACTCACGTTTGCCTATTTTATGTCAGAGAGACGTCAGTCTTACTAGTAGTTCCGCGTGGACTTCGACGTTTAGCTTGTTACCTCAGCTACGATCTTGTGCCCTCGACAGGATCTGGTAGATAGTCAGGCTTCTCAGCCTTTTTCATTTGTAGATGTCTGTACTCAGACATGTTAAGCTTCCACATGTGCTTTGACTTGTATGCTCTGAATGTTGGGTCATGAGACCCATGTTTGTAATATTTCGCTCCTCGGAGCCTAATGAATAAATACTTTGAGTCGTAGAGTTATGTTGTGATGCCATGTTATATTTGCACATATCGAGCATATTTTGTGTGTATGATTGAAATGCTTGGTATGTGTGGGATCTGACAACCTAGCGGTTTATCCTTGGTAGACTCTCTTATGGGGAAATGTAGTCTTGTGCTTCCATGAGCCATAGTAGTCCGCTACAGCCCGGTTCACCGGAGTCCTGCTAGCCCAGCACTACTGCTCAGGACACTTGACTGGCCGGCATGTGTTTCACTTTGTTCCTGTGTCTGTCCCTTCGGGCGAAATGTCACGCGGTGACATCCAGAGTCCTGCCTAGCCTGCTACAGCCCGGGTTACCAGAGTCCTGTTAGCCCAGTGCTACAGCCCGGATTCACAAGCTGCTGACCGACATGCTCGAAGTTGATTCATGTATGGCTGTCCCCATGGGTTAGTGCCGCTTTGGGTTCACGACTAGCCATGTCGGCCCGGGTTCTCTGTCATATGGATGCTAGCGACACTATCATATACGTGACCCAAAAGGCGCAAATGGTCCCGGGCCATGGTAAGCCGACACCCGTGGGAATACCGTGCGTGAGGCCGCAAAGTGATATGAGGTGCTACCGGCTAGATCGATGTGACTTGGAATCGGGGTCCTGACAGCGTTGGTATCAGAGCCTGACTGCCTGTAGGATTACCAAGCCAAACTGGTCGAAGTTGTGTCTAGAAATGCTTTAGTTATATAAGGGAATTGATTGTGGGAAGGGAACGTAAGGCTCTTTTTACTCCTTTACCTTATGGCCTTCTAATCTGAGTCATCCTCTTCTTTTCTACGGGGATTAAGAACTAGGCCTTCTCGTCTATCTATCAGGATGACGTGTTACTAATCCATAGACTTATATGATTGATGGATTTAAGCCCAGTTCAGCTTCTACTACTTTTAGTATGTTGTCAGCTGAACCAGAACCTTGGTATGATGTTGTTAAGTGACTATGCAAATTATTGTGAATGTCTCACATCTTTTTCTGAGCATTTACAGCCGTTATGCTGTCCGAGTCATCCCAGGTTTCTAAACAGTCTGATGCATTTGCAAATCCCTTCCTCCCATTCCAGATGCCCTTTTGGGCCAAATTAATCACACTAATTGCTGAGTTGAGGTACTCTATTGCCTCGACATATATGTTGGAGTTGTTATTATGACCCTAGGTATCTTAGGGAGTCACCTAGTAATCTAGCAATGTTTTGTGTTCCCGGTGTGATGATTCTGGCCACCATTCTCGAAAGCATCCCGTGATGCCATTTAGTTAGTAGGTATTCTATTCCTGGGTTCTTGAACCCGAGATTCACCCTACTTACCTCATGTTGATAGTGTTGCTAGTTCCTTTAGGATATTAGTAACCTTTTCATTAGTCCTCGAGGTCCGTGGTATTCCCTTCTTCCAAATACCATGAACTGCTTATGGCAGAAGTTCTTTGGAACCAAAAGATCACAACCAGAGTGCTCTTGATGAGTTCTCCATTCTACATTGTGAATCTGCCAGTTCTACCTTTCTGCATGGGTTATCCGGAAGAATTAGGTTGAACTCGTTCGACATACTAATCTATGCATCCACAACTCAGAAAGTTATATGTGCCTTGAGTTGTCCCCCTTCAGTTATATTCCGACCTTCATCTATCAATTGATAGTAAGGAGTAGTTGGCAATCGTGTTTATCGATGCCTATTACTCTAGTGGTCCGTCAAGTCATTCTATTTCAGAATGACTAGGAGAAACAAATTCCAGTACCTCATCCATATGTAGGATTGGGTCAAGGCAATTGTACTTCGCAGATCAAAATGCCAATCCAGCTTTTGTTCTGTTCTACCTCGGAGTATTACCCCCTTTATGTCAGGATTGTCATGAGAATTGCACAATCTCTCATGAATTTTTGACGCAGTGATACTTCTCGCCATCATTATTCATTCCTCGGTCTCCGTGTTGTTGTGACCGGAATGCCGACAAGTGAACCGTGATGTGTGAAATCAATACTCCTAGCAACCCAGTTGCTTGGTAGTTAATGGACCATAATTTCATTCTTAGCGTGTTGGTTATTCAATCATCATTCTAAGATTAATCGTGCTACCGAGTTCTTATTTCCGGTGCACTCTTCGATCAATGAGTTAGGATTATTCAATCCCTTACTCTTCTGATCATGTCATCTTGCCTTGAAAAGCAAGATTGTTCTCGAGCTTAGAGACATATCGGTGGTTCGTGATTTTCTGAATATCTTCTCGGGAGTATCACCAGGTCATCACTTGACCGCTATGTTGAGTTCATGATCATGTTGGTTTTCCTCCAAAGCACCCATTCTCCAAGAATCTGTGTTGGATACCCTGAGCTAGTTGGTTAAGCTAAACAACAACTTGGAGAGTTGGAAGATAAAGGCTATATCCGACTTAGTTCTTTCCAAAGGGATATCTCTTTGTATGTGTGTGTGTTGAAGAAAGATGATATCTCCATCGATTGGTCCTCTTGGTCAGTTGTTCGATCTATTGTCTTGTCAAAACATTGACTTGAGTATGGGCTATCGCCAAGTCAAATCAGAACCAACGATGTTCGTAATGTTGTCTTACTCGTGGTTGATCCCTCGAGCATACACCATTACATCTTTTGGTCTGACTAATGCTATCACCATGTTCACATGATGGTGGAAGTCCAGTGATATGGAAATTCCGATTAGTTGTTGTTGAGCCCATCAACAGCATTTTGTCTCCTCCATGATTCGTGTTGAACATCCAGCTAGTGTTGGAAACTTGTGTAAGCATTTTCTTCATGCCCCATTCATGAAGTATCTGTCTGGATGAAAGAAGTGACTTCCTCTGGTTCACCTGCATTTGGTGCAAGTTGCCGCCATGAGTTTGAGAAAGATTGTTTTTGCCTCCTCTGGAATCATCCCAAGTTAGTCATGCACGTGCGAAGTGCTCTATGGTTTGATAGGTTGGCCGCCTCCACTCCATACGTGTTTCCTAGCACACCAAGCCACTGATTGATTTGTTCAAGGAAAAGAAGTTCTTAAGTGCTAAACCTTAAGGACCCAAAGGTACACGCGCAGGACTTCACTCTCCGCAATGACGGTTCCCTCAGAACTCGGTAGTGCTTTGTTGTAGGACTACTATGTGGTCATGCTTGTCTTGGACAATGTGTTCACATGTATGTAGCAGAACCAGCTCATGCTGTGGAGCTTGCTATCATAGTTCACTCCCCGAGAATCTCGCAACGTCATCTCATCGATTTGTGTTGCAAACTTCCATTTTCTTTCTAGACTTGATGAGTCTGGAATATCCTGACACCAACCAGATCTGAATCTCAGGCAGATATGATGGTTGGAACATTCCCAACATTTGCATTTTGTTCCCAGCTTGCACCCCATCGTGCCAATTATCCATGGGCTTGCCCTTCTCAGCAGTGGCTGACCAGGTTCATCTTCAAAGGTGGACTTACCATGAGTCCCATCCATTTCCGATGATAAGCAGAAATCATCCATTTCGTTGTCTTCAACAAGGTAGTCCACATCATCCATTCTAGCCCGAGTGTGTCGTTCTTCCGAACTCCTTCAAACGGTCGTCTGTGATTTTCCTTAGGCTGGTATAGAGAGTTTCAATGATCTATGGATCAAAAGTAATTCTTTTGCCACTTAAGGGAATAATTTTACGAGTCACCTCCTCGATGGTGCCCTGTTATGGGATCATGACAATTATCTCCTTGCTACTTTGAAACTTTGCACCATCTTACTACCGCGTGGAATTATTTCCTACCAAATTGAACCCTTGACATCTATCTCTTACCATCACCCTGATTTGTGTTTTGCGTCTAACTCCAAGAGGTGGCCCATGTCTCATTCCGTGAGTTGTTCGTCAATTGCTCGATCTTCGAGAAGATCGATTCTTCTAGATTTTCCTTTTCTTCTTGTTGTCATGCTGGATGAAGATCTCGAAAGAAAGGATGTCAAGATCAATTTGGAGCAATGAGTCAACATCTCCGAGAAGGGCAGTTGGATCGAGAAGCCTGTGATAGTTTTGTGACCCCTCTGTCTTCTTACTCCACTTCTTGAATCTCGAGACGAGATTCTTGTTTAGTGGGGGTGAGTTGTCACAGCCCTAGAATTGTTTGCAATAGTTGCATATGAGAGCATCCATGCATCATGTCTAAATTCTGAAAGTTGAATTGAGGTTAGTTGAAACCCTCAGAAATCACTTTAGAAATAATCAACATTAAAAATGGAAATGTTCCTGTTATTCTGTAAAAATATTGGCAAGAGGTAAAATTCAAACCAATATTTTTGGAGTTTCAGAAATATATATTTTGGGCATTTGAAATTAATTCAATAACTATTTGAATTGGATCTATATTTATTATATAATAAATATATGTTCAATAATTCTGAAAATTGTTGTTTAGCATTGGAGAAGTCCATTTAGTTCACACAATTATTTTCATGAATTTTGAAAATGGTTTGGTCTTTGAACTAAATCAAAACAAAATAACAAGAATAGAAAAACAAAAACAGAAAGAAAAGAGAGGGCACTGTACCTGGCTTACCTGTCTAGCCCAGCTGCGGCCCACCACTGTAGTGGCCCAGCCACAGCACCGCCTCCTTCAACCTCGTGCCAGAAGGTACGAGGGTGTGTGCTCGCCACGCGCGCGCCACCTCCACCCTGCTCTGGCCACCTCCTACTTCCCCGACCCCTTCTAGCAACGCCACGGAGATGCCATGAAGCCCCTGTCCCCTCTCCCTCACTCGCTGCTCTCTCTCCCCTCCCCTGGCTCTCTCCCTCTAGCTCAACCGAGCGAAACCGTCGCCGCCGACCAGCGCTCGCGCGGCCACAGCCACCCCCTTGCTCCCCTGGCGCGTCCAAGAGCTCCGCCTTGTTCCCCTCTTCCTCCTCACCGAGCCACATGGTGCCTGAAGCCCCTGGACGCCGCCAACACCGCCATTCCCCTCGTCAGTCGCCGTTGATCCTCGCCGCCGATTCGGGAGCTACCGGGCATCCCCGACCTCGCTCTCGCGCTCATTGGACTCGCTGTGAGCCCCTGCTCCGAACCCCTCTTCTCCCCTCGCGTTCGCATGCTCTAGCGCCATCCCCCACCATGGCCGAGGCTCGCCGCCGCCGTGGCTAGAGCCGTTGAAGCTTGAAGCCGAGCACACCATCACGCTCAACGTGTCTCCAGGAGCCCGTAGCCAGCACCAGCTTCTCCCCACGTGCCCCCTAGCTCCAACCCGATTACGCCGTAGCTCCGGCCGCCGCTCGGCTTTTCGCCGGCGTCAATTCCGGTGACCCCGTGACCTGCTGCTGCCTCCGCTAGATGCGTGGGAGCAAGGGCTATCGGCCGGTGCCCTCGGCACGTCCAACCGACGCCCACAACGCGATTCCGATGAGCCACCGCCGCACTGTGAGGTCGTCGGAGTCCAACTCCGGTGGCTGGTGACATGGCACATCATTAGCCGCTGATGACCCTGCTAATTAACCCCCTCACTCACTGACATGTGGGCCCCGGTCTGCTAACTAACCTAGCTTAGCACTTAAACTAACCTAAATTAGTTAATTAATTAACTATGTGACTGACCAATGGGCCCCACACATCAGGTTTGACCTGGACCGAGCCGTTGACCTGCTGACGTCACTGTGAGGTCATGCTGATGCAGTAAAGAATTTTCCGGATTTAAACTTATTCAGAAAATTCCAGAAATTGTTACAAACTTCAAAAAATCATATAAAATCAACCATAGCTCAGAATTAAATATGGAATTTTCATGGAATTTTCAAGGAATCTGAATATGGAATTTTCATGCATGTTTGAACAACTTAACCCCACTGTTTAGTCCAAAACATGATAATGCACTATTTGAATTCATGGTTTGAATTTGAATTTGAACCTAGTGTTCAAAGCAATTCCCTTTAACTTGTTGCTAGTTGCATTAGTTCAATCAACAGCATATTGCCATGTCATGATCATGCATCATATTGTTGCATCGCCTTGATTGTGTTCTTCCTTGTTTGCCAGTAATTGTCCCCTCTTGGTAGACGCTGCTCCGACGCTGTGATCGTTGACACTGATGAAGACTCAATGTTATCTTCAGAAGTGCCAGGCAAGCAAAAACCCCTTGTTCATTCTGATATAATCCCACTCTCTCGCTCCTGCTCTCTTTTACTGCGTTAGGACAACACCAATTCAACTGCTACATGCTGCGGTAGTTGAACCCTTTTCCTTTGCATGACCTGTCATTGCCACAGTAAATAGATGAAACCCACTAGCATGAGTAGGAGTTGTTTGAGCCTTGTTGTGCCTACTCATTCATGCTTGTTTGTCATGCCTGCTACTGCTTAGAGTTGAGTCAGGTCTGATTCATCGGGGATGAATTGGAATGTGGTGAACATGTCCTACCGTTGAGAGCTAAGTGTGTGAACACAATTTGGTAAAGGTAGAAGTGAGATGGTGGGTTGTCTCATTGCAGCCGTCCTCACGAACTAAGTTCTGTGTTTGTGATCCATGAAAAGCTACTACCACGCATTGGAATGCTTAAGTTCCCCTCTCGACTTATTAATCAACCTGATCTCTGTCCAGGAGTTGCAACTAGTTTATGGTGTTTGTAGGTTGTGTTAGTAGTCTACCAAGTGGTACCTGGTACAGGTGGGCTTGGGACAGACTAGGCACCATGGCACGGTGTACCAAGCGTAGATCCATCCGTCGAGGTGGGCTTGGGAACCCTGCACACATCGTTTGGGGTCGTGAGTGACAACCCGGCCGGATCTCCTTGCGGATGGAACCCGAATAGGTGATAAACCTAGACGAGAGACTTGTGTGATTAGTCAGGTCATGGGCGACTCCCTCGCCTGGCTTCTGCTTGAAGGTTGCCGAGGTACATGAGGTGTACAGGGCGATAAGTGGCGAGAGCGCATGTGAAGAAGTACACCCCTGGAGGGTTATCATTATCTATTCGAATAGCCGTATTCCTCGGATATGGAAACTTGGACCCCTTGTATAGTTCATAGACAAGTGTAAGTGGATACTCTAAAACTCGCAAGATAAGCGTGAGTGCTATGGATGGCGTTCTCGCAGGGAGACGGGAGCGGATCCATAGTGGTGTATTGGTATGGTGAATATGTGGACTCGTGTGCGCCACCTCAAAAGAGTTACTCGCAATCGTAGTATAGGATAGCCACTGAGTCAAAGCTGGCTTGCTGCAGTCAAACTCCACCACCCCCTTTATTGATGCTGAAGCATATGTAGATAGTTCTGACGTAAGTCTTGCTGGGTACATTTGTACTCACGTTTGCCTATTTTATGTTTTTGCAGAGAGACGTCAGTCTTACTAGTAGTTCCGCGTGGACTTCGATGTTTAGCTTGTTACCTCAGCTACGATCTTGTGCCCTCGACAGGATCTGGTAGATAGTCAGGCTTCTCAGCCTTTTTCATTTGTAGATGTCTGTACTCAGACATGTTAAGCTTCCACATGTGCTTTGACTTGTATGCTCTGAATGTTGGGTCATGAGACCCATGTTTGTAATATTTCGCTCCTCGGAGCCTAATGAATAAATACTTTGAGTTGTAGAGTTATGTTGTGATGCCATGTTGTATTTGCACATATCGAGCATATTTTGTGTGTATGATTGAAATGCTTGGTATGTGTGGGATCTGACAACCTAGTGGTTTATCCTTGGTAGACTCTCTTATGGGGAAATGTAGTATTGTGCTTCCATGAGCCATAGTAGTCCGCTACAGCCCGGTTCACCGGAGTCCTGCTAGCCCAGCACTACTGCTCAGGACACTTGACTGGCCGGCATGTGTTTTCACTTTGTTCCTGTGTCTGTCCCTTCGGGGAAATGTCACGCGGTGACATCGAGAGTCCTGCCTAGCCTGCTACAGCCCGGGTTACCAGAGTCCTGTTAGCCCAGTGCTACAGCCCGGATTCACACGCTGCTGACTGACATGCTCGAAGTTGATTCATGTATGCCTGTCCCCATGGGTTAGTGCCGCTTTGGGTTCACGACTAGCCATGTCGGCCCGGGTTCTCTGTCATATGGATGCTAGCGACACTATCATATACGTGAGCCAAAAGGCGCAAACGGTCCCGGGCCATGGTAAGGCGACACCCGTGGGAATACCGTGTGTGAGGCCACAAAGTGATATGAGGTGTTACCGGCTAGATCGATGTGACTTGGAATCGGGGTCCTGACACCTATGTTTTGCCGGAAATGTTGATTCATTTCCATTCCGGCAAATTTCAGGCGCTCTATATGTGCACTTTCTAGCAAAGGTCATGTCGAAATTTTCCATGAATTTCGGCATGACTTGTGCTAGAAAGTTGGACATATCGAGTGCTCGAGATTTGTCACGACGGGAATGAAACGACAATTCCAGCAAAAGGAAGGTAAATTTTTTTCATTATTCACTTTATTATGTAAAGCTCGATAATTAAATGACAACGACATTGAACCCTAGGAAACATGACTGACACCGATGAGGCCGGAGTTTCTCAGTCCCAATTAGTTCGAGCACACGCCTACCTAGACTTTCTGGAGGATCAGGAGAGACAGCAAGCTGGGTATCAGGAACCCCTTGTCATGGCGGATGACGACGATAGCACGGAAGGTGAGACCTCCCAAGACAGTGAGGGAAAGAAGGAAAAGAGGACATGACGCCCAAATGAGCTCGGCACCGGAAGACTGGTGGTCACAGCGGTGCACCCTGGCGAGTTCGAGCCAATAGGGCCGCGGGAAGTGGCAGCGTGTTATGGCAACCAACTAGCATGCATCCTATGGGATACAACTAACATCAACACCACGAAAATACAGAAGAATGAAAATTTGAAGAAGCTGCTCCTAACTAGGTTGCACGCAAGATTCCAGTTCCCCGGCCGGAATGACGATGTCGAACCATGGGATGATGATGCCATGAAAAAAAAATCAACAACAAAGCCCTAGGGAAGTTCAGCAACGCATTGAGTGCTCGGAAAACTAGGGTGAAAAGGGCGATTGAAGTAGACCCTGAAACCTACGCCGAGATTGTTGCAGACAATCCAAAAATTACGATAGAGGACTTTGAAAAGTTCAAGGAGACTTGCAATGAACACGGGGAACACGGGGAACCACCGCCTTGCAATGCCAAGGCCAGGTCGGAGAGAGGCAAGCAGCTGCAGGCAAAGAACACGGGGAACCACTGCCTTGGAAGTCTTGGTTAAACTGGAAAGACGCCCGTGTGGGCTAAGGAGGACGCAGAACATGAACGTCAGGTGATCCCAGACCCATTGGCTGAGTTCACCGACCAGCAGGAGCACGACTTCATTAGAGCCCGATTCTCTTGGGACCCCAAAAAAATATTTTCTTCACCGACGGGCTGACTAGGAAATTCATGATAATACTGGTAATTATCCTTTTACCACCTTACATATTAGCTTCTAATCAATGAATTCTACTACATTCTAGTCGCATTCGTAAATGATTCACAGTCCGTTTTGCAGAGAGGGCAACACAAGCTTGCGGCCGAAAGCGACTCGTCGACTCAGTCGTCAGCGAAGTACAAGTGGGACACTCCTTTCAACCGGGCCATGAACATAATGATGGGACACCCTCCCGGATAGCGGCCGCAATATGGACGTGTGCATGGCACCGGGGATGGTGCCACGTGGAAGTACTATTATAACAAGGACCCAGAGGCCAAAAGACAGAGAGAGAACTTCAGTCAAGCGACTATCGACGAGACGGTGGCGCGGGCAATGGAGAAAGCAAAAGCTGGGACCAAAGCAAAGATAATCACTACCTGTAGATATGATATGGTGGCTGCCTTTACAAGCTTGATTCCAACAGTGGTCACATGGGTGCAACAAAATCCAAACGCGCCACCAAGTGATTTTCCCATGCCCAGCTTCACTGGGAGCAACTTAATGAACACCGCACCCATACCCGTACCTAGTATGGCAACCGCACCCACACCTCCTCCAGCACCTGCTCATGCACCCAGCTCTCACAGCAGCCCTAGCTCTGTCTCTGGCTTGAATGTCTGGCCGTCGACATTGGCTGAGCTCGACGCCCGCACGGTAAATACGCGTCGCACCTTCATCAACTCAACGAATTAATTAATCTTTGTTTGCCGTTCTTTTTGGATCTCTGACACCGCACGTATATGTCTTTGTAGGCCGACTCCTCTCCGTGCACCCTCCTTTACCACATGAAGGGCGGGTTGGTGGATGTGGGGAAGGGTACTATAGTCAAGCCTAAGGATCGATTGTTTTGCCGCCGGCAGATGCCTGATAATGCCTTAAGGGTCTTTGTGGCGAGTGTGGAAGAGGGCTACAAGGGTTTCCCTCGTCTGATACAAACCGATGGAGAGGATGACGAGACCCCCACACAGCTTGGCCAATGCAAAAATTGGCCGATCCTGTGGCCGAAAAATCTTCGTGTCGAGGTGGCCGGAGCACACCAACGGGACCTCAGGAATGTATGACCACAACACCACCTACACAAGTACAACCATCGTTTGTGCTACTTGCTGAGATCGAGAGACATGAGGAAGGACGGCCAACCATTCCGGCAGATGATGCCATCTGCCCCATGGAAGAGGATATGGATCATGACATGGAGGAGGCCGATGACCCTAACCAGTATTTCAATACTGCCTTTGACAACGAAGTAACAACGAGTCAACCATATGAATATGAGATGCATGGACCAGAGCCAGAACATCCTCGGGAGTGCAAGAAGTCTTTGTTCATGCAATCCCCGCAGGACATGGCTCCAGATACCGGCTCCACCCAAGCTCAACTAATTAGCCAGAGTCGTCCAATGCTGAGCCCGACAAACACTAGGAGTGGTGCTCAGGGAGGGTCGGACAGACCCACCAGCATCTGAGCCCACCAAGAAGAAGCAGAGGAAGAGACCGGCAGTGAAAAAAATCCAATAAAGCTAGCAATGTTGGTTCTAGCAGCCAGCCGCCTTCGACCAAGGTTAACCATGTACCGATGAAATATGCGCCATTAATCCACGTCGCAGGAGAGCCAATGGTACCGTCGAATGCACTAGCTGCCATAGCAGGGAATCTCAGGATGATCCACGATACCCACTTTATACGGTTCGTGTGCCGAGCAGTTGCAATAACTATGTCCACACATGCCCCGCGGACCTCTTCTTCATGAGGTTTGATTACATCTTCTAGATGTTTCAAATGAGGACACTAGATTTTACGTTCGTCCGCCTATATGCCCTGCACATGAACTACATCATCAGGAGAGTGCAAGTCACCGGTCTTGTGGTCGCGGACCCATACTACATGCATGAGGGCTTCTTGTCAATCAACGGCGCCAACCGTCAATACGCGAGTCAGTACATCAAAGAATTCTTGGTCAGCAATAAGGACAAAGAAACGATTCTCCTACCTTATCATCCCAGGTAAGTCATCCGCGGATAGCACTATAACACATACGTGCATTTCAATAGTTACTTTGCACGCATGGAGGCTAACTTGATCATGTATTTTGCGCAGCGGGGGTGTTGTGCCGTTCTTATCGTTCTTTACCCGCATTACTCCCACGCTCTATATTGGGCCCGTCGAAGAACATACAGAAGAAAGATTACACACACATAAAGTATGTTCTGGACAGAGCTATGCTAGGCTTCACCATTTGGGGTGGCTACATCTAATGCAAAAAAAATAAGGTCGGGCTTTGTTTCGGCCACAAGACTGACTTATGTTGCATCCAGCAAGCGGCAAGAAGTGACAATGATGGATTCTACGTCATCCATCTAATGATGACAGAAGGGATGTGCAATCACTTTGCATGAAATCTTCATCCGATACCCATATCTAGAGATGGGTCGAAGCCTTTGGAGCCGTGCCGGATAATAAACTTCGAAATGATTTCTCCCGGATCCAGCAGGAAATTGCGTCCATCATCATGAAAGATGTCCTCGAAGAGAATGGGATGTTCTACGGCGGCCCAATATCGCGAGCTGATGTCTGAACCCGCATTGCCCTACAGCGTCAGGATATGATGCCTTTCACTAAGCTTGGGTGCACCCTTCCGGATATGGACAGATGGGAAGAGTGCACTGCTTAAAACAATGTATTTAGTTACTTGTTACTTTCTGTACGACGAAACTTGGAATCTCTCAGTACGACGAAACTAATAGATGTATGGTGCCGCGCTCTAGTTAATTAATTTCGGTACGATGAAATTTGTTAACTATGTTTACTATATATGTTGCTTCTATTTCATAACTGTTTCGTTGAATTTGCTTCATGATATATATATGTGTGTGTGTGTGTGTGTGCATCTCTGACAGGTATATAGATCAACGCTGGCGAGGAAGTGGTATGCCGTGTATGTAGGGCATGTTCCGTGTGTGTATGATGAGTGGCCAGAGTGTCAGGCCCAAGTCTCTGGCTTCTCCGGCAGAAGCCAGAAAGGGTTTGATAGCAGAGCGGAAGCCGAAGCTAGTTACTTGAGATTCATAGCACAACAGGGGATTCAGAACCAGCGCCGTTGCAAAAACTACTACATAATACTGCTTTTGATCATCGTGATCGCTCTTATCTCGTATGTCATAGTTTAGGTAGATGATGAAACATGTGTCTACGATGACAATGTAAGAGACATGTGATCATTAACTTGTATCGCTATTTCGAGATGATGATGAGATCGACATCATTTATGTTGAGACTATGTTGATATGATGAGACTATGTTGTACCACTTCGATGATGATGACGAGACATTCCTTTTTCATATAGTTTCAGTGTATGTTGTAATGGTATAAAACCTGTAAAAATACGAATACAGCAACATAAAAAAAAGAAAATACTAGCAGTAGCGTGGGGTATTGGAGTAGTAGCAGTGCTTCCTTACCAGTAGCGTTGGTTGTACGGGCAAGCTACTAGTATTAGCAGTAGCGATGGACAAAGGCGCGCTACTACTAGATATGCATAGCAGTAGCGCTGGTTCAAACAAGCGCTACTGCTACAAAATAGCTATAGCGATGTAGCAGTAGCTCGCCTGCCCGCGCTACTAATAGCCAAAAAAACCAGCGCTACTGGTATGGGTTTTCCTAGTAGTGGAGCCATGGGAAACCAGTTCGCCATGACCTTTTCGTCGTTGTTGGCCGGTTCGATGCTGAGCTCGTAGAGCTACAGAAACTCCGTAGGGTTGGGGGTGCCGTCGTAGTGAGGAGGCAGATCTGGCTTGAACTTGCCCGGCTAGACGATGCTACGCAACTTCGGAGTGAAGGCGCGATAGCCCGCCGTGGCCACCGCGGCCCGTCGTGGAGGCAGATCTTGGTAGTGGTGCCCTTGTGCCGCCACGGCACGCGGCGCATGGCCCTGTCGCAGCAAGCAATCCTGGCGCAGCGGAGCTGGGAGTGGTGGAGCGTTTCCTTGTGGACGGGGAATCTCTTGGCAGCTTCTTTCTTCGTGCGTGGGCACGTGGCGCGGTGGGTCACGCCGCGGGGCCGCACACCTTGGAGCGAGGGCACCGTCCTAACGTGGGAGAGATGGAGGCACACCGTGTGCTGCACGCCTTGGCGCGAGGGCGACATCTTGTTGCAGAGGAGGCGGAGGTGCTCCGTGAGACACATCGCCCGCAGCTGGGGGCGGGCGAGGCAGCGAGAGGGATGGTGCAGGAGAGCCCCCCGCAGCGCTGACGAGCTCGATGATGCAGTCCAGCCAGTCCTCGTAGAGGTCGTCCACTGGACAGTAGCGGAGGAGCTCGCGTGCCATGAGTAGAGGGGCCTACGCATCTGTGGGCGCACGGCGAGCGTGAGATGACAAGCCGGCCGGAGTCAGCGACGGGGTGGCGGTGTGGCTGTCAGGGCGCACGGAGGGATGCAGCGAAGAGGCTTGCTGCTCGTTTGCCGCCGGACTGGTGACGCCGTTGGTGGCGGGTGACGGAGAATGACGGGGAGGCCCGCCTACTGGGGCCATCTGAGAGACACGGACGGCGAGAGCGGCCCGGCGCTCCGCGCGAGCCCGGCAAGCATCGGCCATGAGCTTGGTGGAGTGACGAAGCATGGATTGTCGAAGAAGAAAGCTTCAGCGCACCCCTACCTAGCGCGCCAAATGTCGGATTTCGGGTTTCGGCAAAACCCTTGAGGTTCGAACACTGGGTGCGCACGAAGATCTCCCCCTCCCTAGCTCGCACACTCGACGATCTCACGGCCTAGCTTCACGGACCCAAAGAACACGAGACACAAGATTTATACTGGTTCGGGCCACCATTGTGTAATACCCTACTCCAGTGTGGTGTGGTGGATGGCCTCTTGGGCTATGGATGAACAGTTACAAGGGAAGAACAGCCTCCTGAGGAGAGGCGTTCTTGTGCTCGGTGAGCTTGTGTGGTTGAGGATGGTCTGGATCTTCTCTCCCCTTTAGACCAATTGCCTCTTTCTATGGTGGCTAGTCCTATTTATAGTGTCCTTGGTCCTCTTCCCAAATATTGAGCGGGAAAGGATCCCACAACGGCCAAATTTGAAGGAAGACAACTAGTACAAGTTATCCTGACAAAAGTAGTCTTCGCCTGCCAAAGGCTCTGCTGGTGACGCCGTCTTGGGCTCCACGATGACCTCCGTCCTGCCGTTCTGGTGGTCTTGGTTTTGTTGCACCGATATGGAAACATTTGCCTAATGCCTTGGAACTCCTCGCTTGCGCTTGCCTCCTTAGCACCAAAGAGGAAGCAAGGACACCGCGCTTGCTGGCGCCCGCCTGGTGTTGATCGTCATGGCTTACGTCATTGGAACCTCACGAGGTTCTCCACCCCTCGCGAGCCATCCTGGTGAGGCTGCCCCTGAGGAGGTCTTGCATCGTCCGCCTCGCGAGGCTTGGCCCCTCGCGTGGGTCTTGGGTGTTTACTAGTGAAGATGGGCCATATGGGGCCGCTGGAGGAGCCACACTATAGGCCGCAGGCAGGCAAGTCTGGGGACCCCCGTTCCCAGAACGCCGACGCTCATGAAGGATTTAATAATCCAGCTATGGCCTGCCGAAGTCATACCCAGCAGATACTTCGGGCTCGTGAAGCGGCTGGTTAATGCGTGCCCTCGGTTTGATGTCATCAGGTGGTTAGTCTGCATCTAGGGTGCGCGGATGGCCTTCGCCTGTGTCAAGGTGAAGTGGGCAAAGATGGACGTCACCAAGCTCGCGACCGAGGGACTGCCCACTTGCATGGATCACCGCACGCTGGAGCGGTATTTTGGTGATGTCCTCAAAGGATCCCGCATTGTAGAGGGCCAGTGTTCAAAAGACATTATCTTCGAATGAATACATTCATGTTATCTTGTCTTGTATGATGAGACAAAGCCGTTATGTAATATAAAGCTTGTTTATCATTTAAAAAATTTCCTCCTATGTGGCTGTTTTTATTAAATCTTAGAGTTGGCCAGTCGTCGGCTTCATCCCCCACATTGGTAGTACGGGGGTGTTCGGGATGGAATCTAAACACTCTTGATCCAAGAATTTGGTCCTTGAAGGAGGTGTTTAGTGCAACGAACCAGGAAATCGGACTATGTGGCTTTATCACCCTCACTTAGCCATAGGAGTTTGACAATAAAAATGTAGGCGCAACCCCTAGTTAGCATTTAATCCGGACTAGGGTGCTATAAACACTTGATCGGGTGAAGGCAGATTCATCGCATAATGCAGAAAAAATCGCAAAAGATTTTTAACCTCCGAATAGCTGACCAGCTCTCGCCGCATCACGACTGTCAGTTTTTGGCTTTCTCTACTGAGATGTTTGCTCGGATAAACTAGAAACACAATCACAGTAATTCTCCCATTACTACCCTAGCCAATAGGACGGAACATAAGGTAGCAAGCACAGGATCCGGGCAACCCAACTATTGACCAAAGACATGATTCGGAGCCAATGCATATAATGCTAAAATTGGAGGTGCCGAACTATACTGTAGAAGTGTTCGGACTTTACTGCCATAGTATGGAGCGCAATGAAGCCCCTGGCCAAAAAGCGTACCAAAGTGTACGGGTGCAATTGATAAGAATAGCAAAATAAAATGAAGTAGTAAGCTAGTGCCACATAAGTTGGGCCGCAAACTGTTTCTAGTATAGTTTTGACTGATACGTCAAAGCGTATTTGTACAAATAGTGCAATAAGCAACAATGGCTACTTAACATGCCAAGACCAAGGGGGAGCTGCGTACGGGTCCTGAAAATAGGTAGAATGATCGTTAAGAAGAACATCTAGAGATTCCCCCACACGTCTGTGCTGCTTGCTGCCTTGGTATATCCGTCCTTCGAAAGGACTAATGATCAGGCCGTCGAGAGGGGCCTGTGGAAAAGAAACCTGAAAAGGATAAAAAGAAAAGTAAAAGTATGTGTGTCCAGGGAAAGTCTTTCCGTATTGTGGACTACTGTCTGGTTATGCCTCCATCTCTTCCCATGGTATTTTTAGTGCGTTATTATTTACGCGCGGTACGTATGCCGTCACTTGGTCGGGACTGAGATGGAGGTCGAATTGCTAGTCTAAATCCTAACAAGCTGGACTGCCATGCCGCGGAGTAATCCGGACTCGTTTGATAGTGTCCGGCGGCTTGGCCATTGAATTAAAGTTCTGCCTCAAAAGGCCGCTCCGTACATCCGCTGCCAAGGCCGCGGTGTGTTCCTTGGTATGGAGGGAGTGCTCCATGTTTCCTTTAACTATTATTACACCGCGTGGAACGGACATCTTGAGCTTGAGATAAGCATAGTGTGGCACCGCATTGAATCGAGCAAATGCGGTTCTTCTAAGCAGTGTGTGATAGCCACTGCGGAAGGGGACGATATCGAAGATTAACTCTTCACTTCGTAAGTTTTCCAGAGATCTGAAGACAACCTCCAATGTGATTGAGCCCGTGCAACGGGCCTCTACACCTAGTATAACTCCTTTAAAGGTAGTTTTGGTGGGCTTGATCCTTGATTGATCGATGCCCATTTTGCGCACTATATCCTGATAGAGCAGGTTGAGGCTGCTTCCACCGTCCATGAGGACTCGTGTGAGGTGGAATCCAACAATTATTGGGTCGAGAACCAGTGGAGCTGAATCGCCATGACGAATACTGGTGGGATGGTCCCTGCGATCAAAGGTGATCGGGTAGGACGACCATGGGTTGAATTTTGGGGTGACTGGCTCTATCGCGTAGAAGTCCCTAAGCACGCGCTTGCGCTCCCTCTTGGGGATATTGGTAGCGTATATCATGTTCACCATCTTGACCTGAGGGGGAACCTTCTTCTGTCCCCCTGTGTTCGATGGACGGGGCTCCTCGTCATCACCATCGCTTTGTGACCGCTTTTCCTTGTTCTCGGCATTTAACTTGCCGGCCTACTTAAAGACCCAACAGCTTCTGTTGGTATGATTGGCTGGCTTATCGAGGGTGCCGTGTATCTGACATGGATGATCGAGTATGTGGTCCAAGCTGGATGAGCCCGGATTGTTCCTTTCAAATGGCTTCTTCCGCTAGCCGGACTTGGAGCCACTGAATCTGGCATTGATCGCCGTGTCATCGGTATTGTTATCGTGGCTTCGACGCTTGTGTCTATTGCGTTGGGGGTTGCCGTTGCTATTTCTGGCTTCAGAGGTGCCAGGTTCGCTTGCATTGTTATTGCTACGGGCTAGCCAGCTATCTTCGCCCGCGCAAAAGCGGGTCAGGGGTGCTGTGAGGGCTGCCATGGACTTCGGCTTTTCTTGGCCGAGGTGTCGGGTGAGCCATTTGTCGCAGATGCTGTGTTTAAAGGCCGCTAGGGCTTCAGTATCCGGACAGTCGACGATCTGGTTCTTTTTTAGTTAAGAACCTAGTCCAGAATTTCCTGGCTGACTCTCCGGGCTGTTGGACTATGTGACTTAGGTCATCGGCATCCGGAGGTCGGACGTATGTGCCTTGGAAATTGTCGTGGAAGGCGTCTTCCAGGTCCTCCCAGATGCCAATGGAATTTTTGGGCAGGCTGTTCAACCAGTGCCGAGTTGGCCCCTTGAGTTTTAGTGGGAGGTATTTGATGGCATGAAGATCATCACCGCGGGCCATATGAATATGGAGAAGAAAATCTTCGATCCATACCGCGGGGTCTGTTGTCCCATCATATGATTCAATGTTCACGAATTTAGACCCTTCTGGGAATTCATGCTCCATCACTTCAACAGTGAAGCAAAGGGGGTGTGTGGCGCCTCTATATCAGGCCATGTCGCGAGGTAGCTCGGATGGAGTTCGTATGCGGTTTTCGGCCCGGGCGTGATTATGCTTGTCACGTTCGGCTAGATGGCTGTCGTCACATGTCGGGGCGCGCCTCCGAGATCCGTAGATTGATCTGGTATGTCCTGCTCTACTATCCGGGTCCTGCCATAGGTCATATGTATATTCCCGAGCTATTTTATCTCTGCCTTTACCGCGAGGTGGGATGGGCTGGTGTTCGGCTTGAGTTGCCGCTTTGCCCCATCCACGTGATGGTCGATCAGCTGCATTACAGCTGATGGCACAACTCAAGTGCCTCGTCATCGAATTGAGGTAGCAATTTGCACTTCGGGTAACTTTTGGTTGGGCGCTCGAGGCCATATTCCTCGGCTGCCAAGACATTAGTCCATCTATCATTTAGCAGATCTTGATCAGCTTGAAGCTGCTGCTGCTTCTTTTGCAAGCTCCTTGCAGTGGCTATTAGCCGGCGCTTAAAGTGCTCCTGCTCGAGAGGTTCCTCGGGCACGATAAAATCCTCGTTGCTGAGGCTCACCTCATCCTCGGAGAGCGGAGGATAGTTACTATCCTTGGAGTCTTCATTTACGGCCTGTTCATCAGGGCTGACTCGCCCATCTTCCCATTCTCCCTATTCGGAGGTTGGCTCAACGGGGTCTTCATTGTCCTCGGCATCGTCTAGAGTATTGTTTTCTCCTGTGCCGGTATTGCTGTCTTTTCCGCAGTGTGACTTAGAGCGGCGCCGCTATCGTTGGCGCTTTGGCCGTATCTCAGGAGGTTTATCCTCGATTGGGTCTTCTTTGTCATCGACGTTAGCTTCTTTGGGTGTATCCACCATGTACACGTCATACGAAGAGGTGGCTGCCCAGCTTCCAGCAAACGGCGGGTTTTGGGCCTCCTCTTCTCCGGCATCGTCATCCATACCGTCGATGTTTTCAGAGTGGTAATCGAGCATGTCTGTTAAGTCCTCGATAGTGGCTATAAAGTGGGTGGTGGGTGGGACGTAAAAGTCTCTGCTCTTAGCCCCTAGTCCGGGCTGGGCATAGTTCATACGTTGCTCCTCTGTAATGACACGGGATCGTATTAAGTCCAGAGCTTCGATTAAAGGCGAGGTTTCGCTTGAGAGAAGAGAGCCCGTGGAGTATGGCGAGAGGGAAACTCCTTGACCGATCTCACACGATGCTAACTCCGAGGATTCGGAGCCCGTGTCCGGAGAAGGTTACGGCTCCGTGATGGTTGCCAGTAACACTACGTCCCCCGACTCTGCCACAATGGCCTTAGTGGCCGCAGATAGTCCGACGATCTCAAGGAGCCTTTCTTCGGACCTGGCCATACACTCCGGATCTAAGGCCAGAGCGGAGATTGAGGATGCGAATCCTTGGAAGATCAAGTCTCCTCGGATATTGGCGACATAGTTCAAATTTCCAAAACTAATCTGGTGACCTGGGGCATAGCTGTCGATCTTCTCTAGATGGCCAAGCGAGTTGGCGTGCGGTGCGAAGCCGCCGAACACAAAGATCTGACTTGGGAGGAAAACCTCCACAGGGCAGCTTTGTTGTAGACGATTGATGGAGTCATCAAACCTTCTAGTGACGATGCAGCGGAACTCCCAATGAAAGCACCAATGTCGGTGTCAAAACCGGTGGATCTCGGGTAGGGGGTCCCGAAGTATGCGTCTAAGGTTGATGGTAATAGGAGGCAGGGGACACGATGTTTTACCCAGGTTCAGGACCTCTTGATGGAGGTAATACCCTATGTCCTGCTTGATTGGCATTGATGAGTATCAGGATTACAAGAGTTGATCTACCACGAGATCACAATGGCTAAAACCCTAGAAGTCTAGCATGTATGATTGTGATCGTCCCTATGGATTAAAACACTCCGGTTTCTATAGACACCGGAGGGGCCTAGGGTTGTATAAAGTCGGTTAGAGAGAAAGGGATCTTCATATCTGAACGCCAGGCTTGCCATCCATGCAAAGGAGAGTCCCATCTGGACACGGGAGAGAGTCTTGTGGCTTGTATCTTCATAGCCCAATAGTCCGGCCCATGTCACACAGGCCGGACACCCGAGGACCCCTTCATCCAGGACTCCCTCAGTCGTCGACCCAGTATCGGTCGGCTCCCACACCATCTTCGCTCCCCACTGCTCATCGCCGCAAGCGATCCAGTCGATTGTGGCTTCAGCGGTGGGTAAATCATGCGGTGGCTCGTCAGTCGGCCACCCCTCAAGTCACGGCGATCGAGCCCGATGAATATCTGTACGGACTTTTCGACTGGCTCCGTCGAGACCCTATCCGAGTGCGACAGCGGTGACCCTGCAGCGGAAGTCCTGATGGTCGACACGCCGCATAGCCCGCCAGGTTTCCGTCGCGACGAAGGAGGCGATGGCGGCGGCGGTCCGTCGCGTGTTCACGAGGAATACCATCCCGAAGCCCTCACTTCGCAGCAGATGGATGAACTACACCGTCGCAACGTCGAGGCGCTCCACACTCCCATCATCGGGGAGTCCTCCGGGGCTCGGGCCTTGGAGGCTGCGCGCCTGGCCACTTTGGCTGAGCGCACTCGGCTAGAAGACCTCCAGCATGCACTCGACAAACGCACTCGACGGTAGATCCCTGAGTCCTGTCGACGGCAGCGACAACTGTTCCTGCCTGAACCTCAGGTATACCGCACTTCGATTCGGAATCTTACAGCTGCAGAACGTACAACAGAGTCGATCCAGCCGTCCCAATCCGAGGCTGGTAGAGGCCCGGTGCAGATCCGAGCATTGCTCCGGGCAGCAGGCGAGCAGAACACATCAGTTTCTCAGTCTCGTAACAGGATCCACAGCAGGTCCGTAGTGGCAGTTACAGTCCAGTTGGCTCGTAGCCCAAGATTGCCTCTGCGGCATGAGGGACGTGGACACCGTCAAGAGCAGTACCTGGGTCCGAACCACGAGCAATATGATCATCGGTTCGGCCGTGAAGAGCGTTGTTGAGTGCCCACGCCCCCTCCGAGGGGCGGATCGTATGCACCCCAGCAACATGATGACATGCGTCCATATGGTGACGAGCGAAGACTTCCAGTCGACCCCAGAGAACCCGAATTTGACGCAAGGCCAATTTTGGTTTAGGGTCTAGTCGATTGGAACAGAGCTCACCGAGAAGGACAGGACAGAGATCGTCCAACAAGCAGCCGAGTGCATATATCTGGACCTAAATGTTTCAGCAAAGCCATCAGGGCCGCAGAAATCCCTCTCAACTTCAGGTTGGCGAATGGGCTAGTAAGTTTACCGGTGAATCCAAACCTGACACTTGGCTGGAGGACTACCGAGTGGCTGTACAGATTGGTGGTGGTAATGATGAGGTAGCCATGAAACAGCTCCCTTTGATGTTGGAAGGGTCAGCCAGGGCTTGGTTGAATCAATTGGCTCCTGGTAGTATATTCGGTTGGGAAGAGTTAGCCCAAGTTTTTGTTAGGACGTTTGAGGGCACCTGCAAGCGGCCTGCAGGGCTGACAGAATTGCATCATTGTGTTCAGAAACCGAATGAAACTTTGAGGGATTATATCCAAGAGGTGGACCACTTTGCATTATACAGTGGAAAATGTGTCTCAGCACCAGGCAGTTTGCGCCTTCAAGGAGGGCGTTCATTACAGAGAGCTTAACCTAAAAGTCAGTCGGACAGGAGATATGACCCTGGCCCAAATGATGGAAATAGCCACTCGGTACGCTAACGGCAAAGAAGAAGACCGACTCCGCAGTGGCAAGAACAAACCAGTCACCCAAGACACTAGAGGAGGGAATTCCAGTCGGAAACAGAAGCGCTAAGCCGAGCCCGCACGTCTTGGTGAAGCTGCGGTTATAACCCAAGGAAAGTCCAAGGGAAAGCCTAAGGGGGATGGATCCCCAAGGAAGTGAAAGATCAAGTAGGAACTGATGTGCTAGATTTGTCGTGTCATATACACACCAAGGTGGATGAAGAGGGGAACCTGATTTATCCCAAGCATACCACTCGATAGTGTCGACTCCTTATCCAGCAATTCCGAGAGGGCCAGCAGAGTGAGAAAGCAAAGGAATCTGACAAGGATAAATACAAAAGGAGGACGATGGTTTCCCCAATATCAATGCCACTTTGGTGATTTTTGCTGACGTTGAGAGCAAAAGTCGACTGAAAGTCATCAACATAGAAGTAAACAAGGTTGCACCGGCAACGCCAACATATTTAAAGTGGTCTAAGACTCCCATTACATTCGACCAATCTAACCACCCAGCACGCATTGCTACCCCAGGGCGGCAAGCGTTGGTGGTTGACCCAGTCATTGGGGGCACTCGATTTACCAAAGTTCTGATGGATGGTGGCAGTGGCCTAAACATTTTGTATGCTGAGACTCTTCGAGAGATGGGCATCCCGATGCCTTAGCTCAGTGAAAGCAATATGCTCTTCCACAATGTCATCCCTGGGAAGAAAGCTGATTCACTCGGCCAGATCACTTTTGACATGGTTTTCGGTGATTCGAAGAATTACCACAAAGAAAAGTTGACACTTGAAGTTGTGGACTTTCACAATGCTTATCATGCTATTCTGGGCAGACCTGCATATGCCTGCTTCATGGCTCGACCATGTTACGTATACCTCAAGCTGAAGATGCCTGGTCCCAAGGGTGTGATCATGATCACTGGTAATCAGCAGAGAGCGGAAGAGTGTTTCTGGAAGGGCTCGAAGATTGCCGATGAACAGATGGCAGCAGTGGACATGTAAGAGTACCAGAAGAATGCAGAGCCGAGTGATTTGCTACGTGTTAAGAAGCCTGCTTCAGAATCTGCATTTCAGTCATCTCGCAAAACAAAGCAAGTTCACATTCACCCGGCCATCCTATTGCTGCTTCGACTCATATCTCAACAACATTCAACAGCAAATAGGAAGAAGCGCTCATCCAGTTCCTCTGTGAGAACTGGGACATCTTTGCATGGAGGCCTTGTGACACGCCAGGTGTACCCAGAGGACTGGCTGAGCACCTTTTGTAAGTCAACCCAAAAGCAAAACATGTCAAAGAGCATCTCCGTCGGTCCGCCTTGGAGAAGAGGAAGGCAATTGGTGAAGAGGTGGCTCGGCTTCTGGAAACTGAGTTCATCCGCGAGATATACCACTCCGAGTGGATCGCCAATGTTGTCATGGTCCCCAAGAAAGATGATTCACATTGCATGTGTATCGACTTCAAGCATATCAATCGGGCCTGCCCAAAAGATCATTTCCCTCTACCCCACATCGATCAAATTGTTGACTCGACTGCGGGATGTGAGTGTTTGTTCTTCTTGGACGCTTATTCCTGGTACCATCAGATCCGACTGTATGGCCACGATTAAATAAAAACAGCTTTCATCACCCCTTTCGGGTGCTTTTCTCTGTTACCATGCCCTTTGGTCTCAAGAATTCTGGTGCCACATTCATGCACATGATTCAGAAGTGCCTGATCACTCAAATCAGTTGGAATGTGGAAGCATACATGGATGACATCGTGGTCAAGTCACGCAAAGGTTCCGACCTACTAACTGACCTCGCTGAAACCGTTGCCAATCTAAGAAGATATGATACCAAGCTTAATCTGTCAAAGTGCACATTCGGAGTCCCAGGAGGAAAGTTACTCAGTTTTCTCATTTTTGAACAAGGGATCGATGCAAACCTAGAGAAAGTTGCTGCAATCCTCTGAATGAAACGCCCTATGCGTGTGCACAATGTTCAGAAGCTTACTGGTTGTTTGGCCGCTTTGAGTCGATTCATTTTTTGTCTCGGTGAAAAGGCATTGCCTCTTTACTGACTGATGAAAAAGTCTGACAAGTTCGAGTTGACTCTGGAAGCTGAAGGAGCATTTGTAGAGCTCAAAGCCCTACTTTAAATCCAGCTGGTGCTTGCTGCCCCAGTCAGCAAAGAGCCTATACTACTGTATATTGCATCCACGGGACAAGTTGTCGGCACTATGCTCACGGTCGAGCGGGAAGAAGAAGGCAAAGCCAACCGAGTTCAACGCCGCATGTACTATATTTCTGAAGTCTTGACTCTGTCCAAGAAGAGATATCCGCATTATCAGAAGCTTGTTTATGGAATTTATTTGACCACGAAAAAAGTTGCACATTATTTCTCTAACCACTCAGTTTCAGTCATCAGTGACGCTCCATTATCAGAAATTCTGAACAACAGAGATGCAACCGGTCGAGTGGCAAAATGGGCAATTGAACTCCTTCTGTTGGATATTAAGTTCAAGGAAAAGAAAGCAATCAAGTCCCGAAAAATTGAAGATTTCCTCGCTGAGTGGATTGAACAGCAACAACCGATTCAGATTCACTCTGAGCATTGGACTATGTTCTTTGATGGGTCCAAGATGTTGAATGGTTCTGGTGCTGGAGTAGTCCTAGTATTCCCGCGAGGTGACAAACTCAGTTACATTCTCCAGATTCACTTTGATTCCTCCAACAATGAAGCTGAATATGAGGCACTTCTATACGGGTTGCGTATGGCCATTTCACTCGGCGTCCGTTGCCTAATGGTTTACGGCGACACAAATTTAGTGGTTAATCAAGTGATGAAGGAATGGTACATTAGGAGCCCAGCTATGACTGGCTATTGCAATGCAGTGAGGAAGTTGGAAAAGAAGTATGAGGGGTTAGAGCTCCACCACATACCCCGAATCAAGAATCAAGCACTGATGACCTAGCGAAGATAGGTTCCAAGCGCGAGCCTATTCCCAGCAATGTGTTTTTGGAGCACCTAAACACCCCGTCAGTTCAAAAGCATCCCTTCACAGAAGAACCTCCACAACCCAAAAGTTCTACTGGTCCGACTAAAGTCGAAGTCCCAGCCGTGGTCGACCTGATCATGGAGGTTTTAGTTGTCACTCCCGACTGGACAGTGCCATATATTGCATATCTGCTCAAAAAAGAGCTCCCAGAAGATGAGGATGAGGCCCATTAGATCGTTGGTGGATCCAAAGCCTTCACCGTGATAGGTGGACGACTTTATAGAGAAAGTGTTAGTGGAGTTACTCAGCAATGCATCACACCAGAAGAAGGTCGAATGATTCTCAATGATATCCACTCGAGGACCTGTGGTCACCATGCGTCCTCTCGGACAATTGTGGCCAAGGCATACCGAGCGAGTTTTTAGTGGCTGCGAGCAAATGAAATGGCAAAAGAAATAGTCGACAAGTGTGAGGGCTGCCAGTTCTACTCCAACATGTCACACAAACCTGCATCAGCCTTGAAGACCAATCCACTCATCTGGCCATTTGCTGTTTGGGGATTGGATATGGTTGGACCTTTGAGGACCGGCAGGAGCGGTTTCACCCATTTGCTTGTGGCAGTCGACAAGTTCACTAAATGGATCGAAGCCAAACCTATTAAGAATCTAGATTCAACCATTGCCATCAGTTTCATCAGAGAGATGACATTTAGATATGGAGTCCCGCATAGTATTATCACAGATAATGGCTTCAACTTTGATTCAGAGCATTCTGCGCCTCCCAAGGAACTTGGGCCGACTACACGTCTGTTGCACATCCATCCAAGGGCTCAAACCCCGGTTGATGCGTGCCTGAAGCATGCAGCAGGTGCTTGCGCAGACGAGTTACTATCAGTCCTTTGGGGGTTGAGAAGAACACCAAATTGGTCGACTGGTTGGACTCCCTTCTTCATAGTCTATGGGGCTGAAGCCCTGCTGCAAAGCGATTTAGTTCACAACATGCCCGAGTGGAACTTTTCTCAGAAGCTGAAGCAGAACAGGCTCGGCAATATGCTTTTGACCTTTTGGAGGAAGAGAGAGAGATGGCCTTGATTCGGTCGACCATTTATTAGCAAGACCTCCATCGATTCCATGCCAGGAATGTAAGAGGTCCAGCATTTCAGGAAGGAGACCTTGTACTCCGAGTGGATCAGCAACGGCCTCACAAGCTAGCTCCTGCTTGGGAAGGTCCCTTCATCATCACCAAGGTGCTCCACAACGGAGTGTATCACCTTTAAAATGTGGAACAGAAGAAAGACGAGCCACGCGCTTGGAATGGGGAGCTGCTCCGCCATTTTCATACTTGAACGTTCAAACTGATGAGATGTAATAAGAAGTACCTTTTAGATTGATAATCAAAGACGTAGTTTTACAGTCTCCTAAATGATCGTTGTTGCATATGCATGTGTTCAAAAACACCCAGTGGGTGGCTTAGCCGCAAACCTGATTGGCCTAAGTTTCAAAACTACTCCGAATGGTGAGCAACCCTCTCACTCGGAGGCTTACTTGTGAACCTGATTCGCTCGAGTTTTTTAAAATCCTACCAAGTGGAGAGAAATCCTCCCACTCTGGGGCTTATCTGCAGTCCCGAACTTGCCTAAGTTTCTGAAATCCTACCGAGTGGAGAGCAATCCTCCCACTCGGGGGCTTAGCTGCAGTCCCATACTCGCCTAAGTTTCTAAAATCCTACCGAGTGGAGAGCAATCCTCCCACTCAGGGGCTTAGCTGCAGTCTCGTACTCGCCTAAGTTTCTAAAATCCTACCGAGTGGAGAGATATCCTGCCACTCGGGGGCTTAGCTGCGGTCTCATACTCGCCTAAGTTTCCAAAATCACACCGAGTGGAGAGAAATCCTCCCACTCGGGGGCTTAGTTGTAGTTCCGTACTCGCCTAAGTTTCTAAAATCCTACCGAGTGGAGAGAAATCCTCTCACTACGGGGCATAGTTGCAGTCTCGTACTCGCCTAAGTTTCTAAAAACCTACCGAGTGGAGAGAACTCCTCCCACTTGGGGGCTTAGCTGCAGTCCCGTACTCGCCTAAGTTTTAAAAATCCTACCAAGTGGAGAGCAATACTCCCACTCGGGGGCTTAGCTGCAGTCTCATACTTGCCTAAGTTTTAAAAATCCTACTGAGTGAAGGGCAACCCTCTCACTCAGAGGCTTAGTTGTAGTCTTGTACTCGCCTAAGTTAAAAACCACTCCTAGTGGCCGAGTCACAAGTACAATGTGCACTCCACCCCGATCCACAAGGACGACGAAGTGCGGGTCATGCACAACACCTAGTGCTCTTGTACATGACTTACTCGACGGAGCTGCATCACAAGTACGACGTATGCTCCATCCTGATCTTCGAAGACGACGAGGTGCAGGTCGTTTGCGGCACCTAATGCTCATGCCCACAGCCCTTTCGTCAGAGCTGCATCACAAATTTAATGGCAGTTCCGATTGAAGAATCAAGTATCACTCGGAGTCAGAGGATTGAAAAGCAGCATAGGTGTAGACAAACATATTCAAAGAAAAGCTATGTCCAGATAAGTCTCGCGAGGTTCAGAACCGCAGATAAAAGTGCTTAGGCATCAGGCCTGAAGGAGTTTTAATGGTTACAAAATCACTCGGCATTCCAAGGCAAACTTAATTAAGGCATAAATTTGTTCACTCCGCAGGAGGAGGGTTGGCAGGCTCGACGAATTTGTCCAGGTGAATTCTGTTCGCAATGCGAGTGGCTGCTTCAATGAAGGTCTCCATGAAGGACTAGAATTGGAGATGCTTGGTGTTGGCAACCTTGAGCACTGCTAACTTCTCTTCCTTGGACTCTTTGCAAGGGACGCAAACCAGAGACAGAGCCACATCAGCACCACATTGGGCGGATGACTTCTTCCATGCATGCACTCGACCGGGGATCTTGTTAAGTCGAGTCATCAGAGACTCAAGGTCATCCTGGAATCTCCCCTTTGGCCATAGCTCCACGTTGACTTGTGAAACCACCACCTTCAGTCGAGCTAGATAATCCACTACATTGGCAAGGCGAGATTCCAGTCAGAGTAAATTCATGGCAGCTTCATCCTTAATAGGAGAGTTGATGAGGTCCAAGCTCGCTTCAATCCGCCCAGTCTCTTCTTTGAAGTTTTGGCAAAATTCTTACAGCATAGCAAAATAATGAGTTGACGAGCTGTGTGAAGAATCAACAACTGTCAAGAGAAACCAGTCGAGCAAGAGAAAATACCTTCAAGCATAAGGAACAACTTCTTGGCAAGTCCCCCTAGATAAACCTCCAGCTCATTCCTCTTCCGAGAGAAATCTTCAATCTTGTCGTTCAGGGCTACCTTGTCCTTCTTCAAACGTACACTTCCTTGTTGGCTTCATCAAGAGCAGTCCTTAGCTTGGTGTTATTTTCTTCTAACTTCCCGACTGAAGCCAGCTTCTCGTCAGTGAGTGTTGTTTTCTCTTGCGCTTCTTTATGTGCTATTGAAGATCAAGGTCGTTCTGTGCCAGAGCCTGCCTCATTTTCTCTAAAAAAAATAACAACACTCAGTTTAGAAAGAAGGAAGGAAAGATGACACACGAGACAGTCCAATCTCATAGTCGGCAAGCTTTTAACTTCCATACCAGTTGGTTCGTCCTTAGCCTTCTACAAGTTCTGCTTGGCCAAGTCCAGGTCAAGATTGAGATGGATCTGCTTCCTCTCGAATTTAGCAAATTGGGATATGAGCTCACAGGATTTATGAAGTCAGCAAATAAGATATGTCAGTCGACAAAAACGAAGCTTACTTGCTCCTGAGTGATGAAGTACAAGTTCAGGATATTGCGACAAAAAGAGTTCTAAGATTACCGCAGAATCAAACATCCAACAGTAGACTCGGGGACTACACCAAGTGGGTGCACTTGGTGTGCCCCCACTGGTTCGGCTCGGTACTCGACTTGCTCAGTCCAGTCGCCACCAAAAAAAGAAGTAGAGAAAAGCAACTGCAACATTGATTCTCAGACCACCACCGACTGCCCGCAGTCGACTGCGATCTCGGGGACTACACCCAGTGGGTACACTTGGTGTGCCCCCACTGGTTTAAGAGTTCACTCGACGGGGTTCGTTCAAGAATGAGTGGATATATTGTAAACAATATCTAAGTCCCCCACCGAATCAAACATTCGACAACGGTCTCGGGGACTACACCTAGTGGGTGCACTCTGTGTGCACCCACGGATTTGAAAGTTCATTCGACGAGACAAAGTCGACTCAAGTGAACAAGGTTGCAAAGTAAAAGAAGGCACCTAGTGGGTGAACAGATGCAGACTCATGAGAGATGCACATAAAGATTGAAAAGGTTTGAGAACGGTCATCCACGGACATCTTACGAATAATAAAGCAGTAGTTTTCAAGTGTCAAGCTAGAAGATCAGTCGAAAATCAACTAACCTGCACGTTGGCTTAGACAGCTGCACTGGCGTCATAGGTAGCTTGACTGGTCTCATGCATCGTCTTCATCTGCTCCATCATAAGCCCTACTTGGCATATAGCTTCTTTAGCAGCGCTTGCCTGATTCTCCAGGACATGATGGGTGACGAACAGCGGAGATGGTGGAACAGTCGCAGCAGTCTGAGGATCTGAAGTATGGAGTTGTACAGATGAAGCAGGATCTTGAGCAGTCGACGCTGAAGCACGATCAATCGACACAGGATCGACAAAAGTGATAGAGGCTAGATTGAGGTCTCCGGACTGGTGGATCACCGGTTCGAGCATTGATGTCGTCTGAGCTGTTCTGCCGGCTGGCGCCCTCCTTCTCGAGCTCCTTCCTCTCCTTACCATAGGCCTCTGGGCAATATCTTCATCGCCGTCTGGAAGTTCAATAACATGTTGCGGCGCTGCAAAAGACTCGACCGTAAGATATCAGTCGACTTACAAATCAATTGGCAAAATGGAGGCAAGATGGCAGAGTCATACCTGCTTTGGAGGTGGCCGCATCTTCCATTTCCGCATCGTCTTCATCTCTGTAAATATCCATGGAATTCCCAGAAGTAGCAGCACTGCAAATTTCTGAACTCACTCGGTCAAGCAGGAAAACGAGTCGACAGCTACTTAAGAGGCTCTTGAATAAAGAGAGAAAACAAAACGCTTACCCTGAGGAGATAGGAACATCAACCTTGATCTTAGGCAGGGTCTTCCGAGGTTTGGAAGCTGCAACCTTGGATTGCTTTGGGGCCTTTTCAGTCAGGACAGGGGAGGAAGTCCGAGTGCGCTCCGAGATCTGCGTGACCACTTTGCCACGGATACTTACTGGATCATGGGTCTGCTTGGAACGCCTTTTAGTACGGGGTGGGGAGTCGACCTCCTCACCGTCGCTTGATTCCTCACTCTCCTCCCCATCTCCTTCATTGGATTTCCAGTCACCAATTTCACCTCCGCTCGCCTCTCCTTCCTGATCCTGCTCTCTGTTGGGCATCAGTCGAGCACAAGGACAGTTACAAATCAAAATGAAGAAACACTCGGTAGTAAAGGGCAGACCTTTCCAGGTTCATTGTCAGCGTCGAATGGTAGAACTCTCCTGGACCCCCTGGGGTTGTCTTTGTTTCAAGTGATGCCCTACAACCACTGCTCCACCGTTTCCTCAGTGACCTACACTGGGTGGATCCGAGTGGTGTCTTCAATACCCGAGTACATCCACATAGGATGATCGTGGGCCTGGAGTGGATGGAAGCGTCGACTAAGAAACACCTCCAGTAAGTCCAACTAGTCATGCCGTCGCAGACTAATTGGACTATTCGTTCCATCAGCATGTTCACCTCTGCTTTCTCTGCCGGAGTTACTTTCAAAGAAGTGGGCTGCTGGACTCGCTCCATGGAGAAGGGAGGAAGACCATTCGACTGGCCAGGAGTCGGTTGGTCCTTGCTGTAAAACCAGGTCGATTGCCACCCTCTAACTGATTCGGGAAGAATCACAGCTGGAAAAGTACGTTTGCCTCTCAGCTGAATCCCTAGACCTCCACACATCTGGATCACATGCATCCTCTCATCACTCGGAATAGCCTTTTTCACAGATTGAGAGCGACAAGTAAAGATGTGTTTGAAGAGACCCCAATGCGGTCGACAACCCAAGAAATTCTCACACATGGAAACAAATGCAACGAGGTACGTGATGGTGTTGGGTGTAAAGTGATGAAGTTGGGCTCCAAAAAAGTTCATAAAACCCCAGAAGAAAGGATGATGGGGCAGAGAGAAACCACAGTCAACGTGAGTCGCGAGGAGGACACACTCATCCTCCTGCGGCTGTGGCTCGGTCTCGCTGCCCGGCAGCCTCCAAGATCTATGGGCAATCAAGCCCCCTTTGACCAGATCCTAAAGCAAGGATCTAAGTTTTGTCATCCTTCTTCTTAATTCCCTTAGAGGTATTTTCATCAGAAGGTTTTGTAAAAACAACATAAAACATATTATCCCTAGAAACCTTAGCACTATTAAGTTTCCCATTATCATAACCGCGTTGATTTTTGGCAACAATCCAAGAGTAATGTTGATTAACATTATTGAAAACTTTTTGGATTATATCTAGAATGGGTACTTCCTTTGTAAGATTCTCATCAAAGATTTTATTATCCCCAAGCAAAAGTCTTAATGCATAATCGCTATTGTAAAGAATTTCATCTATCACGGGCTTTTCACGATTGATACCATAAAAACCAAAGATTTCCCTAGCTTCCCGTATGATGTAGTCAAACTCATTCATAAGAATGAGAGTGACCAACTTTTTAGCTTTAGGATTCTTCATAGCGGGAAGCTCAAAAAACAATCTTTGCAAAGTAGGATGCGTACGGATAAATTTAGACTCAAGTTTTAAAACTAGTGCTGAAATAGCATCCGCATAAGATCTAGTAGTTCTGAGTATAGGAGCATCATCAATACTTAGATTTCCCAAACAATTGAAAAATTCTTGGATACATTCTTTTTCCATAACATTCCCTTGGCCCAAGATAAAAAATTTAGCATCCAGATTGCCTATACGTCCATTCTTAGGTGTTAGGCCATCATATGTTGCTGCCATACTGAAATCACGCATGATTGCAAGCAAAGGATAGATCTAACGAGAAAACGGCGAACGAAAAAGAGGGCGAATAAAACAGCAAAATTTTGTGAAGTGGGGGAGAGGACAACGTGAGGCAAATGGCAAATAATGTAAATTGCGAGGAGATGAGATTTTTGATCAGAAACCTGGTAGATATAGATGATCCTCCCTGACAATGGCGCCAGAAATTCCTTTTGATGCGGCTTGAAGCTACATCAGTATTTTCCCAAAGAGGAAGGGGTGATGCAGCACAGCGACAGTAGGTATTTCCCCCAGTGATGAAACCAAGGTTATCGAACCAACCAAGAAACACTACGTAAACAGCACCTGCGCACAAATAACAAATACTCGCAACCCGCCATGTAAAAGGGGTTGCCAATCCCTTTCGGGTAACGGTGCCACAAATTGGCAAACAGACATGAGAGAGTAGTAAATATTGATAGACCGAATGCTAAATAAAATGAATTGCAGCAAGGTATTTTTGTATTTTTGGTTTAATAGATCTGAAAATAAAAGGCAAATAAAATAGATCACAAAGACAAATAATATGAGAAAGAGACCCGGGGGACGTAGGTTTCGCTAGTGGCTTCTCTCAGGAAAAATAGCAAACAGTGGGTAAACAAATTACTGTTGGGCAATTGATAGAACTTCAAATAATCATGACAATATCCAGGCAATGATCATTATATAGGCATCACGTCCAATATTAATAGACCAACTCCTGCCTACGTCTACTACTATTACTCCACACATCGACCGCTATCCAGCATGCATCTAGTGTATTAAGTTCATGGAGAAACAGAGTAATGTAATAAGAATGATGACATGATGTAGACAAGATCTATTTATGTAGAAATAGACCCCATCATTTTATCCTTAGTAGCAACGATACATACGTGTCGGTTCCCCTTCCATCACTGGGATCAAGCACCGTAAGATCGAACCCACTACAAAGCACCTCTTCCCATTGTAAGATAAATAGATCAAGTTGGCCAAACAAAACCCAAATATCGAAGAAGAAAAATGAGGCTATAAGCAATCATGCATATAAGAGATCAAAAAAACTCAAATAACTATCATGGATAAAAAGAGATAGATCTGATCATATACTCAAAGTTCATCAGATCCCATCAAACACACTTCAAAAGAATTACATCATATGGATCTCCAAGAGACCATTGTATTGAGAATCAAACGGGAGATTGGAAGCCATCTAGATACTAACTATGGACCTGAAGGTCTACAAAGAAATACTCACGCATCATCAGAGAGGCACCAATGGAAGTGGTGAACCCCTTTGTGATGGTGTCTAGATTGGATCTTGTGGTTCTGGACTATGCAGCGGCTGGAATTGATTTTCATCGACTCCCCTAGGGTTTATGGAATATTCGGGTATTTATAGAGTAAAGAGGCGGTTTGGGGGGCACCCGAGATGGGCACAACTATGACGGCCTGGTTTTTGCCCTCTCTTATTTGCTTGACTTTCATTTGAAAATTTTCTGAAACTTGGAGTTCTTGAATCTTTTCACATGCACTTAACCACTTGGGCATTCTTGGCTTTCACCCAAGTGCTTCACTTCCCTCCTAAATCATCATTTCTCTTCTGATCCACCACAAAATAATCTTTGGAATATTTTTCTTAAATGAAAAATATTCATTTTCTCTTAGAAACCCTAGCCAGATCAGTTTGCTTCAAAGCAACCCTAATTTTTATGGCTCACAAAATCTGAGATAATTCAAAAATATTCTGTGAACCCTAGGGCACCTCCTTGAGCAAAAATATTTCATCACTTTTTGGAATATTTTTGCTACAGAAAATATTTTCTGTTCTGGACAGAAATGGTGGTTTCTACAGCAACTACCATTTTACTTGCTCCATTTGACCTGAACTTTCTTGTGCCTCTTTACCTTAGTAACTTATAACTAGCCTCCAAAGCACAACCTCAATCTCCCAGCCGTTTGACCACAATAACTGTTCAAAGTTACTGATCAAAAACTTACCTGGCTTGTAAAATCCTCTCTACTGCACCTGGATCCAAAGCAAATCGTGGTAACACTCAAAACTACCACGAACAATATGCCAGACATGAAGTTTATGCTTAGATCGACCTGATGTCATAGATCACGCGGTGACCACGTTCGTCCAGGGGTGTTGGCATGCGTGTCAACGCGCTCTGAGTGCCACCGAGCTCTCTGTTCGCGCGTGCTCGCTTCCCTCGCCTGCCCGAGCATGCCAAACCGTGCCACCATCTTCGTCTCTAAGCCCTTAACCTCCCTCTGGCGCTCGCCGACGCCGGAGCTCGCCGCAGCGAGCACGGCCATGGTCCGGCCAGCCCAATAGTGCGGAGCGCACTGTGCTCATCGCCCCCCTCTCGACCCTGTGCTCGTCTCTGTCCGCCCACAGTTGTCGCATAACCTGCGTCGCCTTCTCCCCCTCTCACTGACGCCGCTCGTCGCCGGGCGCCATGGACAGGTGTCCACCGGCGGAGCCCGAAACCCCCTCGCTGCTCGCCTATAAATAGGGCCACCCCCAGCCTCTTCGAGCACCATCCAGCACTCCCACACACTCTACGATTGCATAGGAAGCAGTAGCCCGGGCGGGCAGGTTTCGGGCCGCCGTCCCCTAGCTCGAGCTCGCCGGCGATCCCCTCTGGTCGCCGCGGAAGCTCTAGCCTCTCCCAGGCCAGGGCAACCCCTCCAGGGCTTCCGCCTCTCTCCAGTGCGGCCGTCTCGCCCGCTTGGAGCCCCTGGAGTGGCCTCCGTTCGCTGTCTTCCTCAACTCCGGTGACCTCCGCATTCTGCCTCCGCTTGCGAGCTTGTTTCCGACGCCGTCCGACCACCCCTAGCCATGCTACGGGTACGGGCAGGTGTGCCATTGTCCCTCTCTAAATCCCTCCCTCTCGTTTTGGCCAAGAAGCCCTCGTTGCCGATGAGAGCTCCGGCGAAGCCATGGCCTTCTCTGTTTCTTTCTCCCCCTCTCCCCCACCTGACTAGCGGGGCCCGCTAGTCAGCCACTCTGTATGTGCGCGAAGCGGTACGACTGGTGGCGCCATGAGGTTTTACGCCTTCGACGTCACCCCCCTCAACTGTTTATTTAAATTCAAAATCATTTATATTCCAAAGAACTTCAAACAGTTATAACTCTTCAACCATAAGTCCAAATGAATTGTTTCTTGTTGCATTGTGTTCTTTGAAAAGAAATCTAGCAGCTCACCATAGATGAGATTTTTCTGAGCTGTTTAGAATTTCTGGTGAATTTCATAAGTTTTCTTGATATTTGATTTTTGTGTTTAAATTTATTTTCAGAAGGTGAGGCTTGTCTTGAGGATCACCAGAAGGCTTGTGGACCTCATCTGCACTAAGGCAAGCCACAGCAACATTTTCATGGTGTCATTTCAATATTTGTGATTTTCTTACTTGAATGAAATGATTAATCCATGCATTTAAATAATTATTGTGTATTTGTATTCTGATTAATATTTGTTAGTTATTATGACTGATTTATAGAATGATTGAAACTAGTTTAGTGGGTAAAGCAAGTTAAGATTTATTTGTGGTGATGTTAGAAATGATTTTGTTATGCATGTTAGTAATTGTTTAAAGCTTTGTTCTTGCATGCATAATTTGATAAAAATTTGCTAGAAAATATTAGGTTAAATACTTGTTTAGTCACTTTACTTGTCTTACAGAATGTTTGAACCCAACTTAGTTGATAAAGAAATTAAGAGTTGTCGATAGTGAAATCTTTTTGTTAAGCATATGAGAAATTTATCAGAGTTACTTTCTTGCGTAAGAAATTAATAAAACTTGTTGCAAAGTATTTTGGTTAAGTTGTGAGTCATTTTGAGCAGTAAAGTAATATGAGTTGTTGATGTTTTATGCTTGGTGTGTTTATGGATGACATCGGTCATTTTTATTATTATGTGATTCTTGTGTAGTTTTGCATTTCATGGCATGTTATGACACCGGTCATTTTCATTTTAAAGTTGAACATGAATATAACTCAACTTGAATATACCGTTGACTGGGTCATGGTGCTGCTGAATCGAGTTTCTTTCCCAGTGCAACCACATTTGCCTTTTTGGGAAGGCCTTGATTCGATCCATTGACATGGCCTCTGGTCGGTGCCTCCAACTAGGGAAGGTTTTGTCGTGCTTGCCCTGCACCGGTAAGCAGGCATAATCTTGTGTGCCCGTTGTTGAGTTTATGGTACCGAGTCCCCGAGTGGGATTGTTTTGGCCACGACGATGGTCGGGGTGTCTTCGGTAGACACGGGGCCACCCAGGACTAGTCCATTGGGGATTGGGTCAGAGTGGACGGGAGAGTGCTATGGCAACGGAAGGGTTTTGTCGGAATGCCATTGCTCCACCCGAATGGGAGCGCGAGGCCATTGGTTCCGTGGTGTGGGTACAGTGTGCTGATACGTCTCCAATGTATCTATAATTTTTTATTGCTCCATGCTATATTATCTAATGTTTTGGGCAATATTGGGCTTTATTATCTAGTTTTATATTAATTTTGGGACTAACCTATTAACCGGAGGCCCAGCCCAGATTTACTGTTTTTTGCCTATTTCAGTGTTTTGAAGAAAAGGAATATCAGACGGAGTCGAAACGGAATGAAATCAACTAGAGAAGTTATTTTTGGAACGAAAGCCATCCGATGGACTTGGACCCCACGTCAAGGAAGGAACGAGGAAGCCACGAGGGTGGGGGCGCGCCCCCTGCCTCGTGAGGCCCTCGTGGCTCCCCTGAAGTACTTCTTCCGCCTATATAACTCCACGTACCCTAAAACTTCCAGAACAAAGATTAGATCTGGAGTTCCACCACGAGAAGCCTCCACACCCACCAAAAGTCAATTGGGACCCTGTTCTGGCACCCTGCCGGAGGGGGTATCCCTCACCGGTGGCCATCTTCATCATCCCGACGCTCTCTATGACGAGGAGGGAGTAGTTCTCCCTCGGGGCTGAGGGTATGTACCAGTAGCTATGTGTTTGATCTTTCTCTCTCTCGTGTTCTTGAGATGATACGATCTTGATGTATCGCGATCTTTGCTATTATAGTTGGATCCTATGTTTCTCCTCCCCCTCTTCTCTCTTGTAATGGATTGAGTTTCCCCTTTGAAGTTATCTTATCGGATTGAGTCTTTAAAGATTTGAGAACACTTGATGTATGTCTTGCCGTGCGTATCTGTGGTGACAATGGGATATCACGTGCCACTTGATGTATGTTTTGGTGATCAACTTGCGGGTTCCGCCCATGAACCTATGCATAGGGGTTGGCACACGTTTTCGTCGTGATTCTCCGGTAGGAACTTTGGGGCACTCTTTGAGGTCCTTTGTGTTGGTTGAATAGATGAATCTGAGATTGTGTGACGCATATCGTATAATCATACCCATGGATACTTGAGGTGACATTGGAGTATCTAGGTGACATTAGGGTTTTGGTTGATTTGTGTCTTAAGGTGTTATTCTAGTACGAACTCTAGGGCTGTTTGTGACACCTATAGGAATAGCCCAACGGATTGATTGGAAAGAATAACTTTGAGGTGGTTTCGTACCCTACCATAATCTCTTCGTTCGTTCTCCGCTATTAGCGACTTTGGAGTGACTCTTTGTTGCATGTTGAGGGATGGTTATATGATCCAATTATGTTATCATTGTTGAGGGAACTTACACTAGCGAAAGTATGAACCCTAGGCCTTATTTCCACACATTGCAATACCGTTTAAGCTCACTTTTATCATTAGTTACCTTGCTGTTTTTATTATTTCAGATTACAAATACCTTTATCTACCATCCATATACCACTTGTATCACCATCTCTTCACCAAACTAGTGCACCTATACAATTTACCATTGTATTGGGTGTGTTGGGGACACAAGAGACTCTTTGTTATTTGGTTGAAGGGTTTCTTAAGAGAGACCATCTTCATCCTACGCCTCCTACGGATTGATAAACCATAGGTCATCCACTTGAGGGAAATTTGCTACTGTCCTACAAACCTCTGCACTTGGAGGCCCAACAACGTCTATAAGAAGAAGGTTGTGTAGTAGACATCAAGCTCTTTTCTGGCGTCGTTGCCGGGGAGGTTAGTGCTTGAAGGTATATCTTTAGATCTTGCAATCGAGTCCTTTAGTTTCTTGTTTTATCACTAGTTTAGTTTATAAAAGAAAACTATAAAAAATGGAATTGAGTTTGTCTCATACGCTTCACCTTTTTAATATCTTTCGTGAGTATGATGGAAAGGATAATTGTGCTCAAGTGCTAGAAGAAGAAATCTATAAAATGTTTGGCACTAAATATTTGAATGATGAGCATTATTTCAATGTTGTTAGTATGAATTCCTTGAATATCCATGATGCTAATGATATGCAAAGCCACAAGCTTGGGGAAGCTATGTTTGATGAAGATGATATTTTTTGTCCCCCAAGTTTTGATGAGAAAATTTATTATGATGAAAGCATGCCTCCTATCTATGATGATTATTGTGATGACAAATATGCTTTAAAGAATAATGATAACAATGAAACTTGTCATCTTGATTTCAATTTTCAATCCCATGATAGTTATTTCGTTGAGTTTGCTCCTACTACTATTCATGAGAAGAATTTTGCTTATGTGGAGAGTAATAAAATTTGCATGCTTGTAGATCATGAAAAGAATGATTTAGGTACTGGTTATATTGTTTAATTCATTCATGATGCTACTGAAAATTATTATGAGGGAGGAATATATGCTTGTAGGAATTGCAATAATATCAAGTTTCATGCTAGTTGATTATTGTTCCCACAATTTGTTTGCTCACAAAATCCCTATGCATAGGAAGTGGGTTAGACTTAAATGTGCTAGTCATATTCTTCATGATTCTCTTTTTATGTTACAATTCTTATCCTTCATGTGAGCACCATTGAAATCATCATGCCTAACTAGGGGCATTAAACGATAGCGCTTGTTGGGAGGCAACCCAATTTTATTTTTGTTCCTTGCTTTTTGTTCCTGTTTAGTAATAAATAATTCATCTAGCCTATGTTTATATGTGGTTTTATGCTTTTAATTAGTGTTTGTGCCAAGTAGAACCTTTGGGAAGACTTGGGGAAAGTCTTGTTGATCATGCTGTCAAAAACAGAAACTTTAGCGCTCACGAGAATTGGTGCCATTTTTATTTGGAGAGTTCTATTTAGTTAATTATTTTTGAAGATGATTAATAGATAAATTCCTCAGGTGCAGAAATTTATTTGAGAATTTTATGAGTTCCAGAAGTATACGTTTGATCCAGATTACTACAGACTGTTCTGTTATTGACAGATTCTGTTTTGATTGTGTTGTTTGCTCATTTTGATGAATCTATGGCTAGTAAAATAGTTTATAGACCATAGAGAAGTTGGAATACAGTAAGTTTAACACCAATATAAATAAATAATGAGTTCATTACAGTACCTTGAAGTGGTGATTTATTTTCTTATACTAACAGAGCTTAGGAGTTTTCTGTTAAGTTTTGTGTTGTGAAGTTTTCAAGTTTTGGGTAAGGATTCGATGGACTGCGGAATAAGGAGTGGCAAGAGCCTAAGCTTGGGGATGCCCAATGCACCCCAAGGTAATATTCAAGGACAACCAAGATCCTAAGCTTCGGGATGCCCCGGGAGGCATCCCCTCTTTCGTCTTCGTCCATCGGTAACTTTACTTGGAGCTATATTTTTATTCACCACATGATATGTGTTTTGCTTGGAGCGTCAATTTATTTTGTTAGGATCTGCTTTCTGTTATTTATAACAATGTTTTGCATCTTTTATTTCAATAAAAGTGGCATTGATAGCCTTTACTATGCATATTTTAGAAGTCCACATGTTGCTGTTTGAAAACAGAAAGTTTACCGCTGTTGCAATAATTCCCTAGAAAAGTCAGAATGTGATAAAATGTTGAAACCTTTTGCATATTAAGCTCTGATAAATTTAATACAGTGGGAATTTTCTTTAATAATTTTTGGAGCTAGGGAAGTATGGATGTTGCTGCATTCTTTACAGACTATCCTGTTTAGGCAGATTGCTGTTATGTTTGCATTGTTTGCATATGTTTGCTTCTTTAATGATTCTATTTGAGCATAGGACTATTAAATATGCAGAGTCATTTAGTATGCAATGTTGAATAATAATTTTAGTAATTTGCTACAGTAGAGTATGATAAGGTTTTGGCAATGGTTTATACTATCTTATCTCACGAGTCCTTGTTGAGTTTTGTGTGGATGAAGCTTTTGAGATTTAGGGAGACCGTGATATGAGAGGAATTAAGGAGACACAAAATCTCAAGCTTGAGGATGCCCAAGGCACCCCAAGATAATATTTCAAGAAGTCTCAAGTGTCTAAGCTTGGGGATGCCCCGTTTGGCATCCCACCTTTCTTCTTCAACAACTATCGGTTAGTATCGGTTGATCCTAAGTTTTTGCTTCTTCACATGATGTTTGCTATTCTTAGATGTAATTTTATTTTTCTTTGCTTGCTGTTTGAATAAAATACCAAGATCTGAAATTATTAAATGTTAGAGAGTCTTCACATAGTTGCATAATTATTCGACTACTCATTGATCTTCACTTATATCTCTCGGAGTAGTTTGTCATTTGCTCTAGTGCTTCACTTATATCTTTTAGAGCACGGTGGTAGATTTGTTTTATAGAAACAATTGATCTCTCATGCTTCACTTAGATTATTTTTCGAGTCTTAAATAGCATGGTAATTTGCTTAAAATCCTAATATGCTAGGTATTCAAGAATAATAAAATTCTCTTATGAGTGTGTTGAATACTATGAGAAGTTTGATACTTGATAATTGTTTTGAGCTATGAAGATGGTGATATTAGAGTCATGCTAGTTGAGTAGTTGTGAATTTGAGAAATACTTGTGTTGAAGCTTGTGATTCCCATAGCATGCACGTATGGTGAACCGTTATGTGATGACGTCGGAGCATGATTTATTTTTTGATTGTCTTCCTTATGAGTAGCGGTCGGGGACGAGGGATTGCATGATTTATTTTTTGTCTTTTCCGTATGCTTGAAGTATTATCATTTTTATGTCAATATTAAACTTTTGTCTTGAATCTTACGGATCTGAATATTCATGCCACAATTAAAAAGAATTACATTGAAATTATACCAACAAGCATTCCACATCAGAAATTATCTTTTTTATCATTTACCTACTTGGGGACGAGCAGGAATTAAGCTTGGGGATGCTTGATACGTCTCCAATGTATCTATAATTTTTTATTACTCCATGCTATATTATCTACTGCTTTGGGCAATATTGGGCTTTATTATCCACTTTTATATTACTTTTGGGACTAACCTATTAACCGGAGGCCCAACCCAGATTTGTTGTTTTTGCCTATTTCAGTGTTTTGAAGAAAAGGAATATCAGACGGAGTCGAAACGGAACGAAATTAACTAGAGACGTTATTTTTGGAACGAAAGCCACCCGATGGACTTGGACCCCATGTCAAGGAAAGAACGAGGAATCCACGAGGGTGGGGGCGCACCCACCCCCCTAGGGCGCGCCCCCTGCCTCGTGGGGCCCTCGTGGCTCCCCTGACGTACTTCTTCCGCCTATATAACTCCACGTACCCTAAAACTTCTAGAACAGAGATTAGATCGGGAGTTCCGCCGCCAGAAGCCTCCGTACGCACCAAAAGTCAATCGGGACCCTGTTCCGGCACCCTGCCGGAGGGGGTATCCCTCACCGGTGGCCATCTTCATCATCCCGGCGCTCTCTATGACAAGGAGGGAGTATTTCTCCCTCGGGGCTGAGGGTATGTACCAGTAGTTATGTGTTTGATCTCTCTCTCTCGTGTTCTTGAGATGATATGATCTTGATGTATCGCGAGCTTTGCTATTATAGTTGGATCCTATGTTTCTCCTCCCCCTCTTCTTTCTTGTAATGGATTGAGTTTCCCCTTCGAAGTTATCTTATCGGATTGAGTCTTTAAAGATTTGAGAACACTTGATGTATGTCTTGCCGTGCATATCTGTGGTGACAATGGGATATCACGTGCCACTTGATGTATGGTTTGGTGATCAACTTGCGGGTTCCGCCCATGAACCTATGCATAGGGGTTGGCACACATTTTCGTTGTGATTCTCCGGTAGGAACTTCGGGGCACTCTTTGAGTTCCTTTGTGTTGGTTGAATAGATGAATCTGAGATTGTGTGACGCATATCGTATAATCATACCCACGGATACTTGAGGTGACATTGGAGTATCTAGGTGACATTAGGGTTTTGGTTGATTTGTGTATTAAGGTGTTATTCTAGTACGAACTCTAGGGCTGTTTGTGACACCTATAGGAATAGCCCAACGGATTGATTGGAAAGAATAACTTTGAGGTGGTTTCATACCCTACCATAATCTCTTCGTTCGTTCTCCGCTATTAGTGACTTTGGAGTGACTCTTTGTTGCATGTTGAGGGATAGTTATGTGATCCAGTTATGTTATCATTGTTGAGGGAACTTACACTAGCGAAAGTATGAACCCTAGGCCTTATTTCCACACATTGCAATACCGTTTACGCTCACTTTTATCATTAGTTACCTTGCTGTTTTTATTATTTCAGATTACAAATACCTTTATCTACCATCCATATACCACTTGTATCACCATCTCTTCGCCGAACTAGTGCACCTATATAATTTACCATTGTATTGGGTGTGTTGGGGACACAAGAGACTCTTTGTTATTTGGTTGCAGGGTTGCTTGAGAGAGACCATCTTTATCCTACGCCTCCTACGGATTGATAAACCTTAGGTCATCCACTTGAGGGAAATTTTCTACTGTCCTACAAACCTTTGCACTTGGAGGCCCAACAACGTCTACAAGAAGAAGGTTGTGTAGTAGACATCATGTGCTACCTCTGCAGAGTGTATAATCTCTCGATAGCCGAGTCCACGGTCACGGACACCTCGTAGTAGGTCCCACCATGAGTCAACGTTTAATAAAAATTGCACCCTAAGCTATGAACTTTGCATTGGTGATGGATGGCAGAAAGGCCATAGAGGCATTTGGGATCAGATGATGGTCGTGGTTGTGATGGCCGTAAAGATCACGAGATGTTCTGGTAAAGGACCACGTTGGTGGTTTGTGTGTGATCCAGGATGATCATAGTTGGTAAGTTGTCCCGAGGGATGTTCGAGCATGATAACAGCATGTTTGACATATAGTGTTGCATTATTAATAATTGGTTAAATATCATGATATTGTTTGCCATTATGATTAGGCCTGTTGTGAGCTTGCAAGTACATTCAATGTACTGACCTGGCGTGTCATGCCAGATTTCAGGAAAGTATCGTTGGAGAGGAGCGTTGTTCAAGTCTAGATCGTGTCCACATCGGTGTCCCTGTTATATGGAGCTTCCACCATGACGTTATCCACTGCCACGTAGTTGTTTGGATCGAGGCCCCTTTATGTTCACTAAATAATGTACATATTGTTCAGCCGCATCGGGTGTGCCACTTGGCCTCGATAGGTTTTGTAATGTAAACTCTATTCCTCTAGCATCAATAAAGCGGTTGTTTCTGTAGCAAGATGTTGTGTGTTTCCAGAAGACATGGTCTCTGGGCTGGCTATGCATGGTAAACCGGTCGTTCTGAGCCGAGGTGCCACAACACTTGGTATCAGAGCCGCGCTGACTGTAGGCCACGCTAGACTGCAATGTGTTAACTGGACGTTAGATACGAGTTTAAGTTGAGTGCCGGTATTAATTTGTGCTAATTATTGCATTGCTTGCATTCGGTTTATATATTTTTATGCTAACCTACTAATGGTTGTGGGTGTAGATGGCTCCGGTGCCGTATCCGTGCCAGTTGTAGCTGATGCCGTACACGTCACCACACCTCCTTCGCCACGTGTGGCGTCGGTTGTACCCTCTCGGAGACGACCCAGTCTATCGTGTGTACCGGGAGCATCTAGCTGATTCAGTGTATGAGTATCACACAGTGGTCACTCTGCGCACTAGTTCTGATTCCAGCTATTACACTCGCACTTCTCGGGGCGGTTACACCTCCAGCACTTCTCAGGCTGTCCAGTTTGCTGCATTCGAGGTCCTTGTCGAGCTTCGCTACAACGAGGTCCGAATGCAGAACCACCCAGGTTTCTATTACTACCCATCTCTACACAACAACGGTCGTGTCCGTTTCCCTCTCATTGATTTGGAGTCTGATAGTGTTGCTAGCCACCTTGCTCGTTATGTCACTTCTAGCTATCTTATGATCCACGAGCTGTCTCGAGAGCTGACTCGTACCCATACTGCTTTAGCCGCTACTTTGGTCACTTCTAGACCCGCCACTACTCCGTCTTCTCTAGGATTTACCCCTTATGCTCCAGTCAGCTCTAGCTCCCCTATTTCGCCAGTTACTCCTCCGAGTAGCACGGGCGTCTCAACCATGAACCCTCTTAGTACTCCTGCCGAGTGGGTCTCACTTCTCGCTACTCTTGTAGCCCCGATTCTTCATCCTACCCCTGCCCCTGAGGGAGAGCCCTTGAGGCAGCGCCATCATGTTACCTTTAACCCGGAGGTTTCCGTTAACCACGTCAGTTCGGGATCCGAGACCGTTTCAGGGGAGGACGCCACAGCACCAGCAGAGCAGTAGTATCTTTGAGTATTCGTAGTTGTCTGGATGATGTACGGATGTAGTCGTACGAGTCATGATGTTTCGTTGCATGTATGAGAGTAGTGAACCATTCATGTTGTTTATCTTTCATGTATGAGTCTATGTATAATTATGTTGAGACTTTATTCGCGGTATTTTTCTTCGCTATTCTGTTTTCTTCCGGGATTTGTCGCTGGCTTTCCCCAATTTTATTCTTGGGTGTTTCTCATCTCGATTGTGTTGTCTTGGAAAAAATCCAAAATAGGATGACGCGTGGAGGAAGTAGTAGCAACGTTCGTGAGTGAACTCCTGTTCATCGTTCTGCACGACAGGCAGGACATTCTCCCGAGCCGAACGTTCCGCCACCACCTCCACCGCCTAAGCCTCCCTCCACCGAGCAAATTCTGCGTATGTTTGAAGAGAAAAGGAACAATGATCTGATTGAAATATTGAGAAGTGTGCAAGCTATGGTTGGACAAAATGGAAATCAGAATGGTCATCACTCAAAGCTGTCAGATTTTCAGAGGATCAATCCACCCAGCTTCAGTCAGATTGTTGACCCATTGGATGCAGATGATTGGTTGCGCACCATGGAGAAAAAGCTTGAGATTGCTGGTACTGAAGGAAATGATAAACTTCCCTTTGCAACTCATTATCTTGAGGGCGCAACTGCCATATGGTGGGAAAATACAAAGGCCACGTGGCCAGTTGATGAAGAAATCACCTGGGAAAAGTTTAAGGATCAATTCCTAAAATATCATATCCCTACTGGAGTTATGAAGACCAAGCAGCGTGAATTTCTTGCACTCGTCCAAGGAAATCAGTCTGTAGCAGACTATTTGCAAAAATTCAATCATCTGGCCCGTTACCCTCTTTATGACGTGGCCACCGAAGAAAGGAAGGTTGACAGATTTCTTGGAGGTCTAAATCTGCAACTCCGATGTACTCTCAGTATGCTTGATTTCCTAGACTTCCAAACTCTGGTGAACAAGGCTTTCATTGCTGAACGGGAGCACAAGCTTATAGCAGATAATAGGCCTGTTAACAATGACAGCAAGCGTAAGTTTAAGCCAAAGAAGGAAGGGAAACCAGTGAAAAAGGCTCGTACCCGGCAGCAGACTCAGGTGGAATTCAAGCCAAATTGGCAGCAGAATGTTAACAAGACCACCACTCAAGTCAAGAATGTTGTGACCAACCCAACACATGAGGAGCGTCAGCGCAATAATTCTTGCTTCAACTGCGGGCAAAATTGACATTATGCCTGACAGTGCCCCAAGAACAACAAGCTGAATGCCCTAAGCAGGCCACAAGTCAACTTTATGGAGTCATGGCCAACCCCGCAAAACTTCACTGGGCACGTGTATCATATCTCCGCCGATGAAGCCCAAGAAAAGCCAGAAGTCGTCATTGGTATGTTTTCTATTAATGACATACGTGTCATAATTTTATTTGACTCTGGGGCTTCCCATTCTTTTATTTCTCGGAGTTTTGCTGCCCAAAACAATTTTCCTTGCATGATTTTGGGCAAAAATATGCTCGTACAAACCCTGGGATCTATAATCAAGAGCAATCTGGTCTACCATGATCTGGAGATCAATATCAACGGGGTCTACTTTCCAATATCTCTAAAAATCATTGAGTCTAAAAAGTTGGATATTATATTGGGTATGAATTGGTTGACCCGATATCAAGTTTGCATAAACTGCGCAACCTGAGAAGTCACTTTGACCAGTCTGAATGGGCAGCTTACCAAATTCTACGCTCGCAAGAATATACCCAAGCCAGAATTAGTTTGCACTGCTGTGGCTGAATTGGAATTTATTCATGTGGTCAGTGAGTACCCTGATGTATTCCCGGAAGAACTGCCAGGCATGCCACCAGATCGGGAACTGGAGTTTGCAATAGATCTTGTCCCCGGAACCGCACTGCTATACAAGAAGTGTTACCGGATGCCCTCAACAGAATTAGTGGAGCTAAAGAAACAGCTTGACGAATGTAACGCCCCAAGACCGGAGTTTCAGATGCCTTCCAGGGTTTCCGGGTTTTTCGTCATGTGAGTTTGTTTGGTCCGTTGCATTTAATCTTTGCATCATGTCATCATGCCATCATCTCATAAATCTTTTGCATCTCAACTAAAAAATCGTATGGATCTTCGATCCATTTAAATTGAGGGAAGGATGACTTCTCTTTATAACATACCCTCCCGATATTTAGGGAGCTATATTAAACCATTCCATTGGCTTGGAATCACGCACAAACACATATGCACCGTTCTTCAAATTTCCTTTTATCCTTCTCAACTTCCCCTTCTTCCTTCGGGGCCTTTTAGTAAAAATTGAGTGGCAATTTTACTTTACCCATAAATGTCCCAAATCTGCCCATAAATCACATATATTGTGTAGGGTCACCTCCTATAATTTCAACCCATTTGGAGTTCATTTGAATGAGTTTCGAAATTCGAACTTACCGAGTTAAATCCAACGTGTGTGGATTTTACTTCCTCCAAAAATTGTCAGGCCATTTTTGTCAAATTCCTCATATTTTTATGACTCTGGAAAAGTTGTCCTCCTGCCCAAATTCTTCCTCTAACCTTCTCTTCTCTCTTTTCTTTCTCTTTATTTCTCTGTTATTTAGAGAAAAGGAAATAGGGGAGAGGGAGAAGAGAGTCCAGCCCAGCTGGGCCTCTCGCCGGCCCATCCATCACCGAGGCCCACCAATCCCGCTGCTAAACCTAGCCAGTCCCTCGATCCCCCTCGTTGTCTCTCCCTCGCGCCGCCACTCAGGGACGAGGAGCCCGATCCCATCTCCCTCGCTCATCCTCCCCCTCTCGTCCTCCCACACTGCCGCCACTCATACACCCGCATCGCGCCCGATCCCCTTGCTCCCGATCCGCGCGCCTCCAGTGCGAGACCCGCGCTCCGCCCTCGCCGGAGCAGAGAACCAGGCCGGAGCCCCATCGCCACCCGCCGCCGTAGGCGACCACCAGGAGGGCCACCCCGCGCGCGACCCCGAGCCTCTCCACGCGCGCGCGCGACCATCACTTCACTCCCGCAGGCGCGCAGCGTCCCGTGGCCCCTGCGTTCCTCGCCCCGCCGCCGCACCATCTTCTCCACTTCCTACCATCGAGCGTCGCTCTGCCCTTGCTCCATCCTCTGCTTCACCTCTGCACCACCGGCCTTCAAGCTCGACGCCCGCCCCGGCCATCTTCTCCTGCTGCCTCGAGCAGCTCCTTCATGGCCAGCTTCCACGAGATCTCCACCCCCCCTTGCTGCCCGGTTGGCCTTGTTTTCCCCTCTTGTCACTGCCAAGACCCGGCAACCAGGGACGTCAAGGACGCCTTCGTGGGTTCCTTTCGCCAAGTACCACGACCGGCGAAGACCAAGTCAGAGACCTCCTCGAGCAGGAGCGTTTTTGGAATCACCAAGGCCACCTCAAGTTCGACTACGTTTTGCCGCCTCGACCAAGACCAACAAGTACCACAACGATGCATCATGTTCATCTACCGCCGTCTTCGGAACCGATAAGAATGCCAAGTACCCCTACACACGAAGACGCCAAGACCGTTTGGGGATTTGTCAAGTACCGCTACCGATATGGCTCGAACGTCTACGAAACGTGTACCACTACCGTCGCAAGTACCACTCCGAACCATGTACGACGACCGTCACCGAAGACCCGTGTAACGTGAACGTGAACGACTACCGTCGCGAGTACCTCTACGTCGTCATGTACCCATACTTCCCACGACAACCCCGTGAACAACTACTTCCCCTTCGACACGTGTACCCCTACCGCCGAACTCGATCCGTTCCGATAACACACGCTTTGAAGGTATAACCCCGAGACGATGCCCGTAAATGAATGCATGTTGTATGAGATGCACCCTTGTTCGATAACGTCGCCCCTCTTTTGCCTTGCCACCGACATGTGGGAACTCGGTATTCGAGAGCACCCCACATTCTATCGCATGTCACGCTCCCCGTCGCATTTTCTTTTGCACCGGGATCTCAATCGAGTTACCGGAACCGATATGTTGCCGTGGCATCATTTTCGGATTCGTTGCCGTGGCACCCCTTTTCTTTCCACCACGGTGACAAATGCTTCATAAATCTCTTATCAACATTTTCTTAAAAACTTGCATAAACTTGTTCATGTCATCCGCATCATGATAACAACAATTAAAATGCTTAAAATTGTTGTTGCATTAAATTGCTAATGCATATGGGGATTTACCGGAATTGTTGTTCGTTGCTTCCGGCCTCATTTAACCTTGACTACATAGGTAGTTTTCATTTGTTTCCCCTCTTGCCATGTTTAACAACATTTAATATGGTTGGGTACATAAACGAGATCGAACTAAATAATTGATGTGGTGTTCCGTCAATATGCAACTCGTTGCATATTGAGCTCCACTTAATTTGTAGGATTGTTTGTGCATTTTGCCATGCCATGCCTATTTAAATCGAACATGCATCATTTGTTTGTGCATCGTGCCATGATTATGTGGTGGTTGTTTACTATGTTGTGTGCTTCTTTTCCGGTGATTGCTTCTTCGGGTTGGTTCCGTTAACGTCGAGTTTGTGATGACCCGTTCGTCTACGTCCGTTTGTCTTCTTCATGGACTCGTTCTTCTTCCTTGCGCGATCTCAGGCAAGATGATCATACCCTCGAAATCACTACTATCTTTGCTATGCTATTTTGCTCGCTCTTTGCTATGCCAATGCTACGATGCCTACCTTTTGCTTGTCAGCCTCCCAATTGCCATGTCAAACCTCTAACCCACCATGTCCTAGCAAACCGTTGATTGGCTATGTTACCGCTTTGCTCAGCCCCTCTTATAGCGTTGTTAGTTGCAGGTGAAGATTGAAGTTTGTTCCTTGTTGGAACATGTAGATGTTGTTCCTTGTTGGAACATATTTATTTACTTGTTGGGATATCACTATATATCTTATTTAATTAATGCATCTATATACTTGGTGAAGGGTGGAAGGCTCGGCCTTATGCCTGGTGTTTTGTTCCACTCTTGCCGCCCTAGTTTCCGTCATATCGGTGTTATGTTCCTGGATTTTGCATCCCTTATGCGGTTGGGCTATAATGGGAACCCCTTGACAGTTCGCCTTAAGTAAAGCTCTTCCAGCAATGCCCAACATTGGTTTTACCATTTGCCACCTAGCCTCTTTTTCCTTTGGGTTTCATGGACTCAAGGGTCATCATTATTTTAACCCCCCCGGGCCAGTGCTCCTCTGAGTGTTGGTCCACCTGTCAGCTGCCGGTGGCCACCAGGGGCAACTCTGGGCTGGCCTACCCGTACCTAAGACAATCTGAGTGTGCCCTGAGAAAGAGATATGTGCAGCTCCTATCGGGATTTGTCGGCACATTCGGGCGGTGTTGCTGGTTTAGTTTTACCCTGTCGAAATGTCTTGTTGTACCGGGATACTGAGTCTGATCGGAACGTCTCGGGTGGAGGTCTATTCCTTTGTTGACCGTGAGAGCTTGTGATGGGCTAAGTTGGGACACCCCTGCAGGGATTTGAACTTTCGAAAGCCGTGCCCGCGGTTATGGGCAGATGGGAATTTGTTAACGTCCGGTTGTAGAAAACCTAAACTTGACCTTAATTAAAATGAATCAACTGCGTGTGTAACCGTGATGGTCTCTTTCCGGCGGAGTCCGGGAAGTGAACACGGTTGTTGGAGTTATGCTTGCCGTAGGTAGTCCAGGATCACTTCTTGATCATAGACTTCACGACCGTGCCTTGCCTTCTCTTCTCGCTCTCATTTGCGTATGTTAGCCACCATATATGCTAGTCGCTTGCTGCAGCTCCACCTCATACCTTTTACCTTAACCATAAGCTTAAATAGTCTTGATCGCGAGGGTGCGAGATTGCTGAGTCCCTGTGGCTCACAGATACTTCCAAAACCAGCTTGCAGGTGCCGATAAGTCCGTGCAGATGACGCAACCAAGCTCAGGAGGAGCGCGATGAAGATCTTGTCATCTGTGTTGTTTCCGTTCTAGTTGATCAGTAGTGGAGCCCGGTTGGGGTCGATCGGGGACCTTTGTCGCATTTGGGGTTCTTCTTTTATTTTGGTTCCGTAGTCGGACCATGAGTGTATTTGATTGATGTAATGTTTATTCCTGTAATTGTGTGAAGTGGCGATTGTAAGCCAACTATGTATCCCTTTTCCTTATGTATTACATGGGTTGTGTGAAGATTACCTCACTTGCGACATATGCCTTCAATGCGATTATGTCTCTAAGTCATGCCTCGACACGTGGGAGCTATAGTCGCATCGAGGGTGTTACAACGAATTACTCCAGAAAGGTTATATTCGTCCCAGTTCTTCACCATGGGGATCACCTGCTATTTTCGTGAACAAAAAGGATGGTAGTCTCCGTATGTGCATAGATTACCGCCAGCTGAATGAGGTCACCATCAAAAATAAATATCCGCTGCCAAGGATTGATGATCTGTTTGATCAGCTCAGTGGGGCTAAAGTATTCTCTAAAATTGATTTACGGACCGGATATCATCAGCTCAAGATTAAAAAGGAGGATATTCCTAAGACCGCATTCACTACTCGGTACGGTCTTTACGAATATACTGTGATGTCGTTTGGTCTCACCAATGCCCCTGCTTTCTTCATGCATATGATGAACAAAGTATTCATGGACTTCCTCGACAAATTCGTGGTAGTCTTCATCGATGACATCCTCATTTACTCCAAGGGTGAAGAAGAGCACAAGGATCACCTCCGAGCAGTGCTACAACGGCTCCGCGACCAGCAGCTATATGCCAAGTTAGGTAAATGCGAATTTTGGCTCAAGAAAGTTGGGTTTCTTGGACATGTACTATCCGCCGAAGGTATAGCCATGGACCCAAGAAAAGTAAAGGATGTGCTCGATTGGATACCACCCACGACTGTGACGCAGATCCGGAGTTTCCTCGGATTAGCGGGATATTATCGTCGTTTTATTGAAGGGTTTTCCAAAATTGCTAAACCCATGACGGAGCTGCTCAAAAAGGATAAGAAGTTTAAGTGGACAGAGGATTGTGAGAAGTGTTTTAATGAACTGAAGATACGTCTGACAACCGCACCTGTATTGACTCTTCCAGACATTTATCGCAGTTTTGATGTGTACTGCGATGCCTCCAGACAAGGTATTGGTTGCGTGCTTATGCAAGACAGCAAGGTAGTAGCATATGCATCACGACAGCTACGACCCATGAAGGAAATTATCCTACTCAGGATTTGGAATTGGCTGCGGTAGTTCATGCATTAAAAATTTGGAGACACTACCTCATTGGAAAAAGGTGCCAAATTTTTACCGACCACAAAAGTCTCAAGTACATGTTCACTCAGCTAGATTTAAATCTCCGTCAGCGAAGATGGATAGAGTTAGTCAAGGATTATGACCTTCAAATAAATTACCATCCAGGCAAGGCCAACGTCGTTGCCGATGCCCTCAGTCGAAAGCCTGTCTACTTAAATGCCATATTGGAATCATTGCCTACCGAACTTCTAGAGGAGATCGCTCAGCTCAACTTGGTCAGCGTGGATGCTGGCCTCGCTAATATTTTGGAAGTTACCCCCACACTTGAGATGGAGATCAGCAAGGCCCAGCCAGCTGACGCCAAGCTACAAAGATGCGCCAAGGGCCAGACGACAAAGCAGGCCCCTGACTTCTCCAAGGATAAATTCGGTACCCTCCGATTCCGTGGACGAATTTGTGTGCCAAATCAACCGGACTTGAAGAAGAAAATCCTATCAGAAGCACACGAATCCTGATATTCCATTCACCCGGGAGGTACGAAAATGTATGAGGATCTCAGACAAATATTCTGGTGGGAGGGAATGAAGAAAGACATTGCCTATTTCGTAGCCTGTTGCGACATATGCAACAAGGTGAAGCCAGAGCATCAGAAGCCAGCCGGACTCCTCCAACCGCTGCCAGTTTCAAAGTGGAAATGGGATGACGTTTGTATGGATTTCATCACAGGATTGCCTAGGACTCTGTGAGGCAAGGATGCAATCTGGGTTATAATAGACACTCTAACCAAGGTTGCTCACTTCATCCCCATCAGCACCAGATACAGAGCAAATCAACTCGCACAACTGTATGTCTCCCGAATAGTCAGTCTGCATGGAGTACCCCGAACTATCACTTCCGACCGAGGTTCCTTGTTTACCTCTGCTTTTTGGTCCCGTCTCCATCAAGCATTGGGGACAACACTGAAATATAGTACTGCCTATCACCCTCAGACAGATGGACAGACAGAGCGGGTAAATCAAATACTCGAAGATATGTTGCGAGCCTGTGTGCTAGCCAAAGGAGCTAGATGGGAAGATTGCTTGCCCTATGCCGAGTTCTCTTATAACAACAATTTCTAGACCATTCTAAAGATGTCACCATATGAAGCTCTGTATGGCCGTAAGTGCCGCACTCCTCTAAATTGGTCTCAAACTGGAGATAGCCATATCTTCAGAACGGATCTCATGATGGAAGCTGAGAAACAAGTTAGGGAAATCAGAGACAGACTGCAATTGGCCAAATCTCGACGGAAGAGCTATTATGATGCAAAGCATTGACAGGACAGTTTTGAACCCGGAGAACACGTATACTTCCGAGTCACCCCTATGGAAGGAGTCAAGAGATTTCAGACTCGCGGAAAGCTGGCACCCAGATTTATTGGTCCATTACCGATTATGTCTCTAGTGGGTACTGTTGCATATCAACTGGAAATACTCCCTGAATTGGCAGACGTGCACAACGTGTTCCATGTTCCGCAATTGAGACGATGCATATCTCCGCCTAAGAAAAGGACTGCTATGTCTAAGATAGAGTTGGCAAACGATTTAACTTATGAAGAGAGGCCGTTTAAAATTTTGGATCATATGGAAAGGGTCACTCGCAGTAAAGTCAGAAAATTTTACAAGGTTCAATGGGAGCATCACACAGAATCAGAAGCGACATTGGAGCGGGGAGAATTCCTTAGGGATCAGTATCCAGAGTGGTTTTCCCAAGCAACCGAATCTCAAGGATGAGATTCATTCTAAGTGGGGGAGGTTTGTGACAGCCTGGTTTTTGCCCTCTCTTATTTGCTTGACTTTCATTTGAAAATTTTCTGAAACTTGGAGTTCTTGAATCTTTTCACATGGATTTAACCACTTGGGCATTCTTGGCTTTCACCCAAGTGCTTCACTTCCCTCCTAAATCATCACTTCTCTTCTGATCCACCCCAAAATAATCTTTGGAATATTTTTCTTAAATGGAAAATATTCATTTTCTCTCAGAAACCCTAGCCAGATCAGTTTGATTCAAAGCAATCCTAATTTTTATGGCTCAAAAAAATCTGAGATAATTCACAAATATTCTGTGAACCCTAGGGCACCTTCATGAGCAAAATTATTTCATCACTTTTTGGAATATTTTTGCTACAGAAAATATTTTCTGTTCTGGATAGAAATGGTGGTTTCTACAGCAACTACCATTTTACTTGCTCCATTCGACCTGAACTTTCTTGTGCCTCTTTACCTTAGTAACTTATAACTAGCCTCCAAAGCACAGCCTCAATCTCCCAGCCGTTTGACCACAGTAACTGTTCAAAGTTACTGATCAGAAACTTACCTAGCTTGTAAAATCCTCTCTACTGCACCTAGATCCAAACCAAATCGTGGTAACACTCAAAACTACCGCGAACAACATGCCAGACACGAAGTTTATGCTTAGATCGGCCTGATGTCATAGATCACGCGGTGACCACATTTGTCCAGGGTTGTTGGCATGCGTGTCGATGCGCTCTGAGCACCGCCGAGCTCTCTATTCGCGCGTGCTCGCTTCCCTTGCCTGCCCGAGCTTCCAAAACCGTGCCACCATCTTCGTCTCTAAGCCCTTAATCTCCCTCTGGCGCTCGCCGACGCCGGAGCTCGCCGCAGCGAGCACAGGCAAGGTCCGGCCAGCCCAACAGTGCGGAGCGCACTGTGCTCGTCGCCTTCCTCTCAACCCTGTGCTCGTCTCCGTCCGCCCACAGTTGTTGTGTGACCTGCATCGCCTTCTCCCCCTCTCACTGACGCCGCTCGTCACCGGGCGCCATGGACAGGTGTCCATCGGCGGAGCCTGAAACACCCTCGCCGCTCACCTATAAATAGGGCCACCCCCAGCCTCCTCGATCACCATCCAGCACTCCCACACTCTCCATGATTGCGTAGGAAGTTGTAGCCCAGCCGGGCAGGCCTCGGGCCGCTGTCCCCGAGCTCGAGCTCACCGGCGATCCCCTCTGGTCGCCGCGGAAGCTCTAGCCTCTCCCAGGCTAGGGAAACACCTCCAGGGCTTCCACCTCTCTCAAGTGAGGCCGCCTCGCCCATTTGGAGCCCCTGGAGTGGCATCCATTCGCCGTCTTCCTCAACTCCGGTTACCTCCGCGTTCTGCCTCTGCTTGCGAGCTTGTTTCCAACACCGTCCGACCAACCCTAGCCACGCTATAGGTACGGGCAGGTGCGCCATCGTCCCCTCTCTAAATCCCTCCCTCTCGTTTTGGCCAAGAAGCCCTCATCGCCGGCGAGAGCTCCGGTGAAGCCGTGGTCTTCTCTGTTTCTTTCTCCCCCTTTCCCCCACCTAACTAGCGAGGCCCGCTAGTCAGCCACTCTATACGTGTGTGAAGCGGTACGAGTGGTGGCACCCTGAGGTTTTACGCCTTCGACGTCACCCACCCTCAACTGTTTATTTAAATTCAAAATCATTTATATTCCAGAGAACTTCAAACAGTTATAACTCTTCAACCATAAGTCCAAATGAATTGATTCTTTTTGCATTGTGTTCTTTGAAAAGAAATCTAGCAGCTCACCAAAGATGAGATTTTTCTGAGCTGTTTAGAATTTTTGGTGAATTTTAGAAGTGTTCTTGATATTTGCTTTTTGTGTTTAAATTTATTTTCAGAAGGTGAGGCTTGTCTTGAGGATCACCAGAAGGCTTGTGAACCTCATCTGCACTAAGGCAAGCCAAAGCAACATTTTCATGGTGTCATTTCAATATTTTTGATTTTCTTACTTGAATGAAATGATTAATCCATGCATTTAAATAATTATTCTGTGTTTGTATTCTGATAAATATTTGTTAGTTACTATGCCTGATTTATAGAATGATTGAAACTAGTTTAGTGGGTAAAGAAAGTTAAGATTTATTTGTGGTGATGTTAGAAATGATTTTGTTATGCATGTTAGTAATTTTTTAAAGCTTTGTTCTTGCATACATAATTTGATAAAAATTTGCTAGAAAATATTCTGTTAAATACTTGTTTAGTCACTTTACTTGCCTTACAGAATGTTTGAACCCAACTTAGTTGATAAAGAAATTAAGAGTTGTCGATAGTGAAATCTTTTTGTTAAGCATATGAGAAATTTATCGGAGTTACTTTCTTGCGTGAGAAATTAATAAAACTTGTTGCAAAGTATTTTGGTTAAGTTGTGAGTCATTTTGAGCAGTAAAGTAATATGAGTTGTTGATGTTTTATGCTTGGTGTGTTTATGGATGACATCGGTCATTTTTATTATTATGTGATTCTTGTGTAGTTTAGCATTTCATGGCATGCTATGACACCGGTCAATTTCATTTTAAAGTTGAACATGAATATAACTCAACTTGAATATACCGTTGACTGGGTCATGGTGCCGCTGAATTGAGTTTCTTTCCCAGTGCAACCACATTTGCCTTTTTGGGAAGGCCTTGATTCGATCCATTGACATGGCCTCTGGTCAGTGCCTCCAACTAGGGAAGGTTTTGTCGTGCTTGCCCTAGCCCAGTAAGCAGGCATAATCTTGTGTGCCCGTTGTTGAGTTTATGGTACCGAGTCCCCGAGTGGGATTGTTTTGGCCACGACGGTGGTCGGGGTATCTTTGGTAGACACGGGGCCACCCAGGACTAGCCCATTGGGGATTGGGTCGGAGTGGCCGGGAGAGTGCTGTGGCAATGGGAGGGTTTTGTCGGAATGCCGTTGGTCCACCCGAATGGGAGCTTGAGGCCATGGGTTCCGTGGTGTGGGTACAGTGTGCTACCTCTGCAGAGTGTATAATCTATCGATAAACGAGTCCACAGTCACGGACACCTCGTAGTAGGTCCCACCATGAGTCAATGTTTAATAAAAATTATAGCCTAAGCTATGAACTTTGCATTGGTGATGGATGGTAGAAAGGCCATAGAGGCATTTGAGATCAGATGATGGTCGTGGTTGTGATCGCCATAAAGATCATGAGCTGTTCTGGTAAAGGACCACGTTGGTGGTTTGTTTGTGATCCAGGGATGATCACAGTTGGTAAGCTGTCCCGAGGGATGTTCGAGCATGATCACAGCATGTTTGACATATAGTGTTGCATTATTAATAATTGGTTAAATATCATGATATTGTTTGCCATTATGATTATGCCTGTTGTGAGCTTGCAAGTACATTCGATGTACTGACCTGGCATGTCATCCTAGATTTCAGGAAAGTATCGTTGGAGAGGAGCGATGTTCGAGTCTAGATCGTGTCCACATCGGTGTCACTGTGATATGGAGCTTCCACCACGACGTTATCCGCTGCAGCGTAGTTGTTCGGATCGAGGCTGCTTTATGTTCACTAAATAATGTAAATATTGTTCAGCCGCACCGGGTGTGCCGCTTGGCCTCGACAGCTGTTGTAATGTAAACTCTGTTCCGCTAGCATCAATAAAGCGGTTGTTTCTGTACCAAGATGTTGTGTGTTGCCAGAAGACATGGTCTCTGGGCTGGCAATGCATGGTAAACCGGTCGTTCTGAGCCGGGGTGCCACAACAACCCACCTCCAGGTGCTTCTTCAGCCCATTGGATGGCTTCTGGTTCAAAAAAATCCACAAAAAGTTTCGCTGCGTTTGCACTCCGTTTGGTATTGCTTTCCTGCGATGTAAAAACATGCAAAAAGCAAATAATGGCACTTGGCACTATATCAATAGGTTAGTACCAAAAAATTATATAAAATGATTATAAAACATCCAAGAATGATAATATAACAACATGGAACAATCAAAAATTATAGATACGTTGGAGACATATCACCCCGCCATCAACTAACATCTTTGTGACTTTGAGGTTGTGAATTGTTGGAGAGACCAACAATGGCAAACACCCTACCGCGATGGTGCGGTCAGGATGGTCCTCTTCATCAAGGATGATGGGCGTGCGTGGCCATTTGAGTGGCTTCCGATACTCTGCCACTTGCTCCATGACATTGACCTCACGTGCCCACCATTTAAGTTGGCGGTGAGAGGAGTGCAAAGATGGACCCCCTCAATGCACAGGGTGTCAGTGGCCTTCTATAATTCTTGCTCGCTGGTTTCCTCTTCACCCCCTCCAACACTCTCATTACTGCAAAATTTCTTCTCTCGGCCCCTAGCGGGTTTTCCTTGGTTCCTAAAAGCCTTGGTGGGGCAATTTGCTTCACCGCCTCGGCCCTTCCCGCCAGTGCCATTCTGAACTTTTTCCTTATCATGCTTCTCATATTCAGCCATCTGCCTCTTGACGAGCTGCTCAACTAGATGACACTCTTGGAGATCGTGGCCTTTGGTCTGATGGATCTTGCAGTATGGCCCATCACCTTTCCGAGCCCTCTCGACAGTCACAGCCTCCTGGCAGTCAGCGCACGCGGTAGCTTCCTTGCCGGGGGCTTCGGCCTTAGCCTTCTTGCTGGTACTAAGTGCTCCCGATCCTTTGACGGTCATCACTGCCTTATCCTCACGCATCTTGTTGCGCTTCTTGTTATTCTTCTTCTGACTAGTGGATACATCGTCATCCTCTGAGTCGATGTCGACGCAATCTTCCTCCTCGGGGAGTTTCCTTCCCTCCTCCACCCGAGCATATTTGTCCACCAAGGTGTAAAGCTCCTTCAAAGTCTTGGGCAACCGAACATTCATCTTGGAACATATCCTGCGGTTGTGCACATCGGACTGGAAGGCGGCTATCATAGCCGCCGGGTGGATGTTTGGGATATTCCTGTGGGCTCTGCTAAACCTCTGCAAATACTTGCGGAGAGTCTCTCCTTCTTCCTGTTGGAGAAGATGCAAGTCGCTGGGCCATCCGGGTTCTTGATGGCCGCCCGTGAAGGCGCCAATAAACTCATGGCACAAGTCAGCCCATGACGAAATGGAGTTCTTCGGTAGGTGCATCAACCAAGACGTCACATTGGACATGAGTGCCAAAGGGAAGTAGTTGGCAAACACCTTCTCATCTCTTCCCCGGGCAGCTTGAACAACGATGGTGTAGATGCTCAAGAACTCTGCCGGGTTTAACCTCCTATCATACTTCTCGGGTATCTCTGGTTTGAACGTGCGAGTGGATGGCCAATGGACTGGCCGCGACTCATGAGTAAAGGCAGGGCACGCAACCACGAAAGGCAGGCACCAGCCATCCTCGAGCGCAGGCTCGTCAACGTCGGGGCCATCGCACCCATTGGTCTGATGAAGGTCGTCGCGGCGTCGCTCGACGACGACGCGCACGCCTCCTCTCCACCTGTCCTCCAGGGCTCACCATTGGCCTGAACGTGCTTGATGGTCGGAAGAGGCCACCGAGACGTCGCCGGGTTTGTTATTTCATGACTCCCGCGCTGATTGCTGTGGTGGGGACTACATAGTGGGGGTGGCCCCTTCCATACAGCCAGCAGTGCGAGCCGTTGTCGTTGCTTGGGGATGCCGCGGCGGGCTAGCTCACTATGAGCCCCTGGTGTAACGCCCCGAGACCGATGTGCCAGGTGTCGTTCAGTTATTCGTTGTCCTTGCCGTGTCTTTCGCTTGCGTGTTGCATCTTGCCATGTCATCATGTCCATTGCATCATCATGTTTTCAAAACTTGCATTAGCCCGGGTTCTGCCAGTTCCGTCCATTGCCCGTTCTGAGCCCAGACACACTTGCACGCGCCCGCGGCATGTCCGAAATAGTATTTTATAAGTGGCCGGAAAATGTTCTCGGAATGGGATGAGAGTTGACATGTGGTCTTATTATAGTGTAGACAGACCGCCTATCAAGTTTCATCGCATTCAGAGTTCGTTTGACGCCCAAATGATTAACTATAGCGGCAGTATAGCCAGTCTAACGCCGGACGTTTTCGGTCTCTGGAAACAGTCGCCGGGCCTCTCTCTCTCTTATCTTCTCTCAGCTCGAGCCCTTCTGCACAGCCCACGAGTTCCAACCGACCCCTCGCGCGCGCGTCCGAAAAGCTGTCCTGGACCCGACCCGGACTGTCGTTACCGTTGTGTCCGGATCAACCCCAAACGTCTACAAAACGTCATCGTTTTCTTATTTGGACTCCCTAACTATTTATTCTCGACCGTCCGATCCCAATCCGATGATCAAAAATCCCCCTTCTATTACCTACATGCTATATATAGCCCCCTAACCCTAAATTTTAGGTCTCATGTCCCATCCATCCCATCATGCGCCGCCATCCTCCTTGTATCCCGCAGCGCCTCCCCTGGTCTCCTCCTCGTTATCCCCATCGACCCAATCCCCCACTCCACTCCAGATCGAGAGGAGCTCGATCTCGACCTCTCTCCTGACTAGGGCCTCCCCTCGTGTTCGGCTCTTGTTGAAGCTCGTCGTCGCCAGCCACCCAAACAACTATAGGAGCCCCGCCGCTGGCTGGCCGAACCAGCAGATGAGCGCCCTACCTTGCCTCCTTCCCTCGCTCTTCTTCCTCCATTGCTCCTCTCTCACAGCGTGTTCCCCTCTCTCTCTCATGTCTCTGCAGGAACCGAGCAGCACCTTCCCTCCCTGCCGTCTCTGCCTCCCTCGACCTCGTTGACCGGAGCACCAGGTGACCAGAGGCCTTGCCATGGCCATGGAGCTCCAAGCATCTTGCTGCCGCGTCCGATCTGCTTCAGAACTCCGTCAAGTCCCACGCCGCGCCGTACTGCTCCGCTCCCGGCGGCCTCCACCTCGCCTGCCCGTGAAGCTCCATCCGTTGCTGCTGCCCTGTTTCGCCATCGCCGCGCCCCTGCTTCGTCCCGCTGCAGGAGGAGCAGAGAGTCAGCGCCCAGCCGCCCGGAGCAGAGGACGAGCGCCTCGCCCGCTCGCATTGACCCGCTCGACCGCCCGGATCTGCCGCGTCCTCAACCGGCCACTTCTCTAGCTTTGCGCCAAGTTCCACCTCGCCGGAGTCTTCTCCTCACCGCCGCGTTCGTCAAGCCCCTGGCGTCGCCGCTGCTTTGTCTCTGTCGAGCAGAGAATGAACAGCGAACGCACGCAGCCACCGCTCGCGTTGACTGCGCCCCTTCCACCTCCTCGTCGATCCAGCCGCAGCGCTCCGAGGCCCAGCACCGGCCTGCCTTTGTCTTCCAGATCTGGGCCGAAGCCCATGGTGAGGCCCAGCGGAGCCTCTGTTTTTCTTTCTTTCTGTAGACCCAGTGTGCTTCAGATTCGGCCCGATAGGGTTTTTTCCCTGTTCGGTAATTTTGTTTTTTTTTCAGAGTCAGCAGATTTGCAGGAAACCCCTTCATGATCATGCATATTGTAACTCACAAACGATGCATCATATTAAAATAAACTTAATATGAAAAATGCTTAGATTTGCATATAGTTTCATAATATGTCATTTTCACCCTTGTTTAAAATGTTTAAAATGATGTTTGTTTAAATTTTCCCCTATGCCATGCTAAAATGATTTATTTCATAACTAATTAACCGTAGCTCATTTTTAATCAAACTTTATATGTAAATGGGGTAGAATTTTGCCTAGTTTAACATGATGACCTTTATTTGCATGTTAAACAACTCTAAAATTGTGTTTAGGGCAGAACATTACCAAATCTATAATATGCTCATGGGGAGTTTCCGGAACTGTTGTTCGTTACTTCCGACCTCATTTAAACTTGACTAGATAGGTAGTTTTATTTTGCTTCACCCCTCTTGCCATGTTAACCAACATTTAAATTGTTGTGTACTTAAACGGGAGGGAACTAAATAATTGATGTGGTGTTTTGTCAATATGCACCTCGTTGCATATTGAGCTCCACTTATTTGTAGGGTTGCTTGTGCTCTTTGCCATGCCATGCTTCATTAAACCGGACATGCATCATACTCGATTGTGCATCATGCCATGTTGATGTGTTGGTTGTTTACTATGTTGTGTGCTTGTTTTCCGGTGTTTGCTTCTTCGGGTTGGTTCCGGTTACGTCGTGATTGTGAGGACCTATTCGTCTACGTCCGTTTATCTTCTTCATGGACTCGTTCTTCTTCCTTGCGGGATTTTAGGCAAGATGATCATACCCTCGAAATCAATACTATCTTTGCTTGCTTAGTTGCATTCTCTTTTGCTATGCCTATGCTGCGATACCTACCACTTGCTTATCATGCCTCCCATATTGTTGAACGAAGCCTCTAACCCACCTTGTCCTAGCAAACCGTTGATTGGCTATGTTACCGCTTTGCTCAGCCCCTCTTATAGCATTGTTAGTTGCAGGTGAAGATTGAAGTTTGTTCCTTGTTGGAACATGGAGATGTTGTTCCTTGTTGGAACATGTTTACTTGTTGGGATATCACAATATATCTTATTTAATTAATGCATCTATATACTTGGTAAAGGGTGGAAGGCTCGGCCTTATGCCTAGTGTTTTGTTCCACTCTTGCCGCCCTAGTTTCCGTCATATCGGTGTTATGTTCCCGGATTTTGCATTCCTTACGCGGTTGGGCTATTATGGGAACCCCTTGACATTATTTACCATTTGCCACTCTTGCCGCCCTAGCTTTTCCAGCAATGCCCAACATTGGTTTTACCATTTGCCACCTAGCCTTTTTTTCCCTTGGGAGTCGCGCTCCTGAGGGTCATCATTATTTACCCCCCGGGCCAGTGCTCCTCTGAGTGTTGGTCCACCTGTCAGCTGCCGGTGGCCACCAGGGGCAACTCTGGGCTGGCCTACCCGTACCTAAGACAATCTGAGTGTGCCCTGAGAAAGAGATATGTGCAGCTCCTATCGAGATTTGTCGGCACATTCGGGCGGTGTTGCTGGTTTAGTTTTACCCTGTCGAAATGTCTTGTTGTACCGGGATACCGAGTCTGATCGGAACGTCTCGGGAGGAGGTCTATTCCTTCGTTGACCGTGAGAGCTTGTCATGGGGTAAGTTGGGACACCCTGCAGGGATTTGAACTTTCGAAAGTCGTGCCCGCGGTTATGGGCAGTTGGGAATTTGTTAACTTCCGGTTGTAGAAAACCTGAAGTTGACCTTAATTAAAATGAATCAACCGTGTGTGTAACCGTGATGGTCTCTTTCCGGCGGAGTCCGGGAAGTGAACACGGTGTTGGTGTTATGCTTGACGTAGGTTGCTATAGGATCACTTCTTGATCATACTTTTATCGACCGTGCTGTGCCTTCTCTTCTCGCTCTCATTTGCGTATGTTAGCCACCATATATGCTAGTCGCTTGCTGCAGCTCCACCTCATACCTTTTACCTTACCCATAAGCTTAAATAGTCTTGATCGCGAGGGTGCGAGATTGCTGAGTCCCCATGACTCACAGATACTTCCAAAACCAGCTTGCAGGTGCCGATGAGTCCATGCAGATGATGCAACCAAGCTCAGGAGGAGCTCGATGAAGATCTTGTCCTTTGTGTTGTTTCGTTCTAGTTGATCAGTAGTGGAGCCCAGTTGGGGTCAATCGGGGACCTTTGTCGCATTTGGGGTTCTTCTTTTATTTTGGTTCCGTAGTCGGACCTTGATTGTATTTGGATGATGTAATTCTTTATTCATGTATTGTGTGAAGTGGCGATTGTAAGCCAACTATGTATCGCTTTCCCTTATGTATTACATGGGTTGTGTAGATTACCTCACTTGCGACATTGCTTTCAATGCGGTTATGCCTCTAAGTCGTGCTTGGGCACGTGGGAGATATAGCCGCATCGAGGGCGTGACAAGTTGGTATCAGAGCCTTCCCCGACCTTAGGAGCCCCTATTGCTTGATCGTTAATAGCAGCCGTTGTTGAGTCTAGAAAAATGTTTTTGAGTCATTTAGGAATTATATATCGGAGAGTTTAGGAATTCTTTTTACTTCCCAGTCTCCTCATTGCTCTGGTAAGGTATCCTGACGTAGAGTTTTGACTCTTCTCATCTCAAATTTCACAAAAAAAATTTAGGATCACAAGGGTATCTTGGAATCGTTCCGATGGTTTTATGATGAGAACATTGTCTTGGTGCCTCCTGTCAGGGGTTTTGTGGAAGTGTCCCGGGGAGTTGAGCTCCGAGGTGTTGTCGTCATAATTTTATCGTTGCAGTTCTGGAATACCTGAGTTTAGTACGCCGACATCGAAAATCTCTTTTATGCAGTTCGTTGGTGAGATAACCTCGACGCCACCCAGTACTGGGGCGGGAGTTCAGGAGTATTGCCATAACTTGTATAACGGATGCTTTTTGAAGGTTGAGGTAGATGATTTCCGAAGGTTTCTTGGTTATGTGTTGAAGGATGGATACAGCTGGATGTAGGATTTGCTAGTTTTGGGTGAGATATTATGCTTCCCCTGTATCCCCAACACCTGATTGCATAACCGGAAAATTTTGGGAGTTTCATAGGTGGGTATTCAAGTAGCTCTTAGGATATCTTTCCGACAGATATATGATATGAAATTGGGGTTCGACGTCTAGTGGTCCGCCTATTCACGGTCGGTTTTACAGTGGTCTCATTGTGTCTTAAAGAGTCCTTGGCTATGCCGACTCGGGGACGCTTCGTATGTCATGTGCACTGCCTTGTACATGATGGTGCTGTATGATCGAGCCCGTGTAGGCCCCACCATGAAAACTTCGGACGAAATCTCTATCATATGTTTGTTCCGGCTTATTTTGCAAGCCAATCCTTTGTTTTGTTTTGAGTTGTGGTATTCGAGTTGCTTCAATGTCAAGTGTTTATTCCATACATTTCCTAAACGGTGTTCTCATATTCCTATGTGGATACTAATACTTCATGATAATCGAGATTGTGTTGTCAATCCTTTTCAACCGGCGTGTTTTATCTCAAAGTGGATCCGATCATTGCAACATCCGCAAGTTTCAATCTCAGCCTTCTCTACGGTGTTCGTTTCATCCATCCCAAGTTGCATTTGTTTTCCCGCCCACCCACCCTTTTTCGTCAAGGATTCAGATTTCTTATTCAAGTATCCATCTTATTAATGGGAAGCTTCTCCATTCCTTTTCCGTCAATATTTTTATCCGGTGATTCTCAAGAAGATGCTAACCAAGCTTCAAGTTTGTCTCTGATCACTCGTTTTCTTCTCCGGTGGATTCAATTCAAGCTTTCGGTGTTGATCATATTCTTTTTCGTATTGCAATGCTTTTCTCGTGCCGGTGCACCTCATAGCCATTCTTTTCTCCCTATTCATTTGTTCCGGAGTGCTCAAGATATCTCGAAGATTCGTGCTTCTACTCTGCGTTTGTTCAAGATCTTTCGAGGTTGTTATCTCATTTAAGTCAATTTATTCAACCGGTGCTTTCTCTCTTTTAAATCTTTTCAACGGTGTTTCTTTTGAGTGGGCCCATAACCCACAGGTCTTTTCCCAGGATCTTACCTGACTCTTCTTATTTTTCCGAAGCTATCCACAAATTTATTTTCGAAGTTTGACATAAGAATGATTTTCATCAGCCAAAGGGTTTCTCCAAGATCTGTCAAATTATTTCATCGTTGGTTCAACCTTTATAATTTTCATTCGGAGTGCCTCAACAATTCTTGGTGGTGTTTCTCATCATCATTCTCGGATTTTGAAGACCGAAGAAGAGTTTCTCTTTAATCTTGCTCCATTCTCTTCAAGATTCGTGGCTCTAGTTTGTTGCCATCCTATCATAATTATGTTCGATTGTGAAAATTCTTTTCACCCTATCCGGAGCAATTCAGGAGCCTTTTCAGTTTGATCATCTGGAGGCCATCATCTCAGAAATATTCATTCTCAGTTTTCAGTTATCATTCTCTAATTTTACCGGTGCTTCGTTCAAGTGATTGTTAATCGGCTCGTGATCTCTTCGTTCTCATGTATCTAAATCCTCTCAAGTATCTTCGTTCATTTCATAATTCTTCCCGGTGTTTCTTCATGATTTATTCGTTCTTTTTCAATTCTTACGGTGGTTCGTGCAAGAGTTCTCGTCATTCGTTATCATATCAATTCATTCATTGTTCCAATCCTACCGGTGGTTCGTTGAAGACCTTCTCAAGTTTATGCCATATCTCTCTAAAACCTTCCAACGGGAATAAGTTGTTTGCAATCCGTTGCTTGTCATCAACTTAAATTGATGAAGGATACGCATAACATAATTCTTATTCTTGTTTCCTCTAGTGATCTAATTTCCTACTTTCCGGTGTGGTTATTCATATCATATTCTCGGTTCAAGATGCTTTATCTATTATTTTCCCGGAGTTCCAAGTTCTCTCAATTATTTCATCGCAAAGATCCATCTAATCATTGCAAGGATTCACCTTGTGTTTCCAACTTCCCTTTCTTCTCGTTATCCTTTTGTTACCGGAGTTATTCATGGAGGTTCTACATGATGGTCCATAAAGGATTTAATCCTTTCTCGGAGTGTTCATCAAGATTCTTTTAGAGGAGCTCAAGCTTTCTTCATCTTGCAATCCGGAGTGCATTTCTTTCTACCATATCATTGGAGGTGGTTTTACATCATTCTTGATATTTGAGTTCATGTTTCATGATTCACAGGTTGTTAAGAATGGGGCATTGTAAATCCATCAATCTCTTCATTAGAGTTATCTTGGGTTATATTTTCACCTAAAGCTTTCCCTAAGGGTTATCGCTCTTATGGTGTTTATCAATGATCCAAGTTCTTCATTTATCCTCCCGGTGAAATAGTTTCTTGTCTCCTTGTTCTTACCAATCCAATTCTTTTTCCTGTGAGTGGCAGGTTGTCACCTCATAATTTGAGATGTATTCCATAAGACCATACCAAGATTATTCCTTTTGTTGTTATTTTTCCAACAACTCCGTTCGACCCTTCTCCTAAAGATGCCTTTTCAAACTCTTTTGTGGTAGAAGTTGGCTTTTTCGTCTACATTCTTTTATCTCAATGATCTATCTTCTATTTCTCTCTTCCGGAGGCATTGCGATGTTTCTTTTTTCAACCCATCATTTTGTTCTGTCAAAATCATGCTTCTTTCTTTTGCTTATCCATTTAACCGGAGTGTCGTGTCCTCTGCTCAAGTTCTTTTCATCTTATCAAGTCTTGTATCACTTTTCAACCGGAGTGCTGACCGAAGTTGTTCTTCCGTGTTCCTCTTTGCTAACGGAGTGCTTTCAACTTCATTTATCTCCGTTGTATTCTTTTCTCGAAGTGGCTAAACCTTTTCAATGTTCGTGGTTTCACTCGTTTGTCAAAGAAGCAACTTAGTTTTACCTCTTCTCTGTCTCTTCCGTTTTCTCTCCGGTGCCATTCTAGATCTCGGGACGAGATCCTCTCGTAGTGGTGGAGTGTTGTAACGCCCCGAGACCGATGTGCCAGGTGTCGTTCAGTTATTCGTTGTTGTTGCCGTGTCTTTCGCTTGCGTGTTGCATCTTGCCATGTCATCATGTGCATTGCATCATCATGTTTTCAAAACTTGCATTAGCCCAGGTTCTCCCAGTTCCGTCCGTTGCCCGTTCTGAGCCCAGACACACTTGCACACGCCCGCGGCATGTCCAAAATAGTATTTTATAAGTGGCCGGAAAATGTTCTCAGAATGGGATGAGAGTTGACAGGTGGTCTTATTATAGTGTAGATAGACCGCCTGTCAAGTTTCATCGCATTCGGAGTTCATTTGACGCCCAAACGATTAACTATAGCGGCAGTATAGCCGGTCTAACGCCGGACGTTTTCGGTCTCCGGAAACAGTCGCCGGGCCTCTCTCTCTTCTCTTCTCTCAGCTCGAGCCCTTCTGCACAGCCCATGAGTTCCAACCGACCCCTCGCGCGCGCGTCCGAAAAGCTGTCCCGGACCCGACCCGGACTGTCGTTACCGTTGTGTCCGGATCAACCCCAAACGTCTACAAAACGTCATCGTTTTCTTATTTGGACTCCCTAACTATTTATTCTCGACCGTCCGATCCCAATCCGATGATCAAAAATCCCCCTTCTATTACCTACATGCTATATATAGCCCCCTAACCCTAAATTTTAGGCCTCATGTCCCATCCATCCCATCATGCGCCGCCATCCTCCTTGGATCCCGCAGCGCCTCCCCTGGTCTCCTCCTCGTTATCCCCATCGACCCAATCCCCCACTCCATCGCCCCACTCCAGATCGAGAGGAGCTCGATCTCGACCTCTCTCCCGACCAGCGCCTCCCCTTGCGTCCGGCTCTTGTTGAAGCTCGTCGTCGCCGGCCACCCAAACAACTACAGGAGCCCCGCCGCCGGCTGGCCGAACCAGCAGATGAGCGTCCTGCCTTGCCTCCTTCCCTCTGTCTTCTTCCTCCATTGCTCCCCTCTCACAGTGTGTTCCCCTCTCTCTCTCATGTCTCTGCAGGAACCGAGCAGCACCTTCCCTCCCTGCCGTCTCTGCCTCCCTCGACCTCGCCGACCGGAGCACCAGGTGACCAGAGGCCTTGCCATGGCCATGGAGCTCCAAGCATCTTGCTGCCGCGTTCGATCTGCTTCAGAACTCCATCAAGTCCCACGCCGCGCCATACTGCTCCGCTCCCGGCGGCCTCCACCTCGCCTGCCCGTGAAGCTCCATCCGCCGTTGCTGCCCTGTTTCGCCATTGCCGCGCCCCTGCTTCGTCCCACTACAGGAGGAGCAGAGAGTCAGCGCCTAGCCGCCCGGAGCAGAGGACGAGCGCCTCGCCCGCTCGCGTTGACCCGCTCGACCGCCCGGATCTGCCGCGTCCTCAACCGGCCACCTCTCCAGCTTCGCGCCAAGTTCCACCTCGCCGGAGTCTTCTCTTCACCGCCGCGTTCGTCAAGCCCCTGCCATCGCCGCTGCTTTGTCTCTATCGAGCAGAGAATGAACAGCGAACGCACGCAGCCACCGCTCGCGTTGACTGCGCCCCTTCCACCTCCTCGTCGATCCAGCCGCAGCGCTCCGAGGCCTAGCACCGGCCTGCCTTTGTCTTCCAGATCTGGGCCGAAGCCCATGGTGAGGCCCAGCGGAGCCTCTGTTTTTCTTTCTTTTGTAGACCCAGTTTGCTTCAGATTCGGCCCGATAGGGTTTTTTCCCTGTTCTGCGATTTTGTTTTTTTCCAGAGTCAGCAGATTTGCAGGAAACCCCTTCATGATCATGCATGTTGTAACTCACAAACGATGCATCATATTAAAATAAACTTAATATGAAAAATGCTTAGATTTGCATATAGTTTCATAATATGTCATTTTCACCCTTGTTTAAAATGTTTAAAATGATGTTTGTTTAAATTTGCCCCTATGCCATGCTAAAATGATTTATTTCATAACTAATTAACCGTAGCTCATTTTTAATCAAACTTTATATGTAAATGGTGTAGAATTTTGCCTAGTTTAACATGGTGACATTTATTTGCATGTTAAACAACTCTAAAATTGTGTTTAGGGCAGAACATTACCAAATCTGTAATATGCTCATGGGGAGTTTCCGGAATTGTTGTTCGTTGCTTCCGACCTCATTTAAACTTGACTAGATAGGTAGTTTTATTTTGCTTCACCCCTCTTGCCATGTTCACCAACATTTAATATTGTTGTGTACTTAAACGGGAGGGAACTAAATAATTGATGTGTTGTTTTGTCAATATGCATCTCGTTGCATATTGAGCTCCACTTATTTGTAGGGTTGCTTGTGCTCTTTGCCATGCCATGCTTCATTAAACCGGACATGCATCATACTCGATTGTGCATCATGCCATGTTGATGTGTTGGTTGTTTACTATGTTGTGTGCTTCTTTTCCGGTGTTTGCTTCTTCGGGTTGGTTCCGGTTACGTCGTGATTGTGAGGACCTATTCGTGTACGTCCGTTTGTCTTCTTCATGGACTCGTTCTTCTTCCTTGCGGGATTTCAGGCAAGATGATCATACCCTCAAAATCACTACTATCTTTGCTTGCTTAGTTGCTCGCTCTTTTGCTATGCCTATGCTGCGATACCTACCACTTGCTTATCATGCCTCCCATATTGTTGAACCAAACCTCTAACCCACCTTGTCCTAGCAAACCGTTGATTGGCTATGTTACCGCTTTGCTCAGCCCCTCTTATAGCGTTGTTAGTTCCAGGTGAAGATTGAAGTTTGTTACTTGTTGGAACATGGAGATGTTGTTCCTTGTTGGAACATGTTTACTTGTTGGGATATCACAATATATCTTATTTAATTAATGCATCTATATACTTGGTAAAGGGTGGAAGGCTCGGCCTTATGCCTGGTGTTTTGTTCCACTCTTGCCGCCCTAGTTTCCGTCATATCGGTGTTATGTTCCCGAATTTTGCGTTCCTTACGCGGTTGGGCTATTATGGGAACCCCTTGACAGTTCGCCTTAAGTAAAGCTTTTCTAGCAATGCCCAACATTGGTTTTACCATTTGCCACCTAGCCTTTTTCTTTTCCCTTGGGAGTCGCGCTCCTGAGGGTCATCATTATTTACCCCCCCCCCCCCGGGCCAGTGCTCCTCTGACTGTTGGTCCACCTGTCAGCTGCCGGTGGCCACCAGGGGCAACTCTGGGCTGGCCTACCCGTACCTAAGACAATCTGAGTGTGCCCTGAGAAAGAGATATGTGCAGCTCCTATCGGGATTTGTCGGCACATTCGGGCGGTGTTGCTGGTTTAGTTTTACCCTGTCGAAATGTCTTGTTGTACCGGGATACTGAGTCTGATCGGAACGTCTCGGGAGGAGGCCTATTCCTTCGTTGACCGTGAGAGCTTGTCATGGGCTAAGTTGGGACACCCTACAGGGATTTGAACTTTCGAAAGCCGTGCCCGCGGTTATGGGCAGATGGAAATTTGTTAACGTCCGGTTGTAGAAAACCTGAAGTTGACCTTAATTAAAATGAATCAACCGTGTGTGTAACCATGATGGTCTCTTTCCGGCGAATTCCGGGAAGTGGACACGGTGTTGGAGTTATGCTTGACGTAGGTTGCTATAGGATCACTTCTTGATCATGCTTTTATCGACTGTGTTGTGCCTTCTCTTCTCGCTCTCATTTGCGTATGTTAGCCACCATATATGCTAGTCGCTTGCTGCAGCTCCACCTCATACCTTTTACCTTACCCATAAGCTTAAATAGTCTTGATCGCGCGGGTGCGAGATTGCTGAGTCCCCGTGACTCAGAGATACTTCCAAAACCAGCTTGCAGGTGCCGATGAGTCCGTGCAGATGACGCAACCAAGCTTAGGAGGAGCTCGATGAAGATCTTGTCCTTTGTGTTGTTTCGTTCTAGTTGATCATTAGTGGAGCCTAGTTGGGGTCGATCGGGGACCTTTGTCGCATTTGGGGTTCTTCTTTTATTTTGGTTCCGTAGTCGGACATTGATTGTATTTGGATGATGTAATGATTTATTCATGTATTGTGTGAAGTGGCAATTGTAAGCCAACTATGTATTGCTTTCCCTTATGTATTACATGGGTTGTGTGAAGATTACCTCACTATTGACATTGCTTTCAATGCGGTTATGCCTCTAAGTCGTGCTTCGACATGTGGGAGATATAGCCGCATCGAGGGCGTGACACCTGGCCTCGGCGAAGCCTATCAGACTCCGAATGATGGCTCTCCATTCACCCATCTGATCGGCCACTGGCGATAATCTCAATAGTTACCGGGCCCGCGCCATGGCCTCCGTACTGGTGCTAGGCATTGGTGAGGATGATGTTGATTGTACGGTCGCCTGACTTCTGATGGTGCCGATGGCCACTGCGTCACATCCTCGCTATTGCGAGCCAGCCACTTGGATGCCACGGTGACAAGGTGAAGATGCTTGAGGGCCAGTGGCTCCATTGGGCACAGTGGCTGGGTCAACCCGCTCCGGGGTAGGCACGCTCCCTACGGTCGCGTCTGTGGCGAGGGCGGCCGGAGGGTGGCGATTCGCCCAGACCGGGTGCCACCACTGTGGTTGTGACCTTCGGTGAGGGGAAGAGGTACAGACGGAACCTTCGTACCATGTGGAGCATGACCACTAGGATGCTACTGATGTTGCTCTCCTCCAGCGCCTCCCACTCCTACTTTAGCCGCAGGGGAGGTGGTGACAACGCCGCCTGTGCCGACCGCGTCCCCGTAGCGCCGACATCTTCGTATGCCTCCGCATTCCCCGTGGCATTGGCGGCCGTAGGTGGCGGAGCCTTCGAGGTGGACGGGTGAGCTACAACACCGGGTTTCTTCTTGGGCGCCATAGTCAATGGAGTTGTCGATGATGAAAATGGTGATGAAGATGACACGCTGCTCATGCATTCAGGTTCGCGCAAGTGATTCCCCTACCTGGCACGCCAAAGATGTGGTGAGAAACCACGGCCAACGATGAGGCGTAAAACCCTACTCCTGCTTTGGTGGATTGATGGTGGAAAAATGGTGGTGAGCGCAACATGCCTGCCTGGCAGGGATGCCTCGGGCAAGAACGGCTGCGCGCGTATGAATGTATGAGGGTGTGAATTAGCCAACCCTTTCTACGGTTGCCTGGGCCTCCTTTTATAGATAAATGGGTCACCACCGTGGTAAATCAGTCATTGCACACTGATTAGATAGCAAACAGTGCTATCATACCTAACTTTGTAGGCTGACAGAGCACATTAAATGTGTCGCTCAATGTCACAACGCAGCTCGCACGGCAGGCCCTGTCAGGCTGTGTTGCTAGCTTCGCGCCTGCTTGCTTGACACGTCTCAGGATGGGTATCACTTGGACATATGTTCTGTAGGAAGTGGCTGCTCGGCCACTTACACTACAAAAAATACACTTCCATGATGATACGTGTTTGTCACAGTAGGTCATGTTTTCTGTCATGCATGTACATCCATGAAGATTTTATGGCAGTATCAAGATAGTCATACCTATGCCGTCGTAGAAGTGTTCCATGACATTACCAAAATTATCATCATGGAAGTGTCCACTTCCATGAAAATAAATGGTGCATCATGGAAGTGCTTTCGTCAAGGGTAACCGACATGTGGCATCCACCGTAACGGCTCGCCATTAAGCTATCAGGTCCGGTTTTGGATCCGATAACCCGTTAACAGCCCGGACCAATGGGGATTTTCCACGTGTAAAATTCTCAATGGCCAGAGGAACCACGTGTCGGCTCACCGTTGGACAGATGTCATCCACTCATTGGACAGGAGGCGCCTATGATACATCGACACGTGGCATGGCCCAACAGAGGCCCATTCCGGTGAAAAGGCCAGCCCATTTGATTTGGTCAAAAGGTAGCAGGCCGGCCCATGGAAAGCCTCTTAACGGCCTGTTCGTATATAGCCCATTTATGGCCACCTAACTCATGGCCCGCTATGGCCTATCCGCATTAAGCCTAGTAGCTTCATTTGGGCCATCCAATATGATTCTATCCCATTGTAACTTCCGGCCCATCTATGGCCCATGACGTCTTTCGGCCCATATGCAGCTCTTTGTAACTCTTGGCCCTTTAAAGGCCCGTGGTGAAACTGGCCCATAATGAACAGTGTACCGCTTTATACCCATTAACGGCCCATTATTCCATTAGGCTGTTTCCAACCCGTGTTATATTTTGGCCTTCTCAGGGCCCATTTATTCTCGGGCTCATTTCCAGCATTCGGTTACTTATGGCCCGTTACTGGCCTTTTTTGTGTGTGGGCCAAATTCAGCCTCTGGTTACAGTCGGCCTGTTTGTGGCCTGTTAATCTATTGGGTTGTTTTTATAGCGTCATCAAATATGACGAATTAACGACGGCCTCTTATGGTCGGCCCATGAACGGAAGATTCGAACTCTAGCCCGTTTACGGCCCATAATGTGGTCTGTTATTGGCCCATGTTTGGCCAATCGATCATACGACCCATAGAAGGCCCATTGATGCTATGGTCCGTAGAAGGCCCATTGTTTATGTAATGCCCCGTATGTAACTTGCCATATTTGTATTCCAACTCTTGCCATTTTCGGCACTAAGTTATGATATTCCCTCGTGGTTGGGTTTTGTCTTCGTGTTTCTTTTGTCCATGTCATGCATCTCATATCATGTCATCATGTGCATCGCATTTGCATACGTGTTCGTCTCAGGCATCCGAGCATTTTCCCCGTTGTCCATTTTGCATTTCGGCACTCCTACGTCCTCCGGTATCCCCTTTTGCCTCTTTTAGTGTGCGAGTGTTAAATGTTCTCGGATTGGACCGAGACTTGCCAAGCGGCCTTAGTTCACTACCGGTAGACCGCCTGTCAAGTGTCGTGCCATTTGGACTTTGTTTGATACTCCAACGGTTAACCGAGGAACCGTAAAGGCCTCGTGTGTGTTGCAGCCCAACACCTCTCCAAAGTGGCCCAAAACCCACCTAAACCCCCTCCATCATCTCGGTCGTTCGATCACGATCGCGTGGCCGAAAACCGCACTCCATTTGGAGCCTCCTAGCTCCTTCTATGTATAAATCGGCCTCCCCTCCGGAATCTAGGGTCAAAACCCTAGCTCCCTCTCCCCTCCGCGCTGTCGGATGTGTCCGGGCACCGTCGGACAAAAATTCCCGCCGTCTGCCGCCACGTGTCATCACCAGATTTGTCAGGGCCGCGCTCCCACAACCCCGCGCCGCCACCCGCGTGCCGGCCCGCCGGGCCCAAGCGGAGCCCTCCCGGCCCGGGGCGCCGCCTGGCATCCCGCATCTCCTCGCGTCGCCCCTCGCCGCCTCCTCGCCGCCCGCGTGCACCGGAGCTCGCCACCGGCCGCCTCCGCTCCACCACCGGTTCCCTGTCACCGCTGCCACCGATCGCCACCTCCTCTCCCGCCGGTCGACGCCGGCCTCGTCGGCCACCGCAGCTTCCCCTGCACCGACGAGCGCGCCGGCGAGTCCCTGCTTCCTCTACGACTCCGGCGACCTGGCGAGCTACTGTTTCGGCCATCTCGGGAGATGTGCCGCCCGGATCCAGATCTGAGAGAAACCCTAGGGTTGACTTTGCCTCTCTCTAAGTCCCTAGTTTTCCATATTTTCGCATTGCTCATCGCATCATAACTTTGCATCCGTAGCTCCGTTTTGCACATGTGATATATCAGATTGTTCGTCTAGATGTGATCTTCATTTCTTTCCATTGCACCAGGTTCATTTCAGTTCATCTTGATGCCCTAAATGCTATTGCAATAGTGCTATGTAATGTTAGTTTCTGTTTCTTAACAGATTATGGACATTTGTCATTTTTGCCATGATTAATGTGTGCTCCTATGAACTTGAGCCCTACATGTGTTTTGGGATATGCCATGCCATCTTTACAGGGGTGTATGCCATGTATTTTTGTGATCAATGTGGTGACTAGCACAAGTATGCAAAGTAGCTCTCGTCATGTTGCAGATTTCAGGGACTTAGAATTCTTCTAAGTCTTTTCCCTGATGATATTTTTATGCCATGTATTCTTGTTGCTACAGAGTGATCCATGCCTCTTTTGAGCATGATCAGTAAGGATGATTTTGAGATATTTTTATGCTCTATCCATCCATGTCTTTGTTTGCAATTATGGAGTACCCTAGCATGACTCAATCTTGCTCTACTTTTGCTATAAAATGTTCCTGGCAGATTGTTTACGTTTTAAGCAATTTTGCCGAGGTTGTTGTAGTTGATCCTTGCATGCTATGAGGTTGTTCTTGCCATGGTTAGCTTATTGATCGTGTCTTCTTGCTGGGTGTATGCTTAGTTTGTCACGCAATGCCTTGTGGTGAGTGCATCGAGCTCGTAAACATGCCTATGTAACTTTGTTTTTGCCATGTCCAGTTTTCTGCTAAGTCTGAATCTGTTAACGAAACTTGCTATGTTTAGATGGGTTCCATTGTATATCTTATGATCCTTTTTGGCTTATGGTTGGTGAGGGACTTTTGTTATATGCTTTGAGTAGTTTCATGCCATGCCTTGCTTTGCCATGATATGTTCTTGTAGCATGTTGTTATCTTGCTCTAAACATTGCTTCCTCATGTTAAATCCTGTCATGTTATTTTCACAACATCTGTGAACCTGATATCTTTTGCACTATTTCCATGCTTGTTTGAACCTGCTATTGTGTGTTTAGCCATAGCTCAGTGTTCATCTTTTGTCAAGCATCTTGAGTGGATCACTGCCATGTGCTTTGTTGCTATGTTAGAGTGCAGTAGCTTATTTTTCTTGATGCATTTAGGTGGCATCGTGCTATTAATCGCAGTTTGGTGCCATTATTTTTTTGGTTGCCATTTGCAAACCGTGCATCCAATTCCGGTGATCTTTATATCGATTTCGACCGAAATCAACTCATCTTTCCAGCGGCACTCTTGGTTTGACAAGTTGAGGCCTGGTTCAATCTTTTCCTTCCGTAGCACGCATATGCTTTGCATATCACATCCCGCATATCATGCCATGTTTTGCATCATGTTGCTTGCGCATTGCATCATGGTTGATCGTGGTTCGCTTTGCTTGTGTTTCTTGATTTGGGTAGAGCCGGGAGACGAGTACGTGATCGAGGAACCCGTTGAGTACGCTTACGAGGATCAAGCTTACGTCAACTCGGACAACTTTGCAGGCAAGATGACCATACCCTCGAAATCAGTTCTATCTTTGCTTGCTAGTTGCTCGCTCTATTGCTATGCCCATGCCTCGATACTCACCACATTCTTTATCATGCCTCCCATATTGCCATGTCAAACCTCTAACCCGCCTTGTCCTAGCAAACCGTTGTTTGGCTATGTTAGCACTTTGCTCAGCCCCTCTTACAGCGTTGCTAGTTGCAGGTGAAGATTGGAGTTCGTTCCTTATTGGAACATATTTATTGTTGGGATATCACTATTATATCTTGTCTACTTTAATGCATCTATATAGTTGGTAACGGGTGGAAGGCTTGGCCTTATGCCTGGTGTTTTGTTCCACTCTTGCCGCCCTAGTTTCCGTCATATCGGTGTTCTGTTCCTTGATTTTGCGTTCCTTACACGGTTGGGTTATAATTGGAACCCCTTGACAGTTCGCCTTGAATAAAACTCCTCCAGCAAGTCCCAACCTTGGTTTTACCTTTTGCCACCTAGCCTTTTTCCCTTGGGTTCTGCGGACTCAAGGGGCATCTTTATTTTAAACCCGAGTGTTGGTCCAACTTGTCAGCCGCCGGTGGCCACTAGGGGCAACTCTGGGCTGGCCTACCGGAAGTTTGGACGATCCGGTGTGCCCTGAGAACGAGATATGTGCAGATCCTATCGGGATTTGTCGACACATTCGGGTGGCTTTGCTCATTTAGTTTTACCATTGTCGAGATGTCTTGTAACCGGGATACCGAGTCTGATCGGGCCGTCCTGGGAGAAGGATTATCCTTCGTTGACCGTGAGAGCTTGTGATGGGCTAAGTTGGGACACCCCTGCAGGGATTTGAACTTTTGAAAGCCGTGCCCGAGGTTATGGGCAGATGTGAATTTGTTAATGTCCGGATGTAGAGAACCTGAAACTTAACTTAATTAAAATGGATCAACATCGTGTGTAGTCGTGATGGTCTCTTCTCGTCGGAGTCCGGGAAGTGAACACGGTCTCGGGTTATGCTTAAACGTAAGTAGTCTAGGATCACTTCTTGATCATAGATTCTCGACCGTGTCTTGCCTTTCTCTTCTCGCTCTCATTTGCGTAAGGTAGACACCATACTTGCTAGTACTTGCTGCAGCTCCACATCACATACCTTTTACCTTCCCATAAGCTTATATTGTCTTGATCGCGAGGGTGTGAGATTGCTGAGTCCCCGTGACTCATAGATTACTTCCGAAACCAGATGCATGTGCCGATGATACCGTTTCAGGGGATGCGACTGAGCTCAAGTGGGAGTTCGATGAGGACTTAGGACAATACTACGTTTCCTTTGCAGGTGATCAGTAGTGGAGCCCAGTTGGGGCGATCGGGGATCTCATGCTTTTGGGGTTGTCTTTATTTTGGTTCCGTAGTTGGACCTTGATTGTATCTGGATGATTGTAATGCTATATTTATGTATTGTGTGAAGTGGCGATTGTAAGCCAACTATGTACCTCTTTCTTATTCAGTACATGGGATGTGTAAAGATTACCCCTCTTGCGACATTGCCTACAATGCAGTTTTGCCTCTAAGTCGTGCTCTGACACGTGGGAGATATAGCCGCATCGTGGGTGTTACAAGTTGATAATCAGAGCCTTCCCTGAATTAGGAGCCCCCTGCTTGATCGAATCGCTAGCGTTGTTGAGTCTAGAAAAATGTTTTGAGTCTTATAGTATTATATATATCGGAGAGTAGGATTCTTTTTACTCCTCGGTCCCTTCGTCGCTCTGGTGAGGCATCCTGACATAGAGTTTTGACTCTTCTCTTCTCAAATTTCACTAAAAAAATTAGGATCACGCGGGTATCTTGGAATCGTTCCGATGGTTTTGTGATGAGAACATTGTTCTTGGTGCCTCCTGACATTTAGGGGTTGTGGCAGTGTCCCGGGGAGTTGAGCTCCGAGGTGTTGTCGTCACAATTTTATCGTTGCAATTCTGGAATACCTGAGTTTCGCCGACATCGAAAATCTCCTTTATGCATTTGTTGGTGAGATAACCTCGACGCCACCCAGTACTGGGGCGGGAGTTCGGGAGTATTGCCATAACTCGTATAATGGATGCTTTTCGAAGGTTGAGGTAAATGATTTCCGAAGGTTTCTTGGTTATGTGTTGAAGGATGGATACAGCTGGATGTAGGATTTGCTAGTTTTGGGTGAGATATTATGCTTACCCTGTATCCCCAACACCTGATTGCATAACCGGAAAATTTCGGGAGTTTCATAGGTGGGAATTCATGTAGCTCTAGTGTTTCTTCCGCGGATATTTGGTTTGTGATTGCGTAATCCTTACCAAGTATTTGTTCATATTCGTACCTTGTTGTTTTATTCATCTACCTCTATCTAAGTGGCTTCTCAATTTATGGAAGTGTGACCATTTAATTTGGAATTCATTCATTCATTCTTGTTCGAATGTTAAGGCTATATGTTGCAATTTCGATCCATTTGATTCATCTTGAATATATGTCTTTCAAGATGCTAACGGATGTCACCCTCTTCAGGATGGCTCCTCCAATGCGTCAGAATCCGGAACCACCGCCACCACCTCCACCTCCGGAGGCATGGCAAGCTATGATGGCCGCTACCAACGCCAACACGCAACTGATTATGCAACTCTTGAAAGAGCGCAACCAAGGAAATCAAGGCAATGGCAACAATCAAAATCAGTTTGCTACACTCAACCAGTTCCTCGCAAACCAGCCAAAGACCTTCAGTAACTGTGTCGAGGCCACAGATGCTGATGTTTGGCTCGTGGATATCTGGAAAAATTTCGAGTGCAACAACGTCAGGCCTGAGGACTTTGTCAAGTTTGCCTCATTCCAACTCAAAGACCAAGCTGCTGAGTGGTATCAGCAATACAAAAATTCTAGAGGAGGTCGTGTGTTTACTTGGGATGAATTCCGCCAAGACTTCAGAGCTCACCACATTCCTCAGAGTGTTGTTGAGAGCAAGCGTGAGGAGTTCCACAATCTGAAGCAAGGCAACTTATCTGTTTACCAATACAACATCATGTTCCAGAAGCTCGCTCGCTTCGCCAAGCAAGACGTCCCTGACAAGAAGAGCATGATTTATCAGTTCAGAGGTGGCCTCAGAGAAGATCTGCAACTAGCTCTCGTGCTTTTTGAGCCAAAAAAGTATGATGAGTTCTACAACATGGCACTGAAGCAAGAGACTACTCAACTCAATTGCGATGCTTCCAAGAAGGGAGTCAGGGATGCAACTCCTTCCTCAACTCAAGTGGTAGCTAAGCAGCAAAAGTATTGGTTGCCTCCTCCTCCTCCGTTCCGCCAGCCTTATCAGTAGAAGAGCAAAGGTGGCAATGGATCTTCCCACCCACCCAGCCCAGGCTTTCGGAACAATACTTCGTCTCATGCTCCAAGGTCAAGTGCTCCGTATCACCGTCCGCTCTCAGAGGTCACGTGCAAAAAGTGTCAGCAGAAGGGTCACTATGCAAACAAATGCTTCAACCAGAGGCGTCTTCCTCCTCCTCCTCATGTGAGATCTGCTAGCAATGGAGTGGTCAAGCATAATCCCAAGCATGCTAAGGTCAACATGATGAACGTAGCCCAGGCAGAGGACTTGTCAGAAGTGATCATGGGTAACCTTCCTGTTAACGATGTCCCTGCAAAAGTTCTTTTTGATATTGGTGCATCGCACTCTTTCATTTCAAGACCTTTTGTGGCTATGCATGATTTGGTTACTCAAGTTTTGCCGAGACCTTTGTCTATTGTTTCCCCGGCCCGACAAATGACTTCTCGAGTTTTCGTTCCAGATGTTTCTATCACGTTGGGCGACTATAAGTTTCTGTCTTCTCCAATGGTTCTTGGTAACTCGGATATTGATCTAATTCTCGGCATGGACTGGCTTTCTAAGCACAAGGCTCAGCTTGATTGTGCTGCTAGGCATATTCAACTGACACACTCGTCTGAGGATGTGATCGTCTTTGCCGCTCATGATGATACCATTCAACTGTTTTCTCTTAATGAGAAGGGCGAGTTGGATGCCATCTCTCAGATTCCAGTCGTTTGTGAATATCAAGATGTCTTTCCAGAAGAGCTTCCAGGAATGCCTCCTCACCGGCCAGTTGAATTTGTCATTGATCTTGAGCCTGGCACGGAACCTGTTTGCAAACGTCCTTACAAGCTTGGGCCAGAAGAGTTGAACGAGCTGGAGAAACAACTCGATATACAAGAGCGTATGGGTCTCATCTGACCAAGTTCTTCTCCATGGGGTTGTGGTGTTCTTTTTGTTAAGAAGAAGGATGGAACGGGCCGACTTTGTGTCGACTACCGTCCATTGAACAAGAAGACCATAAAGAACAAGTACCCACTTCCCAACATCAACGAGCTTTTCGAACAACTCAAAGGTGCTCAAGTATTCTCCAGCTTGACCTCTATATGGGCCATCATCAGATTCGCATTCGCGAACAAGATATCCCCAAGACAGCATTCAGAACAAGCTATGGTTCCTATGAATACACTGTCATGTCTTTCGGCCTTGTCAATCCTCCTCCAACATTCTCTCGCATGATGAACTTCATCTTCAACCTCTACACAAATGACTTCGTCTTGGTCTGTCTCGATGACATTTTGGTCTTTTCCAAGAACAAGGAGGATCATGCCAAGCACTGGAGATTGGTGCTGGACAAACTCAGGGAACATCAGTTCTATGCGAAGTTTTCAAAGTGCGAGTTTTGGATCGATGAGGTTCTCTACCTTGGGCATATCATCTCCACCAAGGGCATAGCTGTTAATCCTGAGAAGGTGTCTGCAATTGTGAATTGGGAACCACCTCAGAATGTGAAGCAACTCCGTAGCTTCCTTGGGCTCGCAAGCTATTGTCGAAGGTTCATTGAGAATTTCTCTAAGATCGCGAAGCCTCTTTCCAACCTCCTCCAGAAGCATGTGAAGTATTTCTGGACGCCTGAATGTGACATCTCTTTCAACATCCTCAAAGTGAAGTTAGTCACAGCTCCAGTTCTGACTCCTCCTGATGAATCCAAACCATTCGAGGTTTTCTGTGATGCTTCCCTACAAGGTCTTAGTGCTGTGTTAATGCAAGAGAAGAAAGTTGTGGCCTATACCTCTCGCCAGTTGAAGCCCAACGAAAAGAACTACCCCACTCATGACCTCGAGTTGGCGGCAGTTGTCCATGCTCTTTTAACATGGAGACATCTCTTGTTGGGAAGGAAAGTGGACATCTTCACTGATCATAAGAGTCTGAAGTACATCTTCACTCAGCCCAACCTCAACCTCAGGCAGACTCGTTGGGTCGAAATGATTCAAGAGTATAATCCAAGTATCGAATATACTCCAGGCAAGGCCAATGTCATTGCTGACGCATTGAGCAGGAAGGCATACTGCAACAGTTTGATTCTCAAGCCCTACCAACCGGAGCTTTGTGAAGCTTTCCGCAAACTTAATCTCCAAGTTGTTCCTCAAGGATTCCTTGCCAACCTCCAAGTCTCTCCTACTTTGGAAGATCAGATTCGTGAGGCCCAGCTTTCTTGATTCTATGTTGAAGAACGTGAAGATTGGGATTGCCAAGAGCCAACCCAAGTACAAGTGCTATCGCCTTGATGACAAGGACACTCTTTTCTTCGAGGATCGCATTGTTGTTCCTAAGGGTGACCTTCGTAAAGTCATTATGAACGAGGCTCAGAATTCACTCCTTTCTATTCATCCTGGAAGTACAAAGATGTACCATGACCTCAAGCAGTTGTATTGGTGGACTTGAATGAAGCGCGAGATTGCTCAGTTCGTGAATGAACGTGATGTCTGTAGAAGAGTGAAAGCAGTACACCAACGGCCAGCTGGTCTTCTCCAACCTCTTGCCATTCCAGAATGGAAGTTTGACCATATTGAGATGGACTTCGTGACTGGTTTTCCAAAGTCCAAGCGTGGCAATGATGCTATCTTTGCTGTCATCGACAAGCTCACTAAAGTGGCTTATCTTCTTCCTATCAAAGAATCTATCACAGCAGCTTAGTTGGCAAAGCTATATACCTCCAGGATTGTCTCTTTGCACGGCATTCCGCAGTTGATATCTTCAGATCATGGAAGCATCTTCATTTCTAAGTTCTGGGACTCATTTTAGAAGGCTACGGGCACCAGCATTCACTTCAGCACAGCTTTTCATCCTCAAAATAGTGGCCAAGTCGAGCGAGTAAATCAAATTCTTGAAGATATGCTCAGGGCATGTGTCATTTCTTTCGGTATGAAGTGGGAAGATTTTCTTCCATATGCCGAGTTCTCCTACAACAACAGCTTCCAAGCGAGTTCGGGCAAGGCCCCATTCGACATTCTCTATGGCAGAAAGTGTCGTACCCCTCATAATTGGTCAGAGACTGGTGAACGCCAACTTCTTGGCAATGACTTGATCACAGAGGCTGAAGAAATTTGCAATGTCATTCATGAAAATCTCAAAGCCGCGCAATCGCGCCAGAAGAGTTACTATGATAGCAAGCATCGTGACTTGGCTTTCGAGATCGGAGACCATGTCTACCTCCACATCTCTCCAATGAAAGGTACTCGTCGCTTCGGTATCAAAGGGAAGCTTGCCCCTAGATACATGGGTCCTTTCAAGATCATTGGGAAAAGAGGCGATCTCGCCTATCAACTTGAGCTTCCGTCCAACTTTGCAAATGTGCACGACGTGTTTCACGTGTCTCAGCCCCGCAAGTGTTTCAAGACCCCTGACCGCACCATCAACTTTGAAGAGATTGATCTCCAAGAAGACCTGTCTTATCATGAGCATCCCGTTGCTATTCTTGAAGAAAAACTGAGCGCAAGACTCGCAACAAGTCTATCAAATTCCTGAAAGTGAAGTGGTCACATCATTCCGACCGTGAAGCCACCTGGGAACGCGAGGACCACCTCTGTTCCGAATATCCGGAGTTTTTCCAGTCCTAGATCTCGGGACGAGATCCTTTCGTAGTGGTGGAGTGTTGTAACGCCCCGTATGTAACTTGCCATATTTGTATTCCAACTCTTGGCATTTTTGGCACTAAGTTATGATATTCCCTCATGGTTGGGTTTTGTCTTCGTGTTGCTTTTGTCCATGTCGTGCATCTCATATCATGTCATCATGTGCATCGCATTTGCATACGTGTTCGTCTCAGGCATCCGAGCATTTTACCCGTTGTGCGTTTTGCATTCCGGCACTCCTACGTCCTTCGGTGTCCCCTTCTGCCTCTTTTAGTGTGCGAGTGTTAAATGTTCTCGGATTGGACCAAGACTTGCCAAGAGGCCTTGGTTCACTACCGATAGACCGCCTGCCAAGTTTCGTGCCATTTGGACTTCGTTTGATACTCCAACGGTTAACCGAGGAACCGTAAAGGCCTCGTGTGTGTTGCAGCCCAATACCTCTCCAAAGTGGCCCAAAACCCACCTAAACCCCCTCCATCATCTCGGTCATTCGGTCACGATCGCGTGGCCAAAAACCGCACTCCATTTGGAGCCTCCTAACTCCTTCTATGTATAAATAGGCCTCCCCTCCAAAATTTAGGGTCAAAACCCTAGCTCCCTCTCCCCTCCGCGCTGCCGGACGTGTCCAGGCACCGCCGGACAAAAATTCCCTCCGTCCGCCGCCACGTGTCATCGCCGGATTCATCGGGGCCGTGCGCCCACATCCCCGCGCCGCCACCCGCGCGGCGTCCAGCCGGGGGGGCCCTCCCGGCCCGGGGCGCCACCCGCCGCCTCCTGGCATCCCGCATCTCCTCATGCCGTCCCTCGCCACGTCCTCGCCGCCCGTGCGCGTCGGAGCTCGCCGCCGGCCGCCTCCGCTCCGCCACCAGTCACCGGTCGTCGCCGCCACCGGTCGCCGCCTCCTCTCCCGCCGCTCGACGCCGACCTCGCCGGCCACTGCAGCTTCACCTGCACCGACGAGCGCGCCGGCGAGCCCCTGCTTCCTCTACGACTCCGGCGACCTGGCAAGCTACTGTTTTGGCCACCTCGGGAGACGTGCCGCCCGGATCCATATCTGAGAGAAACCCTAGGGTTGACTTTGCCTCTCTCTAAGTCCCTAGTTTTCCATATTTTCGCATTGTTCATCGCATCATAACTTTGCATCCGTAGCTCCGTTTTGCACGTGTGATATATCAAATTGTTCGTCTGGATGTGATCTTCATTTCTTTCCATTGCACCAGGTTCATTTGAGTTCATCTTGATGCCCTAAATGCTGTTGCAAGAGTACTATGTAATGTTAGTTTCTGTTTCTTAACAGATTATGGACATTTGTCATTTTTGCCATGATTAATGTGTGCTCCTATGAACTTGAGCCCTACATGTGTTTTGGGATATGCCATGCCATCTTTACAGGGGTGTATGCCATGTATTTTTGTGATCAATGTGGTTACTAGCACAAGCATGCAAAGTAGCTCTCGTCATGTTGCAGATTTCAGGGACTTAGAATTCTTCTAAGTCTTCTCCCTGATGATATTTTTATGCCATGTATTCTTGTTGCTACAGAGTGATCCATGCCTATTTTGAGCATGATCAGTAAGGATGATTTTGAGATATTTTTATGCTCTATCCATCCATGTCTTTGTTTGCAATTATGGAGTACCCTAGCATGACTCAATCTTGCTCTACTTTTGCTATAAAATGTTCCTGGCAGATTGTTTACGTTTTAAGCAATTTTGCCGAGGTTGTTGTAGTTGATCCTTGCATGCTATGAGGTTGTTCTTGCCATGGTTAGCTTATTGATCGTGTCTTCTTGCTGGGTGTAAGCTTAGTTTGTCACGCAATGCCTTGTGGTGAGTGCATCGAGCTCGTAAACATGCCTATGTAACTCTGTTTTTGCCATGTCCAGTTTTCTGCTAAGTCTGAATCTGTTAACGAAACTTGCTATGTTTAGATGGGTGCCATTGTATATCTTATGATCCTTTTTGGCTTATGGTCGGTGAGGGACTTTCGTTATATGCTTTGAGTAGTTTCATGCCATGCCTTGCTTTGCCATGATATGTTCTTGTAGCATGTTGTTATCTTGCTCTAAACATTGCTTCCTCATGTTAAATCCTGTCATGTTATTTTCACAACATCTGTGAACCTGATATCTTTTACACTATTTCCATGCTTGTTTGAACCTGCTATTGTGTGTTTAGCCATAGCTCAGTGTTCATCTTTTGTCAAGCATCTTGAGTGGATCACTGCCATGTGCTTTGTTGCTATGTTAGAGTGCAGTAGCTTATTTTTCTTGATGCATTTAGATGGCATCGTGCTATTAATCGCAGTTTGGTGCCATTATTGTTTTGCTTGCCATTTTCAAACCGTGCATCCGATTCCGGTGATCTTTATATCGATTTCGACCGAAATCAACTCATCTTTCCAGCGACACTCTTGGTTTGACAAGTTGAGGCCTGGTTCAATCGTTTCCTTTCGGAGCACGCATATGCTTTGCATATCACATCCCGCATATCATGCCATGTTTTGCATCATGTTGCTTGCGCATTGCAGTGTGGTTGATCATGGTTCCCTTTGCTTGTGTTTCTTGCTTTGGGTAGAGCCGGGAGACGAGTACGTGATCGAGGAACCCGTTTAGTACGCTTACGAGGATCAAGCTTACGTCAACTCGGAGAACTTTGCAGGCAAGATGACCATACCCTCCAAATCACTTCTATCTTTGCTTGCTAGTTGCTCGCTCTATTGCTATGACGATGATACCGTTTCAGGGGATGCGACTGAGCTCAAGTGGGAGTTCGATGAGGACTCAGGACGATACTACGTTTCCTTTCCAGACGATCAGTAGTGGAGCCCAGTTGGGGCGATCGTGGATCTTATGCTTTTGGGGTTGTCTTTATTTTGGTTCCGTAGTTGGACCTTGATTATACCTGGATGATTGTAATGCTATATTTATGTATTGCGTGAAGTGGCGATTGTAAGCCAACTATGTACCTCTTTCTTATTCAGTACATGGGATGTGTAAAGATTACCCTTCTTGCGACATTACCTACAATGCGGTTATGCCTCTAAGTCGTGCTCCGACACGTGGGAGATACAGCCGCATCGTGGGTGTTACAGTTTCGATGGCCCATAGAAGACCCATTGTTTCTATGGCTCGTAGGAGGCCCATGGTCACTACAGTAAATATGTAGCCCATGGTTATTGTGGCCTAGTTTTAAAAAATAGGTTATTGTGGCCACTAGCAAACCGCAGAAAAAGAACTGCACTAACTACAAGCAAACAAATAAACAAGACAACAAGGAAATAAATAAGCAAGAAACTTATGCAAGGCTATCACGGCTATTACACATATTACATCCACTTGGCATCAAAGTTTGCCACCAGTGAAAATATAGGGAACAAAGCAGCATATCACATACACTTGTTGTCAAAGTTGGCAACCAGTGCAAATAAACGCAACAACAAAACAAGTCCAGAACTAAAACCACTTCAGAAGATGTCAAGAAACAATATCCTGGGTACCCATAATGCTCACAAGATGGTTAGAAAGCTTATTAACTTTATCTTTTTTGGCGCATAAATCCTCTAGCGCTTGCTATTGCACCATAAAGTATGCATCTGAATTTTGCAGGGACTTCCTCAGTCCTTCGGCTTCGTGTCGCGGCACATCTGATCGATGTCTTTCAACTTGAATTTGAGACCCAAGAAGACGAACTGATTCAGGCAGCGAGTTCGAAGAGCTTGTGCCAACAGTAGTGGCCAGTAGCTCGAACACTACATCAGGACATGACTTTTGGGTTTTCTCACTTTCATCAAGATAGTTTTTATCAGCTTTCTTGGAGACCAACAGGGATGTCTCACTATCTTGAACTTATATGCATTACTTCCTTTACCATTGCATACCAGGGTACTCTTCTCTAATATTTTGTGTGCATTCTAAAAGAGAAACAAGAACACACATCACAGGTTTAACATGTTGTATATGAAACTCATTTTGGTAAATTAGTTCAGTAGTAAAGTGGACAGGATAACAACATGAAACAAACATATATCTATGTACCATGGTCACTGTATGGTCTATATCACTCTAGTTTTTGTTGCCAAATCAAGATAGAGACACAGTTCAAATAATATATGTTTAAGACAAAGCGGAATAGACAAAATATAAGTGTGGGAAACTACAAAGCAATAACAACACTTGTAATGTGCATGACATGAGAACATAACTTTTATTCAATTGAAACTGAAATCTCAAGTTAAAGAAACAGGTTTAAAACATACCTATTGCACCATTAGAGTTTCAATTCCATCCTTCAAATTTGAAAATAGTTGGTATGAGTAAATACAGTGATGCAAGAGCAAAGGAGTATGAACCATAGCTACAGAACCTGACCTAAGAACAATTCTTCTTCTGCTGCTTTAAGCGTTGAGTTGGGATTCGGAGTGGTGGTCCTCGTTCTTTGGGCACTGTAGTTCCCTTACTAACTGCTCGTGTTTGGGTGCTCTATGGTGGAGACAGTGTTGTGTCAACTAGAACTGGGTTACTATCTTCTAGGGTTGGGGTTAGAAGGGGTGTAGCTAGTTCTCTATCCAACTGGGTAGGGGTACAATCTGTGAGAGTCTAGATTATGTGTTGTGGGGCTGGTTCTTGGGAAAGTACAACCTTGGTTCTATCTGCATCGAGTGGTAGCACTATCTTTTCCGAAGACCGTGTTGTTACTCCCTTAGATACTTCCATCACCCTCTCCAATTCAAATGGCTGATAAACAAGAAAAGTAATTGAATGTACAGACATTGTATGATAGGCAGGTGCAATGGATAGTGCGGAATAAAAGATGGCAAGAAATAATTCACATTTATGTTGTCTTACAAAACAGGATAGAATGACACAATTTCACATATATGATGGCTAACTAAACAAGATAGCATGACACAATTTCACATATATGACGGCTAGCTAAAAAGGATGGAACGACATAGTTCAAAATATGATGACTATGTAAATAGGATGACATTATAATGTATTTATTAAATAGGTTGCCATGCCATAGTTCACATACATGCTACCTATGGAAACATGATAGCATGATATAATTCACGGATAGAATGACATAATTCAAAATATGATGAATGTAAACACTAAACAGGATGAGATGATATAACTATATGATGTCTTTATTAAATGGGTTGGCATGCCATAATTTAGATAGATGTTGTCTATATAAACATGATGGCATGATATAATTCAAATATATGATTTATATACTAAGAAAGTAAGCAGATGGCAATCGCATATATGATGTAAAAAACTAAGCAATGCAAGACAACATGCATGACATGAGTAATATAACCCTGCCAAGTTTGAGCATAGACCTCAGGTGAGAAATAGGACTGGTCATTTGTCTCTGAATCCTCCTCTGAGCAGCTATTCATAACTAGCGAGATATGCGCTTCGTCAGATAGCAAAGTCTGCTCTCAAGACCTTGTTTTCACTCCAGAATTTTCCATCACCGTGTCAAATGGCTGATGCACATGAAGAGTAGTTGAATGTACAAACATTGTTGACAAATGTAATACGTAATGAAAAAAAGGATGGCATGATATAATTCACATATAAGATGACTGGGTAAGGAGGATGGCATTGCAAAATTCACACATATGATGCTTAGCTAAACAAGATGGCGTTGCATAATTCACATATATGATAAAGAAACAAAACAAATGGCATTCACACAAAGCATGTCTAAACTAAGCATATGAAATATTTGATGTGTAAAGTAAGCAATGTAAGGAACCATATGCATGATATTACTAACATCAGCATGCCATGTTAGAGCGAAGACCTCGGGGGGTAAATAGGAGTGGTCTTCTCCTTCTGAATCCCCTCAGAACAGTTATCTTCCTCTTGATTACAATCCGAAATGGGTGGAGGGGGGCTGCCTTTGCGCCCACCATGGAGCGACGTATGCAAGAAATTTTATTGCCACAAAAGGCTCGTCTCTTTTACTCTACATGTTCAGTTCCATTGTGTACAATAAATGACATGCATAGGAATAAAACATAGTGAGATTATGTAAGGAGTGCATGCAGAAATCCAGAGTGATGGTAGCAACCTGTGGATAGGCCCAAAACCAATGATAGCAGGTAGAAAATGGCTTCAGTTAAAAAATACAGATAATGGCTTCTTTACTGTTTGTTTCCCACCCAACATGAAACTCATAGTAGACACCAGAGATTAACCAGATAGTAGATAGATACTATTGATTGCGGCCCCGATATGTACCCCCACAACCAATTAAAAACTCAAGTTTGAGCATTAGTTTGGAGATGACTCGGAGTCTAATCGGTGAACTGAAAGAGTGTGACCTCTCTTGCGGACCGGTGTAGTCCTCGAGGTCATCTGCTTGGTTGATGATGGTAATGCAGTTTTCATGGATGCCGGTGGCGGGGAAGAAGATTTGAGGCGGTGAAAGACAGTCTGGAGGACAGATCCTTGCTGTGGTGGACCCATCTATCATTGGAGCAGCTGAGCTGGGGTGGACGACGGCACAACAGGAGCGAGACAAACAACACAAGGTTTTCTTTGACAACTATCTGTAAGAGAAGTAATTGTGTAAGGGCTTCTTTGAATTGGAGGATTCTAACAACGCGGGGATAGGAAATACACAGTAATAGGATAGGAATGCACATGCAAAATAGAGAATTTAAAAACATTGGATTTCTGCCAATCTGGGTGTTTGATTCACAAGAATTGGAAGATCACAGGATGCAAAGAAGCATGGTGAGATTAAGTCAAACCACAAGAAAATGTACAGTTATAATGCTATTATGCTACTATCTCTTAGTCTTGTGCTTCATGAATTGCAATTTGAAAAGGAGGACAAGTGGATATTAAAATTCCTACAGTTTTCTTTCAAGGAGACACCAAAGGAACAAAATCCTATAGTTTTCCTTTGTTCCATTCCTTTGAACCAAATGCATGAATAGTAGTACCATAAGAAACTTTCCAATTCCTATGGTTTTCCTTCACTTTTCCTTTCCAGCACTGGCGATTCTGGTAGGTAGGCTTAGGTAGGGAAAATCCTACACCAAAAAAATGTTTTTGTGCTACCTCTACTACTTTGGACCCAGGCCACTGCCCTACTAGCTCAACTCCCAAGCCCATCTATAAATGCACAGCTCAAACATGCAGAGATAAATAATCATGGCGTTCAAGAGAGTCCATCATGGATAGCTAAGTTGCCTGGTACCCCACTGCTTGTGATATAGTAGGAGAAACTAATTGTATTTCACGTTACTATGTGTGCTCAATGGACAATATATATAACATGTAGAGTTAAAAATAGATGCAACAAGTGTATAACCTCTTTGGTGAAGCCATGTCGATCCCAGCGTGATTGGGTTGGTCGGTGAGGATGCTCCGGCTGATTTGGCTGTCGGAGGAGGGGAAGAAGATCTTAGGCGTTTGGAGATGGAGCCCGGGGTAGTGCTCCGCTGTGATGGAGGGTTTCATCATTGGAGTATCTCCGGTGAGTTGTACAACTGCGAGGCTATAGCAGGACAAGAGAGACAATGTTAACCTGAGTGGAATTCTAATAGCATCTCCAATAGATGACGTAAAATACATAACCACAAAGTTCTAGATGTAAAATACATCAGCCGCTCATCTCTAAACTTAACCGTCGAAATTGAATTTAACTGTCGAAACTGAATTTAGCTGTCGAAACTAAATTTTGTTGTCGAAACTAAATTTTAATGTCGAAATGGAAGGCACTAGTAGCAGAAAAGCAGTAGCAGCAGCGCGTGCGAGAGCTGGGGCAGCTGGTCACGTAGCAGCATCTCGGGTAGCAGCTGCAGGGGCTCGAGTGAGAGGAGGATCCATTGCTGATGCAGCAGTAGCGCGCGCAAGAGTCACTACAAAAAAAAGACACATCCGTGGCATTTTGGGCTGAACGAAATTTTTTCTGTCATGCTTATGGCACTTATATGATGATAATTGTGACAAAACCCGATATCATCATAGATGTGGTAGGCTCCTACTTCTATGACAAAAAATCATGACAGAAAATGGGCTTTTCGTCCTGGGCGGGCTGGAGGCGCAGCTGCATGACATTCTTTGGGCCGTCCATGATGGAGAAAACCGTGGTAGAAGAGAGGGCGAGGAAAATATCGGGGGAGTTCCCGATTATGATGGGTGGTCGGGGCCGAGCGATGCGTGTTTCACTCGTACGTACGCGTGTGTGTGCGAGGCGTTGCGTTCTAACTGAACCCGAGCGAGGCTATAACTAAACCCGAGCGATTGCACTGCAGGCTATGCATTACTGCACTTGAGCGATCGATCGATCCCTTGCTGTTAACTGAACCCGAGTGATTCCTTCGCTACTGCTGCTAACTGAAGCCGATCGATGCTTCCTCTTGATGAATTGTGAGCGTTGTTGGGGGTTTTGGATGAACGTTTCCCGGTGGGGGTTTGGATGAACAAGACCCCGTGGTAGTAGAGGCCGTTGCCGCTAGATGAACAGTACCCCAGTCGATCAAGCCGGTGGATGAATAGGACCCCGTGGAGGGCTGGATGAACAGGACCCCGTGGAAGGCTTTGAATAGTAGCCGGTGGAGGGCTGGTTGAACAGTAGCCAATGGAGGTCTAGATGAACAGTAGCCCGTGGAAGGGTGGTTGAACAGGACCCCGTGTTGAGGGCTGGTTGAACAGTAGCCGGTGGAGGAGTGCGCGGTGGAGGCTGGATGAACAGGAGCCCGTGGATGAACAGTCGCAGGTGGAGGCTGGAGGAAGTCGACGATGGATGAACAGTAGCCCATAGAGGTTGGAGGAGGTCGACGGTGGAGATGAACATTATCCCGTGGAGTCCCGTTTTGCGGTACGCCACACCCCTCCCGATGAACAGGACCCCCGTTTCGACCGTAGTGCTCCAACACAAGTCCATTTCCTCCGTTTTGCGGTACGCCACACCCCTCCTGATCAACAGGATCACGTTTCGACCGTAGGAGGTCTGTTTCCTCCGTTTTACGGTACGCCAGACCCCTCCTAATGAACAGGATCCTGTTTTGACCGTGGCCGGTCGAACACAAGATTGTTTCCTCCGTTCTGCGGCACGCCAGGCCTTGTTTCGATCGGTTGTTCCGTCCAAGCCGGTTGGCTCCCGATGAACAGCACGCGTTCCGTTGCCTCCTGATAAAGTTGACGCATTATGTTGCCTCCCCATGAACACGACGACGATGCAGTTTCTCTGTTCCGACCCTACCACAGCCATGTACACGAGCCCTGGCCATACATATGTGTGAGTAGGCGTTCGAGACCCCTCCCGTATGTACGTATGTGGCCATATTTACTTTCTTGCACCCTGGCCGCGGTACGTATGTGTACATGCTACGTGTGCGCCTCTACTACGACACATGCCCTTCCTTAGACAGCCACGGTTCATCGCTGCAGCATGCAGATAGACCAATTGTATGTACGTACACGTTCGTGACCAGAATGACAATGCTACGTACGCTTCGACCGGGTGTGTCCTGACTGTCAGGCACTTCCTTGCATGAGAAGATGTAGCTGGTGGGTCCCAACAGTCAGGGGGGAAACGTTTTCTCATGAAATACAGTGGCCCGTCCGGTGGGTCCCTTCTATCAGGTGGAGGAATCATTATTTTTCGTGGAATAAGGAGGCACTTCCTTGCTGCGGCCGTGGACCCAGCTGTGAGCCTCTCCACGTACAGTACACTTCCAATGGAAGTCGTTCGTTGACCACGTTGACCACGCCGTGCCGAGAGCACCAAGGCAGTGGATGACGACAAGGCCTAGGAAGGGAACCACGTGGAGCCGGGGAAGACGCGACAGTGGATGCCCACACGGAGAGGAGTACGAGGGTTCACTGGTTCGGCTGCGGTGTGAGGCTGTCGTCGCCGCAGGGCCTAGCCAGCGGTGGGAGTATGGGCCCGGGGGCTACTGTTGGTGTTCTGGGAATGGGGGTCCCCAGACTTGCCTGCCTACGGCCCGCAGCATGGCTCCTCCAGCGGCCCCGTACGACCCATCTTCACCAGCAAACACCCAAGACCCTCGCGAGGGGCCAAGCTCGCGAGGCGAACGATGCAAGACCTCCTCAGGGGCGGCCTCACCAGGCCGGCTCGCAAGGGGCAGAGAGATCAAGGCAAGGCGAACCTCACGAGGTTCCAATGACGTAAGCCATGATGATCAAGACCAGACGGGCGCCAGGCAGGCGCCAGCGAGCACAGTGTCCTCGTTCCCTCTTTGTGTTAAGGAGGCAAGTGCAGGCGAGAAGTTCCCAGGCATCAGGCAAAGGTTTCCATATCGGTGCAACAAGACCAAGACCAGCAGGATGGCAGGACGGAGGTCACCGTGGAGCCCAAGACAGCGTCACCACCAGAGCCTTTGGCAGGCAAAGACTACTTTTGTCAGGATAGCTTGTACTAGTTGTCCCGCTTCAAATTGGCCGTTGTGGGATCCCTTCCCGCTCAATATTTGGGAAGAGGACTAGGGCCTCTATAAATAGGGCTAGCCACCACCATAGCTAGGGATCTCATTTTGGATCGGAGCCATTCCATCCATAGCCTCACACAAGTTCACCAGGCGAAAGAACACCTCTCCTCAGGAGGCTATTCTTCCCTTGTAACTATTCATCCTCATCCCAAGAGGCAATCCACCACACCACACTGGAGTAGGGTACTACACCACAAGGGTGGCCCGAACCTGTATAAATCTTGTGTCTCAAGTTCTTTGGGTTCGTCAAGCTAGGCCGTGAGAGGGGGGAGATCTTCGTGCGCACCCCAGTGTTCGAACCTCAAGGGTTTTTCCAGAACCTGAAATCCGATAGTCTCGTTATGCTCCGACAAGTCCCTCCATCTTAACCCGCGCCTTGCTATTCCAAAATTATAACGTGTGCGAAGACTCCCACCTCCTGTGAAATCCCAACACGCGAAATGCCCGTGATACCCCTGAACCGAAAGAAACGCCTAGGTCAAATCGGTAGGGCTACTTTCGTAACTTACCCCACATTTCGGACAAGCGTGTCCCTAAGCCATGGTTCCCCACTCCCATCCCATCCGCCCACCCAGTCGTACACCGAGGCCGCGAAAACCCACAAAGCCCCACACCCTCCTCCATCCGCCACCCAGCCAGAGCCTCTTCCCCGATGACGTCATCCACGGCAACACCTCGACGTCCCTTATCCACCATACCAGATGAGGATCCATCATCGATCTCGTCGTCCCGCCGGTTCAGCCACCCCGTCCTCCACCTCCAAGGAGCTGCCCCAATGTTCACCTCGTCTTTTGCGCCACCTCCATTCCCACACCGCCATCTTCACCTGTGCCACCGAAAGAGCATCATCATCACCATTTCCTTGGATGAAGCTGAGGCCTAATCGGCGCCACCAAAGAGGTTGTACACTAATCACCACATTTTCTTCTTGATTCGATCTCACGGTGCTGCCGATGCTCGGTCCCGAGCCGACATGGTGCCGCTCCATCCACAGCGGCGTCGCTGGCCACTCCCTCCACGGCATTGCTCCCTCGGCGGCGACCTCCACATCAATAGGAGCTGCTTCTACTTTATCTCTCGCTCACGCTGCTGCTCTGCTCTTGCTCGCGGTCCCCTGCTTGGTCTTCTCTTGCTATTGCTCTTACTCTTGCTCACGCTGCTGCTCTCACTCTTGCTCTTGCTTGCGATGCTGCTCCGATTTAGCTACACTTCAGTCGACTGAATCGACTTTTGGGTCAGTCGATTTTCAAGGGGTGGGGGCTCGCCGGAGTTAAGAAAGAACCAACCGCAGCGGGGAGGGGGCACGCCGAAGAGGTACCCTAGTAGCTATCTTAGGGTTCAGGGTGGGGGAGGTGGGCGCCGGCAGTGGTGGGGCAATGGCATGGGGATCGGTGGAGAAAAATCTCGACACGAGGGGCCTAGAGGGATGGCCAGCGCAGTGGCGGACCGGCGGCGGGGAGTGGTTTTGGGGCAGGCGGGGCGGCACACCGCCGGCCGCGGGCGGCGAGGGGTGGCTGTTTGGCCGGTGGTTGCTGGTGGCTCAGGGGGTGTGGTTGAAGATGAACTGCAGGCCCTTGATTTCATATCCAACGGCTAGAAAATCGACTGACCAGAGATAAAAAAGGTTAGTCGACTGACGTGTAGCCTCACCTGATGCTACTACACGACCAGCCGCCCCGGCTCTCGCACGCGCTGCTGCTGGTGGTACTGCTTTTCTGCTACTAGTGCGTTCAGTTTTGACAGAAGAATTCAGTTTCGCCAGTTAAGTTCAATTTCGACAGTTAAATTCAGTTTCGACAGTTAAGTTCAGAGATGAGCGGCTCATGTATTTTACATCTAGCACTTTGTGGTTATGTATTTTATGTCATCTATTGGAGATGCTATTAGAATTCCACTCAGTTTAACATTGTCTCTCCTGTCCTGGTTCAGCCTCGGGGTCATACAACTCACCGGAGCTAGTCCAATGACAAAACCCTCCATCACAGTGGAGCAGTACCCCGGGCTCCATCTCAAGATGGCTAAGATTTTCTTCCCCTCCTCCGTCAGCCAAGTCAGCCGGTTCATCCTCACCGACCAACCCAATCACGTTGAGATCGACATGGCTTCACCAAAGAGGTTGTACACTTGTTGCATCTCCTTTTTACTCTACATGTTATATATATTGTCCACTGAGCACACGAAGTAACATGAAATACGATTAGTTTCTCCTACTATATCACAAGCAATGAGGTACCAGGCAACTTAGCTATCCGTGATGGACTCTATTGAACGCCGTCATTATTTATCTCTGCGCGTTTGAGCTGTGCATTTGTCGATGGGCCTGGGAGTTGAGCTAGTAGGGCAGTGGCCTGGGTCCAAAGTAGTAGAAGTAGCACAAAAACATTTTTGAGTGTAGGCTTTTCATTGCTCAAGCCTGCCTACTAGAATCGCTAGTGCTTGAAAGGAAAAGTGAAGGAAAAACATAGGAATTGGAAAGTTCCCTATGGTACTAATATTCATGCATTTGGTTCAAAGGAATGGAGGAAAGGAAAACTGTAGGATTTGTTCCTTTAGTGTCTCCTTGAAAGAAAAACCGTAGGAATTTTAATATCCACTTGTCCTCCTTTTCAAATTCCTATTCATGTAGCACAAGACTAAGAGATAGTAGTATAATAGCATTATAACCGTACATTTTCTTGTGGTTTGACTTCATCTCACCATGCTTCTTTGCATCCTATGATGTTCCAATTCTTGTGAACCAAACACCCAGATTGGCAGAAATCCTGTGTTTTTAAATTCTCTGTTTTGCATGTGCATTCCTATCCTATTACTGTTTATTTCATATCCCTGCGTTGTTACAATCCTCCAATTCAAACGAGCCCTTACAGAATTACTTCTCTTACAGATAGTTGTCAAAGAAAACCTTATGTGGTTTGTTCTGCTCCTGTTGCACCGTCGTTCACCCCAGCTCAACTGCTCCAACGACAGAAGGGTCCAGCACAGCAGGGATCCGGCCTCCAGACTATCTTTCGCTGCCTCAAATCTTCTTCCCCGCCGCTGGCAGCCATGACAACTTCATTACCATTGTCACATCCCTGATTTTAGTCATGCATTAGGGTTGGATGAACATGTGCATCATGTTTAAATTTCTTTTAAACTTGAAATGGGGCCTAATCAACCCCAACACCCCCCTTGAAAATGCTAATTTCCAACAATTGGAATTTCAATGAACCCAAAATGCCCTTCATAAAAGCCCGCCATTTTTGGTCTTGACTAAAACCTCTGCCAAAAATGGTCTTGCAAATTATGGAGCCATTCTGGATTTTTGAACAAGCCATAAGTATTTGAATTTGGGCATTTTAAATGCTATAAATATTTTAAAGTGCTCAAATAATCTTGGAAGCATTTTTAGGCAGTTGAGAATATTCCCAAATGTGCCTCTGAATATTTCCATAGTTTTTGGAAATGAAATAGTATTTATTCTATTTTAATACACATAGCAGGAAATAATTAAAAGCAAAACAGAAAAGAGAGAGAGAGAGTTAGAGCTTACCTGGAAGCCCACCAGCCGGCCCACCTAGCTGGCCCGGCCCAGCAGCCGCTCCACGCAGCTGCTTCGCCTAGCCAGCGAGGCGAGCAGGAGCCCGACGGCGAGCACAGGAGCTCGCCACGCCACCTCTCTGCCTGCCTGCCGTCGCCCGCGCCAGCGCGATGCCTCGAAGCGCCTCTGCGGCACAGCCCCGACCCCGTGGACACCTCACACGTGCCCCTGCCTCTCTCCCTTGCTCTCTCCCATAATGGCCGACGCTGCCGTAGCCGCACCGTCGCCATAGCTGTGCTCTCCGTCGTCTCCGTGCCACGCCACCGTGTCCAGGAGCTCCGCCACCCTCCTCTCCGTCAAGCAGACCGAGCCCCGAGCGCTCGCTCGCCCTAGAGTTACCGCCTCGTCCTCGTCTTCGCTGATCGCCGCCGGAGATCCCTTTTGCCATCACCACTGCTCCAGCTCGTCCCCGACCTCGCCATTTAGATCGTCGCAACCGCTGTGAGCTCAGCTACATTCCCATCCTCTCCGTTCTCGCTGTCGTCCCCTGCATCGACTGCACGAAGCTCACCCGCACGCGCCGCCGCCCGCGTCGTCGCCGGTCATGCTCCGGTGACCATATGGTCCCGGGCTTGTGTCCAACGCACTCCCCGCATCGCGTAGGAGCCGTAGATGCTAGCGCCGCCCCGCCTAGGCCACTGCAGCAACGAGCCTGAGCTCACCCGAGCTCCGGCGACTGCCAAGGTCATCGCCGGTGTCGTTCCCGGCTTCCCCGAGCTCCACTTCCACCACCAAACGACGCGGCTCGGTTGCAGCTCCCCGTAGATGGTCTCCGCCACCCGTTTGGTCGCCGGAGACGCAAACCCGAGCCCCTCCGCCGCGTCTGTCGTCGCCGGCGTCAAGCCACCGGCGAGTTGACCACGTTTTGACCCGTGGACTGACGTGTGGGCCCAAGTTGACTTCCCCCCTGAGCCTATGATAGGTGGGGCCGACCTGTTAATTAGTTTAGGATTAGTGTTAACTAATTTTAGTTAGTTTAGGTCACTGACATGTGGGCCCAGGCCCCACTGACAGTTAATTAGTACTAACTTAATCATGTTAGTTAGCTGAGTCACTGACAGACAGCGCCCACCAGTCAGGTTTGACTCGCCCTGGTGCCTTTGACTCACTGACATCACAGTGATGTAGTGCTGACGCAATTATTCTTTTTTCTGAATTTATTTTTATATAGGAAATTCCAGAAAATAGTCAAAACTTCTAAATATCATAGAAAATCAACCATAGCTCCAAATCAAACAAATTATATATGAAAAATGATCAGAAAAATTCAATCTATCCATCTGTAATGGTTTCATGCATGACAAACCACTTTAACCTTCTGTTTAGGTGAAACAAACTAATACACTTTTTATGCATAAGAACTTTAACCTTCATTTGAATCTTTGATTCAAATGGACCCATTTCAACTTGTTTCACATTGCATTAGGCAAGACACATTCATATTGCCATGTCATAGCATGCATCATATTGTTGCATATCGTCATGTATTGATTATGTTCGGTGTGTCTTTCGTGGTAGGTTCTGCTTCCGAGGATAACCCCGAATATCCGTCTGAAGGGCAGTACCCTACTACCACTACATCAGGCAAGCAACCCATTGATCATTCCGATACAAACCCATGTTCTCGCTTCTGCTCTAGTTTACTGCATTAAGACAACGCAATTCAAACTGATGTGTGCTAAGGTAGTTGAACCCTTATCCTCTGCATGACCTGTCATTGCCACAGTAACTAGATGAAACCCACTAGCATGTGTAGGAGTTGATTGAGCCATGTATGTGATTCCTACCTTGCTATGCCTGCTATGCTTAGAGTTGTGTCAGGTCTGCTTCATCTGGGTGATGGGCTAGAGTGAAATGATTATGTCGGTAATGTGAGGGATGTTTTGAACATGTTTTGGTAAATTTATCGATGAGAGGCCATGTAGGAGTACATGGTGGGTTGTTTCATTGAGGCCATCCATAAGAACTGAGATCTGTATGCGTGATTTAAGATTCAGCTACTACCACATATTGGGCCCTGAAATATGACCCGGCTCGACTTACTGACCCCTCTCGTCCTCTGTCCAAGAGTTGAAACTAGTTTCTGGTGTTTGTAGGTTATGTGTTGGCGGCCGTGCATAGCGCTGACCCTAGGGGTGGGCTATGATGCGGTAGATACACCATGGCACGGTGTACCGAGTCGCCCATTTGGTGTCTCGGGAACCCTGCACACATTATTTGGGGCCATTGAGGACACCCCGGCCGGATTCCCTTGCGGATGGAACCTGAATAGGCGATAAACCTGGACTAGAGACTTGTGCGGTTAGTCAGGTCGTGGTCTACACCCACGTCGGTTTCCGCTTGAAGTCTGCCCATGTCGTGTGCAGACGCTAAGTGGTGGAAACATGTGTGATGAAGTACACCCCTGCAGGGTATAAAACTATTCAAATAGCCGCGTCCGCGGTAAAGGACTACTTGGTTGCCTATACAGTTCATAGACAAGTTAATGGATACTACTAAAAGACTCAATATAAGTGTGAGTACCGAGGATGGCCCTCTCGTAGGATGACGAGGGAGGATCCCCGGTGGAGTATTGTGTTGGTGAGTAGTGGACTCGTGTGCGAAAACTATTTTACTAGTGGAGTCTCGTAGGATAGCTTAGCCAAGAGTCAAAGCTGGCTTGCTGCAATAACTCCACCACCTTCTTGAGAATGAGCATGTATAGTAGGTTCTGATGTAAGACTTGCTGAGTACCTTTGTACTCGTGTTTGTTTAATTACTATTTTCAGACGACAACACCACCCCTCCGATGGGTTTTATGTAGATCTCGACGTCGATGAGTGACTTGCCACCCAGGTGGTGATCCTGGCCATGGAGGGGCCTATGTAGATAGACAGGCTTCGAGAAGCCTTCTTTCTTTCTAGTGTCTGTACTCAGACTATTTGCTTCCGCATGTGCTTGTATGCTTGCATGACTTGAGTGTCGGGTCATGTGACCCCTACCTGTATGAACATGTTATGTATGGCTCTCTGGAGCCTTTAAATAAAGTACTTGAGTTGTAGAGTTTTGTTGTGATGCCATGTTGTATTTGCACATATCGAGCATATTGTGTGTATGATTGAAATGCTTGGTATGTGTGGGATCCGACAATCTAGTTGTTTATCCTTGGCAGCCTTTCTTATGGGGAAATGTTGTCTAGTGTTCCTCGAGCCATAGTAGTCCGCTATAGCCCGGTTCACCGGAGTCCTGCTAGCCCAGCACTACTGCTCAGGACACTTGACTGGCCGGCATGTGTTTCACTTCGTTCCTATGTCTGTCCCTTTGGGGAAATGTCACGCGGTGACATCCGGAGTCCTGCCTAGCTTGCTACAGCCTGGGTTCCCCGGAGTCCTGTTAGCCCAGTGCTACAGCCCGGATTCACTCGCTGATGACCGACATGCTCGATGTGATTCATGTATGCCTGTCTCCATAGGTCTATGCCGCTTTGGGTTCACGACTAGCCATGTCGGCCCGGGTTCTCCGTCATATGGATGCTAGCGACACTATCATATACGTGAGCCAAAAGGTGCAAACGGTCCCGGGCCATGGTAAGGCGACACCCGTGGGGATACCGTGCGTGAGGCCGCAATGTGATATGAGGTGTTACCGGCTAGATCGATGTGATTTGGAATCGGGGTCCTGACAACCATCATCAACCAAGCAGATGACCTCGAGGACTACACGGGTCCCCAAGAGAGGTCATACTCTTTCGTGTCTGCTTATGTTATGCATCACTTAATATTACATGCTACTTTATCGTGTTCACCGATTAGACTCTGAGTCTGCTCCAAACTAATGCTCAAACTTGAGCTTTTAAATGGTTGTGGGGGTACATATTGGGGCCGCAATCAATAGTATATACATCTGGTTAATCTCTGGTGTCTACTATGAGTTTCATGTTGGGTGGGAAACAAACAGTAAAGAAGCCATTATCTGTATTTTTTTACTAAAGCCATTATCTGCCTGCTATCATTGGTTTTGGGTCTATCCACAGGTTGCTACCATCACTCTGGATTTCTGCATGCACTCCTTACATAATCTCATTGTGTTTTATTCCTATGCATGTCAGTTATTGAACACAATGGAACTGAACATGTAGAGCAAAAGAGACGAGCCTTGTGTGGCAATAAAATTTTATGCAGACATCGCTACATGGTAGGTGCAAAGGCAGCCCCCCTCCACCTATTTCGAATTGTAATCGAGAGGAAGATTTCTATTTCGAGGGGGATTCGGAAGGAGAAGACCACTCCTATTTACCCCCTGAGGTCTTTGCTCTAACTTGGCATGCTAATGTTTGTTATATCATGCATATGGATCCTTGCATTGCTTACTTTATACATCAAATATGTCATCTGCTTAGTTTAGACATGCTTTGTGTGAATGCCATCTATTTAGTTTATTCATCATTTATGTGAATTATGCAATGCCATCTTGTTTAGCCAGGCATCACATATGTGAATTTTGCAATGCCATCCTGCTTATCCAGTCATCTTATATGTGAATTATATCAGGCATCCTTTTTTTCGTTACGTATTACATTTGTCAACAATGTTAGTACATTCAACTACTCTTCGTGTGCATCATCCATTTGACATGGTGATGGAAAATTCTGGAGTGAAAACAAGGTCTTCAGAGCAGATTGTGCTATCTGACGAAGAGCATATCTCACTGGTTATGGATAGCTCTTCAGAGGAGGATTCAGAGACAGATGAACACTCCTATTACCCCCCCCCCCAAGGTGTATGCTCTAACTTGGAAGCGTTATGTTGCGCATATCGTGCATATGGTCTCTTGCATTGCTATGTCATTTGATTAGTTTAGACATGCTTTGTGTGAATGCCACCTGTTTAATGTCTAATTACCATATATGTGAATTATGCATTGCCATCTTGTTGCAAGACATTATATATGTGAATTATGCAATGCTATCTTGTTGCAAAGGCATTATATATGTGAATTATCCAATGACATGTTGTTTAGCCAATCATCATGTATGTCCATTATATAATGCTATCATTTTTTTGTATTACGTGTTCCATTTGTCGACAATATTTGTATATTCAACTACTCTTCTTGTGCATCAGCCATTTGATGCGGTGATGGAAGTATCTAGAGTGAAAACAAGGTATTCAGAGCAGACAATGCTACCTGCTGAAGCATACATCTTGCTGGTTACAGAGAGCTCCTCAGAGGAGGATTAAGAGACTGATGACAAGTCCTATTTCCCCCCTGAGGTCTATGCTCAAATATGGTAGGGTTATATTACCCATGTCATGCATGTTGTCTTGCATTGCTTAGTTTTTACATCATATATGGATTGCCATCTGCTTACTTGCTTACTATATAAATCGTATATTTGAATTATATCACGCCATCATGCTTACATACACAGCATGTATCTGAATTATGGCATGGCAACCCATTTAATAAAGACATCATATAGTTATATCATCCCATCCTGTTTAGTGTTTGTAGTCATCATATTTTGAATTATGTCATTCTATCCACGAATTATATAATGCTATCATGTTTCCATAGGCGACATGTATGTGAATTATGGCATGCCGACCTATTTAATGAACACATTATATAGTTATATCATGTCATCCTGTTTACATAGTCATCATATTTTGAACTATGTATTTCCATCTTTTTTGGTTAGCCATCATAATGTGAAATTGTGTCATGCTATCCTGTTTAGTTAGCCAACAAATATGTGAAATTGTGTCATGCTATCATGTTTGGTTAGACAACATAAATGTGAATTATTTCATGCCCTCTTTTATTCCCCACTATCCATTGCACATGTCTTATCATATAATGTATGTACATTCAATTACTTTTCTTGTTTATCTGCCATTTGAATTGGAGAGGGTGATGGCAGTATCTAATGGAGTAACAACACGGTCTTCAGAAAAGATAGTGCCACAAGTTGATGCAGATAGAACCATGGTTGTACTTGCCCAAGAACCATGTCGGTGGGAACGACGCCTATGGGATCACTTGGATCCCTTCTACGATCAGCGAGCGCGGGGTCGTGAGAAGAGCAGGTTTAGGAGCTAGCACACGGATCGTTTACCCAGGTTCGGGCCGCCAGGATGCGTAAAACCCTAGTCCTGCTTTGGTGGATGTATTGACTGTTCTTGAGCTCTTTTCAACTAGCTACGGTGGTTGTGCCGTCCCAAAAAGCCGAATCCCTCTCCTAGTCACCTCGGGCCTCCTTTTATAGGAAAAAGGGGTTGTCACAGTGGCACACAGGAGGTAGAAAGGCCTACAGTGTGTGAGCTTATTGCACAGCATTATGGGACAAAGCGCCTTAAATGCGCTACGTAGGTGTCCATTAGCTTTATCGGGGCCGGGAACGAGGCCCGTCCTGTCTATCGCCACTCCGCCTCACTTCAACACGCGCCCAGGCTAGCGATACATGCAGCGCCATGTAGGCAGGCAGGCAGCTGAGGTGGCGCGGTGGTAGGACCTTCATGAAGGTCTGCCTGTCACCACGCAGGTGCTTGCTGATTTGGCCTGGAAGCTGCATGTTGCCACGCAGGTGCCTGCCCAGCTGGTTGGGCTGGCAGCTGCATGCGAAAAGCGGCGGAGTCTTGGCTGGTGCGGCCCTGGCAGTGGCCCTGCTGGCGTCTTCGGCAAGGGCCTTGCCGAGGGCCCGGCAAGGGTCTTGCCGTGGTGTCGTAGTCGTCCCCGGGAAGACGCTTGCCGAGGGTCTTGTGGATTTCCTCGGCTAGGATCCTCCCGAGGGTCGCAGTCTTCTGGTCCTCATCTGAACTCATATGTTTATGATCTTGACGAAGATCTGCATGCCACCACGGAGATGCCTCCCGAGCCCTGGTCCCAATGTAGTTGTTGACGGCGTTCGGAACCTTTGGGCTCAAGGGTGGCTCACTCTCCTAGCGTTGGGCATGTTGCCCTGGCAAGGCTCTTGCCGGGGCTGTGGGGGGGGGGGGGGGCTCGGCAAGGATCTTGCCGAGGGAGTCCACGTCACCCTCTTACACTCATGTGCTTCTGGTCTTGGCGTCGCCTTGGTTGTCTTGTGCTTCAGCTTCTCTCGGGCTTCTCTCCTCTGCCCTGCTAAGTGTGGCCGCAGCGCATGGCTCTAACTGTCCGTGCACGAGTAAAGGGGTCAAAAGGAGAGCCCCTACTTTTGTACACCGACAGGAGTCCCTGGGCCTGGTCCACACATAAGCATGACGCGTTGTTGGGCCAGGCCCAAAATGGTGCGCGGGTAGTCGGGGCGGGATTTTACCGCAGTAATTTTTTGTCCGCAGCGCTTCCCCACGACCCGCGTTGAACGCGCAAGGTGGAGGGTCGTGCGTGATGTGGGGGTCATGCGTGGGGCGGTTCCCGCACGCATGCGTCACATCGGGGTAAAGAGGCGGCTCGCGCCTTCCCCATAAAAGGAGGGAAGCGCATAGGCACGTCCCATTTACTTGGGTGGACTCGGGTCGTGGCCTTAAAGGCGCCCAGGCCCCATGATCACGGTGTGGGGAGGGATTGCTTCGCCCGTCCCTTTAATGTTGCTCGCTCGCCATGTGTCCCTCATGCAGGTGGCTGGAGGTGGAGGCGGGAAATTGGGTCGTTGCTGATTGGGGGAAGCGGGCCGGTCCTAATTCCCTGCACCCCCGATGACCGGATTGGTCGAGTGGGGCGGCCGATCCCTGACTCCGCTCCTTTATAAGAAGGGGAGGGGGAGGCATTCCACATTCTTCCATCACCAGTCTCCTTCCACCTCCGCTTATTTCTTCCATTCGCTATGGCAAGAGGAAGCGCTAGCCTTTCGAGGGTGGCGACGAGGGTTGCTGCTCGTCAGTGCATTCCTCCTCCCCAAGAGCTTGTGGCAGCGGAACAGGTCACGAGAGGAAGGGGGAGGGGGCGAGGCCGAGGTCGCCGTGGTGCTCGGGGGAGAGGAGGACAGGGTGGCACATCGGCCTCGCCTCCGCCAGTGATGCCTCCCCCGACGGAGCGCCACGTCGAGGACCAGCCCCGCGAGTTCTTCATCAGGTTGCGCCGGCCACCGTGTCGCCGCCTCCGTCTCCCTACTGTATTTGCTCGGGAGATGGAGCTTGATCCACACCAGACCCTCTGGTTGCACATGAGGAGCTGCCGGAACGGCGGCACGCGGGTCGACGTCGACTTCCCCGCTCCTCACGTCATGTACCTCTGTCGCGGATGGAAGACGTTCACTCGCACCCACAGCTTGGCGGCGGGGCTTGTCCTGTACTTAGAGTTAATGGAGGGCAGCCTGCTCTCCATCAAGGTCTTTGGATATCTTGAAACTCGCTTGAAGTGCTGTGTGGAGAGCTCCTCCAACGATGAAGATTCCTCCTCAAGCAGGAGTGACGAGGAAGACAGCGACAGCGACGACGAGGGAGTCGAGCAGCAGGATGCCGACTCCGACTTCGAATGCCCGTGCCACCCCTCCCTCGGCCACGCGCACTACCGAGGGCCACCGTCGCCAAGCTCTCCATCGGGGCGCTCCCCGTCGTCTCCTTGGGCGGCTGGCGTAGGAGGGCCGGAGAAGGCGAAGAAGGCGGGTGCCGGCCGTCAAGTCGGAGTACGCAGGCACCAATGCCTTCGTCACGTATTGCCGGACCGCTGCCTCATCTTCCAGCTCCCCTCCTGGCACCGGGACGTTCTCTTGATGCCTTCTGCTCCTCGCACCTCGCCTAGGCGCTCTTTTCGCCCTCCTTCCCTTTTGTTCCACCTTCTGAGGAGAGGGACAAGAAAAGGATTACGGGCATCTTATCCTTTTTTAGTTTGTAAGCCTGCGGGCACTTGTTAATTTTAAGACTTGTTATCCCATTGCTCATGTTTTTAATTCCGTATGAACTGTACCTGTATGGGATGTTTTTAATGAAAAAGGGTGCTTGTCGGGTTCTTTGTGCGTGAGCGAGGCCCATGCCAAGGATAAATCCTTGTTATTTCGAAGATAAACATTGTCTCCCGGCAACAGGCCTTGCCATCCCCCCGCTTCAGTCGACCATTCTTGCGCTCTTGGCGGAGACATGGGCGAAGTAGAGTTAGGCCCCTCATTCATCTTCTCGCCACCACGACTACTACCAAATCCCGACCCAGGAGGTAGCTCTTGGGTAAAGGAAAGGGGACATGGTGGTTTTAAGAACATAAACGACGTTTCACATGTCCCAGTTTTATACGAAAACGCATAACAGGGGGATAAAAGACTTATCTGAATCCGCAGCCCCCCGGCAACCTTGGTTTGCCGTGGTTGGATCCTTCTATCTTCAGCCCCCGGCAGTCTTGACCTGCCGGGGCCGGAGCGCCGGTTCGTTCTCTTTTTCCCAAGCGGCTCAGCAGAAGTGTCTGCATGCCCTGCGAACCAAAGAGAACAGAAAGACACACACTCGACCTCTAGGCTAGGGGTTAGTCGTCGCTAAGCACTATCAACCCTAACCGAGGGAGAGACTTATCCTAGCATGCATGCTATAAATTAGGGCATTAGTGCTTCGTTTATTTATGCTCAGGGTCTATGCTTGGCTTTGTACAGAGGGTCACATGCCTTGCCGGCAAGGCTCTTACAAAAGGTGGTTTGCCGGGAGGCCCGGCAACCGCGCCTTATGCATAAAACTTGCGAAGATGTTCGATGTTCCAGGAATTGCTCACTGGGACAGCATCTTCGGTCTCCAGGCGGACTGCACCGGGCCTGGTGACTCGTATTACCCGATAAGGGCCTTCCCACTTTGGCGTCAACTTGTTGGAATTCTTGGCCGACTAAACGCATCGAAGAAAAAGGTCGCCTTCCCCAAAGCTTCGGGCATGAACCTTGCGGCTATGGTAGCAGCGCAAGGCTTGCTAGTAGCATGCTGCTCTCACAGCCGCCCGAAGACGATCTTTCTCAAGGAGCGTTGCGTCATCTTGCCACAATCGCTCTTGCTCAGGATCGTCGTAAGAAAGCACTCGAGGTGACCCGTATATGAGTCCTATGGGGAGAACTGCTTCTGCCCCGTATACTAGGGCAAAGGGTGTCTGGCCGGTGGCTCGATTTTGCGTCGTTCTGATCGACCAAAGAACCACCAGTAACTCATCAATCCAGCGCCTTCCGCTTTTGTGCAGCTTGCCAAAAGTCTTTGTTCTCAGGCCTCGTAGTACTTCAGCATTTGCCCTCTCCGCCTGGCCGTTGCTCCGTGGGTGTGCCACGGAAGCGAAATAGACCTTGTTGCCGAGGTCTTGGGTGTACTGCATGAAGGTGTGGCCTGTGAACTACGTACCGTTGTCGATGATGACTCTGTTTGGCACACCAAAACGGCAGACTAGTCCCTTGAAAAACTTGATGGTTGACTGTGCTGTCACCTTCCTCACTGCCTCCACCTCCGGCCACTTTGTGAACTTGTCGATTGCAACGTACAAGTACTCAAAGCCCCCGACAACGCGAGGGAAAGGGCCCAGTATGTCGAGCCCCAAAACCGAAAACGGCCAGGAGAGAGGGATTGTTTGAAGGGCTTGAGCTGGTTGATGAAGCTTCTTCGAATGGAACTGGCACGCTTCACACCTGGTTACTAGTGTCGTCACATCCTAGAGGGCGGTGGGCTAGAAGAAGCCTTATCGGAATGCCTTCCCGGCAAGGGCCCTCGACCCTATGTGGGAGCCACATATGCCTCTATGTAGCTCTGCCAATAGCTCCAGTCCTTCCTCCCGGGGGATGCACTTCAATTTCACATTGTTCGATCTTTTTCTGTACAGGACGTCATCAACGAACTGGTACAAAGCAGAACAATGATGTCTACTACACAACCTTCTTCTTGTAGACGTTGTTGCGCCTCCAAGTGCAGAGGTTTGTAGGACAGTAGCAAATCTCCCTCAAGTGGATGACCTAAGGTTTATCAATCCGTAGGAGGCGTAGGATGAAGATGGTCTCTCTCAAACAACCCTGCAACCAAATAATAAAGAGTCTCTTGTGTCCCCAACACACCCAATACAATGGTAAATTGTATGGGTGCACTAGTTCGGCGAAGAGATGGTGATACAAGTGCAATATGGATAGTAGACAATAGTTTTTGTAATCTGAAAATATAAAAACAGCAAGGTAACTAATGATAAAAGTGAGCGTAAACGGTATTGCAATGCGTTGAAACAAGGCCTAGGGTTCATACTTTCACTAGTGCAAGTTCTCTCAACTATAATAACATAATTGGATCACATAACTATCCCTCAACATGCAACAAAGAGTCACTCCAAAGTCACTAATAGCGGAGAACAAACGAAGAGATTATGGTAGGGTACGGAACCACCTCAAAGTTATTCTTTCCAATCAATCCGTTGGGCTATTCCTATAAGTGTCACAAACAGCCCTATAGTTCGTACTAGAATAACACCTTAAGACACAAATCAACCAAATCCGTAATGTCACCTAGATACTCCAATGTCACCTCAAGTATCCGTGGGTATGATTATACGATATGCATCACACAATCTCAGATTCATCTATTCAACCAACACATAGAACTTCAAAGAGTGCCCCAAAGTTTTCACCGGAGAGTCCAGACGAAAACTTGTGCCAACCCCTATGCATAGATTCCCAAGGTCACGAAACCCGCAAGTTGATCACCAAAACATACATCAAGTGAATCACACGATATCCCATTGTCACCACAGATACCCACATGCAAGACATACATCAAGTGTTCTCAAATCCTTAAACACTCAATCCGATAAGATAACTTCAAAGGGAAAACTCAATCCATTACAAGAGAGTAGAGGGGGAGACACATCATAAGATCCAACTATAATACCAAAGCTCGTGATACATCAAGATCGTATCACCTAAAGAACACAAGAGAGATCGATCAAACACATAGCTACTGGTACATACCCTCGGCCCCGAGGGAGAACTACTCCCTCCTCGTCATGGAGAGCACCGGGATGATGAAGATGGCCACCGGAGAGGTGTTCCCCCTCCGGCAGGGTGCCGAAACGGGTCTAGATTGGTTTTCGGTGGCTACGGAGGCTTCTGGCGGCGGAACTCCCGATCTATTCTGTTCCTCGAAGGTTTTAGGGCATATGGGTATGTATGGGAGGAAGAAGTACGTCGATGGACCTCCGGGCTGTCCACGAGGCAGGAGGGCACGCCCCCCACCCTCGTGGGCAGCCCGGGACTCTCCTGGTCCAACTCCAATTCTCCGTGGGCTTCTTCTGGTCCAAAAATAAGTTTTGTGAAGTTTCAGGTTACTTGAACTCCATTTGATTTTCCTTTTCTGCGATACTCTAAAACAAGGAAAAAACAGAAACTGGCACTGGGCTCTGGGTTAATAGGTTAGTCCCAAAGATAATATAAAAGTGTATAATAAAGCCCATAAACATTCAAAACAGATAATATAATAGCATGGAACATTTGAAAATTATAAATATGTTGGAGATGTATCAGCATCCCCAAGCTTAAATCCCGCTCGTCCTCGAGTAGGTAAATGATAAAACAGAATTTTTGATGTGGAATGCTACCTAACATATTTCTCTAAGTAATTCTCTTCATTTTGGCATGAATGTTCAGATCCATAAGATTCAAGACAAAATTTTAATATTGACATAAAAATAATAGTACTTCAAGCATACTAACTAAGGAATCATGTCTTCTCAAAATAACATGGCTAAAGAAAGCTATCGCTACAAAATCATATAGTCTCGCTATGCTCCATCTTCACCACACAACGTATTTAAATAATGCACAACCCCGATGACAAGCCAAGTTATTGTTTCATACTTTTGATGTTCTCAAACTTTTTCAATCTTCACGCAATACATGAGCGTGAGCCATGGACATAGCACTATAGGTGGAACAGAGTGGTGGTTGTGGAGAAGACAAAAAGGAGAAGATAGTATCACATCAACTTGGCGTATCAACGGGCTATGGAGATGCCCATCAATAGATATCAATGTGAGTGAGTAGGGATTGCCATGCAACGGATGCACTAGAGCTATAAATGTATGAAAGCTCAACAAAAGAAACTAAGTGGGTGTGCATCCAACTTGCTTGCTCACGAAGACCTAGGGCACTTGAGGAGGCCCATTGTTGGAATATACAAGCCAATTTCTATAATGAAAAATTCCCACTAGTATATGAAAGTGACGAAACAAGAGACTCTCTATCATGAAGATCATGGTGCTACTTTGAAGCACAAGTGTGGAAAAAAGGATAGTAGCATTGTCGCTTTTATTTTTATTTTTATTTTTTTATTTGGCCTTTCTTTTTTCTCTCTTTTTTGGGACAATGCTCTATTAATGATGATCATCACACTTCTATTTATTTACAAATCAAAGATTACAAGTCGATACTTAGAACAAGATATGACTCTATATGAATGCCTCCGGTGGTGTACCGGGATGTGCAATGACTCATGAGTGACATGTATGAAAGAATTATGAACGGTGGCTTTGCCACAAATACGATGTCAACTACATGATCATGCAAAGCAATATGACAATGATGATGCGTGTCATAATAAACGTAATGGTGGAAAGTTGCATGGCAATATTTTTCGGAATGGCTATGGAAATGCCATAATAGGTAGGTATGGTGGCTGTTTTGAGGAAGGTATATGGTGGGTTTATGGTACCGGCCAAAGTTTCGCGGTACTAGAGAGGCTAGCAATGGTGGAAGCGTGAGAGTGCGTATAATCCATGGACTCAACATTAGTCATAAAGAACTCACATACTTATTGCAAAAATCTATTAGTTATCGAAACAAAGTACTACGCGCATGCTCCTAGGGGGATAGATTGGTAGGAAAAGACCATCGCTCGTCCCCGACCACCACTCATAAGGAGGACAATCAATAAACAAATCATGCTCCGACTTCGTCATATAACAGTTCACCATACGTGCATGCTACGGGAATCACAAACTTCAACACAATTTTTTCTCAAATTCACAACTACTCAACTAGCATGACTCTAATATCACCATCTTCATATCTCAAAACAATCATCAAGTATCAAACTTCTCATAGTATTCAATGCACTTTATATGTAAGTTTTTATTATATCCCTCTTGGATGCCCATCATATTAGGACTAGTTTCATAACCAAAGCAAACTACCATGCTGTTCTAAAGACTCTAAAAATGATATAAGTGAAGCATGAGAGTTCATTAATTTCTATAAAACAAAACCACCACCATGCTCTAAAAAGATATAAGTGAAGCACTAGAGCAAACGACAAACTACTCCGAAAGAGATAAGTGAAGATCAATGAGTAGTCGAATAATCATGCAACTATGTGAAGACTCTCTAACATTTTAGAATCTCAGATTCTTGTTATTTTATTCAAACATCAAGCAAAACAGAATAAAATAAAATGACGCTCCAAGCAAAACACATATCATGTGGTGAATAAAAATATAGCTCCAAGTAAAGTTACCGATGGAAGTAGACGAAAGAGGGGATGCCTTCCGGGGCATCCCCAAGATTAGGCTCTTGGTTGTCCTTGAATATTAACTTGGGGTGCCTTGGGCATCCCCAATCTTAGGCTATTGACACTCCTTATTCCATAGTCCATCCAATCTTTACCCAAAACTTGAAAAATTCACAACACAAAACTTAACAGAAAACTCGTAAGCTCCATTAGTATAAGAAAATAAATCACCACTTAGGTACTGTAATGAACTCATTATTGATTTATATTGGTGTTAAACCTACTGTATTCCAACTTCTCTATGGTTCATACCCTCCGATACTACTCATTCATTCATCAAAATAAGCAAACAACACATAGAAAAAAGAATCTGTCAAAAACAGAACAGTCTGTAGTAATCTGGATCAAACATAAACTTCTGGAACACCAAAAATTCTAAAATAAATTGCTGGAAGTTAGAATTTATCTATTAATGATCTGCAAAAAGCACTAACTAAATAACACTCTTCAATAAAAAGTGGCAGCAATTCTCGCAAGCGCTAAAGTTTCTGTTTTTTACAGCAAGATCAACAAGACTTTCCCCAAGTCTTCCCAACGGTTCTACTTGGCACAAACACTAATTAAACACAAGAAATACAACCAAAACGGAGGCTTTATAAAGTATTTATTACCAAACAGGAACAAAAAGCAAGGAACTAAAATAAAATTGGGTTGCCTCCCAACAAGCGCTATCATTTAACGCCCCTAGCTAGGCATGATGATTTCAATGATGCTCACATAAAAGATAAGAATTGAAACATAAAGAGAGCATCATGAGGAATATGACTAGAACATTTAAGTATAACCCACTTCCTATGCATAGGGATTTTGTGAGCGAACAACTTGTGGGAACAAGAATCAACTTGCATAGGAAGATAAAACAAGCATAACTCCAAGATTTTTAGTACATAGAGAGGAAACTTGATATTATTGCAATTCCTACAAGCATATGTTCCTCCCTCATAATAATTTTCAGTAGCTTCATAAATGAATTCAACAATATAACTATCACATAAAGCATTCTTTTCATGATCTACAAGCATAGAAATTTTATTACTCTCCACACAAGCAAAATTCTTCTCATGAATAATAGTGGGAGCAAACTCAACAAAATAATTATCATGTGAGGCATAATCCAATTGAATACTGAAATCATGATTTCAAGTTTCATGTATATCATTATTCTTTATAGCATACAAGTCATCACAATAATCATCATAGATAGCAACTTTGTTCTCGTAATCAATTGGAACCTCTTCCAGAATAGTGGAATCATTACTAAATAAAGTCATGACCTCTCCAAATCCACTTTCATCAATATAATAATCATAAATAGGAGGCATGCTATCGTCATAATAAATTTGCACATCAAAACTTGGGGGACTAAAAATATCATATTCATCAAACATAGCTTCCCCAAGCTTGTGGCTTTGCATATCATTAGCATCATGGATATTAAAGGAATTCATACTAACAACATTGCAATCATGCTCATCATTCAAGGATTTAGTGCCAAATATTTTAATGCATTCTTCTTCTAACAGTTTGCCACAATTTTCCTTTCCATCATACTCATGAAAGATATTAAAAAGATGAAGCATATGAGGCAAACTCAATTCCATGTTTTTTTTGTAGTTTTATTTTAAAAACTAAACTAGTGCTAAAGCAAGAAACAAAAAGATTCGATTGCAAGATCTAAAGATATACCTTCAAGTGCTAACCTCCCCGGTAACGGCGCCAGAAAAGAGCTTGATGTCTAGTTCACAACCTTCTTCTTGTAGACATTGTTGGGCCTCCAAGTGCAGAGGTTTGTAGGACAGTAGCAAATTTCCCTCAAGTGGATGACCTAAGGTTTATCAGTCCGTAGGAGGCGTAGGATGAAGATGGTCTCTCTCAAACAACCCTGCAACCAAATAACAGAGAGTCTCTTGTGTCCCCAACACACCCAATACAATGGTAAATTGTATAGGTGCACTACTTCGGCGAAGAGATGGTGATACAAGTGCAATATGGATTGTAGATAATAGTTTTTGTAATCTGAAAATATAAAAACACCAAGGTAACTAATGATAAAAGTGAGCATAAACAGTATTGCAATGCGTTGAAACAAGCCCTAGGGTTCATACTTTCACTAGTGCAAGTTCTCTCAACAATAATAACATAATTGGATCACATAACTATCCCTCAACATGCAACAAAGAGTCACTCCAAAGTCACTAACAGCGGAGAACAAACGAAGAGATTATGGTAGGGTACGGAACCACCTCAAAGTTATTCTTTCCAATCAATCCGTTGGGCGATTCCTATAAGTGTCACAAACAGCCCTAGAGTTCGTACTAGAATAACACATTAAGACACAAATCAACCAAATCCCTAATGTCACCTAGATACTCCAATGTCACCTCAAGTATCCGTGGGTATGATTATACGATATGCATCACACAATCTCAGATTCATGTATTCAACCAACACATAGAACCTCAAAGAGTGCCCCAAAGTTTTCACCGGAGAGTCAAGACGAAAACTTGTGCCAACCCCTATGCATAGATTCCCAAGGTCACGAAACCCGCAAGTTGATCACCAAAACATACATCAAGTGAATCACACGATATCCCATTGTCACCACAGATACGCACATGCAAGACATACATCAAGTGTTCTCAAATCCTTAAAGACTCAAGCCGATAAGATAACTTCAAAGGGAAAACTCAATCCATTACAAGAGAGTAGAGGGGGAGACACATCATAAGATCCAACTATAATAGCGAAGCTCGCGATACATCAGGATCGTATCACCTCAAGAACACGAGAGAGAGAGAGAGAGAGATCAAACACATAGCTACTGGTACATACCCTTATCCCCGAGGGAGAACTACTCTCTCCTCGTCATGGAGAGCACCAGGATGATGAAGATGGCCACCAGAGAGGGATTCTCCCTCCGGAAGGGTGCCAGAACGAGTCTAGATTGGTTTTCGGTGGCTACGGAGGCTTCTGGCAGCGGAACTCCTTATCTATTCTGTTCCTCAAACGTTTTAGGGTATATGGGTATATATGGGAGGAAGAAGAACGTCCGTGGACCTCCGGGCTGTCCACGAGGCAGGGGGTGCGCCCAGGGGGGTGGGCGCTGTTGGGGAACGTTGCAGAAAACAAAAAATTTCCTATGGTTTCACCAAGATCCATCTATGAGTTCATCTAGCAACGAGTTATCGGATGCATCTACATACCTTTGTAGATCACGAGCGGAAGCGTTCAAAGAACGGGGATGATGTAGTCGAACACGATGTGATCGAAATCACCGGAGATTCTAGCACCGAACGGACGGCACCTCCGCGTTCAACACACGTACGGTCAGCGTAACGTCTCCTTCTTCTTGATCCAGCAAGGGGGAAGGAGAAGTTGATGAAGATCCAGCAGCACGACGGCGTGGTGGTGGATGCAGGGCGTCACAGTAGCAGGGCTTCGCCTATACTACTAGAGAGGGAGATGTAACAGGGGAGAGAGAAGGCGCCAAGGATGCAGGGGTCGGCTGCCCCCTTCCCCCCCTCCCTTTATATAGTCCCCTAGGGGGGGCGCCGGCCCCTTGGAGATTGGATCTCCCAAGGGGGGCGGCGGCCAAGGGCTGGAGTGGCCCCCAAGCCAAGGTGGGGAGCCCCCCCACCCCTAGGGTTTCAACCCTAGGCGCATGGGGTGGGCCTAGGGGGGCACACCAGCCCACTATGGGCTGGTTCCCCTCCCACTTTGGCCCATGGGGCCCTCCGGGAGGGGTGGCCCCACCCGGTGGACCCCCGGGACCCTTCCGGTGGTCCCGGTACAATACCGGTGACCCCGGTACAATACCGGTGACCCCGAAACTTGTCCCGATGGCCGAAACAGCACTTCCTATATATAATTCTTTACCTCCGGACCATTCCGGAACTCCTCGTGACGTCCGGGATCTCATCCGGGACTCCGAACAACATTCGGGTTACTGCATATACATATCTTCACAACCCTAGCGTCACCGAACCTTAAGTGTGTAGACCCTACGGGTTTGGGAGACAAGCAGACATGACCGAGACGACTCTCCGGTCAATAACCACCAGCGGGATCTGGATACCCATGTTGGCTCCCACATGCTCCATGATGATCTCATCGGATGAACCACGATGTCGAGGATTCAATCAACCCCGTATGCAATTCCCTTTGTCAATCGATATGTTACTTGCCCGATATTCGATCGTCGGTATCCCAATACCTCGTTCAATCTCGTTACCGGCAAGTCACTTTACTCGTACCATAATGCATGATCCCGTGACCAAACACTTGGTCACTTTGAGCTCATTATGATGATGCATTACCGAGTGGGCCCAGTGATACCTCTCCGTCACACGGAGTGACAAATCCCAGTCTTGATCCGTGTCAACCCAACAGATACTTTTGGAGATACCCGTAGTCTACCTTTATAGTCACCCAATTACGTTGTGACGTTTGGTATACCCAAAGCACTCCTACGGTATCCGGGAGTTACACGATCTCATGGTCTAAGGAAAAGATACTTGACATTGGAAAAACTCTAGCAAACGAACTATACGATCTTTATGCTATGTTTAGGATTGGGTCTTGTCCATCACATCATTCTCCTAATGATGTGATCTCGTTATCAATGACATCCAATGTCCATAGTCAGGAAACCATGACTATCTGTTGATCAACGAGCTAGTCAACTAGAGGCTTACTAGGGACATGTTGGTGTCTGTTATTCACACATGTATTACGGTTTCTGGATAACACAATTATAGCATGAATAAAGACAATTATCATGAACAAGGAAATATAATAATAATGCTTTTATTATTGCCTCAAGGGCATATTTCCAACAGTCTCCCATTTGCACTAGAGTCAATAATCTAGTTACATTGTGATGAATCGAACACCCATGGAATTCTGGTGTTGATCATGTTTTCCCTAGGGAGAGGTTTAGTCAACGGATCTGCTACATTCAGGTCCGTATGTACTTTACAAATATCTATGTCTCCATCTTGAACGTTTTCACGAATGGAGTTGAAGCGAGGCTTGATGTGCCTTGTCTTCTTGTGAAACCTGGGCTCCTTGGCAAGAGCAATAGCTCCAGTGTTGTCACAGAAGAGTTTGATTGGCCCCGACGCATTGGGTATGACTCCGAGGTCGGTGATGAACTCCTTCACCCAAATTGCTTCATGTGCTGCCTCCGAGGCTGCCATGTACTCCGCTTCACATGTAGATCCCGCCACGACGCTTTGGTTGCAACTGCACCAGCTTACTGCCCCACCATTCAAAATATACACGTATCCGGTTTGTGACTTTGAGTCATCCAGATCTGTGTCGAAGCTAGCGTCGACGTAACCCTTTACGACGTGCTCTTCGTCAGCTCCATAAACGAGAAACATTTCCTTAGTCCTTTTCAGGTACTTCAGGATATTCTTGACCGCTGTCCAGTGTTCCTTGCCGGGATTACTTTGGTACCTTCCTACCAAACTTACCGCAAGGTTTACATCAGGTCTGGTACACAGCATGGCATACATAATAGAACCTATGGCTGAGGCATAGGGGATGACACTCATCTCTTCTATATCTTCTGCCGTGGTCGGACATTGAGCTGAACTCAATTTCATACCTTGTAACACAGGCAAGAACCCCTTCTTAGACTGGTCCATATTGAACTTCTTCAATATCTTATCAAGGTATGTGCTTTGTGAAAGACCTATGAGGCGTCTCGATCTATCTCTATAGATTTTGATGCCTAATATATAAGCAGCTTCTCCAAGGTCCTTCATTGAAAAACTCTTATTCAAGTAGGCCTTGATGCTGTCCAAGAGTTCTATATCATTTCCCATCAAAAGTATGTCATCTACATATAGTATGAGAAATGCTACAGAGCTCCCACTCACTTTCTTGTAAACACAGGCTTCTCCATAAGTCTGCGTAAACCCAAACGCTTTGATCATCTCATCAAAGCGAATGTTCCAACTCCGAGATGCTTGCACCAACCCATAAATCGAGCGTTGGAGCTTGCACACCTTGTTAGCATTCTTTGGATCGACAAAACCTTCCGGCTGCATCATATACAATTCTTCCTTAAGGAAACCATTAAGGAATGCCGTTTTGACGTCCATTTGCCATATCTCATAATCATAGTATGCGGCAACTGCTAACATAATTCGGACGGACTTCAGCTTCGCTACTGGTGAGAAAGTCTCATCGTAGTCAACCCCTTGAACTTGTCGATAACCCTTAGCGACAAGCCGAGCTTTATGGATGGTCACATTACCATCCGCGCCTGTCTTCTTCTTAAAGATCCATTTATTTTCTATGGCTCGCCGATCATCGGGCAAGTCAGTCAAAGTCCATACTTCATTTTCATACATGGATCCTATCTCGGATTTCATGGCTTCCAGCCATTTGTCGGAATCTGGGCCCGCCATCGCTTCTTCATAGTTCGAAGGTTCACCGTTGTCTAACAACATGATTTCCAAGACAGGGTTGCCTTACCACTCTGGTGCGGAACGTGTCCTTGTGGACCTTCGAAGTTCAGTAGCAACTTGATCTGAAGTTTCATGATCATCATCATTAACTTCCTCTCTAGTCGGTGCAGGCACCTCAGGAACATTTTCTTGAGTTGCGCCATTTTCCGGTTCAAGAGGTAACACTTCATCAAGTTCTACTTTCCTCCCACTTACTTCTTTCGAGAGAAACTCTTTCTCTAGAAAGGATCCATTCTTGGCAACAAAGACCTTGCCTTCGGATCTGACGTAGAAGGTATACCCAATAGTTTCTTTAGGGTATCCTATGAAGACGCATTTTTCCGACTTGGGTTCGAGATTTTCAGGTTGAAGTTTTTTGACATAAGCATCGCATCCCCAAACTCTTAGAAACGACAGCTTAGGTTTCTTCCCAAACCATAATTCATACGGTGTCTCAATGGATTTCGACGGAGCCCTATTTAAAGTGAATGCGGCAGTCTATAAAGCATAGCCCCAAAAGGAAAGCGGTAAATCGGTAAGAGACATCATAGATCGCACCATATCTAATAGAGTGCGATTACGACGTTCGGACACACCATTACGCTGAGGTGTTCCAGGTGGCGTGAGTTGTGAAACTATTCCACATTTCCTTAAGTGTGTGCCAAATTCGTGACTCGAGTATTCTCCTCCACGATCTGATCGTAAAAACTTGATTTTCCTGTCACGTTGATTCTCAACCTCACTCTGAAATTCTTTGAACTTTTTGAAGGTTTCAGACTTGTGTTTCATTAAGTAGATATACCCATATCTACTCAAGTCATCAGTGAGGGTGAGAACATAACGATAGCCACCGCGAGCCTCAACACTCATTGGACCGCACACATCAGTATGTATGATTTCCAATAAGTTGGTTGCTCGCTCCATTGTTCCTGAGAACGGAGTCTTGGCCATTTTACCCATGAGGCATGGTTCGCACGTGTCAAATGATTCATAATCAAGAGACTCTAAAAGTCCATCTCCATGGAGCTTCTTCATGCGTTTGACACCTATGTGACCAAGGCGGTAGTGCCACAAGTATGTGGGACTATCGTTATCAACCTTACATCTTTTGGTTTTCACACTATGAACATGTGTAGCATTACGCTCGAGAAAGAATAAACCATTCACCATTGGAGCATGACCATAAAATATATCTCTCATATAAATAGAACAACCATTATTCTCAGATTTAAATGAGTAGCCATCTCGAATTAAACGAGATCTCGATACAATGTTCATACTCAAAGCTGGCACTAAATAACAATTATTAAGGTTTAAAACTAATCCCGAGGGTAAATGTAGAGGTAGCGTGCCGACGGCGATCACATTGACCTTGGAACCATTCCCGACGCGCATCGTCACCTCGTCCTTTGCCAGTCTCCGCTTATTCCGCAGCTCCTGCTTTGAGTTACAAATGTGAGCAACTGCACCGGTATCAAATACCCAAGAGCTACTACGGGTACTAGTAAGGTACACATCAATTACATGTATATCACATATACCTTTCATTTTGCCGGCCTTCTTGTCCGCTAAGCATTTGGGGCAATTCCGCTTCCAGTGACCACTTCCCTTGCAATAAAAGCACTCAGTCTCGGGCTTGGGTCCATTCTTTCGCTTCTTCCCGGCAGCTTTCTTGCCAGGCGCGGCAACTTCCTTGCCGTCCTTCTTGAAGTTCTTTTTACCCTTGCCCTTCTTGAACTTAGTGGTTTTATTTACCATCAAAACTTGATGTTCCTTCTTGACTTCTACCTCTGCTGATTTCAGCATTGCAAATACCTTAGGAATGGTCTTTTGCATCCCCTGCATATTGAAGTTCATCACAAAGCTCTTGTAGCTTGGTGGAAGCGACTGGAGGATTCTGTCAATGACCGCGTCATCCGGGAGATTAACTCCCAGCTGAGTCAAGCGGTTATGTAACCCAGACATAGTGAGTATGTGCTCACTGACAGAACTATTTTCCTCCATCTTACAGCTGAAGAATTTGTCGGAGACCTCATATCTCTCGATCCGGGCATGAGCTTGAAAAACCATTTTCAGCTCTTCGAACATCTCATATGCTCCATGTCTCTCAAAACGCTTTTGGAGTCCCGGCTCTAAGCTGTAAAGCATGCCGCACTGAACGAGGGAGTAGTCATCAACACGTGCCTGCCAAGCGTTCATAACGTCTTGGTTTTGTGGGACGGGAGCTTCACCTAGTGGTGCTTGTAGGACATAATCTTTCTTGGCAGCTACGAGGATGATCCTCAGGTTCCGGACCCAGTCCGTATAGTTGCTGCCATCGTCTTTCTGCTTGGTTTTCTCTAGGAACGCGTTGAAGTTGAGGACTACGTTGGCCATTTGATCTACAAGACATATTGTAAAGATTTTAGACTAAGTTCATGACAATTAAGTTCATCTAATCAAATTATTCAATGAACTCCCACTTAGGTAGACATCCCTCTTCTAGTCATCTAAGTATAACATGATCCGTGTCAACTAGGCCGTGTCCGATCATCACGTGAGACGGACTAGTCAACGTCGGTGAACATCTTCATGTTGATCGTATCTTCTATACGACTCATGCTCGACCTTTCGGTCTACTGTGTTCCGAGGCCATGTCTGTACATGCTAGGCTCGTCAAGTCAACCTAAGTGTTTGCATGTGCAAATCTGTCTTACACCCGTTGTATGTGAACGTTGGAATCTATCACACCCAATCATCACATGGTGCTTAGAAACGAACGAACTGTCGCAACGGTGCACAGTTAGGGGGAACACTTTCTTGAAATTATTATGAGGGATCATCTTATCTACTACCGTCGTTCTAAGTAAACAAGATACAAAACATGATAAACATCGCATGCAATCAAATAATAATAGTGACATGATATGGCCAATATCACACAGCTCCTTTGATCTCCATCTTGGGGCTCCATGATCATCCTGTCACCGGCATGACACCATGATCTCCATCATCATGATCTCCATCATCGTGTCTCCATGAAGTTGCTCACCAATTATTACTTCTACTACTATGGCTAACGCGTTTAGCAATAAAGTAAAGTAATTTACATGGCGTTTCTCAATGACACGCAGGTCATATAAAAAATATAAAGACAACTCCTATGGCTCCTGCCGGTTGTCATACTCATCGACATGCAAGTCGTGATTCCTATTACAATAGCATGAACAACTCATACATCACATATATGTCATTCATCATTCATCACAACTTTGGCCATATCATATCACAAAGCACTTGCTGCAAAAACAAGTTACACGTCCTCTAATTGTTGTTGCAAGTTTTACGTGGCTGCAATAGGGTTCTAGCAAGAACGTTTTCTTACCTACGTGAAAGCCACAACGTGATTTGTCAACTTCTATTTACCCTTCATAAGGACCATTTTCATCGAATCCGCTCCAACTAAAATAGGAGAGACAGACACCCGCCAGCCACCTTATGCAACTAGTGCATGTTAGTCGGTGGAACCGGTCTCACGTAGGCATACGTGTAAGGTTGGTCCGGGCCGCTTCATCCCACAATACCGTTGAAGCAAGATAAGACTAGTAGGGGCAAGAAAGTTGACAACATCTACGCCCACAACAAATTGTGTTCTACTCGCGCAAGAAGAACTACGCATAGACCTAGCTCATGATGCCACTGTTGGGGAACGTTGCAGAAAACAAAAAATTTCCTACGGTTTCACCAAGATCCATCTATGAGTTCATCTTGCAACGAGTTATCGGATGCATCTACATACCTTTGTAGATCACGAGCGGAAGCGTTCAAAGAACGGGGATGATGTAGTCGAACACGATGTGATCCAAATCACCGGAGATTCTAGCACCGAACGGACGGCACCTCCGCGTTCAACACACGTACGGTCAGCGTAACGTCTCCTTCTTCTTGATCCAGCAAGGGGGAAGGAGAAGTTGATGAAGATCCAGCAGCACGACGGCGTGGTGGTGGATGCAGGGCGTCACAGTAGCAGGGCTTCGCCTATACTACTAGAGAGGGAGATGTAACAGGGGAGAGAGTGTTGGAAATATTCCCTAGAGGCAATAATAAAAGCATTATTATTATATTTCCTTATTCATGATAATTGTCTTTATTCATGCTATAATTGTGTTATCCGGAAATCGTAATACATGTGTGAATAACAGACACCAACATGTCCCTAGTAAGCCTCTAGTTGACTAGCTCGTTGATCAACGGATAGTCATGGTTTCCTGACTATGGACATTGGATGTCATTGATAACGAGATCACATCATTAGGAGAATGATCTGATGGACAAGACCCAATCCTAAACATAGCACAAGATCGTATAGTTCGTTTGCTAGAGTTTTCCAATGTCAAAGTATCTTTTCCTTAGACCATGAGATCGTGTAACTCCCGGATACCGTAGGAGTGCTTTGGGTGTACCAAACGTCACAACGTAACTGGGTGACTATAAAGGTAGACTACGGGTACCTCCGAAAGTGTCTGTTGAGTTGACATGGATCAAGACTGGGATTTGTCACTCCGTATGACGGAGAGGTATCACCGGGCCCACTCGGTAATGCATCATCATAATGAGCTCAAAGTGACCAAGTGTCTGGTCACGGGATCATGCATTACAGTACGAGTAAAGTGACTTGCCGGTAACGAGATTGAACGAGGTATTGGGATACCGACGATCGAATCTCGGGCAAGTAACATATCGATTGACAAAGGGAATTGCATACGGGGTTGATTGAATCCTCGACATCGTGGTTCATCCGATGAGATCATCGTGGAGCATGTGGGAGCCAACATGGGTATCCAGATCCCGCTGTTGGTTATTGACCGGAGAGTCGTCTCGGTCATGTCTGCTTGTCTCTCGAACCCGTAGGGTCTACACACTTAAGGTTCGGTGATGCTAGGGTTGTGAAGATATGTATATGTAGTAACCCGAATATTGTTCGGAGTCCCGGATGAGATCCCGGACGTCACGAGGAGTTCCGGAATGGTCCGCAGGTAAAGAATTATATATAGGAAGTGCTGTTTCGGCCATCGGGACAAGTTTCGGGTCACCGGTATTGTACCGGGACCACCGGAAGGGTCCCGGGGGTCCACCGGGTGGGGCCACCTATCCCGGAGGGCCCCATGGGCTGAAGTAGGAGGGAACCCAGCCCATAGTGGGCTGGGGCGCCACCCCCCTAGGGCCCATGCGGCTAGGGTTGAGGGGAAACCCTAGAGGGGGCGCCCCCTTGCTTGGGGGGCAAGCCCCCCACCCTAGGCCGCCGCCCCCCTAGTAGATCTCATCTACTAGGGCCGGCGCCCCCCCCCTGGCACCCCTATATATAGTTGAGGAGAGGGAGGGACTTCATACCTGAGCCTTGGCGCCTCCCTCTTCCCCCTTTACGTCTCTCCCTCGTAGTATAGGCGAAGCCCTGCTACTGTGACGCCCTCCATCCACCACCACGCCGTCGTGCTGCTGGATCTTCATCAACCTCTCCTTCCCCTTGCTGGATCAAGAAGGAGGAGACGTCTCCTATCTCGTACGTGTGTTGAACGCGGAGGTGCCGTCGGTTCGGCGCTTAGTCATCGGTTATTTGGATCACGTCATGTTCGACTACATCATCACCGTTCTTTGAACGCTTCCGTGCGCGATCTACAAAGGTATGTAGATGCATCCAATGACTCGTTGCTAGATGAACTCCTAGATGATCTTGGTGAAACGAGTAGGAAAATTTTTGTTTTCTGCAACGTTCCCCAACAGTGGCATCATGAGCTAGGTCTATGCATAGTTCTTCTTGTGCGAGTAGAACACAATTAGTTGTGGGCGTAGATTTTTCAACTTTCTTGCCGTTACTAGTCTTTTCTTTCTTCAGTGGTATTGTGGGATGAAGCGGCCCAGACCAACCTTACACGTACGCTTACGTGAGACCGGTTCCACCGACTAACATGCACTAGTTGCATAAGGTGGCTGGCGGGTGTCTGTCTCTCCCACTTTAGTTGGAGCGGATTCGATGAACAGGGTCCTTATGAAGGGTAAATAGAAGTTGACAAATCACGTTGTGGCTTTAACGTAGGTAAGAAGATGTTCTTGCTAGAACCCTAATTCAGCCACGTAAAACTTGCAACAACAATTAGAGGACGTCTAACTTGTTTTTGCAGCAAGTGGTTTGTGATATGATATGGCCAAAGTTGTGATGAATGATGAATGATCTATATGTGATGTATGAGATGTTCATGCTATTGTAATAGGAATCACGACTTGCATGTCGATGAGTATGACAACCGGCAGGAGCCATAGGAGTTGTCTTTATTCTTTTATATGACCTGCGTGTCATCAAGAAACGCCATGTAAATTACTTTACTTTATTGCTAAACGCGTTAGCCATAGTAGTAGAAGTAATAGTTGGCGAGCAACTTCATGGAGACACGATGATGGAGATCATGATGATGGAGATCATGATGATGGAGATCATGGTGTCAAGCTGGTGACACGATGATCATGGAGCCCCAAGATGGAGATCAAAGGAGCTATGTGATATTGGCCATATCATGTCACGTTAATTTTTTGATTACATGTGATGTTTATCATGTTTTGCATCTTGTTTACTTAGAACGACGGTAGTAAATAAGATGATCCCTCATAACAATTTCAAGAAGTGTTCTCCCCTAACTGTGCAGCGTTCCTAAAGTTCGTCGTTTCTAAGCACGTCGTGATGATCGGGTGTGATGGATCCTTACGTTCACATACAACGGGTGTTGACAAGCCTAGCATGTACAGACATGGCCTCGGAACACATGCAAAACACTTAGGGTTATCTTGACGAGCCTGGCATGTACAGACATGGCCTCGGAACACAGAAGACCGAAAGGTCGAGCATGAGGCGTGTAGAAGATACGATCAACATGAAGATGTTCACTGACGTTGACTAGTCCGTCTCACGTGATGATCGGACACGGCCTAGTCAAACTCGGATCATGTAATACTTAGATGACTAGAGGGATGTCTAATCTAAGTGGGAGTTCATTAATAATTTGATTAGATGAACTTAATTATCATGAACTTAGTCTAAAATCTTTGCAATATGTCTTGTAGATCAAATGGCCAATGTAGTCCTCAACTTCAACGCGTTCCTAGAGAAAACCAAGCTGAAAGACGATGGCAACAACTATACGGACTGGGTCCGGAACCTGAGGATCATCCTCATAGCTGCCAAGAAAGATTATGTCCTACAAGCACCGCTAGGTGATCCACCCGTCCCACAGAACCAAGACGTTATGAACGCTTGGCAGACACGTGTTGACGACTACTCCCTCGTTCAGTGCGGCATGCTTTACAGCGTAGAGCCGGGGCTCCAAAAGCGTTTTGAGAGACATGGAGCATATGAGATGTTGAAAGAGCTGAAAATGGTTTTTCAAGCTCATGCCCGGATCGAGAGATATGAAGTCTCCAAGAAGTTCTTCAGCTGTAAGATGGAGGAAAATAGTTCTGTCAGTGAGCACATACTCACTATGTCTGGGTTACACAACCGCTTGTCTCAGCTGGGAGTTAATCTCCCGGATGATGCGGTCATTGACAGATTCCTCCAGTCGCTTCCACCAAGCTACAAGAGCTTTGTGATGAACTTCAACATGCAGGGGATGCAAAAGACCATTCCTGAGTTGTTCTCAATGCTGAAATCAGCGGAGGTAGAAGTCAAGAAGGAGCATCAAGTGTTGATGGTCAATAAAACCACTAAGTTCAAGAAAGGCAAGGGTAAAAAGAACTTCAAGAAGGACGGCAAGGAAGTTGCCGCGCTCGGCAAGCAAGCTGCCGGGAAGAAGCCAAAGAATGGACCCAAGCCTGAGACTGAGTGCTTTTATTGCAAGGGAAGTGGTCACTGGAAGCGGAATTGCCCCAAATGCTTAGCGGACAAGAAGGCCGGCAAAATGAAAGGTATATTTGATATACATGTAATTGATGTGTACCTTACCAGTACCCGTAGTAGCTCTTGGGTATTTGATACCGGTGCCGTTGCTCATATTTGTAACTCACAGCAGGAGCTGCGGAATAAACAGAGACTGGCGAAGGACGAGGTGATGATGCGCGTCGGGAATGGTTCCAAGGTTGATGTGATCACCGCCGGCACGCTGCCTCTACATTTACCTACGGGATTAGTTTTAAACCTCAATAACTGTTATTTAGTGCCAGCTTTGAGCATGAACATTGTATCGGGATCTCGTTTAATTCGAGATGGCTACTCATTTAAATCTGAGAATAATGGTTGTTCCATTTATATGAGAGATATGTTTTATGGTCATGCTCCTATGGTGAATGGTTTATTCTTAATGAATCTCGGACGTATTACTACACATGTTCATAATGTGAGTACCAAAAGATGTAAGGTTGATAATGATAGTCCCACATACTTGTGGCACTGCCGCCTTGGTCACATAGGTGTCAAACGCATGAAGAAGCTCCATGAGATGGACTTTTAGAGTCTCTTGATTATGATTCATTTGACACGTGCGAACCATGCCTCATGGGTAAAATGACCAAGACTCCGTTCTCAGGAACAATGGAGCGAGCAACCAACTTATTGGAAACCATACATACTGATGTGTGCGGTCCAATGAGTGTTGAGGCTCGCGGTGGCTATTGTTATGTTCTCACCCTCACTGATGACTTGAGTAGATATGGATATGTCTACTTAATGAAACACAAGTCTGAAACCTTTGAAAAGTTCAAGGAATTTCAGAGTGAGGTTGAGAATCAACGTGACAGGAAAATCAAGTTTCTACGATCGGATCGTGGAGGAGAATACTTGAGTCACGAATTTGTCACACACTTAAGAAAATGTGGAATAGTTTCACAACTCACGCCGGCTGGAACACCTCAGCGTAACGGTGTGTCCGAACGTCGTAATCGCACTCTATTGGATATGGTGCGGTCTATGATGTCTCTTACTGATTTACCGCTATCTTTTTGGGGCTATGCTTTAGAGACTGCCGCATTCACTTTAAATAGGGCTCCGTCGAAATCCGTTGAGACGAGACCGTATGAATTATGGTTTGGGAAGAAACCTAAGCTGTCGTTTCTAAAAGTTTGGGGATGCGATGCTTATGTCAAGAAACTTCAACCTGAGAAGCTCGAACCCAAGTCGGAAAAATGCATCTTCATAGGATACCCTAAAGAAACTATTGGGTACACCTTCTACCTCAGATCCGAAGGCAAGATCTTTGTTGCCAAGAACGGACTCTTTCTGGAGAAAGAGTTTCTCTCGAAAGAAGTAAGTGGGAGGAAAGTAGAGCTTTATGAAGTATTACCTCTTGAACCGGAAAATGGCGTAACTCAAGAAAATGTTCCTGAGGTGCCTGCACCGACTAGAGAGGAAGTTAATGATAATGATCAAGATACTTCTGATCAAGCTCCTACTGAAATTCGAAGGTCCACAAGGACACGTTCCGCACCAGAGTGGTACGGCAACCCTGTCTTGGAAATCATGTTGTTAGACAACGGTGAACCTTCAAACTATGAAGAAGCGTTGGCGGGCCCGGATTCCGAAAAATGGCTAGAAGCCATGAAATCCGAGATAGGATCCATGTATGAAAACGAAGTATGGACTTTGACTGACTTGCCCGTTGAACGGCGAGCCATAGAAAATAAATGGATCTTTAAGAAGAAGACAGACGCAGATGGTAATGTGACCATCTATAAAGCTCGACTTGTCGCTAAGGGTTATCGACAAGTTCAAGGGGTTGTCTACGATCAGACTTTCTCACCGGTAGCGAAGCTAAAGTCCGTCCGAATCATGTTAGCAATTGCCGCATTCTACGATTATGAGATATGGCAAATGGACGTCAAAACGGAATTCCTTAATGGTTTCCTTAAGGAAGAATTGTATATGATGCAGCCGGAAGGTTTTGTCGATCCTAAGAATGCTGACAAGGTGTGCAAGCTCCAACGCTCGATTTATGGGCTGGTGCAAGCATCTCGGAGTTGGAACATTCGCTTTGATGAGATGATCAAAGCGTTTGGGTTTACGCAGACTTATGGAGAAGCCTGCGTTTACAAGAAAGTGAGTGGGAGCTCTGTAGCATTTCTCATATTATATGTAGATGACATACTATTGATGGGAAATGATATAGAACTCTTGGACAGCATTAAGGCCTACTTGAATAAGAGTTTTTCAACGAAGGACCTTGGAGAAGCTGCTTATATATTAGGCATCAAAATCTATAGAGATAGATCGAGACGCCTCATAGGTCTTTCACAAAGCACATACCTTGATAAAATATTGAAGAAGTTCAATATGGATCAATCTAAGAAGGGGTTCTTGCCTGTGTTACAAGGTATGAAATTGAGCTCAGCTCAATGTCCGACCACGGCAGAAGATATAGAAGAGATGAGCGTCATCCCCTATGCATCAGCCATAGGTTCTATTATGTATGCCATGCTGTGTACCAGACCTGATGTAAACCTTGCCGTAAGTTTGGTAGGAAGGTACCAAAGTAATCCCGGCAAGGAACACTGGACAGCGGTCAAGAATATCCTGAAGTACCTGAAAAGGACTAAGGAAATGTTTCTCGTTTATGGAGGTGACGAAGAGCTCGTCGTAAAGGGTTACGTCGATGCTAGCTTCGACACAGATCTGGATGACTCTAAGTCACAAACCGGATACGTGTATATTTTGAATGGTGGGGCAGTAAGCTGGTGCAGTTGCAAGCAAAGCGTCATGGCGGGATCTACATGTGAAGGGGAGTACATGGCAGCCTCGGAGGCAGCACATGAAGCAATATGGGTGAAGGAGTTCATCACCGACCTAGGAGTCATACCCAATGCGTCGGGGCCGATCAAGCTCTTCTGTGACAACACTGGAGCTATTGCTCTTGCCAAGGAGCCCAGGTTTCACAAGAAGACAAGGCACATCAAGCGTCGCTTCAACTCCATTCGTGAAAATGTTCAAGAGGGAGACATAGAGATTTGTAAAGTGCATACGGACCTGAATGTAGCGGATCCGTTGACTAACCCTCTCCCTAGAGCAAAACATGATCAACACCAGAATTCCATGGGTGTTCGATTCATCACAATGTAACTAGATTATTGACTCTAGTGCAAGTGGGAGACTGTTGGAAATATGCCCTAGAGGCAATAATAAAAGCATTATTATTATATTTCCTTATTCATGATAATTGTCTTTATTCATGCTATAATTGTGTTATCCGGAAATCGTAATACATGTGTGAATAACAGACACCAACATGTCCCTAGTAAGCCTCTAGTTGACTAGCTCGTTGATCAACGGATAGTCATGGTTTCCTGACTATGGACATTGGATGTCATTGATAACGAGATCACATCATTAGGAGAATGATGTGATGGACAAGACCCAATCCTAAACATAGCACAAGATCGTATAGTTCGTTTGCTAGAGTTTTCCAATGTCAAAGTATCTTTTCCTTAGACCATGAGATCGTGTAACTCCCGGATACCGTAGGAGTGCTTTGGGTGTACCAAACGTCACAACGTAACTGGGTGACTATAAAGGTAGACTACGGGTACCTCCGAAAGTGTCTGTTGAGTTGACATGGATCAAGACTGGGATTTGTCACTCCGTATGATGGAGAGGTATCACCGGGCCCACTCGGTAATGCATCATCATAATGAGCTCAAAGTGACCATGTGTCTGGTCACGGGATCATGCATTACGGTACGAGTAAAGTGACTTGCCGGTAACGAGATTGAACGAGGTATTGGGATACCGACGATTGAATCTCGGGCAAGTAACATATCGATTGACAAAGGGAATTGCATACGGGGTTGATTGAATCCTCGACATCGTGGTTCATCCGATGAGATCATCGTGGAGCATGTGGGAGCCAACATGGGTATCCAGATCCCGCTGTTGGTTATTGACCGGAGAGTCGTCTCGGTCATGTCTGCTTGTCTCTCGAACCCGTAGGGTCTACACACTTAAGGTTCGGTGACGCTAGGGTTGTGAAGATATGTATACGCAGTAACCCGAATATTGTTCGGAGTCCCGGATGAGATCCCGGACGTCACGAGGAGTTCCGGAATGGTCCGGAGGTAAAGAATTATATATAGGAAGTGCTGTTTCGGCCATCGGGACAAGTTTCAGGTCACCGGTATTGTACCGAGACCACCGGAAGGGTCCCGGGGGTCCACCGGGTGGGGCCACCTATCCCGGAGGGCCCCATGGGCTGAAGTAGGAGGGAACCCAGCCCATAGTGGGCTGGGGCGCCACCCCCCTAGGGCCCATGCGGCTAGGGTTGAGGGGAAACCCTAGAGGGGGCGCCCCCTTGCTTGGGGGGCAAGCCCCCCACCCTAGGCCGCCGCCCCCCTAGTAGATCTCATCTACTAGGGCCGGCGCCCCCTCCCTGGCACCCCTATATATAGTTGAGGAGAGGGAGGGACTTCATACCTGAGCCTTGGCGCCTCCCTCTTCCCCCTTTACGTCTCTCCCTCGTAGTATAGGCGAAGCCCTCCTACTGTGACGCCCTGCATCCACCACCACGCCGTCGTGCTGCTGGATCTTCATCAACCTCTCCTTCCCCTTGCTGGATCAAGAAGGAGGAGACGTCTCCCGTCCCGTACGTGTGTTGAACACGGAGGTGCCGTCGGTTCGGCGCTTAGTCATCGGTGATTTGGATCACGTCGTGTTCGACTACATCATCACCGTTCTTTGAACGCTTCCGTGCGCGATCTACAAAGGTATGTAGATGCATCCAATGACTCGTTGCTAGATGAACTCCTAGATGATCTTGGTGAAATGAGTAGGAAAATTTTTGTTTTCTGCAACGTTCCCCAACAGAGAGAAGGCGCCAAGGATGCAGGGGTCGGCTGGCCCCTTCCCCCCTCCCTTTATATAGTCCCCTAGGGGAGGCGCCGGCCCCTTGGATATTGGATCTCCCAAGGGGGGCGGCGGCCAAGGGCTGGAGTGGCCCCCAAGCCAAGGTGAGGAGCCCCCCACCCCTAGGGTTTCAACCCTAGGCGCATGGGGTGGGCCTAGGGGGGCGCACCAGCCCACTACGGGCTGGTTCCCCTCCCACTTTGGCCCATGGGGCCCTCCGAGATGGGTGGCCCCACCCGGTGGACCCCCGGGACCCTTCCGGTGGTCCCGGTACAATACCGGTGACCCCGAAACTTGTCCTGATGGCCGAAACAGCACTTCCTATATATAATTCTTTACCTCCGGACAATTCCGGAACTCCTCGTGACGTCTGGGATCTCATCCGGGACTCCGAACAACATTCGGGTTACTGCATATACATATCTTCACAACCCTAGCGTCACCGAACCTTAAGTATGTAGACCCTACGGGTTCGGGAGACAAGCAGACATGACCGAGACGACTCTCCGGTCAATAACCACCAGCGGGATCTGGATACCCATGTTGGCTCCCACATGCTCCACGATGATCTCATCGGATGAACCACGATGTCGAGGATTCAATCAACCCCGTATGCAATTCCCTTTGTCAATCGATATGTTACTTGCCCGAGATTCGATCGTCGGTATCCCAATACCTCGTTCAATCTCGTTACCGGCAAGTCAATTTACTCGTACTGTAATGCATGATCCCGTGACCAGACACTTGGTCACTTTGAGCTCATTATGATGATGCATTACCGAGTGGGCCCAGTGATACCTCTCCGTCACACGGAGTGACAAATCCCAGTCTTGATCCGTGTCAACCCAACAGATACTTTCGGAGATACCCGTAGTCTACCTTTATAGTCACCCAGTTACGTTGTGACGTTTGGTATACCCAAAGCACTCCTACGGTATCCGGGAGTTACACGATCTCATGGTCTAAGGAAAATATACTTGACATTGGAAAAACTCTAGCAAACGAACTATACGATCTTTATGCTATGTTTAGGATTGGGTCTTGTCCATCACATCATTCTCCTAATGATGTGATCTCATTATCAATGACATCCAATGTCCATAGTCAGGAAACCATGACTATCTGTTGATCAACGAGCTAGTCAACTAGAGGCTTACTAGGGACATGTTGGTGTCTGTTATTCACACATGTATTACGATTTCCGGATAACACAATTATAGCATGAATAAAGACAATTATCATGAACAAGGAAATATAATAATAATGCTTTTATTATTGCCTCTAGGGCATATTTCCAACAGGCGCGCCCCCCACCCTCGTGGGCAGGCCGGGACTCTCCTGGTCCAATTCCGATACTCTGGGGGCTTCTTCTGGTCCAAAAATAAGTTCCGTGAAGTTTCAGGTCACTTGGACTCCCTTTGATTTTCCCTTTATGCGATACTCTAAAACAAGGAAAAAACAGAAAACTGGCATTGGTCTCTGGGTTAATAGGTTAGTCCCAAAAATAATATAAAAGTGTATAATAAAGCCCGTTAACATCTAAAACAGATAATATAATAGCATGGAACAATCAAAAATTCTAGATACGTTGGAGACGTACCAACCGACGGGCTACTTTTTTTGCTTCTTCCTGCTCCTCAGGAAGTTCCCCTGTCTGGAGGAAACAGATGGCATGTTGTGCCCATGCCGGAGCTTGAGGCTCGACGGCAAGGATGAAAGGCATCTCTTCCGCCATGGGGGGAGCCGTCTCTATGGCCAGGGCTTGGCGCCCCTGCCGGAGCCAGCTGCCCCTTGGCAGGCTCGGAATCCGTGGCAACACCCTTGTCGGCAGCCCCTGGGGGCTCAGCGGGAAAGTACTTGCCGGGGCCCGATTTCCTCCACTTGTTCTACTCTGTTGATGGTTCGACGGATGGTTGAGTTAACCGAAGAAAAAAGGTACCTGGTTCCACAGGTAGCTTAAATGCAACGCGCTTTGACAGGTAGTCAGCGATGTCGTTCTCCGCTTGTATACCATCGAAGCGCTCCTCTAGCTTCCTCACCTCATCTACGTAGGCCTCCATCAACAGACTCTGGTAATCTTTGTTAACCTGTCTGACAACACGCTGCGAATCACCCTTAACGATGAGCTTCTTTACCCCAAGGTCTGCCGCGATCCTGAGACCGGCAAGCAGCCTCTCATACTCAGCAGTGTTGTTTGTGGACATCTCCCTGGGAAAGTGCATCTGGATCACATACTTGAGGTGCTCTCCAGTGGGTGCGTCAAGTAGCACACTGGCACCGGTGCCTTGTAGCGAGAAAGCCCCGTCAAAGTACATGATCCAGTCGCGACTTGCTTCCTTGCCGGGGAGAGAGGTCTCCTGGATTTCTTCGTCGGGCATTGAGGTCCATTCTGCAATGAACTCCGCCAAGACTCTACTCTGGATTGTCGAAGTACTTTCAAACTTTAGCCCAAAGCTTAACAACTCCAAGGCCCACTCCACAATCCTTCCGGTTGCATCTGGGTTATGCAGTATCCGTTGCAACGGGAGGCGGGTGATGACAGTGATCTCGTGGGCTTGGAAGTAATGACGCAGCTTCCTCGAGGGCATAAGGAGGCTGAAGAGAAATTTCTGCACACCGGAGTACCTTGACCTGGCCCCCTGCAAGAGGGAGCTGACTAAGTAAACCGGGTGCTGGATCATCTTCTTCTTATGCACCACTTCACTTGGTTGCGCGGGCCCTGCCCTGATGACGTCGGACTCTGCCGGGGGCCTTGCCGGCACCAGGCCCTGCTGGGGGAATCTCCTACTTGCCATCCGCTGGTCCTGCCATTGCCACTGCCTCTTCGTCGACCTCCCTCTGTTCCACTAGTGCGGCGCTGACCACTTCATTCGTTGCCGCCAGATACAGCAGCAACGGCTCTTGTGGTGTAGGCGCAACCAGCACTGGCGTAGAGGAAAGGTATTTCTTCAGATCCTACAACGCCGCCTCGGCCTCTGGGGTCCACTCCATTGGGCCTTCCTTCTTCAAGATTTTGAAAAAGGGAAGGGCACGCTCAGCGGACTTGGAGATGAATCTGCTCATGGCGGCAATGCAGCCAGTGAGCCGGCGCACATCCTTGATCCGCTTGGGTGCCTCAATCTGCTCAATAGCCTTGATCTTGTTTGGATTTTCCTCGATCCCACACTGCGACACAAAGAACCCAAGAAGTTTTCCTGACAGGACGCCAAAGGCACACTTCTCAGGGTTCAGCTTGAGGTTGATCTTTCATAGGTTGGCAAACGTCTCTTCTAGGTCTTTTACAAGGGTTGCCTTGTCCTTGGTTTTGACCACTATGTCGTCCATATAAGCTTCCATATTTCTATGTAGCTGGGGCTCAAAACCAATCTGGACCGCCCTTGCGAATGTCAAGCCGGCACTCTTCAACCCGAAAGGCATGTGTAAAAAGCAATACATACCACATGGGCTGATAAATGATGTCTTCTCTTCGTCTTCTCTTCTCATGAAGATCTGGTGGTAGACCGAGTAGGCGTCGAGGAATGACAACAGATCACACCCGGCTGTGGAGTCAACAATCTGGTCGATGCGCGGCAACGGTAAGGGGTCCTTAGGACAAGCCTTATTGACATCTGTGTAGTCAATACATAGCCTCCACTTCCCATTTGCCTTGCGCACAACCACCGGTTTGGCCAACCACATCGGATGGAGCACTCCTCTCACCAAACCTGCCGCTTCCAATTTCCATATCTCCTCTGTGATGAACTCCTGTCGTTCCAAATCTTGCTTCCTGACCTTCTGCTTGATGGGTCGCGCATGGGGACAAACAGCAAGGTGGTGCTCAATCACTTCCCTGGGAACGCCGGGATGTTGGATGCTTGCCACGAAAACACATTGACATTCACCCGCAGGAAAGTGGCGAGCCCACTTTCCTATTTGTTGTCGAGGGTGGAGCTTATGGTGAAAGCCCCTCCCGTGCCATCCTCCTTGATGGACACCCTCTTGGTCTCTGGTGGTGCAGCTCTGGATTTCTTGCTCTTGTTGGTAGAGCTCTCCGGCACGTCCTCGACGGTAGCACAACACTCCAAAGAGGTGCCCTTGCCGGAGTGGGTGCGAGAGGTCTTGTCGGTCTTCTTCTCCCCCCGGGGCTTCAACGGCAGGAGCAAGTGCCTTGGCGGCAACTGCTGCAACTGCTTCTCGATAGAGTTGGCCAGCACAGATCAGCGCATCCTTATTGTCGGAGGGGACGGTGATGATGGTCATCGGCCCATGCATCTTCAGTGTATTGTAGGCGTAGCGCGACGCCGCCGTGAACTTGGATAGCGTCGGGTGGCCGAGGATCCCGTTGTAGGGCAAGGGTATCTCGGCCAAATCAAAAACAATCCTCTCCGTCCTATAGTTCAACTCACCTCCAAACGTCACAGGCAACGTGACCTTCCCCTTCGGCTGGCTCCTTCCCGGACTGACCGCTTGAAACGTACCCATTTCCTCGAGGTCTCCATCAGGAATTTTCAGCCTTTTGATCACGACGGGCGAGATCAAGTTCAGGCCGGCCCCGCCATCAACCAGCATCTTGTTCACCTTGAGGTTGCATATCGTTGGCGAGACCAACAACGGCAAACACCCGACAGCAGTTGTGCGGTCAGGGTGGTCCTTGGCGTCAAATATGAGGGGCGTGCTGGACCACTTCAATGGCTTTTGAGCGTCGAACGATGGCTTTGCTGCTGTAATCTCACGCGCCCACTGCTTGAGCTGGCGGTGAGAAGTGTGCAGAGCGGTGCCACCATCGACGCACATGGCCTCTATAGCCTTCTGAAACTCTTGCTCGCCGGACTCGTCGTCCTCGTCATGATCATCGTCTTCCTGCATCTTGTCGCGGCCTCGAGTGAGCCTCTCTCGCTGGTTATCCTTGCCGCGGCGGCCTACTTGCCCGCCATGCTTCTTTTCGGATCCTTCGCCACCATCCTGACCCTTCTCCTTGTCCCGCCTCTCATACTCAGCCTTTTGCTTTTCAGCAAGCATCTCGACCTATCGGCAGTTCTGGAGGTCGTGGCCCTTGGTGTGGTGGATCTTACAGTATTGCCTGTCGGAGCCCCTGGCCTGTCGGCAGCCGCCAAGGCCCGGCAAGCGGCGCACCCGGCAATCTCCTTGCCGGGGTCGTCTGCCTTGGCCTTCTTGGTGGTGCTGGTGTCGCCGGATCCCTCGACGACAAGCACGGTCTTGTCCTTACGTTTCCTGTTGCGACGCTGGCCCTTCTTCGTCGGGGCGGTGGTGTCTTCGTCGGTAGCATCGGTTTCCGCACCGGCGTCTTCGTCGGGGTACTTCCTTCCCTCTTCAGCCCGGGCCCATCTATCGTCCAGAACGTAAAGTTCGGCCACGTCCTTGACCTTGTTCACTGCCAGCTCTTCACGCATCTTGCAGTTACACAGATTCTGATGGCATGCGCTGATCACGGCGGCCGAATGAACATATGGGATGTTGTATTGCACTCGGTTGAACCTCTGTATGTACTTGCGCAGGTTTTCACCTTCCTTCTGGGGAATGATATGCAAATCACTCGCCTGGCCATGAGCTTGGTGGCCTCCGGTGAAGGCAATCCGCCGGCAAGTGCATCAACCAAGACATGACATTGGTTTTCAGGGCCAATGGGAAGTAATTGGCAAGCACCTTGTCTTCACGAGCTCCAGCGGCTTGCATCGCGATGGTGTAGATGCTGAGGAACTCTCATGGGTGGGTCTTGCCGTTGTACTTCTCATCGACGTCGGGCTTGAACGTGCGGTGGGACGGCCACTGGAACTACCGCAGCCCACGGGTAAAGGCTGGGCAACCCACCTCGTAGGGTAGGCCGTCGGAACCTCCCGGTGCTGGGTGGTCCATAGCGGGCCCCGCCTGCCTGTCTGACCAGTGGCGCGTATCGCGTCGGCGCTCGATGGTGATTCAAGCGTCTTCATGGGCTCGCTCCCGAAGAACCTGGCGTTGGTCGCGGTGGGTCCGTGGGTTGGACGACGCTGTGGAAATGTCATCACGAGCATCATCACGACGGACCGACATCCACGGTGGCTGGCGTGGAGGAGGAGAGTGCACCGTGGCCACGGTGCCTCCGGCCCCTCCACCGCCGGCATGCAGTGACTCAATGGAGCGCCGGCCTGAGGGCCCCGCCGTCCATGGCTCGTCTTTGTTGGTGACGCTGACGAGGCTCCGGATAGTGGCTCTCCACTCGTCGAGCTTCTCCACGGCAGGAGGGAAGTCGAGGACCAGCTGCGCGCGCACCAAGGCTTCTACTGGCATGGGTGGCGGCGAAAGCTGCGTCGACTGTGGCGCGCTTCGACTTCTAACCACATTAGAAGGAGCTCTGTCATGGCCCAGCGACTGTGCGCCTTCTTCCCCAGCAATTCGGTGGGCATTCTGGCCTCCTTCATCCTGCGGATAGTGCACAGTACTCTTCCCACGGCGGCGTCCAGGGTCACCGGTGTGGTGACACTGCTCATCGCGCACAACCTGGGAAGAGCGCGCTGTGGGCGCCGGAGTGGGCGTCTTGGAGGTCTCCGCGCCGCCCGCGGGTGGTACGGCGACGCCCCTAGAGGGTCCCGCGCCACCTGTAGAGGGCCCAGCTCCGTCTCTGGATTTCGCGGTGTGTGTGTCGGATCATGGGTTCTGGCAAAATCCTCGAGGTCTGAACACTGGGGTGCGCACGAAAGGTTTCTCCCTATCGATCCACGCCCTAGCTCACTAAGATCTCGCGGATGAACTCCACGAACTTGCAACACAAAGACACAAGATTTATACTGGCTCGGGCCACTGTTGTGGTGTAATACCCTACTCTAGTGTGGTGGTGGTGGATTGCCTCTTGGGCTGATGACGAACGGTACAAGGGGAAGAACAGCCTCCTGAGGTTGAGGTGTTCTTTTGCTTAGCGAACTTGTGCGGGTGAGATGCCTCTGGATGAGTTCTTTTTTCCTCATCCCCCCTACTGTGGTGGCTAGTTCTACATATATAGGCCCTGGTCCTCACACCAAATATTGAGCGGGAAGGGAGCCAACAACGACCAATTTGAAAGGGGACAGCTAGTACAGCTTATCCTGACAAAAGTAGTCTTGCCTGCAAAAGGCTCTGGTGGTGACGTTGTCTTGGGCTCCATGGTGACCTCCGTCTTGCCGTCCTGCTGGTCTTGGTCTCATTGCACTGATATGGAAACCTTTCCTTGATACCTCGGTACTCCACGCCTGCGCTTGCCCCTTGGCACCAAAGAGGAAACAAGGACGCTGCGCGCTGGCGCCCGCCTAGTCTCGATCGTCATGGCTCACGTAACGAGGACCTCGCGAGGTTTGCCTTGCCTTGATCTCTCCGCCCCTTGTGATCCTACCTGGCGAGGCCGCTCCTGAGGAGGTCTTGCGTCGTCCGCCTCGCGAGGCTTGGCCCCTCGTGAGGGTCTTGTATACCTCGTCGATGAAGATGTGCCGTACAGACCTGCTAGCTCACCCACGCCATGGGACGTAGGCAGGGAAGTCTGGGGACCGCCGTTCCCAGAACACCGACAGTACCTCCCGGGCCTAAGGCGTGCTTGGGCTTGGCTTCGAGGCGAAGCCAAGGGTCAAGCGCGGAGCGCCGCGGTCCCCAAATGCCTGCGGCCTTGGTTAACGTGTGGCGGTTGATACGACATGGGCGTGTCCGCTTCCCCATGCTGCCTCGGCAACTGCCCAGACTTGACAAGTCCCTGCGACATGCAAGGAAAACCATCATTGCTTGTGATCGTGTGGGGGCGCTGGTTGGCCTTCTCCTGCTATAAATGAGGAAGGGGGCGGAGCCCCCATCCCCCGCTTCTTCCCATTCCGCCTGTTTCTTCCTCCTCTACTCCACCACTGACATCAAATGGCGCCGTCGAAGAGGTTCTCCACTGCGGAGAAATGAAAGGCCCCTCGCGATGGGCCCGGCTCCCCGGCGCTCAAGCGGGGACGCAGCCGTCCCCGCAAGCACACCACGACTCCCGACGTGGCCCCCCGCTCCGGGGGTGGTGCCGCTGCACGTGGTGGGGGTCGCTCCGGTCGCGGCAACCCCATCGATGAGGTGAGACATGTCATGGTTGCGCGGCCTCCCCGGCCATGCTTCCACTCGATAGAGGTGCTGCCGGAGTTCATTGTCTGGTCGGAGGATCCGGCCAGCAACTGGCTTCAGCTTCCGCGCTTCTTCATCAACGAGCTGACGACCTCTGGTCCAGGCGGGCTCTGGCTGCAGGCGGATGGCTGCTGCAGCAGGGCCTCCTGGGTCGCGGTTGATGTCTCCGCCGCGGGCAACATAACTCTGGCCCGTGGTTCGCAACCGTTCGCCCGTGCGCGCGGCCTGGGCAGGCGGTGCACCCTCCCTTTCAAGTAGGATGGTGAGGCGACCCTCTACGTCAGGGTGTTTTGGGTAGATGGTCGCCGCGCCGGGTGCTGCCCTGAGACGAACGACGGCGAGGAGGTGCTCGGTCTCGGTGATGGCCGTGACGAAGGCGAGCCTGCCGGCCGCGCATCATCCAGCTATGGTGGCTCTTCTCTTGGCGAAACCTCCAGCAGCGGCGGCTACGACCACCCGCCATGCCGCCGCGCTCGCTTCAAAGGTGGTAGCGGGTCATCTCGTCGACGTGCCTCTGTGAAGCGCGACGAGGGATCCGGCTAAGCTCGGGACGTTGCTGCAAGCCTGCCCCCATGGTTCGTTGCAACGCCGCTTTTGTTTTGTTCCTCTTTTCTATCATGCATCAAAATGAAACTAGTATGATCCCGGAGGGGCGTGTCTCGAACTGTGATTCCTCAATCATTACGCTATGCTTGTTATTTCCGTGTTGTGTCGTTATTTTGTGCGGAGATAACTTAGCCTGGCGCGTTCGGGGCAGCCTCTTCTTCATGAGGCACTTGTTTCCTCGTGCCCGTCTTGGCTTAGTGGTTGCTCAGGAACTGCAAAAAAATCGTTAGGAAGCTCGCTAGGAGACTTATCGTTCACCCGGGCCTTGACCCAGCGCTTCATATCGCGGTACCCGAGGGGCACGGATTAGGAGAGATGTGCCAGCTTGTAGGCTCGAACGAGGGTGCCCCGCGAAAAAGCAGACCAAAGGCAGAGAGAAGGACCAACATAGGAGGAAGAAACCCTCGCGAAGGCACGTGCCTAGCCCCCTTGCGATGTATGCGAGAGAGAGAACACAAGCGAACTAGATTCGGAAAAGGCGGCAAAAGGCGATGGAACCAAATCAGCAAGGAACACTAGAAGAAAACTTCGATTAAGAGAAGGCGAGCGAACTATGGAAAGCAAATGAAAAGCTGCGTCCGGCACCTAGTCTAGTCTTCAAGTCTTCTCACCAGCACAGAGCTAAGTGCTGCCACTAGGCATGGGAGGGAGCCCCCGAGGCCCGAGGGCGGCACTCCTGAGACTCCAGGGTGTGTACAACCCCACTCATTATTATGTGAGAGTGTCACGGGCGGCGATTCTTCACAGGCACCGGGCCTTCTTCACAGGCACTGGGCCTTTCTTCACAGACACAGGGCCTTGCTTCACAGGCACTAGGCCTTGCTTCATGGGTAGAACTTTCGGAGGTGCTGGATGTTCCAGGCGTTCTGGATGGGCACCCCGTCCTGTGTCTCGAGGCACGCGGCGCCGGGCCTGGAGATATGGACGACCTTGAACGGGCCCTCCCACATGGGTGAGAGCTTGTGCAACCCTTCCCTCGAGAGGACCCGCCTCAGGACGAGGTCGCCTGCCTCGAGCGTCCTGGAGCAGATGTTGCGACAGTGGTATCACCGTAGTGCGTGCTGGTACCTTGCCTCCCTCAGTGCAGCTTCGCGGAGACGTTCCTCCCCCAGTACAAGGTCCATCCCCCGCGTGGCATCCTGCTGCGTTTCATCAAATGCCAGGACCCGTGCGGAGCGATGCTTGACCTCATGAGGGAGGACCGCTTCAGCTCCGTAAACAAGGAAGAATGGGGTCTTGCCCGTCGGCTTAGTGGCGGTCATGCGGATGGACCACAACACGGACTGGAGCTCGTCGTGCCAGCCCCTGCTGCAGGCCTCGAGCTTCTTCTTGAAGGTCCTGGTCTTGAGGCCTCTCAGGACCTCCGCGTTGGCGCGTTCAGCCTGGCCATTGCTCCTGGGGTGCGCCACCGAAGCGTAGTAGATCTGCGTTCCAAGGTTAGCACAATATGTTTTGAAGAGGTTACTGGTGAACTGTGAGCCGTTGTCGGTGATGATGCGGTTGGGGACCCCGGAACGGCTCATGAGGCCCTTGATGAACTTAACCGCGGAAGCAGCTGGGATGGTGCAGACGGCTTCCACTTCCGCCCATTTGGTGAACTTGTCAATGGCGACGTAGAGGTAGCAGTAGCCCCCTGGCGCTCGAGGGAATGGGCCCAAGATATCCAGCACCCAGACCGCGAATGGTCATGTGAGCGGTATAGTCTAGAGGCCCTAAGCTGGCTGATGGATCTTCTTGGCATGGAACTAGCAAGCTTCACAGGACTTCACCAGCTCGGCTGCTACGTTGAGTGCCGTGGGCCAGTAGAATCCACTGCAGAACACCTTGCTGACGAGAGTCCGTGATGACGAGTGGTGTCCGCAGTCCCAGCCGTGTATGTCAATTAGCAACTCCTTCCCCTGGTCCCTGGAAATGCAACGCAACGAAACATCATTTGGTCGCTTCCTGTACAACTCACCGTCCTGGATCCAGTATGCCGTGGCTTGCCGGGCCACGCGCTCTGCGTCCTCTTCTTTCTCTGCTAGCGCCCCTTGCCTCAGATATTCCTTTAATTCCTTGGTCCAACATCCCTCTTGGGGCTCGAGCGCCAAGATCAAGCGAGCTCCTGAGGTCGGTCCACAAGTTGAGGCTCCCGTGGCAGGCGGTTGTGGGAGCTCCTCCCGAGGCCATGTCGTGCTTGAAAGTGGTGGCATTGCTGGCGGCTTGAAGAGCCGTTCCTCGAAGACGCCAGGCTCTTGGGGCTACTGCTTGGATGCCCTCCTGGCGATGTCGTTGGCTTCCTTGTTGGTGCCACGGGGCACATGCTGCACGTCCAGGCCTAGGAACTGCTTTTCCAACTTACGTACCTCTGCGAGGTACACCTCCATGTGCTCATCCTTTGGCTCATATACCTTGTTGGAGAAGTTGACTAGGAGTTGTGAGTCGCCCCTAACGGTGAGGCGCTTTACCCCTAGAGCTGTTGTGGCCTTCAAGCCAGCTATGAGGCCTTCGTATTGTGCGATGTTGTTGGAGACCTTCTCGCCCTGGTGAAAACAGAGTTGCACAGCGTAATAGAGCTTGTCCTGCGTGGGCGAGATGAGTACTGCTCCAGCCCCACGCCCTGGTGCACGAAGGCACCATCAAAATACATGACCCATCCGTCGGGTGCCTCACTTCCTAGCGAGGTGGACCGGTCCTCGCCCGCTTCAAGTCCCGGGGCATCCCTCCATTCTACCACAAAATCAGCGAGCGCGGCTCCCTTGATGACCCTGGTAGTGCTGAACTCCAACTGGAATGCCTGCAGCTCGATGTCCACTCAGCGACCCTTCCAGCAGAGTTGGGGCTCCTGAGCACCCTCTCCAATGGGTAGGCCGAGACGACCTTGATAGGGTGGCCCTGGAAGTAGTGCCGAAACTTGCACGAGGCCACCAGGAGTGTGAGCAGGAGCTTCTAAGGCCTGGGATATCATGCCCTCGCGTCCCTCAACACCGTGCCGACGAAATACACCGGGTGCTCGACGAGGACCAGCGTGTTGGTGAGGCCCGCGTCTTCTGAAAAATGGGGTGCCTCCTGAGGTGGCGGGACCCCTGGCGCCTGATCGCTTGTGGGTCTCTTGGACGATGAAGGCCTGCTTCTCCGTGGACTACCGCCTTGCTCCCTGCCTCACAGGGCGCACATTGGGGCATACCCTTATGTGGTGTTGAATCACCTCTCTCCGGACCCCCACCAGCTGATTGGGCTTCCATGCAAATATATCCTTGTTCGCGTGCAAGAACTTCACCAATGCTTCCTCTTGGCTGGAGTTGAGGCTGGCACCTATGGTGAAGGTGGCTCCTGAGGAGCCTTCCACATCGACCGGCACCTGCTTGGTTTCTGCCTTGTCTTGGGTGAACAGCTGCTTCTTCTTGGTTGGCGCGGCCTCCTTGGCCTCGGGGGCACCGGTGCCGACGGGTTGCGCCACCGCAGTGGTCCTGGAGGCAAGTTTGAGCGCTGTTACAGCCTCCTGGGTGTCCCCCTTGATGGTGAGGACACCTTTGCTTCCAGGCATCTTCATGAGGTTGTAGGCTGGATGAGTCGCCGCCATGAATTGGGCCCGAGCTGGGTACCCGAGGATGGCATTGTACGGGAGGCCGATGCGGGCGATGTCGAAGTCGACCAGCTCGGTGCGGTAGTTGTCGCGCGTGCCGAGGTGACGGGAAGGCGGATCTGCTCTAGGGAGCGGGCAGCCCCGCCACCAACTCCTGAGAAAGGCTTGCTGAGGCTGAGCCGCTCGAGCGGCACATGAAGAAGGCTGAAGGCTTCCACGGAGAGCAAGTTGAGGCCAGCGCCGCCGTCGATGAGGGTCTTGGTGACGGCCACGTTGCAGATGGTGGGCGTGCAGAGCATCAGAAGCATGCCCGAGCCGGTGGTGGTGACGGGGTGGTCTTCTGAGCTGAAGGTGAGATCGGCCTCAGGCGCAGCCCAGCCCGGCGAAGCCCCCGAGTGCTTGGAAGCGGCACCAATCTGGCGGAGGAACGGCTTGATGTGGCGGTCTGAAGGCGGCGCCTATGAGCCGCCTAGCAGGGCCGCGACCGCGTGGTGCGTCGGTGCCGCGTAGCGCGCAGTGAAGAGGTCGCACAGCTCCTCCCAAGACGCCGCCATGGATCTGGGAAGGTTGAGAAGCCAGGTGCGCGGCTCGCCGGCGAGGGCCATGGGAAGCCAGTTGGCCATGACCTTGTCATCAAACCCGGCCTCGAGGATGGCCTCCTCGTATGCCAACAGGAAAGCTAATTGGTCTACTGCGTCGTCGTAGCGTGGCGGCATCTCCGACTTGAACTTGGGTGGCCACCGCACCCGCCGCAGGGCGGGGGCCAGGGCTCAGAGCCCTCTGGCCCCGTCGTCGACACTGGCCATTGGAGTCGGTGGTAGGGCGCCTGCCATGTGGGCGAAGCACAGTGGATACAGAGCGTAGATCGACGGAAGAGAAGCTACGGCGCACCCCCTACCTGGCACACCAAATGTCGGATCACGGGTTCTGGCAAAACCCTCGAGGTTCGAACACTGGCGTGCATGCGAAGGTTTTCTCCCTATCAATCCACGCCCTAGCTCGCTAAGATCTCGCGGATGAACTCCATGAACTTGCAGCACAAAGACACAAGATTTATACTGGTTCGGGCCACCGTTTGGGCTGATGATGAACAGTACAAGGGGAAGAACAGCCTCCTGAGGTTGAGGTGTTCTTGTGCTTGGCGAACTTGTGTGGGTGAGATGCCTCTGAATGAGTTCTTTTTTCCTCACCCCCTACTATGGTGGCTAGTTCTACTTATATAGGCCTTGGACCTCTCCCCAAATATTTAGCAGGAAGGGAGCCAACAACGGCCAATTTGAAAGGGGACAGCTAGTACAGCTTATCCTAACAAAAGTAGTCTTCGCCTGCAAAAGGCTTTGGTGGTGACGCCTTCTTGGGCTCAATGGTGACCTCCGTCTTGCCATCCTGCTAGTCTTGGTCTCATTGCACCGTTCGCAAACCTTTCCTTGATGCCTTGGTACTCCACGCCTGCGCTTGCCCCCTTGGCACCAAAGAGGAAACAAGGATCCTGCGCGTGCTGGCGCCCGCCTGGCGCTCACTTGGTCTCGATCGTCGTGGCTCACGTCACAAGGACCTCGCGAGGTTTGCCTTGCCTTGATCTCTACGCCCCTCGTGAGCCTGCCTGGCGAGGCCACTCCTGAGGAGGTCTTGTGTCGGCTGCCTCGCGAGGCTTGGCCCCTCGCGAGGGTCTTGAATACCTCGTTCATGAAGATGGGCCGTACAGACCTGCTAGCTCAGCCACGTCGTGGGCTGCAGGAAGGCAAGTCTGGGGACCCCCGTTCCCAGAACGTCGACAGTGTGGCCCATTGCCTTGCGCACGAACGACGCCGCTCGACAGGCTTTGACTGCCAGAGCGATGTTGGTGCTCGCGGGTCGCGCCTCGGGTTCTGTCCGTGACCGGCCTGCTACTCGGCCACACTGGTACGGGCCGTCTGGCTCCCGACGAACCGACCGCCGTGGCCGCCTTCTTCTTGGGAGCCATGGCGACGAAGAACAACTAGGCTAACTGCTCGACCATATTCTCACAACGGCCCCTCCTACCTGGCGCGCCAAAGATGTCGGTGGGAACGACACCTATGGGATCACTGGGATCCCTTCTATGGTTGGCGGGCGCGGGGTCGTGAGAAGAGCAGATTTAGGAGCTAGCACACGGATTGTTTACCCAGGTTCGGGCCGCGAGGATGCGTAAAACCCTAGTCCTGCTTTGGTGGATGTATTGAGTGTTCTTGAGCTCTTTTGAACTAGCTACTGTGGCTGTGCCGTCCCAAAAAGCCGAATCCCTCTCATGGTCGCCTCGGGCCTCCTTTTATAGGAAAAAAAAGGATTGCCACAATAGCAGACAGGAGGTGAAAGGCCTACAGTGCGTGAGCTTATCGCGCATAGCATTACAGGACAAAGCGCATTAAATGCGCTACGTAGGTGTTTTAGCTTTATCGGGGATGGGAACGAGGCCCGTCCCGTCCGTCGCCGGTCCACCTCGCTTCGACAGGCGCCCAGGCTAGCGATGCATGTAGAGCCATGTAGGCAGGCAGGCAGCTAAGGTGGCGCGGTGGTAGGACCTTCATGAAGATTTGCATGTCGTCACGCATGTGCTTGCTGATTTGGCCTGGAAGCTGCATGTTGCCACGCAGGTGCCTGCCCAACTGGTTGGGCTGGCAGCTGCATGCGAATGGCGGCGGAGTCTTGGCTGGTGTGGTCCTGGCAGTGGCCCTGCTAGCGTCTTCGGCAAGGGCCTTGCCAGGGGCCCGGCAAGGGTCTTGCCGTGGTGTCGTAGTCGTCCCTGGCAAGACGCTAGCCGGGGGTCTTGGGGACTTCCTCGGCTAGGATCCTGCCGAGGGTTGCCGCCTTCTGGTCCTCATCTGAACTCGTATGTTTATGATCTTGATAGATCTGCATGCCAGCACGGAGGTGCCTCCCGAGCCCTGGTGCCGACATAGTTGTTAATGGTGTTCGAAACCTTTGGGCTCAAGGGTGGCTCACTCTGCTGGCATTAGCCAAGTTGCCCCGGCAAGGCTCGTGCCGGGGCTGCAGGGGGGCCGCCTCGGCAAAGATCTTGCCGAGGGAGTCCACCTCGCCCTCTTGCCCTCCTATGCTTCTGGTCTTGGCGTCGCCTTGGTTGTCTTGTGCTTCGGCTTCTCTCTGGCTTCCCTCCTCTGCCCTGATAAGTGTAGCCACGGCGCGCGGCTCTGACTGCCCGTGCACAAGTAAAGGTGTCAAAAGGAGAGCCCCTACTTCTGTACACCGACAAACCAGTCCCACCACACATAACCCAGACTCTCGCAGATTGTACTCCTACCCAGTTGGACAGAGAACCAGCTACTCTCCTTCTAACCCCAACCCTAGCAGATATTAACCCAGTTCCAGTTGACACAGCACCGTCTCCACCACAGAGCACCCAAACACGATCAGTTAGTAAGGGAAGTGCAGTGCCCAAAGCACGAGGACCACCACTCTGAATCCTAACTCAACGCTTAAAGGAGAAGAAGAATTGTTCTCAGGTTAGGTTCTGTAGCTATGGTTCATAATCCTTTGCTCTTGCATCACTGTATTTACTTATACCAACTATTTTCAAATTTGAAGGATGGAATTGAAACTCCAATGGCGCAACAGGTATATTTTAAACCTGTTTCTTTAACTAGTTTGTTGTTGTAACTTGCTCTATGTTCATTTCAGTTTCAATTGAATAACTAGTTATGGTCTCAGGTCATGCACATTACAAGTGTTGCTATTGCTCTGTAGTTTCCCACACTTATATTATGTCTATTCTTCTTTGTCTTGAACAAATATTATTTGAATTGTTGTCTCTATCTTGATTTGGCAACAAAAACTAGAATGATATAGACCATAAAGTGACCATGGTACATAGATATATGTTTGTTTCATGTTGTTATCCTGTCCACTTTACTACTGAACTGATTTACCAAAATGAGTTTCATATACAACATGATAAACCTGTAATGTGTCTGCTTGTTTCTCTTTTAGAATGCAGACAAAATATTGGAGAACAGTACCTCATTATGCAATGGTAAAGGAAGTAATGCAGATAAGGTTCAAGATAGTGAGACACCCATGTTGGTCTCCAAGAAAGCTGATAAAAACTATCTTGACGACAGTGAGAGAACCCAAAAGTCCTATCTTGATGTAGTGTTCGAGTTACTGGCCACTACTGCTGGCACAAGCTCTTCGAACTCGCTTCCTGAATCAGTTCATCTTCTTGAGCTTAAACTTCAAGTTGAAAGACATCGATCAGATGTACTGTGATAGGAAGCTGACGGACTGAGGAAGTCCCTGCAGAATTCAGATGCATACTTTCTGGTGCAACAGCAAGCGATGGAGGATTTAAGCGCCAAGCAAGAGAAAGTTAATAAGCTTGCTAAGCATCTTGCCAGCATTATGGGTACCCAGGATATTGTTTCTTGAGATCTTTTGAAGTGGTTTCAGTTCTGGACTTGTTTTGCTGCGGCGTTTGTTTGCACTGGTCGCCAACTTTGACAACCAGGGTATATGATATGCTGCTTTGTTCCCTATATTTGCACTGGTGGCGAACTTTGATGCCCAGTGGATATAATATGTGTAATAGCCGTGATAGCCTAGCATAAGTTGCTTGCTTATTTATTTCCTTGTTGTCTTGTTTATTTGTTTGGTTGTAGTCAGTGCAGTTCTTTTTCCGCGGTTTGGCCGCAATAACCTATTTTTTAAAACTAGGCCACAATAACCATGGGCTACATATTTACTATAGTTACCATGGGCCTCCTACGGGCCGTAGAAACAATGGGCCTTGTAAGGGCCATAGAAAAAATGGGCCTTCTACGGGCCGTAGCATCAATGGGCCTTATACGGGTCGTAGCATCAATGGGCCTTATACGGGTCGTATGATCGATCGGCCAAACATGGGCCAATAACAGACCGCATTATGGGTCGTAAACGGGCTAGATTTGGAATCGTCCGTTCATGGGCCAACAATAACGGGTCGTCGTTAATCCGTCGTATTTGATGACGCTATGAAAACGGCCCAACGGATTAACGGCCCGCAAACGGGCCGATTGTAACCACGGGCTAAATTTGCCCCACAAGCAGAAAAGGCGAGTAACAGGCCGTAAGTAACCGAATGCTGGAAATAAGCCCAAGAATAAATGGGCCTTGAGAAGGCCTAAAGATAACACGGGTTGGAAATGGGCCAATGTAATAATGGGCCGTTAGTGGGTATGAAGCGATACACTGTTCATTGCGGACCAGATTCACTACGGGCCGTTAATGGGCCAAGAGTTACAAATGGCCTCGTATGGGCCGAAAGACACCATGGGCCATACATGGGCCGAAAGTTACAATGGGCTGGAATCATATTGGATGGCCCAGATGAAGTTACTGGGCTTAATTCCGATAGGTCGTAATGGGCCATGAGTTAGCGGGCCGTAAATAGGCTATATAGGAACAGGCTTTCCATGAGCCGTCCTGTTACCTTTTGACCAAGTCAAACGGGCCGACCTTTTCACCGGAATGGGCCTCTGTTGGGCCATGCCACGTGTCAACCTATCATAGGCGCCTCTTGTCCAATGAATGGATGACATCCGTCTCAACGGTGAGCCAATACGTGTTTCCTCCGGCCAATGACAATTTTACATGTGGAAAATCCTCATTGGTCAGGGCTGTTAACGGGTTAGCGGATCCAAAACCGGACTCAATAGCTTGACGGCGACCCGTTATGGTGGATGCCACATGTCGGTCACCCTTGACGAAAGCACTTCCATGACGCGTGATTTATCGTCATGGAAGTGGACACTTCCGTGATGATAATTTTGGTAATGTTATGGAACACATCTACGACAGCACAGGTATGACTATCTTGATTTTTTCATAAATTTGTCATGGATGTACATGCATGACAGAAAACGTGACCTACTGTGACAAACATGTATCATCACAGAAGTGTATTTTTTTGTAGTGAGTAGAGCAGCAGCGCAAGCAAGAGCAAGAGCGAGATCGGCTGGTTTTGACGCCGACATTGGTGCTTTCATTGAGAGTTCCACTATGCCATCGACAGAAGGTTCGATGGCTCGTTCGATCATCAACAATGGTGCTGTTTCGGGAGAAACTTTCCTCCCCAGTCAATTTTTTGTGTTCAGCAGCTTCGCTCTGCATGCCAACTCAATTGGCCACCTCGAACAGATCGACATCTATGCCCCTGGTCATCAGATCAGTTTTGGGAACCTAAATCATGTCGCTGATATCTGAGGAGACTTGATCTTCGAAGGGTTCGTGGCCCCGACCACCTCTGTGGACTTAGATCCGGAGCAAACTGTCAGGTCCAAAGATGGGAGTTTGGAGCCCACCGGACTCTCTTCTTTGAAGCTCACTACCGAAGATCCGGAGGTGATTGTGTCCTTGGCAAGCCCGGAGTCAGACGGGGTTCACCCTATCATTGGAAAGCCAGACTCGCCCCTGTACTCTAGCTCCGAACTCTCGAAGTCCAATCCAAGTGAGCATGGCCAGGAGGCTTTTGCCCTGTCTAGCTCAGCGGACTCTCGTTTCCCCGTCAAAACCTCACTCTTAAACGAGGCTCTAGACTTAATGTGATCCCTAACCATTACAGAGGGATCACCTTTGAACTATGCTCATCCCTGATTAGGGGCTGAGACAGGGAATTTCACATCCCACCCACCACCCACTTCATAGCCACCATCGAGGACTTAACTGACATGCTGGATTACACCTCCGAAGACATCGAAGGCATGGACGACGATGCCGGATACGAACAAGGCCAAGACCCTTTGTTTACCGGACGTTGGACGGACACCTCCACATACGACGTGTATATGGTGGACACACCCAAAGAGGATGAAGGCGAAGGAAGGAAGGATCCAGTTGAGGACAAACCTGCTGAGGCACCATCGAAGCATTGGCGCCAGCGAGGCTACTAAAAATCACGTCGTTAAAAAGAAAGTAATACCAGCACCGGAGACAATAACACTCGAGAGAATGCCGAAGACCACGAAGCCCCCATCGAGCCCGCTTCCGTATAGGATGATGGGGAGGAGGGGCAAGTTAACCCCAATGATCCGGTTGGGAACGAGGATTTGGAAGATAGCAACTATCTACTGGTCTCCAAGGATGATGTCAGCCTCAGCAATGAGGATTTCATTGTGCCAGAGGAACCCCTCGAGCAGGAGCGCTTTAAGCGCCAACTAATCGCCACTTCGAGAAGCCTAAAAAGAAGCAGCAATAGATCCAAGCCGAATAGGATATACTCAACGACAGATGGACCCAGATCCTAGCTGCCGAAGAATATGGCCTCCAACGCCCAACAAAGAGTTCCCCGAAGCGTCGGCTACTACCACAATTTGATGACGAGGCACTCAAGCCAATACCGTCAAGACATGACCGCGCTGATGAACCAGACCAGCCACCATGTGGGCGAGATAAAGTGGCCATCTACGCTGAACACCAACCTGCACCACCTCGCCGTAGAGGCAGAGAAACAAAGGCTCCAGGATACACCTACGACCTACGACAGGACCTGGACACTAGAGTAGGCCAAGGCAGATCAATCTATGGATCATGGGGGCGTGTCCCAATGCGAGAAGACGGCCATCAGGCCTGGCGCGATAGGCATAACCTCACCCGAGCCGAAAACCACATATGGATGTCATACGAACTCCGTCGTGACATTTCCCGATACAGAGGCGCTGCACACCCCTTATGCTTTACCGATGAGGTAATGCAGCACCAGTTCTCGGAAGGGTTTAAACCCGTAAACATCGAATCATACGACGACACGACAGATCCCGTGGTATGGATTGAAGATTTCCTTCACCATATTCATATGGCTCGTGGTGATGATCTCCACGCCATGCAATACCTCCCCTTAAAACTGAAAGGACCAGCGCGACACTGGTTAAACAGCCTCCCAGAGAACTCCATTGGTAGCTGGGAAGATTTGGAAGATGCCTTTAGAGACAACTTCCAAGGTACATATGTCCAGCCTCTGGACGCCGATGACCTTAGTCATATAGTCCAGCAACCCCGAGAGTCAACCCGAAAACTCTGGACTAGGTTCTTAATTAAAAAGAACCAAATTGTCGATTGTCCGGACGCCGAAGCCCTCGCAGCCTTTAAACACAGCGTCCGTGACGAATGGCTTGCCCAACACCTCGCCTCAGACAAACCGAAGTCCATGGTAGCTCTTACCACAAAATACTCCATCGGCCTTGCCAGATTCATGGCACCCCTGACAAGCCTGCCAATCATACCAACAGAAATTGTTGGGTCTTTAAATAGGCCGGTAAGATAAACACCGAACATAAGTGGAAGGAGCTGCCTAGCAAGGATGACGATGAGCCTCGCCCACGAAACACAGGGGGCAAAATATATCCCCCCCCCCCCCGAGGTAAAAACAGTGAATATGATCTATGTCACTCATATCCCTAAGCGGGAGTGCAAGCGCGCACTAAGGGACGTCTACGCCATAGAGCCATTTGCCCCAAAATTCAACCCATGGTCGGCCTGCCCGATCACTTTTGATCGCAGGGACCATCCGACCAGTATCCTTCATGGAGGTTTGACAGCATTGGTCCTCGATCAAATCATCGACGGATTCCATCTCACGCGAGTCCTCATTTTCGGCGGCAGCAGTCTTAACCTGCTTTATCAGGACACTATCCGTAAAATGGGTATCGATCCGTCAAGGATCAAGCCAACTAAAATCACCTTCAAAGGAGTAATACCCAGTATCGAGGCCTGATGTACAGGGTCAATAGCACTAGAAGTAGTCTTCGGATCACCTGATAATTTCCGAAGCGAAGATTTGATCTTCGACACCGTCCCCTTCCGCAGTGGTTATCATGCACTGCTCGGACGAACCGCTTTCGCCCGCTTTAATGCAGTCCCACACTATGCTTATCTAAAGATCAAAATGCCCAGACCACGCGGTGTTATAACAGTCAAAGGAAATATGGAGCGCTCCCTCTGTATTGAGGAGCATACCGCGTCCCTCGCAGCTGAGGTACGGGGTGGCCTTATCAAGTAGAATACTTCATCAGCCATCAAGCCCCCTGACACTGCCAAACGAGTCTGGACTACCCTGTAGAACGACAGTTCGGTTCATCTAGAACTAGACTAGCAATTCGGCCTCAATCAAAACCCCACCTAATCGCGGCATATGTGCTGCGCGTGCACAACTACGCACTAAAAATACCAGGGGCAAGGACGGAGGCACACTAAGAACAAAGTCCACAATACGGCTCGACCCTATTCGGACCTTAATCTTCTTCTTCTTCCTTTTTTATATTTCTCTCTTATTTCAGTTTCTTCAAAACCTAGATCATTTTTCGCTGGTACAAGGGCCTCTCCCAAGCCCTTCTATATGTACAATCGTTGATCCTCTCAAAGGATCCTTCACCAAGGTGAAAAGCGGCGCAGACGTGTGGCAGGATGTCAAAAGGATCTTCAAGACCACCTTTTTTACGACATGTATACAGCTTTCCCTTGTTCTCAAATTCTTGGCATGCAAAAATAGCGTTGATGCTTATGGCATTCTCTATAAGAGCACATTTTGACGTATCAATCAGACTATAGCGAAAGCAGTCTTGTCCAACCCTATTCGGTAATTGGCTTATTTCATAATCTGTATTCCGTCTTCACGACAGATTGACATATACACCTCGGCATAAATTTCCAGGGGCTCTATTCGGCCACATATATTTTTCAAAAACAAAAAATTCAAACACTTTTATAGTATACCTCGACGTCCCGAATACTGAATTATATGCGTTGGCTCCGAATCATGTCTTTGGTCAATAGTTGGGTTGCCCGGCTCATGTGGTTACCACCTTACGCTCCACTCGTTCGGCTAAGGTAGTAAAGGGAGAACTACTACGATTGTGTTTCTGGTTCGTGCGGTCAAACACATCAGTAGAGAAAGCCGAAAACTGACTGTCATGATATAGCGAGAGTTGGTCAGCAGTTCGGCAACTTACTAAAATCTTTTACGATTTTCTTTCCGTATTGTACGAAGGACTAGCCTCCACCCAGTAAGGCTCCTACGGCATCCAAGCTCGGATAGTCGCACACGCACCAGGGGCTAGCTTGTAGTCCCACTGTCAAACTCCTATGGCTAAGTGAGAGTGATAAAGTTGCATAGTCTGATTGCTTGGTTCGCTGCATAGACACCTCCTTTACGGACCAAGACGTTGGGTCAAGTGTGGTCATGTGCTATTCCGAACACCCCCGTAGTATCTATGTGGGGGATGAAGCCGATGATTGGCAAACTTTCAGAAATAAAAATGGCCGCACAGGAAGAAAATAATTTCAGATAAAGGCACAAATATATTATAAAAGCCTTGGTTCATAACACAAAAGTCTGGGAAGCCCGGATACATTCATTCAAACATAATATCCTTCGAGCATTGACCCTCTATTAAATGGGCACCCTCTAGGACATCTTCGAAATATCGCTCTGTCTTGCGATAGTCCTTGCCTTCAGGTGGGCCCTCAATTGCCACAACGGTGGCCTTCATCTTCGCCCAGTGCATCTTGACACGGGCAAAGGCCATCCAAGTGCCCTATATGCACGTCGAGCGCTTTACAGCTTCAAGTCGGGGAAAAGCATCGCCGAGCCAATTGACCAGGCTGAAGTAGTTGCTAGGAAGGGGTCCGGCTGGCCATAGCCGGACTATGATGTCCTTCATGGCCAAACCGGACATCCTATGTAGCTCCGCTAGTTGCATCATCTGGTTGTTCAGCAGCGCTGGCCGCTCCGGTGCCAGGTACTGCGACCAGAAGAGCTTCTCCCTCGTGTTCCATTGTTGGGGCCGAAAATACTATGCAGCGTCGGCAGCAGTCCTCGGAAGGTCCGCAAAGGCGTCTGGAGAACTCCATAGTCGATTAAGTAAAGCATATCCCCGACCGCCAAATATACTCTGTAAAAGAAAGGGCTTACCAGCCGCTACTTGTTCGGGCTGCATGATCTCCTCGCGAGCCGCCCGGGATTCGGTCCGCGCCTCTTTGGCCTCCTGAAGAGCCTTGGTGAGATTGACCTCTTGGGCCTTATTCTCTTCCTCCAAGGCCTCGCACTTGCTGGCAGCATCCTTGAGCTCCTGCTCCACTTCGGTCACCCACTCCTCATACTTGCGGCGGGTGACCTGCTTGGCCTTTAAATCCACAGCCGCTTTGTCAGTGGCCGCTTGGCTCACCCGTGCCTGCTCCTTGGCTTGAGCGAGGGTGCTCTTCAGGGTCTCGACCTTGGCCGCACTACCTGCAAATATAATCAGGGCAACACAGGAGATAAGACTCCGCATTGGCATATTTCTTCAAGTGTGTAAACAATTTTTTCAAACATACCTTGCGCCTCATCAAACTACTTGTTAATGCGGACGAGGTCCTCATCGGCCCGCTCCAGCTTCCGCTTGAGTTCGCATACTTCGGCGGCCTAGGCGGTCGCCGCTAAAAGTGAAGCTTGTTTATCAAAATAGACAAGTATGTTATCTCCTGTGAATATTACTTGATCCTCTGTTCGGCCTTTTGTCAAAAGCCGAACAGAGTCTCAGGGGCTACTATCTATACACAGGCATCTTTTTTGCATATGCAAAGCGGCTAAGAATATTACATCGCGTACCTGAAAGCCTATTAATAGGCTGGTGAAGGCTTCGTTTAGCCCACTTTTGGTGGACTGAACCCTGCCAACCATCGTACCCATGAGGGTACGGTGCTCCACCACAATGGAAGCACGTCGAAGTGCTTCCACCAAAGTGTCCGGTGCCTCTGGATTGATAAAAATCGCTGGTGGAGTCGACGCTCCCCCCTCTATTAAAGGGGATTGCTCGCTTGATTATGGAGCCGCTTGGATCTCTAGAATAATGTTCGGCTGGGGGAGATTGGTCACGACCCCCGTCGCCAGTCTCCACGGGGGTTGGTTCCCCCATGTTCGTGACAGCCGAGGTGTTACCCTCTGGCGCCGTCTTGGCAGCCTCCCGCACCTCTCCATGGCCCGGAGAGGCTCTTCGGGACAACACTTCAGTATTGTCCGTCGCGGTTGGCGTAGAGGCTCGCGGAGGTGTCTCGCTCTCCACCATCCCTGGCTCCGCGAGTTCCCCGAAGATGATGATAGTTGGGGGAGATTGCGGGCCAGACTGCAACACACACTGTAATGTGTTAAAACTACAATCATAAAAACCGATTATATGTACAATATCCTTGGATACTTACGATGCGGCCAGGGGCTTCGACCTGGGGCACCACTCGGGGATGGCTTCGGCATCCGAGTCTGAGCCGTCCAAAAGGGATATCTTCCCCCTCTTGGACGCCTCTGCCTCTAGGTCCACGGAGGCCGCCCTTTTCTTCTTCCTCCCCTTAAGGGGAGAATTGCTCTCTTCCTCCTCCTCCTCTTCGTATTCATCTCCCTCATGGGAGGAGGGAGCTTCGGTATCTCCGGACGCAACGTCCGAAGTACCTTTATGGTGGAGGCCACCATTGGCCTCCTTGCCCTTCTTCTTGGCCTTCTTCTCCGGTGCCTGGTATGGCACCGAGACCAGCATCCTTGTTAGAACGGGAATGGCTGGATCTTCGGGTAGCGGAGTCGGACACTTGATCCGCTCCGCCTTCTTTGCCTTGCCCTGATTGAAGGATGGAAGGCGCATCATACCCTTTGTTTTACGAACTGAAGTTATGATTCGGAAACTGGAAAACTTACTGGGGTGGCCGGATGAGTGCAGTCGAGGCCAATGTCATCGGTTGTCTCTGGCCACGACTTCTGGGCCTTGCAAAGCAGCTTCCAGATCTCTTCGAGAGTCATGCCGAAGAATCACTGCAGGGTCCGCGGACCTTCCGGATTGAACTCCCACATGTGGAGAGGCCGGCCCTGGCAGGGGAGGATCTGGCAGAAAAGCATCACCTGAATCATATCAATGAGACTTGTGTTCTTCTCTATCATATTTTTATGCGCTTTTGCAGCACCATCACTTCATCAGACGATGCCCAATCCAGGCCCTTGTTAATCCATGACGTGAGCCGCATTGGCTGTCCGGATTTAAACTCAGGAGTGGCTACCCATGTGGCCCCGCGTGTTTCGGTGAAGGAAGGAATTCGGGGCTAGATCATGGAAATCTAGCCCATAATAGAACATGAGGCCACAGACGAAAGGGTGGAGAGGAAACCCTAGTCCATGGAGGAAGTGGGGGATAAACACCACTCTGTCGCCAAGCTCTGGAGTGGGGAGCCGGACACTCGATCTGCTTTTTGGCAGGGAGCCTGTGCGTGATACTCGCAGCCAGGTACCCCGCTACCCGGAGTTCCCTGACATTCTTCTCCGTGACGGAGGAAGTCATCAACTTTCCCTACGAGCCGGATCTAGCCATGGCTAGAGAGGTTGGGTGGTGGGAAAGATTGAAGCTTGGGCGTTGGAGCTCGTGGATGGGAAGGCTGAGGAAGGAAGAAGGCGTCAGATAAAAAGATGGATCTTTATCCGCTTATATAGGTAGTGAATATCAAGCGCCTCCCACAAGCCTTAAAACTCGCCTGTTCCCAAGGGGTCGTGTGAATTGCATGGTTGGATTACCCAAACCCATATTGATGAAAATCCCGCAATAAAGGGACACGATCTATGCCTTGACAAGATGTGTTAATGGAGGCTGTGCCTCGAAACACGAAGCAGGAGGCCAAAAAATGGTTCGAAATAATAATAAGGCCAGAAGTAATGTTTCGCCAAAAAAAGTTGTCATACCTTATTTTGATTAAGTATTGTACCCCTGTGGTTGAGGGTTGTAACTGTTATATAGAGCCGGATACAGTTCTCTTGCTCAGAAGATTGCTTTGAAGTATGCGGAGAAGGAACCTGCCTTGCAATGCCGAAGACAATCTATGAGCTGAACACATCGTTATTGAAGACAGGTTCAGGGGCTAATGAGGGAGTCCTGGACAAAGGGGTCCTCGAGTGTCTGGCCCATGTGTTGTGATCCGGACTGATGGGCCGTGAAGATACAAGGTAGAAGGCCTCCACCCATGTCCGGTTGGGACTCTCCTTTGCGTGGATGGCAATCTTGGCGTCCGGATGGATAGTGTCCTTTCTTTGTAAACCGACTCTGTACAACCCTAGGCCCCTCTGGTATCTACATATATCGAAGGGGTTAGTTCGTAGAGGCTATCAGGATTCATATAGGCTAGACATCTAGGGTTTAGCCATTATGATCTCAAGGTAGATCAACTCTTGTAACCCCTATACTCATCAAATACAATCAAGTAGGACGTAGGGTTTTACCACCATTAAGAGGGCCCTAACCTGGGTAAACATCGTGTCCCCCTTGTCTCATGTTACCTTCGATCCTCAGACGCATAGTTCGGGAACCTCTACCCGAGATCGGCCGGTTTTGACACCGACACCCGCCCACTATGCCTACAAGTATTTAGATGTGAGTTGCAAATGCCACACATTTTCACAAATTCAAATAAAACGTGAGATTGTTTGATATATAATATGGTTTAGATTGTTCAATATTTAGTTGTGAGCTGCAAACACCACACATTATCACAAATTCAAATAAAATGTGAGATTGTTCGATGTATAGTATGGTTTAGATTGTTTGATATTTAGCTGTGAGTTGCAAAAGCCACGCTTATCACATTTTGGTATACATGTCCAAAATCACACCACGCGTATCACCGCTATTTTCATGCATGCATATGTTTATAACACTATGATCTCCTATTCAAATATATGAATCCACTTTCATATCGAATTATGATCTTTGTTAGTCTCTTACACCCACACAATCCTCTAACCGTTGTATCTAGCACTAACTTTCTCTCGTGCATGCACACGCCATCCTCACCCTCCCCACCCTCAGCATTCTATCAATCGCGCACATTCATTTTTTTTCTTTAGGTCGTTCTCCCACGGTCTCCATAACTCCTTTCCGACACACAGCGATCGATAAACCACCCAGTGATGTCTACCTACCACATACACACGCACATTCCATCTCCTCCTTCTTGTGTCCATGCCTCGTGTCTCTCATACGGTCCCACACACGTGTAAAATTCACCCCTATTTTCATCGATCTCACAATCGCACACTCCTCCCCCTATCTAGCTAGTACGCCTCTCGCAACACCTCCTAGCTCCATTCTCTCTGTCCATCTGTCTCGCTGGGCCTTATTTTCCTCTAACAAATGGATGTACACCGACCGATCTCCTATTATACATATAGCTAGATAGGTCGTTATAACTCATTCGCCGATTGATCAACCTCAATAGTTATGTCTCTCCCATCCTATGACACACAACAATTGATCTACCGATATAGTTAGGTCTGCTTACCAAACACATGGTCCCCCTTCATCATCCATGCATGCCTCCTAACACATCTACCACGCACATGCACACACAGAAACACATCCCCACTCTGATTGATAATATTGCAGTTCTACCCTCAGTTTGTCTAGTAGGCCTCTCCCACCATCTTCGAGAAGCAACTCCAGCACCCATCCAGCACTCTACCCCTCTCCCTCTCTCTCGCGCTCTCTCTCTCTCTCGCTCTCTCTCTCTTTATCTCTGTCCCAAACTATTTCCCGTGCTTCACTTATGTATGGATGTCAACCGATCTCCCTCAAGACATAGCTGGGTCTCTCCTTCTCAACACATATACAAGCCGATCTACCTCTCTAGTTAGGTCTCTGCCTCCCCCCCCCCCACACACACACACACTGATACATCAAGCGCTCTAGTCATGTCTCCCTGCCACACACAAACTTGGCATGTGCCCTCTCACGTTCCAGTAGGTCAGTCGCCCTATATCTTTGACTTGCACACACACAATTTCAATGGCTCTCTTCATCGATCTCGCACCCACCCACTTGATCCTCTCTTCCACTCTATCGATATCTATGACCCCTCCCTCTCTTCTCGTGGATCGCCCCCTCTATATATGATATATATAGGCCTCTATTTCACACACATTGCATGTGTCAAATTTTTGTTTGAGAATCATTGACACATATTCCCACAAATACATTCATGAAATCACCCCCCCACACACTCAGAAAAACACTCACGAAAGCACACGCCATCTGTCTAGGTTTGTATCTCTCTCTCTCACACACACACACACCCATGTAGGTGGGGGTGTGCATGAAGAGAAGAGGTGCACGCATGACGCACGTACTCCCATCTCTTTCCCAGCCACACCCGCGCGGGTACATGGTGGAGCTCATTTCTATACAAAAAGGTAATGCACGTGGTAATTTGACACGTGTACTGGTTGTCCACTTGATGGATGATTGTGTACCATGTGTGAACAAACAAATTGCTACTTGACGCGTTATGTTAAAGAAGAGGCAACCCATGTGGGGCCTACCTTAGAGGCAAGGCTCTATACACTGGAGATGCTTTGTACGTATTACTTTTGATGTGTCCTGTCAACTCGCAGCACGAGGAGAAGCTTGCTTAGTATGCCGTCTTCCCTGCCCATGGGCGCGGTGGCTCATAGAGTCACAAGACAAGGAGAAGCTTGCTTACTATGCCTACGCCTACTCCCTCGCCCACACGCACGCTGGCTCGTAGGACGAGGAGAAAATTTTACTACTCCCTTTGTTACTCCTAGTCCCTACCTTGGTTAGAGAGATTATCATATTGTTTGAAATATATGTCTTTTGTATATTTCAATATGAACTACTAGTACATACTCCAAACACTGATGTATATAGACGTATTTTAGACTATAGATTCACTCATTTTGCTCCATATGTAGTCCATATTGAAATGGACGTACTAGTATGCACTCTCCCTCACCCCTTGCCCCTCGACCCTCGCTCGACCCTTGCCCACATGGTGGACGTGTAGCAATTCATTCGGTCTCAGATGGCCAGAACGATATACTGTAGTACCATTATTGCTTGACTTCCCGAAGAGGCGAAGTGACAAGCGCAAGGTTAACATTTTGAGATGCCAAGCGTAAGGTTTATAATAGAATGAGTAGTACTAGTAGTACATACCAGTGGTACGTACTGTATGAGGAAGAAGGCAAGAAGATGTATGTTTTGTGTGACAGTCTCTTCTTACAGGACGTGCTAGACCTAGTGGACCTCATTGTTGCAATGGGAGTACTATCATAGATGGCACGATTCGGAGTTGTGGGTAGCGGGCATAATTCGGAGCTGCTTAGTCTTAAACCCCATGAAGAAGTCCCATCAAAAGGAATAGAAATCCTCTAAACGTGATCCTATGTAAAATGAGTAAATGAGACAGAAAGAGAAAGAGACAAAGTAAAAAAATCACCAGCCTTAGAGCCAGCCCTATTGTATCAGTGAATGATATTTCTATGTTATGATTGATATGGCTATATTATTAACCATGCTGTGGAGGTAGATGTGTATTTTTTATTATTTGCGGAGGTAGCAGCGGATGGATATTCAACGAGGAGTGAAATGGTGGATGCTTCCTCGGTCAAACATAGAGAAAGGTGGGCCTCATGATTTGACGGCTTCTTAGTCATTATTACTGCCTATACTCTTTGCCCATAAAATAACCGCGTGCTAGAGTAGTGGGCTATACTTTTAATAACCATGCTCGAAGAGAAGAGGTGCACGTACCCACGCATGTAGTACTAGTAGCACTCTTTGCGTCTTTTGCATCTTCCCCAACCGCACACGTGACACGATGGAGCTCATTTCTATATGATGATGCAGCCCACGTGATAATTTGACGCATCTAGTACTAGTAGTTACTCACTTATAAATAATGGAGGGTAGGGAACCATGCATGAATGGTGCAGCGTCATTTATAAATAAAGTTTTTTTTTCTTCAGTGGCACGTTCACAATATAAATAGGTTCATATGGAGAGAAAAAGAAACCGCTCCACTATATACATAGCCAGGACGAGCCTACACGGTTGCTTGCTGGGGTTGCTCTCATCACACTCTCTCGCACAAAACGAGTGAGGCTACATCTCTAACATCCGGGAAGATCACGTCCGTCAGGGGAAGGGGTGGATGCTTTGTGTAGATGCGGTCGCCATCGCCGATGGCGAAAACCCACTATCGAAACGTGCCGATCAGGGGTCCCTGCTGTTCTCTCTCACAAAGCCGGTGCGGTTGCCTTCGTCCCTTGCTCGCTGCCGCAACATGGGTAGTTACCGCCTCCCGCCGCCCTCCTCTAGGTTGAGCTACGTCCCAACATCCGTCAGGTACAACTTCCTTTACAGCCGGCTTGCACCACTGCCCCAGCTGCCCACATCGCTCCATGGGGATATTTCTCTACTTCTTTTCCCCGCACATACCTCTATTGGCTTCTACTGTACTTGTGATGAGTTTATGTCTCATCAGCAAGTCCTAGTAATCTTATTCTAATCACACTTCTTTAATTTCTTTGCCACAGGGATGCTCATCTCGATATTAGTGAAACTGCACAAAATGATCCGATGGTCAAAGGGTTCCAAACTTCACTTCTTCAGAAGGTTCAATGTCGCCAGCAAATTAAAGCCTGGTTAGGGTTTAGGGTTCAAGGGCTAGGGACTGGATGGATCATTTTTTCTTTAGTTGTCTCTGTCCCAAAATAAGTGTCAACTTTAGTAGTAGTACAACTTTGTAGTAAAGTTTGCATAAAGTTGAGACACTTATTTTGGAACGAAGGGAGTACATATTGGCTATGATCTGTGAATCATTGAGATACAATAGCATGCATGTTAGTCTCCTTTGTATTTGATGAAATGTTGCAACGGGGCAACATTGGACGCAACATACATGAAACAGAAGCTAGAAGCTTCATAGCATTGTACAAATTTATCTTGCTAAGAAATTACAGTATGTACTATACTCCTATGTAAAGAGTTAGGTGACGCACGATGTCCTGAAAATATGGTGATAGTGTGAGGTGGGCCATGTAATCACTGAGCTTGTGTGTATTCACTGCTTTCGCACTCTATCGGATTACGGGTTCCAGCAAAACCTTGTGAGGTTCGAACTCTGTGGTGCACATGAATAACTCTCTCTCCCTAGTTCGCTCGCTCAACGATTCCACGGCCTAGCTTGACGAACCCAAAGAACACGAGACACAGAGGGTTTACACTGGTTCGGGCCACCTTGCGGTGTAATGCCCTACTCCAGTGTGGTGCTGGATTGCCTCGAGGGCTAAGGATGAACTAGTAAAGTGGATGAATAGCCTCGGGAGGAGAGGTGTTCTTGAGCTCGGTGAGCTGGTGAGCTAGTCGGGGTGGAATGGATCCCCTGCCTCTCTCCCTCTCTAGATGGGTCTATCCCCTTTCTATGGTGGTGACTAGGTCCTATTTATTGAGGCATTGGTCCTCTTCCCAAATGTTAGGCAGGAAGGGATCCCACAACGGCCAAGTTTGAAGGGGGACAGCTAGTACAAGCTATCTTGACAAAAGGTGGTCTTCGCCTGCCAAAGGCTCTGGTGGTGATGCTGCAGTGGGCTCTGCGATGACCTCCGTCCTGTCATCCTGGTGGTCTTGGTCTTGTTGCGCCGATATGGAAACCTTTGCCTGATGCCTCAGGACCCCGCGCCTGCGCTTGCCGCCTTAGCACCAAAGAGGAAAATGGTACACTGCACCTGCTGGCGCCCGCCTGGCCTTGGTCGTCATGGCTCACGTCACGTGAACCTTGCGAGGTGCTCCCTGCATAGATATCTCCGCTCCTCAAGAGCCATCCTAGGGAGGCTGCCCCTAGGGAGGTCTTGGTGTCGTCCGCCTCGTGAGGCTTGGCCCCTCGCGAGGATCTTTAGTTGTTGTTGCTGAAGATGGGTCGTACCATGTCCTTGGTGAAGCCACGCTCTGGGCCGCAGGTAGGCAAGGCTGGGCACCCCCAGTCCCAGAACGCCAACAGTAGCCCCCGGGCCCAAAGCGCGCTCGAGCTTGGCTTCGAGGCGAAGCCAAAGGTCAAGTGCGGAGCGCCACAGGCCCCAACCACCTGCGGTCTCGGCTGATGCGTGGCGATTGACGAGACGTGGGCGCCTCCGCTTCCCCATGTTGCCTCAGCAACCGTTCGACTTTACGAGTCCCTTCTGTATGCAGAAGAAAACCATCATTACCTACGCTCGTGGAGGCCGGCGGTTGGCCTCCTTCTGGCTATAAATGCGGAGGGGGTGGAGCCCCCATTTCTCATCTCCTTCTTTACACCGCTTGCTTCTTCTTCTTCCTCCTTGCTTCGCCATCTTGCTGTGACACCTAACTCCCACCGAATAAGGAGGTTCTCTGTTGCTGAGAAAGGAAAAAACCCTGCAAGGAGAAGGCGCCACTCCCACCGAAGAAGAGGTTTGGCCGCTCTCGCGACATCGTGGTGAGGCAGGAGGTGACGAGGCCTTGGTACGAGCGGCCTCCTCCAGGCTACCCGCTGCCCTTGTACGCCCAAGCGCAAGGCTCCGGAGGAGGAGGCGGTGCCCTGCGCTGCTCACGTCACGGCCGTGGTGGCCAAGCTATGGTGGCACGAGCCGCCGACCCACGAACTCATGCTGAGGGCTCCTCCTGTGAGTTCATCATGTGGGCGGCGATGCCACTGCGGATGTGGATCAGATTCCCACAGTTCTTCGCCAAAGTGATGCCGCCGAGGGGGCCGCTCGAGCTGTGGTTGCAGCATGCCGAATCAGCACCCCGACAATGGAGTGGAGGTCGAGGTCGTCTCCGCGGGCAAGATCTTCATGACTCGTGGATGGGGCGAAGTCGCCCGCGTCTGCTGCACAGTGGGGGCCCTCGCCATCCACTTCGAGTATGACGATGCCTCCATGCTGTTCTTCAAGGTCTTCGACGAGGAAGGCTGCCGCCTGGAGTGCTGCCCTAGAGGGGACTGCCAGGATGGCACGGCAGCGGGCGTCGGGCCGCCCCCGGATTTTCCGGTAGTTCCTCCAGCAGCAGCGGCGGCTCGTGGGAGTCGAGCGACTCTCCTAAGCTTGACGAGACTCCGGAGACGAGCGATGATAGCTACCTGCCCCCGAGCTCCCGCCGTGCTCGGAGCGTAGCGATGGCATCCGCTCGTCGTCGTCCATGATCTGGATGGGGTTGGCGCCAGCCCCGTGCGGCCTACTGTTGATGATGGTGTCGGCGGTGACGTCCGTAGCTAGGGCTTCCGGAAGCTTACTTCTTTTGTTCCCTGCGAGGAATCGAGATGAACCCCGTGGGGGAGTGTAAAGAATTTGTAGTGCTATTGCGCCAATATTATTCCCATTATGATGTTTGCGGTTGCGCGCCTTGCTTTGGCATTGTTCCCCCTTTTCGTCCTCACGGTAGCTTAGTCCTCTACATCGGCAGGCCCCAGTCCCCAGACAGGCTTCAGCCGTCCCTGGTATGCCAGGTCACGATGCCGTGGTCAAGGCTAGGAGGTGAGCGTCCCGATGTCCAATAAGAGCTCCTAAGGCACGATGCTCAAGAGGTCCCCCTTGGCGTGCAAGCAACTTTCTAAAGGTAGAAAAGGAAGGCGGCTTTGTCGGGGCAAGGCTGCAAGTGTCGAAAATCCCGAGTCGCAGTGTTGGTCTAATGTGAATGCATGACTTATCTTAGCGAGCCTGAGGACATTCCTAGCGTAGCGCTCGATTTACGCGCCAATGATGGTGATACTGCCAGGTTAGGTCCGCGCCAGCTTCCCCCTTTCATACTCCCCTGAGTGCTCTGCATCCTCGGGTCCCGACTCTCGAGCGAAGCTCAGCCGCCGCTGGTATGCCAGGTCACGATGCCGTGGTCAAGGCCAGGAGGTGAGGGCCGGAGAGTCGGTAAGAGCTCCTGAGGCGCGATGCTCATGAGCCCTCCCTTTAACGCGCAAGCGAAGCACATGAAAGAGAGCAGCTGGCAGGGTCACCTGTAGCTAGGCTCCGGAGATTTCTGCGGGTTAGTGCGAGGAGAGAGTGCAGCTCATAGCTGTGTTTGCCATCCTGCCGTTGATCCTTCCGCAAGAAGATGAAGGCACTGCAGATCTGGTGAGGTGACATGCGCGGAGTGGGCCGCGAGCCAGAGCTCGATCGCACAGGTTTATGAGCGTTGCAGGGACGGATTCAAGCACAAGCATCGTGCCAGCATGTGAAACCCCCGTTGCAGGATGAGCAAGTGACCGATCTGCAATGCGAGAGGCCGCGATGAGTAATAACCAGGTAGGCGATAATCATAAACAAACTCATGCAAGGAGGCAAGCTAGTTCAGAATAGATGCAAGAACGATACATGCCACCGGGACGGACCCGTGCGGCCTGGGGATGATGCAGCCCGAGGGGCGCCCCCAATAGAGTAAGCCTAAGATGCAAAAAGATACACGTCACAAGGACAGGCCCGTGCGACCTAGGGATGATGCGGCCCGAGGGGTGCCCCCAACTGAATAAACCAGAAAATATCACCTGGCACCATCGTTGAAGAGGTGTTGGAGCAGTTGAAGATGCGCGCTGAAGAAGTCGCTCCTCATGAGTCCTCCGGTGGTCGGTTCCTAGGGAACCCCGGAGGTTCTGGCTCCTCCTCCCCGAGGACGGCCTGGCGCCTAGCCTCGCAAGCTGCCAGGGCGCCCTGCGTGAGCCAGTGGAAGGCGACAGCTGCGTTCGGCGGGCCGAAGGGCATGCAAACGTAGTTGTGTGGGGGACCCCTGCACCGACAAACGCTCGATGGCCAGAAGCACCTCTGAGATGCGGCCCTATTGAGCCCTGGAACGTCAACCAGAAACACAGCTCGTCTTCCGCGCCAGGACAAGGAGCTGCGCCAGGTGGTGGATGGCGGTCGCCGTGCATGGCTCTTGCCTCTTGAAGCTCCTTAGTGGTCTTGGTGATGAACTCCTGAGCACCAGGAAGCTCGTGCCTTGTGCACTGATGAGGGAAGCATGCGTTGAAGCATGCCTCCACGTGGCGCCCGAGCGCCTCCCTCATGACAGTGCTAAGTCAGAGGACCTCCAGAAGAGAGCCCCCGAGCCCAGCCTGAGGAGGGTGCCGATCGCGCCTTCCTATGCAAGTGAGGAAGGCACCCCATCCATGGGCGCAGATCCTAAGGTGGTGCCGCTGGAGACTCCATCCTCCCGAAGTCCTTGGAAGAGCAGCTGCTTCTTCTTGGAGACAGCCTCAAGAGGGTAGACATTGCCTTCGTTATCTAGGTTTTCGGCTGCCGTGGCCTGGTAAGCGCGCTAGAGAGAGCACACCGTGTCCTTTTCCTCGCAGGCGACCGTGATGGCGCCGCAGCTTCCTGGCATCTTGAGGACATTGTAGCCATGGTGGGTCACTGCCATAAACTTGGCCAGGGTCGGATACCCAAGGATGGCATTGTATGGCAGGCGGATGTGGGCGACGTCGAAGTTGATGAGCTCGGTGCGGTAGTTGTCACGCTTGCCGAAGGTGGCAGGGAGGCGGACCTGCCCTATGGGGGTGGTGGATCCGTCGGTCACTCCTGAGAAGGGCTTGGTTGGCTATAGCTGATCATACGGCAGTTGGAGGCGGTCGAACATCTCGACAGAGAAAATGTTGAGTCCTACACCGCCGTTGATGAGGGTTTTGGTGATGAGGACGTTGCTGATGATGGGTGAGCAGAGCATCGGAAGGGCGCCGACAGTTTGTAGCGCCCAAGATGCGATTCTATCCCAATCATGTGATGAATTCTTGATTGGGGCACAACCGCATTTTGAGCTCATAGCAAGGTGGATATCATTACAACATACCATGTGGATGAATGGATGAGAATACAAGATCAGGCTTACACTCGCCACAAGCAACATCATGAATACAACAATTCATCAATACATAGCAATCATCATGTAGAAAAGTAGGATCCGACTACGGATGAAATTAAACGAAAAAGAAGAACGACATCCACCCTGTTAATCCCAGGCTCCCCGACCTGGAACCTATCCCTTAATCAAAGAAAAAGTAGAAGAAGAACTCCAAACAAGCAAGCATTGCACTCGCGTCATGATCATCGCATTACATGTACATGCAACTGTTGTTGTAGTAATCTATGAGCCACAAGGACTCAGCAATCCCATTACCATGGGTATCAAGACTAGCAAAGCTTAATGGGTAAGGAAGGGGTAAAGTGGTGAGGTTCCAACAGCGACTAAGCAATGTATGGTGGCTAACTTACGAGTAGAAGAGTAAGATGAGAAACTACGCAAACGGTCGCAAACTAGTAACGATCAATAAGTGATCCTGAACTACTTACGTTCAAACATAACCCAACCGTGTTCTCCTCTCAAACTTCCCCTAAAAGAGACAGTCATGGTTACGCACGCGGTTGGTGTATTTTAATTGAGTTTACTTCAAGTCCTCTGCAACCGGATATTAACAAATTCCCATATGCACATAACCGCGGGCACATCCCTCAAAAGTTTAAACCATGCAGGGGTGTCCCAACTTAGCACATGACAAGCTCATGATCCGCGGAGACAACACGGGACCCTCCAATCAGACTCGGAATCCCGGTGCACAAGACATTTCAGCAATGGTAAAACTAATCCAGCAAGACCTCCCGGTGTGCCGACACCCTGATAGTAGCCGCGCGTATCTTGTCGCAGGCCACGTCCAGATGGGTCTAGCTACGAGTAAAACTAGATCCTCGAGTTTCCCTGTGGTGGCCCCGCGGGTTGCCCATTTGGGACCAACACCATCAGTATTGGCCCCCCTGATACGTCTCCAACGTATCTATAATTTTTGATTGCTCCATGCTATATTATCTACTGTTTTGAATGTTTATGGGCTTTATTATAGACTTTTATATCATTTTTGGGACTAACCTATTAACCCAGAGCCCAGTGTCAGTTTCTGTTTTTACCCTGTTTTAGGGTTTCGAAGAAAAGGAAAATCAAACGGAGTCCAGTTGACCTGAAACTTCACGAAACTCATTTTTGGAAGGAAAGAAGCCCAGAAGACTTGGAGTGCACATCGGGGGCTCTACGAGGAGGTCACGAGGAAGGGGGGCGCGCCCACCCCTCCTGGGCGCGCCCTCCACCCTCGTGAGCCCCTCGTGGCCCCCCTGACGTACTTCTTCCGCCTATATATCTCCATATACCCTAAAAACATCCAGGAGCACAATAAATTGGGAGTTCCGCCGCCAGAAGCCTCTGTAGCCACCGAAAGCCAATCTAGACCCGTTCCGGCACCCTGCCGGAGAGGTCAATCCCTCTCCTGTGGCCATCTTCATCATCCCAGTGCTCTCCATGACGAGGAGGGAGTAGTTCTCCCTCGGGGCTGAGGGTATGTACCAGTAGCTATGTGTTTGATCTCTCTCTCTCTCTCTCGTGTTCTTGAGATGATACAATCTTGATGTATCGTGAGCTTTGCTATTATATTTGGATCCTATGATGTTTCTTCCCCCCCTCTACTCTCTTGTAATGAATTGAGTTTCCCCTTTGAAGTTATCTTATCGGATTGAGTCTTTATAGATTTGAGAACACTTGATGTATGTCTTGCCGTGGATATCTGTGGTGACAATGGGATATCACGTGATAAACTTGATGTATGTTTTGGTGATCAACTTGGGGGTTCCGCCCATGAACCTATGCATAGGGGTTGGCACACGTTTTCGTCGTGATTCTCTGGTAGAAACTTTGGGGCACTCTTTGAGGTCCTTTGTGTTGGTTGAATAGATGAATCTGAGATTGTGTGATGCATATCGTATAATGATACCCACGGATACTTGAGGTGACATTGGAGTATCTAGGTGACATTAGGGTTTTGGTTGATTTGTGTCTTAAGGTGTTATTCTAGTACGAACTCTAGGGCTGTTTGTGACACATATAGGAATAGCCCAACAGATTGATTGGAAAGAATAACTTTGAGGTGGTTTCGTACCCTACCATAATCTCTTCGTTCGTTCTCCGCTATTAGCGACTTTGGAGTGACTCTTTGTTGCATGTTGAGGGATAGTTATGTGATCCAATTATGTTAGTATTGCTGAGAGAACTTGCACTAATGAAAGTATGAACCCTAGTCCTTGTTTCCTATCATTGCAATACCGTTTACGCTCACTTTTATCATTAGTTACCTTGCTCTTTTTATAATTTCAGATTACAAATACCTTTATCTACTATCCATATACCACTTGTATCACCATCTCTTCACCGAACTAGTGCACCTATACAATTTACCATTGTATTGGGTGTGTTGGGTACACAAGAGACTCTTTGTTATTTGGTTGCAGGGTTGCTTGAGAGAGACCATCTTCATCCTACGCCTCCTACGGATTGATAAACCTTAGGTCATCCACTTGAGGGAAATTTGCTACTGTCCAACAAACCTCTGCACTTGGAGGCCTAACAACGTCTACAAGAAGAAGGTTGTGTAGTAGACATCACCCCCTGCAATGTAGAAAGAATCCTCGGGTTCATGACGCCCTATGCCAATTAATTACTTAGTTCAAGTATTATTATGGCAAATGTTAAAACCAATGTTGGGCCTTGCTGCAAGAGTTTTATTCAAAGCGAACTTTCAAGAGGGGCCCATAAACCCTCATCGTGTTAGGGACGCAAAATCAAGGAACATAACACCGGTATGACGAAAACTAGGGCGGCAAGAGTGGAACAAAGCACTAGGCATTAGGTCGAGCCTTCCACCCTTTACCAAGTATATATGTGCATTAATTAAATAAGAGATATTGTGATATCCGATGATATCCATGTCCCAACATGAAACAACCTGCAACTAGCAAGCCTATAAGAAGGGCTGAGCAAAGCGGTAACATAGCCAAACAACGATTTGCTAGGAAGGGCGAAAAGGTTAGAGGCTATCATGGCAATTTGGGAGGCTTGAAAATCAAGTGGTAGGTAGCGCGACATAGCGATAGCATCGAGACAACTAGCATATCAAAGATAATAGTGAGATCCAAGGTGACGGTCATCTTGCCTGAAATCCAGCTAGGAAGAAAAACGAGTCCATGAAGTGGACGAACCAGTGTAGCCGAACGGGTCCTCACAATCGCAACGTAACCAGAACTATCAAGGAGAAGAGCAACTGGAAAGAATCAAACAACAAGTTAAACCAACAAGCATAATCATGGCATGATGCACAATCAAGTATGATGCATGTCCGGTTTAATGAGTCATGTGTAACGCCCCGGATGTAACTTGCCATAATTGTACTCCAACTCTTGCCATTTTCAACTCTAAGTTATGATATTCCCTCGTGGCTGGGTTTTGTCTTTGTTTTGCATTTAGTCCATGTCATGCATTTCATATCATGTCATTATGTGCATCTCATTTGCATATGTGTTCGTCTCATGCATCCGAGCATTTTCCCCGTGGTTCGTTTTGCGATCCGGCACTCCTACGTCCTCCGGCGCCCCCTTTTGTCTCTTTTCGTGTGCGGGTGTTAAACATCCTCGGTTTGGACTGAGATTTGCCAAGCGTCCTTGGTACACCACCGGTAGACCGCCTGTCAAGTTTCGTGCCATTTGGAGTCTGTTTGATACTCCAACGGTTAACCGGGGAACCGAAAAGGCCCCGTGTGTGTTGCAGCCCAACACCCCTCCAAATTGGCCCAAGACCCATCCAAACCCCCTCCATCCTCTCGGCCGTTTGATCACGATCGCGTGGCCGAAAACCACACTCCATGTGGACTCTCCTAGCTCCCTCTACCTATAAATATGTGGCCCCTCCCGCATTTTCGCGCAGTCTAACCCTAGCCCCGCTCCCTCTCCGCCGCTAGACGCGTCCGCCGCCGCGCCCCAGCCACTCCGGAGCTGCCACGTGGCACCCAGTGAGCCCCCGGCCCGGAGCGCTGCCCGCGCCGCTCCTCCGCGCCGCCCGCGTCCGCCAGTCGCCGCCGCTCGCTCCTCCGCGCCGCCCCGCAGCTCCTCCACCGCCGCCCCTGCTTTGCCGGCCGCCGCCTCTCGCCCGCCGCACGAGATCTGCGCCGCCGCGGCCTGCCTCCTCCACCGTCGCCGACCTCCGCCATCCGCGCCCGCGCCGGATCCGACCACCGTCCTTGTCAGGATCCGCCCTCTCAGGCCATCTCCCTCCACTCCGGCCTCTCTCTCCACTCCCGCAAGCTCCCTGGCGAAGATCCAGCGAAGTTCCGGTGCCACCTCGGTTCGCGTGCAAAAGTCAACCCTAGATCTAGAGGTTAAATTTTTGCCTAAGTCCTTTTTCTGCTATATTTTCTAGCCCTGTTCATTGCATCATAACTCCGCATCCGTAGCTTCATTTTGCGCGTGCAATATATCAAAATGTTCGTTAGGATGTGCTATTCATTTTGTTACATTGCACCATGCTTGTTTGAGTCCATCTTGATGCCCAAATGACTGTTGTAAGAGTGCTATAAAATGTTAGTTCCTGATTCTTATCAGATCTTGTGCATTTGTCATTTTTGCCATGATTATTATGTGCTACATATAAACTTGAGCCCTACATGTGTTTTGGGCTATGCCATGCCATCTTTACAGGGTTGTATGCCATGTATTTTTGTGATCAATGTGGTGACTAGCACAAGCATGCAAAGTAGCTCTCGTGATGTTGCTGATTTCAGGGACTTAGAATTTCACAGTCATTTCCCTGCTGTTATTTTAATGCCATGTATTCATGTTGCTACAAAGTGATCCATGCTTCTTTTGAGTATGTTCAGTAAGGATGATTTTGACATATTGTTATGCTCTATCCATCCATGTCCCTGTTTGCATTTACAGAGTACCCTAGAATGACTCAATCTTGCTCTACTTTGCTATAAAATGTTCCTGGCAGATTGTTTACGTGTTAATCAATTTTGCCAAGGTTATTGTAGTTGATCCATGCATGCTATGAGATTTTTATTGCCATGGTTAGCTACTTGATCATGTATTCTTGCTGGGAGTATGCTTGGTTTGTCATGCAATGCCTTGTGTTGAGTGAATCGAGCTCGCAAACATGCCTTCATAATTCTGGTTATGCCATGTCCAGTTTTTCTGTTAAGTCTGAATCTGTTAATGAAACTTGCTATGTTTACATGGGTGCCATCATATTTTCTCTGCCCTTTTGGCTTATGGTCAGTAAGGGACTTTTGTTATATGCTTTGAGTAGATTCATGCCATGCCTTGTATTGTTATGATCTTGTCCTGTAGCATGTTGTTATCTTGCTCTAAACATTGCTTCCTGATGTTAATTCCTGACATGTTAGTATTTTCACTATGTCTGTGAGGCTGATATCTTTTGCACATTTGCCATGCTTGTTTGAGCCTGCTATTGTGTGATTTAGCCGTAGCTCAATGTTCATATTTTTTTCAAGCATCTTGAGTAGATCACTGCCATGTGCTTTGTTGCTATGTTGGAGTGCAGTAGCTTAGTTTCTTGTTGCATTCTAGATGGCATCGTGCTGTTAATCAAAGAATTGTGCCATTATTGTTTTGCTTGCCATTTGCAAACTGTGCATCCAATTCCGGTGATCTTTATATCGATTTCGACCGAAATCAACTCATATTTCCAGCGGCATTCTTGGTTTGCCAAGTTGAGGCCTGGTTCAATCTTTTCCTTCCGGAGCACGCATATGCATTGCATATCACATCCCGCATATCATGCCATGTTTGCATCATGTTGCTTGCGCATTGCACTGTGGTTGATTGTGGTTTCTTTTGCTTGTGTTCTTGCCTTGGGTAGAGCCGGGAGACGAGTATGTGATCGAGGAACCCGTTAAGTATGCTTACAAGGATCAAGCTTACGTCAACTCGGAGAACTTTGCAGGCAAGATGACCATACCCTCGAAATCACGTCTATCTTTGCTTGCTAGTTGCTCGCTCTATTGCTATGCCGCGATACCTACCACTTGCTTTATCATGCCTCCCATATTGCCATGTCAAGCCTCTAACCCACCTTGTCCTAGCAAACCGTTGTTTGGCTATGTTACCGCTTTGCTCAGCCCCTCTTATAGCGTTGCTAGTTGCAGGTGAAGATTGGAGTTTGTTCCTTGTTGGAACATGTTTATTGTTGGGATATCATTATTATATCTTGTTTACTTTAATGCACCTATATACTTGGTAAAGGGTGGAAGGCTCAGCCTTATGCCTAGTGTTTTGTTCCACTCTTGCCGCCCTAGTTTCTGTCATACCGGTGTTATGTTCCTTGATTTTGCGTTCCTTACGTGGTCAGGTCATAATGGGAACCCCTTGATAGTTCTCCTTGAATAAAACTCCTCCGGCAAGGCCCAACCTTGGTTTTACCATTGGCCACCTAAGCCTTTTTCCCTTGGGTTCCGCGGACTCAAGGGTCATCTTTATATTAACCCCCCCGGGCCAGTGCTCCTCTGAGTATTGGTCCGAAACAAGTAGACTGCGGGGCCACCTCGGGGAAACTTGAGGGTTGGTTTTACTCGTATGATGTCTCATCCGGTGTGCCCTGAGAACGAGATACGTGCGACTCCTATCGGGATTTGTCGGGACATTGGGCGGCTTTGCTGGTCTTGTTTTACCATTGTCGAGATGTCTTGTAACCGGGATTCCGAGTCTGATCGGGTCTTCCGGGGAGAAGGAATATCCTTCGTTGACCATGAGAGCTTGTGATGGGCTAAGTTGGGACACCCCTGCAGGGTTTTGAACTTTTGAAAGTCGTGCCCGCGGTTATGGGAAGATGGGAATTTTGTTAATATCCGGTTGTAGAAAACCTAACACTTAACTTAATGAAAATGAATCAACAGCGTGTGTAGCCGTGATGGTCTCTTTTCGGCGGAGTCCGGGAAGAGAACACGGCCTCGTGTTATGCTTGAACGTAAGTAGCTTCAGGATCACTTCTTGATCACTATTAGTTTCTCGGTCGTGCTTTGCTCCTCTTCTCGCTCTCTTTTGCGTAAGTTAGCCACCATATATGCTAGTGCTTGCTGCAGCTCCACCTTATTACCCCTTTCCTACCCATAAGCTTAAATAGTCTTGATCGCGAGGGTGTGAGATTGCTGAGTCCCCGTGACTCACATATTACTTCCAAAACCAGATGCAGGTGCCAATGATGTCAGTCCAGGGGATGCGACCGAACTCAAGTTTAAGTTCGACGAGGATTCAAGACGTTACTATGTTTCCTTTCCAGACGATCAACAGTGGAGCCTAGTTGGGGAGATCGGGGATCTATCGCATTTGGGGTTGTCTTTATTTTGGTTCCGTAGTTGGACCTTGATTGTATTCTGGATGATGTAATGCTATATTTATGTATTGTGTGAAGTGGCGATTGTAAGCCAACTCTTTATCTCTTTCTTATTCAGTACATGGGATGTGTAAAGATTACCCCTCTTGCGACATGCCTACAATGCGGTTATGCCTCTAAGTCGTGCTCCGACACATGGGAGATATAGCCGCATCGTGGGTGTTACATCATGGCATGGCAAAGTGCAACAAACAACACTACAAGTTAAGTGGAGCTCAATATGCAACGAGTTGCATATTGACGAAACACCACATTCGAATATTTAGTTCAATCTCGTTTATGTACACAATAATATTAAATGTTGGTTAACATGGCAAGTGGTGAAGCATAATAAAACTACCTATCTAGGCAAGTTTAAATGAGGCCGGAACAACCAACAACAATTCCGGAAAATCCCCATGAGCAATATTCGAATTTGGTACTATTCTGCCGTAAATCATATTTTAATGTTGTTAAACGGGAAAATAAAGTGCACCAAGTTTATCTATGCATTTTTTCTACCCCATTTACATATAAAGATTATTAAATTCAGAGCTACATTTATTTACTTATTAAATAAATCATTTTAGCATGGCATTTGAGCAAATTAATGCAACCAACAATTTAAACATTTTTAACATGGATGAAAGTTGCATATTATGAAACTAGATGAAATTCTAAGCATTTTACATGTTTATAACATTTTAATTCAATGTATGGTTTGTGAGTAATGATATGAATGAACAATGAGGGTTTTTCTGTAAAACTCGCATGCTCTGGATAAATAGCTAAATTGCAGCGGACGAAAAAAAATTAATTGGGCCGAATCTGGCTGGGCCAACAGTGTACAGGAGAGGGGCTGGAGGGGCAGCTCACCATGGGCTTGGCCCGTTCGGTGGAGGTGGGAGCTGGGCCGCAGATCTAGCGAACGGGGCCCAGCGTGATGCCAAAGGGGGCGCGGGGCGAGCGGCTCGTCTGGTCAATGCCTCGCGCGAGCGGAGTTGCAGGGCGCAGCGACGCTACTTGCAGGAACGGCGAGGATGAGGGCGGCTGGATGTTGGCATGGCGGCGGAGCGGGCGGAGGGGACGTCATAGAACGGCAGGAACCGGGCGAGGCAGCTTGGACTTGGCGGTGTCGTCCTCATCCTCCGTGCTCGCACATAGAAGCAGGGAAGGCAGAGGCGCGACTCAGGCGGCTTGGTCGCCAGTAGTGCGACGGACGAGGACGGCGGCGTTCGGGCGCCATGCCAGGGCGTCCAAGGCGGCAGACCTCGTCGGCAGGGACACGGGGTCGCTGGAGCAGCGCGGTTCATTCGCCTCTGCTCAAGCGAAGCAGAGGTGCGGCCATGGCGAAGAAGAGGTCGGATGGGGCTGCGGCTAAAGGTCAAGCAGGGCATCGGGGCCCTTGGCTCAGGCGCGAGCAGACGATGGCGAGAGGCGGCTCGACGCTGACGGAGATGGTGGTCCGGTGGCGCCGGCGTGGAGCACCATGGTCATCCATGACGCGGTGGCCGAAGCTCCTGTAGAAGAGAAGAGAGAGGGTTCGAGAGGTGAGAGACCAGAGGAAGAGAAGAACTACTAGAGGGAGGAGAAGTAAGGAAAAAGGGAGGTCGGGAGTTGCTGGTCGCTGGCGACGTTGGGCGAGGAAGGAGGCAGGAGGAGGCCGGATGGGATCTGGACTTTGTAGTTGGCGATCGATGGTTGGGGAGAGATGCATCCCGAGGGGGATTTGGTGGCGTGGCGACGGGCAGAGGATGGATGGGACATCTCGCCTACAAACTAGGGTTGCACATTATTTATACCAAATTGAATAAGTTTAGGGCTATCCGGTCCCTCCGATTGTAATCGAACAGTCAAGAAAAAAATAGGTTAGGGGAGTTAAAGAAGAAACCGAAGATATTTTAGAGATGTTTGGGGATGATCCGGACCCATCGGTCACGACTGCCCGGGTCGGGTTCGGGAAAGTTTCGGACACGCACGCGAGGGGTCGGTGCACTGTGCAAAGAGGTTAAGCGGCCAGACAAGAGGGACTCGAAAAACCGGTTGGTCTCGGAACGTTCAACGAAGGCAAGGGGGGACACGGCAACTACGAACGGATGCAAGCTTTATGAAAACATGCGGATGCAATGCTCATGATACGATGATGAAATGCAACAAGCAAAATAAATCACACGGCGACAACAAAATAACTGGAAGTCTTCTGTTGCGTCGGTCTCGGGTCGTCACACAGTTGCCGCGCACTTGAGCTGGTCGGACGAGCTGAATGTAATGGTGCACTTGGACCACCTGAGAGGGCGCGTGGCTTCGAGCCTGGGGAGAGCCGCGTTCACCTCACGCGCGAACTACTTGAAGATGTGTTGGTAGGCTGGCGCCTGAGCGCCACCCAAGATGCAAGCAATGGCGCACGGCTCTTGGAAGCCCCCAGCCCCCTCGTCCTAGTAATGGCCATCGTTCCTCCTTGGCGGTGGTGGCAACGGAGGAAGGCCAGCCAAGCCTTGAGGTTGGTCCTCGCGAGGTTGATCCCTCCAGGCGCCCTCACGAGGCTGGTCCTACCAGTTGTCCTCACCAGGCCGGTCGCGCCACTCCTAGCGGGGGCTGCGGTCGTCCCGGCGTTCTCCACTTCGTCCTCCTCCTCGACCGTAGCCTCGGTCGTTGCGCTCGGGGCGTCGGCCGAAGAGCCCATTACGGATGGCCCTGAGCTCTTGACAGTCATTGGTGTTGTGGCTGTGCACGTTGTGGAAGGCGCAGAATAGGCGGTTGGCCTTGGATGACTCAGGGTGGTCGCAGCCGCACTTCATCTCTGGCTCGTCCATGAGCATGACCGCTCCCTTGCGCTCCACGTCCTTGGTCTTGGCCTTCTTGCCTTCTGGGTCGGCGGCTAGAAGCTCGAGAAGGGAGAGGCACAGACGCCATCTTGCGCTCTTGATCGCCATGTTGAACATCTTCAGAGCCGTGCACAGGTCCTCGTGGATGGCGAGCTCCTCCTTCATCTTGACATCACGGACGCCATCAGAGAACGCTAAGATGACGAACTCGTCCGTCACCTTGGGGATCTTGAGCGAACGTTGTTGATATGTTGGATGTACTTTTGCAAGGTCTCCCCTGGTTGCAGCTTGATGCGCCGCAAGTCGCCGGCGGCAGGCGGGCAGTCGCGAGTGCCTTGGAAGTTGGCGACGAAGCGCTCGCACATCTCTTCCTAGGAGGAGATCCATCCCGCGGGCAAGTTCAGGAGCCACGAGTGCACGCCGTCCTTGAGAGCCATGAGGAACCAGTTCGCCATAACCTTCTCGTCGCCGTTGGCCGCCTTGATGCTCAGCTCGTAGAGCTGTAAGAACTCAGCAGGGTCGGGGGTGTCATCGTAGCGCGGAGGTAGGTTGGGCTTGAACTAGACGATGCTGTGCAGCTCGGGGGTGAAGACACCGCAGCCTGCTGTGGTCACTGGAGCCCACCGTGGAGGTGGAGCCTGGTCTTGGTACCGACGCGCCGCCGCCATGGGCGGCGCACGGTCTTGACGTGGTGGTGCAGGCAGCGCAGGAGCATTTTCTTGCGGCTGAGTGACCTCCTGGCATCTTCCTTCTTCATGCGTGATGACCCACAAGTATAGGGGATCTATCGTAGTCCTTTCGATAAGTAAGAGTGTCGAACCCAATGAGGAGTAGAAGGAAATGATAAGCGGTTTTCAGCAAGGTATTCTCTGCAAGCACTGAAATTATAGGTAACAGATAGTTTTGTGATAAGATAATATGTAACGAGTAACAAGTAACAAAGTTAAATAAAGTGCAGCAAGGTGGCCCAATCCTTTTTGTAGCAAAGGACAAGCCTGGACAAATTCTTATATAGAGAAAAGCGCTCCCGAGGACACATGGGAATTATCGTCAAGCTAGGTTTCATCATGATCATATGATTCGCGTTCGGTACTTTGACAATCTGATATGTGCGCGGACCGGTGCTTGGGTGATGTCCTTACTTGGACAAGCATCCCACTTATGATTAACCTCTATTGCAAGCATCCGCAACTACAAAAAAATATTAAGGTAAACCTAACCATAACATGAAACATATGGATCCAAATCTGCCCCTTACTAAGCAACGCATAAACTAGGGTTTAAGCTTCTGTCACTCTAGCAACCCATCATCTACTTATTACTTCCCAATGCCTTCCTCTAGGCACAAATAATGGTGAAGTGTCATGTAGTCAACGTTCACATAACACCACTAGAGGAGAGACAACATACATCTCATCAAAATATCGAACGAATACCAAATTCACATGACTACTAATAGCAAGACTTCTCCCATGTCCTCGGGAACAAACGTAGCTACTCACAAAGCATATTCATGTTCATAATCAGAGGGGTATTAATATGCATATAGGATCTGAACATATGATCTTCCACCAAATAAACCAACTAGCATCAACTACAAGGAGTAATCAACACTACTAGCAATCCATAGGTACCAATCCCAGACTTAGAGACAAGAATTGGATACAAGAGATGAACTAGGGTTTGAGAGGAGATGGTGCTGGTGAAGATGTTGATGGAGATTGACCCCCTCCTGATGAGAGGATCATTGGTGATGACGATGGCGATGATTTCCCCCTCCCGAAGGGAAGTGTCCCCGGCAGAATAGCTCCGCGAGAGCCCTAGATTGGTTCCGCCAAGGTTCCGCCTCGTGGCGGCGGAGTCTCGTCCCGACAGCCTGCTTATGATTTTTCCTCATCGAAAGACTCCATATAGCAGAAGATGGGCATCGGAGGGCCACCAGGGGGCCCACGAGGCAGGGGGCACGCCCAAGGGGGTAGGGCACGCCCCCACCCTCGTGGACAGGGTGTGGCCCCCCTCTGGACCTTCTTGCGCTCAGTATTTTTTATATATTCTGAAAATGACTTCCATGAAGTTTCAGGACTTTTGGAGGTGTGCAGAATAGGTCTCTAATATCTGCTCATTTTCCAGCCCAGAATCCCAGCTACCGGCATTCTCCCTCTTTATGTAAACCTCGTAAAATAAGAGAGAATGGGCATAAGAATTGTGACATAATGTGTAATAACATCCCATAATACAATAAATATTGATATAAAAGCATGATGCAAAATGGACGTATCAACTCCCCCAAGCTTAGACCTCGCTTGTCCTCAAGCGAAAGCCAAAATCGAAAAATCTTTCCACATGTTTAGAGATAGAGGTGTCGATAAAAATAAAATACAGACATGAGGGCATCATGATCATTCTTAGAACAGCAACTTATATAATTCTTGTCATATGATCTCTTATGCTAGACTAACAATTCAATCACAATTTCAAGTATGAATCATTAACTTCATTGAAAACTAACAAACTATAATCTCAGTCATTGGAGCAATTGCAATTTATCATAACATAGGAAAGAGTCAATATAAGAGCTTTTCAGCAAGTCCACATACTCAACTATCATATAGTCTTTCACAATTGCTAACACTCACGCAATACTTATGGGTATGGAGTTTTAATCGGACAGAGAGAAAGATAGGGGCTTATAGTTTTGCCTCCCAGCGTTTTACCTCAAGGGTAATGTCAACAATAATAGTTCATGAAAACTCACATCCAATTAGCCATATATACCAGGATCTTCCCAACATGTTGTGCTTGCCAAAAGATAAAATGTAAAAAGGAAGGGTGAAGATCACCATGACTCTTATGCAAGGTAGGAGATAAAAGTAAAAGATAGGCCCTGCGCAGAGGGAAGTAGAGTTTGTCATGCGCTTTTATAGTTGGATTCACAAAATCTTAATGCGAAAGAATGCCACTTTATATTTCCACTTGTGATATGGACCTTTATTATGCTGTCTGTCGCTTTTATTTCTTCCATATCACACGATAGTATAAAGCTTATTTTCTCCCACACTAATAAGTCATACATATTTTGAGAGCAATTTTATTGCTTGCACCTATGACAACTTACTTGGAGGATCTTGCTCAATCCATAGGTAGGTATGGTGCACTCTCATGAAAAACTGGTTTAAGGGTGTTTGGAAGCACAAGTAGTATCTCTACTTGGTGCAAAGAAATTGGCTAGCATGAGGGGGAAAGGCAAGATCAATCATGTTGGATGATCCATGACAATATAATTTATCTCAGATGTAAGAAAACATAACCCATTACATTGTCTTCCTTATCCAACATCAACTCTTTAGCATGTCATATTTTAATGAGTTCTCACAATCATAAAAGATGTCCAAGATAGTATATTTATATGTGAAGACCTCTCTTTCTTTATTACTTCCTATTAATTGCAATGATGACCAAAACTATGTTTGTCAACTCTCAACAACTTTTATTCATCATACTCTTTATATGTGATCTCATTACTCCCCATAAGATCCATATGATCTCTTTTATTTCTTTTATTCTTTCTCTTTTCTTTTATTCACTCAAGATCATGGCGAAATAATCAAGCCCTTGACTCAACACTAATCTTTATTATATATAGCTCACGGACTCGATTACATAGAAGGATCATAAAGAAAAACTCACAACTAGATCATACTAAAACTTTATGCTACTAGATCAAGATATTATCAAAAGGATCGAACTAAGAAAAACGGTAAAGATAAAAGTGATGGTGATATGATACGGGGGCACTCCCCCAAGCTTGGTAGTTGCCAAGGGGAGTGCCCATACCCTTATGATTATGTTTCCTTTTTCAGGGATGGTGATGTGATATTCTTGGCGATGATGCCCCTCAGGATACGATTCTCCTCCTCGAGCTTATTGACTTGCTGCTTGAGGTCCATTATTTCCTTCCGAAGTTTTCCTGCAACAGCCAAAGCTCCCTGCACCCAAGGGTGTTGCATAGCTGCGGGAGAACAAGTGACACTCTTTTTCATATTGTCATAAGAAAGAAATCTAACATTGGAAGGGATAACCGAGTTTGGGATAGCCGAGCTCTGCAGTTCCCCCATTGTGAATCCAGCTCAGAGGCGAGAAGTGACTTCTTGATCTTCCTCCATGGCATCTATCCTCTTCAAATCAGCCTCCATCTCTTCCTCCGTTGCTGGCCCAAAGTGGTCAACATTGTTGTTTGTCATTGATCTCGGTGCCGGATGAGACACCCGGCTCTCCCCGACTGACTCTTGCGAAGACATCTTGATGTAATCTGCAACAGGACAGCTCGAAACAAAGACAGGAGATAATTGCGTGATACGGTGGTCAAAACCTACGAGAGGTTATATAATGAATTTTTACCGACCAAAATACATAACGTGCAAGAAAATGGAGTCCAGAGAGTGCACGGGGTGCCCACGAGGCAGGGGGCGCGCCCAGGGGGTAGGGCGCGCCCTCCACCCTCGTGGAGCCCTCGTGTCCTTCCCGAACTGCTTCTTATTTTTCTATTTTTCTAAATATTCCAAAACGGAGAAAAATTGCCATTAGAATTGTTTTGGAGTCGGTTTACTTACCGTACCACGTACCTATTCCTTTTCGGAGTCTGAAACGTTCCGGAAAGTGTCCCTTATGTATTCCTCCGGGGTTACGGTTTCAATAACATTGGTTTCAACATTTATAGGATTACCTAAGATATAATGTTTGATTCTTTGACCGTTCACCACCTTCGGATTTGTGCCATCGAAGTTGTTGATTTTTATGGCACCATAACGATAGACCTCCTCGATAACGTAAGGACCTTCCCATTTAGAGAGAAGCTTTCCTGCAAAAAATCTTAAACGGGAGTTGTATAGCAATACATAATCACCTACATTAAACTCACGCTTTTGTATCCTTTTGTCATGCCATCTTTTAACTTTTTCTTTAAACAATTTGGCATTCTCATAGGCTTGGGTTCTCCATTCGTCAAGTGAGCTAATGTCAAATAACCTTTTCTCACCGGCAAGTTTGAAATCATAATTGAGCTCTTTAATAGCCCAATAAGCCTTATGTTCTAGTTCGAGAGGTAAGTGACATGCTTTTCCATAAATCGTTTTATACGGAGACATACCCATAGGATTTTTATATGCAGTTCTATAGGCCCATAATGCATCATCAAGTTTCTTGGACCAATTCTTTCTAGATCTATTAACAGTCTTTTGCAAAATTAATTTGAGTTATCTATTACTCAATTCTACTTGACCATTAGACTATGGGTGATAAGGAGATGCAATTCTATGATTAACATCATACTTAGCAAGCATTTTACGGAAAGCACCATGAATAAAATGTGAACCACCATCAGTCATTAAATATCTAGCGACTCCAAACCTCAGAAAAATAACTTCTTTAAGCATCTTAATAGAGGTGTTATGATCAGCACTATTAGTTGGAATAGCTTCTACCCACTTAGTAACGTAATCAACAGCAACTAAAATATGTGTATATCCATTAGAGGAAGGAAACGGCCCCATATAATCAAGGCCATTCATAGGCATTTCTTGACGTCTACTAATATTACCAATTCTTTGACATTCATCACAAGACAAGACAAACTTACGGGCATCCTTGAAGAGAGTAGGCCAATACAAACCAGATTGCAATACCTTGTGTGCAGTTCTATCTCCAGCATGGTGTCCTCCATAAGCCTCGGAGTGACACTTGCATAGGATCTGTTCCTATTCATGCTCAGGTACACAACGCCTAATAACACCATCTACTCCTTCTTTATAAAGATGTGGGTCATCCCAAAAGTAATGTCTCAAATCATAGAAGAACCTTTTATTTTGCTGGTATGTGAAACTAGGTGGTATAAATTTAGCAACAATTTAATTAGCATAATCATCATACCATGGAGCAGTGTGAGAAGCATTTATGACATTTAATTGTTCATCAGGAAAGCTATCATCAATAGGTAGTGGGTCATCAAGAACATTTTCTAACCTAGACAAGTTGTCTGTGACAGGGTTCTCAGCTCCCTTTCTATCAATAATATGCAAATCAAATTCTTGTAGCAAGAGAACCCATCTAATAAGTCTAGGTTTAGCATCTTTCTTTTCCACAAGACATTTAATAGCAGCATGATCAGTGTGAATAGTTACTTTAGAATCAACAATATAAGGTCTGAACTTATCACAAGCAAATACAACTGATAAGAATTCTTTTTCAGTTGTAGCATAATTTCTCTGGGCATTGTCTAGAGTTTTACTAGCATATTGAATAACATTTAATTTCTTATCAACTCTTTTCCCTAGAAGAGCACCTACAGCATAATCACTAGCATCACACATATTTCAAAAGGTAAATTCCAATCAGGTGGCTGAACAATAGGTGCAGAGATTAATGCTTTCTTAAGTATTTCAAAGGCTTCTACACAATCATCATCAAAGACGAATGGTATATCTTTTTTTAATAAATTAGTCAGAGGCCGAGAAATTTTTGAGAAGTCCTTAATGAACCTCCTATAAAAACTGGCATGACCAAGGAAACTTCTTATACCTTTGATGTCCTTGGGACACGGCATCTTTTCAATAGCATCAACTTTAGCTCTATCAACTTCAATGCCTCTTTCAGAAATTTTGTGCCCCAAGACAATACCTTCATTAACCATAAAGTGGCATTTCTCCCAATTCAAGACAAGGTTAGTTTCTTCACATCTCTGCAAAACTCAATCAAGGTTGCTTAAGCAATCATAAAAAGAGGATCCATAAACGGAGAAATCATCCATGAATACCTCACATATCTTTTCACAAAAATCAAAAAATATAGCCATCATGCATCTTTGAAAGGTAGCAGGTGCATTACATAAACCAAAAGGCATACGTCTATAAGAAAAAGTACCGAAAGGGCAAGTAAAAGTGGTCTTAGATTGATCATTAGCTGACACAGGTATTTGGGAGAAACCAGAATAACCATCTAGAAAGCAAAAATGTGTATGTTTGGATAATCTTTCTAGCATTTGATCAATAAAAGGTAAGGGGTAATGAACTTTTTAGTAGCCCTATTTAATTTGCGGAAATCATTTACGATCCTATAACCTGTAATAATTCTTTGCGGAATCAATTCATCTTTATCATTAGGAACGATAGTAATACCTCCCTTCTTAGGAACATAATGGACATGACTTACCCACTGACTATCAGCAACGGGATAAATTATACCTGCCTCAATGAGCTTTAGTATTTCTTTCCTTACCACTTCTTTCTTTCATCTTAGGATTCAGCCGTCGCTGGTGATCAATAACTGGTTTGGCATCTTTTTCCAAATTTATTTTGTGTTGACATAGAGTGGGACTAATGCCCTTAAGATCATCAAGAGTATATCCAAGAGCAGCACAATGCTTCTTCAGAGTTTTCAATAATCTTTCTTCCTCCTTCTCTGAAAGGTTAACACTAATTATAACATGATATATCTTCTTTTCATCAAGATAAGCATATTTAAGAGTATCAGGCAATGGTTTAAGCTCAAACACGGGATCACCCTTGGGTGGAGGAGGATCCCCTAAGATTTCAACAGGCAAGTTGTGTTTCAGAATAGGTCCCTATTTAAAGAACACTTCATCTATTTCCCTTCTTTCATTCATATACATATCATTTTCATGGTCTAGCAAATATTGTTCTAAAGGATCACTAGGAGGTACGACAATAGAAGCAAGACCAATAATTTCATCTTTACTAGGCAATTCTTCTTCATGGTGTTGTCTATGAAATTTAGAAAAGTTGAACTCATGAGACATATCACCTAAACCAATAGTAATAACATCCTTTTTGCAGTCTATCCTAGCATTAACAGTGTTTAAGAAGGGTCTACCAAATATAATGGGACAAAAGCTATCTTGTGGGCAACCAAGAACAAGAAAATCAGCAGGATATTTAGTTTTCCCACACAAGACTTCAACATCTCTAACAATCCCAATTGGTGAAATAGTATCTCTATTGGCAAGTTTAATTGTGACATCAAAATCTTCTAACTCAGCAGGTGCAATATCATGCATAATATCGTTGTACAAGTCGATAGGTATTTCACTAGCACTAGTACCCATATCACACAAGCCATGATAACAATGATCTCCTATTTTAACAGAAATAATAGGCATGCCTACCACAGGTCTATGTTTATCTTTAGCACAAGGTTTGGCAATTCTAGCAGTTTCATCACAGAAATAAATAACATGCCCATCAATATTATCGGCCAAGAGATCCTTAAAAATAGCAATATTAGGTTCAACTTTAAATTTCTTAGGAGGTGTATAGGTTCTAATATTGCTTTTACGAACCACAGTTGAAGCTTTAGCATGATCTTTTATCCTCACAGGAAAAGGTGGTTTCTCAACATAAGAAGTAGGAATAATAGGATCATTATAAGTAACAGTCTTTTCTTCAACTTTAATAGGTGCAGCTACTTGTACTTCTATGGGAGGATGATATTTAAACCACTTCTCTTTAGGGAGATCAATATGAGTAGCAAAAGATTCACAGAAATAAGCTACTATTTTGGAGTCAAGTCCATATTTAGTGCTAAATTTATGGAAAACATCGGTATCCATAAAAGATTTAACACAATCAAACTTAGGTGTCATATCTGACTCCTTACCTTCATCGGGATCCCAATCTTCAGAGTTGCATTTAATTCTTTGCAATAAATCCCATTTGAATTTAATAGTCATTATCATAAAAGAGCCATCACAACAAGTATCGAGCATGGTGCGGTTGTTATCAGAAAGTCTAGCACAAAAATTTTGAATAATTATTTCTCTTGAGAGCTCATGATTGGGGAATGAATATAACATTGACTTAAGCTACCCCCAAGCTTGAGCGATGCTTTCTCCTTCGCGAGGACAAAAATTATATATATAATTGCGATCACGATGAACAAGATGCATAGGATAAAACTTCTGATGAAATTCCAATTTCAATCGTTTGTAGTTCCATGATCCCATATCATCGCATAGCCTATACCATGTCAATGCGTCTCCCTCCAAAGATAAAGGGAAGACCTTCTTCTTGATAACATCATCGGGCATACCTGCAAGCTTAAATAATTCACAAACATCATGCACATATATTAGGTGCTCATCAGGATGTAATGTTCCATCTCCTGCAAAAGGATTAGCTAGCAGTTTTTCTATCATACCCGAAGGAATTTCAAAGCAGACATTTTCATTTTCATTAGGTTCAGTAGGTTCAGTAGGTTGAGGAGCAACTCTATGCTCGACTAGTCGGGGTGAAGATACCCCGAACAAGCCCCTCAAAGGATTACATTCCATAGTAACAAGTGACAGTAAATTTCAGCACACTATATAAATTTTTCCTTACCAAATTCCACCTACCAAAGGCGCTTCACTCCCTGGCAATGGCGCCAGAAAAGAGTCTTGATGACCCACAAGTATAGGGGATCTAACGTAGTCCTTTCGGTAAGTAAGAGTGTCGAACCCAACGAGGAGCAGAAGGAAATGATAAGAGGTTTTCAGTAAGGTATTCTCTGCAAGCACTGAAATTATAGGTAACAAATAGTTTTGTGATAAGATAATTTGTAACGAGTAACAATAACAATAGTAAATAAAGTGCAGCAAGGTGGCCAATCCTTTTTGTAGCAAAGGACAAGCCTGGACAAATTCTTATATAGAGAAAAGCGCTCCCGAGGACACATGGGAATTATCATCAAGCTAGGTTTCATCACGATCATATGATTCACGTTCGGTACTTTGATAATCTGATATGTGGGTGGACCAGTGCTTGGGTGCTGTCCTTACTTGGACAAGCATCCCACTTATGATTAACCTCTATTGCAAGCATCCGCAACTACAACAAAAGTATTAAGGTAAACCTAACCATAGCATGAAACATATGGATCCAAATCAACCCCTTACGAAGCAACGCATAAACTAGGGTTTAAGCTTCTGTCACTCTAGCGACCCATCATCTACTTATTGCTTCCCAATGCCTTCCTCTAGGCCCAAATAATGGTGAAGTTTCATGTAGTCGACATTCACATAACACCACTAGAGGAGAGACAACATACATCTCATCAAAATATCGAACGAATACCAAATTCACATGACTACTAATAGCAAGACTTCTCCCATGTCCTCAGGAACAAACGTAACTACTCACAAAGCATATTCATGTTCCTAATCAGTGGGGTATTAATATGCATATAGGATCTGAACATATGATCTTTCACCAAATAAACCAACTAGCATCAACTACAAGGAGTAATCAACACTACTAACAACCCACAGGTACCAATCCCAGATTTAGAGACAAGAATTGGATACAAGAGATGAAGTAGGGTTTGAGAGGAGATGGTACTGGTGAAGATGTTGATGGAGATTGACCCCCTCCCAATGAGAGGATCGTTGGTGATGACGATGGCGATGATTTCCCCCTCCCGGAGGGAAGTGTCCCCGGCTGAACAGCTCCGCCAGAGCCCTAGATTGGTTCCGCCAAGGTTCCGCCTCATGGCGGCGGAGTCTCGTCCCGAAAGCTTGCTTATGATTTTTTCCTCATCAAAAGACTCCATATAGCAGAAGATGGGCATCGGAGGGCCACCAGGGGGCCCACGGGGCAAGGGGCGCGCCTAGGGGGTAGGGCGTGCCCCCACCCTCGTGGACAGGGTGTGGCCCCCCTCTGGACCTTCTTGCGCTCAATATTTTTTATATATTATGAAAATGACTTCCATTAAGTTTCAGGACTTTTGGAGCTGTGCAGAATAGGTCTGTAATATTTGCTCCTTTTCCAGCCCAGAATCCCAGCTTCCGGCATTCTCCCTCTTTATGTAAACCTTGTAAAATAAGAGAGAATGTGCATAAGTATTGTGACATAATGTGTAATAATAGCCCATAATACAATAAATATCAATATAAAAGCATGATGCAAAATGGACGTCTCAATGCGCAGGCGCCCCACGCGGTGGGTCCGCTGCGGGGCCGTGCATCTTGGTGCAAGGGCGACGTCTTGACATGGAGGTGGCGGAGGCGCTCCATGAGCCACGTTGCCCGCAGCAGGAGGCAGACAAGGCAGCGAGAGGGATGGTGCAGGAGTGCCCCCGGCGGCACTGACGAGCTCGGCGATGTGGTCCAGCCAGTCCTCGTAGAGGTCGTCGACGGGGCGATAGCACTGGAGCTCGCGCGCCATGAGCAGTGCAGCCGTGCGTCCGCAGGCCCGCGGCGAGCGTGAGATGATGAATCGGTCGGTGTCAGCGACGGGGTGGCGGTGCGTCCGTCCCGCCGCATAGAGGGGTGCAGCGACGAAGCATGTTGCTCGTTTGCTCTCGGGCCAGTGGCGGCGTTGGCAGCGGGTGATGGAGAGCTGCGAGGAGGTTCGCCGACAGGCGCCGTCTGGGCTACGCGGGCATTGACAGTGCCGTGTACCTAGGGTAAGGCAATAGACCTGATCTAAGCACCCTTCCCAAGGACACTGCCCTATAGTCAAAGACATCCAAAGGACAGCAAATTCTACCGACTGGAATTACCTCAAGATGCAACCCTCTCGACCATGAGTTCCACTTGGGTAGCCCAATTCCATTCGACCATGATATAATCATTCGGCCACATGATAAACCACTCAGGGCGCAGAAGATCTAAGTCCACTCAGGATGGCAACGATCAGGCGTTCACTCCATAGTCTTAAGGGTCATTTATATCACTTTAATGCTGACGTTACCAGTAACGCCCCCTCTTTATGTACATTGAACCCTTGTAACATGGGTTGGCTGGGGTCCCGGCGCACTCTATATAAGCCACCCCCTCCACTGGCACAAGGGTTTGCACCCCCTGTAACTTCACGCATAATCCAATCGACCGAGCCTCCGGGCACCGAGACGTAGGGCTGTTACTTCCACCACGAAGGGCCTGAATTCATACATCTTGCATGCACAATCTCACCATAGCTAGGATCTTGCCTCTACATTCCTACCCCCTACTTTACTGTCAGACTTAGAACCACGACAGTTGGCGCCCACCTTGGGGCAAGTGTCTTAGCGACTTTCCAGTGAGGTTGCGATTTCTCCGAGTCCTTTCATCATGGTTTCCGGCGGAGGTTTGGCGGAGGGCTGCGAGATCCATCTCGGCACGCTCGTCTTCATTGCCGACGACTCCGCTTGGCTTCAGGAAGCTCCTCTCGACGTCGAGGTGCTCTCCATCCGCGGGGCGACACACTTTCGCGTGTGCGTTCGCGGCGTCCTTCTACGACAGCCGTCGACTCAGTATCGGTCGGCCCCCGCAGCATCTTCACTCCCCGCTGCTCGCTGTCATAAGCGATCTGGACAGTCACGGCTTCAGCGGTGGGTGAAGCACACGGTGGCGCGTCAGTCAGCCACACCTCAAGTCGCGGCAATCGAGCCCGACGAATCTCTCTACGGCCTGTTCAATCTATCGACTAGCTCCGTCGAGACCCTATCCGAGTGCGACATCAGTGATCCCGCCGCGGAGGTCCTGATGGTCGACACACCTCGCAGTCAGCCTGGCATGCGTCGCAATGGTGGCGACGACGGCGCCGGTGATCCATGGCGCGTTCATGAAGAGTACCACCCCGAAACTCTCTCTTCTCAGCAAAGGGAGGAACTTCACCGCCGCAATGTGGAGTCCCTTCACACGCCTGTTGTCTACGAGTCCTCTGAGGCTCGGGCCTTGGAGGCGGCGCGTTTGGCCACTTTGGCTGAGCGCTCCCGGCTGGAGAACCTTTAGTGTGCACTCGACGACCGCGCTCGCCGACAGATTGCTGAGTCCAGTCGACGGCAGCGGCAGTTATTTCCACCGGAACCACAGGTATACCGCACTCTGATTCAGAATCTTACCACTACGGCCCGTATAGCAGAATCCACTCAGCCGTCCTAGTCGGAAGCTGGTAGAGGCTTAATGCAGATCAGAGCGCTGCTCCGAGCAGCAGGAGAGCAGAACACTGCAGTTTCTTAGTCGCGCAACGGGATCCATAGCATATCTGTGGTGGCTGATACCATTCAGTCGGCTCACAACCCAAGATTGCCTCCATGGCGTGAGGGACGTGGGTATCGTCAAGGGCAGTATTTGGGTGGGAACCATGAGCAGCAAGATCATCGGCTCGACCGTGATGACCGTCGTCGAGTGCCTACACCCCCTGCGTGGGGCGAATCATACGTGCCCCGGCATTATGATGATAGGCGCCTGTATAGCGAGGAGCGGAGGAGGCCAGTTGACCTAAGAGAGCCAGGGTTTGACGCAAGGTCCATTTTGGTGCAAGGTTTAGTGGACAGGAATCGAGCACATAGGGAAGGGCAAGACAGAGTTCGCCTGACTGGAAGTAGGGTGCATGTTTCTGGTCCCGAGTGTTTTAGCAGAGCCATCAGGGCTACAAAGATCCCTCTCAACTTCAGGTTGGCGACTGGGGTCAGTAAGTTCACTGATGAATAAAAGCCTGGCACCTGGCTTGAAGACTACCGAGTGGCTGTGCAGATCGGTGGAGGAAATGATGAAGTTGCCATGAAGCATCTCCCCCTGATGCTTGAAGGGTCAGCCAGAGCTTGGTTGAATCAGTTGGCTCCAGGCAGTATTTTCAGCTGGGAAGAGTTGGCTCGAGTGTTTGTCAGAATGTTTGAGGGCACGTGTAAACGGCCAGCAGGATTGACAGAATTGCAGCATTGCGTGCAAACACTGGATGAAACTTTCAGGGATTACATCCAGAGGTGGACCACTTTGCACGAAACTGTGGAGAATGTGTCTCACCACCAAGCAGTTTGCACCTTCAAGGAGGGCATTTGATACCGGGAGCTCAACCTAAAATTCGGTTGGACGGGAGACATGTCTTTGACTCGAATGATGGAGATAGCCACTCGGTACGCCAGCGGCGAAGAAGAAGACCGACTCCGCAGTTGCAAGAGCAAACCAGTCGGCCAGGACACTGGAGGAGGTAATTCCAATCGGAAGCAGAAGCGCAAAGCAGAACCAGCAGCGCCTGGAGAGGTTGCAGTCGCAACCCAAGGAAAATCTAAAGGAAAACCTAAAGTGCCTTGGACCCCTAAGAAGGTGAAAGATGCAGCCAGGAATGACGTGTTCGATTTACCATGTCACATTCACATCAAGAAGGGTGAAGAGGGTAATCTCATCTATCCCAAGCATACCACTCGGTAGTGTCGAGTCCTTATATAGCAGTTCAGAGAAAAGCAACGCAGTGAGAAGGAAAAAGAATCTGATAAGGATGAGTGCAAGGAAGAGGATGATGATGGATTTCCCAATATCAATTCCACTTTGGTGATTTTTGTTGATGTTGAAAGCAAGAGTCAACTAAAAGTCATCAATAGGGAAGTCAACATGGTTGCGCCGGCAACAACGACATATCTGAAATGGTCAAAGACTCCTATCACATTCGACTAGTCAGACCACCCGCCGCATGTTGCCACCCCTGGGAGGCAAGCGTTGGTGGTCGACCTGGTCGTTGGAGGCACCCGACTGACCAAACTTTTGATGGATGGTGGCAGCGGATTGAACATTTTGTATGCTGAGACCCTCCAAGGGATGGGCATTCCGATGTCCAAACTCAGTGAGAGTAATATGCGGTTTCACGGAGTTATACCAAGAAAAAAAGCCGATTCACTCGGCCAAATCAGTCTTGACATGGCTTTTGGTGATTCAAAGAATTACCGGAAGGAAAAGTTGACATTTGAAGTCGTGGATTTTCACAGTGCCTATCATGCTATCCTGGGTAGAACTGTGTATGCCCATTTCATGGCTCGACCGTGTTATGTGTATCTCAAGCTCAAGATGCCTGACTGTAGGGGCGTGATTACAGTCACTGGTAATCGGCAGCGAGCAGAAGAGTGCTTTCAGAAGGGCTCGAAGATTGCCGATGAACAGATGGCAGCAATAGAAATGGAGGAATACAAGAACACAACAGATCTAAGTGATTTGTTGAGAGCTAAGAAGCCTGCCTCAGAGTCTGCATTTAAGTCGTCTGGTGAGACAAAGACAGTTCATATTCACCCAATTGATCCCAATGCTGCTCCGACACACATATCAACAACACTCGACAGCAAATAGGAAGAAGCGCTCATCCAGTTCCTCCGTGAGAACTGGGACATCTTTGCATGGAAACCTTCTAACATCCCAGGTGTACCCAGAGAACTGGCTGAGCACCGTTTGCGAGTCTACCCAAAAGCAATACCTGTCAAAGAACATCTCTGACGGTCCGCCGTGGAGAAAAGAATGGAAATTGGTGAGGAAGTGGCTCGGCTTCTGACATCTGAGTTCATCCGAGAGATTTACCACTCCGAGCGGCTCGCCAATGTAGTCATGGTTCCCAAGAAGGATGATTCACTCTGTATGTGTATCGACTTCAAGCATATCAATTGGGCCTGCCCGAAAGATCACTTTCCTCTCCCTCGCATCAATCAAATAGTTGACTCGACCGCGGAATGTGAGCGACTGTCCTTTCTGGACGCATATTCTAGGTATCATCAGATCCGACTGTATGGTCCCGATGAAATAAAAACAGCTTTCATCACCCCTTTCGGGTGCTTTTGCTATGTTACCATGCCCTTTGGTCTCAAGAATGCTGGCGCCACATTCATGCGTATGATTCAGAAGTGCCTTCTCACTCAAATCAGTCAGAATGTGGAAGCATACATGGATGCCATCGTGGTTAAGTCCCGGAAAGGTTCCGACCTGCCGTCTGACCTCGTTGAAACCTTTGCCAACCTGAGAAGATATGATATCAAGCTTAAGCCGTCAAAGTGTACATTTGGGGTTCCGGGCGGAAAGTTACTCGGTTTCCTTGTTTCCAAACGTGGGATCGATGCTAATCCAGAGAAAGTAGGCGCAATACTCCGAATGAAAAGCCCTGTGCGCATACACGACGTTCAAAAGCTTACTGGTCGTCTGGCCTCCTTGAGTCGATTCATCTCTCGTCTCGACGAAAAGGCATTACCTCTTTACCGATTGATGAAGAAATCTGATAAGTTTGAGTGGACTCCTGAAGCTGACGCAACGTTTGCAGAGCTCAAAACCCTGCTTTCCACCCAGCCGGTGCACGCTGCTCCAATCAAGAAAGAGCCTTTACTGCTTTATATTGCAGCCACTGGACAAGTTGTTAGTACAATACTCACGGTCGAGCGGGAAGAAGAAGGTAAAGCCTACAAGGTTCAGCGCCCAGTGTACTATATTTCTGAAGTCTTAACACCGTCCAAGAAGAGATATCTGCATTATGAGAAGTTGTCTATGGAATTTACTTGACTTTGAAAAAGGTGGCACATTATTTCTTGAATACTTGAATGATGCATCGGTAAGATTTGGAGAATGAGAGCTGAAAGCTGAGAATAAATAAACCCGCAATGGTGGTCTTCGGAGAATCAAACTGAAAAGACTCCTGAATTGCTCCGGATGGATGAAAAAAATTCTCACGATCGAAAACAATTATGAGAGGATGGCACCAAGCTAGAATCACGAATCTTTGAGAGAACAGATAAGATTGAAGAGAACCCCTTGAGGTCTTGAAACTTTGAGAATGATGATGAGAAACACCACCATGAATTATTTAGACACTCCGGAAGAATCAAAAGCGAAGAGGTTGAGCCAACGATGAAAATAATTTGACAGATCTTGGAGAAATACATATGACTGATGATAATTCATTCTTACATCAAACTTGAAATGAATTTGAGAATAACACCGGGAAAAGAAGAGTCAGGTAAGATCCTGGGAAAAGACCAGTGGGTTAGGGCCCACTCAATAGACACATCATTGAAAAGATTTGAAGAGAGATTGCACCAGTTGAATTAAATGGCAGAATGAGATAACAACCTCGAAATAGGTTGAATGGATCTTGAATGAAAAGACGAGCCTTCTGAGATATCTTCAGCACTCCCAAACAAATGAATAGCAAGAGGTGAGAGATTAAGAGGTGCAACGGCATGGGAAAACATTTGAAACAAGGAAAGGATAAGATCACCATCGAAGGCTTGATTTGAATCCACCGGAGAAGATAAAAGAAACGAAGAATGATGAACTTGAACCTCCGTTAGCATCTTCCTGAGAATCACCGGATAAGAATATTGACGGAAAAGAATGGAGAGACTTCACATCAATAAGATGGATACTTGATTAAGAATCTTAGTCCTCGAAAAAAAAGGGTGGGAGGGCGGGAAAACAAAGGCAGCTTGGGACGGATGAAACAAACAACATTGAGAAGACTTGAGTTGATCTTGTGGATGTTGAAAAAGATCGGATCCACTTGAAGAGAGACACACCGGTTCAGAAGAAGTTGGGATGGAAAACTCGAAGATCAAGAAGGATTTGTATTCACATAGGATTATGAGAACACCGCTTAGGAAAGGTATGGAATCAACATTTGACTTCGAAGCAACTCGAATACCACAACTGGAAAACAAAACAAAGGATTGGCTTGCAAAATAAGCCGGAAACAAACATATGATAGACCCCATATCATATCATGTGTCGTAGGATATCCTACGATATACTTGAATTCCCGCTTATAAACTCCCGAAACTTTTTGGTTATGCAATCAGGCGTTGGGGATACAGGGGAAGCATAATATCTCACCGAAAACTAGCAAATCCTACATCCAGCTATATCCATCCTTCAACACATAACTAAGAAACCTTCGGAAATCGTTTACCCCAACCTTCGAAAAGCATCTGTTATATGAGTTATGGCAATACTCCCGAACTCTCGCCTCAGTACTGGGTGGCGTCGAGGTTATCTCACCAACAACTACATAAAAGAGATTTTCGATGTCGGCGAGCTCAGGTATTCCAGAACTGCAACGATAAAATTGTGACGACAACACCTCGGAGCTCAACTCCTCCGGACACTGCCACAACCCCTAAATGTCAGGAGGCACAAAGAACAATGTTCTCGTCACAAAACCATCGGAACGATTCCAAGATACCCACGTGATCCTAAATTTTTTTTGCGAAATTTGAGGAGAGAAGAGTCAAAACTCTACGTCAGGAGGCCTCACCAGAGCGACGACGGGACTGAGGAGTAAAAATAATCCTACTCTCTGATATATATATAATCCTAAGACTCAAAACATTTTGTTCTAGACTCAACAACGTTAGCGATTCAATCAAGCAGGGGGCTCCTAAGTCGGGGAAGGCTCTGATACCAACTTGTAACACCCATAATGCGACTATATCTCCCACGTGTTCGGGCACGACTTAGAGGCATAGCCACATGGTAGGTTTGTTGCAAGAGGGGTAATCTTCACACAATCCCATGTACTGAATAAGAATGGGATCAAGAGTTGGCTTACAATCGCCACTTCACACAAATATAAGCTAAACATACATCATCCAGAATACAATCAAGGTCCGACTATGGAACCAAAATAAAAGAAGAAAACCCCAAATGCTAGATCCCCGATCGTCCCAACTGAGCTCCACTACTGATCAATAGGAAATGAAACAACACAACAAACACGATCTTCATCAAGCTCCCACTTGAGCTCAGTTGCGTCATCTGCACTGGTATCATCGGCACCTGCAACTGTTTGGAGGTATCTATGAGTCACAAGGACTCAGCAATCTCACACCCTCGCGATCAAGACTATTTAAGCTTATGGGTAGGAAAGGGTAGTGAGGTGGAGCTGCAGCAAGCACTAAGCATATATGGTGGCTATCATACGCAAATAAGAGCGAGAAGAGAAGCAACACAACGGTCGAGAAACTAGAAGTGATCAAGAAGTGATCCTGAAAACTAGTTACGTTCAAGCATAACACAAGACCGTTTTCTCTTCCCGGACTCTACCGGAAAGAGACCATCACGGCTACACACACGGTTGATTCATTTTAATTAAGTCAAGTGTCAAGTTCTCTACAGCCGGATATTAACAAATTCCCATCTGCCACATAATCGCGGGCATAGCTTTCGAAAGTTCAAAACCCTGCAGGGGTGTCCCAACTTAGCCCATCACAAGCTCTCACAGTCAACGAAGGATATTCCTTCTCCCAGGAAGACCCGATCAGACTCAGGATCCCGGTTACAAGACATTTCGACAATGGTAAAACAAGACCAGCAAAGCCGCCTGATGCGCCGACATCCCGATAGGAGCTGCACATATCTCATTCTCAGGGCAACACCGGATAAGACATCCTACGAGTAAAACCAAACATCAAGTTTCCCTGAGGTGGCCCCGCAGTCTACTCGGTTCGGACCAACAATTAGAGAAGCACTGGCCCGGGGGGGTTAAATAAAGATGACCCTCGGGAGCGCGACTCCCAAGGGAAAAAGTAGGTGGTGGTGAGGCAAATGGTAAAACCAAGGTTGGGCCTTGCTGGAGGAATTTTATTCAAAGCTAACTGTCAAGGGTTCCCATAACACCCAACCGCGTAAGGGACGCAAAATCAAGGAACATAACACCGGTATGACAGAAACTAGGGCGGCAAGAGTGGAACAAAACACCAGGCATAAGGCCGAGCCTTCCACCCTTTACCAAGTATATAGATTCATTAATTAAATAAGAGATAATAATGACATCCCAACAGTATCCATGCTCCAAACATGGAACAAACTTCATCTTCACCTGCAACTATCAACTAGCAACGCTATAAGAGGGGCTGAGCAAAGCGGTAACATAGCCAAACAATGGTTTGCTAGGCAAGGTGGGTTAGAGGCTTTACAAGGCAATATGGGAGGCATGGTATATCAAGTGGTAGGTAACGCGGCATAGCAAAAAGAGCGAGCAACTAGCAAGCAAATATAGAAGTGATTTCAAGGGTATGGTCATCTTGCCTAAGATCCCGCAAGGAAGACGAACGGGTCCATGAAGAAGACAAACGGACGTAGTCGAACGAATCCTCACAACTCCGGAACGGAACCGAAGCTAACGAGGGAAGCAACCCAGAAAGAAGCAGACAACATAGTAAACAACCATCAAATAAACATGGCATGATGCACAACCAAGTATGATGCATGTCCGGTTAAATATGCATGGCATGGCAAAGTGCACAAATAAAACTACAAGTTAAGTGGAGCTCAATATGCAACGAGATGCATATTGAAAAAACACCACATCCTTTTATTTAGTTCGCTCTTGGTTATGTACTCAACAATATTAAATGTTGTTAGCCATGGCAAGGGGTGAGGCATATGAAAACTACCTATCTAGGCAAGTTTAAATGAGGCCGGAACAACAAACAACAAGTCCGGAAACTCTTCATGTGCATATTTTAGGTTTGGTACCATTCTGCCCTAAACCATATTTTAGAGTTGTTAAACATGCAAAGTAATGCCACCATGTTAAACTATGCATTTTTCTACCCCATTTACATATAAAGTTTATTAAATTTGGAGATACGGTTATTTAGTTATGAAATAAATCATTTTAGCATGTTATTTAAGCAAATTAATGCAAATAGCTGTTTCAACATTTTAAACATGCAAGAAAGTTGGATATTGTGAAACTAAATGAAATTCTAGTCATTTTACATATATAATTTGTGTTAATATGATGCACCGTTTGAGAGATATGATATGCATGAACAATAGGGGGTTTTCTGTAAAACAGTCATCTCTGGAATAATTAGGAAATCCGTAGATCTAGAAAAAATGGACGGGTCGAAATAGAGGCGGACTGGGCCTCACCAGAGGGGCTCAGCCCAGGTAGGCCAGGCAGGCCAGCGGTTGCGTGGCTGGGCCTTGGAGGCCGAGCGGGCCCACCAGGGCGATGGGGCGGCATGGACGTCGTCCTCGTCTCGCTCCCACATGAGCAGAGGTGCCGGCGGCGTGGCTTGCACGGTGAACGACGGTAGGGAGGAGCGGAGGCAGTGCCGGGGGTGCGGATCTGGATGGGATCCGCCGGATCCGTCCGTCACCGGCGGTGGTATTGGAGATCCGGCGACGACGAGCTCGGACGCCATGGCGGATCCTGTGAGGTCGGAAGAGGGAGAGGCCATGAGAGAGAGTGAGACAGATAGGGAAAAAGAGGAGGGCGACGATGTGGTCGGACCTGGAGAAACTCCGATGAGGAAGGTCGCCGGCGGGCGGCGCTGCTGGCGCAAGCAGAGGCAGGCGGCGGCGTAGCGGAGGCAAGGGTGCGGCAGCGCTAGGCGCTTGCAGGCAGGGGCGATCGGGAGGAGCTCGAGCCCAGATGGGCTCGGGGGGGGGGGGGGGGGGCTCCAGATGGGCCCTGAGGGCCGCGGGAGGTGGAGGGAGGCAGTGAGACATGGAGGCGTCCGGTTGGTCGGAGCGCCGGCGCTGGCGACAGCTAGCCATTGGCAGCGCGCCAAGTGGCGGCGAGGAGGTTGGCCGGGCACGGAAATGGAGGTGGGTGCGGCGGCTGGAAGGTGGAGGTGGCGGCTGCGGGTTGGGGGAGCGCGAAAAACAATGAGGGCAAGAAGGAATGTCTAGAATTGGAAGGGGGTCTCCTTTTATAGGCAGGGTTAGGGTTTGGGGGGATTTGTGGGGTTTCCGGACCCTCTGTTGACGATCCGACAGCTCCGGCGAGAGGGGGAGTTCCGGTGGGTGATGATGGGTTGTGTAACTGGACTAGTGGCCTGAGAAGAGAGGAAGATGGGCAGCCCGTCACATGTTTCCGGAGACCGAAATCGTCCGACGTTTAACCGACTATATTGTCGCTATAGTTATCCGTTGGGCATCAAATGGACTCCGAACGCGATGAAATTTGACATGCGGTCTACCTACACTAAAATAAGACCGCACTCTAACTTTCAACCCATTCCGAGAAAATTTCCGGCCACTTATAAAATAATATTTCGGACATGCCGCGGGCGCGTGCGAGTGTGGTTGGACTCAGAACGGATAGTGGAGAGAACAGGGGGACCCGGACGGATGCAAGTTTTGAAAACATGATGATGCAATGCAAATGATGACATGGCAAGATGCAACACGCAAGCAAATGACAAGGCAACAACAACGAATAACTGGAAGACACCTGGCGCATCGGTCTCGGGGCGTCACAACACTCCACCACTACGAGAGGATCTCATCCCGAGATCTAGGATGGCACCGGAGAGAAATGGAAGAGGAATAGGTAAAAAAAGTTGCTTCTTGGACAAACGAGTGAAACCACGAACCTTGAGAGGTTAAACAAATTGAAAGAAGGAATCCAAAAAAGATGCAGGAAGTTGAAACACTCCATTATAAAAGAGGAACAAGGAACATTACTAGAGCCTTGTAGGTTGAAAGACATAAGAAAAGGGTTGCAATGGACAAGAAGTACATGCAAGCACTCCGTTAGAAATGAAATGTACAAGGAACGATAAGGATCAATTACGACAACAGTCCGGTTGGAAATGGAAGGCAATAATATGAACTTGGCCAAATGAAAGCACTTGAATGAGACTCTGGTTAGAAGAGGACTGATAGCCACAACACTCCGGTTAAAACAAGGTAGAGAAGGAATGAGAATGATATAATTTGGACAGCACTCCGACTGTAAATGGAAGGAACGGAACATGAACTTGGGAAGATTGGATGATACTTGATGAAATCAAACACACTACCTCCGGAACTATTGAAAGAATGGCACAAGGGGTAAGAAAGATTTTAGACGGCACTCCGGTTGAGAAGGAGGCAAAATTTGATAAGATCAGAGAACTTGAATGAAGGACACGACACTCTGGTTGAATGGATAAGCAAAAGGAAAGAACATGATCTTCACAATTCGAGATGATGAGTGAAAAGAGAAACATCACAAGGCATCTGGAAGAAATAATAGAAGATAGATCATTGGAATAAAATAATGGAGAAGAAAATGCCAACTTCTGCCACAAATGAGTTTGGAGAGCACCCTTCCAAGAAGGTTAAAATGCAGTCTTTGGAAAACCAAAAACAAAACGAATAAACTTGTAGTGGGCTTATGGAAAACTTCTCAAAATTATGAGGTAACAACCCGCTACTCATGGGAAAAAGATTTGACTTATAGCTAGAAAACATAGAAAACTTCTTCCACCAAGATGATAGAGAGATAACTTGGATCATTGTCAATCACCACAATAGCAACATTCCTTAGGGAAGGCTTTAGGTGAAATATAACCCAAGATAGCTCCAACGAAGAGATTGATGGATTGAGAAGAGATCATGCTTGAAGAAATTGATGGGTTTAACTATCTCATTCTTGACAACTGTTGAATCATGACACATGAAGGGAAATTGTCAAGAATGACATAACACCATCTCAAAAGATAAGGTAGAAAGAATTGCACTTTGGAATGCAAGATGGAGAATGCTTGAACTCCTCAAAACAAAACACGTGTTGAGCACCATGTTTAATTTAGAGTATAGCTTGGCGAATCATAACTTCAAGAGAAATCTTGAAGAACAATTGAAGAATGAAAGGAATCCTTGACGAACCACCATGTAGAGCCTCCATGAAGCACTCCGTTAATAAAAGAATAACGAAAAGAAAGAGAAGTTGAAAAAACAAGGTGAAGCCTTGTAATGATTTATATGGAACTTCACGACGATATAATTGAGAGCTTGGAACTCCGGGAAAAGAAAAGATGAACCAATTGAAACCGAGAATTTAATGAACCTCCGGAATAAGGAATTGAATTTACTCAATCAAACAAGAATAAGAATTACATTATGCGTATCCTTCACCACTTTAGATTGATGACAGGCACCGGATTTGGCATACTACTTATTTTCGTAGAAAGGATTAAGATAGATATAGCGCGAACTTAAGAAGGTGTTCAACGAATCACCAATCGGGATTAGAGAGAACGAATGAATCTATATGACAACGAAGGAAGAGAACTCTTGGAGGAACCATCGTAAGAATTGAAAATGAAAAATAGCAAAGTCACCAATCACCAGGAAGAATTGGAAAACGAATGAAGATACATGCTGGGATTTAGATACATGAGAATGAAGAGATCACGAGCTGGTTAGAGAATACTTGAATGATGCACCGGTAAGATTTGGAGAATGAGAGCTGAAAGCTGAGAATGAATAAACCCGCAATGGTGGTCATCGGAGAATCAAACTGAAAAGACTCCTGAATTGCTCCAGATGGGTGAAAATAATTCTCATGATCGAAAACAATTATGAGAGGATGGCACCAAACTAGAATCACGAATCTTTGAGAGAACGGATAAGATTGAAGAGAACCCCTTGAGGTCTTGAAATGTTGTGAATGATGGTGAGAAACACGACCATTAATTATTTAGACACTCCGGAAGAATCAAAAGCGAAGTGGTTGAGCCAATGATGAAAAGAATTTGACAAATCTTGGAGAAATACATATGACTGATGATAATTCATTCTTACATCAAACTTGAAATGAATTTGAGAATAACACTGGGAAAAGAAGAGTCAGGTACGATCCTGGGAAAAGACCTGTGGGTTAGGGCCAACTCAAAAGACACACCGTTGAAAAGATTTGAAGAGAGATTGCACCGGTTGAATTAAATGGCCATAATGAGATAACAACCTTGAAATAGGTTGAAAGGATCTTGAATGAAAAGCCGAGCCTTGTGAGATATCTTCAGCACTCCTGAACAAATGAATAGCGAGAGGTGAAAGATTAAGAGGTGCAACGGGATGGGAAAACATTTGAAACAAGGAAAGGATAAGATCAACACCGAAAGCTTGATTTGAATACACCGGAGAAGATAAAAGAAACGAAGAATGATGAACTTGAAGCTCCGTTAGCATCTTCCTGAGAATCACCAGAAAAGAATATTGACGGAAAAGAATGGAGAGACTTCACGTCAATAAGATGGATACTTGATTAAGAAATCTTAGTCCTCAAAGAAAAAGGGTGGGAGGGCGGGAAAACAAAGGCAACTTGGGACGGATGAAACAAATAACATTAAGAAGACTTGAGTTGATCTTGTGGATGTTGAAAAAGATCGGATCCACTTGAAGAGAGACACACCGGTTCAGAAGAAATTGAAATGGCAAACTCGAAGATCAAGAAGGATTTGTATTCACATAGGAATATGAGAACACCGCTTAGGAAAGGTATGGAATCAACATTTCACTTAGAAGCAACTCAAATACCATAACTGAAAAACAAAACAATGGATTGGCTTGCAAAATAAGCCGGAAACAAACATATGATAGACTCCATATCGTATCATGTGTCTGTTGGAAGTATATCCAACGATATACTTGAATTCCCGCTTATAAACTCCCGAAACTTTCTGGTTATGCAGTCAGGTGTTGGGGATACAGGGGAAGCATAATATCTCACCCAAAACTAGCAAATCCTACATCCAGTTGTATCCATCCTTCAACACATAACCAAGAAACCTTCGGAAATCGTTTACCTCAACCTTCGAAAAGCATCCGTTATACGAGTTATGGCAATACTCCCGAACTCCCACCCAGTACTGGGTGACGTCGAGGTTATCTCACCAACAACTGCATAAAAGATATTTTCGATGTCGGCGAGCTCGGGTATTCCAGAATTGCAACGATAAAATTATGATGACAACACCTCGGACCTCAACTCCCCGGGACACTGCCACAACCCCTAAATGTCAAGAGGCACCAAGAACAATGTTCTAGTCACAAAACCATCGGAACGATTCCAAGATACCCGCGTGATCCTAAAAAAATCATGAAATTTGAGGAGAAAAGAGTCAAAACTCTATGTCAGGAGGCCTCACCAGAGCGATGAAGGGACTGAGGAGTAAAAAGAATCCTACTCTCCGGTATGTATAATCCTAAGACTCAAAACATTTTGTTCTAGACTCAACAACGTCATCGATTCGATCAAGCAGGGGGCTCCTAAGTCGGGGGAGGCTCTGATACCAACTTGTAACACCCACAATGCGGCTTTATCTCCCACGTGTCGGGGCCTGACTTAGAGGCATAGCCGCATGGTAGGTTTGTCGCAAGAGGGATAATCTTCACACAATCCCATGTACTGAATAAGAATGGGATAAAGACTTGGCTTACAATCGCCACTTCACACAAATACAAGTTAGACTTACATCATCCAGAATACAATCAAGGTCCGACTACGAAACCAAAATAAAAGAAGAAAACCCCAAATGCTAGATCCCTGATCGTCCCAACTGGGCTCCACTACTAATCAACAGGAAACGAAACAACACAACGAAAACGATCTTCATCGAGCTCCCACTTGAGCTCAGTTGCGTCATCTACACTGGTTTCATCGGCACCTGCAACTGTTTGGAGGTATATGTGAGTCACGAGGACTCAGCAATCTCACACCCTCGCGATCAAGACTATTTAAGCTTATGGGTAGGAAAGGGTAGTAAGGTGGAGCTGCAACAATCACTAAGCATATATGGTGGCTAACATACACAAATAAGAGCGAGAAGAGAAGCAACACAATGGTCGAGAAACTAGAAGTGATCAAGAAGTGATCCAGAAAACTACTTACGTTCAAGCATAACACAAGACCGTGTTCTCTTCCCAGACTCCGCCGGAAAGAGACCATCACGGCTACACATGCGGTTGATTCATTTCAATTAAGTTAAGTGTCAAGTTCTCTACAACCGGATATTAACAAATTCCCATCTGCCACATAACCACGGGCACGGCTTTCGAAAGTTCAAAACCCTGCAAGGGTGTCCCAACTTAGCCCATCACAAGCTCTCACGGTCGACGAAGGATATTCCTTCTCCCAGGAAGACCTGATCAGACTCGAAATCTCGGTTACAAGACATTTCGAAAATGGTAAAACAAGACCAGCAAAGCCGCCCGATGCGCCGACATCCCGATAGGAGTTGCACATATCTCGTTCTCAGGGCAACACCGGATGAGACATCCTACGAGTAAAACCAAACCTCAAGTTTTCCTGAGGTGGCCCCGCAGTCTACTTGGTTCGGACCAACACTTAGAGAAGCACTGGCCCGGGGGGGGTTAAATAAAGATGACCCTCGGGAGTGCGACTCCCAAGGGATAAGTAGGTGGTGGTGAGGCAAATGGTAAAACCAAGGTTGGGCCTTGCTGGAGGAGTTTTATTCAAAGCGAACTGTTAAGGGGCTCCCGTAACACCCAACCGCGTAAGGGACGCAAAATCAAGGAACATAACACTGGTATGACGGAAACTAGGGCGGCAAGAGTGGAACAAAACACCAGGCATAAGGCCGAGTCTTCCACCCTTTACCAAGTATATAGATTCATTAATTAAATAAGAGATAATAATGACATCCCAACAATATCCATGCTCCAAACATGGAACAAACTTCATCTTCACCTGCAACTAGCAACGCTATAAGAGGGGCTGAGCAAAGCGGTAACATAGCCAAACAACGGTTTGCTAGGCAAGGTGGGTTAGAGGCTTGACAAGGCAATATGGGAGGCATGGTATAGCAAGTGGTAGGTAACGCTGCATAGCAAAAAGAGCGAGCAACTAGCAAGCAAAGATAGAAGTGATTTCGAGGGTATGGTCATCTTGCCTGAGATCCCGCAAGGAAGACGAACGGGTCCATGAAGAAGACAAACGGACGTAGTCGAACGAATCCTCACAACTCCAGAACGGAACCGAAGCTAATGAGGGAAGCAACCCGAAAAGAATGGCATGATGCACAACCAAGTATGATGCATGTCCGGCTAAATATGCATGGCATGGCAAAGTACACAAACAAAACTACAAGTTAAGTGGAGCTCAATATATAACGAGATGCATATTGACAAAACACCACACCCTTTTATTTAGTTTGCTCTTGGTTATGTACTCAACAATATTAAATGTTGTTAACCACGGAAAGGGGTGAGGCATATGAAAACTACCTATCTAGGCAAGTTTAAATGAGGCCGGAACAACAAACAACAAGTCCGGAAACTCCTCATGTGCATATTTTAGGTTTGGTACTGTTCTGACCTAAACCATAATTTAGAGTTGTTAAACATGCAAAGTAATGCCGCCATGTTAAACTATGCACTTTTCTACCCCATTTACATATAAAGTTTATTAAATTTGGAGCTACGGTTATTTAGTTATGAAATAAATCATTTTAGCATGTTATTTAAGAAAATTAATGCAAACAGCAGTTTAAACATTTTAAACATGCAAGAAAGTTGGATATTGTGAAACTAGATGAAATTCTAGTCATTTTACATATATAATTTGTTTTAATATGATGCACCGTTTGAGAGATATGATATGCATGAACAACAGGGGGTTTTCTGTAAAACAATCGTCTCTGGAATAATTAGGAAATCCGTAGATCTGGTAAAAAATGGACAGGTCGAAATAGAGGCGGACTGGGCCTCACCAGAGGGGCTCAGCCCAAGTAGGCGAGGTAGGCCGACGGTTGCGTGGCTGGGCCTTGGAGGCCGAGCTGGCCCACCAGGGCGATGGGGCGGCATGGACGTCATCCTCGTCTCACTCCTGCGGCGAACGACGGTAGGGAGGAGCGGAGGCGGCCCTGGAGGTGCGGATCCGGACGGGATCCGCCTGATCCGTCCGTCTCCGGCGGCGGTGCTGGAGATCCGGCGATGACGAGCTCGGACGCCATGGCGAATCCTGCGAGGTCGGAACAGGGAGAGGACATGAGAGAGGCAAGACAGATAGGGAAAAGAGGAGGGCGGCGATGTGGTCAGACTTGGAGGAACTCCGGTGAGGAAGGTCGCCCGCGGGCGGCGCTGCTGGCAGAAGCAGAGGCAGGCGGCGGCATAGCGGAGGCAAGGGTGCGGCGGCGCGAGGCGCTTGCAGGCAGGGGTGCTCGGGAGGAGCTCGGGCCCAGATGGACTTGGGGCGGGCTCCAGATGGGCCCTGAGGGACGCCGGAGGTGGAGGGAGGCAGGGAGACGTGGAGGCGCCCGGTTGGTCGGGGCGCCGGCGCTGGTGGCGGCTGGCCATTGGCAGCGCGCCAAGTGGCGGCGAGGTGGGTGCGGCGGCTGGAAGGTGGAGGTGGCGGCTGCGGGTTGGGGGCACGGAAAACAAGGAGGGGACGAAGGAATGTCCAGAATTGGAACGGGGTCTCCTTTTATAGGTAGGGTTAGGGTTTGGGGGGATTTGTGGGGTTTCCGGACCCTCTGTTGACGATCCGACGGCTCCAACGAGAGGGGGAGTTCCCGTGGGTGATGATGGATTGTGCAAGTGGACTAGTGGGCTGAGAAGAGAGGAAGATGGGCAGCCCGGCACATGTTTCCGGAGACCGAAAATGTCCGATGTTTGACCGACTATATTGTCGCTATAGTTATCCATTAGGGCATCAAATGGACTCTGAACATGATGAAATTTGACAGGCGGTCTACCTACACTAAAATAAGACCCCACGCCAACTTTCAACCCATTCCGAGAACATTTTCCAACCACTTATAAAATAATATTTTGAACATTCCGAGAACAGTGGTTGGACTCAGAACGGACAGCGGAGAGAATGGGGGGACCCAGACGGATGCAAGTTTTGAAAACATGATGATGCAATGCACATGATGACATGGCAAGATGCGACACGCAAGCAAATGACATGGCAACAACAACGAATAACTAGAAGACACCTGGCGCATCGGTCTCAGGGCGTCACATTCACACACCATCGGTTCAAGAAGATCTGTTCACAGAAGAGCCCCCGCAACCTAAGAGTTCCACTGATCCGACTGAAGTTGAAATCCAAGTTGTGGTCGACCTAGTCATGGAAGTTTTGGTCGTCATTCCTGATTGGACTGTACCATATATCGCACATATTCTCAGGAAAGAACTGTCAGAAGACGAAGGTGAAGCGCGACAGGTCGTCCGTCGATCTAAAGCCTTCACCGTGATAAGCGGTCGAATGTACAGAGAAAGTGTGACTGGAGTTGCTCAGCAATGCATTACCCTAGAGGAAGGTCGAATGATCCTCAATGATATCCACTCGGGGACCTGTGGTCACCACGCGTCCTCACGGACAATAGTGGCCAAAGCATACCGAGCATGTTTTTACTGGCCGCGAGCAAATGAAATGGCAAAGGGAATAGTCGACAAGTGTGAGGGTTGTCAGTTCTACTCCAACATGTCCCACAAGCCCGCTTCAGCCTTGAAGACCATTCCACTCGTCTGGCCATTTGCTGTTTGGGGGTTGGATATGGGTGGACCCTTGAGGACTGGTAGAAGTGGTTTCACTCACCTCACTACAAAAAAAAGACACATCCGTGAAATTTTGGGCCAAACGGTTTTTTTTCTATCATACATATGACACTTCTATGACGATAATTGTGACAAAACCCGGTATCATCATAGATGTGGTGGGCTCCTACTTCTATGACAAAAAATCATGACAAAAAATGGGATTTCGTCCTGGGCGGGCCAGAGACGCAGCTGGATGACATTCTTTGGGCCGTCCATGACGGAAAAAACTGTGGTAGAAGCGAGGGGGAGGAAAATTTTGGGGAGTTCCCGGTTACGGTGAGAGGTCGGGGGCCGAGCGATGCGCATTTCTCTCGTACACATACGCGCGTGTGTGCGAGGCGTTGGCTCTAACTGGACCCGAGCGAGGCGTTGGGCTCTAACTGAACCCGAGCGATTGCACTGCAAGCTACGCGTTACTAAACCTGAGCGATCGATCAATGGCTGTTAACTGAACCCGATCGAGCGATTCCTTCGCTACTGCTACTAACTGAAGCCGATCGATTGGATGAACAGTGAGCGTTGTGGGGGGGTTTGGATGAACAGTGAGCGGTGGCGTTGCCTCTGGATGAACAGGACCCCGTGGTGTGGTGGAGGGCTGGATAAATAGTAGACGGTGGAGGGGTGCCTGTGGAGGGGTGGATGAATAGGACCCCATGGTGTGGAGGGCTGGATGAACAGTAGACGGTGGAGGGGTGGTTGAACAGGACCCCGTGGTGTGGAGGGCTAGATGAACAGTACACGGTGGAGGGATGCCCGTGGAGGGGTGGTTGAACAGGACCACGTGGTGTGGAGGGTTGGATGAATAGTAGACGGTGGAGGGGTGGTTGAACAGTAGCCGGTGGAGTAGCGCGCGGTGGACGCTGGATGAACAGGAGCCCGTGGAGGCTAGATGAACAGGAGCCCGTGGAGGCTGGAGGAGGTCAACGGTGGAGATGAACAGTATCCCGTGGAGTCCCGTTTTGCGGTACGCCACACCCCTCCCGATGAACAGGACCCCCGTTTCGACCGTAGCGCTCCAACACAAGTCTGTTTCGTCCATTTTGCGGTACGCCACACCCCTCCCGATCAATAGGACCCCCGTTTCGACCGTAGGAGGTCCGTTTCCTCCGTTTTGCGGTACGACAGACCCCTCTCGATGAACAAGATCCTGTTTCGAACATGGCCGGTCGAACGCAAGGCCGTTTCCTCCGTTTTGCGGTATGCCAGGCCTCGTTTCCATCGCCTATTCCATCCAAGCCCTCCTAATGAACACGACGCATTTCGTTGCCTCCCCATGAACATGACGCATTCCGTTGAATCCCCATGAACACGAGCATTCCGTTGCCTCCCCATGAACACGACGACGACGCTGTTTCTCCGTTCCGACCCAGCCATGTACACGAGCCCTGGCCGTACGTATGCGCGGGTAGGCGTTCGAGACCCCGCCCGTATGTACACATACGTGGCCGTATTTTCTTTCTTGCACCCTAGCCGCTGTACGTACGTGTAAATGCTACGTGCGCGCCTCTACTACGACACGTGCGCGCCTCTACATTGACCAGTATGTACGTACACATTCGCGACCAGAATGACAACGCTACGTACGCTTCGACCAGGTGGGTCCCGACTGTCAGACACTTCCTTGCCTGCGAAGATGTAGCTGGTCGGTCCCAGTAGTCAGGGGGCGAATCGTTTTTTTTTGCCCGGACGCACTTCCTTGCATGCGAAGATGTAGCTGGTGGGTCCCAGCAGTCAGGGGGAAACGTTTTTTTCGCAAAATACAGTGGCCCGTCCGGTGGGTCCCAGCTGTCAGGTGGAGGAATCATTATTTTCCGTGTAATAAGGAGGCACTTCCTTGCGTGTGGCCGTGGACCCAGCTGTTAGCCTCTCCACGTACAGTCCACGTCCGATGGAAGTTGTTCCTTGACCACGTTGACCACGCCGCGCCTAGAGCACCAGGGCGGTGGACGACGGTGAGGCCTAGGAAGGGGACGACACAGAGGCAGGGAAGACTCAGCAGTTGTTTCCCATGAGGAGGGGAGTACGACTATACGAGGGTTTACTGGTTCGTCTGTCATCGCCGGAGAATAATAGCAGGTGTGGGTGAGTAGAGGGATGGCTAGGCCAGCGATGGGAGTACGGTCGGGCGGTGAGGCCTGCGCGGCAGCACAGCCGGCCGCGAGGAGGAGGGAGCAGGCAGTCCCGCCGGCGCTTGTTTGAGCCGCTGGAGCAGGAAGAGCAGAGATTGAAGAAGCACGACGGCCATTGGATGGACATCCAACAGTCAGTGCTTGTGCATCAACCTTTTTTTAGGAAAGCCTCAAATCTGTGGAAAACAACATACAACCCATCTGCCATTATTTCTAATAATTTATGGCCCATTTTCTAATTCTTAAGGTTTTTTTTGGAGCCCATATTCTTTTTGTTAGCATTACAGCCCATATTGTGGCAACGGTTAAAAAATTATACGAAATTTTGCATATTTCGGTGCGGTCCGAACTGTTTTTAATCCCAAAATTTCGACTCACATTCAAACTGATTTTAAAAATAAATGTATATCAATATAAAATCCAACAAATTCACCACGCATAAAAATTAATGTAATTTAAAATCTTGAAATGAAAAAAAGATATTTGAAACTAATTGCCGGTTTGATGTGTTTTAAAAATGTACAACTCATTTCTCATTACTGATGGGCCATTTTCTCAGCCAGCTGAATGAAAGCTCTCCTCGTCTTGAAAGATCTGCATCCCAACAGGCCTGAGAAAGCGACTTACTTGGTAAATCACAAAAAACTGGGTTGTGGCCATGGACCCAACTGTCAGCCTCTCCATGTACAGTACTCTTCCAATGGAAGTCGTTCCTTGACCATGTTGACCACGCCGCGCAGAGAGCACCACGGAGGTGGACGACGGCGAGGCCTAGGAAGGGGACGACGCGGCAGTGGAAGCCCGCGCGGAGAGGACTACGAGGGTTCACTGGTTCGGCTACGGTGTGAGGCTGCCGTCGCAGCAGGGCCTGTCCAGCAGTGGGAATAGTAGGGGGCGGTGAGGCCTCTGTGGCAGCACAGCCGGCCACGGGAGGCAGGAGCATGCGGCACAACCGGCGCTGCTTTGGGCGGCTGGAGCAAGAAGACAAGAGGTTGAAGAAGCACTAACCCGTTGGATGGACATCGTACGGTCACTGGAGCTAGAATCGTTCATATTGACTAAGTTGACAAAGCCCTTCGTCCCCGTCAACTTAGTAGGCCCACAAGTCAGCCTCCCAGCACGGTGGGTCCCAGCTAGCCAGGGGAGTATTCATTTTTTGTGCGTAATAAGGAGGCACTTCCGGTGGGTCCGAGCTGACAGCGGGGGGAACGTTTTTTTTGCAAAATACGGTGGCCCGTCCGGTGGGTCCCGGCAGTCAGGGGGAAACGGTTTTTTCGCAAAATACTGCTACCCCATCCGGTGGGTCCCCGCTGTCAGGTGGAGGAATAATTATTTTCCGTGTAATAAGGAGGCACTTCCTTGCGGCTGCCGTGGACCCAGCTGTCAGCCTCTCCACGCACAGTACTCTTCCGATGGAAGTCGGTCGTTGACCATGTTAACCACGCCGCGCCGAGAGCACCAGGGCGGTGGACGATAGCGAGGACTAGGAAGGGGACGACTCGGAGCCGGGGAAGGCGCAGCAGTGGATGCCCACGCGAAGAGGAGTACGAGGGTTCACTGGTTCGGCTGCAGTGTGAGGCTGCTGTCGCCGCAGAATAATAGGGGGTGTGGGTGAGTAGAGGGATGACCTGGCCAGCGGTGGGAGTAGTAGGGGGCGGTGAGTCCTCCGCGGCATCACAGCCGGCCACGGGAGGCAGGAGCACGCGGCATGACCAGCGCTGGTTTGGGCGGCTGGAGCAAGAAGACGAGAGGTTGAAGAAGCACTACGGTCGTTGGATGAACATCCTACGGTAACAGCAGCTAGAATCGTTCATATTGACTAAGTTGACAAAGCCCTCCGTCCCCGTCAACTTGGTAGGCCCACAAGTCAGCCTCCCACTATGCTAGGTTCCAGTTGGCAGGGGGAATATTCATTTTTTGTGCATAATAAGGAGGCACTTCCTCGCGTGCGAAGATAGCTGGTGGGTCTGACATGTCAGCGGAGGCACTTTATTTCATGAAATACATAGGCCCTTCCGGTGGGTCCCAGATGTCAGGTGGAGGAATCATTATTTTGCGCGTAATAAGGAGGCATTTCCTTGTGTGCGGTCGTGGACCCAGCTGCCAGCCTCTCCATGCATAGTCTACTTCCGATGGTGTCATTCGTTGACCACGTTGACCATGCCGCACCGAGCGCATCCAAGGTGGTGAACGACGGCGAGGCCCCGGACAACAACGAGCCGGAGATGGGAAGACGCGGGAGTAGAGTCGCACACAGAGAGGTGTACGAGAGTTAACTGGTTCTAGTGCGGTGTGGTTTGGCAGTCGGTGGAGAAGAACAGGAGGTTTGGAGGGGTGGAGGGATGGCCTGGCCAACGGTGGAGTAGCACTTCATAGAGAAGCGTGCTAAGCAGAGCTGCTAGCAGCAGGAGGCGGGAGGTGGTCCCGGTGGCGCTGGAGGAAGAAGTCGAGAGATTGAAGATGGATGCCGGTCGTTGGATGTAAATCCAACGGCTAACATGTTAGAATCATTTGTTGACTAAATTGACAACGACTTGCATTGGCTTCACCTATTGGCCCACATTTCAGCCTCCAAAAATGTGGCACGTATTCAACCCATTTTTTCAGAATTTGTAGTATTTTTTTGCGCGGTAGAATTTACAATCAATTTGATCTTTTTTTGAATTACAGCCATTAGCTGGGCTGGGTGAACAAATAATGTAGCGTCCATGCGGCCCGTTTATTTTAGTTCCTAAAAAATTACAACCCATTTGCACGTTCTCGAAATACACGATTTTGCTGGGCTGATTCTAATTATAATGTTGGGTTGGGCCAGCAATGTTATCAAAAAATAAAAAGGGGCTGAGCAATTTGTTATAAATATATTTAAATAATAAGTGATATTATTACATTCATCCTTAAATCTTACCAAGCTTTTGTACACAATCACTAGGATTTTCGTGCCAAAACAATCCAGGATTTTATTTGTTAAGAAATTATTTTTATAAGTTAATAAGATGTGGGATATTGTTTTCTTACATATGTAAGTATCTGTTAAATATACGATGACAATAAAAATAATAAGTAAAGGTAATGCTTTTGGAAATTTCCTCCAACTGGAACCATTGTTCCATGAGACTATCACTAAAGTTCCTTCTAAAAGAGAGTTTTAGGCATTGACCGTCACAAACTTCATTGACACTTTTTTTAAGCTCATTGCGGACAGAGTAAATAGGCCAAAATTGGACTGCTAGGGGGGATGTGCCAAACCAAGTATCTTCCCAGAACCTGGTTCTACTCCCATCCCCTATGTTCCATCTGTAGCCAAATTTGACAGCATGCATAATAGATTTTAATCCTTTCCAGAATCTAGAGGTCTTAGGGTTGGAGGAAGGGACAAAAATATTAGGTTTATTTCCTAGGTATTTATGGGCAATAAGAAGCTTCCAGGGTTTCAGGTCTTCCTCATAGAATCTTTTAATCCAAGACCCTAGAAGACATATGCTAATTTCTTGGAGGTTAGGTATGCCTAGGCCTCCAAAATCTTTTTTCGTAGAGATTAGGGCCCAATTAGCAAGGTGTAGCTTCCTATTTCCCTCAAAATCATTCCACAAGCAATGAGACATCTGAGAATTGATGAGGTTCACTGCCCATTTAGGGAACTTGAAGAAGGAGAGGAGATACACTGGAATGCTAGCCAAACAAGCTTGTATGAGGATCAATCTACCTCTGTAAGAGAGAAGTTTGCCCCTCGACCCAGCAATCTTTTAATGATTTTATCCCGAAGGGGTTGGATATCCTCTCTCCTCAGTTTATCATAGTCGAGAGGGATACCTAGGTACTTAATGGGGAAGTTACCTTTATTACAGACTAGAATAGAGAGGAAGTCAGCTAACTCCTGATCATCCATGTTGATAGGGATGAGTTCACTTTTAGAGTAGTTGATTCTCATGCCTGAGACTTGTTCAAACCAGGTTAGAATAGTTTTCAGATTGCTAGCATGTGGGGAGTCATTGTCTAAGAAAAGGATGGTATCATCTGCATATTGAAGGCAGATAATGCCACCAGGGCAGACCTCAGGACAGAGCCCTGCAATCAGACTATGATCAGCAGCTTTGCTCAGCATTTTAGTAAGAACGTCCACTACTAAATTAAACAAAAGTGGGGAGATGGGGTCACCTTGCCTAAGGCCTTTACTAGCAAGGAAAAAAATCACTTTCATAGTTATTTAACTTGACCCCAAAAGACCCCCCATGAGTAAGTTGCTGGATCCAACTCTCCTCTATGAAAGGCTTGGAAAAGATCTAAGAGATCATTTTTCACCATTTCCCAAAAATGCTGGTAAAACAAGAAGGGAATCCCATCAGGACCAGGAGCCCCATCAGGATAAGAGCTAAAAATGGCTTCCTTCACCTTTGTCTCTGAAAAAGGGGCTTCTAGCAGCTCATTTTCAGCAGGAGAGACTTTTTCAGAAGCAGAGACAGAGTCAAGGGTCCCTCCTTGGCTTCCTCCCTCACAGCTTCCTCCTCTTCTTCCCTTCATTTGCGCGTGCACTGGGTCCGGGAGAGAGCGTCGTTGCGGATTCGCATCGCCCGCTCCCTCCAACTCCTCCCTCGAGTCTCCCGCAGCACCGCCGGCGTGACGGAGTCGAGCGGCTGGAGCATCCGCGGGAAGGCTTTGTAGACATGTGGGAGATGCATCTTGTACATCTGCCTGTCTTCCAGCCATTCCCCCGTGGATATGGCCAGCGACTCCATGGGGCGCGCGAGCGGACTTGCTGAGGGGGGCAGGCGCGCCCGGAGTCAGGAGGCGGGGGGTGGCGGCGAGATCTATGGCAGCGGCGAGAGTGGAGGTAGTGGCGGGGGTGGCAACGAGGGTGGAGGTGGTGGAGGGGGCGAAGGGGATCGCGAGAGCGGTCATCTATTTGCCAATTATGTGAACTAAACAGTCAACATACAAAATAATTTAAATATATATAATATAGTTAGAAGGGAAACATAAGTTGGACCTGGCGTTCCTATTCTTATATAGAAAAATAGAACAGACCTCTGTGTTTTCTTCAAAAAAAAAACATAAATTGGGCTGCCAAAAATAAAACCTCGGATGGGAGGTCCATAGGCCGGTCGATACATGACGGCCCTAAGAAAATACAAACAAGCCTATGGACCTCCCATCCGAGGACGTGGGCTGCACATGTTAAAAATGAAAGCCTAGACGGGGCAGCCCAAAACCACGTCAACACTTGCCAAAACTTCGTCCCTCATTTTCTCTATGTTTCGCACAGTCGACATTGTGTGGGCATTTTGATTGTGCATCATATGAAGATGTGCTATGCATGAATGTTGATCAGCATGATGTTAACTGGCTAGTAGTTCCATTTTCGACCATGAATAAAACCTCCAACATGATGTTAACCTTGTTTGAAAACGCCGTGTTAATATAAATGCTCTGCCTCTGAAAGTTGCAGTTTCTTGTGTGAAACTAAACTTGCAGTTTCTTATCTGAAACTGAAACTTGCAGTTTCTTCTCTGAGAATCACATTGTCTGCACTTTTATACTCCTATGAAACTACATTTTTAAGTGCTAAAAATAGCTATCTAGAATTCATAAAATACTTCATATGATCAATACTGCAAATCTGAAATTCAAAAGACATTCATATCCGAAAGTACTCTCAAAATACACAAAACAAAACACAATTCACAACCTGCAAATACTGACAACCCTAAGCTCCTCCTGACAATTCATAACCTGCCCGACTATTGGGCTGGGGGGGGGGGCAGCCCCCTCCTATTCCTCGGTGGCAGATAGCTGCCCCATGAGACAATGTGAACGGCGAGGGAGACGATGGCGGGGAAGCGTCGTCGGGCCAACTGCTTTTCTCCTCTTGTAGTTGGGTTCGGTCGACGAAGACTCCACCGGCTCGCTCTGGCAGGACACCCTCACAAATGGCACCCTGTAGATGCTCGATCCTTCAATCTCTAGTGGATGCTCCATCTGGGATCGATACTCCCACCACCACTCCCTTACGATCGGATTCGGTGAATCTGTTTGCTCCATGGCCCAGAGGAGCAGCTCTATGTACTCCGGCGCGACTCCCTCTGGGAGTATCGCCGCCTTTTCGCTCTATTGCAGATATTTGGCCATGGATGTCACCGTCGTCGCTAGTTGGTCCTTGTTGTCAACCCAATACTGTACCTCCAACATCCCAGCTAGCTTCACAGGGTCGTCGTCTGCAATCCTCACGTATCGGTTGTACTCCTCCATCGATCTACTTCTCCACAGCACCTTCACTCGCCGGCGGTGGTTTTTGAATGGAAGAGAAGAGGAGCAGCGCTGGTTTTGGATTAGAACAGGAGAGGAGAGACACTGGTTTTGGACTGAAACAGGAGAGGAGGGCGGTGGTTTTGAAATGGAAGAGGAGAGGAGCGGTGCTGCATTTAGATTGGAACAGGAGAGGAGCGGCGGTGGTTTAAGAGGAGAAGAGTGGAAGAGCGGCGCTGGTCTTGGAAGTATTTTTTTGTTGTTTCGCGTATTTTGGGTCAAAGTTTGACCACGTACTGTATTTGACAAGCAAAATGTGAATGCATGTCACCAAAAATTGTATCGTTTGGTTTGTGTCTAAATGTACCTTCAAATTATACTCCCTCCATTTTTGTATACAAGGCCACAAACTCATATTACAGGTACCAAGGTAAAAATCAATGCTATGTTTAAGTCAATGTTGCACGCTAGCTTGTCACCTTGATTGTCATGTTAATTAATGTGGTTTTTATCTCCCAAGCACAACAAGCCAACCCTCTTAATCCTCATTGGTTGATTAATGTTGGGAATGCAAGCTAACCTTCTCACTCCTGCATGCACACAAGGGATATTAATGCCCTCGGGTGCTAGTACGAGGCAAACGCCATCAATTTTGCCTCGATTAATGTTAGTGGCCTGGTATAGTTGCAAATTGTAATTTTGATAGTGGCCTTATATACAACGTATAACATATATTTTATGTGTGAAAATCATGGTCAATTATGACCCAGAATAAAAGGGAGACTAGTTAATGTGGGGTCGCTTTCTTAATTGAAGGGTAAATTGATTTTGATTTTGATCCGGTCAGAGTGCGCCGGCCCTCTCCTCCAATCCTAAATCGCTGCCGCACGCTCCTCTCCCTCTTCTCCATTGCAAAACCACCTCCTCTCCTCTCCATCATCTCCATTCCAAAACCACCGTCTCGCCTCTCCCTCTTCTCTATTGCAAGACCACCGTCTCTCCTCCGTTTTCTAGACGCTTTGCTCCATGGCGCGGGCACAATCCATGGATACAAAATTAGTATACTGTATACTATTGAAAAGTCGAGGGCGGGGCTTTTCCTGTGCGGTAGGCGGCGGGGCGGTTCCGCCTAGTCGGTTCGACAGAGACGCGAGAAGACGAGGGAGTAGGCTGCTACAAACGTAGGGTTGTGTGATTTGATAGTGAGTTATTGCTGGATAGGTGGGGCCCCGTGATTTGACTTGCCATTATAATTTTAATTGCGGCGCTACGACCGGCGTGAGTCTCCCAGATTCCTGACCACCTCCATACAGGTGCCTCTCCCAATGCTCCACCATGTAGTAGAGGATGGCTCTTGCATGAAAGCCCACTTATCCACTTTTTCCTTGCCTCTCTTTCCTCCACATATGCAAATAATGCCATGTAAAGCGCACTATTGTACTTAATTTTACTTGCTCCTATGGGTGCTTAAGCTTGCCACATAAGCATAAAGTCTAATGTGGCAAGTTAATCAAGAAGAGAGAGACTAGTTTGGTGACCCAAGGAAGAAACGGTGCTAAGCGCGTGTACCTAGGTGAAAAGACAATTTTGAGTCCATAGCTAATTAAATGAAGCAAACTTAGCAACACCATTTCATTGGAAGAGGTCACTCCTTGGAAAATGCAATAAATACATGCGCTTAGCACCATTTCTTCCTTGAGTACGAAGAAAGAGATACAGAGGAGTAAAAAAATACACTTATAGCCAACCTTGTTGTAGTATGAGTGACTAAGTGATGACTATGTATGACATGCCAACATCAGATAGCCTAACACACCGTGTTAAATCTCCAAGGGCGCGACCACGCGAGCGACGCGACGGTCGTGGTAGGCGCGACCATGATACGGGCTGCCGGCAGCCCTTGGATCTGAGATCAAACGGTCGCATGCTAAGTTGCTGAAAATTTGCAGAATAACCCTCCAGGATAGGATATTCACCCATAGGTCTAGAATCATGCCATGCAACCGTTCGATCTCAGATCCAAGGGCTCTCGGAAGCCCGTATCATGGGAGAATGGAAAGCCACTACCCTGCCGTTCGCACGCTAGCAGTTCGCTCCTACTCGTCCCTGCACGTCCTTCAATACTACGGCGGTTCGCTCCTAGTCGTCCCGTCCATTCACATTACAACAGTTCCACTAATCCTAACCCTCCTCCCAAATCCATGGCGTCCCAAATCTCCACGATCGGCGGTGAGTACAAGGTTAGAACCATCACCGGCGATGAGTTCGACGTCATCTACACCCGTTCTTCCGCGACGGTGAAAGGATGCCTTTCTCGCTTCAGACGCATGTTCGAAGACTCAGATGATGAATGGGTCGCTGGGCTAGATGTTGAGTACACCACAGTCCTGGGACGAGAGAGGGATCTAAAGGACGAATAGAGGAAGAAGCCCGCCGTGATCCAGGTTTGCGTGCATGACTTATGCTTGGTCTACCACATATGCCATGCCGACGTTGAGTGTCAGGATTTTAAGGACTTCCTTGAGAGCAACCTAGTCAAATTCGTTACTGTAGACTTTGGTAACGACAAAGAAGTCCTGCATTGGATAGGCCTCATTGTAGGCAACACCTTCGACCTCTAGAAGAATCGGCTGGTGTCCTCTCGTCAGCCTTCAATGCTGACCCTGGCAGGAGCCATGGTTCATCCTTTGTATGGTAAACTGGAGAAACCTCATTACACGTTTCATCGTCATGCATGGTAGCGGAATTTACTAGATATAGACCACATCCACTACGCTGCAATGGATGGCTAGCTTTGCTTCAATATCTACAAGGGTTGGATGAAGAGCAACAGCCAAGTGTGCGGTTCAAGCAAAGAAGTATCGACCAAGAGGAAGAGGGACAAGGACGAAGTCGAGGACGTGGACGAGGACTCCGAGTAAGGTGGCAGTGTCGTTGCTCATGGTGGTTCTAATGAAGTGTCTACCGGAATAGTTGCAAAGTTTAATTTCAGGTGTGCTTAATTTAATTTGAGGGGTGTGTTGTGCTGAGCCCCCAGCAGAACTATGTTATGTTTCTTCTCATTACTTTAACTCTTCAGTACGTACATACTAGTATTTCTTACATTTCATCTTTTAGTTGGTATAGTACTACCACTCGTTTCTTCACATTATATACGTACAATATATATGGCCAACATCATATAGCCAGCAGTTTAGTTGTTAAAGAATTTCAGGGTGCTTAGTTTTGTCAAAGAATTCCAGGATGCTTAGAGGGTGCTTGGATCCAAGGGACTTATTTTAGTCTGACTAAGAATAGTCTCTTTAAGATGCTAAAGTTCCAAGCACCCCTGACTAAAGAGGGGCTAAAACTAGTCTTGAGACTAAAATTTTTTAGTCAGGCGTACCCCTACTAAAATGTGGATTAGTCCTCTCTCTACTCATTTAACTCCTCTCCTTTAACACAGGCGAGTTCTGGATTGGAGGGTTTGGAGCATAATAAATGCTCATTAACTTGATTTTAGCCTTTTTAGTATTTGGATCCAAGCATGGGTGAGGCTAGCATGTTTTAGTCCCACTACTTTTAGTCATCGGACTAAAACGTATCCAAGCACCCTCTTAGTTTTATTTGAGGGGTGGGTTGTGCTGGACACCATTATTGTGACTAGCCTTTCTAATAGTACTATGTGCATAATTTGGCGACGAGCGCTCTCTATATGTACCACCTTTTTTTTCATTTCAAGGTTTGCTCCATGGCGCAATCCATCAATACTACTACTGCTGTACAAAAGTATACATTTTTTAAAAGGCTAGAGGGCAGGGCAGTCTAGCTTGGTCGGTTTCACAAGAGGCGTGGGCCTTTGTGATTTCACGGCTCATTACTGCTGGAAGGCGGGGCCTTGTGATTTGACTGCTCGTATAAATGCGCCGACGACCTGATCGAGGAGGAGCAAAGAACCGCGCGGTATAGTCAAGTTTTCTACTGGAGTAGTACTGCGATGGAGGAGCACGAAACACGGCAGCCCAGTGCCATATGGCGATAAAAAATGATCTAATTTCCTAGTCATATCATTGTTAGCATTGTTCTATTCATTCCCTTAAAAATAACATTGTTCTATTCATGCCTCGTAGAGAACGTGACACGTGCGGCGAAACACCCGAAGCAAAAGATGAAACACAGGAGCAAAAGAAGAAGGAAGATTATCACCCCAAATGATCTAATTCGCCGCGGAGTCGTAACTGCTTCTTCATCGCCTCCACGACCTCCATCTCCTTGCGCGTCTCCTCCGCCATCTTCATCATTGTGTCCATGACGCGACATTTCTCGACGCGAGCCTTCATCATCTGTTCCACGGCCATATTATGTACCTTGACAGCAGCCGGGTGCTCGATGCGGAGCTTCGCCAACTCTTCCTTCTATTCCATGGCGAGGGCCTGTAGCATCTTCATCGAGGAACTACTATTCTCATGCAGCTTCTTCCAGCCGGTGTTCTTCTCCTTCAACAGGTCGATCTCGTGGCAGAGCTTCGCATTGTCCTCCCGAAGTCGCAGGATTTTGCCGGTCGCCTTCTTCTCTGAGGCAATGCTCTTCTTCGGTAGCATCACCAAGCCGGCGGTCAACTCCCCCTGCTGATTGAGCTCAGCGGGCATGTCGTCGAGGCTCTCCTTCAACAACTCCATCAAGCCTTGGACGAACTCCTTCAGCTTATTAAGCTGATCGGGCATGCCGTCGAGGGATAACGACTCCAGCTCCACCGGCTCGGCATGTTCGCCTCCGCGGCTAGGGCGCTCCTGGGAGCCATCGCCTGCCCGTGAGAGATCTTTCGAGGTCTCTGCGTGGCGGCGAGCCCTCTCTTTTTTTTATGCAGCCTTGGTTGCTGCTCCCTTGTTACGAGTAGTTCTCGACCTAGAGCTCTGCTCATCGGCCATGGCAACGACGGACGAAGAAGAAGCACTTATGAGGAGGAAAGGTAGAGTGATTTTCGGTTAGGTAGTTCCCCTTTTTATAACCTAAGTACTAGCACTAGTACTAATACCTGCATAGTGGGAACACGTTCAGGTTTGGTACGTACTACTAGTAGGTGTGAGCAGGCTTTCGAATGTGATGGGAACAAGGTAAAGATTAATTGATGGTTTTGGTTTCGAGGCCCGAAATGCCTCCCGATGAGTTTTGAGGAACATAAATTTCAAGTACTACACTCTTCAAATGCATAAATATTATGTTACTGTCAAAAATTGGCACAAAATACGAAGGAGACCAATGGAAGTACTACTAGCAACCCACGATTTAACTACTCGCATGCGCGTAGTGGAGTAATAATGTCTTTCTTCCGCCCTCACGTCCACTCAATTTGCATGCGCTGTATTAATTGACCATCAATGAAGTGAATGACTCTACACGCATCAAATTATCACATGGGGTGGATCTTGGTACAAAATTGTGTCCGCCCGTGTACCCGTGTGTGCGTGCGAGGAATGAGTGCGTGCTTGGCGTGCGTGCACATCTTCGCTTCGTGCATGTACCACTAGTATGGCTCAGGGAGGACGAGTACATTTTTCTGGAACCAGCAGCACGTCACTGTGATCAATCCACGAAAGGAGGTCACGACAACGCCTACACATGTGCCACGTGGCTTCATGAACTGTAAGAGAGACACTGTGTAGCGTGCCATTGGTATTCTAATTTACGTGTTTTGCACATACTCGAAGTACTAGTGAGGTACATGTGCATTGCACGCATCAGATTTTGCAACCAAATTATGAATAAATACCACACTATAGCATGTAAGCTCTGAGTCATATATGCATGATGTAGCCCTTCGTTTAATTCTTATAGTTCGTCTCGTTCAAAATCAATTAGTTTTTATAAAAAAGCTAAGAACGTGGGAATAGGAAAAACATGGAATTATAGTGGAATGTCGTCTTGAATCCTACAGGATTGTATGAGTGTTTGATTGTGCATAGAAAAAACGCGGAATTCTTTCAAAGAGGTTTGAGTGGATGGGATGTTTCCTATGAAATCTAGTGCAAATGAATCATATGGAAAAATTCCTATGGTTTACAATCCTATGAATCAAACAACCAAGATAGGAAAAATTCCTAATGATTAGAATCCTCCAAAATTCCTTTGAGAATCCTTTGAATCAAAGAAGCCCTCAATCTATTTTATGATTCATGGAATTGTGCGTTGTAAAGCATAAAGTAAAAACAAATAATGGCAATTCAACTAGAAAAAAGTTTGGGCAGTTATGATACGGAAGATTCTAGAACAAAAGAGAACCACTGTTGTTTTGAGGTTTGTGCATTATGCTTAAGTTCAACAATGGAGTCTGCTAGATTGTACATGTGGCAAAATCCGGTGGGGGGCTAGAAGATGGTGCGAGGGGCCGAGTGGAGGGAGACTATGAAGGAAGCACAAGTGCGAGATCAATATTTAGAGAAAGGGGGCGAACACGTGCACTGATGCGCGCAGTGGCGGAGCCATGAAAAATAAATGATCTAGGGGGCCAAGCATTGCTAATCCTTTACGAGGAGGGTCAATTCATGAACTTAAACCATTTTTAGCAGTAATTGTCTAATGATCACATTCATATTAGCCTTGATATATAGTGATGTTAGGGGGGAGGGGGGCAGGGCCCTTACTGCCCCCTGTCTTCGCCATTGTGCACGCGTCTGAGAGATGAAGCGGAAGGCATGGATGATGAGAGGGGGACGTTGGATACATAATTAATGTGGGTGTATTAGCTATATATGTTAATCCTATATAGAGAGGTATAGATTGATCGATGTGGACGTGGGAAAGAGGGTGAGATCTCACTGGATATATCGATTGATCGGTTTGTGTGGAAAACTATGAAAGACCTAGCTATATACAAACATACATAGAGGAACATTGATCGTTGTGCATGCACGCGTGAGAGATAAAGAATGCCCGATATGATGGAGAGGGGGATGTGTGTTGGTGTGTGCCTTCATGGGAGACCAACCTGAAGAAAAAGATGGCATGCGTGCGATGGATAATGCTGATTGGTAGTGTGTGTGCATGCATGCATTAGAGAAAGTTAGTGGTACAATTATAAAGAGAAGACTACTGTGTGGGTGTAAAAGAATAGCTGAATAGGTGAGGTCACAATCAATGTGAAGTTGAATTCAAATATTTGAATAAGAGATCCTGATTTTTGAAACCCATGCATGCATGAATATAACGGAGATCTGCCCGGTGCGGTTTGGAAACGAGCATGTTGTAATGTATACACATTGAACAAGGTCAGACTGATTTGAATTTGAGATACCGATGGCAGACATCATTTGGCCATGTCGCATCCATGCATGGACACACTATTCTAATTGGAGATGATGGGCGGCTTTTGCATCACATATCTATATCTATACCCATATATATATTATATATTATATATTTTTTATATATTGTGTGAGGGTAACTTTAACTTTGAAAGATGGTCGTTGGATGAGGCGAATCCGATGGTCCAAAGATGGCAAATTTGAGCACTACTGGCCGTTGGATATCATCTAGATTCCACCAGATTTCGCCACATGTATAATCTAGAAAACTCCATGGTTGAACTTAAGCATAATGAACAAACATCAAAACACAAGCACTTCTTATTTGTTCTAGAATCTTCCGTATCAGAATTGCCCAAATGTTTTTCTACATGATTTGCCATTATTTGTTTTTACTTTATGTCTTACGACGCACAATTCCATGAATCTTAAAATAGATTAGCTTTCTTATAAAAAGTAGATGATTTTGAATGGAATGAACTATAAGAATTAAACGAACATCTACATCACGCATATATGACTCAAAGCTTGCATGCTATAATGTGGTATTTATTCATAATTTGGTTGCCAAATCTCATGCGTGCAATGCACGTGTACCTTACTCTAGTCTAAATGGTGTTTGTGTGTGTGTTGTGCATGTTGAGGTGCAAATTGTCTTTTTTGGGTACATGTTAAGCTTGTTCTTCCGAAATTTCAAGCCGCGCCTTGTTATGCCAAAAATTCAAGCTAGCGTATCTGTCTATCGTGCTGCGAAACTCCCGCCTCTTCAACCCGTGCCTTGATAGCCCGAAATATTTAAGATATATCTTTGTCTCTTTGTGCTCCGACAACTCCCCTCCATCTCAACCCATGCCTTGCTGTTCCGAAATTACAACGCGCGCGAAAACTCCCACCTCCTGTGAAATCCCGAAACGCGAAATGCCCGTGGTACCCCTGAACCGAAAGAACCGCCTCAAATCGGTGGGGGTACTTTCGTAACTTAACCCACATTTCAGACAAGCGCGTCTCTAAGCCATGGTTCCCCACTGCCATCCCATCCGCCCACCCATTCATACACCGAGGCAGCGAAAACCCGCGATGAAACCCCACACCCTGCTTCGTCCGCCACCCAGCCGGAGCCTATTCCCCGACGACGTCGTCCACAACAACACCTCGACGTCCCTCATCTACCGTACAGGATGAGGATCCGTCGTCGATTTCATCGTCCCGCCGGTTCAGCCACCCTGTCCTCCACCTCCAAGGAGTTGCCCCGATGTTCCCCTCGTCTATCACACCACCTCCATTCCCACACCGCTGTCTTCACCTGCACCACCGGAAGAGCATCATCATCACCGTTTACTCAGATGAAGCTGCGGCCTAATCGGCACCACCAAAGAGGTTGTACACTAATCGTCGCATTTTCTTCTTGGTTCGATCTCACTGTGCTGTCGGCACTCGGTCCCGAGCCGACACGGCGCGGCTTCATCCATGGCGGCGTCGCCGGCCACTTCCTCCATGGCGTCGCTCCCTCGGCGGCGACGTCCACATCAGTAGGACCAGCTGCTGGTTTAGCTCTCGCTCGCGCTCCTGCTCTGCTCTTGCTCTCGATCCCCTGCCTGGTCTGCTCTTTCTATTGCTCTTGCTCGCGCTGCTGCTCTCGCTCTTGCTCTTGCTTGCGATACTGCTCCAATTTAGCTACACTTCACTCCGATGCCGCTGGGGTGAAGGAAGAACCAGCCGTAGCGGGGAGGGGGGCTCACCAGAGAGATACCCCACTATCTATCTTAGGGTTCAGGATGGGGGTGGTGGTCGCCGGTGGTGGCGGGGCGTTGGTGGGGCGGTGGCGTGGGGATCGCCGGAGAAAAAGCTCGGCACAGGGGGGGCTAGAGGGATGGCCGGGGCGGCGGCGGACCAGCGGTGGGGAGTGTTTTCGAGGTGGGCGGGGCGGCGCACCGCCGGCCGCGGGCGGCGGGGGGCTGCTGTTTGGCCGGCTCAGGGGGTGGAGGTTGAAGATGAAACACAGGCCCTTGATTTCGTATCCAACGGCTGCAAAATCAAATGACCAGAGATGAAAATGTCAGTCGACTGACGTGTAGCCTCACCTTGCTAGTGCGTTCAGTTTCGACAGCAAAATTCAGTTTCGACAGCAAAATTCAGTTTCGATAGTTAAGTTCAGTTTTGACAGTTAAATTCAGTTTCGACAGTTAAGTTCAGAGATGAGCGGCTGATGTATTTTACATCTAGCACTTTGTGGTTATGTATTTTACGTCATGTATTGGAGATGCTATTAGAATTCCACTCAGGTTAACGTTGTTCGTTGTCTCTCTTGTCCTGCTTCACCCTCGGCGTCGTACAACTCACCGGAGCTGCTCCAATGACGAAACCCTCCATCACAGCGGAGCAGTACCTCGGGCTCCATCTCCAGATGCCTAAGATCTTCTTCCCCTCCGACAGCCAAGTTAGCCGGAGCATCCTCACCGGCCAACTCAATCACGCTGAGATCGACATGGCTTCGCCAAAGAGGTTGTACACTTGTTGTATCTCTTTTTTACTCTACATGTTATATATATTGTCCACTGAGCACTCGTAGTAACGGGAAATACGATTATTTTATCCTACTATATGACAAGCAGTGAGGTATCAGGAAACATAGCTATCCGCGATGGACTCTCTTGAACGCCATCATTATTTATCTTTGCGCGTTTGAGCTGTGCATTTGTCGATGGGTCTGGGAGTTGAGCTAGTATGGCAGTGGCCTGGGTCCAAAGTAATAGAAGTAGCACAAAAACATTTTTTTGTGTAGGATTTTCCTTGCTCAAGCCTGCCTATTGAAGGAAATATGCCCTGGAGACAATAATAATGTTATTATTTTATTTCCTTATATCATGATAAATGTTTATTATTCATGCTAGAATTGTATTATCCGGAAACATAATACTTGTGTGAATACATAGACAAACTAAACGTCACTAGTATGTCTCTACTTGACTAGCTTGTTAATCAAAGATGGTTATGTTTCCTAACCATAGACATGTGTTGTCATTTGATTAACGGGATCACATTATTAGGAGAATGATGTGATTGACATGACCCATTCCATTAGCTTAGCACCCGATCGTTTAGTGTGTTGCTATTGCTTTCTTCATGACTTGTACATGTTCCTATGACTATGAGATTATGCAACTCCCGTTTGCCGGAGGAACACTTTGTGTGCTACCAAACGTCACAACGTAACTGGGTGATTATAAAGGAGCTCTACAGGTGTCTCCAAAGGTACATGTTGGGTTGGCGTATTTCGAGATTAGGATTTGTCACTCCGATTGTCGGAGAGGTATCTCTGGGCCCTCTCGGTAATGCACATCACATAAGCCTTGCAAGAATTGCAACTAATGAGTTAGTTGTGAGATGATGTATTACGAAATGAGTAAAGAGACTTGCCGGTAACGAGATTGAACTAGGTGTTGAGATACCGACGATCGAATCTCGGGCAAGTAACATACCGATGACAAAGGGAACAACGTAAGTTGTTATGCGGTCTGACTGATAAAGATCTTCGTAGAATATGTAGGAGCCAATATGAGCATCCAGGTTCCGCTATTGGTTATTGACTGGAGATGTGTCTCGGTCATGTCTACATTGTTCTCGAACCCATCCGCACGCTTAAGGTTTCGATGACAGTTATATTATGAGTTTATGAGTTTTGATGTACCGAAGTTAGTTCGGAGTCCCGGATGTGATCACGGACATAACGAGGAGTCTCGAAATGGTCGAGAAATAAAGATTGATATATTGGACAGCTATATTCGGACACCGGAAGTGTTCCGGGTGATTTCGGAGAAAACCGGAGAGCCGGAGCGTTACCGGAACCCTACCGGGAGAAGTAATGGGCCATATGGGCCTTAGTGGAGAGAGAGAGGGGCAGCAAGGGTGGGCCGCGCGCCTCCTCCCTGGTCCGAATTGGACTAGGAGAGGGGGGCGGCGCCCCCCTTTCCTTCTCCCTCCCCACTTCCTTCCCCCTCCTAGTAGGAGTCCTACTCCTACTAGGAGGAGGACTCCTCCTTGGTGCGCCTATAGGGCCGGCCGGCCTCCTCCCCTTGCTCCTTTATATACGGGGGCAGGGGGCACCCCATAGACACAAGTTGATCCACGTGATCATATTCTTAGCCGTGTGCGGTGCCCCCTTCCACCATAATCCTCGATAATATTGTAGCGGTGCTTAGGCGAAGCCCTGCGACGGTAGTACATCAAGATAGTCACCACGCCGTCGTGCTGACGGAACTCTTCCCCGACACTTTGCTGGATCGGAGTCCGGGGATCGTCATCGAGCTGAACGTGTGCTAAAACTCGGAGGTGCCGTAGTTTCCGTGCTTGATCGGTCAGGCCGTGAAGACGTACGACTACATCAACCGCGTTGTGCTAACGCTTCCGCTTTAGGTCTACAAGGGTACGTAGATCACACTCTCCCCTCTCGTTGCTATGCATCACCATGATCTTGTGTGTGCGTAGGAATTTTTTTGAAATTACTACGTTCCCCAACAGTGGCATCCGAGCCTAGGTTTTATGTGTTGATGTTATATGCACGAGTAGAACACAAGTGAGTTGTGGGCGATATAAGTCATACTGCTTACCAGCATGTCACACTTTGGTTCGGCGGTATTGTTGGACGAAGCGGCCCGGACCGGCATTACGCGTACGCTTACGCGAGACCGGTTCTCCCGACGTGCTTTGCACAAAGGTGGCTAGTGGGTGACAGTTTCTCCAACTTTAGTTGAACCGAGTGTGGCTACGCCCGGTCCTTGCGAAGGTTAAAACAGCACCAACTTGACAAACTATCGTTGTGGTTTTAATGCGTCGGTAAGATTGGTTCTTGCTTAAGCCCGTAGCAGCCACGTAAAACTTGCAACAACATAGTAGAGGACGTCTAACTTGTTTTTGCAGGGCATGTTGTGATGTGATATGGTCAAGACATGATGCTAAAATTTTATTGTATGAGATGATCATGTTTTGTAACCAAGTTATCGGCAACTGGCAGGAGCCATATGGTTGTCGCTTTATTGTATGCAATAGAATTGCGCTGTAATACTTTACTTTATCACTAAGCAGTAGCGATAGTCGTGGAAGCATAAGATTGGCGAGACGACAATGATGCTACGATGATGATCAAGGTGTCGCACCGGTGACGATGGTGATCACGACGGTGCTTTGAAGATGGAGATCACAAGCACAAGATGATGATGACCATATCATATCACTTATATTGATTGCATGTGATGTTTATCTTTTATGCATCTTATCTTGCTTTGATTGACGGTAGCATTTTAAGATGATCTCTCACTAATTATCAAGAAGTGTTCTCCCTGAGTATGCACTGTTGCGAAAGTTCTTCGTGCTGAGACACCACGTGATGATCGGGTGTGATAGGCTCTACGTTCGAATACAACGGGTACAAAACAGTTGCACATGCAGAATACTCAGGTTATACTTGACGAGCCAAGCATATACAGATATGGCCTCGGAACACGGAGACCGAAAGGTCGAGCATGAATCATATAGTAGATATGATCAACATAGCGATGTTCACCAATGAAACTACTCCATCTCACGTGATGATCGGACATGGTTTAGTTGATTTGGATCACGTAATCACTTAGAGGATTAGAGGGATGTCTATCTAAGTGGGAATTCTTTAGTAATATGATTAATTGAACCTAAATTTATCATGAACTTAGTACCTGATAGTATCTTGCTTGTTTATGTTTGATTGTAGATAGATGGCCCGTGTTGTTGTTCCGTTGAATTTTAATGCGTTCCTTGAGAAAGCAAAGTTGAAAGATGATGGTAGCAATTACACGAACTGGGTCCGTAACTTGAGGATTATCCTCATTGCTGCACAGAAAAATTACGTCCTGGAAGCACCGCTGGGTGCCAGGCCTGCTGCTGGAGCAACACCAGATGTTATGAACGTCTGGCAGAGCAAAGCTGATGACTACTTGATAGTTCAGTGTGCCATGCTTTACGGCTTAGAATCGGGACTTCAACGACGTTTTGAACCTCATGGAGCATATGAGATGTTCCAGGAGTTGAAGTTAATATTTCAAGCAAATGCTCGGATTGAGAGATATGAAGTCTCCAATAAGTTCTATAGCTGCAAGATGGAGGAGAACAGTTCTGTCAGTGAGCATATACTCAAAATGTCTGGGTATAATAATCACTTGATTCAATTGGGAGTTAATCTTTCAGATGATTGCGTCATTGATAGAATTCTCCAATCACTGCCACCAAGCTACAAGAGCTTCGTGATGAACTATAATATGCAAGGGATGAATAAGACTATTCCCGAGCTCTTCGCAATGCTGAAAGCTGCGGAGGTAGAAATCAAGAAGGAGCATCAAGTGTTGATGGTCAACAAGACCACTAGTTTCAAGAAAAAGGGCAAAGGGACGAAGAAGGGGAACTTCAAAAAGAACAGCAAGCAAGTTGCTACTCAAGAGAAGAAACCCAAACCTGGACCTAAGCCTGAAACTGAGTGCTTCTACTGCAAGCAGACTGGTCACTGGAAGCGGAACTGCCCCAAGTATTTGGCAGATAAGAAGGATGGCAAGGTGAACAAAGGTATATGTGATATACATGTTATTGATGTGTACCTTACTAATGCTCGCAGTAGCACCTGGGTATTTGATACTGGTTCTGTTGCTAACATTTGCAACTCGAAACAGGGACTACAGATTAAGCGAAGATTGGCTAAGGACGAGGTGACGATGCACGTGGGAAATGGTTCCAAAGTCGATGTGATCGCGGTTGGCACGCTACCTCTACATCTACCTTCGGGATTATTATTAGACCTAAATAATTGTTATTTGGTGCCAGCGCTAAGCATGAACATTATATCTGGATCTTGTTTAATGCGAGACGGTTATTCATTTAAATCAGAGAATAATGGTTGTTCTATCTATATGAGTAATATCTTTTATGGTCATGCACCCTTAAAGAGTGGTCTATTCTTATTAAATCTCGATAGTAGTGACACACATATTCATAATGTTGAAGCCAAAAGATGCAGAGTTGATAATGATAGTGCAACTTATTTGTGGCACTGCCGTTTGGGTCATATCGGTGTAAAGCGCATGAAGAAACTCCATACTGATGGACTTTTGGAACCACTTGATTATGAATCGCTTGGTACTTGCGAACCGTGGCTTATGGGTAAGATGACAAAAACACCGTTCTCCGGTACTATGGAGAGAGCAACAGATTTGTTGGAAATCATACATACAGATGTATGTGGTCCGATGAATATTGAGGCTCGTGGCGGATATCATTATTTTCTCACCTTCACATATGACTTAAGCAGATATGGGTATATCTACTTAATGAAACACAAGTCTGAAACGTTTGAAAAGTTCAAAGAATTTCAGAGTGAAGTTGAAAATCATCGTAACAAGAAAATAAAATTCCTACGATCTGATCATGGAGGAGAATATTTGAGTTACGAGTTTGGTGTACATTTGAAACAATGCGGAATAGTTTCGCAACTCACGCCACCCGGAACACCACAACGTAATGGTGTGTCCGAACGTCGTAATCGTACTTTACTTGATATGGTGCGATCTATGATGTCTCTTACTGATTTACCGCTATCGTTTTGGGGTTATGCTCTAGAGACGGCCGCATTCACGTTAAATAGGGCACCATCAAAATCCGTTGAGACGACGCCATATGAACTATGGTTTGGCAAGAAACCAAAGTTGTCGTTTCTGAAAGTTTGGGGTTGCAATGCTTATGTGAAAAAGCTTCAACCTGATAAGCTCGAACCCAAATCGGAGAAATGTGTCTTCATAGGATATCCAAAGGAAACTATTGGATACACCTTCTGTCACAGATCCGAAGGCAAAGCTTTTGTTGCTAAATTCGGAAACTTTCTAGAGAAGGAGTTTCTCTCGAAAGAAGTGAGTGGGAGGAAAGTAGAACTTGATGAGGTAACTGTACCTGCTCCCTTATTGGAAAGTAGTACATCACAGAAACCAGTTTCTGTGACACCTACACCACTTAGTGAGGAAGCTAATGATGATGATCATGAAGCTTCAGAACAAGATACTACTGAACCTCGTAGATCAACCAGAGTAAGATCCGCACCAGAGTGGTACGGTAATCCTGTTCTAGAAGTCATGCTACTAGATCATGATGAACCTACGAACTATGGAGAAGCGATGGTGAGACCAGATTCCGCAAAATGGCTTGAAGCCATGAAATCTGAGATGGGATACATGTATGAGAACAAAGTATGGACTTTTGTTGTCTTGCCCAGTGATCGGCAAGCAATTGAGAATAAATGGATCTTTAAGAAGAAGACTGACGCTGACGGTAATGTTATTGTCTACAAAGCTCGACTTGTCGCAAAAGGTTTTCGACAAGTTCAAGGGATTGACTACGATGAGACCTTCTCACCCGTAGCGATGCTTAAGTCTGTCCGAATCATGTTAGCAATTGCCGCATTTTATGATTATGAAATTTGGCAGATGGATGTCAAAACTGCATTCCTGAATGGATTTCTGGAAGAAGAGTTGTATATGATGCAGCCGGAAGGTTTTGTCGATCCAAAGGGAGCTAACAAAGTGTGCAAGCTCCAGCGATCCATTTATGGACTGGTGCAAGCCTCTCGGAGTTGGAATAAACGCTTTGATAGTGTGATCAAAGCATTTGGTTTTGTACAGACTTTTGGAGAAGCCTGTATTTACAAGAAAGTGAGTGGGAGCTCTGTAGCATTTCTGATATTATATGTAGATGACATATTACTAATCGGAAATGATATAGAATTTCTGGATAGCATAAAGGGATACTTGAATAAGAGTTTTTCAATGAAAGACCTCGGTGAAGCTGCTTACATATTGGGCATTAAGATCTATAGAGATAGATCAAGACGCTTAATTGGACTTTCACAAAGCACATACCTTGACAAAGTTTTGAAAAAGTTCAAAATGGATCAAGCAAAGAAAGGATTCTTGCCTGTGTTACAAGGTGTGAAATTGAGTAAGACTCAATGCCCGACCAATGCAGAAGATAGAGAGAAAATGAAAGATGTTCCCTATGCTTTAGCCATAGGCTCTATCATGTATGCAATGCTGTGTACCAGACCTGATGTGTGTCTTGCTATAAGTCTAGCAGGCAGGTACCAAAGTAATCCGGGAGTGGATCACTGGACAGCGGTCAAGAACATCCTAAAATACCTGGAAAGGACTAAGGATATGTTTCTCATATATGGAGGTGACAAAGAGCTCATCGTAAATGGTTACGTTGATGCAAGCTTTGACACTGATCCGGACGATTCTAAATCGCAAACTAGATACGTGTTTACATTAAACGGTGGAGCTGTCAGTTGGTGCAGTTCTAAACAAAGCGTTGTGGCGGGATCTACATGTGAAGCGGAGTACATAGCTGCTTCGGAAGCAGCAAACGAAGGAGTCTGGATGAAGGAGTTCATATCCGATCTAGGTGTTATACCTAGTGCATCGGGTCCAATGAAAATATTTTGTGACAATACTGGTGCAATTGCCTTGGCAAAGGAATCCAGATTTCACAAGAGAACCAAGCACATCAAGAGACGCTTCAATTCCATCTGGGATCTAGTCCAGGTGGGAGACATAGAGATTTGCAAGATACATACGGATCTGAATGTTGCAGACCCGTTGACTAAGCCTCTTCCACGAGCAAAACATGATCAGCACCAAAGCTCCATGGGTGTTAGAATCATTACTGTGTAATCTAGATTATTGACTCTAGTGCAAGTGGGAGACTGAAGGAAATATGCCCTAGAGACAATAATAATGTTATTATTTTGTTTCCTTATATCATGATAAATGTTTATTATTCATGCTAGAATTGTATTATCCGGAAACATAATACTTGTGTGAATACATAGACAAACTAAACGTCACTAGTATGTCTCTACTTGACTAGCTCGTTAATCAAAGATGGTTATGTTTCCTAACCATAGACATGTGTTGTCATTTGATTAATGGGATCACATTATTAGGATAATGATGTGATTGACATGACCCATTCCATTAGCTTAGCACCCGATCGTTTAGTGTGTTGCTATTGCTTTCTTCATGACTTGTACATGTTCCTATGACTATGAGATTATGCAACTCCCGTTTTCCAGAGGAACAATTTGTGTGCTACCAAACGTCACAACGTAACTGGGTTATTATAAAGGAGCTCTACAGGTGTCTCCAAAGGTACATGTTGGGTTGGCGTATTTCGAGATTAGGATTTGTCACTCCGATTGTCGGAGAGGTATCTCTGGGCCCTCTCGGTAATGCACATCACATAAGCCTTGCAAGCATTGCAACTAATGAGTTAGTTGCGAGATGATGTATTACGAAACGAGTAAAGAGACATGCCGGTAACGAGATTGAACTAGGTATTGAGATACCGACGATCGAATCTTGGGCAAGTAACATACCGATGACAAAGGGAACAACGTATGTTGTTATGCAGTCTGACCGATAAAGATCTTCATAGAATATGTAGGAGCCAATATGAGCATCTAGGTTCCGCTATTGGTTATTGACCGGAGACGTGTCTCGGTCATGTCTACATTGTTCTCGAACCCGTATGGTCCGCACGCTTAAGGTTTCGATGACAGTTATATTATGAGTTTATGAGTTTTGATGTACCGAAGTTAGTTCGGAGTCCCGGATGTGATCATGGACATAACGAGGAGTCTCGAAATGGTCGAGACATAAAGATTGATATATTGGACGGCTATATTCGGACACCGGAAGTGTTCCGGGTGATTTCAGAGAAAACGGGAGAGCCGGAGGGTTACCGGAACCCTACCGGGAGAAGTAATGGGCCATATGGGCCTTAGTGGAGCGAGAGAGGGGCAGCAAGGGTGGGCCGCGTGCCTCCTCCCCCCTGGTCCGAATTGGACTAGGAGAGGGGGGCGGCGCCCCCCTTTCCTTCTCCCTCCCCACTTCCTTCCCCCTCCTACTAGGAGTCCTACTCCTACTAGGAGGAGGACTCCTCCTTGGCGCGCCTATAGGACCGGGCGGCCTCCTCCCCTTGCTCCTTTATATACGGGGGCAGGGGGCACTCCATAGACACAATTTGATCCACGTGATCATATTCTTAGCCGTGTGCGGTGCCCCCTTCCACCATAATCCTCGATAATATTGTAGCGGTGCTTAGGCGAAGCCCTGCGACGGTAGTACATCAAGATCGTCACCACGCCGTCGTGCTGACAGAACTCTTCCCCGATACTTTGCTGGATCGGAGTCCGGGGATCGTCATCGAGCTGAACGTGTGCTAAAACTCGGAGGTGCCGTAGTTTCAGTGCTTGATCGGTCAGGCTGTGAAGACGTACGACTACATCAACCGCGTTGTGCTAATGCTTCCGCTTTCGGTCTACAAGGGTACATAGATCACACTCTCCCCTCTCGTTGCTATGCATCACCATGATCTTGCGTGTGCGTAGGAAATTTTTTGAAATTACTACATTCCCCAACACCTACTTGAATCGCCAGTGCTTGAAAGGAAAAGTGAATGAAAAACATCGAAATTGGAAAGTTTCCTATGGTACTACTTTTCATGAATTTGGTGCAAAGGAATGGAGCAAAGGAAAACTGTAGGATTTGTTCCTTTAGTGTTTCCTTGAAATAAAAACCATAGGAATTCTAATTTCCACTTCTCCTCCTTTTCATATTCCTATTCATCAAGCACAAGACTAAGAGATTGTAGCATAATAGCATTATAACCGTACATTTTCTTGTGGTTTGACTTAATCTCACCATGCTTTTTTGCATCCTGTGATCTTCCAATTGTTGTGAATCAAACACCCAGATTGGCAGAAATCCTGTGTTTTTAAATTCTCTGTTTTGCACGTGCATTCCTATCCTACTCATGTCTATTTCCTATCCTTGCATTGTTAGAATCCTCAAATTCAAACAAGCCCTTACTCAATTACTTCTGTTACACATATGTGTCAAAGAAAACCTTGTGTGGTTTGTCCTGCTCCTGCGGCGCTGTGTTCCACCCCAGCTCAGCTGCTCCAATGAAGGAAGGATTCACCACAGCAGGGATCCGCTCTCCAGACTGTCTTTCGCCGCCTCAGATCTTCTTCCCCGCCACCGGCAGCCACGGCAACTGCATTACCATCATCAACTGAGCAGATGACCTTGAGGACTACACGGGTCCGCAAGAGAGGTCGCACTCTTCCGTGTCTGCTTACGTTATGCGTCGCTTAATATGATGACATGCTACATTATCGTCGTGTTCACCTATTAGACTCCGAGTCAGGTCCAAACTAATGCTGAAACTTGAGTTTTAAATGGTTGTGGGGGTACATATTGGGGCAGCAATCAGTATTATCGGTTAATCTCCGGTGTCTACTATGAGTTTCATGTTGGGTGCAAACGAACATTAAAGGAGCCATTATCTGTATTTTTTAACTAAAGCTATCATCTGTCTGCTATCATTGGTTTTGGGTCTATCCACGGTTTCTACCATCACTCTGGATTTGTGCATGCACTCCTTACATAATGACACTATGTTTTATTCCTATGCATGCCAGTTATTGTACACAATGGAACTGATCATGTAGAGCAAAAGATACGAGCCTTGCGTGGCAATAAAATTTCATGCAGATGTCGTTCCATGGTGGGCGCAAAGGCAGCCCCCCTCCACCCATTTCGGATCGTAATCAAGAGGAAGATAACTGTTATGAGGGGGATTTAGAAGGAGAAGACCACTCCTATTTACCCCATGAGGTCTTCGCTCTAACTTGGCATGCTGATGTTGGTGATATCATGCATATGGTGCCTTGCATTGCTTGCTGTATACATTAAAGATGTCATCTGCTTAGTTTAGACATGCTTTGTGTCAATGCCATCTATTTAGTTTCTTTATCGTATATGTGAATCATGCAATACCATCTCGTCTAGCCAGGCATCATATATGTGAATTTTGCAATGCCACCCTGGTTAGCCAGTCATCTTATATGTGAATTATATCATGCCATCATTTTTTTATTACGTGTTAAATTTGTCAACAATTTTAGTACATTCAATTACTCTTCCTGTGAATCAGTCATTTGGCACGGTCATGGAAAAATCTGGAGTGGAAACAAGGTCTTCAGAGCAGACAATGCTATCTGACGAAGCGCATGTCTTGCTGGTTACCGATAGCTCCTCAGAGGAGGATTCAGAGACAGATGACCAGTCATATTCCCCCCCCCCCGAGGTGCATGCCCTAACTTGGCAGGGTTATGTTGCTCATATCGTGCGTATGGTTTCTTGCATTGCTATGTCATTTGCTTAGTTTAGACATGCTTTGTGTGAATGCCACCTTTTTAGTGTCTAATTACCATATATGTGAATTATGCAATGCCATCTTGTTGCAAGACATTATATATGTGAATTATGCAATGTTATCTTGTTGCAAGGCATTATGTATGTGAATTATGCAATGCCATGCTGTTTAGGCAAGCGTCATATATGTGAATTATATCATGCCATCCTTTTTTTGTATTTCTCATTGCTTTTGTCGACAATGTTTGTATATTCAACTTCTCTTCCTGTGCATCAGCCATTTGAATTTGTGATGGAGAAATCTGGAGTGAAAACAAGGTCTTCAGAGCAGACAATGCTACTTGTTGAAGCAGATATCTTGTTGGTTACATATAGCTCTTCAGAGGAGGATTCAGAGGCAGATGACCAGTCCTATTATCCCCCTGAGGTGTATGCTCAAACTTGGTAGGGTTATATTACTCATATAATGCATATGTTGTATTGCAATGCTTAGTTTTTACATCATATACACAATATTGAATGCCATCTCCTTAGTTGACACATCATATATGCAATTGCCCTCTGCTCACTTCCTTAGTATATAAATCATATATTTGAATTATGTCATGCCATGATGTTTACATAGATAGCATGTATCTGAATTATGGCATGCCAACCCATTTTCTAAAGACATAATATAGTTATATCATCTCATCCTGTTTACATAGTCATCATATTTAAATTATGTCATTCTAACCCTGAATTATATCATGCCATCATGTTTCCATCGACGGCATGTTTGTGATTTATGGCATGCCAACCACTTTAATAGACACATCGTATAGTTATATCATGTCATCATGTTTACATAGTCATCATATTTTGAAGTATGTCATTCTATCCTGGTTAGTTAGCCATCATACATGTGAAATTGTGTCATGCTATCCTGTTTAATTAGCCATCATATATGTGAAATTATGTCCTGCTATTCTGTTTGCTTAGACAACATAAATGTGAATTATTTCATGCCCTGTTTTCTTCCCTACTATCCATTGCACCTGTCTATCTTACAATGTATGTACATTCAATTACTTTTCTTGTTTATCAGCCATTTCAATTGGAGGGAGTGATGGCAGTATCTGTGGGAGTAAAAACACGGTCTTCAGAAAAGATGGTGCTACCTGTCGATGCAGTTAGAACCACGGTTGTACTTGCCCAAGAACCAGCCCCACCACACATAACCCACACTCATGCAGATTGTACCCCTACCCAGTTGGACAGAGAACCAGCTACACCCCTTCTAACCCCAACCCCAGCAGATAGACACCCAGTTCCCATTGACACAGCACCGTCTCCACCACGGAGCACCCAAACACAAGCAGTTAGTAAGGCAACTGCAGTGCCCAAATCACGAGGACCACCACTCCGAACCCGAAGTCAACGCTTAAAGAAGAAGAATTGTTCTTAGGTCAGGTTCCATAGCTATGGTTCATACTACTTTTCTCTTGCATCACTGTATTTACTGATACCAACTAATTTCAAATTTGAAGGATGCAATTGAAACTCCAATGGTGCAACAGGTATGTTTTAAACCTGTTTCTTCAGCGTGTTTGGCTGTTTGCTGTTGTAACTTGCTCTATGTTGATTTCAGTTTCAATTAAATAAACAATTATGTTCTCATGCCATGCACATTACAAGTGTTGTTATTGCTGTGTAGTTTCCCACACTTGTATTCTGTATATGCTGCTTTGTCTTAAATAGATATGATTCGAACTGTATCTATGTTGACTTGGCAACATAAACTAGAATGATATAGACCATACAGTGACCATACTGCATAGATATATGTTTGTTTCATGCTGTTATCCTTTCCACCTTACTACTGAACTGGTTTACCAAAATGAGTTTCATATACTACATTGTAAACCTGAGATGTGTTTGTTTGTTTCTCTTTTAGAACGCGGATAAAATATTGGAGATGAGTACCCTGTTATGCAATGGTAAAGGAAGTAATGCAGATAAGGTTCAAGATAGTGAGACATCCCTGTCGGTCTCCAAGAAAGCTGATAAAAACTATATTGAAGACACTGAGACAACCACAAAGTCCTATCTTGATGTAGTGTTCGAGTTACTGGCTACCACTGCTGGCACCAGCTCTTCGAACTCATTGCCTGAATCAGTTCGGCTTCTTGAGTCTCAACTTCAAGTTGAAAGACATCGATCAAATGTTATGCGACAGGAAGCCGAAGGACTGAGGAAGTCCCTGCAGAATTCAGATGCATACTTTCTGGTGCAACAGCAAGCGCTGGAGGACTTAAGCGCCAAACAAGAGAAACTTAATAAGCTTGCTAAGCATCTTGCCAGCATTATTGGTACCCAGGATATTGTTTCTTGAGCTCTTTTGAAGTGGTTTCAGTTCTGGACTTGTTTTGCTGCGGCGTTTATATGCTGCTGTGTTCCCTATATTTGCACTCGTGGCGAACTTTGATGCCTAGTGGATGTAATATGTGTAATAGCCATGATAGCCTAGTGTCAGTTGCTTGCTTGTTTATTTCCTTGTGGTCTTGTTTATCTGTTAGCTTGTAGTCAGTGCAGTTCTTTTTCTGTGGTTTGCTAGTGGCTGCAATAACCTATTTTTTAAAACTAGGCCACAATAACCATGGGCTAATATTTACTGTAGTGACACTAGGCCTCCTACGGGCCGTAGAAACAGTGGGCCTTCTACGAGCCGTATAAATAGTGGGCCTTCTACGGGCCGTAGAAACAATGGGCCTTCTACGGGTCGTATCATCAATGGGCCTTCTACGGGCCGTATCATCAATGGGCCTTATATGGGCCGTATGATCGATTGGCCAAACATGGGCAAAACAGACCGCATTCTGGCCGTAAACGGGCTAGAGTTGGAATCGTCCGTTCATGGGCCGACCATAACGGGCCATCGTTAATAGGCCATATTTGATGACGCTATAAAAATGTCCCAACGTATTAACGGACCACAAACGGGCCGACTGAAACCACGGACTGAATTTGGCCCACAAGCGGAAAATGATAGTAACGGGCCGTAAGTAAACGAATGCTGGAAATGAGCCCAAGAATAAATGGGCTCTGAGAAGGCTGAAAGATAACATAGGCTGGAGACGGCCGAACGGAATAATGAGCCGTTAATGGGTATAAAGTGATACACTGTTCATTACGGGCCAGTTTCACCATGGGCCGTTAATAGGTGTAAAGTGATACACTGTTCATTACGGGCCAGTTTCACCATGGGACGTTAATAGGCCAAGTGTTACATAGGGCCTCATATGGGCCGAAAGACGTCATGGGCCATACATGGGCCAGAAGTGAAAACAGGCTGGAATCATATTGGATGGCCCAGATGACGCTACTGGGCCTAATTCAGATAGGGCGTAACGGGCCTTGGGTTAGCGGGCTGTAAATGGGCTATATGCGAACAGGCCGTTAACAGGCTTTCCATGGGCCGACCCGCCACCTTTTGACCAAGTCAAACGGGCCGGCCTTTTCACAGGAATGGGCCTCTGTTGGGCCGTGCCATGTGTCAACGTATCATAGGCGCCTTCTGTCCAATGAGCGGATGACATCTGTCCCGACGATGAGCCGACACGTGTTTCCTCCAGCCAATGATGATTTTACATGTGGAAAATCCCCATTGGTCGGGGCTGTTAACGGGTTATCGGATCCAAAACCCGACCCAATAGCTTAACGGCGTTTCGTTATGGTGGATGCCACGTGTCGGTCACCCTTGACGAAAGCACTTCTGTGACGCGCGATTTATCGGCATGGAAGTGGACACTTCCGTGATGATAATTTTGGTAATGTCATGGAACACTTCTACGACAGCACAGGTATGACTATCTTGATTCTGTCATAAATTTGTCATGGATGTACATGCATGACAAAAACGCGACCTACTATGACAAACATGTATCATCACGGAAGTGTATTTTTTTGTAGTGCCTGCTTGTTGCAGTCAACAAGTTCACTAAATGGATTGAAGCCAAGCCCATCAAGAACCTCGATTCAGGCACTGCTGTCAGCTTCATCAGACGAATAACGTTCAGATATGGAGTGCCACACAGCATCATCACAGACAACAGTTCAAACTTTGATTTAGATGAGTTCAGAACTTTCTGTGCTTCCCAAGGCACTCGGGTCGACTATGCTTCAGTTGCTCACCTGCAGTCGAATGAACAAGCAGAAAGAGCAAATGGTTTGATCCTCCAAGGGTTGAAGCCCAGATTAATGTGAGACCTCAAGCATGCAGCCGGCGCCTGGGTAGATGAGTTACCATCAGTACTGTGGGGCCTGAGGACAATGCCAAATCGGTCGACTGGCCGGACTCCCTTCTTCCTGGTTTATGGAGCCGAGGCCGTGCTACCGACTGATTTACTCCATAATGCCCCGCCAGTGGAACTCTTCTCAGAGACATAAGCAGAGCAAGCCCAACAAGATGTTGTTGACCTTCTAGAAGAGGAAAGATAAATGGCCCTGATCAGGTCGACCATCTATCAACAAGACCTTCATCGGTTCCATGCTAGAAATCTTAATGGTCGAGCATTTCAGGAAGGGGACCTGGTTCTCCGAGTGGATTAGCAACGACCACACAAGCTGCCTCCCGCTTGGGAGGGCCCTTTCATCATCACCAAAGTGCTTCACAATGGAGCATACCACCTGTACGATGTCGAGCACAAGAAGGACGAGCCACGCGCTTGAAATGCGGAGCTTCTCCGCCACTTTAACACTTAAGCATTCAGGCTGTCGAGATGTAATAAGAAGTACCTTTCAGTTTGTTTAATCAAAGACATGGTTTTGCAACCTCCTAAATGATTGTTATTACTTATACATCTGTCCAAAAACCCCCAATGGGTGGCTTAGTCGCGAATCCGATTCGCCTAAGTTTCAAAAAACACAAAATCCCACCGAGTGAGGGGCAACCCGCTCACTCGGGGGCTTAGCTGTGAACCTGATTCACCTAAGTTTCAAAAGTCCTAACGAGTGGTGAGCAACCCTCCCACTCAGGGGCATAGCTACAGTCCAGTACTCGCCTAAGTTTAAAAAGTCCTACTGAGTGGTGAGCAACCCTCCCACTCAGGGGCTTAGTTGCAGTCCAGTACTCGCCTAAGTTTAAAAAATCCTACCGAGTAGTGAGCAATCCTCCCACTCGGGGGCTTAGCTGCAGTCTAGCACTCGCCTAAGTTTAAAAAATCCTATAGAGTGATGAGCAACCCTTCTACTCGGGGGCTTAGCTGCAGTCAAGTACTTGCCTAAGTTTAGAAAATCCTACCGAGTGGTGAGCAACCCTCCCACTCGGGGGCTTAGCTGCAGTCGAGTACTCACCTAAGTTTAAAAAATCCTACAGAGTGGTGAGCAACCCTCCCACTCGGGGGCTTAGCTGCAGTCCAGTACACGCCTAAGTTTACAAAATCCTACCGAGTGGTGAGCAACCCTCCCACTCGGGGGCTTAGCTGCAGTCCAGTACTCGCCTAAGTTTAAAAAATCCTACCGAGTGGTGAGCAACCCTCCCTCTCGGGGGCTTAGCTGCAGTCCAGTACTTGCCTAAGTTTAAAAAATCCTACCAAGTGGTGAGCAACCCTTCCACTAGGGGGCTTAGCTGCAGTCCAGTACTCGCCTAAGTTTAAAAAATCCTACCGAGTGGTGAGCAACCCTCCCACTCGGGGGCTTAGCTGCAGTCCAGTACTCGCCTAAGTTTAAAAAATCCTACCGAGTGATGAGCAACCCTCCCACTCGGGGGCTTAGCTGCAGCCCAGTACTCGCCTAAGTTTAAAAAATCCTACCGAGTGGTGAGGAACCCTCCCACTCGGGGGCTTAGCTGCAGTCTAGAACTTGCCTAAGTTTAAAAAATCCTACCGAGTGGTGAGCAACCCTCCCACTCGGGGGCTTAGCTGTAGTACAGTACTCGCCTAAGTTTAAAAAATCATACTGAGTGGTGAGAAGCCTTCCCACTCGGGGGGCTTAGCTGCAGTCCAGTACTCGTCTAAGTTTAAAAAAATCCCACCGAGTGGAGAGCGACCCTCCCACTCAGTGGCTTAGCTGCAATCTTGTACTCGCCTAAGTTTTAAATCCGCTCCATCCTTATCCGCAAGGACGATGAGGTGCAGGTCGACCATGACCATATCCTCGGAGCTACGACACAAATACAACGTCCGCTCCATCCTTATCCGCAAGGACGATGAGGTGCAGGTCGACCACGACCTTAACCTTGGAGCTACAACACAAATACAACGTCTGTTCCATCCTTACCTATAAAAAATACGACGAGCAGGTCATGGACAGCATCAGATACCCTTGTCTATGATCCACTCAATTGAGTTGCACCACAAAGTCTGTAGCAATACAGATTGAAGAATCAAAGCCAAGAGATTCAAAAGCAACCAAGTTCAGATAAAACCTAAGAGGTTCCATATCACAGTTCAAAGGACTCGGGCGTCGGGCCCAAAAGAGTATTAACAGTTACAAGACCACTCGGCATACCGAGGCAAATTTAATCGGATTATAAAAGTTTGTTCACTCCACGGGTGGAGGACTGGCAGGCTCGACGAACTCGTCCAGGTCTATTCCATCTGCAATTCAAGTGGCGACAACAATGAAGGTCTCCATGAAGGATTGGAAGTCGTGTCTCCTGGTATTGGCAACCTTGATCCCTGCTAGCTTTTCCTCCTTGGCCTCCTTGCAGTGGACTCGAACTAGCGACAGAGCTACGTCGGCACCGCAGTGAGCAGATGACTTCTTCCACTCATGCACTCGACCAGGGACCTCATTGAGTCGGGTCATCAAAGAGTCGAGGTCATTTTGGAGCATCTCCCTTGGCCAAAGCGCTGAGTTAATCCGCGACACCGCAACCTTCAGACGTGCAACATATTCCGTAACACTAGCGACGCTAGATTCCAGTCGGAGCACGTTCATGGCAGCTTCATCACCGACAGGGGAAAGGATGGGGTCCAGGCCTGTCTCGATCCGTCCAGTTTCTTCCTCAAAGTTTTGACAGAATTATACAAACACAAAGAGATGATGAGTCGACGGTTTTATGGTGAATCGACGATGGCTAAACAATCGGATAAGGAAAAATACCTTCGAGCATAAGGAACTTCTTGGCGAGTACCCCGGATAAGCCTCTAGGTCATTTCTCTTATGAGAAATGACTTCAATCTTCTCGTTCAAAGCAACTTTGTCTTTCTTTAGACAAGTCACTTCTTTGTTGGCTTTGGTGAGGGATGCCTTTAGCTTGGCGTTGTCCCGACTGAAGCCAGCTTCTTGTCAGCGAGTGTTGTCTTCCTCCAGTGCCCCGACTGAAGCCAGCTTCTTGTCAGCGAGTGTTGTCTTCTCCTGAGCCTCCTTCTGTGCAGCTGCAAGGTCAAGGTCCTCCAGTACCAGAGCTTGCTTCATTTTCTCTGAAGAATATGCAGTCGGGTCAGAGAGAAGAACGAAGAGACAACTTGAGAGATGGTCAAGATAGACAGTCGATAGGTCGTTACTTTCCATACCAGCTACTTCGTCTTTAGCCTTTTTCAAATTTTGATTGGCCAGCTCCATGTCAAGGTTGAGCTATCTCTACTTCTGCTCGAAATCGGCAAACTTGGAGATAAGCTCACATGATTTCTACAGTCAGCAAAAAGATACATCAATGGACAGGATCAAACATTATTCGCTTCCGAGTGAAAAGAACTCTAAGACTACTACAGAATCAAACATTCAACAGTAGTCTCGGGGACTACACCCAGTGGGTGCACTTAGGATGCCCCCACTGGTTCAGATCCCGCTCGACATGGTCCGCCCAGACTGAGTGGAAAAGAAAAAACGGCCAGCAATAGTCATTCTCAAACCCCAACTGACTGCCCGTAGTCGATCGCGGTCTCGGGGACTACACCCAGTGGGTGCACTCTGCGTGCCCCCACTGGTTCAGGTTCCACTCAACATGGTCCGCCCAGACCGAGTGGAAGAACTGAAGGAGAAGATATTTTTATCAAGGCCCCCGCCGAATCACACATTCGACGGCGGCCTCGGGGACTACACCCAGTGGGTGCACTTTGCGTGCCCCCACTAGTCCAAAAACTACAATCGACACAACCTAGTCGACTCAACTGGAAAAATATTCGACGTAAATTAAAACACCCACTGGGTGTGCAGATGCGAAGAGCAAACTAACAGATGGACGCACAAAGAAGAGTTTTTTCGGGTAGCATATCCTAACAGAACAAGCGACAAGATAGGAGGTCAATCGGAAACCAACTTACATGGACATTGGCTCGGATGGCTGCACTGGCATCATAAGCAACTTGACTATTCTCGTGCACGGTCTTCACCCGCTCCATCATCAGGCCCACTTGGCGTATAGCTTCTGCTGCGGCGCTTGCCTAGTCCTCCGGGATGTGATGGGTCGTGAAGAACGGAGTTGTCGGTTCAGTCACAGCAGCCTGAGAATCCGAGGCGTGACGTTGAACAGATGAAGCAGGGACGGGCACGGTCGACGATGAAGGGCGTTCACTCAACACTGGAACAGCAAAGGTGACAGAGGCCCGGTTCGCATCTTCAGGCTGTTGAACCACTGGCTCTGTCACCAGCACCGACTAAGACGTTTAGCCAGCGGATGCCTTCTTGCTTGAAGCCTTGCCCCTCCTTCCCATGGTCCTCTACGGCACGTCTTCGTCATCATCTGGAAGCTCAATGACATTGGGCGGAGCTGCAAAGCAATCGTTTACAGGAGTTCACTCGACCGTCAAAAGAGCAGATTAAATAATGACAGAAGGGCAAAGAGTTTTGCCTGCATGAGAGGTGACCGCGTCTTCCATCTCTTCATATTCATCATCTCAGTAAATAGAAGTCCCAGAGGCAGCACTACAAAATTCAGAATTCACTTGGTTAAAACAAGAAAGCAAGTCGACCAAAGTTTGAATCGTGCGAAAACTAGAAAGTTGAGCTCAGTAATTACCCAGAAGCGATGGGGACAGGCACTTTAATCTTGGGCAGAGCCTTCCGGGGCTTCGATGTCATGACTTTGGGCTGCTTAGGAGCTTTTTCAGTCAGCACAGGAGAAGACGTCCAAGTACTCTTTAAAGGTTGTCTAGTCAGAGGAGTCGTTTTGCCCTGAATGCTTGCTGCATGCTACCTCTGTTTGGAGCGCCTCTCTATGTGAGGCGGAGAGTCGACCTCCTCGCCACTACTCGAGTCCTCACTCTCCTTGTCTCATCCTCCGCCAGGGTGCCAGTCTCCGCTTTCACCCCCGCTCGCCTCTCCCTCCTGCTCTTGCTCTCCCTTGGGCATCGAGTATAGTTCAGTAAAGGTCTGCAAAGGATAGAGTCGAGTGGATATTAATCAGTTTCAAAAGCTAACACATATCATAGCAAAATACACTCAGATGGAAAGAAGTGAACCTTGTCGGGCTCAGTGGTGTTGTGGAGTGGAGGAACCCTTCTGGACCCCCTGGGGTTGTCCTTGTTCCAAGTGATGCCTTGTAACCACAGCTCCACAATCTCCTCGCTAACTTCCTACGGATGGATCCAAGTGCTGTCCTCAATGCTCGAGTACAACCACATTGTATGGTCACGAGCTTGGAGCGGCTGAACGCATCGACTCAGAAATGCTTCTAGCAAATACATACCAGTCACGCCATCACAGACAAGTTGGACCACTCGCTCAACCAGCATAGCAACCTCCTCTTTCTCCTCTAGAGTCACTCTCAACGAAGAAGGCTTCTCGACTCGCTCGGTGAAAAATGGAGGAAGACCAGTCGACTGACCTGGAGTCGGTTCATCCTTACAATAGAACCAGGTCGACTGCCACCCCCTGACGAACTCGGGAAGAATCATGGCAGGGAAAGTGCTTTTGTTCCTCATCTGGATCCCTAAATCCCCACACATCTGGATCACATGTGTCCTCTCATCACTCGGATTGGCCTTTTTTACTGACTGAGAGTGGCAGGTAAAAATGTGTTTGAAAAGGCCCAGTGCGGTCGACAACCCAGAAAGTTCTCGCACATGGAAACATAGGCAACGAGGTATGTGATAGTGTTGGGGGAAAAGTGGTGAAGTTGGGCTTCGAAGAAATTTAGAAAACCGGGAAGAAAGGATGGGGGCCAAAGAAAAACCGCGGTCGACATGGGTCGCAAGTAGAACACACTCACCCTCTTGCGGTCACGGCTCGGTCTCGTCCCCCGGAAGTCGCCAAGACTCATGGGCGATCAGCCCTCCGTCAACTGGATCCTCCATGTCTTCTTCCATGATGGTTGACCAGATCCAGTCGCCCTGGATCCAGCCGCGCGGCAGAGCGGATCTTGACGACGACCCGCCCCGGCTCGTCTTCTTCCCCTTCGCCTTCACCGTCGCTTTCTTCGCATGCTCCAGAGCGGCGGTCTTGTCCTTCCCCATTACGGTGGAATGGGCTCAAGCCGGGTGGCAGTGTCGAGAGCGAAGGCGGAAACAGTGGGGAGCGGAGGAAGGAGGAGGAGAATGGGGCGCTCAGTGCGAAGGCAGCGGCCTCGGCGCCTTATATGGCCCCGTTCCCCGAGTGGCTGACCGGTGGACCCATGCAATCCTGTCAAATCCCACAACAGGCATGCATGCAGTACGTGGCGAAAAAGGTGGCACGGGGATCGAGGCGCCTCTACCTAATCTGCTCCGATTACCGCGGCCCTCTTCGCCCCGTACACTTCCCCAAATATTGAATCCTGCCAGATCCGGGAATGGCAGGGCAGTCAATCATACTGAAGATTTCATGCAACACGAACAGTTGAAACTCATTAGCAGAAAATTCACTCGACAACTTATGAATGGCTCAAGGCGACTCAAAACAAAGTCAAAGTTGTTGCATGGTTCACCAATCCAGTCATATGCTTCCACTGTATCAAGGTTGGGTCGGAACCGTTGTCAACTTCATTTTCCACTCGAACCCAGAACCATTCGGGGGCTAATGACGGTGCCGTGTACCTAGGGTAGGGCAATAGACCTGATCTAAGCACCCTTCCCAAGGACACTGCCCTATAGTCAAAGACATCCAAAGGACAACAAATTCTACCTACTGGAATTACCTCAAGATGCAACCCACTCGATCATGAGTTCCACTCGGGGAGCCCAATTCCATTCGATAATGATATAATCATTCGACCACATCATAAACCACTCGGGGTGCAGAAGATCTAAGGCCACTCAGGATGGCAACGGTCAGGAATTCACTCCATAGTCTTAAGGGTCATTTATATCACTTTAATGCTGATGTTACCAGTAACGTCCCCTCTTTATGTACATTGAACCCTTGTAATGTGGGCTAGCTGGGGTCCTGGCGCACTCTATATAAGCCACCCCCCTCCACTGGCACAAGGGTTCGCACCCCCTGTAACTTCACGCATAATCCAATCGACCGAGCCTCCGGGCACCGAGACGTAGGGCTGTTACTTCCACCGGGAAGGGCCTGCACTCGTACATCTTGCGTGCACAATCTCACCGTAGCTAGGATCTTGCCTCTACATTCTTACCCCCCTACTTTACTGTCAGACTTAGAACCACGACAGGCATTCAGAGCGGCCCGGTGATCAGCGCAGGCTCGGCGAGCGTCGGCCATCCGACTGGTGGAGCGGTGAAGCGTGGACCGACGAAGGAAAAGCTTCAGCACACCCCTACCTGGCGCACCAAATGTCGGATTACGGGTTCCGGCAAACCCTTGTGAGGTTCAAACTCTGGGGTGCGCACAAAGAACTCTCTCTCCCTAGTTCACTCGCTCAATGATTCCACGGCCTAGCTCGACTAACCCAAAGAACACGAGACATAGAGGGTTTATACTGGTTCGGGCCACCTTGCGGTGTAATACCATACTCCAGTGTGGTGGTGGATTGCCTCGAGGGCTAAGGATGAACTAGTAAAGTGGATGAACAGCCTCAGGACAAGAGGTATTCTTAAGCTCGGTGAGCTGGTGAGCTAGTTAGGGTGGAATGGATCCCCTCGCCTCTCTCCCTCTCTAGATGGGTCGATCCCCTTTCTATGGTGGTGGATAGGTCCTATTTATAGAGGTTGTGGTCCTCTTCCCAAATGTTAGGCAGGAAGGGATCCCACGATGGCCAAGTTTGAAGGGGGACAGCTAGTACAAGCTATCCTGACAAAACGTGTTCTCCACCTGCCAAAGGCTCTAGTGGTGATGCTGCGGTGGGCTCTGTGATGACCTCCACCCTACCGTCCTGGGGGTCTTGGTCTTGTTGCATCGAGATGGAAACCTTTGCCTAATGCCTTGGGACCCCGCGCCTGCGCTTTCCGCTTTAGCACCAAAGAGGAACCTGGTACACTACGCCCGCTGGCGCCCGCCAGGCCTTGTCGTCATGGCTTATGTCACATGAACCTCGCGAGGTGCTCCCTGCATAGATATCTCCGCTCCTCAGGAGCCAGCCTAGGGAGGCTGCCCCTAGGGAGGTCTTGGTGTCGTCTGCCTCATGAGGCTTGGCTCCTCGCGAGGGTCTTGAGTTGTTGCTGCTAAAGATGGGTCGTACCAGGCCGTTGGTGAAGCCATGCTCTAGGACGTAGGCAGGCAAGTATGGGCACCCCCGGTTCCAGAACGCCGACACACTCCTCTACTGTAAGAATGGTGAAAATTGTAATCTACCTCCTTTCGCCGAAACATGGGACATCCAGCAGTCGTACCACCTAATGACCAATGAGCCATGAAATCACATAGACCCAGCAGTAAGTTGGACGGACAAAGCAACCATCACTCTTGAATCCGCTTCTCCCTTCAATGCAGGCGCTAGTGAGAGGTCGTGTCCACTCTTCCCGGGCATGAATGCGGAACCGATTATCTGGAGGGGCGCTGACCATTTCGAGCGGGAAGCACGCACGGGTGATGGAGGGGCTTTGGGAGGGCCAGGCTAGTTAGGAGCGGGCGTGGCAGCTGTCCCGACCGGACGCCCGGAAACGATAGGATGCACCGACTCTCGCGGCTAAATCATACACTACATACCATCTCTCTGTAGGAGTAGGTCGATGTGTCGCTCTCTCTAACACACACACATGCACACACACACAAGATGTGAGATAAATGGAGTACATACAAGAAGAGAAGAGGTGACGAATATTCCATCAAACCTGGACTGAGGAGTAGTACTCCCTCCGTCTAGGTGTTATGTCATCTTACAAAAATCAGATATTCCCAAAATGTTTAGGTGTCATCCATTAACTTCGCATTTCAATCCCCTCCTAGCCTCGTTGCTGGAGAGTGTTGTTACTTACTCTGCCTTGTTATCTCCCCCGGAAACCCAATGCATGGAGCGCAACTACGCGTTGATCAGTCAAGGAATCAAAGTTGGCTTGCATGCGAGCTAATATGTGGCCCTTCATGGTAGCTAAAATGGCATCTCTTAATTGTTGTGATTAATTGTTGCGTTTAGAGACATAAATCAGGGCTTTGATTGGAGGACGGACTGGTCAAGTTTCTCCTTCTCCTCCAATCTGCTTGCACCTTGGTCCCGTTGAACCTTCTAACGTGACTTACACCTAGACGAAGGGAGTAGTATGAGATACGGTGGCACACTGACTTAGGTCGAATACAAGTGCCCAAAATTATTGGAAGAGAGCAAAGTGTACAAACTAAATAACTAAAATTGAATTTCTCGTTTTTTTTAAACGGAGGCAAAGATTCGCCTCATCCACTAAATAAGAGGAGAATAGAGTTCCACAGTTTGCAAGTAACCCTACAAATAAACGGCATGTCAATTACTCCCAATACGCCCTAGTTTCTTAGCACCTGATGTAACCCTTATTACATACAGTGGCACACTGACTTAGGGCGAATACAAGTGCCTAAAATATTTATAATTGGAAGATGGTGCAGCCTGCCTTTCTGATATTTTGACTGTGTGTGGTTCAGTTGTTGTTCACTTCGGAGGGTCGTGTACCACACGTGAACATGAGTAAGCGCGACCGGGAGGCTTGCAGCATTAATTGCGAGTTGACTTCTTCGAGCGTTAAATTTTCTTCACGTATTAGCATTGCCCCTTGTATTTTTCTTCACTGCGTTAAATAAAGGGTTCCGTTTTGTGCATAATTTAAAACGATTTTTATGGAGAGAAAAATAAAACCACTCCATCTATATACGCTGCAGCCTCGGCGCTTGTTTTCTAGGGTTTGCTCTCTTCACACTCTCTCTCCACTATATATATACACATTGGAGCCTCAGCGCTTGGAGTTGCTCTCTTCACACTCTCTCACCCTCTCCATATCTAAACAAGACATCGTTGGCCTCTCTCTCTCTCCCCTCACTACTGGTCGAAGAGCCGGCAGGATCCGTCTGTCGGGAAGAGAAGGAGGCTTAACACTATCTTCGTCGGCGAGGGAGGGAATCCACTAGCGGCGCAGATGTTCTCTTTCACCCAACGGTGGCACTGGAGGGCTTCCGACCCTTCTTCCTTGCTGCCGTACATAGTGTGGGCAGATCGGCCTCTGGCCGCCCACTGAGCCACACCCCGAGAACCTTAAGGTACAATTTATTTATTCCACATGCATTGCTTTAGCTGCATGTGGGCTTTTTCCGCTTCTGCACTTGAATCTAGGTGTTGGATCAGACAAGAAAGTAGTGGGGAAAGTTGTATAGCATGAATCTAGGACGTGGTTCAAAGAGGAAAGGAAGAGGGAAAGTAGTACAGACTGGCTATCCAGCACCTATGTTGGTCGAAAAGGGAAAACAATGACAAACGCAGTACGCGCATCTGTAACGAACTGATCTTTCTGTTTGGGGGGGGACAAGGTTGTAGAGTTTGCGCAGGACTAGATTTGCTGCCCTCACATAGGGAAAGGTGTCTAAAGATAACAAAACCGGGACCAACAAAAATATGCTCCTTGGTTTTTTGTTCTGTGTTGCAACAGACTGTGCATCACCCCTTTATACATCGGTAGATGCACATGGTGCTGGTGTGTCCATTGTCCCGTAAAACTCTTTAGTTGTTGTTAATCTAAGGCCCTATTTGGTTAAAAAGTCCTAGGACTTTTTTAGTCCCAACTAAAAAGTCCCTAGTCCCTACCCGTTTGGTTCCAGGGACTAAACATGGATTAGAGGTTAGTAAATGACATGCTAAAAGACCATGTTACCCCTAGTAATGAACTAATAGAGATAAGGTGCGACACCGGACAGGGGAAACTGTTGGAAAAAGTCCCAAAAAGATCTCCCTTAGGATCTTCTTTCTTTAGTCCCAAATGCCCACTTTTAGTCCCTAAAAGTCCCTCCTGTTTGGTTTAGATGGTACTAAAAGGGACTTCTTTTAGTCCCTACACCAAAAAGTCCCTGTAAACAAACACCCTCTAATAATGCCGCTAGAAAATTCAAGCAATGCTACAATTAAAAGCAAATTACATGTTTAATGAATTTTTATAATCTCTTTGTTAATATGAATCAATGCCACTATTTGAGAAATGCTACTGTCTTGCTTTCTTTCCCATTTAGATAAGTTAGATGCTTCTTTTTGTGGGATTCTGTGTCATCCACCATTATTGACCAGTACTTATTTCCTTTGCACCTCTATGTAAAAAGGGTTATCTACTTCACCTCGTTGCTATTGCGACCTTTTGTTGCACTGCACAAAACACTTTTGTTTTAAGAGTGTTTTGTGCAGTTCAACCAAAATGTCACACTGACAACATTACTTGATTGCTTGATCTTAGTGGAACTGCATAAGAGGAGATCTGACTTCCAATCTGTGTTGGCAAATTTGTTTCAGATCTTCTTCTTTTGAGTTGTTTGAATTCCGCGTCATTAGAGGTCAGTACTAGCCTTATTTCATATGATTGTGCAGTGTACTATCATATGTTGTGCTACTTATATGGTAGGGTTGCTTGATTTTAGTGAACTGCACAAATGGAGACAAGACTTCCAATCTATATGTGCACCATAATATCCCATTGAGGTAAGATAATGATATTTCACAACTGGTGGCCTATATTTTGCTACTGTCATCGGAAAATTAATGTCGTTGTTTACTGCTATACTTGTGCTCCCTAATTGACATGCCAAATCTTACATTGAAGGCGAAGCTATTGGAAATATGCCCTAGAGGCAATAATAAATTGATTATTATTATATTTCCTTGTTCATGATAATCGTTTATTATCCATGCTAGAATTGTATTGATAGGAAACTCAGATACATGTGTGGATACATAGACAACACCATGTCCCTAGTAAGCCTCTAGTTGACTAGCTCGTTGATCAATAGATGGTTACGGTTTCCTGACCATGGACATTGGATGTCATTGATAACGAGATCACATCATTAGGAGAATGATGTGATGGACAAGACCCAATCCTAAGCCTAGCACAAAGATCGAGTAGTTCATGTGCTAAAGCTTTTCTAATGTCAAGTATCATTTCCTTAGACCATGAGATTGTGCAACTCCCGGATACCGTAGGAGTGCTTTGGGTGTGCCAAACGTCACAACGTAACTGGGTGGCTATAAAGGTACACTACAGGTATCTCCGAAAGTGTCTATTGGGTTGGCACGAATCGAGACTGGGATTTGTCACTCCGTGTAAACGGAGAGGTATCTCTGGGCCCACTCGGTAGGACATCATCATAATGTGCACAATGTGATCAAGGAGTTGATCACGGGATGATGTGTTACGGAACGAGTAAAGAGACTTGCCGGTAACGAGATTGAACAAGGTATCGGGATACCGACGATCGAATCTCGGGCAAGTATCGTACCGATAGACAAAGGGAATTGCATACGGGATTGATTAAGTCCTTGACATCGTGGTTCATCCGATGAGATCATCGTGGAACATGTGGGAGCCAACATGGGTATCCAGATCCCGCTGTTGGTTATTGACCGGAGAACGTCTTGGTCATGTCTGCATGTCTCCCGAACCCGTAGGGTCTACACACTTAAGGTTCGATGACGCTAGGGTTATAAAGGAAGTTTGTATGTGGTTACCGAATGTTGTTCGGAGTCCCGGATGAGATCCGGGACGTCACGAGGAGTTTCGGAATGGTCCGGAGGTAAAGATTTATATATGGGAAGTCCTGTTTTGGTCACCGGAAGAGTTTCGGGGTTTATCGGTAACGTACCGGGACCACCGGGAGGGTCCCGGGGGTCCACCAAGTGGGGCCACCAACCCCGGAGGCTTGCATGGGCCAAGAGTGGTGAGGGACCAGCCCCTAAGTGGGCTGGTGCGCCTCCCACAAGGCCCAAGGGGCAGCTAGGAGAAAAAAAGGGGGAAACCCTAGGTTTAGATGGGCCTAAGGCCCACCCTAGGGGGCGCCTCCCTCTCTCCCCCTCTTGGCCGCCCCTTGTTTCCCATCTAGGGCTGCCGCCCCCCCTAGGGGTGGGAACCCTAGAGGGGGTGCACCCTCCTCCACTTCTCCTATATATATGAGGCCTAGGGGCTGCACAACATACACAATTGGATCTCTCCCTATTGGTGCAGCCCTACCTCTCTCCTCCTCCTCTCCCGCGGTGCTTGGCGAAGCCCTGCAGGATTGCCACGCTCCTCCATCACCACCACGCCGTTGTGCTGCTTGCTGGATGGAGTCTTCCTCAACCTCTCCCTCTCTCCTTGCTGGATCAAGGCGTGGGAGACGTCACCGGGCTGTACGTGTGTTGAACGCGGAGGTGCCGTCCGTTCGGCACTAGGATGTCCGGTGATTTGGATCACGACGAGTACGACTCCTTCAACCCCGTTCTCTTGAACGCTTCCGCTTAGAGATCTACAAGGGTATGTAGATGCACTCTCCTTCCTCTCGTTGCTGGTCTCTCCATAGATAGATCTTGGTGACATGTAGGAAAATTTTGAATTTCTGCTACGTTCCCCAACAATGGCATCATGAGCCAGGTCTATTGCGTAGATTCTATGCACGAGTAGAACACAATGTAGTTGTGGGCATTGATTTTGTTCAATATGCTTACCGTTACTAGTCCAATCTTGTTTCGACAGCATCGTGGGATGAAGCGGCCCGGACCGACCTTACACGTACTCTTACGTGAGACTGGTTCCACCGACTGACATGCACTAGTTGCATAAGGTGGCTAGCGGGTGTCTGTCTCTCCCACTTTAGTCGGAATGGATTAGATGAAAAGGGTCCTTATGAAGGATAAATAGCAATTGGCATATCATGTTGTGGTCTTTGCGTAGGTAAGAAACGTTCTTGCTAGAAACCCATAGCAGCCACGTAAAACATGCAAACAACAATTAGAGGACGTCTAACTTGTTTTTGCAGGGTATGCTATGTGATGTGATATGGCCAAAGGATGTGATGAATGATATATGTGATGTATGAGATTGATCATGTTCTTGTAATAGGAATCACGACTTGCATGTCGATGAGTATGACAACCGGCAGGAGCCATAGGAGTTGTCTTAATTTATTTATGACCTGCGTGTCAACATAAACGTCATGTAATTACTTTACTTTATTGCTAACCGTTAGCTGTAGTAGTGAAGTAATAGTTGACGTGACAACTTCAAGAAGACACGATGATGGAGATCATGGTGTCATGCCGGTGACGATGATGATCATGGAGCCCCGAAGATGGAGATCAAAAGGAGCAAAGCAATATTGGCCATATCATGTTACTATTTGATTGCATGTGATGTTTATCATGTTTATACATCTTATTTGCTTAGAACAACGGTAGTAAATAAGATGATCCCTCATAATAATTTCAAGAAAGTGTTTCCCCTAACTGTGCACCGTTGCGACAGTTCGCTGTTTCAAAGCACCACGTGATGATCGGGTGTTTGATTCAGACGTTCACATACAACGGGTGTAAGCCAGATTTACACACGTGAAACACTTAGGTTGACTTGACGAGCCTAGCATGTACAGACATGGCCTCGGAACACAAGAGACCGAAAGGTCGAGCATGAGTCGTATGGTAGATACGATCAACATGAAGATGTTCACCGATGTTGACTAGTCCGTCTCACGTGATGATCGGACACGGCCTAGTTGACTTGGATCATGTAATCACTTAGATGACTAGAGGGATGTCTATCTGAGTGGGAGTTCATAAGATGAACTTTATTATCCTGAACATAGTCAAAAGGATTTTGCAAATTATGTCGTAGCTCACGCTATAGTTCTACTGTTTAGTTATGTTCCTAGAGAAAATTTAGTTGAAAGTTGATAGTAGCAATTATGCGGACTAGGTCCATAAACTGAGGATTGTCCTCATTGCTTCATAGAAGGCTTATGTCCTTAATGCACCGCTCAGTGTGCTGAACCTCGAACGTCGTCTGTGGATGTTGCGAACATCTGACATACACGTTTTGATAACTACATGATACTTCAGTTAAACGGTTTAGAGTTGAGGCATCGAAGACGTTTTGAAACATCGCAAAACATATGAGATGTTTTGAGGGCTGAAATTGGGATTTCAGGCTTGTGCCCACGTCAAGAGGTATAAGACCTCCGACGATTTTCTTAGCTTGCAAACTAAGGGAGAAAAGCTCAATTGTTAAGCTTGTGCTCAGATTGTCTGAGTACAACAATCATTCGAATCGAGTGGGAGTTAATCTTCCAGATGAGATAGTGATGTTTCTCCGAAGTCATTACCACCAAGCTGCTAGAGCTTTGTGATGAACTATAATATATCAGGGACATATATGATGATCCTTGAGATACTCGTGATGTTTGACACCACAAAAGTAGAAATCAAGAAGGAGCATCAATTGTTGATGGTTGGTGAAACCACTAGTTTCAAGAAGGGCAAGGGCAAGAAGGGATACTTCATGAAACGGCAATTCAGCTGCTGCTCTAGTGAAGAAACCCAAGGTTGAACCCAAACCCGAGACTAAGTGCTTCTGTAATAAGAGGGAACAACCACTCGAGCAGAATTACCCTAGATATTTGGTAGATTAGAAGGCTGGCAAGGTCAATAGAAGTATATTGGATATACATTGTGTTGATGTGTACTTTACTAGTACTCCTAGTAGCACCAGGGTATTAGATACCGGTTCGGTTGCTAAGTGTTAGTAACTCGAAATAAAAGCTACGGAATAAACGGAGACTAGCTAAAAGGTGAGCTGACGATATGTGTTGGAAGTGTTTCCAATGTTGATATGATCAAGCAACGCACGCTCCCTCTACCATCGAGATTGGTGTTAAACCTAAATAATTGTTATTTGGTGTTTGCGTTGAGCATAGATGTGATTGGATTATGTCTATCGCAATAGGGTTATTCATTTAAGGAGAATAATGGTTACTCTGTTTATTTGAATAATACCTTCAATGATCTTGCACCTAAAATGAATGGTTCATTGAATCTCGATCGTAGTGATACACATGTTCATGCCAAAAGATATAAGATAGTAATGATAGTACCACCTACTTGTGGCACTGCCACGTAAGTCATATCGGTATAAAACGCATGAAGAAGATCCATGTTGATGGATCTTTGGACTCACTTGATTTTGAATCACTTGAGACATGCAAATCATACCACATGGGCAAGATGACTGAAAGCCTCGGTTTCAGAAAAATGGAACTGGAAAGCAATTTGTTGGAAGTACTACATTTTGATGTGTGCAGTCCAATGAGTGCTGAGGCATGTAGTGGATATCGTTATGTTCTTACTTCACAGATGATTTGAGTAGATGTTGAGTATATTTACTTGATGAATCACGAGTCTGAATTATTGAAAGGTTCAAGTAATTTCAGGGTGAAGTTGAAAGATCGTCGTGACAAGAGGATAAAATATCTATGATATGATCATAGAGATGAATATCTGAATTACGAGTTAAGACATTGTGGAAATTGTTTCACAACTAATACAGCCTGGAACACCATAGTGTGATGGTGTGTCCGAACATCATAACTGCACCCTATTGGATATGATGCATGCCATGATGTTTCTTATAGAATTACCACGATAGTTTATGGGTTAGACATTAGAGACAACCACATTCACTTTAAATAGGGCACCACGTAATTCCGATGAGATGACACCGTATGAACTATGGTTTAGAGAAACCTAAGCTGTCATTTCTTAAAAGTTTGGGGCTGCGACACTTATGTGAAAAAGTTTCAGGCTGATAAGCTCGAACCCAAAGCGGATAAATGCATCTTCATAGGACACCCAAAACAGTTGGGCATACCTCCTGTCTCAGATCCGAAAGCAATATGGGATTGTTTCTAGAAAAGGGTCCTTTCTCGAGGAAAAGTTTCTCTCGAAAGAATTGAGTGGGAGGATGGTGGAGACTTGATAAGGTTGTTGAACCGTCTCTTCAACTAGTGTGTGGCAGGGCACAGGAAGTTGTTCCTGTGGCACCTACACCAATTGAAGTGGAAGCTTATGATAGTGATCATGAAACTTCAGATCAAGTCACTACCAAACATCGTAGGATGACAAGGATGCGTACTACTTCAGAGTGGTACATAATCCTGTCTTGGAAGTCATGTTGCTAGACAACAATGAACCTACAAGCTACGGAGAAGCGATGGTGGGCCCGGATTCCGAAAAATGGCTCGAGGCCATAAAATCCGAGAGAGGATCCATGTATGAAGACAAAGTGTAGACTTTGGCAGAATGGCTCGATGGTCGTAAGGCTGTTGAGAACAGATGGATTTTTAAAAGGAAGACGGACAATGATGGTAAATGTCACCATTAAGGAAGCTCGACTTGTCGTTAAGATGTTTTACGACAAGTTCAAGGAGTTGACTACGATGAGACTTTCTCACTCGTAGCGATGCTAAGAGTCTATTGGAATTATATTGGCGATTACTGCATTATTTATGAAATCTTGCATATAGGATGTCAAAACATTGTTTCCTCGACGATTTTCTTGAGGAAAGGTTGTATGTGATACAACCGAAAGGTTTTGTCAATCCTGAAAGATGCTAATAAGTATGCAAAGCTCCAGCAATCCTTCTAAGGACTGGAGTAAGCATCTCGGAGTTGGAATGTATGCTTTGATGTGATGATCAAAGATTTTGGGTTTATACAAAGTTTATGAGAAACTTGTATTTCCAAAGAAGTGAGTGGGAGCACTATAGAATTTCTGATGAGTATATGTTGTTGACATATTGTTGATCAGAAATGACGTAGAATTTCTGGAAAGCATATAGGGTTATTTGGAAAGTGTTTTTCAATGGAAATCCTGGATTAAGCTACTTGAGCATTGAGCATCAAAATATATAAGGATAGATCAAAACGCTTAATGGTACTTTCAAATGAGCACATACCTTGACATGATCTTGAAGGTGTTCAAGATGGATCAGTCAAAGAAGGAGTTCTTGCCTGAGTTGTAAGGTATGAAGTTAAGACTTAAAGCTCGACCACGGCATAATAGAGAGAAAGGACGAAGGTCGTCCCCTATGCTTAAGACATAGGCTCTATAGTATGCTATGCTGTGTACTGCACCTGAAGTGTGCCTTGCCATGAGTCAGTCAAGGGGTACAAGAGTGATCCAAGAATGGATCACAGGACAGCAGTCAAAGTTATCCTTAGTAACTAGTGGACTAAGGAATTTTCTTGATTATGGAGGTGGTAAAAGAGTTCGTCGTAAAGGGTTACATCGATGCAAGCTTAACACCTATCCGGATAGCTCTGAGTAGAGATACCGGATACGTATACTGGAGCAACAATTTAGAATAGCTCCAAGTAGAACAGTTATTTGGAATAGCTCCAAATAGAACGTGGTAGCTGCATCTAGGAGATGACATAGAGATTTGTAAAGCACACACGGATCTGAAAGGTTCAGACCCGTTGACTAAAACATCTCTCACAAGCAACATGATCAAACCCAGAACTCAATGAGTGCTAATCACATAGTGATGTGAACTAGATTATTGACTCTAGTAAACTCTTTGGATGTTGCTTACATGGCGATGTGACCTGTGAGTGTTAATCACATGGCGATGTGAACTAGATTATTGACTCTAGTGCAAGTGGGAGACTATTGGAAATATGCCCTAGAGGCAATAATAAATTGATTATTATTATATTTCCTTGTTCATGATAATCGTTTATTATCCATGCTAGAATTGTATTGATAGGAAACTCAGATACATGTGTGGATACATAGACAACACCATGTCCCTAGTAAGCCTCTAGTTGACTAGCTCGTTGATCAATAGATGGTTATAGTTTCCTGACCATGGACATTGGATGTCGTTGATAACGGGATCACATCATTAGGAGAATGATGTGATGGACAAGACCCAATCCTAAGCCTAGCACAAAGATCGAGTAGTTCATGTGCTAAAGCTTTTCTAATGTCAAGTATCATTTCCTTAGACCATGAGATTGTGCAACTCCCGGATACCGTAGGAGTGCTTTGGGTGTGCCAAACTTCACAACGTAACTGGGTGGCTATAAAGGTACACTACAGGTATCTCCGAAAGTGTCTGTTGGGTTGGCACGAATCGAGACTGGGATTTGTCACTCCGTGTAAACGGAGAGGTATCTCTGGGCCCACTCGGTAGGACATAATCATAATGTGCACAATGTGATCAAGGAGTTGATTACGGGATGATGTGTTACGGAATGAGTAAAGAGACTTGCCGGTAACGAGATTGAACAAGGTATCGGGATACCGACGATCGAATCTCGGGCAAGTATCGTACCGATAGATAAAGGGAATTGCATACGGGATTGATTAAGTCCTTGACATCGTGGTTCATCCGATGAGATCATCGTGGAACATGTGGGAGCCAACATGGGTATCCAGATCCCGCTGTTGGTTATTGACCGGAGAACGTCTCGGTCATGTCTGCATGTCTCCCGAACCCGTAGGGTCTACACACTTAAGGTTCGATGACGCTAGGGTTATAAAGGAAGTTTGTATGTGGTTACCGAATGTTGTTCGGAGTCCCGGATGAGATCCGGGACGTCACGAGGAGTTCCGGAATGGTCCGGAGGTAAAGATTTATATATGGGAAGTCCTGTTTTGGTCACCGGAAGAGTTTCGGGGTTTATCGGTAACGTACCGGGACCACCGGGAGGGTCCCGAGGGTCCACCAAGTGGGGCCACCAACCCCGGAGGCTTGCATGGGCCAAGAGTGGTGAGGGACCAGCCCCTGAGTGGGCTAGTGTGCCTCCCACAAGGCCCAAGGGGCAGCTAGGAGAAAAAAAGGGGGAAACCCTAGGCTTAGATGGGCCTAAGGCCCACCCTAGGGGGCACCTCCCTCTCTCCCCCTCTTGGCCGCCCCTTGTTTCCCATCTAGGGCTGCCGCCCCCCTAGTGGTGGGAACCCTAGAGGGGGCGCACCCTCCTCCCCTTCCCCTATATATATGAGGCCTAGGGGCTGCACAACATACACAATTGGATCTCTCCTTGTTGGTGCAGCCCTACCTCTCTCCTCCTCCTCTCCCGCGGTGCTTGGCGAAGCCCTGCAGGATTGCCACGCTCCTCCATCACCACCACGCCATTGTGCTGCTGCTGAATGGAGTCTTCCTCAACCTCTCCCTCTCTCCTTGCTGGATCAAGGTGTGGGAGACGTCACCGGGCTGTACATGTGTTGAACGCGGAGGTGCCGTCCGTTCGGCACTAGGATCTCCGGTGATTTGGATCACGACGAGTACGACTCCTTCAACCCCGTTCTCTTGAACGCTTCCGCTTAGCGATCTACAAGGGTATGTAGATGCACTCTCCTTCCTCTCGTTGCTGGTCTCTCCATAGATAGATCTTGGTGACACGTAGGAAAATTTTGAATTTCTGCTACGTTCCCCAACAGAAGCTTATCTGTTATTGAACCAAGTGATGAAGGGGAAGAACAAGTGAAAGAAAAACAAAAATCAACTCCTAGTGCTGTAATGAAGCACTGGAACTATGATGACACAAGTAATGATATAGTTTTGCATCTTAATTTATTGCTATGGCTGGAATGAGCAATTGTTTTGCCACCGATTTGATGTCACTCTTAATGTAATATGTAATTATCTCTACTTGTGCAAACAGGGATCTTCTTTGAGGATAAAATATATTTTAGTGGAACTGCACAAGAAGATGTTGGAAACATTAAACTAATCAAGGAGTATATAGTAAGAGTGGCAACCATAGTAGATAACAACAGATGGTTCCAGAGAAGTGCTTCATCTGTATTCTCTACACATAAGCCTCCTGGCAAAGGTTGGTATTGGCCCATGGATTTCATCCATATGATTGAGCTTTGTCATCTCTGTTGGTGTTGTGCTAATGTTTAGATACTGTCATGAGAAAGTGGTATTGTCCTCGAGAAGTGCTTGATCTATGTTGTTTTAATTATTTCCTTTCCTTTTTTCGCGCAAACAGGGATGCAACATTTAGTTGTTCTCTTGCCTTTGCACAACAGGATCGTCCTCTCCATAACAAAAGGAAGCAGTTGAAGGATGGTTACATTACTACCCACAAGAAAAAACTAACTTCGGCTCAGAAGGACTCATGGATCACCATCTTTGTTGTTGTGATGGCCAATTGTTGTTTTAGGATTCTTTCTGGTGAGTTCCATTTTCTAAATGTGTGATTTACATGGATCATGTAGGTTCCCTGTTTAAACTGTCGATTCATGGTACAGTTTGCTTTATACTAATCACTTTTGTATTTATGCAACCAGGGGTGCTCAGCTTGATTTCAATGGGAACTGCACAAAATGTTCTCGAATACAATGAATATTCTTGAATCATTCATTTCCACCACAAGAAAGGAGGTGTCAATACGTTCAAGGCATTGCAACATATAAAAGGCGAAATCATACAAGCTACGCGCGAATTTGGTTGATTTTGGTGGAACTACACAAAAAGAACAGCTGGTTTATTTAGCACGAGGTGCCATGTCAATGTCCGAACTGATGGAAAACCCTGCCCATTCCACAATCGTTGGCATTTGTTATTTTGGAATGAGAAAACCTTGTCAAATTTTGCTCATTGATGTACGCAAAACAACACGCATTTGACATTTTGGAATGGGACAACCTTGTCAAATATCGCTCATTGATGTTAGCAAGAAGACATGCATTTGATATTTTCGAATGGGACGCCCTTTGCTGTCAGTAGCATCGATCGATTATTCTTTATTCTTTAGTTGTGAAGTAAATATTGGCTCTGACATGTGAAAATCATTGAGATGCATAATCATCGATTGTTTTGAATATTCTCTATGAATTGTCAGGTCTGTGTGTTTGTTTGCAATCTATGATGACCCACAAGTATAGGGGATCTATCGTAGTCCTTTTGATAAGTAAGAGTGTCGAACCCAACGAGGAGCAGAAGGAAATGATAAGTGGTTTTCAGCAAGGTATTCTTTGCAAGCATTGAAATTATAGGTAACAGATAGTTTCATGATAAGTTAATTGGTAATGAGCAACAAGTAACAAAAGTAAATAAAGTGCAGCAAGGTAGCCCAATCCCTTTTGTAGCAAAGGACAAGCCTGGACAAATTCTTATATAGATAAAAGCGCTCCCGAGGACACATGGGAATTATCGTCAAGCTAGTTTTCATCACGTTCATATGATTCGCGTTCGGTACTTTGATAATTTGGTATGTAGGTGGACCGGTGCTTGGGTACTGCCCTTACTTGGACAAGCATCCCACTTATGATTAACCTCTATTGCAAGCATCCACAACTACAATAAAAGTATTAAGGTAAACCTAACCATAGCATGAAACATATGGATCCAAATCAGCCCCTTACGAAGCAACGCATAAACTTGGGTTTAAGCTTCTGTCACTCTAGCAACCCATCATCTACTTATTACTTCCCAATGCCTTACTCTAGGCTCAAATAATGGTGAAGTGTCATGTAGTCGACGTTCACATAACACCACTAGAGGAGAGACAACATACATCTCATCAAAATATCGAACGAATACCAAATTCACATCAGTACTAATACCAAGACTTCTCCCATGTCCTCAGGAACAAACGTAACTACTCCCAAAGCATATTCATGTTCATAATCAGAGGGGTATTAATATGCATATAGGACCTGAACATATGATCTTCCACCAAATAAACCAACTAGCATCAACTACAAGGAGTAATCAACACTACTAACAACCCACAGGTACCAATCCCAGACTTAGAGACAAGAATTGGATACAAGAGATGAAGTAAGGTTTGAGAGGAGATTGTGCTGGTGAAGATGTTGATGGAGATTGACCCCCTCCCGATGAGAGGATCATTGGTGATCACCATGGCGATGATTTCCCCCTCCCGAAGGGAAGTTCCCCCGGCAGAACAGCTCCGCCGGAGCCCCAGATTGGTTCCGCCAAGGTTCCGCCTGGTGGTGGCGGAGTCTCATCCCGAAAGCTGGCTTATGATTTTTTCCTCATCAAAAGACTGCATATAGCAGAAGATGGGCATCAGAGGGCCACCAGGGGGTCCACGAGGTAGGGGGCACGCCTAGAGGGGTAGGGCGCGCCCCCACCCTCGTGGGCAGAGTGTGGCCCGCCTCCAAAACTTCTTGCACTTAGTATTTTTATATATTATGAAAATGACTTCCGTGAAGTTTCAGGACTTTTGGAGCTGTGCAGAATAGGTCTCTAATATTTGCTCCTTTTCCAGCCCAGAATCCTAGCTGCCGGCATTCTCCCTCTTTATGTAAACCTTGTAAAATAAGAGAGAATAGGCATAAGTATTGTGACATAATGTGCAATAACAGCCCATAATGCAATAAATATCGATATAAAAGCATGATGCAAAATGGACATATCAACTCCCCCAAGCTTAGACCTCGCTTGTCCTCAAGCGAAAGCCAAAATCGAAAAATATGTCCACATGTTTAGAGATAGAGGTGTCGATAAAAATAAAATACGGACATGAGGGCATCATGATTAGAATAGCAACTTATATAATTCTTGTCATATGATCTCTTATGCTTGAGTAACAATTCAATCACAATTTCAAGTATGAATCATAAACTTCATTGAAAACTAACAAACTATAATCTCAATCATTGGAGCAATTGCAATTTATCATAACATAGGAAAGAGTCAGTATAAGAGCTTTTCAGCAAGTCCACATACTCAACTATCATATAGTCTTTCACAATTGCTAACACTCACGCAATACTTATGGGTATGGAGTTTTAATCGGACACAGAGAAAGATAGGGACTTATAGTTTTGCCTCCCAATGTTTTACCTCAAGGGTAATGTCAACAATAATAGTTCATGAAAACTCACATCCAATTAGCCATATATACCAGGATCTTTCTAACATGTTGTGCTTGCCAAAAGATAAAATGTAAAAAGGAAGGGTGAAGATCACCAAGACTCTTATGTAAGGTAGGAGATAAAAGTAAAAGATAGGCCCTTCGCAGAGGGAATCAGAGGTTGTCATGCGCTTTTATGGTTGAATGCACAAAATCTTAATGCGAAAGAACGCCACTTTATATTTCCACTTGTGATATGGACCTTTATTATGCAGTCTGTCGCTTTTATTTCTTCCATATCACACGATCGTATAAAGCTTATTTTCTCCCACACTAATAAGTAATACATATTTAGAGAGCAATTTTTATTTCTTGCACTGATGACAACTTACTTGGAGGATCTTACTCAATCCGTAGGTAGGTATGGTGCACTCTCATGGCAAAACTGGTTTAAGGGTGTTTGGAAGCACAAGTAGTATCTCTACTTGGTGCAAAGAATTTGGCTAGCATGAGGGGGAAAGGCAACCTCAATCATGTTGGATGATCCATGACAATATAATTTATCTCAGATGTAAGAAAACATAACCCATGACATTGTCTTCCTTGTCCAACGTCAACTCTTTAGCATGTCATATTTTAATGAGTTCTCACAATCATAAAAGATGTCCAAGATAGTATATTTATATGTAAAGACCTCTCTTTCTTTATTACTTCCTATTAATTGCAACGATGACCAAAACTATGTTTGTCAACTCTCAACAACTTTTATTCATCATACTTTTTATATGTGAGCTCATTACTCTCCATAAGATCCATATGATCTCTTTTATTTCCTATTTATTATTTCTCTTTTCTTTCATTCCCTCAAGATCGTAGCAAGATAATCAAGTCCTAGACTCAACACTAATCTTTATTATATATAGCCACGGACTCGATTACATAGAAGGATCATAAAGAAAAACTCACAACTAGATCATACTAAAACTTTATTCTACTAGATCAAGATATTATCAAAAGGATTGAACTAGGAAAAACGGTAAAGATAGAAGTGATTGTGATATGATACCGGGGCACACCCCCAAGCTTGGCAGTTGCCAAGGGGAGTGCCCATACCCGATGCTCAGTTTTTCTTTGTTGGTGGAGAGGGTGGAGTTGTTGATGATGTAGGCTTGTCATCCTTCTTCCAAGGCATAGGCTCGCCATCATAGAAGGATGACCGAATCTCCTGGATCCTCAAATCTGCAGCCAAACTCATCCTCTTGAATCTATATTCCTACTCACAGTTTTGGTTTTGTAGGTCATAGATTTGGGCTTGGAGGTGCTCGATCTTCTCGTGAAGCTTGAAGATGGTCTCCCCAATGTTCTTGGCATCCGGCTTGTGGTTGTTGGTTAACTCTGAGATCATAATGTGATTGGAGTCAAGTCCACGCCCCACCATCTCCTGGCACCTAAAAACTTGTTGCTCCATTGCCTCGAGCCTTGTCTCCATGCTTCCAGTCCTCCTTGGTCCCTCAACATCGCGGATGTGGAGCACCCCCTCATGCATCTCAATGGTTTGAGGGTGTTGGAGCACTTCCGCGAGGTAGGGGTTGATGACCTTCTCAAAAAACTTGTCCTTGGGGGAACTTGAAGACGACATGACGACCTAGATCTGTTAGAAAAACAGCTCGAAACAAAGACAAGAGGTATTTGCGTGATACAAGAGTCAAAACCTCCAGGAGATTATATAATGATTTTTTACCGACCAAAAGACGTAACGTGTAAGAAAACGGAGTCCGGAGAGCACATGAGGTGCCTATGAGGCAGGGGGCGCGCCCAGGGGGGTAGGGCGCGCCCCCCACCCTTGTGGAGCCATCATTTTACTTCCCGGACTGCTTCTTATTTTTCTATTTTTCTAAATATTCCAAAACGGAGGAAAATTGCCATTAGAACTGTTTTGGAGTCGGTTTACTTACCGTACCACATACCTATTCCTTTTCGGAGTCTGAAACGCTTTGGACAGTGTCCCTTATGTATTCCTCCGGGGTTACGGTTTCAATAACATTGGTTTCAACATTTATAGGATTACCTGAGATATAATGTTTGATTCTTTGACCGTTCACCACCTTCGGATTTGTGCCTTCGAAGTTGTTGATTTTTATGGCACCGGAACGATAGACCTCCTCGATAATGTAAGGACCTTCCCATTTAGAGAGAATTTTTCCTGCAAAAAATCTTAAACGAGAGTTGTATAGCAATACATAATCACCTACATTAAACTCACGCTTTTGTATCCTTTTGTCATGCCATCTTTTAACTTTCTCTTTAAATAATTTGGCATTCTCATAGGCTTGGGTTATCCATTCATCAAGTGAGCTAATGTCAAATAACCTTTTCTCACCAGCAAGTTAGAAATCAAAATTGAGCTCTTTAACAGCCCAATAAGCCTTATGTTCTAGTTCAATAGGTATGTGACATGCTTTTCCATAGACCATTTTATACGGAGACACACCCATAGGATTTTTATATGCAGTTCTATAGGCCCATAATGCATCATCAAGTTTCTTGGACCAATTCTTTCTGGATCTATTAACAGTCTTTTGCAAAATTAATTTGAGTTCTCTATTGCTCAATTCTACTTGACCACTAGACTGTGGGTGATAAGGAGATGCAATTCTATGATTAACATCATATTTAGCTAGCATTTTACGGAAAGCACCATGAATAAAATTTGAACCACCATCAGTCATTAAATATCTAGGGACTGCAAACCTTGGAAAAATAACTTCTCTAAGCATCTTAATAGAGGTGTTATGATCAGCACTACTAGTTGGAATAGCTTCTACCCACTTAGAAACGTAATCAAGAGCAACTAAAATATGTGTGTATTCATTGGAGGCAGGAAAAGGTCCCATATAATCAAAACCCCAAACATCAAATGGTTCAATAACAAGTGAATAATTCATAGGCATTTCTTGACGTCTACTAATATTACAAATTTTTTGACATTCATCACAAGATACAACAAACTTACGGGCATCCTTGAAGAGAGTAGGCCAATAAAAACCGGATTGCAATACCTTATGTGCAGTTCTATCTCCAGCGTGGTGTCCTCCGTAAGCTTTGGAGTGACACTTGCGTAGGGTCTGTTCCTGTTCATGCTCAGGTACACAACGTATAATAACACCATCTACTCCTTCTTTATAAAGATGTGGGTCATCCCAAAAGTAATGTCTCAAATCATAGAAAACCTTTTTCTTTTGCTGGTATGTGAAACTAGGTGATATAAATTTAGCAACAATGTAATTATCATAATCAGCATACCATGGAGCAGCATGAGAAGCATTTATGACATTTAATTTTTCATCAGGAAAGCTATCACCAATAGTTAGTGGGTCATCAAGAACATTCTCTAGCCTAGACAAGTTGTCTGCAACGGGGTTCTCAGCTCCCTTTCTGTCAGTAATATGCAAATCAAATTCTTGTAGCAAGAGAACCCATCCAATGAGTCTAGGTTTAGCATCTTTCTTTTCCATAAGATATTTAATAGCAGCATGATCCATGTGAATAGTAACTTTAGAATCAACAATATAAGTTCTGACTTATCACAAGCAAATACAACTGCTACGAATTCTTTTTCAGTAGCAGCATAATTTCTCTGGGCTAGAGTTTTACTAGCATATTGAATAACATTTAATTTATTATCAACTCTTTGCCCTAGAACAACACCTACAACATAATCACTAGCATCACACATAATTTCAAAGGGTAAATTCCAATAGGTGGCTCAACAATAGGAGCAGAGATCAATGCTTTCTTAAGTATTTCAAATGCTTCTACGCAATCATCATTAAAAACAAATGGTATATCTTTTTGTAATAAATTAGTCAGAGGCCGAGAAATTTTTGAGAAGTCTTTAATGAACCTCCTATAAAAACCGGCGTGACCAAGGAAACTTCTTATATCTTTGATGTCCTTGGGACATGGCATCTTTTCAATAGCATCAACCTTAGATTTATCAACTTCAATACCTCTTTCAGAATTTTATGCACCAAGACAATACCTTCATTAACCATAAACTAGCACTTCTCCCAATTCAAGACAAGGTTAGTTTCTTACTATCTCTGCAAAACTCGATCAAGGTTGCTTAAGAAATCATCAAAAGTGTAACACCCACGATGCGGCTATATCTCCCACATGTCGGGGCACAACTTAGAGGCATAACCGCATTGTAGGCATGTCGCAAGAGGGGTAATCTTTACACATCACATGTACTAAATAAGAAAGGGATAAAGAGTTGGCTTACAATCGCCACTTCACACAATACATAAATATCGTACATTATCCAGAATACAATCAAGGTCCGACCACGGAACCAAAAATAAAGAAAAGACAACCCCAATTGCTAGATCCCCGATCGCCCCAACTGGGCTCCTCTACTGATCGTCCAGAAAACACACATAGTAACGTCTCGAATCCTCGTCGAACTCCCACTTGAGTTCGGTAGCGTCCCCTGCGCTGGCATCGTCGGCACTTGCATCTGTTTTGGAAGTATCTGTGAGTCACGAGGACTCAGCAATCTCACACCCGCGAGATCAAGACTATTTAAGCTTATGGGTAGGAAAGGGGTAATGGGGTGGAGCTGTAGCAAGCACTAGCATATATGGTGGCTAACTTACGCAAAAGAGAGCGAGAAGAGGAGCAAAGCACGGTCGAGAAACTAATAGTGATCAAGAAGTGATCCTGAAGCTACTTACGTTCAAGCATAACATGAGGCCGTGTTCTCTTCCCGGACTCCGCTGAAAAGAGACCATCACGGCTACACACGCGGTTGATTCATTTTAATTAAGTTAAGTGTCAAGTTCTCTACAACCGGATATTAACAAATTCCCATCTGCCCATAACTGCGAGCACGACTTTCGAAAGTTCAAAACCTTGTAGGGGTGTCCCAACTTAGCCCATCACAAGCTCTTACGGTCAACGAAGGATACTCCTTCTCCCAGGAAGACCCGATCAGACTTGGAATCCCGGTTACAAGACATTTCGACAATGGTAAAACAAGACCAGCAAAGCCGCCCGATGTGCCGACATCCCGATAGGAGCTGAACATATCTCGTTCTCAGGGAAACACCGGATGAGTAATCTGTACAACTAAAACCAGCCCTCAGGTTTCCCCGAGGTGGCGGTGCAAGGGGCTCTAGTTCGGACCAACACTTAGAGAAGCACTGGCCCGGGGGGGTTAAAATAAAGATGTCCCTTGAGTCTGCAGAACCCAAGGGAAGGTGATAGGTTGTTAGGCAAATGTAAAACCAAGGTTGGGCCTTGCTGGAGGAGTTTTATTCAAAGAAAACTTTCAAGGGGTTCCCAGAACACCCAACCGCGTAAGGGACGCAAAATCAAGGAACATAACACCGGTATGATGGAAACTAGGGCGGCAAGAGTGGAACAAAACACCAGGCATAAGGCCGAGCCTTCCACCCTTTACCAAGTATATAGATGCATTAATTAAATAGGAGATATTGTGATATCCCAACATATCCATGTTCCAACATGGAACAAACTCCATCTTCACCTGCAACTAGCAACGCTATAAGAGGGGCTGAGCAAAGCGGTGACATAGCCAAACAACGGTTTGCTAGGAAAGGTGGGTTAGAGGCTTGGCATGGCAATATGGGAGGCATGATATATCAAGTGGTAGGTATCGCGGCATAGCAATAAAGAGAACAACTAGCAAGCAAAGATAGAAGTGATTTCGAGGGTATGGTCATCTTGCCTGCAAAGTTCTCCGAGTTGACGAAAACTTAATCTTCGTAAGCGTACTCAACGGGTTCCTCGATCACGAACTCGTCTCCTGGCTCTACCCAAGGCAGGAACACAAGCAAAGGAAACAACAATCAACCATGATGCAATGCGCAAGCAACATGATGCAAAACATGGCATGATATGAGGGATGTGATATGCAATGCATATGCGTGCTCCGGAAGGAAAATATTGAACAAGGCATCAAATTGGCAAACCAAGTGTGCCTCTGGAAAGATGAGATGATTTCAGTCGAAACCGATATAAAGATCACCGGAATCGGATGCACGTTTGCAAATGGCAAGCAAAACAAGAATGGCACAATTCTGCGATTAACATCACGATGCCAAATAGAATGCACCAAGAAACTAAGCTACTACGCTCCAACATAGTAACAAAGCACATGTCAGTGATCTACTCAAGATGCTTGACAAAAGATGAACACTGAGCTACGGCTAATTCACACAATAGCAGGTTCAAACAAGCATGGCAAAAGGGCAAAAGATATCAGCTTCACAGACTTAGTGAAAATACTAACATGCCAGGAAATAACATCAGGAAGTTTAGAGCAAGCAAACAGCATGATACAGGATCAGATCATAGAAAAACAAGGCATTGCATGAATCTACTCAAGGCATATAACAAAAGGCCCTTACTGACCATAAGCCAAAAAGGCACAGAAGATATGATGGCACACATATAAACATATATTAACAGTTTCAGACTTAGCAGAAAATGGAGCATGGCATAAACAGAATTATGAAGGCATGTTTGTGAGCTCGATTCACTCACCACAAGGCATCGCATGACCAGCTAAGCATACCTACAACAAGAAGACATGTTCATGAAGATAACCATGGCAAGACCAAGTTTATAACATGCATGGATCAACTACAACAACCTTGGCAAAACTGATTAACATGTAAACAATCTGCCAGGAACATTTTATAGCAAAAGTGGAGCAAGATTTAGACATGCTAGGGAACTCCATAATTGCAAACAGGGGCATGGATGGATAGACCATAACCATATGTCAGAATCATCCTTACTAAACATACTCAAAAGAAGCATGGATCTCACTGTAGCATCATGAATACATGGCATAATAATAACAATAGGGAAATGACTTAGTGAAATTCTAAGTCTCTGAAATCAGCAATATCACGAGAGCTACTTTGCATTCTTGTGCTAGTCACCATATTGATCACAAAACTACATGGCATACACCCCTGTAAAGATGGCATGGCATATATCAAAATACATGTAGAGCTCATGCCCATATGCAGCACACAACAAATGTGACAAAAATGACAAAACCTCATACTCTGGTAATAAACAGCACCTAACAATTTATAGCACTCTTGCATCAGTGATTTGGGCATCGAGATGGACTCAAACAAGCATTTAACAATGGAACAAAATGAAGAGCACATCATGATGAACATTTTCATATAGCATGCATGCAGAACGGAGCAGCGCACATGAAGTTATGATGCAATGAACAGGGGCTCAAAATACTTCAGAAAAAGGACTTAGACGGAAAATATACCCTAAGGCCAGATCTAGGGTTCGTCGGTGGCGCGCGAACCGAGGTCAACTCCGGCGAGGGAGGGCTTCTCCGGCAAGGTGCGGCTGTGGAGGAGGTCGGGGAAGTCGTCGGGACGAGGGGGAGGTCGGATCCGGCGAGGGGCAGAGCTTGCGGGCGATGCTGGGAAGATGCAGCGGCCGGCGGGGTCCGGCGAAGGGCGTGGCGCGCGCCGGCGGAGGCGGGCGGCGGCGACGAAGGCGAGCGGCGCAGTGGCGAGCGCTGCGGGCGCGAGCACGAGGCAGCGGCGAACGGCGGGTGCGGTTGCCGGAGCGGCTGGCGGCGGCAGACGCGGTGCCGGGCGAAGGCGGCGGCGGACAATGGCGGTGAGCTCGAGCAGCGGTGGCGGGGCGCTCGGGCCCGCGGGGCGCAGCAGCGGGCGCAGTCGGGCTCGCGTGGGCCCGCGATGGGCTCGGCGGGCCGCGCGGTGGTGGGAGGCGGCGGCAACAGGTGGCGCGCCACGATTGGGCGCGGGAGGCGGCGGAGCTGACGTGTCGCGCTCCCATTGGTCGGAGCGACGTGGTGGCGGCGGTGGACATGTCCGGCGCGGCGCGGACGCGTCCGGTGGCGCGCAGGAGGAGTGGATCTAGGGTTTCTTCCGCGAGATTTCGGAGGGAGACACTTATTTATAGGTAGGAGGAGGTAGGAGTGTCCAAATGGAGTGCGGTTTTTGCCCACGCGATCGTGATCGAACGGCCGAGAGGATGGAGGGGGTTTGGATGCGTTATTGGGCCGTTTTGGAGGGGTGTTGGGCTGCAACACACACAAGGCCTTTACGGTTCCCCGGTTAACCGTTGGAGTGTCAAACGGACTTCAAATGGCACGAAACTTGACAGGCGGTCTACCGGTGGTGTAACAAGGCCGCTTGGCAAATCTCGGTCCATTCCGAGAATGTTTAACACCCACTCATGAAAAGAGACAAAAGGGGGACGCCGGAGGACATAGGAGTGTCGGATTGCAAAACGGACAACGGGGAAAGTGTTCGAATGCATGAGACGAACACGTATGCAAATGAGATGCACATGATGACATGATATGAAATGCGTGACATGAACAAAATGAAAAACGAAAACAAAAGCCAACCACAAAGGGAATCTCATAACTTAATGCCGAAAATGGCAAGAGTTGGAGTACAATTATGGCAAGTTACATCTGGGGTGTTGCAAAAAGAGGATCCATAGACGGAGAAATCGTCCATGAAAACTTCACAAATCTTTTCACAAAAGTCAAAGAAAATAGCCATCATGCATCTTTGGAAGGTAGCAGGTGCATTACATAAACCAAAAGGCATACGTCTATAAGCAAAAGTACCGAACGGGCAAGTAAAAGTGGTCTTAGATTGATCATCAGCTGACACAGGTATTTGAGAGAAACCAGAATAACCATCTAGAAAGCAAAAATGTGTATGTTTGGATAATCTTTCTAACATTTGATTAATAAAAGGTAAGGGGTAATGATCTTTTTTAGTAGCCTTATTTAATTTGCGGAAATCAATTACCATCCTATAACCTGTAATAATTCTTTGCGGAATCAATTCATCTTTATCATTAGGAACGACAGTAATACCTCCCTTTTTAGGGACACAATGGACAAGACTTACCCACTGACTATTAGCAACGGGATAAATTATACCTGCCTCAAGGAGGTTTAGTATTTCCTTTCTTACCACTTCTTTCATCTTAGGATTCAGTCGTCGTTGGTGATCACGAACTGGTTTGGCATCTTTCTCCAAATTTATTTTGTGTTGACATAGTGTGGGACTAATGCCCTTAAGATCATCAAGAGTATATCCAATGGCAGCACAATGCTTCTTCAGAGTTTTCAATAATGTCTCTTCTTAATGCTCTGAAAGGTTAGCACTAATAATAATAGGATGTATCTTTTCCTCGTCAAGATAAGCATATTTAAGAGTATCAGGTAACGGTTTGAGCTCAAACACGGGATCACCCTTGGGTGGAGGAGGATCCCCTAGGATTTCAACAGGCAAATTGTGTTTCAGGATGGGTTCCTGTTTAAAGAATAGTAGCAAAAAAACCGTGCATTGCAACGGGAGAAAAAAAATATGTGTGCACCCTCCTGCGAGTCTTGAGAATGAGACTCTCCTTTCTCAACGGAATACTCATCCATGGTCAATGGAATGCACAATGTTCGGATCATAGCATGTTTAATAACATAAAAGCTAACTTATTTTGGATTTATTTTGTGTTATACAAAATACAACGATGTACTTGTAAATATCTGAATACATATAAATATATTACATTCGAGATAAAAAAAGGACCATCATTTAGAAAAATGTTTGGACATTTAAAAAACAAATGATACACATGCTAGCTTGCATATTTGGCATAGATGGTTCAATCTACGACACACAAATTCATTTATCAATTATCACTTACTTAAGATGTTTATAGGCTATAAACATTTTTGCATATACCAAACTCAAAATCTATTTCAACATTACAACCAAATGTTACATTTGACTCTGAACCAATATTATAACACCTATTAGCATATGTATCTATAACAAACATGCTAGCAACTAGAGGAAAATGTTCATCTATCAATCTCCTACTTCACCCTGTGATATCTCATATGTATATCTTGTGCTCTCTTTTCTCTACAACAAATTTTTTTCTTCTTGCAATGTTCGCACATAGTTCAATCATAAGTGATGGAAATTATGTTGAGTTTTCTAACTGGATAGATGCATCGGTTGTATTCAACATTATTTAATTGTAATTAACATTAAAATACATATTGGCGATGACATGAATGCTTAATTAGAATCTTGTAGGAAAATATTAAGCTACTCAATTATGATGTGACTTTAGAATTTTTTTGTTTTTTCTCAACATAAATGTCTATGCTTTCCTGTATTTATTTCAGGATTTCCGGCGACGCGTATTCAGTGGGTGGAGACGTTCCGTCGAGGATGAGGCGCCTATGGTGACTTTGTAAATCTCAAGATGATATGTCGGTTCAGTCTTTTGGAGGTGCTCATAGGAGTAGGGTATGCGTGTGTGCGTTCATAGGGGAGAGTGTATGCGCGTGTATATGAGCGCTTGTGTCTGTACTGATGTTAAAAAAACAATGGCATGCCAGATTATTCAAAAATTTGGATACAGTTTTCCTGGATTTTAGCGATCTCTTGTGTATGGTGATTCAGCTTCCTAGTACACACCACAAGTGGACGATTAGCATCTGCCGCGTCCCTCGGCTGTTGGTTCCATTGCTCACGTCCGCGTGCATCCATCCATCCTCAATATAGGATAGCTTATTGATGCCCTTTGTATGTTTAATATACTTTAGACTCTCCCACAATCTAGCTCACATCTCACAATATGTTTGTTTATTGACGAAGGGGCTTGTTGATTGTCTATTTGCCGAGGTATATAAACAGATGACATTTGATATAGAATAGCAAGGTGGGACCATTATTTAATTAAAAGAAAATCAAACTATTAATGTAGCCTTTGGAACGAACGTGGGGGCACAGGTTAGATTCTACATAGGAACAATAATTTCTGGCAGGCCCATCAGCATGTAAGTCGGCCCAGTGTATTGGTTTAGAATAGGTTGCAAACAATAAACTACAAATAAAAGAACCTATTGCATAAGAACAAAATACGTGCTTCATCTTGGTGGCCAGACTTGAGTGCACCCATGACGATATCTTGGGTTCGACTCCAAGTCGGGACATTTTTTTCCCGTCGAAAAATAAACTGATAGACACAAACACACAAAGTGTATTACGACGGGCAAAAGGCGTATTGTGACGGTGAACCCACGGAGTCAATCTGTGCTTTATTATTAGGGAGACTTCATCTATTTCCCTTCTTTCATTCATAAACATATCATTTTCATGGTCTAGCAAGTACTGTTCTAAAGGATCACTAGGAGGCACGGCAATAGAAGCAGGACCAATAATCTCATCTTTACTAGGCAATTCCTCTTCACGGTGTTGTCTACGAAATTTAGAGAAATTAAATTCATGAGACATATCACCTAAACCAATAGTAACAACATCCTTTTCGCAATCTATCTTAGCATTAACAGTGTTTAAGAAGGGTCTACCAAATATAATGGGACAAAAGCTATCTTGTGGGGAGCCAAGAACAAGAAAATCAGCAGGATATTTAGTTTTCCGACACAAGACTTCAACATATCTAACAATTCCAGTTGGTGAAATAGTATCCCTATTGGCAAGCTTAATGGTAACATCAATATCTTCTATCTCAGCAGGTGCAATATCATGCATAATTTCTTTGTATAAGTCACGAGGTATAGCACTAGCACTGGCACCCATATCACATAAGCTATGATAACAATGATCTCCTATTTTAACAGAAATAACAGGCATGCCTACCACAGGTCTATGTTTATCTTTAGCACAAGGTTTAGCGATTCTAGCAGTCTCATCACATAAATGAATAACATGCCCATTAATATTATCAGACAAGAGATATTTAACAATAGCAATATTAGGTTCAACTTTAATTTTCTTAGGAGGTGTATAGGTTCTAATATTTTTTTACGAACCACAGTTGAAGCTTTAGCATGATCTTTTATCCTAACAGGAAAAGGTGGTTTCTCAACATAAGAAGTAGGAACAATAGGATCATTATAAGTGACAGTCTTTTCTTCAACTTTAATAGGTGCAGCTACTTTTACTTCTATGGGAGGATGATATTTAAACCACTTCTCCCTAGGGAGATCAACATGAGTAGCAAAAGATTCATAGAAAGAAGCTACTATTTCAGAGTCAAGTCCATATTTAGTGCTATATTTACGGAAAACATCGTTATCCATAGAAGATTTAACACAATCAAACTTAGGTGTCATACCTGACTTCTTACCTTCGTTGAGGTCCCAATCTTCAGAGTTGTGTTTAATTCTTTCCAATAAGTCTCATTTGAAGTCAATAGTCTTCATCATAAAAGAGCCAGCACAAGAAGTATCGAGCATGGTGCGATTATCATCAGAAAGCCGAGCATAAAAAATTTGAATAATTATTTCTCTTAGAAGCTCATGATTGGGGCATGAATATAACATTGATTTAAGCCTCCACCAAGCTTGAGTGATGCTTTCTCCTTCGCGAGGCCAAAAATTATATATATAATTGCGATCACGATGAATAAGATGCATAGGATAAAACTTCTAGTGAAATTCCAATTTCAATCGTTTGTAGTTCCATGATCCCATATCATCACATAGCCTATACCATGTCAATGCGTCTCCCTACAAAGATAAAGGGAAGACCTTTTTCTTGATAACATCATCGGGCATACCTGCAAGCTTAAATAATCCACAAACTTCATCCACATATATTAGGTGCTCATCAGGATGCATTGTTCCATCTCCTGCAAAAGGATTAGCTAGCAGTTTTTCTATCATACCCGAAGGAATCTCAAAGTAGACATTTTCATTTTCAGTAGGTTCAATAGGTTGAGGAGCAACTCTTTGCTCTTCTGGTCGGGGTGAATATACCCCGAACAAGCCCCTCAGAGGATTACTTTCCATAGTAACAAGTGACAGTAAATTTCAGCACACTATATAAATTTTTCCTTACCAAATTCCACCTACCAAAGGCGCTTCACTCCCCGGCAACGGCGCCAGAAAAGAGTCTTGATGACCCACAAGTATAGGGGATCTATCATAGTCCTTTCGATAAGTAAGAGTGTCGAACCCAACGAGGAGCAGAAGGAAATGATAAGCGGTTTTCAGCAAGGTATTCTCTGCAAGCACTGAAATTATAGGTAACAGATAGTTTTGTGATAAGATAATTGGTGACGGGCAACAAGTAACAAAAGTAAATAAAGTGCAGCAAGGTGGCCCAATCCCTTTTGTAGCAAAGGACAAGCCTGGACAAATTCTTATATAGAGAAAAGCGCTCCTGAGGACACATGGGAATTATCGTCAAGCTAGTTTTCATCACGTTCATATGATTCGCGTTCGGTACTTTGATAATTTGGTATGTATGTGGACCGGTGCTTGGGTATTGCTCTTACTTGGACAAGCATCCCACTTATGATTAACCTCTATTGCAAGCATCCGCAACTACAACAAAAGTATTAAGGTAAACCTAACCATAGCATGAAACATATGGATCCAAATCGGCCCATTACGAAGCAACGCATAAACTAGGGTTTAAGCTTCTGTCACTCTAGCAACCCATCATCTACTTATTACTTCCCAATGCCTTCCTCTAGGCCCAAATAATGGTGAAGTGTCATGTAGTCGACGTTCACATAACACCACTAGAGGAGAGACAACATACATCTCATCAAAATATCGAACGAATACCAAATTCACATGACTACTAATAGCAAGACTTCTCCCATGTCCTCAGGAAAAAACGTAACTACTCACAAAGCATATTCATGTTCATAATCATAGGGGTATTAATATGCATATAGGACCTGAACATATGGCCTTCCACCAAATAAACCAACTAGCATCAACTACAAGGAGTAATCAACACTACTAACAACCCACAGGTACCAATCCCAGACTTAGAGACAAGAATTGGATACAAGAGATGAACTAAGGTTTGAGAGGAGATGGTTCTGGTGAAGATGTTGATGGAGATTGACCCCCTCCCTATGAGAGGATCGTTGGTGATGACGATGGCGATGATTTCCCCCTCCCGGATGGAAGTTCCCCTGGCAAAACAGCTCCGCCGGAGCCCTAGATTGGTTCCGCTAAGGTTCCGCCTCATGCCGGCGGAGTCTCGTCCCGGAAGCTGGCTTATGATTTTTTCCTCATCAAAAGACTCCATATAGCAGAAGATGGGCATCGGAGGGCCACCAGGGGGCCCACGAGGCAGGGGCGCGCCTAGGGGGGTAGGGCGCGCCCCCACCCTCGTGGGCAGGGTGTGGCCCCCTTCGCAACTTCTTGCGCTCAGTATTTTTTATATATTCTGAAAATGACTTCCGTGAAGTTTTAGGACTTTTGGAGCTGTGCGGAATAGGTCTCTAATATTTGCTCCTTTTCCAGCCCAGAATCCCAGCTGCCGGCATTCTCCCTCTTTATGTAAACCATGTAAAATAAGATAGAATAGTCATAAGTATTGTGACATAATGTGTAATAACAGCCCATAATGCAATAAATATCGATATAAAAGCATGATGCAAAATGGACGTATCAATGTACATGAACGCTAAAAAGCAGCTCAAACTTTTTGTACTCCCACTGTTCCTTTTTACTTCGCATATTAGATTTCTTTCAAGTTAGTTGATTTTACATTGTGAATGTTGATACTTTTTTCTATAAGATTGGTCAAGGTAGAGATACTTTGACTTTAAACAAAACTTATATGTAGACTAAAAAGGACCAGAGGGAGTACATGTGAAACTGCTGCAAATGAGGTGATCACCCTAGGAATAATGCTAGTACGTATTGTTTTGCATGTTCATCCAATGCCAGTGATACAAGAATTCGAACTAATCGAACTAAATTCATTCATACACGGCCGAATTTCATATCATGCCGGATTTCATTACATTTCATACATTCTTCAACTAAAAAGGGGTGCGCTGGAGGTATAATTAATTAACCAAAGATACCCACCCGTGTCCGGTTCAGCGGAACAGAAGCTTCAGTTACTTAACATGTGGGCCAGATGCCTGTTGGGCTCACATGTCAGTGACCCAACTGCACCTGCAGTTAAGTCACTAAAGCAGCGTCCTTCTCCAGCACAGCTCTCTGACTCCACGTCACCGCCAAGAAGCTAATCGGCCGTCAATGGTCAACCCGCCAAGCTTGGCTTCAACCGGAGGCTCACAGTGGTGGCCTTACTTGGACCCGAGCGGTGGCAAACTACCATGTTCTACTCTTCCTCGTTTTCTGTGTGGCGTGGCCTCATTGGCAGCGGGGAAGGGCATCGACGAAGCTGATGATGTCCTCTATCTCGTTGCTGGTGGGGCGGCGCCTCGGTGGAGCGAGGGAAATCCTCCTCCTCGTTGCTGGCAGGGCGGGGTCTCGGTAGATTCGGCGATGTCCTCTGCCTCGTTGTTGGTGGGGCGGGGCCTCGGCAGAGCAAGGCCTCGCTGAAGCCGACGAAGTTATCTGCCTCGGTGCCGACGGGGTGGGGCCTCGGCAGAGCCGGCGATGTACTCTACCTCGTTGTTGGTGGGGTGGGGCCTCGGTGGAGCAGGGCCTCGCCAAAGCCGGCGAAGGCGGGGCGGGGGCTCGGTGGAGCCAGCATTGTACTCTACCTTGTCGTTGGTCTCACCAAACAGCGCCACACCCACTTCATCATCCTCTTTGTAGGTGGCCGCAACCTCTGCCACCCGCATGCGGTACCGCCAGCGCGTGAGGCGGCTCTCACGGGTGGAGCGTTACGACTCGAGCAGCGCCTCCTGCTCCGCCCGTGCCGCGGCGATCTGCTTCTCCACCTGCAGGTGCTCCTGGAGGATATGGTGGTTGTATGCGGCATCAGCATGCGCCTCCCGGAACTACTCCTGACACTTCTACCTCACCGTGTCTATGTATTGGGTACGGGCCTCGCCGATGGTCATGGTGCAATGCACCGGTGAGGATGGCACGAAGGAGGGGGTTGGCGCCGGATCGTCGACTACCATCTTCTCCATTGGAACGTCGTTGTCCTCCGGCTGCTTGCCGGCCAGCCAGTCGGCAGCAATGGCTGCCATCTCCTTGTGGTCCGTCGTCCACCCGTCCCGAAGAGCGCTAGAGCACAAGGAAGCCATGGTGGGCAGTAGTGGTGTGGATAGGAGAAAGGGAACGGACGCGGATGACTGCGACTATGGCCGGCGTAGCAGTTTATATAACAATGGTGGGCGGCAGAGGGACAGACGGGTGGCGCCAAAGTAGCCACCTCGGCAACCGCATATCATTAATGTGGGCAGTAGACGGACGGACGACACTTGTGTCGTTTGAACATGGAGCAATTGCCTGCACGGGGAAGCGGCGCTGGCGGTGCTGACCGTTTGAGGCGAAAAGCACGCGCGGGTGAGGGAGGCAGTCTGGGTGGGGCCAGGGCGGTCAGACTCGTGCTTGGCAGCAGTCCGGTCCAGCAGTCGGACATGCTGGCTCACAAGCGAGCTCGCTGAGCTGAGCGATGACAATCAGACAATGGACGTGGCTTCCGACCAGGACCCGGCGCCACCGCCCAAGCCGGTTCATGACGTCTTCACCATAGAGCAGGTGCGTCCGCACTTCGACGCCCTAATGGCGGAAGAGCAACCAGCACAGGAGGACTTGTGCGGCAACCTCCGTCTCCTCAACGAGCACTGGCTCGCGAAAGGATGGATCGCCAGCGAACAAGCGAACGACAATGCCGTCGCGGACATGTGGCCCAATGATCATGGCTTCCTAAATGAGCAGCAGGCACTATATCAGACCATCCGTAGGGCCCGCGAGGCCCTCTCCGTCGTCCTTCGAATTGTTGCGATCATCGTGGCGCCGCCGTCTCACATTGTCAAGTTGGTCAACGAACATGAGGAATTAGGAGAGGACTTTAATTGGAGAGGATGACAGTGGATCCCACTATGGCCATAGCCGCACGTACGCAAGTGCCTCCTTATTAGTATATACAACTATAATTTTTTTGCTTCCTCCTAGTTTCCTGACATCACGGTCCCACACTATTGTCAACCCATATAGTCAATAAATGAGAGAATTGCATAAGGAACGGCTGATAGCTGGGACACAGCAGCTCGAGCAGTATTTGTGTTTTTGAGGTGTGAGCCGAGTTTTTCTTGAGCGATGTTTTTGTTGTTGTTCAGAGGAGTAGGGTATCAACTGGGCGGGCTATGGCCCGTCTGGCCCAGGCTATTATTTTATGTCGACCAAATATCCAGCCCAGATATTAATATTTAAATGTGAAAATGGCTAGCCCAGCTATTCTTTTTTTGCGGAATACCCAACCTAGGTCAAATTGTTATTCTCCGGGCTGCATTATACTTGTCAAGAAAATGGGCTTTAATAAATAATAAATGGGTTGTAATTAAAAAAATTGGTTGTAAATATAAAAACGCACCGAACAGGTACATTTTTTAATTCTTCTAAAAAAGGTACATTTTTAAATTTCATTACTTGTCGCACGCACAAAATTTCGTTGGATTTTTACCTAATAAAAATTTATTTTGAAATTATATTTAATCTAACTCTAAATTTCGTGTTAAAAAATATTTTGGATCCTATCAAAATGTTGGAAATTTTGTTGAAATTTTTTTGAGCGGTTGGCTGAAATTATTAACAAAGTCCTGGCTAGAAATTGGGTTGTAATTTTAGCAAACAGTAAATGGGTTGAGTAAATTCCATAAGAATTAAAAAATGGGTTGTACATTATAACAAATCACAAATGGGCTATATGTTCTCTGCCATAGATGTGATGGTCACTTGTGGTCCTACTAAGTTCGCGTATGCAAGGCTTTGTCAACTTATAGTCAACACACGATTCTATTAGCAGTGGTTATTGGATGTCCATCTAACGTCTATGGTGCTTCTTCAATCTCGAATATTCATGCTTCAGCCGCCCAAACCACCGCCAGCAGTACCGCCTGCTACCGCCTCCCATAGCCGTTGTGCTGCCGTGCAGGCCTCACCGGCCCACCCTACTCCCATCGTCGTCCAGGCCATTCCTCTACTCACCAACACCTCCTGTTATTCTCTGGCAACAACAGCCTCACACCGCAGCTGAACCAGTGAACCCTCGTACTCCCCTCCGCGTGGGCATCCACTGTTGTGTCTTCGCCGGCTCCGAGTCGTTCCCTTCCTAGGCCTCGCCATCATCCACCGTGTTGGTTCTCTCGGTGCGGTGAGGTCAACTTTGTCAACAAATGACAGCCATCGGAAGAGGCATGAACATGGAGTGGCTGACAGTAGGGACCCGCATGTCCCATGTTCGCACGCGAGCAAGTCCCTCCTTATTATGGGAAAACAAATGATGTCTCCCACTGACAGGTTTGAGCCACCAGCTACATGTTCGCACGCAGGGAAGTGTTTCCTTTATTACATGGAAAAAAAGTTACCTCTCGCTGACAGCTGGGACCCACCATCTTTACTATGATCCATTTCGCAAAAATATAGATTGTACCAAAGATGATAAATTGTTTTCTTTTTATTCTAACTCGGAAAGGAAGAAATTAAAAAACCCAGAAAACATGTTCTCACGCAAGGAAGTGCCACCTTATTACGAGCAAAAAATGATTCCCCATGCAAGCTAGGACCCACCAGATTTGGAGGCTGACTTGTGGGCCAACTAAGTTGACGCGTATGGGCTTTGTCATCTTAGTCAAAATGATTCTAGCTGCATTGACCGTTGGATGTTAAATCAACGGTCGTGTTGCGTCTTAACCCTCTGGTCTTCTTGCCCCAGCCACCCAAACCAGGCCCGCCGTACCGCCTGCTCCAGCCTCCCATTGTCGGTTGTGCTGCCGCATAGGCCTCATGGACCGACCATACTACGAACGGCCAGACCTTCTATCTACTCACCCACACCCCCTGTTATTCTCCGGTGATGCCGTACTTATGCCGCAGCCGAACCAGTGGACCCTCATACTCCCCTCCGCGTGGGCATCCACCCGCCTTGTCTTCTCTGGCTCCTCGTCGTTCCCTTCCTGGGCCTCGCCGTTGTCCACCGCCTTGATGCTCTCGGCGCCTCATGGTCAACAAGGTCAACGAACGACAACCATCGGAAGTGGAGTTTAGGCTACGAGGCTGACAGCTGGACCCACCAGCTACATCTTTGAAACCAAGGAAGTGCCTCTTTATTACTTGCAAAATAAAAATGGTACCTCCCCCTAAGAGCCGGGACCCACCAGCTACATCTTCGTAGGTAAGGAAGTGCATCCTTATCATCCCTAACAGATGGGACCCACCCGGTCGAAGCGTATGTAGCGTTGACGCGAATGTGTACATACATACTGGTCGATCAGGGTGTATGCAGGTTGCAACGATGAACTGTGGCAGATTAAGGAAGGGCACGTGTCATAGTACAGGCGCGGACGTAGCATGCTAAGCAGTCCCATCTATATCGTGTACACGTACGTATAGCCAGGGTGCAAGAAAGTAAATATGGCCACGTACGTACATACGGGCGGTGTCTCGAACGCCTACTCACGCATACGTACGGCCAGGCCTCGTGTACATGGAGAGGCAGTGGATGGCAGCAACGGCTTTGTGTTCATCGGGCGCCAACTGGTTTGGACGGAACAGCCGAAACGAGGTATGGCGTACTGCGGAACGGACGAAATGGGCCTTCTGTTCGACTGAGTACAGTCAAAATGGGGTCCTGTTCATCGGGAAGGGTAACAGAGGAAATGGACTTGTGTTGGAGTGCCTACGGTCGGAACGGGGTCCTGTTGATCGGGAGGGGTGTGGCATACCGCAAAATGCAGGAAACGGACTTGTGTTGGAGCGCCTACAGTCGAAATGGGGTCCTGTTCATCCACCGTCTACTGCCTCGCTCCAGCCTCCATGGGTACAGTTCATCCACCGTCGACCTCCTCCAGCCTCCACGGGCTATTGTTCATCCACGACTACTATTCATCCAGCCTCCACCGGCTGCTATTCATAGAGGCCCCATGGGGTCTTGTTCATCCACCCCCAACCGGCTGGGGTGTGGCGGACTCCTCGGGGTCCTGTTCATCTAGCAGCAACGGCCTACTACCACGGGGTCCTGTTCATCCAACCCCTACCGGGAACTGTTCATCCATAGCCAACCAACTGGCTCGACTCACCATGTCTCGACTTGTTCTACGTACCGCACGCACGGTAGCACCGGTCACTGTTAATCGAGAGGTAACCCAACACTGGGTGGCTACGTCTCGCACGGGGGCTCGATCGGCTTCAGTAAGCAGCAGCAGTGATTGATCGCTCGGGTTAAGTTAGCAGCAGCAGCAAAGGAATCGCTCGGGTTCAGTCAGCAGCGAATGAATCGCTCAGGTTCAGTTAACAGCCCAGGGATCGATCCCTCGGGTTCAGTAACGTGCGATCTCTCAGGTTTAGTTAGCAAATGCCTCGCACATACGTGCATGCACGAGAGAAACGTGGAAACCTCTGTGCATCACTCGGCCCCGACCGCCCACCGTAACCGGGAACTCCCCGATATTTTCCTCGCCCTCGCTTCTACCATGGTTTTTTCTGTCATGGACGACCCAAATAATGTCATGCAGCTGCGTCTTCGGCCCGCCCAGGATGAAAAGCCCATTTTTTGTCATGATTTTTTGTCATAGAAGTAGGAGCCCACCACATCTATGATGATACCGGGTTTTGTCATAATTATTGTCATAGAAGTGTCATAAGCATGACAGAAAAAAATTCGTTCGAACCAAAATGTCACGGATGTGTCTGTTTTTTGTAGTGTTAGGCACTTTGGAGCTTCACACCACACTGATCGATGACGTGCGTCGTGATGAGGTGGTGTGGTGGGATGGTTTTGCCTCTGTAAGCCCCGGCAGGCCTACCAGGACGACCCGAAGGCTTGCTTCTGGGGGTAACCCCATCCTTTCCAGGCGCGCCTGCCCAGCAAGGGAGGTTTTTTCTGGTTAGTCTTGGTCCTCTGGTGCTCGAAGAACTGATCCCTTGCGTTTGAATCTGACCATGGTGCTATGATCTTGTTATCATGCCCGTGCACAGTCCGGGCAATGGACCCATGGTTTGTTGCACCGACACCCGTTGACTTGCCGTGTCAATGTGAGACTTTCTTCCTTTTTTGTCCTCTGCATATTAATCTCTACCACTGCATTCTATTCCACCCATAGTGCTATATCCATGGCATGTGCTCATGTATTGTGTGGGGGTTTAAAAAAGTTGAAGCGCGTTAAAAAGTATGAACCAATTGCTTGGCTGACACCGGGCTAGTGCATGATTTATAATTTATGTTAATAAGATGGAGCATGACAAGGCTGTATTATTTTGTAGGGATAGTGTTCCTTAGCATTCATATTTTGCAAGGCATGATTGTTTGTTGGTATGCCTGAGTATTGATGTAGTTATGTCAACTTATAGACTATTGCTTTGAATCCTTTGGATATTAAAATTCATACCATAAAAGAAAGATTACGTGACGAACATGTTAGGTAGCATTCCACATCAAAAGTTCCTTTTTTATCATTTACCTACTCGAGGACGAGCAGGAATTAAGCTTGGGGATGCTTGATATGTCTCAAACGTATCTATAATTTTTAAATTGTTCCATGCTATTATAGTATCAATCTTGGATGTTTTATGTAACTTTTTGTGGTATTTTATATCATTTTCTATGACTAACCTATTAACCCAGTGCCAAGTGTCAGTTGGTGTTTTGTGCTTGTTTTTGGTTTTCCAGGAAATCAGTACCAAACGGAGTCCAAACGCTACAAAACTTTTCAACAACTTTTTTGCACAAAAGAGATCCTAGAAGCTTCGAGAGGAGACCAGACGAGAAGCGACGAGACGACAAGGCAATAGGGCTCTCCCCGATGCCTTGTGGGCCCCTCATGGCTTCGCCTAACCTAATTCCACCTCTATAATTTCTCTAAAATCAGGAAACCAACAGAGAGCCACCCCAAACACTTTTTTAGCCACCGCAAGTTTCTGTTCTTCAACGATCCCATTTAGAGGCGTTTTCCGGTACTCTGCCGAATGGGGACTCAATCATGGAGGGCTTCTACATCATCCTTGCTGCCTTCTGATGATGCGTGAGTAGTTCAACGCAGACCTACGAGTCCATAGCTAGTAGCTAGATGGCTTCTTCTCTCTCTTTGATCTTCAAAACAATGTTCTCCTCGATGTTCTTAGAGTTGTATCTGGTGTAATCTTCTTTTGCCGTGTGTTTGTTAGCATCCGATGAATTGTGGTTTTATGATCAGATTATTCATGAATATTAATTCAGTCTTTCCTAAATTATTTTATGCATGGTTATTATAGCTTTGTATTTCTCTATGATCTATTTTTTTAGTTTGGCCAACTAGATTGATTTATCTTGCAATGGGAGAGGTGCTTTGTGATAGGTTCAATCTTGTGGTGCTCCATCCCAATGACAGAAATGGAAAGGACACATATTTGTATTGTTTCCATTAAGGATAAAAAGATGGGGTTTATTCATATTTCTTGGGTTTACTTTGTCTACATCATGTCATCTTGCTTAAGGCATTATTCTGTTTTTATTAACTTAATACCCTAGATGCATGTTGGATAGTGATCAATGGGTGGAGGAGTAGTAGTAGATGCAAGCTAGAGTTGGTCTACTTGTCTCGGACTTAATGCCTACATACATAATCATTGCCTTGAATATTGTCATAACTACGCGCTTTTCTATCAATTGCCCAACAGTAATTTGTTCACCCAGCTATGTTGTGTGCTCAAGAGAGAAGCCTCGAGCGAAAACTATGGCCCTCAGGTCTAATTTTATCATATATAAAAACACAAAAATACCTTGCTGCACTTTTTTTGCAATTTATCTATTTACCTACCACTACGAGATTTGATCCTTGCAAATAACCGCCGAGGGGATTGACAACCGCCTTGTTTGTGTTGGGTGCAAGTATTAGCTTTTGTGTGTGCATGTGCTGCTAATGAGGTTCTGTGTGGTTCCCCTACTGGATTGATAATGTTGGTTCTTAACAAAGGGAAATACTTATATCTACTGTACCGCTTCATCCTCTCCTCTTCGGGGAAATCCCAATGCAACTCACAAGTAGCAAAACACAATCATTATAGTATCATACTTGTGTGGATACTTAAAAACAAAAAAGAAACGAGAAAAATAAGATAACTATTGCCGAACAAACGCTATTGTTTTACGCCCCTAGCTAGGCGTAATGCATAGTTTTAAGTATTGTCATCCTTAGTTTTCAACCCATAGGTGGCCCTCATAATTGATTCATATCGTGGCTTAATTCTCTTTCTAGGGAACTGTTCCATTCCTTTCTTTAATTAAAATTGGACCTTATGTTTCCTTCTTTCATATCAACAATTACACCTATGGTTCGTAGGAAAGGCCTACCAAGTATTATAGGACAAGACAGATTGCATAGGGCACATAATTTCTATTAGCAAGAATAAGCACATCATTTATTCTATCCAGTGGTTTCTTATTAATTGAATCCTCTGAGTGCAAATTAAGGGAACATGCATCCATATCAACAAGGTGTAGCACATCACATAAAGATTTTGTTATGTGGCCATGGGTGCAACAGAAAATAATATTTCACATGAAATAATAATCCAACCTACACATGTTCAGAAGGAGTTGCTGACAGCACCAACTAACAAGACCAAGGCAAAAGAGTTTTTCCTTACTGGAAAAATACAGATGCCAATTCTATTGTCAAATCATAAGCCGGATAATATTAAGCCGACCTTTAGAACACCTCCACGTTACATAGCATAACATAATACTTGTGCATTTTGTTTACGAATTAAGGTCAAGTGTCCAGCGTGTTATTTCCTAGTATTACAAGTTATGTAGCATGAAGGGTCAGGAGTACTAGTCCGTTTTATACTTTTGTGACCAACTTGCCAGATACTTAATTAGTTAAATCTTGATTAGTTTGAATAGGAAAAAGATAGAGTCCGATTGTAGTTGGGTTTGTTTCCATAGTTTTGCTTATTTGTGTTGCCTATATAACAGGCAGGCTTAGGCCTTTGTACGGGAGAGTTGGTTGAATAAAATACCAGAAAATGCATCACGTTGGGATGCACCAAAAATCCTTGTGTTTGCTGATCCGTGAGGGATTTCAGAGCTGCTACGCGTAGGATTTGATCCAGTCAAATTCTTGCACAAGTTTTTTTGTTCTTTGGTCTTCTTGTGTCTTTGCTTGATCCGAAGAGCCATACTACTACTTCTACATACGTTGCTGTCGGTGCGGCGATCGTTTGTTGACGTTCTTGCTAATTCATTGAGTACCGTGATAGATTGGACCTACGAATGACTCGTCGTCTAGTCAGGTCACTGTCGGTGTCAAAACCGGCGGATCTCGGGTAGGGGGTCCCGAACTATGCGTCTAAGGTTGATGGTAATAGGAGACAGGGGACACAATGTTTTACCCAGGTTCGGGCCCTCTCTATGGAGGTAATACCCTACGTCCTACTTGATAAATCTTGATGAATATGAGCATTACAATAGTTGATCTACCACGAGATCGTAATGGCTAAACCATAGAGGCCTAGCTTGTATGGTTATGATAATGTATGTCCTCCGGACTAAGTCCTCCGATTTATATAGACACCGGGAGGATCTCGGGTTACACAAGGTTGGTTACAAAGAAAGGAATCTACATATTTGGTCGCCAAGCTTGCCTTCCACACCAAGGAGAGTCCCATCCGGACACGGGTGCAGTCTTCGGTCTTCGTATCTTCACAGCCCATCAGTCCGTCCCATGGCTAACGGGTCGGACACCCGAGGACCCCTTAGTCCAGGACTCCCTCAGTAGCCCCTGAACCTGGCTTCAATGACAATGTATCCGGCGCGTAGATCTGTCTTCGGTATTGCAAGGAGGGTTCCTCCTTCCAAACTCCAACGTAGTCTTCAGACGTATTTGAACATGTCTGGACCTATAACACAACACCACACACAACCATAGGGAGAATATAATATTCCACGAGTCCCATCCGCTGACAACTTTTTACAACATGACATCACGTCTACCCAGTCACTATATCGAACCGTTTTGTCTGCCATCCCGTGTTTCAAGATGCGATTTCCATTGGCACGTCTTGTCAAAGTAGAGATCGTGTCCCCTTATTGCAGGATCCTCATCAATACGGGCGTGGGTAACCCAACCGTGCCGTTTATAGTTGTCACATCCCTAGTTCTGGTATGACCTAGGCTAGCCTTCATGTTTGCATCATGTTTAAATTTCATTTAAATTTGAAATGGGGATTTGTGAAACCCTCATAATTATTCTAGAAATGACCCAAATAAAATTGCTCCAAAAAGGTCTAAGAAAATGCTCATGTTGCTCTCTGAAAATTTTGACAGAGATAAAAATCAAACCAACATTTTCAGGAGCTCATAAGTATTTATTTTGGGCATTTGGAATTAATGCAGTAATTATTTGCCTTGGATATATATTATTATATATATATAATATTGTCCAAAAATTATGCCAGTAGTTGAGGAGCTCTGGAATAATACCACCAGCCCCTGCAAAAATTGGCATAAGTAAATAAAATGATTTAGTATTTTTACTAAATCAGAAACAAATGTCAGAAAATAGAAAAGAAAACAAAAATGGGAAAACGCTTACCTGGGCCAACTAACCTGGCGGCCCATCTTCTTAGACCCAGCAGGCCGGCCCAGCCCACCTTCTGCCGACGCCAGTCGTCGTCCTCATGGCGCCAAGAGGACGAGAGGCACGCGCTCGCCGCCAGCGCGCATGGGCGCCACGCCACCTGCCTGCCTAGCCTCTCCCTCGAACGCCCTGGCCGTCCTGAACGTCGCCACGCGACCCCCCCAGGCCTCTCTCACTCTCTCCCGTCCTCCTTCCCGCCTCTGTCGCCTCTCCCATGAAAGCCGAAGCGCTGTCGTCGCCGTTGCTCACCGCCGACACGCTCTTCGCCGTTCCCTCGCCCCTCTGACGAGTCCATGAGCTCCGCCACGTCGCCTTCTCCGTCCTCGTCAAGCCAAGCAACCGGGGATGCCCCGTGGAGCCGTCACCGCCGTCCTCTTCACCTCCGGCCGCTAGAGATCGCCGTCGCCGTTCCGCCCGCGTTGGTCCTCCCTCGAGCTCGCGCTTGATGCCATCGAGACCACTGTGAGCTCTCCTCCGTTTCCCCTCCTTCCCCGTGCTCGATTTCGTGCCGTAGCCCTGCTACACGTCGCAAACGCGAGCGCCTCGTCGCCGGCCATGTCGCCGTCGTGGCCAGGGCCACCGTAGCTAGCGCCCGAGCTTGCCACCGTGCTCAGTGCAACGCCAGGAGGCCGTAGACGCCTTCCGCAGCCCCTGCCGTGCCCCGTAGCCCGTTCCCGCTCGAAGCCGTGCTCCGGCCACCACCTCGAGCTCGATTTCGGTGAGCTCCGGTCGTCCCCGCCTCTCCCACTTACTCCAGAAGACGCGGACGGGCCCCGGTTCCTCGCCCGTGGTCTCAGCGGCTCTTTTGGTCGCTGGAAACGCGATCCCGAGCCCCTCCGCCGCGTTCGGCCTCGCCGGCGGCTAACCGCCGGTGTGGTTTGACCCTTTGACCTCGCCGGCCCATCAGGTGGGCCCCATGGGACAGGTGATTAGCTTAAGGCTAATCACCATCTAACTAAATTCCTGAGTCACTAACGCGTGGGCCCAACCCCATTAACTAAACCAGTTTAGGTTTAATTTAATTTAGGATTAGCCACAGACACTGACGTGTGGACCCCACACGTCAGGTTTGACCTGGTCAGCCGCCTTTCACCTACTGACGCAATGCTGCTGTCATGTTGACGCAATATATCATTTTCTGGTTTAAAAATAAATCAGGAAAATCCAGAAAATGTTATAAACTTCAAAAATTCATAGAATTTCAACCGTAGCTCAGATTAAAATAATTTATATATGAAAAATTATCAGAAAAATTCAATCTATTCATCTGTTCCATTTTCAAGCATGACAAACCAACTTATACATGCTGTATATGAGGAAACATTAAGAAGGTAATCCCTCATGCATCGGATTTGGGTTCCGAACTCCACTCTTCCACCCGGTTATACACCGAGCCCTTCTTGTGTGGGACCTCACCTAGTTCAACAGTATGCTACACCCATGCCTATTGGTAGACCGTTTGTCAATGCGGGTCCACATCCTACTTCAGGGACTTGCTTCACATGCGGAGAGCCAGGACACTATGCACATGACTGCTCTCAAACCAACTATGCTCCACCCCAGCCTGAGAAGTCTGTTGGCCATGGTAAGCCATCACGCAAGATGATCAGTGTCAAGTCAGCTCCTACTGAACGTGGATGTGTGCATCACGTCTCAGCTAAAGATGCTCATGATGATCCGGATGTCGTTCTTGGTACACTCCTTGTCAATTGCCATCCAGCATCGGTTTTGTTCGATACTGGAGCATCTCATTCCTTCATTTTCGAAAGCTACGCTAACTTGCACAACATGTCATTTTGTGATATGCCCTCTCCACTAGTCATTCAAACTCCTGGATCCAAATGGCAAACTTCTAGTGTAAGCCATGGTAATGAAATCCTTGTTGACAGACTTGTATTCCTTGCATCACTTATAGCCCTCAAGTCTACAAATATTAACATCATCTTGGGTATGGACTGGATGAAAGCTCATTATGTCGAGATTGATTGTTACACTAGGTCTGTTCAGCTTACACACCCATCTGGCAAATTAGTCACTGTCTCCACCAGAGTTGCAAAGTGTCAACTCTATTCTCTTAATGCCAGCCCTCTTCCAGACCTTGAGGATATCCCGGTAGTTTGTGACTTTCCGGATGTATTTCCAGAGGAACTGTCAGGTATTCCACCTGACAGAGATGTAGAGTTTTTCATAGACCTTATTCCAGCAACCGCTCCAATTTCTAGGAGACCCTACAAGATGGCACCCTTAGAGCTAGCCGAGCTTAAGAAACAACTCGATGAATCCTTGCAAAAGGGTTTCATCCGTCCTAGTTCTTCTCCCTGGGCTTGCCCCATCCTCTTCGTCAAGAAGAAGGATGGTACGGGCCGGATGGTTGTAGATTATCGTCCCGTTAATTTGGTCATGATAAAGAACAAGTATCCGCTCCCCAGGATCAACGACCTGTATGATCAACTTGCTGGATCATCAGTCTTTTCCAAGATGGATTTGAGGTTAGGCTACCACCAAATCAAGATCAGAAATGGGGACATTCCTAAGACGGCTTTCGTCACTCGTTATGGCCAGTATGAGTACACCGTCATGTCCTTTGGTCTAACCAATGCTCCAGCTACTTTCTCCCTCTTGATGAACTCGATCTTCATGGAGTACTTAGATAAGTTCGTCATGGTTTACCTCAATGATATCCTTATCTACTCGAAGAATGAGGAAGAGCATGCCGAACATCTTAGACTTGTGTTAGAAAAACCCAAAGAGCACCGCCTTTATGCCAAGTTCTCCAAGTGCGAATTTTGGTTGCCAGAAGTGACCTACCTGGGCCACGTGATCTCAGGCAAGGGCATTGTCGTCAATCCCGAGAGAGTTCAGGCCGTTCTTGATTGGACTTCGCCTGAAACGGTTAAGAAAGTTAGGAGTTTCCTTGGCCTAGCCAGTTTTTGTCGCCGCTTCGTTGAGAACTTCTCCAAAGTGGCCAAACCGCTCACGGAACTTCTCAAGAAAGATAAAAAGTTTGAGTGGTCCCCATAGTGTGAGTACAGTTTTCAGGAACTGAAAAGACGCCTGACCTCTGCTCCCATACTTGTGCCACCGGATTTCACTAAGGACTTTGCTATCTATTGTGATGACTCACGACAGGGACTAGGTTGCATTCTTATGCAAGATCGCCATGTGATCACCTATGCATCTCGACAGTTTCATCCACATGAGGAGAATTATCCTACACATGATCTAGAGCTTGCAGCCGTAGTCTATGCACTTAAGACCTGGCGACATTACCTCCTTGGTAAGCGTTGCGAGATTTACACCTACCACCAGAGTCTCAAGTATATCTTCACCCAACCAGATTTGAACCTTAGGCAAAGACGTTGGTTGGAGTTGATCTCAAATTACGACTTAGGGATTACCTACACCCCAGGCAAGGGAAATGTCATGGCCGATGCACTAAGTCGTAAGTCCTATTGCAACAATCTCATGTTGCAACAGGGCCAACCACTTCTCCATGAGAAGTTATGTAAGCTCAACCTTCACATTGCTCCTCACGGATTCCTTTCTACCTTGGTGGCGAAACCTACCCTTGAGGATCAGATCATTTCTGACCAGAAGTTTGATAGGAGTGTTATCCGCATCAAGAGAAACATTAAGAAGGGAGTTGGTGGATGTTTCTCTATGGATGATCGAGGTGTTGTTTTCTTTGAGAATCGCTTGGTGGTTCCCAAGAATCAACATCTGCGACAACTGATTCTTCAGGAGGCCCATGAATCTCCTTTCACGATTCATCCCGGTAGTACTAAAATGTATCAGGACCTATGCCAGAGGTTCTGGTGGACTAGGATGAAGAGAGAAATTGCTAAGTTCATTGCTAACTACAATGTTTGTCATCGTGTTAAGGCAGAGCATCAAAGGCCTGCTAGCACCCTTCAGCCTTTAGCTATTCCTAAGTGGAAATGGGATAAAGTTGGTATGGACTTCATCACCGGCTTTCCTAGGACCAAGAGAGGGAATAATGCTATCTTCGTAGTCATCGATCGTCTTTCCAAAGTGGCTCACTTCCTACCTGTTCGAGAGAGTATCACTACTAGTCAGCTCGCCGACTTATATATTTCTCGAATAGTGTCACTTCATGGTGTTCCACTAGAGATCAATTCAGACCGTGGTAGTCTTTTCACTTCTCATTTCTGGGAGAGTTTCCAAACTGCCATGGGCACCCATCTTTCCTTTAGTACCACTTTCCACCCTCAATCAAGTGGTCAGGTGGAACGGGTCAATCAAATTCTCGAAGACATGCTTAGAGCTTGTGTTATCTCATTCGGTATGGATTGGGAGAAGTGTCTTCCTTTCGCCGAGTTTGCTTATAACAATAGCTACCAATGCAGCCTCAAGAAAGCTCCTTTTGAGGTTCTGTATGGACGAAGATGTCGAACACCTTTGAACTGGTCAGAAACCGGTGAAAGGAAATTCTTTGGACCGGATATGATCCAGGAGGCAGAAGAGCAAGTTCGCATCATTCGTGAGAATTTGAAAACAGCCCAATCTCGTCAAAAGAGCCAGCATGACCATCGTCATAAGGAAGTGGCGTATGAAGTTGGCGACAAGGCTTATCTTCGGGTTACTCCCTTGAAGGGTACCCATCGTTTTGGTATCAAGGGCAAGTTGGCTCCTCGTTACATTGGTCCTTTTCGCATTCTCGCTAAACGAGGAGAGGTTGCCTACCAGTTGGAACTACCCCCACATCTTTCTCGAGTACATGATGTCTTCCACGTCTCTCAACTCAGGCCTTGCTTCTCGGATCCCATCCGTGAAGTGGACCACGAAACACTTGATCTCCAAGATAACCTTGCGTATCGAGACTACCCTGTTCGCATTCTTGATCAAGCAGAGCGTGTCACTCGACGTCATAACATCAAGTTTCTCAAGGTTCAGTGGTCTCGTCATTCCGAGAGAGAAGCTACTTGGAAGCGTGAAGATCGTCTTCGACTTGAGTACCCCACTTTCTTTCCGCCGACTCTTGAATCTTGGGACGAGATTCTTTTGAGTGGGGGCGAGTTGTCACATCCCTAGTTTTGGTATGACCTAGGCTAGCCTTCATGTTTGCATCATGTTTAAATTTCATTTAAATTGAAATGGGGATTTGTGAAACCCTCAGAATCATTCTGGAAATGACCCAAATAAAATTGCTCCAAAAAGGTCTAAGAAAATGCTCATGTTGCTCTCTGAAAATTTTGGACAGAGATAAAAATCAAACCAACATTTTCAGGAGCTCATAAGTATTTATTTTGGGCATTTGGAATTAATGCAGTAATTATTTGCCATGGATATATATTATCATATATATATATATAATATTGTCCAGAAATTATGCCAGTAGTTGAGGAGCTCTGGAATAATACCACTAGCCCCTGCAAAAATTGGCATAAGTATATAAAATGATTTAGTATTTTTACTAACTCGGAAACAAATGTCAGAAAATACAAATGATGAGAACATGACTACCTTGGATACGACCAAAAATATTGCATACATGCATATTTGTCAGGTGATTTCGAATGCAAACTATTCAATAATCTATTTATGTTATCCAGAACAAAAATACTTCACACACTTTTGTGTTTTGTCTAATTGCAGGTGTATGGGACATTTGTACAATCCACATATGAAGATAAGGGAAAAGGAGAAGTTTATGTTGTGTTCAAAAAGTCCTCTCACGTCACTTTTGGGCCAAGAGAAGATAGAGTCCAAGTCTTTCACGTTCTGGATTCAGATTCGGACTGCACAGACATACCTGACTCAAAACGCCAACAACTTTTTCATACGGACTCCGAATTGGGTGATTCTTTTTTTGTTGGAAAATAGATTTCATGATTTTTACAACCCAATTGGATTCACCTTCAAATTCGTCCGGAGCGTTGAGTTACGGACGAAACAATCTGACGTTGCAGCAGAATCCGAGTCAAACTACAAGCCCAAAGGTGTTGCATCACCTCCACTTGGGCCCATGAGCCTTGTAAGACCTAGGGTTAGTTTTAGGCTGCCTTGGGACGTCCTCCCACCTCCTTGGCCGCCACCCCTTGCTCCTATATAAGTAGATCCATCTAGTAGCTTTTTCCTTGGGATTTGTTTAGTTAAAAGTTAGCCATTGCAACTTCGTGTACTTCGTTTGTGTCCAACGACCAGACCAAGACCGCTTCCGAAGCCCCACCATTATCAATACTTCATATATATTTGCAATATTGAAATTGCTTTATCATATTCTTGCTCGTTCTTCGATTGCTTGCAGGAATAGACCTTCGTGGTCAGGCTGACCGTGCTTCCAGCATCGTCAGTAACCTCAGGAGATTGGTTTAGCGATTGCTAAGGCGCAACGTCGTGCACGTTTGTAGTCGGATCGTCAAAGTCGTCTCCACCAAATCGATAGTTATCATCTCATCAAAAGATCGGGACCCTCGCCTCTATCAAGTGGTATCAGTTTTCAGGTTGCTCGGTGAGAATTTCCAATTTTCCTAGATTAGATTTATTTTCTTACCTATTGTCCAAGAAAAAGCCACAAAAAAGAGTTAGATCTATTCATCCTTGGTCCAAGCCAGTCTGAGCCTTTGCAATTTTCTTTTCATTGCTTGCATAGTTGAATTATCGGTTGCATCGTCGTGTCGAGTAGCTGGTCTTAGTGTCTAGTTTGTTTAGAGTTTCGAATTCTGTTCACATTAGTCACGCCACCGCTGCATCATTATCTCTTCCACTGTCCACCACCCATCCATCAATTTCCACCACGTGCTACCCACCATTCATTGTCATAATAATAGTTGAGATCGTTCACATCTTCGCTTGATCCAATCTGCGTCTTATCTAGTTTGTTTTGGAAAGAGGGAGAAAAAAAAGAGAGAAAAAAACGAGAAAAAAAAGAGAAAAAAGTCAGAAAAAAGGAGAAAAAAAATCAAAAAAATAGGCACAAACTTTTTCAGAGGAAAGTTGGAGACAAAGTTGTTGATATATCCTGCTTGGCTGTTGTTTCACATCATTATCTTTACTGCCGTTGTGATCTTCACTTATATCTTGCTGTCCAGAGCTACTTAGTATCCTTCATTGATGCTAGTTGTGCTACGATGTGACCTCATTAGTGTTCTAGGCTCGCGTCTCTAGTTCGGTCTAGCCTAGGACCAACACAGTACCGTCGTTGAGCGTTTATTCAACATTGCATCTCTGAATTGATTATTGCTAATCTTTTGCTACCATATATAGCCAACCCAGCTCCACATATTTCTACACCGTGTATACGTACGTTTCCCTGGCAATCGCTTTACACAATCTTCAGAGTTATTTGACACCGTTGGTTGCCGGTCACCACCTGTTGCTTGGTAAGAACTTGTAAGATATTGATATTTGCTTTACTGTGAGCGCTTTACCACCACACCCTAGTAGTTCATAGGAACATTATTCTTGAATTTTGTTTCTTGTTTCTACTAATCATGACAGGTTCCGAAGATAGAAGTTCTTGGACGACGGACACATCTTCACCATCACGAGAGTTGGGACAACACACACAAGCACATGGCCAGGTTATCTTTTTACCATCATTTGAGGGTAGATTTAATCCTACTACATATCTAGCTTGGGAGCTTGAAGTAGAACAAGTTTTTAGTCACCATGACTTTTCTGAACTTGAGCGAGTGCGAGCAGCCACTAGAGCATTTACTGATTTTGCTTCTATTTGGTGGAGTGTACATTGTAAGAAAAACATTGATAACCAACCCACAACTTGGAAAGTTTTGAAAGCTGTAATGAGACAACAATTTTTCCCTCCTTATTATCGTCGTGAATTGCTTCGCAAATTTGAACAATTTAAACAAGGCAACAACACTGTTCATGCTTACTACCAAGAGTTCAAATCTTATATGCATCATTGTGACATAGAAGAATCTGAGAATGATACAATGAATAGATTTTTTGGTGGTTTGAACCATAATATTCAGGCAAGATTTCAGTATATTCCTCGTTGCATTACTGGTATGTATGTCCGTGCTTGTACCTTTGAGAGACAGATAAAGGAGGATGCATTAGGTGACTACAACAACTACTATTCCAGTTCATGCTCGCCACCGCCGGTGGGTTCCTCCATCATTGCACCTCGGATTATGAGCGCGGCATCATCTCAAGGGTATGGTACATTGTCAACGTCCGTACCTACATCAGCTACATCTTTGCCACAAGGTAACAGTAAAGGTATTGATGATATAACATCACATGAGAATGATGCATGCCTAGTTAACTTGAATGCGTCATGTATTGAGTTACCTGTTGATTTGAGCACACCACCTATTTTAGAGAATCTTGTTACTGTCATGAATGCGTCATGTGATCAAACAACTGAAATATCAATATTTTTGAGTGCACCCATTGAATTAACTGTTGATGCAAAAGAACTAATGTTTAATCATTTTGATATGGCCTCCAATCTTGGTGATGATTCTGTGTCCAATGACTTATTTTATGTTTGCTTATTTAAGCATGTTGTAGCATGTAAATTTGATGCAAGTAAGGTTTATTCACCAAAGTTGGGATGGTTTAATGATGAACATTGCGAATCTTTTGAAATGAATAAGAGCTTCACTTATATGTGCAAACTGAGTTCTAATATTTTCATGCCTTCTAATTCTTGTGATAATTTTTTGGCTTTAGTTTTTCTGAACTATGAAACTTACTCATGTATACATGTGTCATACGTGCAAAAATCAAGGGAAGTTAAACTGGATGACATATACATATACAACATGTACACCTTGTCTCTTTTGTTAGCCACATTTCAGATTAAGCAACGCCGAGGACGGCTTTGTTTTCAAAAAGGGGAGGATGATGAGAACATGACTACCTTGGATATGACCAAAAATATTGCATACATGCATATTTGTCAGGTGATTTCTAATGCAAACTATTCAATAATCTATTTATATTATCCAGAACAAAAATACTTCACACACTTTTGTGTTTTGTCTAATTGCAGGTGTATGGGACATTTGTACAATCCACATATGAAGATAAGGGAAAAGGAGAATTTTATGTTGTGTTCAAAAAGTCCTCTCACGTCACTTTTGGGCCAAGAGAAGATAGAGTCCAAGTCTTTCACGTTCTGGATTCAGATTCGGACTGCACAGACATACCTGACTCAAAACGCCAACAACTTTTTCATACGGACTCCGAATTGGGTGATTCTTTTTTGTTGGAAACTAGATTTCGTGATTTTTACAACCCAATTGGATTCACCTTCAAATTCATCCGGAGCGTTGAGTTACGGACGAAACAATCTAACGTTGCAGCAGAATCCGAGTCAAACTACAAGCCCAAAGGTGTTGCATCACCTCCACTTGGGCCCATGAGCCTTGTAAGACCTAGGGTTAGTTTTAGGCTGCCTTGGGACGTCCTCCCACCTCCTTGGCCGCCACCCCTTGCTCCTATATAAGTAGATCCATCTAGTAGCTTTTTCCTTGGGATTTGTTTAGTTAAAAGTTAGCCATTGCAACTTCGTGTACTTCGTTTGTGTCCAACGACCAGACCAAGACCGCTTCCGAATCCCCACCATTATCAATACTTCATATATATTTGCAATATTCAGATTGCTTTATCATATTCTTGCTCGTTCTTCGATTGCTTACAGGAATAGACCTTCGTGGTCAGGCTGACCGTGCTTCCAGCATCGTCAGTAACCTCAGGAGATTGGTTTAGCGATTGCTAAGGCGCAACGTCGTGCACGTTTGTAGTCGGATCGTCAAAGTCGTCTCCACCAAATCGATAGTTATCATCTCATCGAAAGATCGGGACCCTCGCCTCTATCAACAAAAGAAAACAAAAATGGGAAAATGCTTACCTGGGCCAACTAATCTGGCGGCCCATCTTCTCAGACCCAGCAGGCTGGCCCAGCCCACCTTCTGCCGACGCTAGTCGTCATCCTCCTGGCGCCAGAAGGACGAGAGGCACGCGCTCGCCGCCCGCGCGCATGGGCGCCACACCACCTGCCTGCCTGGCCTCTCCCTCGAACGCCCTGGCCGTCCCAAACGTCGCCACGCGACCCCCCCCAGGCCTCTCTCACTCTCTCCCGTCCTCCTTCCCGCCTCTGTCGCCTCTCCCATGACAGCCAAAGCGCTGCCGTCGCCGTAGCTCACCGCCGACACGCTCTCCGCCGTTCCCTCGCCCCTCTGACGAGTCCACGAGCTCCGCCACGTCGCCTTCTCCATCTTTGTCAAGCCAAGCAACCGGGGACGCCCCGTGGAGCCGTCACCGCCGTCCTCTTCACCTCCGGACACCGGAGATCGCCATCGTCGTTCCGCCCGTGTTGGACCTCCCCCGAGCTCGCGCTTGACGCCATCGAGACCGCTGTGAGCTCTCCTCCATTTCCCCTCCATCCCCGTGCTTGATTTCGTGCCATAGCTCTGCTACCCGTCGCAACCGCGAGCGTGTCGCCGCCGGCCATGTCGCCGTCGTGGCCAGGGCCACCGTAGCTAGCGCACGAGCTTGCCACCGTGCTCAGAGCAACGCCAGGAGGCCGTAGACGCCTTCCGCAGCCCCTGTCGTGCCCCGTAGCCCGTTCCCGGTCGAAGCCGTGCTCCGACCGCCGCCTCGAGCTCGATTCTGGCGAGCTCCTGTCGTCCCCGCCTCTCCCACTTACTCCAGAAGATGCGGACGGGCCCCGGCTCCTCGCCCGTGGTCTCAGCAGCTCTTTTGGTCGCCGGAAACGCGATCCAGAGCCCCTCCGCCGCGTTCGGCCTCGCCGGCGGCTAAACGCCGGTGGGGTTTGACCCTTTGACCTCGCCGGCCCGTCAGGTGGGCCCCATGGGTTAGGTGATTAGCTTAAAGGCTAATCACCATCTAACTAAATTCCTGAGTCACTGACGCGTGGGCCCAACCCCATTAACTAAACCAGTTTAGGCTTAATTTAATTTAGGATTAGCCACAAACACTGACGTGTGGACCCCACACGTCAGGTTTGACCTGGTCAGCAACCTTTGACCTGCTGACGCAATCCTGCTGTCATGCTGACGCAATATATCATTTTCTGGTTTAAAAATAAATCAGGAAAATCCAGAAAATGTTATAAACTTCAAAAATTCATAGAATTTCAACCGTAGCTCCGATTAAAATAATTTATATATGAAAAATTATCAGAAAAATTCAATGTATCCATCTATACCATTTTGATGCATGACAAACCAACTTATACATGTTGTATATGAGGAAACACATGAATGGCATTTATAAAGGCTTATTTTGGAGTTGCATTTGAAACTTTGGTTCAAATGGACTTCATGCAAATGAATGCTAGATGCATTAACTCAAACAAACATCACATACTCATGCCATGATCATGCATAATATTGTTGCATATGCTTGTGTTTGATTTTCGACACCGTTCCTTCTCGATAGGTCCTGCTCCGGAGACCGATCCAGAGTACCTGTCAGAGGAGCAGTGCCCCCTTGTTGATCTACCAGGCAAGCAAACCCCCTTGTTCATTTCGATACAATCCTACTCTCTCGCTCCTGCTCTCATTTATTGCATTAGGACAACAACGATTCAACTGCTATTTTATGCTGCGGTAGTTGAACCCATTCCTCTGCATGACCTGTCATTGCCATAGTAAATAGTTAAAACCCACTAGCATGTGTAGGAGTTGATTGAGCCATGTTGTGTTCCTACCATGCATTGCCCGCTATTGCTTAGAGTATGTCGGGTCCGATTCATCGGGAATGAATTGGAGTGTTACGATATGTTCTGGTGCTGAGAGTTAAGCATGTGAACACGATTTGGTAAAGGTAGTGGTGAGAGGCCATGTAGGACTACATGGTGGGTTGTCTCACTGGAACCGTCCTTAAGCACTGAGTTCCGTGTATGTTGTCCAATGACTAGCTACTGCCACACATTGGAATGCTTAAGTGCCCCTCTCGACTTATTAGCCAACTTGATCTCTGTCCAGGAGTTGTAATTAGTTTCTGGTGTTTGTAGGTAGTGTTAGTAGTCTACCAAGTGGCACCCGGCCAGGTGGGCTTGGGACAAACTAGGCACAGTGGCACGGTGTACCAAGTGGCACCCGGATGGTGGGCTTGGGAACCCTGCTCACATCGTTTGGGGCCGTGAGCGACACCCCGGCCGGATCTCCTTGCGGATGGAACCCGAATAGGCGATAAACCTGGATGAGAGACTTGTGTGGTTAGTCAGGTCGTGGCCGACACCCTCGCTAGGCTTCCGCTTGAAGGTTGCCGAGGTACATGACGTGTACATGGTGATAAGTGGTGAGAGCGTGTGTGAAGAAGTACACCCCTGCAGGGTTATCATGATCTATTCAAATAGTCGTGTCCTCGGTTATGGACTTCTTGGATGCTTACGTGGTACATAGACAACTTAAAGTGGATACTCTAAAATGCTCAAGACAAGTGTGAGTGCTATGGATGGCCTTCTCGTAGAGAGACGAGGATGAATCCATAGTAGTGTATTGATGTGGTGATTAGTGGACTCGTGTGCGCTGCCTCACCTCAAAGAAGTTTCTCGTTGTCGCAGAACAGGATAGCCACTGAGTCAAAGCTGGCTTGCTGCAACTAAACCCCACATTACCTTCCTGATACAATGCATGTATGATAGGATCTGATGTAAGTCTTGCTGAGTACCTTTGTACTCACGTTTGCTTTATTTATGTTTTGCAGGTGAGACATCTGTCTGACTAGTAGTACCGCTTGGACTTCGACGAGTAGCTTGTTACCTCAGCTACGATTTTGTACCCTTGGGAGGGTCTTGTAGATAGTCAGGCTTCTCAGCCTTTTCCTTTTGTAGTTGTCTGTACTCAGACATGTAATGCTTCCGTTGCTTGTATGCTCTGAATGATGGGTCATGTGACCCCTGTTTGTATTAATGTTATGTGGCTCTTCTGGGCCTTTATCTATATGATTTTGCATTATGTTGTGATGCCATGTCGTACAACACATACTTGCATGTTATGCGTACGTGTGACGTGTATTGCTATGTGTGGGATCTGACAATCTAGTTGTTTATCCTTGGCAGCCTCTCTTATGGGGAAATGTAGTCTAGTGCTTCTTGAGCCATAGTAGTCCGCTATAGCCCGGTTCACCGGAGTCGTGCTAGCCCAGCACTACTGCTCAGGACACTTGACTGGCCGGCATGTGTTTCATTTCTTTCTTGTGTCTGTCCCTTCGGGGAAATGTCACGCGGTGACCTCCGGAGTCCTGCCTAGCCTGCTACAGCCCGGGTTCCTAGGAGTCCTGTTAGCCCAATGCTACAGCCCGGATTCACACGCTACTGACCGACATGCTCGATGTGAATCATGTATGCCTGTCCCCATAGGTTAGTGCCGCTTTGGGTTCATGACTAGCCATGCCGGCCCGGGTTCTCTGTCATATGGATGCTAGCGACACTATCATATACATGAGCCAAAAGGCGCAAACGGTCTCGGGCCATGGTAAGGCGACACCCGTGGGAATACCGTGCGTGAGGCCGCAAAGTGATATGAGGTGTTACAGGCTAGATCGGTGTGACTTAGAATCGGGGTCCCGACAATACGGCCCTTGGGAGTAGGCGAATTTCAAGGCGAGTGGGGAGGCGTTCAATATTTACTGCCTTTATAAGCAGATAAGAATCCCTTTTCTTCACCCACGCCTTCTCTCTTCCTTTGCCCTTCCACTCTTGAGCTCCATCACCCAAGTTCACATCTGTTTCACACTCGAGCAAGAACCCAACCATGTCCGGATCCGGAGGTTGAAAGTGCAACTATCCCTGGGTGGTTTTGGTAATTCCTAACAACATATAGCTCATTGAGCTAATGCTACTTGAAGATAAATATTTCCGGAAAATCTCAATGATTGGCATGGCATGGATTAGAAAGTGGACCCCTCAAAATGCTAAGGACAAAAGATTGGCTCAATCTCAAAGCACAAGCCTCTACATTTTCCTTTTAGTTATCCAAGATCACATTGAGTCCATAGGAAAAGCCAATACTATTAAAAGGGGGTGAGGTGTTGCTTAATGAGTTGCTTGCTCAAAATGCTTAGTGATATGCTCCAAAAACCCTCAACTACTTTCCCATATCCACATATTTCCCAAACCAAAAGTCAAACTCGGCCCCACCGAAATCTTCTATCTGGCGCCACCGAGTTCACTTGACATAGCTACTGCTAGAAACCCTAGTCACTTTGGCCTCACCGATAGGGATCTCGGTCTCACCGAGATGGGATTGCAAACTCTCTATTTCCCTTCGTAATATTTCGGTCCAACCAAGGTGAGCGGTCGGTCCCACCGAGATTGCAATGCAAACTCTCCATTTCCCCTTCGTAACATTTCTGTCTAACCGAGATGAGCGAATCGGTCCCACCGAGTTTGCCTGACCAACTCTCTGTTTGCCTATTACCAAAATCGGTCCCACTGAATTTGTGTAATCGGTCTCACCGAGATTACGTTATGCCCTAACCCTAATGGAATCGGTCCCGCCGAAAATCCTAACGTTCACATTTTGAACTAAATCGGTCTGACCGAGTTATATGATTCGGTCCCACCGAGTTTGGTGATTTGTGTGTAACGGTTAGATTTTGTGTTGAGGCTATATATACCCCCTCACCCACTCTTCACTCGTGGAGAGAGCCATCAGAATATGCCTACACTTCCAACATACATTTTCTGTGAGAGAACCACCTACACTTGTGTTGAGGTTAAGACATTCCAATCCAACCACATAAATCTTGATCTCTAGCCTTCCTCAAGTTGCTTTCCACTCAAATCATCTTTCTACCAAATCAAATCCTATGAGAGAGAATTGAGTGTTCAGGAGACGATCATTTGAAGCACAAGAGCAAGAAGTTCATCATAAACACACCATCTATTACCTTTCGGAGAGTGGTGTCTCCTAGATTGGTTAGGTATCAATTGGGAGCCTCAGTCAAGATTGTGGAGTTGAACCAAGGAGTTTGTACAGGCAAGGAGATTGCCTACTTCATGAAGATCTACCCTAGTGAGGCAAGTCCTTCGTGGGCCAAGGCCATGGTGGGATAGACAAGGTTGCTTCTTCGTGGACCCTTCGTGGGTGGAGCCCTCCGTGGACTCGCGCAATCGTTACCCTTCGTGGGTTGAAGTCTCCATCAACATGGATGTACAATAGCACCACCTATCGGAACCACGCCAAAAATCTCCGTGTTCACATTGCGTTTGCTCCCTCCAAACTCCTCCCTTTACCTTCATATGCAATTGTTTTACATTCCCCTGCTATACTCTTAGAATTTCATGTGTAGGTTTATTACTTGTTTGTGCTAAGTTTCTAAAATCTGCCAAGGCTTAAAAGGCTAGATTTTTATTTGGTCAAGTAGTCTAATAACCCCCATCTAGACATACTTTCGATCCTACAAGTGGTATCAGAGCTTTGGTCTCCATTTGCCTTGATTTACATAGCTTTGGTGATCATAGCCTTGGTTTCACAACCTAGGAGAGTATGGCGTCAAGTGAGGGAAATTACCACCGTAGAGGTCCTTACTTTGATGGTACTAATTTTGCTAGTTGGAAGCATAAGATGAAAATGCATAGTCTTGGACATAACCCCGTTGTTTGGGCTATTGTGTGTATTGGCTTGCAAGGTGAATTCTTTGATGGGAGAGAACCGAACCGTGAGGCTAGCGCAGAAGAGTTGAAGATGATGCAATACAATGCTCAAGCTTGTGATATTCTCTTCAACGGATTGTGCCCCGAAGAATTCAACAAAATCAGCCATCTTGAGAATGCAAAGGAAATTTGAGATACTTTGATTGATATGCACGAAGGTACCGACTCCGTCAAGGAATCCAAATTGGATGTGCTTCAAAGTCAACTTGACAAGTCCAAAATGAAGGATGGTGAAGGTGTCGCTGAAATGTACTCTAGGCTTGCTCTCATCACAAATGAGATTGCCGGCTTAGGAAGTGAAGAGATAACCGATAGATTCATCATCAAGAAGATCCTAAGAGCCTTGGATGGAAAATATGATACTGTGTGCACATTGATCCAAATGATGCCCAATTACAAAGATCTCAAGCCAACGGAAGTCATTGGAAGGATTGTTGCTCATGAGATGTCACTCAAGGATAAGGAAGAGCTTCACAACAAGTCAAGTGGTGCTTACAAAGCCTCGTGTGATGCTCCCATATCATCAAGTGAGAAACAAAACTTCAATGAAGAATTGAGCCTAATGGTGAAGAACTTCAACAAGTTCTACAAGAGTAGAAGCAAGAAAAGAAGTTACAAGTCAAGGTCCTACAATGACAAAAGATCTTCAAGTCGTGAACGTAATTGCTACAATTGTGGAAGACCCGGAAACTACTCCAATGAGTGTAAGGCTCCCTACAAAAGAAGATTAGATTCTCCCAAAAGAAGGAGTAGGAGAGAAGAATCACCACCAAGAGAGAGAAGGAGTAGAGATGACCGTTATGAACGAAGAACATCACGAAGAAGCAAGGATTCGGAAAGAAAGGACAAATCATCAAGGAGCTACACAAAACGAAGACATCAAGCTCACGTTAGTGAATGGGTATCAGGCTCCGATTCCGACGATCACCCCGAGAGAAGTTTGTAACACCCCGGATGTAACTTGCCATATTTGTAAATCCGACTATTGCCATTTTCGGCTTTAAGTTATGAGAATCCCTTCGTGGTTGGGTTTTTTCTTTGTTTTGCATTTTGTTCATGTCATGCATTTCATATCATGTCATCATGTGCATCGCATTTGCATACGTGTTCATCTCATGCATTCGAGCATTTTCCCCGTTCTCTGTTTCGCAATCCGACACTCCCACGTGCACCGGCGCACCCCTCTTGTCTCTTTTCGTGAGCGGGTGTTAAACATTCTCGGAATGGACCGAGATTTGCCAAGTTGCCTTGGTACACCACCAGTAGGACGCCTGTCAAATTTCGTCCCATTTGGAGTTCATTTGATGCTCCAACGGTTAACCGGGCAACCGCAAAGGCCTCTTGCGTGTTGCAGCCCAACACCCCTCCAAAACGGCCCAATAGCCCACTCCTTTTGGACACTCCTACCTCCTTTTGGACACTCCTACCTCCTCCTACCTATAAAAGGCCTCCTCCTCCAAAATTCGGGTCCTGAAACCCTAGATCCAACTCCCTCCGCGCCGCCGGACATGTCTGCCGCCCGCCGGACACTTCGTGCCGCCGCCCTGAGCCAGTGAGGCATCGACACGTGGCGACCGAGTCTTCCCCGCCGCCACTGCCCGCTGGGACCACGGGAGGCCCGCCCGGCCCGGTTCGGCGCCGTCGCCCCACGCGACCAGCTCCCTTCGTCGCCCGACTCCGCGTCGCCCCGCGCCGGCGTGCTCCTCCGCCGCCTCGCCGGCGCGCGCCGCCGCCCCACGCCGCTCCTTCGCCGCTGCCCCACACGCTGACCGGCGCCGCCTTCGCCTCCTCCAACTCCAGCGAGCTCCTCCCCGACCCGGATCCGGAGAACCCCGCACAGCTCCGGCCGTCTCCCTCTCCTCTGGCGAGATCCCGGTGAACCTCGATATCCATGCCCGAACCCTAGATCTGGGATTTCGGAGGTGATTTCCAACTCAGTCTTTTTCCCCCAATATTGTATGACCCTGTTCATCGCCTCGTATCTCGGTGACCATATCTCCGTTTCATGCATATGATATATCAAAATGTTCACTGTGAGATGCTCTTCATTTCATTCCATTGTGGCATGCTTGTTGGAGTTCATCTGGATGACCTAATCATTGATGCAAGAGTGCTATAAAATGTTTACTGCTGCTACTTATTAGTTTATGGTGATTTGTCATTTTTGTCACATTTGACGTGTGCTTCATATGGGCATGAGCTCTACATGTGTTTTGAACTATGACATGCCATATTTACAGAGGTGCTTGCCTTGAATTTTTGTGATCATTGCGGTGACTAGCACAAGCATGCAAACTAGGCTTCATGATATTGTTGTTTTCAGGGACATGGGATTTTGCAAAGTCTTTTCCCTGCTGTTATTTTGATGCCATGTAAACATGATGCCACAGTGAGGTCCATGCTTACTTTGATATGATTCGGAAAGGTCTTTTGTACATATGATTATGCTCTATCCATCCATGCCCCCGTTTGCAATTATGGAGTGCACTAGCGTGTCTTGATCTTGCTCTACTTTTGCTATAAAATGTTCCTGGCAGATTGATTACATGTTAATCAATTTTTCCATGGTTGTTGCTATTGATCCATGCATGCTATGAACTTGCTCTTGCCATGGTTAGCTTCTTGAACATGTAATATTGCTGTGGGCATGCTTAAATTGTCATTCAAGGCTTTGTGATGAGTGGTTTGAGCTCGCAAAGATGCCTTCATAATTCTGTTTATGCCATGCTCTATTTTTCTGCTAAGTCTGAAACTGTTAATAAATCTTGCTATGTTTACATGGGTGCCATGATATTTTCTGTGCCTTTTTGGCTCATGGTTAGTAAGAGTCTTTTGTTCTATGAATTTATTAGATTAATGTCATTCCTTTATTTGCTATGTTATTGTCCTGTAGCATGTTGTTTGCTTGCTCTAAACATGGTTTCCTGATGTTATTTCTGGCATGTTAGTATATTTCACCAAGTCTGCGAAGCTGATATCTTTTGCACTTTTGCCATGCTTGTTTGAACCTGCTCTTGTGTGATTTAGCCATAGCTCAGTGTTCATGTTTTGTCAAGCATCTATTTTACATCACTGCCATATGCTTTGTTATTATGTTGGAGTGCAGTAGCTTAGTTTCTTATTGCATTCTAGATGGCATTGTGCTGTTAATCGTAGAATTGTGCCATTCTTGTTTTGCTTGCCATTTGCAAACCATGCATCCGTTTCCGGTGATCTTTATATCGATTTCACCCAAAATCATCTCATCTTTCTAGCGGCACACTTGGTTTGCCAATTTGATGTCTTGTTCATCCTTCTCCTTCCGGAGCATGCATATGCATTGCATTCACATGTCGCATATCATGCCATATATTGCATCATGTTGATTGTGCATTGCACCGTGGTTGATTGGTGTTCCTTTGCTTGTGTTATTTCTTTGGGTAGAGCTGATAGACGAGTACGTGATCGAGGAACCTGTTGAGTACGCTAACGAGGATCAAGCTTTCGACAACTCTGAGAACTTTGCAGGCAAGATGACCATACCCTCGTAATCACTTCTATTTTTGCTTGCTAGTTGTTCGCTCTATTGCTATGCCGCACTACCTAACACTTGCTATATCATGCCTTCCATATTGCCATGTCAAGCCTCTAACCCACCTTTCCTAGCAAACCGTTGTTTGGCTATGCTACCGCTTTTGCTCAGCCTCTCTTATAGCGTTGCTAGTTGCAGGTGAAGTTGAAGCTTGTTCCATGTTGGAACATGGATATTGTTGGGATATCATTACTATATCTTATTTACTTTAATGCATCTATATACTTGGTAAAGGGTGGAAGGCTTGGCCTTATGCCTGATGTTTTGTTCCACTCTTGCCGCCCTAGTTTCCGTCATACCGGTGTTATGTTCCTTGATTTTGTGGTCCTTACGCGGTTGGGTGTTATGGGAACCCCTTGACAGTTGGCTTTGAATAAAACTCCTCTAGCAAGGCCCAACCTTGGTTTTACCATTTGCCTACCTACCACCATATACTTTTCCCTTGTGTTCTGCAGACTCAAGGGTCATCTTTCTTTTAAACCCCCTGGGGCCAGTGCTCCTTTGAGTGTTGGTCCGAACAGAGCTGCCTGCGGGGCCACCTCGGGGAAACTTGAGGGTTGGTTTTACTCGTAGCTAGTCTCATCTGGTGTTTCCCTGAAAATGAGATACGTGCGACTCCTATCAGGATTTGTCGGCACATCAGGTGGCTTTGCTGGTCTTGTTTTACCATTGTCGAAATGTCTTGTTTTACCATTGTCGAAGTTGACCGTGAGAGCTTGTGAAGGGATAAGTTGGGACACCCCTGCAGGGTATGAACTTTCGAAAGCCGTGCTCGTGGTTATGTGGCAGATGGGAATTTTTTAATATCCAGTTATAGAGAACTTGACACATAACTTAATTAAAATGAATCAACCGTGTGTGTATCCATGATGGTCTCTTTTCAGCGGAGTCTGGGAACAGAACACGGTCTCGTGTTATGCTTGAACGTAAGTAGCTTCAGGATCACTTCTTGATCACTTCTAGCTTCTCGACCACTGCGTTGCTCCTCTTCTCACTCTCTTTTGCGTAAGTTAGCCACCGTATAAGCTAGTGCTTGTTGCATCTCCACCTCACTACCCTTTCCTAACCCATAAGCTTAAATAGTCTTGATCTCGCCGGTGTGAGATTGCTGAGTCCTCGTGACTCATGGTTAATTCCAAACAGATGCAGGTGCCGATGATGCCAGTGCAGGGGATGCTACCGAACTCAAGTGGGGGAGTTCGACGAGGATTCGGGCCGTTACTATGTTTCTTTTCCGAATGATCAGTAGAGGAGCCCAGTTGGGACAATCGGGGATCTAGCATTTGGGGTTGTCTTTCTTTATTTTGGTTCCATAGTCGGACCTTTTGTAAGTGCATCTAGTGCCACCCCTAGTTGGTTTTGGAGTATTGATGACAAACCTAGTTGAGGGACTAATGTGTTTGTGAGAATTGCAGGATAACACAGGTAGAAGTCCCTCATTGATTCGGTTTTCCTACCAGAGATGGCCCCTAAAAATGTATGAAGACATCGATGGCAAAGGTGGTATATGAAGATGTTCACATTGAAGACTATGACAAGAGAAGACGTGACATGAAGCATATGGAGCTCGAAGACTTAGATCTTTCGTAGTTCTGTTTCTTCTTTATTGAGTCATAGGAACCACCGTACTGATAAGTGGGGTCCAAGAGAACCAGTCAGAATGACTGAAGTGATGCTTAACCAAAACCTATGTTTTCGAGTGAAGACTATGAGAGCGGATCTTGTCCAGAGTCGGACAAGTCAGCTTTGCTTGTAGCCCAAGTAAAGTTGCCGTGTGAGTTTGAAATCTGACCATTGGAACACGTGTCAGTTCCTTAGTGACACAGGGTCATTTCGGACAAATCAGGTTGGGTTGCCTAGTGGCTATAAATAGCTCACCCCCTACAACCATAAATGGTTGGCTGCTCAAAGTTAGAGTACGGCTTTTGTCGTTTGAGAGAAACCCACCTCGAAGCCTTTGAGAGAGAATTCCTTGCGAGGATAAAGCCCTAACCACCCAGAGCCAAAGAGAATTAGGCATCACTTAAGTCTTCTTGTCTGTGTGATCTGAAGACTTATTACACTTGAGGACTGTGAATCCTCCAGCCGGTTAGGCGTCGCGTTCTGAGCGTCCAAGAGACATTGTGGATCGCTAGTGAACGAAGTCTGTGAAGGTTTGGGAGTCTACCTTGAAGACTTACCAGAGTGATTGGGCGAGGTCTGTGTGACCTTAGCTCAAGGGGAATACGGTGAGGACTGGGTGTCCTGAGCTGCGTGTTCAGGACTGGGTGTCCGGGACTGTGTGTCCTCAGGTTTAAATACCTAGCCGCCCTAACCAGACGTACAGTTGTCACAGCAACTGGACTGGTCCAACAAATCATTGTCTTTAACGAGTCACTGGTTTCATCCTTCCCTTCCCTTTACTTACTGTTGGTCCTTGTGAAGTCTTTGTATGATTGCACTATCTTTTGTCTTCACTGAGTGACTGCGTGTTCTGTTTGGCTTCTTAATATCTTCCTACCTGATCCTTACTACATAGCTGCTATTAGTCATTGTGCTTTCACTTCATTGAATACATGATTGTGGTTTACCTAGTGTAGTCTACCTTCCACTGCATGGTTATAGGTTTATTTCTATCGTTTTTCTTCGAAACTTCCACGTTTTGAAGACTTCCATAAAAATCGCCTATTCACCCCCCTCTAGTCGACATAACGCACTTTCAATTGGTATCAGAGCTAGGTACTCCCTTGTTCTGTGTGATTCGGTTTAACCACCTGGAGTTTTAGCTATGTCGACTGCAGGGATAATTAAAGTCTCCGCTGCGTGCCCCGTCTTTGATGGAACTGAATATCCCTACTGGAAGAATAAGATGCGCATGCATCTTGAAGCCATTGACATCGACCTATGGTATGTCGTCAAGAACGGCGTTCCCAAGGCTGGAGAAGGTGTCACTGCGGCTGATGTCAAGAAGTTCATTCAACTGGACTCTACTGCCAAGAATATCATCTGTGGTCATCTGACCAAAGGACAGTATGGCTGTGTAAGTGCTTTGGAAACATCTAAGCTAGTCTGGGACTGGCTCTCCAAGGTCAATGAAGGCGTCTCAACCCAGAGAGATCAGAGAATCAGTGTCCTTCGCAACCTCTTCAACCGCTTCAAGCGAAATGACAATGAGAATATCCAGCTCACGTTTGATCGACTCACTGACATCACAAATGAGCTTCAAGCCCTCGGTGCTACTGAGATCACCAAGCATGAAGTCGTCAAGACACTACTGAGATCACTTGACAGCTCGTTTGACACCCTAGCCCTGATGATTCAAGAACGTCCTAATTTCAAGACACTCGATCCGTCTGACATACTTGAGAGGCTCAACACACATGATTTTCAGTTTTCTGAGAAAAGAGATATCTATGGTCCAAACTATGGGCAAACTCGTGCCTTGAAGGCAAAAGCTGTCTCCTCATCTGAAGAAGAATCTGACAGCAGTCCTGATGACCCTGAAGACATTGGAAAGGAACTTGCTATGCTTGTGAAGAAGTTCCAAAAATTCACCAAGAAGAAAGGCTTCAGGAAGTCTTCACGATCAAGCTCAAGGAATGATGAAGCTTCTGCTCATGACTACAAGAAGAAAACATGCCACAAGTGCAAGAAAACTGGCCACTTCATCTCTGAGTGTCCGCAGTGGGACAATGAGAACAGAAAGAAGAAGAAGAGCAAGGAATATGACTCTGACGACAAGAAGAAGAAGAAATACTCAAAGTCTTCTTCCAAGTCTTCCTCAAATCTTCATCACACAAGAAGAGCTCATCTGGCAAGGCACGTGCGTTTGTTGGCAAGGAAATGGATTCAGAGGAGGAGTCCGTTTCTGAGGAGGCGGAGGTGGAGTCTAAGGAGGAGTCCGATTCTGGCGTTGCAAGTCTGGCTACAACATACGTTGCCAAGTCCATCTTCAACACTGAAGACAATGACTTCATCACCGACACCAATGCAAATGACAAGGACTACTCTGCTCCTACCTACTGCTTCATGGCACGTGGTGCCAAGGTAAACACACGCACTACTCACTATCAAACATCTAGTGAAGATGACTCTTATTGTGGTTCAAGAACCAGCTACAAAACACTTGCTAAAATTGCAACTGAACAACAGAAAGCTATGGAACATATTCAAAAACTGTTAGACAAAAGCGATGATCTGTTAGGCGCTGAAATGACTCGATCTGAGTCCTTAATTGAAGACATAAAAAATCTTCACATTAAGTATGAGGAACTTGAAAGTCGTCATGAAATGCTCTCAACAACTCATGAAAAGCTTTCCTATGATTATCTTCAAAGGAAGCAAGATCTTGAGAAATTGAGAGCGGCTCATGAAAATCTTCAAAAGGAAAACGAGTCACTTCGCGCCGAACAGATCAGTTCCGCTCAGGAAGGATTTGAACCACCATGTCTTAAATGCATTGATCGCGATAATGCTACTTCTGTTGCTGAATGCTCTACTGCTGCTACTGTTGCAATATCTTCAACTGTTGATGTGGTAACTAACCCCTCTGTTGAGGATACCACTGCTATTGCTGATGAGAATGCTAGGTTAAAGACATTGCTTGAAACAGGGATGTACAAAAGTCTTAAAGGGCATCAGACACTATGTGATGTCCTCAAAAGGCATATTCTGAACCGAAACCCGAGGAAAGAGGGTGTTTGGTTTGTAAGGAAAATGAATGCTGATGGCTCTTACTGGAAACCTGAGCAGTACCCCAAAACCACCTGGGTTGCTGCAAAGGAACCTTCAGCAGATCCATCCAATCTATCTGGCTTCACTTGTGCTAACCCCATTGTCATTGATGAATCCTTTGATGCAAACTATAAACTGTTTAAGAATCAGAATGGTGAAGTGTTTGCGAGGTATATTGGTACTAACTGCAGGAATGGGCCGCCTATGAAGAAGATCTGGGTGCCGAAAAAGTGTTTGGAAAATCTTCCTGTGAATGTCATCATGACACCACAGGTGAAGAAGACAAACCCCAGACCACAGGCTTCATACGGTCCAAAGGCTTCATACAGACAGAGGACTCACCTGAGTCGCACTAACGCAAATGTTTTGCAGGGAAATCATACTCAGGCCTATGAATATGAGCGTGGTTCATCGAACCGCCATGTTCATAAGACCAAGAACTATTCTGCTTATTCTTATGAGTACTATTGTCCGCCTGCAAGACTTTTTGCTAGGGCTCCAAAGCCAAAGTTCTCAGACGCTGCACTTAGACTTATCACTTCTAAGCCACCCTTGATGATGTGGGTGGCTAAGAAAGCTTAACTCTCTTTTGCAGGGAAAGGTCTCCAGCAGAAAACCAAAATCGTCTGACGCTATTGCTGGGGACCTTAAACATCTTGTAGGGCGCAAGATCAAATGCCTGAATGGTCTTACTATGTACTTCATTCCTGAATCGCTTGCTACTCTCCCTATCAGTCCTAATCTAGACCTAAGCTTTCATAACCCACTGGGTCGTCAAATGTTTTTGCTTCACAATTCTCTTCGTGAAGCCTATCCCCCTAACTGCACTGTAGGGTACAACACCAGCGTCTTCAGAATGGATTATTGATAGTGGGTGTACCAACCACATGACTGGCAAAATAAGCCTTCTTATGGACTCAACCTTACGTCCATCCGACAAGAGTCACATCACATTTGCTGACACTGGTAAAAGTAAGGTATTGGGTCTAGGTAGAGTTGCAATCTCAAAGGATTAACACATGGATAAAGTCATGCTTGTTGAATCCCTTGGCTTCAACTTAATGTCTGTCTCAATGCTTTGCGATTTGAACATGATCGTAATATTTGGAAAATATCGTTGCCTTGTTCTAATGGAATCTGACAAGTCTCTAGTGTTTGAAGGGTATCAAAAAGATGATTTGTATGTGGTAGATTTCTCAGCAGGACCACAGCTTTCCGTATGTCTTCTAGCAAAAGCTTCAGAATGCTGGCTCTGGCATCGGAGGCTTGGGCATGCTGGCATGAGGAACCTCCACACCCTTGCAAAGAAGAAGCATGTCATAGGCATCGAGGGCATCAAGTTCAAGAAAGATCACTTGTGCAGTGCCTGTGAAGAAGGAAAGATGACGAGGGCCAAACATCCCTCGAAGACAATCATGACTACTACTCGACCCTTCGAACTGCTCCACATGGATCTTTTCGGTCCCACTCATTACTCAACTCTTACTACTACTGCTTGTCTCTATGGCTTTGTCATTATTGATGATTATTCTAGATATACTTGGGTGCACATAATCCTCTACAAGACTGAAGTGCAGGATGTCTTCAGACGCTTCGCCAATCGAGCAATGAACAACTATGGCGCCAAGATAAAGCACATCAGAAGTGACAATGGCACTGAATTCAAGAACACTGGCCTTGATACATATCTTGATACCTTGGGCATCACACATGAATTCTCAGCCCCGTACACGCCACAGCAGAATGGCGTCATCGAACGCAAGAACAGAACACTCATTGAGATGGCCCGAACGATGCTTGATGAATACAAGACTCCAAGAAAATTCTGGCCTGAAGCCATTGATACTGCATGCCATACAATCAATCGTGTTTATCTTCACAAGCTTCTGAATAAGACATCTTATGAGCTCCTTACTGGCAAGAAGCCAAATGTCAGTTACTTCAGAGTATTTGGCGCCAGGTGCTGGATCAGGGATCCACATCACACTTCAAAATTTGCACCAAAAGCACATGAGGGTTTTATGCTTGGATATGGAAAGGATTTGCACTCCTACAGAGTCTTCAATCCCTTTCATTATAAAGTGGTTGAAACAGTGGGTGTGCGATTTGATGAGACTAACGGTTCACAAAGAGAACACCTGCCAAATGTTCTAGATGAAGTTCCATCCAGCGAATCAATCAAGCTAATGGGAACTGGAGAAATCATACCTTCTGAAGCTCAACCTGAAGAGGAACTTATCATCTCCGCACCTGATCAACCTGAAGACAATGCTCAGCCTGAAGACAATCCCTCTAACAACGACAATGATCAGCAAGAGCAAAATCTTCGCCCTGTACATCCTCGTGTTGCCAATGAAGTGCAGATTGAGAGAATAATTGATAGCATCAATGCACCCGGTCTTCTCACTCGTTCAAGGGCAACTCAGCTAGCAAATTTCTGTGGGCACTTCGCATTCGTCTCAATAATAGAACCCAAGAAAGTTGAAGAAGCCTTCATGGAACCTGAATGGATTCAAGCTATGCAAGAAGAGCTTCAACAGTTTGAGCTGAATAATGTATGGGAACTGGTTAAGCGTCCTGACCCTCGGAAGCACAACATAATAGGCACCAAATGGATATACCGCAACAAGCAAGATGAGCATGGTCAAGTTGTCAGAAACAAAGCTCATCTCGTTGCTCAAGGATATACTCAAGTGGAAGGCATTGACTTCGATGAAACGTTTGCTCCTGTGGCTAGACTTGAAGCCATACGCATACTGCTGGCCTATGCAAATCATCATAACATACTTCTATATCAAATGGATGTGAAGAGCGCCTTTCTCAATGGCAAGATTGAAGAAGTGTATGTTGCACAACCGCCTGGCTTTGAAGATCCAAAACATCCTCACATGGTATACAAGCTCAACAAGGCACTGTATGGCCTCAAACAAGCCCCTTGGGCCTGGTATGACACACTCAAATACTTCCTAAAGAGCAAAGGCTTCGTACCTGGTTCCCTCGACCCCACTCTCTTCACGAAGACATATGATGGTGAACTATTTGTGTGCCAAATATATGTGGATGACATTATCTTCGGCTGCACCAATCAGAAGTACAGTGAAGAGTTTGGATATATGATGCAAGAGCAATATCAGATGTCCATGATGGGAGAGCTGAAGTTCTTCCTCGGTCTTCAAATACGACAGCAACGCAATGGCATCTTCATATCTCAAGAGAAGTATCTCAAAGATTGCCTGAAGAAGTTCGGTATGCAAGACTGCAAAGGCTTCACGATGCCAATGCCAGCCAAGCATCATCTGGGTCCTGACGACAATGGTAAAGAGTTCGATCAAAAGGTATACCGCTCCATGATTGGTTCTTTGCTTTATCTATGTGCATCTAGGACAGATATTATGCTTAGTGTTTGCATGTGTGCTTGATTTCAAGCGGCACCAAAGGAGTCGCATCACTTAGCTGTGAAGCGAATTCTTCGATATTTGGCTCACACCCCAACTTTAGGATTATGGTATCCAAAGGGCTCAGAGTTTAATCTAGTTGGATTCTTGGATGCTCATTATGTTGGTGAAAAAGTGGATCGCAAGTCTACATCAGGCACATGTCATTTTCTGGGACGATCACTTGTATGTTGGTCTTCAAAGAAGCAAAATTGTGTATCTCTCTCCACTGCTGAATCTAAATACATTCCTGCTGGATCTTGCTGCGCTCAGCTTCTGTGGATGAAGCAAACACTCAAGGACTATGGCATTCATCTGAAGCAAGTGCCACTCTACTGCGACAACGAAAGCGCCATCAAGATTGCCAACAACCCAGTTCAGCACTCGAAGACAAAGCACATTGAAATTCGTCATCACTTTCTCAGAGATCATGTTGTGAAGGAAGATATCGATATCATACACGTCAACACTAAAGAGCAATTGGCAGATATCTTCACCAAGCCCTTGGATGAGAAGAGATTTTGCAAGTTACGGTGTGAGCAAAATATCTTGGAATCCTCAAATGTCCTGTGATCAGGCACACATCCTAACACTTATGCATATTGATGACTTAGATGTGCAACACACGAAGTAAAGTATATCTTCAATCAATGAAGACATACATTCTAAGTGCGAATACATTAATGTGGAATTTGACTTCGGAGCGCCACGATAATTGTGCGCCGTGTCTGGGTCTAATACTTCCTATACGGTAGGTAACGCCACCACCAAATTTTCTGTTTGAAGTGTTTCACTCATGGCGTTACATTTGCTATGTCTTCACATTTGGTTTGGCTTAAATCTCAACATGTCTTCATGATTATCTTCACTATGTTGATTATATATATATATATATATATATATATACTAGTGTTCTGTCCTCTACAGCATTCACTTATAGCTATGTCTTCTTGTTGAATCTTTTGAACTAAGTGAATGTGATCGGACCCTAACCTCTCTATGCTTTCTATCTCAAACTCTATCTCTCCAAATCATATGGATTCTATTGAAACTGTCGAATGTCTTCTCTGCTTTCTTGTCAGCATAAGATACAGAGACAAACATTAAGTCCATTTTCAATGCTCATTCCTTCACCTGAAACCCGGAGAAGTGGGAACGACCACCCAACAATCCAGGCCTGCGTGGGACGTGGAACAACCCCCGATATGCTGCATGATGGCCATGTGTTCCTCAAATATGAATCGCCAGGGGCACCTGTGTAATAACACTGAGCCGCTCCTATCCCTATAAATACACGCCTCACCACAGTCATTATCTCTTTGTCCACTCTCGCACGAACCCTAGCGCCACCGCTAGCCCTCGACGACGTCGGCGACGAAGCGCTTCGCTGCTGCAACCTCTCCGACGCCGTCTTCACGCCGACCGCGGACATCGTCCTCTCCGCCGTCGCCGTAGGTGTCCTCCGTCGCCAAGTTAGGGCACGGAAGATTGAACTGCTCGGCCTCCTCTTCCACTCCGTCTAGCAGTTCTTTGTGTGGTAAATAAAACTTCCTTTTTACGGCCCCTTTGATCCTATAGCTTTATCACTTTCTACCACAGGCAGTTTCTATTCACACAAGTTGGATCTCTTTCATACTACATCTCATAACATGCCTAGTATATTCACTTATGCTTCACAAAGTAGTTAGATTCCTCACTTGTACTGATCCGTGGATTCGTACAAATCTGGAACCAACTCCTTGTCTATGAGTGAATGTCTTCGCACGATGAGGTCAATGTCTTCTAAACTAATTTATCTTCAAAATCTTCTGAGAATGCATATGACCTCTTCCCCTTCCCTCGCACCTTAATGCTGTCACAGGTACATGTCCGTGGGAGAATCCCTTGGTTCTCATAGTCTGCATTCATTTGCAGAATTCTTACAGTATCACATAAATTATACCGAAGCCAGTTCCTGTCTGTCCAGCAAGCGAAAGCCTTTGAAGCCTTTGAACCTATTGAAGCCTTTCAGTTTAAAGTTCATGGCTTCAGAGAAATCAGCAAGGAAGGGTCGCAGAAAGTGTCGTGGAGAAACATCAAGAGATCTTCCCGATGACCTCTCAGAGCTGTACAAGACAGATCCTGAAGAGGATTACAATTAGCGCAAGACACGAATCCAATGGATTCGACGCTATTGGGCAGAACAGTGGTTCAAGTACAGATTTGTGACAAAGGAATATGCTGAAAAGAATGCCATCAAGCGACCATGGGGAGACATCCTCTACAAAAATCTTCAACCCAGGACCAGAGATGAAGCCATTGAACAAGGCTTCTATCCCTGCATGGTCCGTGGGCCACAGCCTGCAGATGCACACTCATCGTCACTACTATGGTGTCGTGACGACATTCTGTTCAAGCGCAACTTCCAGTTTGCCCAGAACTCAGCAAAGCAGAACAAGAAGTCATTGGGACTAGACTTCAACCTTGGTCCTTCTGCTCCAAGGGCTGACGGCACACGAGATGCAGAACCCAATGTCGTCGGTCCTTTCTACAACCTTGAAGGTCTCATCACCCATATCTTGGTTCAAGGGACAGCCGTGAATGAGCCTGCAGATGACGCTGAATCAGATGAAGCGCCTGCAGCGCCGAAGCTAAAGAAGCAGCCTAAAGCTTCAAAGCCTGCCTCTGCTCCAAAAATCTCACGGGTGAAGCCACTGGCAACTGCACCTCCTGAAGACAGTGTGCAGTCTGAAGATTTTTCACGCATCTCCAAGCCCCAGAAGGTCAAGATGCCTTTGCCACACACCGGCCAAGTACTGACAGCTGCTGTTGTTCTGCGTAATGATGCCATTGATCTGTCCAGTGATGAAGATCTTGCAGATGACGCTCTTGAGCAACTGATCAAGAGCAAAGAAGAAGCAGAAATCTTCAATAATTTGCCTCTCTTTGATGTGGCAATCATCCACAACTTCATTGATGAATGGTTTGACACGCCCAACATCAGCTTCGAAGATCTGCAACTTCCCATTGGCCTCAGTGTCGCCTTCCATGGCGCCATTGCTTCAGAGTTAGCTATCGCCCAGCGCATTGTTGCACTGAAGCAGAAGATTGACTTTGAGAAATCTTAGTTCAAGAAGCATATGGCCAAGCTCAGCATGCAAGAGGTGAAGAACTTCAAGATTATGTTGCACGAGCTCAAGGAAGCCTTTCTCAAGAAACATGCAGAAGCTCAGGGTTCTCGTGAGTGCATGAAGGTCCTGGCTGACAGGTGTGTGCAAGCCCACAATGAGGCTGAGAAGCGCAAGGCCCTTGGGCGTCCTGGCATCGACCCCAGGATGGCTGCAAAGAAGAAGAAGAAGAAGAAGCCCGCTATGGCTGAACCTGACGCACCAAGGCAGGAAGCAGTTCCCATTGTCTTCCCAACTAGCATGATTGGCTCGAAGCCAAAAGCCAGGTCTACTGCTTCACAACTAAAGAAGACGAGGACTGCTGAGGCTGAAGCAAGGAAGAGGAAACATCCTGAAGCCTCTGCTACTGCCCCCTCCAAGAAGAAGCGAAAGACCAAGAAGGAACGGGCTGCTCCCACAGAGCCATTGATTGTTGAACCCATCTCCATGGTTCACCCTAACGCTGAACCTCAAGAGCGCCAACTGACTGTCCATGAGCCTACTTTCACAGGGGCTCATGAAGCTGAAGACATTCCAGCAGCTGATCCCATCACTACTGAAGACATTGGTCATCATGACCATGTTGAAGATGATGCAGTTCTTCCTCAGCTTGAGCACCAACAGATATCATCGCCTGTGCTAACGCACAGCGAACTCATCAGCATTGGTCGTCCTCTGACGCCAATTGCTCAGGATGCATCATGGGCTGATCGCCCACAAGCACAAGAGGAAGAAGACTTTGAGGCCCAGCCAACTCCAACTCCGCAGGCGTCGCCAGCGTTACGCAGGCTTTGCAAAGGACCAAGGCCTCCAGTCTCTGAGTCTGAAGCTAAAGCTGCTGAAGACATTCCGGCTGCATCAACCAATGAAGAAGAAACACCAAGCGCTGTTACACCCCTGTCTCACCAAGAAGCTGTTCTCGAGGAGAACATGACTATGACCGACCCTCCAGCTCGTCAAGTGGAGGTTGAGAATCTCGAGGCTGTCACCACTAACACTAATGAAGCCAATGACGCTGTCATGGCTGAAGCTAATGTGCAGCCTTAACCAACCCAAGCACCAGAAGTCAGCGAAGCCACTGATCCCACTGCTTCTGTTCCTGTGCCTGCTGCTGGTCCTCAGTTCGACTATCATGTTGAGCACAGCCCTCGGGTCCAGAAGCCAATCCCAAGAATGCCCAGGTTTCCAGGTCCTGCATCAGCACCTGGATCCTTCAATATCAATGGCTTCAAAGCAGACAACACTTTCTTCAATAGCTCCAGGAACCCCTACTCAAGGGAAAGAATATCATCTGATCGGTTCTGGAGCTATCCGTAGCGAAGCTATTACTCCTGCATTCTATACAATCAAGGTCGCATCTTCCCACATAAGCGTCTTGACATTGAAGCAATAGTTGGTCTGCCCTATCTGGAAGAAGCTCTGGATTGCTTCAAAGAGGTTGGATTGCTGCCGTTCGTCACCGACCAAGAGCATTGGAATGAAGAGTTGCTGCTCCAATTCTATGCCACACTTCACATCCGTGGGTACAACAGAGATCCGAAGACTTGGGTCCTGGAGTGGATGACAGGAAATGTTCATCACGAAGCCAAAGCCTTTGACATCATTGAGATCACCGGTCTGCCCACTCCTGGCGATCTCTACGAACATGGCTGTCAGCTTCACAGTGAAGCTGTGGAGAGCATCTTTCAGAAGCCTGAACCTAACATGAGTCAGATGCTCAGTATGATGAAGCCATTGCCCCAAGATGCTGCATATCCCACGGAGTTCTTTGTTGAAGACCTTGAGTATCTGCCAAGGACTATCTATCACATCATAAGGCGAACTCTCTGGCCCATCAAAGGACATTCTCCACATGCCAAGCTGGAAGGTGCAATGAAGACTTTGGTCTTCTATATTCTTCATGGAAAATGCTTCAATGCACAGGACTTCTTCATCCGCTAACTTGCTGCATCAAGCTTTGATCTTTTTGGCTTGAAGTTCTACGCTCCATGGATAATGCGGCTGATCAAACTCCACTCCGCCATCTCATATCAGCCATCTGCTCGCAATCATCGGATCTTTCTGCCTGATGTGGATATGTCTGTTGAAGCAATTTATCCTGAGCCTGCCAAGGAACCTCTAAGTCTTTAGAATGCGGAGCATCAAAGTTTTTCTCAGAACATTGAAGGAGTTGAAGCAGTCACTCGTGTGTATCCTTTGGCTGGAACTACACGTGCACCGCATCCTGCTCTCACTGAAGCCACTGATAGCACAATTGCCCAACGACCCAAGAAGCGCACTCGTGTTCTCAATGACCGAGAGCTTCTTATGGCTCTTCATCAGAAATAGGATAGGCATCATGACTGGCTGAAGCGTCAAATGCAAAGCCTCTTGGTGCATGTTAAATGCATTCGCAATCTTGCCACCAAGAATGCCTTTGTTGCACACGAAACCTCTCGACGCACCTGGAAAGGGCTGACGCTAATGTGCTCTGAAGATGATCTTCAAGAGGATGGCTTCTCTGAACGATTCAAGTTTGACTCCACACCTCCTCGAAGGGCAGTGCTGCGACGAACTCCATCTCTTGAAGACTCTGAGTTCTCTTCCTCTGCTGCAACTGTGAATGCCAGAGTGATTGAGGATGAAGACGATGGTACTTCACCGCCACCTCCTTCAGCACGCTTCGACACTGCTCCAAGTTCTTCTGCACCGCCGAACACCACTGACGACCCTGCTGCTTCACCTACTCTTCATGGGAACGAGTAGATGCCCTATGTCTTCGAACCTTTTTGGTCCTTACTAACAAAAGGGGGAGAAGCATATGAGTTTGATAGTCTTCAAGCGGGTCCATATGGGCGGTGCTTTATATTTTGCTTCGTGTTTACAACTCTCATTTTGATACATTTGGTTCTTTGAGTTGTAACACTTAAACTCGATGGTCGTCTGCTACTTATTTGCCACCTTGTGATGCGATGATAAATTGCGCATGTGCGACGATAAATTCCGCACTTAGATCATTTTGCAGACATCCATTTTCCATTGTGCATGTCATTATCTTCACATACCTTCACATGCATAGTGGATTGTCATCATAAGTTGAAGAGGATCTCCACAAGCACAACCTGCCATGTGCATTTGCATTCCAAAAGCAAATTACTTATATGCACATCTTCAGGGGGAGCCCTTGCAACTTATGAAGACAATTCCTTATCCTTTCCAATTTCACATATTATATTCCCCGTTGAAAACTTCAACTAGTTTGTCATCAATCACCAAAAAGGGGGAGATTGTAAATGCATCTAGTGCCACCCCTAGTTGGTTTTGGAGTATTGACGACAAACCTAGTTGAGGGACTAATGTGTTTGTGAGAATTGCAGGATAACACAGGTAGAAGTCCCTCATTGATTCGGTTTTCCTACCAGAGATGGCCCCTAAAAATGTATGAAGACATCGATGGCAAAGGTGGTATATGAAGATATTCACATTGAAGACTATGACAAGAGAAGACGTGACATGAACCATATGGAGCTCGAAGACTTAGATCTTTCGTAGTTCTGTTTCTTCTTTATTGAGTCATAGGAACCACCGTACTGATAAGTGGGGTCCAAGAGAACCAGTCAGAATGACTGAAATGATGCTTAACCAAAACCTATGTCTTCGAGTGAAGACTATGAGAGCGAATCTTGTCCAGAGTCGGACAAGTCAGCTTTGCTTGTATCCCAAGTAAAGTTGCCGTGTGAGTTTGAAATTTGACCATTGGAACACGTGTCAGTTCCTTAGTGACCCAGGGTCATTTCGGACAAATCAGATCGGGTTGCCTAGTGGCTATAAATAGCTCACCCCCTACAACCATAAATGGTTGGCTGCTCAGAGTTAGAGTACGGCTTTTGTCGTTTGAGAGCAACCCACCTCGAAGCCTTTGAGAGAGAATTCCTTGCGAGGATAAAGCCCTAACCACCCAGAGCCAAAGAGAATTAGGCATCACTTAAGTCTTCTTGTCTGTGTGATCTGAAGACTTATTACACTTGAGGACTGTGAATCCTCCAGCCGGTTAGGCGTCGCGTTTTGAGCGTCCAAGAGACATTGTGGATCGCCGGTGAACGAAGTCTGTGAAGGTTTGGGAGTCTACCTTGAAGACTTACTAGAGTGATTGGGCGAGGCCTGTGTGACCTTAGCTCAAGGGGAATACGGTGAGGACTGGGTGTCCTGAGCTGCGTGTTCAGGACTGGGTGTCCGGGACTGTGTGTCCTCAGGTTTAAATACCTAGCCGCCCTAACCAGACGTACAGTTGTCATAGCAACTGGAACTGGTCCAACAAATCATTGTCTTCAACGAGTCACTGGTTTCATCCTTCCCTTCCCTTTACTTACTGTTGGTCCTTGTGAAGTCTTTGTATGATTGCACTATCTTTTGTCTTCACTGAGTGACTGCGTGTTCTGTTTGGCTTCTTAATATCTTCCTACCTGATCCTTACTACCTAGCTGCTATTAGTCATTGTGCTTTCACTTCATTGAATACATGACTGTGGTTTACCTAGTGTAGTCTACTTTCTGCTACATGGTTATAGGTTTATTTCTATCATTTGTCTTCGAAACTTCCACGTTTTGAAGACTTCCATAAAAATAGCCTATTCACCCCCCCCCCTCTAGTCGATATAACACACTTTCACCTTTGATTGTACTTTGGATGGTGTACGGATTATTTATGTATTGTGTGAAGTGGCGATTGTAAGCCGACTCTTTATCCCTTTCTTATTCAGTACATGGGTTGTGTAAAGATTACCCCTCTTGCGACATGCCTACCATGCGGCTATGCCTCTAAGTCGTGCCCCGACACATGGGAGATATAGCCGCATTATGGGTGTTACAAAGTTATCACTTCGACTCCGAATATACTCAAGATGAAGGTGTTGCCGGTCTAGCACTTGGGTCAACCAACTCCTATGACATATTTGAATCACCAAATGAAGCAATTGGAAGATGCTTCATGGCTAAAGGCCCAAAGGTATCACACCCCGAGTATGTTGATTTCAATAGTGATGAAAATGACTTGCTAGGTGATGATTATTTACTTATTGACAATTCTAGTGATGAAAACTATGATGAACTTGCTATTAATCATGCTAATCAAGACAAAACGAATGACGATGATAAGAAGGAGATTGAGCGTCTAACTAAAGAGCTAAACACTCTTAATTTAGCTCATGAAACTACATTGGAAAATCATAGAGAGCTTCTAAAGACTCATGAGAAGTTACGCTTCGAAAAGCTCAACCTTGAGCAAGAGCATGGGTTCTTAAAAGCGATCAATGATGATCTTCGCAAGAAAAGTTCTTCTTACATTGCCAAGCATTTACTCTTGTCTACTTACATGCCATAAGTTAAATCTAGCAACAAGAGTAAGAAAGATTCTTCTTCTAGTAGTAACAATAATCATGCTAAACCCAATGATGTTGCTTCTAGTAGTTCTCTTGATTCCACTAATGATTCTCTTAGCCAAGTTACACTTGAGCAAGAAAATAGATTATTGAAGGGAATTATAGAGAAAGGTGTTTACAAGAGCCTTGCCGAAAGTAAGCAATTTGAGGAAATTGTACGCAAGCAAGGAAGACACCGGAAGAATCAAGGTGTTGGTTTTGAACGAAAGTTCAATGCCAATGGAGTTGAGTGGGAAGAAGATCAATACCCCAAGACGAAATTTGTTCTTCAACAAGAGAAGTATAATCCTACTTCTTTCCAAGGAACACAAGCTCAAGATGATCTTGCACCACAAGACCACAAGCAAAAAGGCAACGACAAGCTTCAAGAGGAGATTGATGCATTTGAGGAAGCTCCCAAAGTCTTGGTCAAGTGGGTTCCCAAGACTACATCAAGTTCCACTTCATCAAGTATGACTAAAACTCCAAGGATTCCAATCAAGATGGTATAGATCCCTAAGAAGAAGAACTAGAGAGTTCTTGAGGGTGACTCCGCCAACATACTTCACTCATATCATTTTGGCGAGGACAAGTGCAAACAACTTCCATATCTTGCACTAGTTAAAGGAGTCACAAACTCTCTCGTTGGTAAGACAAGGGACAAGGTAACCTAATGCTTTCATGGACATCATCCTATGTGAACATCACTCTATGTCTATGGATATGCTTGTTTGTTCCTTGTTGGACTAACCCGTGTAGGTATTGAAAGTGCAACTCACTCCAAAGGATTTCTCCAAAGGATCTACATCAACATTGAGCATCTACATCTTCAACACCTACATGAAGTCATCATCGACAAAACCCAAGGTTAGTTCATCCCTCTTAGGGGGATATCACATCTAGGGTAAGCTTTACACTAATCAGTTGAGCTAAAGCAACTCTAATGGTGTGAACACAACAATGCTTTATGTAAAAGTGGCAACCCCACTTGTGCTTAAACAATGAGTATGACCTACGATCAAATGTTCTCATTTGAATCCTAAGTCAATATACTCATATATAGATGACCTAGTCATCGCCAAATTGCTTGATAGATGATAGAGTGATTGTGCATGATTTTTCACATATTTATTTGCCATCTTATTGTGTGAGCATGTTGGATGCATATTTTACTCATTCGAGGACATCCATTTTTTGCTTTGATTGTTTGGTGTTTTCTCTTTTGCCAAATGGATGGACAAGAATGCCTAAGGACTCCCTCTAGCTATCTATGCTTTTCTCGTCTCAAACTCTATTCATGCTACATCACAAAGTTTGATCAAGTCAGATTTGAACCACTCTGTGTGAGGAGCACTTGGAGTCCCCAATTATTCATAGACTTAAACTTCCAAAATCTCTTTGTGCATTTCGGTATGACCGAGTCATCCATTTCGGTCACACCGAGATCACTAAGTTGATCTAGGTTTTCAATCTTGGTGCAACTGATTAGAACTTTTTGACCACACCGAGTTGCAGCAACCACTTGTGATTCTGCATCTCGGTGCCACCGAGTTGTTCCACTCGGTCACACCGACAGAGTCAGGATATATATACCCACGGATGAGATTTTGGAAATTCCTTCAAAACCTCTTAGCCCGCCCGTGTCCTGCTCTGCCGCCTCGGGTCTCCGGATCGTCCTCTTGCCGCCAGTGACCTCCCGCCGCTGGTTTCCATCACCGTCAACGGATTTTTGCCCCTTCGTTGCCGCCGTAGCGAACTCTGCCAAATTAGGGTATGAGTTCGATCTTTTGTGCTATTCCTTTAACTCCGACTCATAGCACATGACTTTGCCATGATCATGACCATGTATGCAATCGATCTATCCACTGAAAACATCCCTTAGGTTAGATTTGATTTAAAAATTTAGGGTTAGGTCTCCGCCGGACTCATCTTGGACCGACCGAATTGTAGAAATCGGTCTCACCGATTTGGCTTAGGCCATTGCAGATGCACTTTCGGTCTGACTGAAAAATGCAAATCGGTGTGACCAAGTTCGATTCTTTGTGAAACCCTAGCAGTCTCGGTGCCACCGAACTATGACTCGGTCTGACTGAGTTCACTAGTTTAGGTTCCAAAAGCTGCTTTGGTATCACCGAGTTTACAAATCGGTAGCTCCGGAATACTTTCTGTGAAGAACTAAAACTAAGTTTTTAAGTCATTCTTTTTGCAAAAACTCTGCACTTTGTGATGCTCATCCACTCTACCTCATCCATATCTATTCACAAGGTTTGCTGTCAGTAAGTTTGCAGAAATGTCTGACCAGAGCGACAGCCAAAACAAGTCAGAGGAACAGGTACAATTAAGTGAGGGCACTAGTCCCTCTAGCACTTCTGATGATGGCAGCAGGAGCACACCAAGCAACTTGCCCAAGGCAGCCACCAGAACAAGGAAGAAGAAGACCTCAGATTCTGAAGATGAGGATTATGTGGCTGTTGAGGAGGAAGTCAGCTCCAAGAAGAAGGTGCTGAAGAAAGAATATGGCTCAGCTGCTACAACAAAGCCAGGGATGCACAAGAAGACTCCAGCGAAGAGGATTCCCATGTCTAAGGCCAGAGCCTCAACTGCTGAAACCTCCAAGCCAACTGAAGAGGTTGTTGGATAAGGAAAGAAAAGGAAGGAAAGGGTCAAGAAGACCATTGCCAGAGTGCTTGGTAGATCCTCCATTATGAGAGATTCAAAAGATGAGAACGAGGAAGAGGATGTTGCACCAGCTCCTAAGGCTTAGAAGCTTATGGGAGATGCAATCAAATCTGGGGCTGCTCCATCTAAGCCGAAATCTGCTCCCAAGGCTGCTTCTCAGAAACCCCCAAAACCCAAGAGGAACACCAGGAGTATACCTGCTGAGGAGAAGAACCAGGCCCCAGTGCCTGAAACTGAAGAAGAAGAAGATGATTCTCTTGTTTTGAGGAAGTTGAAGCCCAAAATTCTTGCACAATGATGCTCATCCAGTCGCTGAGGACATGCACATCAGGAAAGATGCAGGACTGAGGTTGTGGAGACAGTCTGATCCCTATGCTGTTAGGAGGAGGACTGCAGTTGACTACAGGTTCCATACAAAGGAACAACAAGATTTCTATGAGACAAGCAGTGTGTGACATGAAATGGGTGGACTAGAAGTTCATCTCGGAAAATGAAGATCACTTCCCAAGAGTGTATGACAGCTTTAAGGCTTGTGGAGTAGATGAATTCATTGGACAAAAGCTCACCAAGTGGAATGATGAGTTGATCATGCAGTTTTACTCCACTGCCAACTTCTATCCAGATGGAAGGATAGTTTGGATGTCTGAGGGTACTAGGTACCAGTCCTCTGTTGATGAATGGGCCAAGCTAATCAATGCCCCATAGGAACATGAAGATGACTTGGATGTGTATGCCACCAAGAAGAAAGACCACAACTCAATGGCAAACATGTACAAAGAGATCCCTGATAAAGCTTTGGAAACACATAAGCTTGGATATGTACACTATCTGTTGTCTGGTCTGCCTACCATTAACTGGATCTTAAGGCACACATTACTACCCAAATCAGGAGATCACAAGATGATCAAAGGACACTCCATCAACATGCTGCAAATTTTTGATGTTCCCCAGAAGTTCAAAGTTATGATCCTGAGAGACGTATAGCACTATGCATTTTCAAACTTTTTGGTAACTTGTTGCCAAAGGGGGAGAAATATGTATAGATCATAGGCTTCGAGAGAGAGTGTCTGCTTTTTATCTCTCTTGCTTTTGGTTGAACTTTTTTTGTGCTTGTGTGAGATACTTTATGTCCTTATGTCCTTGTGAGATACTTATGTAATCATGTGGTTGATCATATGCTACATTAATGTTTGGTTGAATAATGCTATCCTTTATATTCCATATATGATCATTCACTTGCTTGGTGATGAGTGCGTGCTTTTAATTTCTATCATTTTGAGCGCTCCACCAAGATGTATGTGATATGGAAGAGTAACCCATGATCCTAATCAACTATGCATTTGCATTCAAAAGAAAATTTTAAATAATGCACAAATTTAGGGGGGAGCTCTTGCTTATCACATACTTCTCAAAGCGACGATGTTTTTCAATCTTATAATCATTTGTCTAAGCTTTGATCTATATGTTGTCATCAATTACCAAAAAGGGGGAGATTGAAAGTGCAACTATCCCTGAGTGGTTTTGGTAATTCCTTACAACATATAGCTCATTGAGCTAATGCTACTTGAAGATAAATATTTCAGGAAAAACTTAATGATTGGCATGGCATGGATTAGAAAGTGGACCCCTCAAAATGCTAAGGACAAAAGATTGTCTCAAGCTCAAAGCACAAGACTCTACATTTTACTTTTAGTGATCCAAGATCACATTAAGTCCATAGGAAAAGCCAATACTATTAAAAGGGGATGAGGTGTCACTTAATGAGTTGCTTTCTCAAAATGCTTAGTTATATGCTCCAAAAACCCTCAACTACTTTCCCATATCCACATATGTCCCAAACCAAAAGTCAAACTCGGCCCCACCGAAATCTTCTATCCGGCGCCACCGAGTTCACTTGACATAGCTACTGCCAAAAATCCTAGTCACTTCGGTATCATAGATAGGGATGTCGGTCTCACCGAGATGGCATTGCAAACTCTCTGTTTCCGTTCGTAATGTTTCGGTCCAACTGAGATGAGTGATCGGTCCCACCGAGATTGCAATACAAACTCTTTGTTTCCCCTTCATAACATTTTGTTCTAACCGAGATGAGCGAATCGGTCCCACCGAGTTTGCCTGACCAACTCTCTGTTTGCCTATTACCAAAATCGGTCCCACCAAGTTTGTGTAATCGGTCTGACCGAGATTACGTTATGCCCTAACCCTAATGGAATCGGTCCCACCGAGTTGACATATCTGTCCCACCAAAAATCCTAACATTTGCATTTTGATCTAAATCGGTCTGTCCGAGTTATATGATTCGGTCCTACCAAGTTTGGTGATTTGTGTGTAACGGTTAGATTTTGTGTGGAGGCTATATATACCCCTCCACCCACTCTTCATTCGTGTAGAGAGCCATCAGAATATGCCTACACTTCCAACATACATTTTCTAAGAGAGAACCACCTACACTTGTGTTGAGGTCAAGACATTCCAATCCAACCACATAAATCTTGATCTCTAGCCTCCTCAAGTTGCTTTCCACTCAAATCATCTTCCTACCAAATCAAATCCTATGAGAGAGAGTTGAGTGTTGAGGAGACTATCATTTGAAGCACAAGAGCAAGGAGTTCATCATCAACACACCATCTATTACCTTTTGGAGAGTGGTGTCTCCTAGATTGGTTAGGTGTAACTTGGGAGCCTCCGTCAAGATTGTGGAGTTGAAGCAAGGAGTTTGTACGGGCAAGGAGATCACCTACTTCATGAAGATCTACCCTAGTGAGGCAAGCCCTTCATGGGCGATGGCCATGGTGGGATAGACAAGGTTGCTTCTTCGTGGACCCTTCGTGGGTGGAGCCCTCCGTGGACTCGCGCAACTGTTACCCTTCATGGGTTGAAGTCTCCATCAACGTGGATGTACGATGGCACCACCTATCGGAACCACGCCCAAAATCTCCGTGTCTACATTGCATTTTCTCCCTCCAAACTCCTCCCTTTACCTTCATATGCAATTGTTTTACATTCCGCTGCTATACTCTTAGAATTGCATGTGTAGGTTGATTACTTGTTTGTGCTAAGTTGCTAAAATCTGCCAAGACTTAGAATTGGGAAAAGGCTAGATTTTTATTTGGTCAAGTAGTCTAATCACCCCCCCTATAGACATACTTTCGATCCTACAGAGGTCAAGGCAAGTGGATGGCCTCCTCCGTCAAGGAGGAGGACGTCGCCGAGCTTCGGGAGGCCGGGTATCTAGCGAAGGGAATCTCCCACCGCCTTCCAACCCAGGGACAAATTGCTCCCACGCCGAAGCCCAACAAGAGGGTAGTATTCATCCCTCATTTCCTCCGCGGGTTAGGGTTTCCACTCCACCCTTTGTCCACGGGCTGATGTTCTACTACGGGATAGACTTCCACGACCTATTCCCGAACTCCTTTCTCAATATCTCGGCGTTCATCATCGTGTGTGAAGCCTTCCTCCGCATCCAACCCCACTTCGGGCTGTGGCTCAAAATCTTCAATATGAAGCCGAAGGTGGTGGATGGCTAGCACGCAGAGTACGGAGGCGCCATGGTGAGAAAGCTGGCCAACGTCTCCTGGCCAAAAGGCACTTTCGTGGAGTCTGTCAAGGAATGGTAGAAACAATGGTTCTACATTACAAAACCCCGCGATGCCACCTGGGTCGCGGTTGTCGAATTCAACTCCGGAGCTCCCATGTGACTCCGCTCCTGGGTTGAGAAGAGCCTGAACTGGTGTTCTTCAGACGAGCTGACATCGCTAGAAACACGCATTCAAAGCATGGTGGACAACGATGTCAGACTTGTTGATGTAATCTAGGTGATGCTAGTTCGCCGAATTCTCCCCTGCCAAAACCGAAGTCACTCTCTATGGGGGTTTAATCCGAAGAAGCACCAAACCCTAGAGAGGCTCTTCGAAACAACCCATGAAGACGCCTGGAACTTGCTCTTCAAGGGCAACGAGACACCACCGGCCACAACCTCGGACCGCGGGTACAGCATTAATCGCTCTGCCAACAAGGTAAATCTTTACGGCATCCTTTACTTGCTTGTTTCAAGGATGATATCTAAGCTTCTATTATCATGGCTTCTTCAGGAGTGGATGGAGAAGGCGAAGCGGATGCAATGTCCGGCTCCGCTGCCTGAAGAACCGGTCATCCCGCGTTTAGCAAAGATGCTGGTGCTGGTGCCCCATAAGGCGCTGGAGAAGAAGGCCACGGGGAAGGCCAAGGGGGTCCAGACTGGCCCCCGCCGCAAGGGCACTTCGGACATGACGTCCGAAGACAAGACCCGCTCCTCCGCCGCCGAAGACGACGACAATGAGGAGGAGGAGGAGAACAACCCTCCCCCTGATGAGGGGAGGAAGAAGAGGGCGGCTTCCACAAATCTGGAGGTGGAGATGTCCAAGAAAGGGAAGAGCTCCCTTGCGGATAACTCCGCGTGGGACGTCGACAGCAGTCTGGAGAGACGCCCCCGCACTAAGCCTCGAGCCGCATCGTAAGTGCTAAAACTCATATCCGCCCATAAACCAAGTCTTTCCTCTTCGTTGTATTGATATAATTAGTTATGCTATTATAGTCCAGCCGACGACAGCTCCCAGCGATCCTCATCATAAGGTTCGCTAGACTCAACGGGGGTGGCCAGCGATTCACCGTAGGCTGCTCACTCCCCCAAGGCCAAGGACAATGCGGAGGTGCTATCCCGAAGGACTGTTCAAGGCGGGGAGAGGCTCAGGAGGCGCCAGAAGGCGAAACCCCTGTCGCCAGACACCAGGGGGAATCAATCCCCATGGAGGCTGGTGGGGAGGGCCGTATTCAGTTCGGCCCTCGGCCGTACTCAATTACAGAGATCGATGCGGCTCCAGAATCTGGCACGCAACCTTCTTCGAAAGAAGGGGGATGCCTATTCCACCGGTGACCCCTGTCCAACCAGGAGCACCGGACAATCTGCTAGAAGCGCTGCGAGGCGCTTCCATTGTGGATGAGCATCGTGTCCTTATGGGCATGGTAATTGAAAGGGTTCAGTCCGCCAAGAGCGGACTAACCGAAGCCTGCAGTAGCCTGCTGACAGGTTTTGAGGTAAGGGACACAAAAAAGAGAAAATCCCAATGTAGACAGTAGCCTTTGAGACATTGTCCAGTGTTCGGAAAGAAAAAGCTGGACATAGGATCAATCTCCTGTTGCAGGAAACTAACTAAATTTTTCTGAAATGTGAACATAGGTGTCGCTGTTGGCTGCAGCCTCGCATACTGCCGAAGTCTCCAGACTGAAGCAGAAACTGGCGGAGGCCAAGGAAGAGCTGGGCCAGGTGAAGAGGCAGCTCCAGGAAAAACAAGGTAAGTAATAACCTGTTATGTATTCGAAAAAGGGTAAAATGATATGAAGTGACCGAAATGCCATGATGTGTACAAAGGCGAAGACCGAGGTTGAGGCCCTAAAAAAGGCCCTGACCAAAGCCGAAGGGAAGGCTGTCAAGGAGCAGGCCGCTCGGAAGAAGCTCAAGGCCCGGGTCAACGAGGTCCAACGGGAGCTCGAGGACGCCATGAAGAAGTGTGAGGTGTTGGAGCGCGATGCGCCGGTTCAAGAGACCGAACTCGCCAAGGCTCGTCAGAGGCAGCCCGGAATGAGGCCCAATGTGCCCTCCAGGAGATCCAGGAGGCCAGGAAGATCGCGGCGGATTAGGCATTCAATATGAAAAGCAAGAATGTGAAGATGAAATACCGTTTACTAACCCGGATTCGGATTTCTCCAAGGGCTTTTACTGATCTGCGATGCAGTGTGGCTGACGCCGCAGAGTTCTTCCGAGCCGAAGAAGGGAGCTCCCCAGAGAAGTTGTTCTGGTCGCAATATCTTGCGCCAGAACATCCGGTGCCCTTCAACGATCAGCTAAAATAGCTAGTCGAGCTGCATAGGGTGGCTGAACTAGCCATGAAGGATTTACTAATCCGGTTGTGGCCAGCCGAAGCTATACCCGGCAATTACTTCGGCCTCGTGAAGCAACTGGTCGGTGCCTGTCCTTGGCTGGACGTTGTCAAGTGGTCCGTCTGCATCGAGGGCGCACGTCTGGCCTTCTCCTATTGCAAGGTCTGGTGGGCGAAGCTGGACGCTGTCAAATTAGCGACCGAGGGGCCGCTGGAGGGAAAGGAGCACCGCACACCCGAGAGATACTTCGGCGATATCTTAGAGGGGTCCTGCATTGTTGTGGATCATTGTGCGAAAGACACTATCTTTGAATGAATGTATTTGAGCTCCCTCTACCTTGTATGATAAAACAAAGTGATTGTGCAATATAATGCTTGTTATGTTTTTAAATTTTTACTTCCTATGCGGCCGTGTTGTATGAAATCTGAGGGTTAATCAGTCGTCGGCTTTTGCCCCCACGTAGGTAGTATGGGGGTGTTTGGGATGGAATCTAAACAATCTTGATCCAATTAGATGGTCCTTGAAGGAGTTGTTTAGCGCAACGAACCAGGCAACCAGACTATGCGGCTGTAACGCCCTCACTTAACCATAGGAGTTCGACAATAAAAACATGGGCGCATCCCCTAGCATCCGAGCTAGAGTGCTATAAGCGTCTGATCGGGAAGTACCAATCCTACGCGTAATGCAGAAGAAACCTCCAACGATTTGTAACCTCTGAACAGCTAACTGGCTCTCGCCGCATCATGACAGTCAGTTTTTGGCTTTCTCTACTGAGGTGCTCCTTTGGATAAACCAAGGCACAATCGCAGTAGTTCTCCCTTTACTACCTTAGCCGATATAGAGGAACGTAAGGTAGCAAGCACAGGAGCCAGGCAACCCAACTATTGACCAAAGACATGATTCAGAGCCAACGCATATAATGCTAAATTTGGGGTGCCGAACTATACTTATAAAAAGTGTTCGGACTTTTGTTGCCATAATGTGGGGTGCTATGAAGCCCCTAGAAAACATCAAACGTACCGAAGTGTACGGGTGCTACCTGATAGGGTTATCCACAGGGGAGCTGAGAGAAAAATGAGAAAGAAAACAGAAAAGGTGCAAAGCTAAAAAAGCTAGGGTCCTAAAGCTCCAGCCGCAAACTGTTCTCATTGTAATTTAATTAGTACATCAAGGCGCATCGATACAGATAGTGCGATAAGCAACAGGCTATTTGACATGCCGAAACCAAGGCAGAGCTGCATGTGGGTCCTGAAAAATAGGTAGAGTTATCGTTAAGGAATCACCTGAAAAGTCCCCCATATGTCTGCGTTTCTCGCCATCTTGGTGTGTTTATCCTTCAAGAGGACCGATGACCAGACCACCAGATGGGGCCTGTGGGATTGAGACCTGAAAAGGAAACAAGTAAAAGTGAAAGTATGTGTGTATCTCATGTCGGTTGAGCCGTATTATGGACCTAAAGCTAGCTATGCCTCCGTCGATGCCCATGCATTTTGAGTGCGTAGTTATGTACGCGCGGCACGAATGCCAGCACTTGATTGGGACTAAGACAGAGGATGGATTGCTAGTCGACCTCTTGATGAGCCTAGCTCTCCTACTGCAGAGTAGTTTGGACCCTCTTAACGGTGTCCGTGGGCTCGGCGGCCGAATTAAGGTTCTGCTTGAGAAGGCCGCTTTGTACTTCTGCTACTAAGGCAGTTGTGTGCTCTTCTGTACGGAGGGAGTGTTTTGTATTTCCATTAACCATTATGACGCCGCGTGGACCGGGCATCTTGAGCTTGAGATAAGCATAGTGTGGTACTGCGTTGAATCGAGCAAATGCAGTTCGTCCGAGCAGTGTGTGATAGCCGCTACGGAAGGGGACGATATCGAAGATTAACTCCTTGCTTCGGAAGTTGTTTGGAGATCCGAAGACAACCTCTAGTGTGATTGAGCCCATATAGCGGGCCTCTACACCTGGTATGACTCCTTCGAATGTAGTCCTGGTGGGATTGATCCGTGATGGGTTAATGCCCATTTTTCGCACTGTATCCTGATAGAGCAGATTGAGGCTGCTACCTCCATCCATAAGGACACGAGTCAGGTGGAACCCATCGATTATTTGGTCTAGGACCAGTGCGGCTAAAACACCATGATGGATACTGGTCGGATGATCCCGGCGATCAAAAGTGATTGGGCATGACGACCATCGATTAAATTTTGGGGCGACTGGCTCTATTGCGTAGACTCCCCTGAGCGCACGCTTGCGCTCCCTCTTGGGGATGTGGGTAGCGTATATCATGTTCACCGTTTTGACCTGAGGGGGAAACTTCTTCTATCCCCTGTGTTCGGTTGCCGGGGATCTTCGTCATCGTCCTTGCTTTGCGATCCCTTTTCCCTATTCTCGGTGTTTAATGTGTCGGCCTGTTTAAAAACCCAGCAATCTCTATTTGTATGATTGGGTGATTTGTCCGGGGTGCCATGAATCTGGCATGGACGATCAAGTATGCGGTCCAAGCTGGATGGGCCTAAATTGTTCTTTTGGAATGGCTTCTTCCACTGACCAGACTTAGAGCCACTGAATCCGGCATTGACCGCCATATCCTCGGAGTTGTCGTTGTTGTTTCGATGCTTCTATCTGTTGCGTCAAGACTTGTCTTTGTTATTTTTAACCTCAGGGGTGCCGGCATCGCTTATGTTGTTTTTGCTACGGGCCAACCAACTATCCTCGCCTGCACAAAAGCGGGTCATGAGTGCCGTGAGGGCCGCCATGGATTTTGGCTTTTCTTGGCCGAGGTGGCGAGCGAGCCATTCATCGCGGATGATATGTTTGAAAGCTGCTAGGGCTTTGACATCCAGACAGTCGAAGATTTGATTCTTTTTAGTTAAGAACCTAGTCTAGAATTTCCTGGCAGACTCTCCGGGCTGTTGGACTATATGTCTTAAGTCATCAGCGTCCAGAGGTTGAACATATGTACCTTGGAAGTTATCGAGGAAGGCCTCTTCCAAGTCCTCCCAGCTGCCAATAGAATTTTTAGGCAGACTGTTTAGCCAATGCCAAGCTGGCCCCTTGAGTTTTAAAGGGAGGTATTTGATGGCGTGGAGGTCATCGCCGCGGGCCATATGAATGTGGAGAATGAAGTCTTCGATCCACACTGCGGGGTCCGTGGTTCCATCATATGATTCTATATTCACGGGTTTGAACCCTTCTGGGAATTCATGATCCATGACCTCATCAGTGAAGCAATGAGCGTGCGCGGCGCCTCTATATCGGGACATATCGCAACATAGCTCTGATGGAGTCCGTCCGCGGTTTTCAGCCCGCGCATGACTAGGTTTGTCATGTCCGAATAGGTGGTCGTCGTCACGTGTCGTGGCACGTCCTCGTGATCCGTAGATTGATCTTGTATGTCCTGCTTTATTGTTCAGGTTTTGCCGGAGGTCATATGTATGGTCGTGGGTTAATTTACCTCAACTTGGGCGATGAGGCGGGGCGGGCCGGTGTTTGACATGAGTTGTCATTTTGTCCCGACCACGTGGTGGTCAGTCAGCCTCACTGTACGATGGTGGTATGTATTTCGGCGCCTCCTCGTCAAACTGAGGTAGCAATTTGCGCTTTGGGTAGCTTTTGGATGGGCGCTTGAGGCCGTATTCTTTGGCTGCTAGGACATCGGTCCATTTATCATTGAGCAGATCTTGGTCAGCTTGAAGCTGTTGCTGCTTCTTTTTCAGGCTCCTTGCAGTGGCTATTAGCTGGCGGTTGAAGCACTCCTGCTCAAGAGGTTCCTCAAGCATGATGAAATCCTCGGTGCCGAGGCTCACCTCATCCTCGAAGAGCGGAAGATAATTATCGTCCTCCGAATCTTCGTGTGTGGCCTGTTTACCAGGGCTAACCTGCCCATCTTCTCGTTCATCTTGTTCATTAGCTGCATCAACGGGGTCTTCGTTGTCTTCGGAACCTTCTGGAGTGTTATCTTCTCCTGTGCCGATGACAGATTTAGGTCATGTCTCTCGGGGTGACCAGGAGTGGTAGCCACGGTCTCCAATGCGGCGAGGATCAAGTCTCCACGGATGTCCGCGACGTAGTTCAAGCTCCCAAATCTGGCCTGATGGCCAGTGGCATAGCTTTCGATCTGCTCCAGATGGCCAAACGAATTGGCCCGCAGTGCGAAGCTGCCGAACACAAAGATTTGTCCCGGGAGGAAAGTTTCTCCTTGGACAGCGTCATTATTGACGGTTGAAGGGGCCATCCAACCTTTTGGCGATAGCATAGTGGAACTCTCAAGGAAAGCACCAATGTCGGTGTCAAAACCGGCGGATCTCAGGTAGGGGGTCCCGAACTGTGCGTCTAAGGTCGATGCTAACAAGAGACAGGGGACACAATATTTTACCCAGGTTCAGGACCTCTCTATGGAGGTAATACCCTATGTCCTGCTTGATTGATCTTGATGAATATGAGTATTACAAGAGTTGATCTACCACGAGATCGTAATGGCTAAACCCTAGAGGCCTAGCTTGTATGGTTATGATAATGTATGTCCTCCGGACTAAGTCCTTCGGTTTATATAGACGCTGTGAGGATCTAGGGTTACACAAGGTCGGTTACAACGAAAGGAATCTACATATTTGGTCGCCAAGCTTGACTTCCACGCCAAGGAGAGTCCCATCCGGACACGGGTGCAGTCTTTGGTCTTCATATCTTCACAGCCCATCAGTCCGGCCCATGGCTAACAGGCCGCACGCCCGAGGACCCCTTAGTCCAGGACTCCCTCGGTCACATCTAGTGGTATCAGAGCAAGGTTGATCATGGTATAATTTTGTTCTCTCTGGTTCTTCAGTTGATCTACTTGAGTTGCTACAATGGTGAATTCACAGAAATCAAATTCAAGTGTGCATGGTGCACATGAAGGAGATGTGGAAGACGAGCTGCCCTTGCCCACCTATGATCTGAGTGTTGCGTCGGCTATCGTGCTAGGATTGGAGGCAACTCGTGACTATGTGTTCAATCTAGTGGGGAGGCACATCGACAGGGTTGAGGAAAGTCTAGGAAAAAAGATTGTTGATTTGACTGAGGTCGTTCATAAATTGAGACCACGTTCACCACCTTGTGATGGGTCTGTTGCACTGCGTCGTCATCGGCAATTATCTGGATAGCGGGTAGGCGAACAAGTTTGCAACAATGGTGAGCATCAAGACCATTAGTATGAGGGGGATGGTAGCTTTTATGAGCCTGTGTGGTGTGCTTATAATCATCATGTAGGTGGCCTACACCATGGGGGAGGATGTCAACGTCCGCAGCGCACCAACGAAGATGATGGTTTTGGAGGAATAAAAATTTCCATACCGTCATTTGGCGGCAAAGACAAACCGGGTGATTATTTGGAGTGGGAGATGCGCGTGGATCAGATTTTTGATGGATAGTGGTACACCGAGGAGAAAAAGGTTCGTGTTGCATCTATTGATTTCACGAGCTCTGCTTTAATATGGTGGAACCAACTATGTCGCACGGGAGGACGTCCGGAGTCTTGTAATCAGATGAAGAGTACCATGAAGAGATGCTTTGTTTCGGAGCACTTCACTAGGACCTTGTACACATGCGTGTAGCAGCTTCGAAAAGGTAACTCTAGTGTTGAGGAGCATTATAAGGAGATGGAAATATTATTGATTCGTACAGGGGTAGAGGAGCAAGAAGAGGCTACAATGGCACAATTCATGCATGGTCTAAAATCAAAGGTACTAGATCGTGTTGATACGGTAGAATATAATGGATTACAAGGATTATTACACCATGCCATTCGAGCGGAGCAGCAAGTAAAGCATTGTGCCGGTCATGATAATTCATCAAACTCGATGCGACATAATTTTCAGAGAGAGTGTGGTGGTAAGAGTGGTTTCAATCTGATTCTAAGTCGGCTACCAAGGAACTATCTCCATCCAAGGTTGAATCGTCTCGTGTTTCTAACTCTTGTACTAGTGATATTGTGTGCTTTAAGTGTGGTGGCAGGGGGCATAAGAAGTTTGAGTGCCCTAATGAGAGGAGAGAACCCCTCACAGAAGAAGGATACATGTCCGCCAGTAATGGAGAAAAAAATACTAACACATCTAGTGAGAAATCTGAAGATGATGAAAAAGTGACTGCGAGTTTTGAAGCTGCAGAAGCATACCCATCATTAATGCTGCAACGAGTGAAAGAAGACCGTATTGAGGATAAGGGGCAGTGATGGAATTTTTTTTTGTCCGAGTGTAAGATCAACAACACCAATTGCAAGCTAATAATAGATGGTGGAAGCTACACCAATGCAGTCAGCAAAGGGTTAGTTGATGCTTTGGGGTTGCCGGCATGGAAGCACCCACAGCCCTACCGTGTTGAGTGGTTGTACCATACCGTAAAGCTCAAGGTCACTCATAAGGTACGCGTCAGATTCTCAGTTGGCGACTATACTGATATGGTGATATGTGGTGTCATACCAATGGATGCATGCCACTTGTTACTGGGGAGACCATGGCAGTATGATCATAGTGCTACACATGAAGGTCAGACAAACACTTATTCATTTTTGGATGCTGGGAAGTGATGTGTTCTACAACCAATGTTTGATAGTGTAGTCAAGGTGGATGGCAATGTTTCACTACATAAGAAATTTGGAAAAACTACATTAAAACCGAGAACGGTTTCGATTCAAAGGGGAGGGGATGATGTGGCCATGGGCGCAACCAAAAATAATATTTCACATGGAATAATAATCCAACCTACACATGTTCAGAAGGAGTTGCTGAAAGAACCTGTCGGCGTCCTGGGAACGGGGGTCCCTACACTTGCCTGCCTGCGGCCCACGGCGTGGCTCCACCAGCGGCCCTGTACGGCCCATCTTCATCAGCAAACACTCAAGACCCTCGCAAGGGGCCAAGCCACGCGAGGCGGATGATGCAAGACCTCCTCGGGAGTGGCCTCACCAGGCTGGCTCGCGAGGGGTGGAGAGATCAAGGCAAGGGGCACCTCGCGGAGTCCCTGTGACGCAAGCCATGACGACCAAGGCCAGGCGGGCGCCAGCGCAAGTAGTGTACTCATTTCCTCTTTGGTGCTAAAGAGGCAAGCACAGGCGAGGAGTCCCAAGGCATCAGGCAAATGTTTCCATATCGGTGCAACAAGACCAAGACCAGTAGGACGGAAGGACAAAGGTTACCATGGAGCCCAGGACGGTGCACCACCAGAGCCTTTGGCAGGCGAAGAGCATCTTTTATTAGGATAACTTGTACTAGTTGTCTCCCTTCAAATTTGGCCGTTGTTGGATCCCTTCCCGCAAGAGGACCAAGGCCTCTTAGGTTAGTCCCAAAAATGATATAAAAGGGTAAAATAAAGCCCATTAACATCCAAAATAGATAATATAATAGCATGGAGCAATCAAAAATTATAGATACGTTGGAGACGTATCACCCATCGACTGCTATCTAGCATGCATCTAGGGTATTAAGTATAAAACAGAGTAATGCCTTAAGCACGATGACATGATGTAGACAAAGTAAACCTAACCAATATGAATAAACCCCATTGTTTTACCCTGAATGGCAACAATAAAAATATGTGTCTTGTCCCTTTCTGTCACTGGGATAGAACACCGCAAGATTGAACCCATTACAAAGCGCCTCTCCCACTAAAGATAAATCAATCTAGTTGGCCAAACCAAACATATAGATGAAAGAGAAATACAAAGATATAATAACCACGCATAGTAAAGTTTAGAAAAGACTCCATTAATATTCAAACACTCTACAAAATAATATTACACCGGATAAAACTCCAAGAACATCGAGGAGAATATTGTATTTAAGATCAAAGAGAGGGAAGAAGCCATCTAGCTACTAGCTATGGACCTTTAGGTATGTGGTGAACTACTCAGGCATCATCGAAAGGGCAGCAAGTGAAGGAAATATGCCCTAGAGGCAATAATAAAGTTGTTATTTTATATTTCCTTATTCATGATAAAGGTTTATTATTCATGCTAGAATTGTATTGACCGAAAACTTAAATACATGTGTGAATACATAAGCAAATACCATGTCCCTAGTAAGCCTCTACTAGACTAGCTCGTTGATCAAAGATGGTTAAAGTATCCTAACCATAGACATGTGTTGTCATTTGATAACGGGATCACATCATTAGGAGAATGATGTGATGGACAAGACCCATCCGTTAGCTTAGCATATTGATCGTTCAATTTATTGATATTGCTTTCTTAATGTCAAATACATATTCCTTCGACTATGAGATTATGCAACTCCCAGGTACCTGAGGAATACCTTGTGTGCTATCAAACATCACAACGTAATTGGGTGATCATAAAGATGCTCTACAGGTATCTCTGAAGGTGTTTGTCGAGTTGGCATAGATCGAGATTAGGATTTTTCACTCTGAATATCAGAGAGGTATCTCTGGGCCCTCTCGGTAATACACATCATAAGAGGCCTTGCAAGCAAAGTGACTAATGAGTTAGTTGCAAGATGATGTATTATATAACGAGTAAAGAGACTTGCTAGTAACGAGATTGAACTAGGTATGAAGATACCGACTACCAAATCTCGGGCAAGTAACATACCGATGGACAAAGGGAATTACGTATGTTGTCATAAGGTTCGACCGATAAAGATCTTCATAGAATATGTTGGAGCCAATATGGGCATCCAGGTTCCGCTATTGGTTATTGACCGGAGAGGTGTCTCGGTCATGTCTACCTAGTTCTCGAACTCAAAGGGTCCGCACACTTAACATTCATTGACAATATAGTGTTATATGAGTTATATTATTTGGTGACCGAATCTTGTTCATAGTCCCGGATGAGATTATGGACATGACGAGGAGCTCTTGAATGGTCGGGATGTACACCAGATGATATTTGTACACCAGAAGAGTTTCGGGATGTACCGGGTAGAAAACGGGTCACCGGAAGGGATTCCAGACACCCCGGGAGGTTAATGGGCAATATGGGCCAAAGGGGGACACACCAGCCCACAAGGGGCTGGCGCGCCCCTCCTAGGCCACAACCCTTGGGGAGAGAAGGAAAGGGGGGAGAGAAGGAAAGGGGCGCGGCTAGGGAAAGACCCTGCTACTTCTTGAGCTTGCGTTGGTTTTTCCCTTGAAGAGGAAAGGGTGATGCAGCAAAGTAGAGATAAGTATTTCCCTCAGTTAAGAACCAAGGTATCAATCCAGTAGGAGAAGAACGCGCAAATTACGAATACATGCACAAACAGTCAAACACTTGCACCCAACGTGATAAAGGGGTTGTCAATCCCTTCACAGTCACTTGCAAAGGTGAGATCTGATAGAGATAGATAAGTAAAACTAAACAAAAGATAAAATATTTTTGGGTTTTTTGGTGTATAGATCTAAAAATAAAAGATTGCAAAATAGTATATCAGAAACTAATATGATGGAAAATAGACCCGGGGGCCATAGGTTTCACTATAGGCTTCTCTCATGAAGGCAAATAATACGGTGGGTGAACAAATTACTGTCGAGCAATTGATAGAAAAGCGCAAAGTTATGACGATATCCAAGGCAATGACTATGTAATATAGGCATCACGTCTGTGTCAAGTAGACGGACTCCGGCCTGCATCTACTACTATTACTCCACATATCGACCGACTCCTGCCTGCATCTAGAGTATTAAGTTCATGAAGAACAGAGTAACGCTTTAAGTAAGATGACATGATGTAGGGGAATAAACTCAAGCAATATGATGTAAACCCCATCTTTTTTATCCTCGATGGCAACAATAAAATACGTGCCTCGCTACCCCTACTTTGTCACTGGGTGAGGACACCGCAAGATTGAACCCAAAGCTAAGCACCTCTCCCATTGAAAGAAAAACCAATCTAGTTGGCCAAACCAAACCGATAATTCGAAGAGAAATACAAATATATCAAATCATGCATATAAGAATTCGGAGAAGATTCAAAAAATATGAATACACTACAGCAAGATGGTCCAAACACGACACTACGATCGGAGACCCTTCGACGAAACTGTGTGCGATGCCATAATCGCAAACGGTGGTGTAAACCCCGTCAAAAAAGGTGCAAAACCTTTGCGATGACAGATGCATCAAACACGGTTCAGATTTTAGTTGCGTGTGTGATGCAGTGCATACGGTTCAGTTCAATTAACTATTTGCGATGTGGAGGAACAAAAGAAACGAGTAGCCAGATGAAGGTGTATGCGATATACAACATATGGTTCACTAGGATGAATTGTGTGTGATTAGGAAACTCAATGGAAACGGTTCTACTGAACAAGAAGTGTGTTATACGCAGCAAACGGGTCCGTAATCATAAATGTGTGCGAAGACCAGTAATAACACAGACGATTGCTGCTAATAAGCCGTGTGATTTGCTCTATCTATAGAATAATAACATGTATATATATAACTGAAATAAACATCCACTTACATAAGTGACTATACAAATCATTCGCACACACCTCAATAAACAATTGCATGCATTCTAAAGTAGGAGAAACGATCGTCTAGTCATTAACTTCTTGTGACACTCCCACCACTGCTCTGTGGCTCGATCCGTCGTTTGGGGTAGGAAGAAGATAGTTCCTCATGTCAACGATCCGCCTGTACATCTCGTAGATTGTGTACGCGTCCATGCCCGTGTACTTGACATGTTGTTCATCCAGTCTCTCATGCCACACACTATGCAAGGCATTCTTGTCCTTATTGCTCTCATTCTTCATCTTCATGTAGTAGGGGTCGATGATGGCTGAGGAGAGGTCAACCAGGGAGTTCCGTTTGTTTTTGTCGCTGCCCCAGACCTTGTAGTGGCGCTGGATGTTGACAAGATTCAGGCATTTCAAGCCCGAAATCTTGAGCGCTTTTAGATCGTTGGTGATGTCCACCGTACCGAAACTGTAGTCGGAGCTGTTGATAAACCTAGAGAAACACTCGCAAGGCCTTGTGGCCAGGTGTTAGTGGTAGATGAGGACGTAGTTTCGCACGCACAACTGGGCGACCACAACCTTCTGATCGTGCCTGGCACGACCCATGGTGTACTTGAGGTCGAAGCCGACCACTTGTTACTTGTCCTCAGCAAGGAACTGCTCCATAGTTTGGATGGAGCTCTCCACCGAGACCGGATCGTTCGTGTACACCACCGAGAGAGCCATCCCCCTCACGTGGGTGTCCACAACGTGTTGCGTGGTGAACTGCCCGCCGTTGTCGTCGTTGGCCGCTGGGAGATCCATTGGAACCGCTGGATGTCCTCTATGTATGTATCCTCGTGGGTGTTCTTATTATGTCATGTGAGACAAGAGATGAAGGTAAATGGCCACAGGAATAAAAGGGGGCCGGGCGGCGTGGATTCTCGGCGTGTCTGCATGGCAGTTTTTGCAATGGGTAACTGCATCATCGCGCTGCGCCCAGCGCAACCGCATGCACACGAACGTGCGTGATAGTGCGCCAGCCCCAAACACTGGCAGCACGCGTGGAGGGACGAGGGCAGAGCACCTGGAGGGACGCGAGAGCAGAGCGCGTGCGGCAAGACGCGAGCAGAGAGCGCTGCGGCCGCCTAAACCGCAAGCAACCACACGCAGGAAATGCTCGCCTACAAGCCGGCTGACAGTTGCGCCTTTGCATAGAGAGTGGCCGTGTGGTAATACCTCCGTCTAGTCTATAGTCCCCTTTATATTTTGTGTCATACTTTTCCCTCAAATTAAGACAACAAAATGTTAATGCATGTTATAAAAATTATATAATTGGAAACTATGCTCAAATACGAATCCAGCTATATAATCTTTGGAGACATGCATTCGTATTTTATTAGTTAAATCATACTTATAAACCAGAACGGGGGTATGGTAGGTAACTAAATCGCAAACATTTTTTTATTAACCGTATGTGTACGTGGCCTTTCGTCCTCTTCTCGCACGTCTTGTCACCCCGCTGCCACAGAAGGCTTACAGTGCAAGCTTGCGCAGCCCGCGGGAGCGTTCTTTTGGCCAAACCGTGGCACCAATGAATCGTCGGTGAGCCCGTTCCCGTGCAACCTCGCAGGTTCCTGTGCAAGCTTCCCTCCCGACTCGGTGAAATCCCCCAAAATCCCAATGCTTGCCGGCCTGCTATAGAAACCCTCACGGCCGGCGAGTCCTACATCGCATTTTCCCCTCCCTCCATGTAGCTTATCTCGTTTGCTTCTCCCACAATCGCTAATGCCACCGATCCATCGTCGTCGCTCAGCCACTCCGCCGTCATCAGAGGACAGCTCCAGCCGGGAGGCTACACCGCGGCGGCGGCGTAGTCCCCTGCGTAGTGTAGTGCGTGTGGCGTCCCTGTTGGGTGTGCGCGGAACACCCACCACACGCTTCGCCGCCGCTTCCCGTCGACAGCTGTTGCCGGCCGCCGTTGCCGCCACACCATCGTCGAAAGCCAGGGCCATCTCCTGCTCGGCCACTGCAGCCCGAAGGCGGGAGGTGGCCACCGTGGCCGCCACCCTACTGCAGGCCACCATGGCCATCACCCGCTCCTCCATCGCGGCCCGAAGGCGGGAGGTGGTGGTCGTGACCGTCACCCCATCGTTGGCCGCGTGGCCGCCAGCCCACCAACGACCGCCGGGGTCATCACCCGCTCCGCCACCGCCGCCCGAAGGCGGGAGGCGGAGGTGGATGCCTGCATGTGCGTCAGTGACCTTGCGCGCTACACCGAGTTCCTGCGGGAGGAGGAGGAGGAGGAGCGCCTCGTCAAGCATGCAAAGAGCCTTACTGCCGCCGTGGTCGCTGCACATGCCGTCTCAGAGGCAAGGAATCGGGAGATCTAGGAGGAGAACCACCACTTCGAGAGGGGTCGTCTGGAGCGGCAGAGGGTGTTCGAGGTGAGCATCGCTGAAGCTACAGCAACGGCAGGCACCGTATTGCAGTTGTCCAGCTCGTCGGTAGGCTCCTCCTCCTCTACCTCTTATTGAGCATGCTCGGCAGAGGAGAGGCAGCCGGAAGTAGTACAAAGCCCCTCTATAGAAGTAGTAGTAGTATTTAGGGGCTATTTTGTTCAGTTCATCTGACTATAGATGTGGTGGAACTGTGCAACGTACTTAAAATTAGCTAGTATATATGGTTGAACTAGCTATTTCAGTACGTGGTTGGCAACAATTGGGGAAAAGTTTGGATGGTTCAGCTGTCGAGTTGAACTGTTTGTATAAATTAAGAACGACTGCTTAATCTATGAATGAAATCTATGCTTAATTACTAAATTTTAGTTCCAAAAATTATATACTGCTAGTGATTTTTAGCTTCATATTTTGACAAATCGCAGTGTTACAAGGTTGACAAATGGCGATGTTACTAGATCAACAAATGTCAATCTTTCCAGTTTGACAAATGGCAACATACCCAATATGATAGATGCAAATCTTACCAAATTGTTTGTAAGTGTTTGCACATGGATCATCCAAAAGAACCGTTTTCTTTGAAGAGCTGCACAAATCCTGCTCTCACTTTGCATACGGGTGTTCTATCTAAAATGGTTGCGATCAAGTGCTACACAAATCCTGCTCGGCACATTTTCCCTTGGCTTCCTAGGGAAGCTATTGGTTTGCACACGGGTGTTCTAACTAAACCATTTGCGATGAGTGTTTTATATTTTAAAACCATTGACGTTTTTTTCAAAAGAAAATCATTTGATAAGTCTATACATTAAGAGAGAAAAACGCAAGTTCGCTCAAACCATATCTTCCATTCAGTCATACTGCAAATTTATATTCCTATGATTGAGATACAGTATTAAACCTAACAAAAGAACTATTTCCAGTGGCGGCGGAGGCGGCGTGCCGCGCCGTCGTTGTCGTCCTCCGGGGTGTCGTTGTTGAAGTCTTCAATGAAGCACTGAGAGGTAGCATTCGACAGCGGCGTCCCATGCCGCTGAGGGGGGCGCACGCACGGAGAGGAAGGCGGGCGGCCATGGATGTCAAAGGGCTTGCTTCCGAGGGAGCCTACACAGCCTACAGCTCGCATGCTCCCCGGTGAGCTTGCGCATTTGAAGACAGCTTGCACACCTCTCGGTTAGCCTGCACACCGACTGCGCTCGCACGCCTCCCGTTCAGTCAAGGTCAAGCAGCTGTCTGCACGGCACCTCCTATAGCCATTAAAACCAACAAATGTGGCATCACATGAATGGTTAACAGAACGCACATGGTTTGAATTATACAAACTGTCAGCGTTTTGGGCACGGGGGTCCCCAGACTTGCCTGCTTGCAGCCCACAGCGTGGCTGGGCTGGCAGGTTTGTACGGCCCATCTTCATCGACAAGACATTCAAGACCCTCGCGAGGGGCCAAGCCTCGCAAGGCGGACGACGCAAGACCCTCTCAAGAGCGGCCTCGCTAGGCAGGCTCATGAGGGGCGGAGAGATCAAGGCAAGGAAAACCTCGCGAGTCCCTTGTGACGTGAGCCATGACGATCGAGACCAGGCGGGTGCCAACGCGCGCAGCGTCCTTGTTTCCTCTTTAGTGCTAAGGGGGCTAGCGCAGGAGCGGAGTACCGAGGAATCAAGCAAAGGTTTCCATATTAGTGCAACAGGACCAGGACCAGAAGGACGGCAAGGCGGAGGTCACCATGGAGCCCAAGACGGCGTCATCACCAGACCCTTTTGCAGGCGAAGACCACCTTTTGTCAGGATTGCTTGTACTAGCTGTCCCCTTTCGAATTGGCCATTGTTGGCTCCCTTCCCTCTCAATATTTGGGGAGAGGACCAGGTACTCTATAAATAGGACTAGCCACCACCGTAGAGGAGGATCTCATCTTGGACCGGATCCACCCCACCAAGGCCACACACAAGTTCGCCAAGCACAAGAACACCTCAACCTCAGGAGGCTATTCTTCCCCTTGTACTGCTCATCATTAGCCCAAGAGGCAATCCATCACCACCACACTGGAGTAGGGTATTACACCACAACGGTGGCCTGAACCAATATAAATCTTGTGTGTTTCTGTGTTGAGAGTTCGTCGAGTTCGTCTGCGAGATCTTAGAGAGCTAGGGCGTGGATCGATAGGGAGAAAACCTTCACGCGCACCCTAGTGTTCGAACCTTAAGGGTCTGCCGGAACCCCAGATCCGACATTTGGCGCGCCAGGTAGGGGTGCGCCGAAGCATGTGTCCATCGCTCCGCACTCCGTTGCTTCATCGTCTCCATGGCAGATGTGTGTCGCGCTCGTGCTGAGTGTCGGGCTGCCCTCGCCGCCCACATCGCTCAGACGGCTCCCGTCGGTGGGCCACCTCGCCGCTCCCCGTTGCCCGCCGCCAACGCCGGCACCGGCCCGGCAGGGAACGAGCAGCAAGCATCCTCGCTGCACCCCTCGGTGCGGCGGGACGGCCGCACCGCCACTCCATCGCTAACCTCGGCCGATTCTTCTTCCCATGCACGTCGCCATCCCATGGACGCATGGGCCATCCTCCTCATGGCGCACGAGCTCCTACGCTATCGCCCGGTAAACGACCTCTACGAGGACTGGCTCGACCGCATCACCGAGCTTGTCCGCGCCACCGGGGGCTCTCATGTGCCGTCCCTCTCTCAGCCTCGCCCTCCGCCAGCTACGGGTGACGTAGCTCACGGAGCGCATCCACCACTTCAGCCCTAGGACGGCACCCTGGGACCAAAATGCGTGGCTCCGAGACGCGACTGATACGTCTCCGTCGTATCTATAATTTTTGATTGTTCCATGCCAATATTCTACAACTTTCATATACTTTTGGCAACATTTTATACTATTTTTGGGACTAACATATTGATCCAGTGCCTAGTGCCAGTTCCTGTTTGTTGCATATTTTTTTGCAGTAAATCCATATCAAACGGAGTCCAAATGGGATAAAAACTGACGGAGATTTATTTTGGAATATATGGGATTTTTGGGAAGAAAATCCACGCAAGATGATGCCTGAGGGGGCCACGAGGCAGGGGGGGCGCCCCGGGGGGCAGGCGCGCCCTGGGCCCTCGTGGCCACCCCGTGAGGCGGTTGATGCCCTTCTTTCGCCGCCAGAAAGCTAATATCCAGATAGAGATCGTGTTAAAATTTCAGCCCAATCGGAGTTACGGATCTCCAAGAATATAAGAAACGGTGAAAGGGTAGAATCTGAGAACGCAGAAACAGAGAGAGACAGAGAGACAGATCCAATCTCGAAGGGGCTCTCGCCCCTCACACGCCATGGAGACCAAGGACCAGAGGGGAAACCCTTCTCCCATCTAGGGAGGAGGTCAAGGAAGAAGAAGGAGGTGGGCTCTCTCCCCCTCGCTTCCGGTGGCACCGGAGTGCCACCGGGGGCCATCATCATCACTGCAATCTTCACCAACAACTTCACCGCCATCATCACCAACTCTTCCCCCCTCTATGCAGCAGTGTAACCCCTCTCTTACCTGCTGTAATATCTACTTAAACATGGTGCTCAACGCTATATATTATTTCCCAATGATGTATGGCTATCCTATGATGTTTGAGTAGATCCATTTTGTCCTATGGGTTATTTGATGATCGTGATTGGTTTGAGTTGCATGTTTTATTATTGGTGATGTCCCATGGTGCTCTCCATGTCGCGCAAGCGTAAGGGATCCCTGCTGCAGGGTTTTCAATATGTTCATGATTTGCTTATGGTGGGTGGCATGAGTGACAGAAGCACGGACCCGAGTAAGTAGGTTGTTTGCGTATGGGATAAAGAGGATTTGATACTTTAATGCTATGGTTGGGTTTTACCTTAATGATCTTTAGTAGTTGCGGATGCTTGCTAGAGTTCCAATCATAAATGCATATGATCCGAGTAGAGAAAGTATGTTAGCTTATGCCTCTCCCTCATATAAAATTGCAATAATGATTACCGGTCTAGTTATCGATTGCCTAGGGACAAATAACTTTCTCGTAACAAAAAGCTCTTTACTAAAACCAACTTTGTTATTCCTTTATCTAAACAGCCCCTACTTTTTATTTACATAGTCTTTATTATCTTGCAAACCTATCCAACATCACCTAAAAAGTACTTCTAGTTTCATACTTGTTCTAGGTAAAGCGAACGTCAAGCGTGCGTAGAGTTGTATCGGTGGTCGATAGAACTTGAGGGAATATTTGTTCTGCCTTTAGCTCCTCATTGGGTTCGACACTCTTACTTATCGAAAACTGTTGCGATCCCCTATACTTGTGGGTTATCAAGACCTTTTTCTGGCGCCATTGCCGGGGAGCAATAGCGTGGGGTGAATATTCTCGTGTGTGCTTGTTTGCTTTATCACTAAGTAATTTTTATTTGTTGTTCTTAGTTGTTCTTTATCTTTAGTTATGGATATGGAACACGCAATACCAAAACAATTAGGTGTACTTGCTGCTCATGGAGATGAGGAACCTCCTAAAACCCTCGATGCTCGTTATGTGATAGATATTATGTACTACTTTGATAATCCAGAGAAAACCCCATTCAATTTGGTAATGGGAGACACGTTGGATCAACGTGAATACTTTAGGGATTATCACTTGACTCAAAAAGGGAAACTATTATGGGATCAAATTTATATGTTGTATTGGTATGCTAGGTAACTATGCTTGAGATATGATTATACTTGTTGCTATAGGATGAAGGCTCCATAGCTTCCCTTTTCATGTCAATTTAATGATAATGAAACTTTGGCTTCTTATGCTAGAGATATATGACTACTATGCATTGTTGAGGAAATCGTTAACTGGTAGCTGCTCGGTCGGCTAGTGAGTAGGGGATTAATAGGCTAATCGGCAAGTTAATCGGCCATTTAATCAATTAATCGGATGATTTATCGGGTAATCGGCTACTCGGGGACCCTATGAGTAAGGATTAATCGACAAGTTAACTGGTTAATCGGATGAATTCTTGAACAGGGCTACTATGATGTGGAACAAATAGAAGAATTTGTTGTTTTATGGGTGCTTATGAAATTGAATCTATGTTCAAAGAATATGAAAATCTTTATGATGTTGTCTACAGACCTGAAAATTTAGCTATCCTTAAATATTGTTATGAGAATTATGAATACAATTCTGATATTGATGTGTTTATTGAGAAAGTCTCCGCTGTCCCAGAAGAGAATAATATTTTGCAGGAATCTATGGAAGAAGAAATTGATGAAACTGTGAGCTCATTGGATGAAAAAGATAAGGAGGAGAGCGAAGAACAAAAGGATGAAGAGCAGATTGATCACCCGTTCCCACCTTCTAATGAGAGTAACTCTTCAACTCATACATTGTTTAATTTCCCTTCATGCTTACCGAAGGATGAATGCTATGATCCCGTTGATTCTTTTGAAATATCCCTTTTTGATGATGCTTGCTATGCTTGTGGCCAAGATGCCAATATGAATTATGCTTATGGAGATGAACTTGCTATAGTTCCTTATGTTAAACATGAAAGTCTTGCTATTGCACCCACATATGATAGTCCTATTATCTTTTTGAATTCTCCAAACTACACTATATCGGAGAAGTTTGTGCTTATTAAGGATTATATTGATGGGTTGCCTTTTACTACTACACATGATGATTTTGATAGATATAATATGCATGCGCTTGCTACTCCTACTTGCAATTATTATGAGAGAGGAACTATATCTCCACCTCTCTATCTTTCCAATACGATAAAATTACAAGAAACTGTTTATACTATGCATTGGCCTTTACTATGTGTGCACGAATTGTTCTTTTATGACATGCCGATGCATAGGAAGAGATTTAGACTTTGTTGTTACATGATATATGTTACTTTGTGCTCACTACTAAATTACAAATTATTGTTGATTCAAATTGGCTTTGATATACCTTGGGATCCGGGTGGATTCACTATTTGAGCACTATATGCCTAGCTTAATGGCTTTAAAGAAAGCGCTGACAGGGAGACAACCCGGAAGTTTTAGAGAGTCATTTATTTCTGTTGAGTGCTTTCATATAGTTTAAAAACAACAAAAATAAAGAGGGGAACCCAAAAAAATTTCTAAAAGAAAAGTGAAAGTGAGAGAGACGAGCATTGTGAAAGTGGGGGACGTCCTTGAACTTTGTTCATGCCCATGGGAACTTTGTGAATCTTAATTACAGAAACCTTTCAACAAAAATAATTATCCCCTTGTACAATTCCATTGTATTATAAAAATAATGTGCCAAGGTTTGCCTTTAGGATGTTTACATTTGCTTGATGGTTTGTATGGTGCAGGACAGAAACTTTGCCTGTAGTGCGCGATTTTACATTTTTTTCTGGAACATCAAATGGTTCTGAAACTTTTTGCAATGTCTTTCTATACAAAGCTTTTATTTTTCGTAATTTTGGCAGAATTTTTCAAGTATCAAAAGTATGGTGCATGTTCAGATTATTACAGACTGTTCTGTTTTAGACAGATTCTGTTTTTGATGCATAGTTTGCTTGTTTTGATGAAACTATCCATTCCTATTAGTGGATTAAGCCATGGAAAAGCTATATTACAGTAGACACAATGAAAAAACATAATATGAATTGGTTTGCAACAGTGCTTAGAGTAGTGATTTGCTTTATTATACTAACGGATCTTACCGAGTTTTCTGTTGAAGTTTTGTGTGGATGAAGTGTTCGATGATCGAGAAGGTCTCGATGTGAGAAGAAGGAAGAGAGGAAAGAGCTCAAGCTTGGGGATGCCCGAGGCACCCCAAGTAAATATTCAAGGAGACTCAAGCGTCTAAGCTTGGGGATGCCCCGGAAGGCACCCCCTCTTTCTTCAACAAGTATTTGTATGTTTTCGGATTCGTTTCGTCCATGTGATATGTGCAAATCTTGGAGCATCTTTTGCATGTAGTTTTCACTTCTCTTTTATGCACCATGCTGGTATGAGGTAGTCCTTGGTTGATTTATAGAATTATCATTTCACTTCACTTATATCTTTTGAGTATGGCTTTATAGAATGCTTCATGTGCTTCACTTATATCATTTGAAGTTTGGATTGCCTGTTTCTCTTTACATAGAAAACCGCCATTTGTAGAATGCTCTTTTGCTTCACTTATATTTGTTAGAGCGTGGGCATATCTTTTGTAGAAAGAATTAAACTCTCTTGCTTCACTTATATCTATTTAGAGAGATGACAGGAACTGGTCATTCACATGGTTAGTCAAAAAATCCTACATAAAACTTGTAGATCACTGAATATGATATGTTTGATTCCTTGCAATAGTTTTGCGATAAAAAGATGGTGATATTAGAGTTATGCTAGTGGGTAGTTGTGGATTAGTAGAAATACTTGTGTTGAGGTTTGTGATTCTCGTAGCATGCACGTATGGTGAACCGTTATGTAACGAAGTCGGAGCATGAGGTATTTATTGATTGTCTTCCTTATGAGTGGCGGTCGGGGACGAGCGATGGTCTTTTCCTACCAATCTATCCCCCTAGGGGCATGCGTAGTAGTACTTTGCTTCGAGGGCTGATAAACTTTTGCAATAAGTATGTGAGTTCTTTATGACTAATGTTGAGTCCATGGATTATACGCACTCTCACCCTTCCACCATTGCTAGCCTCTCTAGTACCGCGCAACTTTCGCCGGTACCATAAACCCACCATATACCTTCCTAAAAACAGCCAGCATACCTACCTATCATGGCATTTCCATAGCCATTCCGAGATATATTGCCATGCAACTTCCATCATCATCATATACATGACTTGAGCATTCATTGTCATATTGCTTTGCATGAACGTAAGATAGCTAGCATGATGTTTTCATGGCTTGACCATTTTTTGATGTCATTGCTACGCTAGATCATTGCACATCCCGGTACACCGCCGGAGGCATTCATATAGAGTCATATCTTTGTTCTAGTATCGAGTTATAATATTGAGTTGTAAGTAAATAAAAGTGTGATGATCATCATTATTAGAGCATTGCCCGCCAAAAAAAGAGAGGCCAAAGAACCCTAAATAGAAAAAGGGGGCCAAAGAAGCCCACAAAAAAGAGAAAAAGGGGGCAATGTTACTATCCTTTTACCACACTTGTGCTTCAAAGTAGCACCATGTTCTTCATATAGAGAGTCTCTTGAGTTATCACTTTCATATACTAGTGGGAATTTTTAGTATAGAACTTGGCTTGTATATTCCGACGATGGGCTTCCTGTCACACCCTGATTTTCATGCCACAACACTTAAGCTAATAAATCATGATAAAGTGTGGTTTGAAAAAAACTTTTGCATTATTTGGCTTTTATTTTTGAGTTGGTTTTCTCTTTGTGTTTTTCAAGTGCTCTTTAAAGTCAACACATCTCCACCTTCTATACCTCATCTCCTTACCCCAAGCTTCTGCCCAATGATCATGCCATGTGTATAGAGAAATATAGTATTTTCTTACAAAAATAATTTGGCCAAAAAGTATTTTCTAAAATTAGTTTTCCAAAACCCCCTAAATTGAGGTTTGCACTACAAATACTTTATTTGGGGTGTGAAAAATCTTTCAAATGGTATATTTGAATCCTATTAGATATAGGACTCCCATAAACCACAAAAATATAATTTTAAAAGTTATTTTCCTATTTTATTTAAAAGCTTTTTCTTAAGGCCAGAAATGGTCTTTAATAGGGAAAAATTATTTTATTGTTTCAAAAATATTTGACAAAAATCAGGGAAACTCAGTGGACATATATTTTTCCATATATAAGAGTTTCAACACATGGTCATGTTCAAAATATTGGAAAAAACCTCCCAAAACCATTTATGCCCATTTCAAGGATTTGAAATATTTCTACAGGAAATATTTTCATAAAAATCCAGGCAAAATCCAGCAAGTCACAAATGCATATTGTGATCACCTTGCAAAGCCTCATATCAATCAAGGTCATTTTGGCTCACCAAAATGCCCCAAAACCCTCTCTGACCGAGATCAAATTTGAACAACTTTGTACTACCAACTTTCTCTCATTGACCCCAACTTTTGTGAGCATGTTCACATGACCAAATGAGGCCACTAAACCAAGTGGTGCATCAAGGGGAAGTGATTTTCTCAACTAGATCTACACAAGTTCATTTATGCTAATTTCTATGGTTTACAAAAGATGCATTGGCAACTTTTCCCAAATGAGCTCAAAATTGGTGGAAGGCCCTAATTATATGTTCCATTTCACCCTGTGGAGTCTTATGCCGAATGGAGTTCATTTACCTGCCCAAACCAACAACAAACACCTTCTGCCACTTTACCAAAACAACTACTTTGACCTCTTCCACTAATCTCCATGGGCTCAAAGTTTTACCACAACCCCTCCTAGTCCCCTTGCACCTCCGATAACAATGTCAAATCCACAGCTCATTTATTGGAGGGGTAAAACCCCACTTTCTCTCTCTGGACAGCCCATTTCCCTCTCTCTCTCTCTCTCAACCCCACTCCTCTCCTACTAGCTCTCCAGGGCACCCAATGCCCCTCCCCTCCTCTTTACTGCCCCCTAGGGCAGCCAGACATCAGTGGTCGTGCCCACAAGGCATATAAAATGCCATGGCATGCCATTTCACTACTAGGGAAAACCTTATACACAGAAACTTACCAGCCGCACGGTTTAAAAACAGACGCTACTGCTAATTAGCAGTAGCGCTCTTTACAAAACTGCGCTACTAATATCCGTTTAGCAGTAGCGCGCTAGTTGAGAAAAGCGCTACTACTAAAGTTGCCAGGGCATTGGCTCCAGACTAGGTATAGTAATAACACGGATGCTAAAACCTGCGCTACTACTAAGCAAATAGCTGTAGCGACTTGATATACCCACGCTACTACTAAGCGTGTCCACCACCGCACGCGGATCGACCCCCACCCCTGCCAAACTCTCTCTCATGAATCCCTGAAAAAAAAAGTCTCTCTCTCGTGGCCCCCACCCCCTTGGTCGATCTCCTCCCCCCACCCCTCTCGGTCGATCTCCTCCCCCAGATCTCCTCGCTCCCGCCCACCTCCACTCTCTCCCTTAAATCTGCCGCTGGCGACCCCCGACCTCTCCTTCGCTCCAAAGGCTGCAGATCGAGCCGACAAGCTCCGGTTGGTTGCAGCCATCTCCGTGGGACGCCCTCGTCGTCCATCCATGGAGACCCTTCCTCCCCTCCGGCCAGATTCGTCCTCGGCTCGAGCTGCTCAGCCGGCGCCCAGATCCGCGGAGCCATCCTCCTCCACAACCACGCAGTGGCAGTGGCAGCGGCAGAACCATGGACCCGAAACCCTAGCCCGAGGAGCGAGCTCGCCATGGATCTGCAAGCAAGAGGAGGCGCATCCATGGGTACAAATCCCTCATCTTCCCTCATCTCTCCCTCCCTCTCTAACCCCCGCCTGTCTCCATGACCAGGACTAGGACCAGGACAACGCATGCCACCAACAGCAGCACCAATGTCCGGTCTTCTCCATGGGTATGGAGATCCGTCCAGTTATATCACTTGATTGTATATGTTATATAACATGATACATTTCTTACTTGGCAGATTACTATTCGTATATGTATATTCAAGACCATAATGTATTCTCACTTTTGCAATGCTACCAGAGGATACCTGCAAACAAAAGGTACATGGGGATATAGCATATTTAAGTTCAGATATGCCACATAGTAGAAACATTTTTTTTTTAGTTTTTTCTGGCAATTACTATGATGAAACATGCAATGTTCTCTTATATTTAGCTGATAATCAATTGTGAATAGGCTAAGTTTGTAATTATCATTAACCACACTAGGATCCATTCCGGTTGATATATGCAACAAGATGAATTTGTGGTGGTTTTGAACACTTGGGAGGTACTTTTATTCTAGAGGAAAAAAGGGTTTGTGGTTTTTTTGTCCAAATCAAGCATCATATCAGGTTGCTACCTACATGTTCTGTTGAGTAACAGAAACAATACATTTATATATATATGGATTGGTAGTCCTCAATCAATATTCAATCATGACTTGATTTATATTGCCTATTTCTTCTACAAGAAACACTATCAGATTAAAAGAGTCCACTGGTTGTCATTTTGTAGACTGTATGACACTGTCTGGCAGCAGCATCCCTCCCCCCACAATGCTTTAGTCTTCTTATTACATGGTTGGCTGTTTGAGGGTAAGCTTTTGTGTGCATCGGTAGACTGTATGTATGACACTGTGTCCTTTTTTTATCACTTCAGTCCAGTTTGTCTTCAACAAGTACCACTCTCTGTTTAGAGAAGATGCACTCTATGTTTAGTTTTTGGCCAGACCAATTTGCAAGTTTGTATAGTCACTATGCTCTTCAAACAGTAGATTCATGGACTTTGTTATCTTTGAAAATGTGGAAGATATCAAGGTATTGAAGTGACTACTTAAAAAAATGGATAGATAGAAAATTACCGGAAGAATTATGCCTCTTAACTCCTTATGTGGTTCGTATGTGTTGTTTCTTTTTAGGGCTTCCAACACAACAGAATTGCTTCTAATCTTTTGTGTTATCTTTTGTCATGGAAGTAGCTATGTGCTGCTTCAGTGTGTAGTTCAGTTGTGCATTACGGCTTAAATAAGAATTTCGGGAAAAATTTGTAGCACATTGGCACCGACATGTACCGCGTTGTTTTTCTGTGTGTTCTTCTATAGAATCTGAAGTTTTTGAACCTCTGTTGGTAATGTTGCAGGGTTCTGGTGGCGATGTTGACAGTCGTCGAGAGGTTCGTGGACCGGATGGTGTCGTGGCTGCTGATGTATGGAGAGGCGAAGCTGATGCTCGTCCTCTATCTCCGGCACCCCAGCACACGGGTAAGCAGTCGACCAGACACCCCGAGCCCGAGAGATGATCAACATTTAGATACACTTGATTCGGTATGTGGCCAATTCTGAATCGGAATCTTAATGGCGTTCGGGTTTTAGGGTGCGAGGCACGTGTACGATGGCTTCCTCTGTCCGCTGTTGGGGAGGCACGAGGACAACATGGACCGATGCACGCTGGAGCTGAGGGCCAGGGTGAGGGGCGTGACGTCGTCACAACGGCGGCTGTCGTCGGTTAGGTGTGGCTCGTCGAGGCTGCCCAGTCTGTTTCGTCACAGCTGCAGGTCGCGAGATCAGTTCGGGCAGGCGCCGCACATTGACGAGTGATCCAATATTTTGATCGGACCATAACAACTAACGTGTCTCATTCTCTGGCATCTAGAAGTAGTGGTAAAATTCTGAATTTGCATGGCAAGCACCACTTAAGTAGGTAGCTTCCACGCACAGTTTATACTCTTACGCCTATAAAGGATAGGAATTATTCATGAGTTATGGCTACAATGAGGAACTGTGTACATTTTATACTCTTACGCCTATAAAGGATAGGAATTATGCATGAGTTATGGCTATAATGAGGAACTGTGTGATAGTAGATACGACAACTGTGTGATCGAATGGAATTTGTTGATTTTATTTTTTTAATTTCTAATAAGTTAGTAGTAGTGTGGGAAAAAATTGTGCCCTACTAGTATTTAGTATACTAGTAGCGTTGGTACTCAAGAAACGCTACTACTATTATGTTAGTAGTAGCGTGGGTCCGTAATAGCAGTAGCGCGGGTGGCATAATAGCAGTAGCGAGCTTCCACTAAGCGTGCTGCTGCTACACTTGTGTAGCAGTAGCACTGGTGAGCACGCGCTATTGCTACATGTTAGTTGTAGCGCCTTATTAGTAGCGCCGGTCCCCGCGCTACTGATACACCTAAAACCCGCGCTGCTGCTAGCCTTTTCCCTAGTAGTGTTTGCATGCTCCAGAGCGTGCTACAGTGCGGCCAGGCACTGTAGCCACCCCCTGCAAACCACCTCTGGCCACCTCGGGCCTCCCCAGCACGCCCGACGATGTGCCTCGGCATCCAAGACACGGCAGCTGGTCGGCCCCCTCCTTCCTCTCTCTCTCATGCCCCTGCTCGCACACGCACCGGTCGCCCGAGAGCTCCAGTGAGCGGCCTCACACGCGCGGCGCCTCTGCCCTCCCCCTGCTCTCTCTCTCTCTCTTCACTCCCCTCGCCCTAGACCAACCCCACGAGCACCCCCGACACCTCGCTGCGAGCCCCCGTGTCGTGTAGGGACGGCAACGACCTCGCCGGCACACTGGTCCACGGTGGACCGTCGCCCGCCTATATAAGGCCTCCCCAAACCCTCCTATCCTCACTACTCACCCCCTGCAGCTCCAAATCAACCCCCTGCACCCCCAGTTCATCTCCAGGAGCGCCCGAGCTTGAGATCGAGCTCGACCTCCGCTGCCTCGGGTCGTCATCGATCTCGCGGTACATACCTCATTTGCCCCCATTCTTTCCTGATTTGGAGCCGCCTCACCTCGCTGACCCCTTTCCCTCTCCTTTCCGCACTGTTTTCACCCGGAGATGGCTGGTGCGACCACCTCCCGACGCGTCGCCGCCCTGCCTCCTCGTCGCTGGCGAACTAGGCAGCTCCAGCGACGTCGACCACCCCCACCCGAACAGCGACTCGATGCTGAGTCCAGTTGTGCCATCAGTTCACCCGGCCGTTCCCGGAAACATCGTCGGTGAGCTTGCTGGCCCTCTGTCGCGGGGTTAGGGATGACAGGCGGGCCCCGCCTGTCAGCCTCTCCTCTCCATCGCCCCTCTCTCGCTCGATGACGCCTGGACCCTGCCCGTCAGGTTTAATCCTAGCACGCGCACGTGCACCAGTGAGCTGGGCCGCCTCTCTGGCTGGGCCTGCTGCGCTGCGGCTGTTCTGGCCCAGCAGGCACAGTGCCCCTTCTCCTTTTTCTTTTCTGTCAAACTTGTAAGAATTCCATAGGATTAAATATTAATCCAAATGCAATAATTCCAATTCCTAATATCTTGTAAAAATCCCACCTATTTAATGGTATAACTTTTACTCATGCCCAAACAACTTTTATGTACTGTTCATATTCAAATTCAAATTTGAATATGTTTAAACCCCTGTAAAAATCCATTTCTCCTATTCTGCCACTCCAAGACCAAAACTAGGAATTTTCCCCTTCTTAGTTTTCACCCTAGTATTTAACAAAAATGAGTTGACTTTTGTCTGAGCACTTTGGTTTTTCTGTTTTATTATTGCCTTATTTTTCTCATTATTATTTTGCGACGATAGATTGTGTTGCCGATGAAGGAGTTGGACTAGAAAACTTTGAAGACCCAAGAAGACTTTACTGAGCCAGGCAAGCAGCCCTTGGACCATGTCTAAGAAACCCTTTTTATGCATGTCATATGGCACTTTTATTGCTTGCATCAAAGTCATCATAATGTGGTGACCACTTGAGGTGGTTTGCCTCCACTGCTTTTCTCGTTGACACTTGCATGATGCATGAACCTACCTTTCTATGAGGGTTATGCAAGCTAAGTAGCTGCTACGCAAATGGGTTGGGTATATGCATGATGATGGAAGCAAGATTGTTTTCAAAAACTTTTCGAAAACCCCGTCAGGTGCCACTTATGCCCGAGGGAGATAATGAGTTGGGTAACCACTTGATGACGAAGTGGTGTATCGAGGCAAGTGTGTGTGTTGTTTTCAAACGGATTGGTTTAAGTTGCGACCGTTATTCCAACCTTAAATGCGCAACCACTCTACCCTTATATGGGAAAGGGCATTATTGATTACCTAGGCCGATACTAGCTTGGAGCCTGCATTACTAGTGACGAGAGAGTTGTTGTTGCGCTCTCTCGGGACGGGGTCATGCCAGGTAGGGCGTCCATGACTGTTTTTACAAGGCACCAGACACACCGTTGGTACCCTGTGCTTGTGGTATGAGATGAATATGGGGGCGTGGCTCCAAATTCTTAAGATGAGAAATGTTGGGCACGAGGGTTGCTACCAATCGAGTGGACTCTATGTTAGTGTCGTCTAGGGAAAGGTAATGATCGGGTGCTTACCCCGGGTACTTGAGGTACCGCGGGTCGTGGATGACACGGAAGTTCCCCGGATCTTGTGGGTAAAGTGTGCAACCTCTGTAGAGTGTAAAACTATTCGAATAGCCGTGTCCATGGTCAAGGACAGTTGGGTAACCGCTCTTAGGCTACGTCCACTTGTTTAGAAACCAGTGTGTGTGGGAAGAACTACTTGGGTCAAGTGAAAGGACTTGACATGGATGAGTTGGGTTGGAGCCCACTCCCTTTATGTTGATATCTGTAACCAGTTCCTAAGGTTACTTGCATTCATATGATGCATGTTTTACCAGTTGTTGAACATGTCATAACACAACAAAATTAGCTATCTGCAAAAATGTACCTATGTCATGCATTGTTGTATCTTGAGCCAAAACATGGGTTGCTTGAGAGTACATTCAAAGTACTCATTGGCTTGCCACTGGTTATTTAATTGGCTAGGCATGGAAGAACAGGAGTTCGAAGAAGAGTTCTTTGGAAACGAACATGCGAACTAGGACATTTCCCGGTCAGAATGCCTGTAGGGTTAAGGCAGATGGCATGGGTTCTACTTATCGACGAAGAATTCCGCTGTTGAAGTTCATTTGGTATTCAGCCCTTGCGGCATTATCTATGTAAGACTTGACCATAATGGTCATAATTTGTGTAAGACGATATGTATGGATGTAAGACTCTTGTTATTCAACTTCTGTGTGTTCAGTGAGCATTGATCCCTGGGATCACTGTACATGTGCATTCGGTGATCATGACTTATGAGTCAGGGTTCCCACAGAGCTGGTACCAGAGCCATCCTGATTATAGGAAGCCTTAGATAGCATGGTCGTTAGTTAGGGTTAAGACTATCTCCAAAACTATTACCAGTTTTCAAAACTTTCTATACTTCTCTTCCCTTCTCAGTTTTTTGAAAACTAAGGTATACTTTCCTTATTGATCTCTTCCCCTTCAAAACTTTTGGTCGCTAGAACCCTCATGCCCCTGACTAGTGGATTCTTTGTAATCCTCGTGGATAATCTAGAAGGAAGATGCCTTGTCAGACATTCACCCACATCTTCTAAACACTGGCGACACTTGGACAAGACGATACAAACAAAAGATACATCCTCAAGGAATGAGTACATGAATACCCAGAAGATGGTGCCACCCTTGACACTGCCCCAAGATGATGCGACCTTAGCCTATGATGATCAGGGCATAGGAAATGCAAGATCATGATATACATTGCTAGTAGGGGAACCCTGCTCTTATCATTGTTGTGTCGGCAACCACCAGTGGATGGGAACCTCGCCATTTGGTCCGCCTCACTATAGTGAGCAGGAAGACGGTTCTCTTTATCCCCCGCTCTCGGTGACGATATTGTCAACAATGTGTCCGACCGATTAGACCTCTACTATGCCTTGTTAATGTCATTGCATAAAGGATTGCCACCTGGAACCGCCGATGCCTTAGAATGCAAAAAGGATCGCCATGAGTAAGAAGACAAGGGGAGACCAAGTCAACGTGTAACGCCCCGTATGTACCTTGTCATATTTGTATTCCAACTCTTGCCATTTTCGGCACTAAGTTATGATATTCCTCGTTGTTGGGTTTTGTCTTCATTTTGCTTTTGTCCATGTCATGCATCTCATATCATGTCATCATGTGCATCGCATTTTCATACGTGTTCGTCTCATGCATCCGAGCAGTTTCCCGTTGTCCGTTTTGCATTCCGGCACTCCTATGTCCTCCGGTGTCCCCTTTTACCTCTTTTCGTGTGCGGGTGTTAAACGTTCTCGGATTGGACCGAGACTTGCCAAGTGGACTTGGTATACCACTGGTAGACCGCCTGCCAAGTTACGTGCCATTTGGACTTCATTTGATACTCCAACGGTTAATCGAGGAACCGTAAAGGCCTCGTGTGTGTTGCAGCCCAACACCCTTTTCAAAGTGGCCCAAAACCCACCAAAACCCCCTCCATCCTCTCGGTCGTTCGATCACGATCGTGTGGCCGAAAACCGCACTCCATTTGGAGTCTCCTAGCTCCTTCTATGTATATATAGGCCTCCCCCTCCTTTTTCGGGTCCAAACCCTAGCTCCTTTTCCCCTCACCGCCGTCGGACGAAATCCACCGGCCGGACGTGTCCGATCCTCCACCGCTGCCACGTGTCGCCCGCTGGTTCGCCGAGCCGCGCTCCCACATCGCCGCATATGCCCGCGCGCCGGCCCGCCAGGCCCAACGCCGGCCCCCACGGGCCCAGAGCCGCCCCGCCCGCCCGGTCTCCGGCGCCGCCTCGCGCCTGCTTCCACTTCGCCGCGCCGCCATTCTTCCTCCTCTCCGGCCGCCGCGCGCCGTCCCGCCGCCGACCAGACCTCGTCGCCGGAAGCCGCCCTCGCCGCCCGTGCGCGGCAGAGTTCGCCGTCGCGCCATGCCGCCCGAAGACCACCGCCGGACGTAGCCTCCTCGCCGGCCACAGCGGCTCCCTCCGCGCCGACGAGCGCGCTGGCGAGCTTCTTCTTCCCCTACGACTCCGGCGAGCTTACCCGGTGAACCTTGGTTCATGTGCCTCAGATCTGGATCCAGAGAGAGGGTTGACCTTTCTCCCTCACTAAGTCTTTTCCTGTGCATAATTTCTAGGCATCTTCATCATGTCATATCTCATCATCCGTAGCTCTGTTTTGGGCGTGTAGCATATCAAATTGTTCGTCCCAAGGTCCTCTTCATTTCATTCCATTGTACCATGTTCATTTGAGTTCATCTTGATGCCCTAAATGTTGTTGCAAGAGTGCTATGTAATGTTAGTTTCTGATTCTTAACGGATTATGGACATTTGTCATTCTTGCCATGTTTAATGTGTGCCTCCTATGAACTTGAGCCCTACATGTGTTTTGGGCTATGCCATGCCATCTTTACAGGGGTGTATGCCATGTATTTTTTTGATCATTGTGGTGACTAGCACAAGCATACAAAGTAGCTCTCGTGATGTTGCTGATTTTAGGGACTTAGAATTCTTCCAAGTCATTTACGTGATGTTATTTTTATGCCATGTATTCATGTTTCTACAGAGTGATCCATGCCTGTTTTCAGCATGTTCAGTAAGGATGATTTTGAGATATTGTTATGTTATATCCATCCATGTCTTTGTTTGCAATTATGGAGTACCCTAGCATGACTCAATCTTGCTCTACTTTTGCTATAAGATGTTCCTGGGAGATTGTTTACGTGTTAACCAATTTTGCTGAGGTTGTTGTAGTTGATCCATGCATGCTATGAGAGTGTTCTTGCCATGGTTAGCTTATTGATCATGTCTTCTTGCTGGGTGTATGCTTAGTTTTTCATGCAATGCCTTGTGGTGAGTGCATCAAGCTCGCAAACATGCCTATGTAACTCTGTTTATGCCATGTCCAGTTTTCTGCTAAGTCTGAATCTGTTAACGAAACTTGCTATGTTTATATGGGTGCCATTGTATCTTCTGATCCTTTTTGGCTTATGGTCAGTAAGGGACTTTTGTTATATGCTTTGAGTAGTTTCATGCCATGCCTTGCGTTGCCATGATATGTTCCTGTAGCATGTTGTTATCTTGCTCTAAACATTGCTCCTTTATGTTAAATCCTGACATGTTATTTTCACTAAGTCTGTGAACCTGATATCTTTTGCACTTTTTCCATGCCTGTTTGAGCCTGCTATTGTGTGATTTATCCGTAGCTCAGTGTTCATCTTTTGTCAAGCATCTTGAGTGGATCATTGCCATGTGTTTTGTTGCTATGTTAGAGTGCAGTAGCTTATTTTATTGATGCATTTTAGGTGGCATCGTGCTGTTAATCGCAGATTAGTGCCATTATTGTTTTTCTTGCCATTTGTAAACCGTGCATCCGTTTCCGGTGATCTTTATATTGATTTCGACCGAAATCAACTCATCTTTCCAGCGGCACTCTTGGTTTGCCAAGTTGAGGCCTGGTTCAATCTTTTCCTTCCGGAGCATGCATAGGCATTGCATATCACATCCCGCATATCATGCCATGTTTTGCATCATGTTGCTTGCGCATTGCACCGTGGTTGATAGTGGTTCCCTTTGCTTGTGTTCTTGCTTTGGGTTAGAGCCGGGAGACGAGTACGTGATCGATGAACCTGTTGAGTACGCTTACGAGGATCAAGTTTACATCAACTCGGAGAACTTTGCAGGCAAGATGACCATGCCCTCGAAATCACTTCTATCTTTGCTTGCTAGTTGCTCGCTCTTTTGCTATGCCTATGCCGCGACACCTACCACATGCTTTATCATGCCTCCCATATTGCCATGTCAAACCTCTAACCCACCTTGTCCTAGCAAACTGTTGTTTGGCTATGTTACCGCTTTGCTCAGCCCCTCTTATAGCGTTGCTAGTTGCAGGTGAAGATTGGTGTATCCTCCCCCTTGTATACGGCGTTGAGCTTGCCGGACTGCTTGAAGACCCAACATTCTATGTGGGTATGATTGGCCAGTTTGCCAGCGGTGCTATGGACCTGACATATTTGGTCCAGAATTTTATTTAGGCGGGATAGTTCGTCTCTGGCGCCTTTAGAGGGCGGCTTTTGCTGACCTGGTCGAGAGCTTTTGAATCCGGCGTTTACTGCCAGGCTCTTCGTGTTGTCTCCATTATTCCGGCGTTTGTTATTGCTGTTGCGCCGTGATTTCCCGTTTTCATCTCTAACTTTAGATGTACTGGGGTCGCTGGTGCTGCATCGGGCTAGCCAGCTGTCCTCACCCGCGCAAAAGCGGGTCATGAGGCTTGTTAATGCTGCCATTGTTCTCGGTTTTTCTTGGCCGAGGTGTCGGGCAAGCCATTCGTCACGGACTCGGTGCTTAAAAGCTGCGAAGGCTTCGGCGTCCGGACAGTCGACAATTTGGTTCTTTTTAGTAAGAAACCTGTTCCAAAGCTTCCGGGCTGACTCTCCGGGCTGTTGAGTTATATGACTCAAATCATCCGTGTCCGGAGGTCGGACATAAGTCCCTTGAAAGTTTGCCCGAAAAGCGTCTTCGAGCTCTGCCCAGCTTCCAATGGAGTTTTCGGGGAGGCCTTTAAGCCAGTGACGAGCTGGCCCTTTAAGTTTGAGTGGTAAGTACTTGATGGCGTGGAGATCATGTCCTCGAGCCATATGGATGTGGAGGATATAGTCCTCGATCCAGACCCCAGGGTATGTTGTTCCGTCGTATGCCTCTATGTTTACAGGTTTGAATCCCTCTAGAAATTCATGATCTAGCACCTCATCGGTGAAACATAGGGGGTGTGCGGCACCCCTGTATCTGGGTGTACCACGTTGTTCGGATGTTTGTTGTGTTATATCGTACGCTGGGGCGCACTTGCGTGGTCCATAGATGGATCTGGTTGCACTGTCCTTTTGGGGCAAGCCCTCGCGTGAATCGCGTATTGTCTTGTGAGTGGCATTGTTTGCCGCTCTATGTTGGCCGTGGGGTCGTCTATCCGGCCAGGTGGCTGTTTTGATTTTTGGTTGTGAGGGGTCTGAGGCCTCCTCGTCGGATTCAGGTAGCAACTTCCGCTTTGGGTAGCTCTTGGTGGGGCGATTGTCGCCGTCCTTCGCTGCTATGTTGAGTACTTTACTCCTTCTGATTTGGAGTGTGTCCTGCGCAGCCTTGAGCCTTTGCTTCTGCTTTTTCAGACTCCTCGCAGTGGCAACAAGCCTTTGACGGGCATTCTGCTGCTCCGGGTGCCTGTCCGGCGTTGTCTCATCTGGACTATTATCTTTGACAGAGTTGGTTTGTTCGGTTTGATTCTCCGTATTGCCGTGGTCCGGCAATGGTTAGCCCTGCTCCAACGCTGGGTCTGTGTGATCGTTATTTCTGGCGAGGCGGGATTTGGGGGGGGGGGGCGCTTGCGCCGCCGCTTTGACTGCTTCTCGAGGGAACAAGCCTTCGGTGCGTCCTTCCGTTCCTCGTCGTCGTCTTCTTTTGGTGTGTCCACCATGTATACGTCATATGATGAAGTGGACGTCCAGCGCCCTATGGGCGGTGGTTCCTCTTCGCCTCCCGCATCGTTGTCCATACCGTCAATGTCGGCGGAGTCGAAGTCAAGCATGTCGGTTGAGTCATCGACAGTGGCTATTAAGTGGGTGGTGGGTGGGCGTCGAATTTCTTCATCGTCCGCATCCCAATCCTGTTGGCCATAATCCGGCCAGGGCTCTCCTGACAAAGAGAGAGACTTTAGTGAATTCAGAATCTCGCCGAAGGGCGAGTGCTGAAAGATATCTGCAGCGGTGAATTCCATGATCGGCGCCCAATTGGATTCGATTGGTAGGGGCGCGGATGGTTCGGGGTTTGGAAGAGAGTCCGGCACCTTGGGGTCATGGGCTGTGCAGAGGATTATGCTGGTGTTTGGCTCAATCGCCATCGAGACTGCAACCCCTGAGGCGGTGTCTAGCCACCCGTCCTCGATTGGCGCAGTTGGCTCCGAGCTAAGGGTCGGAGCTGATGCGGGCACGGCCTCTGGGGTACCGTCCGGCGGCAGAGCTAGGTCATACCCATCGTGACAGTGCAGCGTGCCCGGCTGTAGCTCGAATCCATCGAAGATCAAGTCCTCACGGGTGTTGGCCATGTAATTCAAACTTCCAAATCTGACCTGATGGCCAGGGGCGTAGCTTTCAATCTGCTCCAGATGGCCAAGCAAATTAGCCCGCAGTGCAAAGCCGCCGAATACGAAGATCTATCCGGGGAGAAAAGTCTCACCCTGGACTGCATCACTATCGATGATAGTAGGAGCCATCAAGCCTAAAGGTGACGACACAGAGGAACTCTCAATGAAAGCACCAATTTCGATGTCAAAACCGGCAGATCTCGGGTAGGGGGTCCCGAACTATGTGTCTAGGCCGGATGGTAACAGGAGGCAGGGGACACGAAGTTTTACCCAGGTTTGGGCCCTCTTGATGGAGGTAAAACCCTACGTCCTACTTGATTAATATTGATGATATGGGTGTTGCAAGAGTAGATCTACCACGAGATCAGAGAGGCTAAACCCTAGAAGCTAGCCTATGGTATGATTGTATGTTGTAGTTGTTGTGTCCTACGGACTAAAACTCTTCGGTTTATATAGACACCGGAGAGGGTTAGGGTTACACAAGGTCGGTTACAAAGGAAGAGATATCTATATACGTATTGCCTAGCTTGCCTTCCACGCCAAGTAGAGTCCCATCCGGACACGAGACGAAGTCTTCAATCTTGTATCTTCATAGTCTAACAGTCCGGCCAATGGAGATAGTCCGGCTGTCCGGAGACCCCCTAATCCAGGACTCCCACAGTAGCCACCATATATGCTAGTGCTTGCTGCAGCTCCACCTCATACCTTTTACCTACCCATCAGCCTAAATAGTCTTGATCGTGAGGGTGTGAGATTGTTGAGTCCCCGTGACTCACAGATTACTTCCAAAATCAGATGCAGGTGCCGATGATACCGTTCCAGGGGATGCGACTGAACTCAAGTGGGAGTTCGATGAGGACTCAAGACGTTACTACATTTCCTTTTGAGACGATCAGTAGTGGAGCCTAGTTCGGGCGATCGGGGATCTTATGCATTTGGGGTTGTCTTTATTTTGGTTCCGTAGTCGGACCTTGATTGTATCTGGATGATTGTAATGCTATATTAATGTATTGTGTGAAGTGGCGATTGTAAGCCAACTAGGTACCTCTTTCTTATTCAGTACATGGGATGTGTAAAGATTACCCCTCTTGCGACATTGCCTACAATGCGATTTTGCCTCTAAGTCGTGCTCTGACACGTGGGAGATACAGCCGCATCGTGGGTGTTACAAGTTGGTAATCAGAGCCTTCCCCGACTTAGGAGCCCCCTGCTTAATCGAATCGCTGGCATTGTTGAGTCTAGAAATTTTTTTTGAGTCTTTTAGGATTATATATATCGGAGAGTAGGATTCTTTTTACTCCTCAGTCCCTTCGCCGCTGTGGTGAGGCATCCTGACGTAGAGTTTTGACTCTTCTCTTCTCAAATTTCACTAAAAAAAATTAGGATCACGCGGGTATCTTGGAATCGTTTTGATGGTTTTGTGACGAGAACATTGTTCTTGGTGCCTCCTGACATTTAGGGGTTGTGGCAGTGTCCCGGGGAGTTGAGCTCCGAGGTGTTGCTGTCACAATTTTATCATTGCAGTTCTGGAATACTTGAGTTTCGCCAACATCGAAAATCTCCTTTATGCAGTTGTTGGTGAGATAACCTCGACGCCACCCAGTACTGGGGCGGGAGTTCAGGAGTATTGCCATAACTCGTATAACAGATGTTTTTCGAAGGTTGAGGTAAATGATTTCCGAAGGTTTCTTGGTTATGTGTTGAAGGATGGATATAGCTGGATGTAGGATTTGCTAGTTTTGGGTGAGATATTATGCTTCCCCTGTATCCCCAACACCTGATTGCATAACCGGAAAATTTCAGGAGTTTCATAGGTGGGAATTCTTGTAGCTCTAGTATTTCTTCCGCGGATATTTGGTTTGTGATTGGGCAATCCTCACCAAGTATTTGTTCATGTCCGTACCTTGTTGTTTTATTCATCTACCTCTATCTAAGTGGCTTCTCAATTTACGGAAGTGTGACCATTTAATTTGGAATTCATTCGCTTATTCTTGTTCGAATGTTAAGGCTATATGTTGCAATTTCGATCCATTTGATTCAGCTTGAATATATGTCTTTCAAGATGCTAACGGATGTCACCCTCTTCAGGATGGCTCCTCCAACACGTCAGAATCCGGAACCACCGCCACCAACTCCACCTCCAGAGGCATGGCAAGCTATGATGGCCGCTACCAACGCCAACACACAGCTGATTATGCAACTCTTGCAAGAGCGCAACCAACAATCAAACCCAGTTTGCTACCCTCAACCAATTCCTCGCAAACCAGCCAAAGACCTTCAGTAACTGTGTTGAGGCCACAGATGCTGATGATTGGCTCGTGGATATCTACAAACACTTCGAGTGCAGCAACGTCAGGCCTGAGGACTTTGTCAAGTTTGCCTCGTTCCAACTCAAAGACCAAGCTGCTGAGTGGTATCAGCAACACAAAGATTCTAGAGGAGGTCGTGTGATTACCTGGGATGATTTCCGCCAAGACTTCAGAGCTCACCACATCCCTCGGAGTGTTGTTGAGAGCAAGCGTGAGGAGTTTCGCAAACGAGAAGAGCATGATTTATCAGTTTAGAGGTGGCCTCAGAGAAGTTCTGCAACTAGCTCTTGTGCCTTTTGAGCCGAAAAAGTATGATGAGTTCTACAATATGGCACTAAAGCAAGAGGCTGCTCAGCTCAAGTGCGATGCTTCCAAGAAGAGAGTCAAGGATGCAACTCCTTCTTCTTCCTCAACTCAAGTGGCAGCTAAGCAGCAAAAGTATTGGTTGCCTCCTCCTCCTCCATTCCGTCAGCCTTATCAGCAGAAGAGCAAAGGTGGCAATGGATCTTCCCACCCACCCAACCCAGGCTTTCAGAACAAGACTTCGTCTCATGCTCCAAGGTCAAGTGCTCCGTATCACCATCCGCTCTAAGAGGTCACGTGCAACAAGTGTTAGCAGAAGGGTCACTATTCAAACAAATGCTTCAACCAGAGGCGTCTTCCTCCTCCTCCTCCAGTGAGATCTTCTAGCAATGCAGGGGTCAAGCATAATCCCAAGTTTGCAAAGGTCAACATGATGAACGCAGCTCAGGCAGAGGACTCGTCAGAAGTGATCATGGGTAACCTTCCTGTTAATGATATTCCTGCAAAAGTTCTTTTTGACACTGGTGCATCGCATTGTTTCATCCCAAGACCATTTGCTTCAAAGCATGAGTTGGCTTTCCAAGTTTTGCCTAGTCCGTTAGCAGTTGTCTCTCCGGGTAAATGCATGAACGCTAACTCCATGGTTGCAGATGTTACTATCACGATGGGCGATTATAAGTTTCTGTCTTCTCCTAATGTTCTTGGTGACTCGGATATTGATCTTATTCTCGGAATGGGCTGGCTTTCTAAGCACAAGGCTCAGCTTGATTGTTCTCCCAGGCAGATTCAATTTACACACTCGTCTGAGGATGTGATCATTTTTGCCACTCGTGATGATACCATTCGACTGTTTTCTCTCAATGAGAAGGGCGAGTTGGATGCCATCTCTCAGATTCCAGTCATTTGTGAATATCAAGACATCTTTCCAGAAGAGCTTCCAAGAATGCCTCCTCACCGGCCAGTTGAATTCGTCATTGATCTTGAGCCTGGCATGGAACCTTTTTGCAAACGTCCTTACAAGCTTGGACCAGAAGAGTTGAAGGAGCTGAAGAAACAACTCGATATTCAAGAGCGTATGGGTCTCATCCGACCAAGTTCTTCTCCATGGGGTTGTGGTGTTCTTTTTGTCAAGAAGGATGGAACAGACCGACTTTGTGTCGACTACCGTCCATTGAACAAGAAGACCATAAAGAACAAGTACCCACTTCCCAACATCAACGAGCTTTTCGAACAACTCAAAGGTGCTCAAGTATTATCCAAGCTTGACCTCCGTATGGGCTATCATCAGATTCGCATTCGTGAACAAGACATCCCCAAGACAACATTCAGGACAAGCTATGGTTCATATGAATACATTGTCATGTCTTTCGGCCTTGTCAACGCTCCTCCAATTTTCTCTCGCATGATGAACTTCATCTTCAACCCCTACACAAATGACTTCGTCTTGGTCTATCTCGATGACATTTTGGTCTTTGAGGATCATGCCAAGCACTTGAGATTGGTGCTGGACAAACTCAGAGAACATCAGTTCTACGCGAAGTTTTCAAAGTGCGGGTTTTGGCTTGATGAGGTTCTCTACCTTGGGCATATCATCTCAGCCAAGGGCATAGCTGTTGATCCTGAGAAGGTGTCTGCAATTGTGAATTGGGAACCGCCTCAGAATGTGAAGCAACTCCGCAGCTTCCTTGGGCTCGCAAGCTATTGTCGAAGGTTCGTTGAGAATTTCTCTAAGATCGTGAAGCCTCTTTCCAACCTCCTCTAGAAGCATGTGAAGTATGTCTGGATGCCTCAATGTGACATCGCTTTCAACACCCTCAAAGAGAAGTTAGTCACAACTCCAGTTCTGACTCCTCCTGATGAATCCAAACCATTCGAAGTTTTCTGTGATGCTTCCCTTCAAGGTCTCCGTGCTATGTTAATGCAAGAGAAGAAAGTTGTCGCCTATACCTCTCGCCAGTTGAAGCCCAACGAAAAGAACTACCCCACTCATGACCTCGAGTTGGCGGCAGTTGTCCATGCTCTTTTAACATGGAGACATCTCTTGTTGGGAAGGAAAGTGGACATCTTCACTGATCATAAGAGCCTCAAGTACATCTTCACTCAGCCCAACCTCAACCTCAGGCAGACTCGTTGGGTCGAAATGATTCAAGAGTATAATCCGAGTATTGAATATACCCCAGGCAAGGCCAATGTCATTGCTGACGCTTTGAGCAGGAAGGCTTACTGCAACAGTTTGATTCTCAAGCCCTACCAACCAGAGCTTTGTGAAGCTTTCCGCAAACTTAATCTCCAATTTGTTCCTCAAGGATTCCTTGCCAACCTCCAAGTCTCTCCTACTTTGGAAGATCAGATTCGTGAGGCTCAACTTCTTGATGCTATGGTGAAGAAGGTGAAGATTGGGATTGCCAAGAACCAACCCAAGTACAAGTGCTATCGTATTGATGACAAGGATACTCTATTCTTCGAGGATCGCATTGTTGTTCCTAAGGGTGGCCTTCGTAAAGTCATTATGAACGAGGCTCACAATTCACTCCTGTCTATTCATCCTGGAAGTACAAAGATGTACCATGACCTCAAGCAGTCGTATTGGTGGACTCGAATGAAGCGCGAGATTGCTCAGTTCGTGAATGAATGTGATGTCTGCAGAAGAGTGAAAGCAGAACACCAACGACCAGCTAGTCTCCCCCAACCTCTTGCCATTCCAGAATGGAAGTTTGACCATATTGAGATGGACTTCGTGACTGGATTTCCCAAGTCCAAGCGTGGCAATGATGTTATCTTCATTGTCATCGACAAGCTCACTAAAGTGGCTCATTTTCTTCCTATCAAAGAATCTATCACAGCAGCTCAGTTGGCAGAGCTATATACCTCCAGGATTGTCTCTTTGCACGGCATTCCGCAATTGATATCTTTAGATCATGGAAGCATCTTTACCTCTAAGTTCTGGGATTCTTTTCAGAAGGCCATGGGCACTAACATTCGCTTCAGCACAGCCTTTCATCCTCAAACTAGTGGCCAAGTCAAGCGAGTCAATCAAATTCTTGAAGATATGCTCAGGGCATGTGTCATTTCCTTCGGTATAAAGTGGGAAGATTGTCTTCCATATGCCGAGTTCTCCTACAACAACAGCTTCCAAGCGAGTTCGGGCAAGGCCCCATTCGAGATTCTCTATGGCAGAAAGTGTTGTACTCCTCTTAACTGGTCAAAGACTGGTGAACGCCAACTTCTTGGCAATGACTTGATCACAGAGGCTAAAGAAATGTGCAAAGTCATTCGTGAAAATCTCAAAGCCGCACAATCGCGCCGGAAGAGTTACTATGATAGCAAACATCGTGACTTGGCTTTCGAGATCGGAGACCATGTCTACCTCCGCGTCTCTCCAATGAAAGGTCCTCGTTGCTTCGGTATCAAAGGGAAACTTGCCCCTAGATACGTGGGTCCTTTCAAGATCATTGGCAAAAGAGGCGATCTCGCCTATCAACTTGAGCATCCGTCCAACTTTGCAAACGTGCACGACGTGTTTCACGTGTCTCAGCTTCGCAAGTGTTTCAAGACTCCTGACCGCACCATCAACTTTGAAGAGATTGATCTCCAAGAAGACTTGTCTTATCATGAGCATCATGTTGCTATTCTTGAAGAAACTGAGCGCAAGACTCGCAACAAGTCTATCAAATTCCTGAAAGTGAAGTGGTCACATCATTCCGACCGTGAAGCCACCTGGGAACGCGAGGACCACCTCCATTCTGAATATCCGGAGTTTTTCTAGCCCAAGATCTCGGGACGAGATCATTTTGTAGTGGTGGAGTGTTGTAATGCCCCGTATGTACCTTGTCATATTTGTATTCCAACTCTTGCCATTTTCGGCACTAAGTTATGATATTCCTCGTTGTTGGGTTTTGTCTTCTTTTTGCTTTTGTCCATGTCATGCATCTCATATCATGTCATTATGTGCATCGCATTTGCATACGTGTTCATCTCATGCATCCGAGCATTTTCCCCGTTGTCTATTTTGCATTCCGGCACTCCTATGTCCTCCGGTGTCCCCTTTTACCTCTTTTCGTGTGCGGGTGTTAAACATTCTCGGATTGGACCGAGACTTGCCAAGCGGCCTTGGTATACCACCGGTAGACCGCCTGTCAAGTTTCATGCCATTTGGACTTCGTTTGATACTCCAACGGTTAACCGAGGAACCATAAAGGCCTCGTGTGTGTTGCAGCCCAACACCCTTTTCAAAGTGGCCCAAAACCCACCTAAACCCCCTCCATCCTCTCGGTCATTCGATCATGATTGCATGGCCAAAAACCGCACTCCATTTGGAGTCTCCTAGCTCCTTTTATGTACAAATAGGCCTCCCCCTCCTGCTTTTTCGGGTCCAAACCCTAGCTCCTTTTCCCCTCTCCGCCGCCGGACGAAATTCACCAGCCGGACGTTTCCGATCCTCCACCGCCACCACGTGTCGCCCACTGGTTCGCCGAGCCGCGCGCCCACATCGCCGCATCTGCCCGCGCGCCGGCCCATTTTGGGCTTTGCCATGCCATCTTTACAGGGGTGTATGCCATGTATTTTTGTGATCATTGTGGTGACTAGCACAAGCATACAAAGTAGCTCTCGTGATGTTGCTGATTTCAGGGACTTAGAATTCTTCCAAGTCATTTCCCTGATGTTATTTTTATGCCATGTATTCATGTTGCTACAGAGTGATCCATGCCTCTTTTGAGCATGTTCAGTAAGGATGATTTTGAGATATTGTTATGTTATATCCATCCATGTCTTTGTTTGCAATTATGGAGTACCCTAGCATGACTCAATCTTTCTCTACTTTTCCTATAAGATGTTCCTGGCAGATTGTTTACGTGTTAACCAATTTTGCCGAGGTTGTTGTAGTTGATCCATGCATGCTATGAGAGTGTTCTTGCCATGGTTAGCTTATTGATCATGTCTTCTTGCTGGGTGTATGCTTAGTTTTTCATGCAATGCCTTGTGGTGAGTGCATCGAGCTCGCAAACATGCCTACGTAACTATGTTTATGCCATGTCCAGTTTTCTGGTAAGTCTGAATCTGTTAACGAAACTTGCTATGTTTACATGGGTGCCATTGTATCTTCTGATCCTTTTTTGCTTATGCTCGGTAAGGGACTTTTGTTATATGAGTTGAGTAGTTTCATGCCATGCCTTGCATTGCCATGATATGTTCGTGTAGCATGTTGTTATCTTGCTCTAAACATTGCTCCTTGATGTTAAATCCTGACATGTTGTTTTCACTAAGTCTGTGAACCTGATATCTTTTGCACTTTTTCCATGCCTGTTTGAGCCTGCTATTTTGTGATTTAGCCGTAGCTCAGTGTTCATCTTTTGTCAAGCACCTTGAGTAGATCATTGCCATGTGTTTTGTTGCTATGTTAGAGTGCAGTAGCTTATTTTATTGATGTATTTTAGATGGCATCGTGTTGTTAATCGCAGATTAGTGCCATTATTGTTTTGCTTGCCATTTGCAAACCGTGCATCCGTTTCCGGTGATCTTTATATCGATTTCGACCAAAATCAACTCATATTTCCAATGGCGCTCTTGGTTTGCCAAGTTGAGGCCTGGTTCAATCTTTTCCTTCCAGATCATGCATATGCATTGCATATCACATCCCGCATATCATGCCATGTTTTGCATCATGTTGCTTGCGCATTGCACCATGGTTGATAGTGGTTCCCTTTGCTTGTGTTCTTGCTTTGGGTATAGCCGGGAGACGAGTACATGATTAAGGAACCCGTTGAGTATGCTTACGAGGATCAAGTTTACATCAACTCGGAGAACTTTGCAGGCAAGATGACCATGCCCTCGAAATCACTTCTATCTTTGCTTGCTAGTTGCTCGCTCTTTTGCTATGCCTATGCCGCGATACCTACCACATGCTTTATCATGCCTCCCATATTGCCATGTCAAACCTCTAACCCACCTTGTCCTATCAAACTGTTGTTTGGCTATGTAACCGCTTTGCTCAGCCCCTCTTATAGCATTGCTAGTTGCAGGTGAAGAGTGGAGTTTGTTTCTTGTTGGAACATGATGATTGTTGGGATATCATTATTATAATTTATTTACTTAATGCACCTATATAATTGGTAAAGGGTGGAAGGCTCGGCCTTATGCCTGGTGTTTTGTTCCACTCTTGCCGCCCTAGTTTACGTCATACCGGTGTTATGTTCCTTGATTTTGCGTTCCTTACACGGTTGGGTTATAATGGGAACCCCTTGATAGTTCGCCTTGAATAAAACTCCTCCAGCAAGGCCCAACATTGGTTTTACCATTTTCCACCTAGCCCTTTTTCCCTTGGGTTCCGTGGACTCAAGGGTCATCTTTATTTTAAACCCCTCGGGCCAGTGCTCCTCTGAGTGTTGGTCCAACCTGTCAGCTGCCGGTGGCCACCAGGGGCAACTCTGGGCTGGCCTACCGGAACCTTGGACAATCCGGTGTGCCCTGAGAACGAGATATGTGCAGATCCTATTAGGATTTATCGGCACATTCGGGTGGCTTTGCTAGTTTAGTTTTACCATTGTCGAGATGTCTTGTAACCGGGATTCCGAGTCTGATCGGGCCGTCCTGGGAGAAGGAATATCCTTCATTGACCATGAGAGCTTGTGATGGGCTAAGTTGGGACACCCCTGTAGGGTTTTGAACTTTTGAAAGCCGTGCCCGCGGTTATGGGCAGATGGGAATTTGTTAATGTCTGGTTGTAGAAAACCTGAAACTTAACTTAATTAAAATGGATCAACAGCGTGTGTAGCCGTGATGGTCTCTTTTCGGCGGATTCCGGGAAGAGAACATGGTCTCGTATTATGCTTGAACGTAAGTAGTCTAGGATCACTTCTTGATCATAGATTCTCGAACGTGCTTTGCCTTCTCTTCTCGCTCTCATTTGCGTAAGGTAGCCACCATATATGCTAGTGCTTGCTGCAGCTCCACCTCATACCTTTTACCTACCCATAAGCTTAAATAGTCTTGATCACGAGGGTGTGAGATTGTTGAGTCCCCATGACTCACAGATTACTTCCCAAAACCAGATGCAGGTGCCGATGATACCGTTCCAGGGGATGCGACTGAACTCAAGTGGGAGTTTGATGAGGACTCAGGACGTTACTATGTTTCCTTTCCAAACGATCAGTAGTGGAGCCCAGTTGGGGCGATCAGGGATCTTATGCATTTGGGGTTGTCTTTATTTTGGTTCTGTAGTCGGACCTTGATTGTATCTGGATGATTGTAATGCTATATTTATGTATTGTGTGAAGTGGCGATTGTAAGCCAACTAGGTACCTCTTTCTTATTCAGTACATGGGATGTGTAAAGATTACCCCTCTTGCGACATTGCGTACAATGCGGTTATGCCTCTAAGTCGTGCTCCGACACGTGGGAGATATAGCCGCATCGTGGGTGTTACACAACGCCAGCTACGAGGAGCCACCTTCACCCCATCACTTCAACAAGCGTGAAGTTGTTGAAGATTCTACAGGCTCAACCCAGATCGTTTTGTCAAAATAAGAGATGTAGCAACACCTGAGGAAAACTCAGAAGACTGCATGAGGCACAAGCACGACTACCAAGTCCGAGAACCCCTAGGGTAGGATGAGTCGTGTACCCCCATATGTGTAGTCGAGTCCATGTGATGGTTCGAATGGAACAACGTTCTGTGTTGCTTCTTTTTATTTGTTTGTGTTTTGATATAAGTCGCACATTTGCCCTAGGCAGCTTGTACGCGACTATATCACCTATCATGTCTTAATGGAATTATGTGTGGCCTTTACGACACTTGTTTGTTTACACTTGCACCATAAAACCCCCTTTAGGCATCCCCCTTCTATGCTACTTCTCCCTCTCATCTCTGAAGACCAGCAAGACAAAATGCACTAAGGATTCCACCTCGGCAAGCAACTAACACTGAAGACTTTTGCTACAGCCTCCTCGACCAGGTGCAATCCCGTAGTATTACCCCTCATGACTGGAAACCCCATCCCTAGACCCTTTGAGACTTCACGAGATACCCTAGCTCGAGTCCTTAACCATGTGCTTAACCCACAGAATTGCAAGAGGAACAGTTAAGCCTCTGTAAACCTTGCACAGCACTGGGTTCATTATGGAACTAGCAGACATAGTGAACAAGCACGTTATCATCCTAATATAGCACCAGAACTGACGATGCCATAGGGAAGACCAGTTTAAGGATAAAGGAACAGAGGACAAATGACTTGATGAGTTTATATCAATGACTTTGAGGAATTATATGAGACTATTTGGTGGATTATGAAGTTTTCATGTTGGCAGATGAACTTAGTGGGATCATGATTATGGAGTAGCATAACTTTCCTTACCCTTGATTAAACTGGATTTAGTAGGAAAATTATGATCGCAAGCTGGAATTCTTGGAATTATATGAATTTAACTTAGCCATGGGATATTGATAGGAGACAGTTAATATCACGTAAATGACTTCGGGGAAACATATAGGAATTCTCGTTGGACATGAGATTTGGATTTAAATAGGTGATCCTAGTTGAGTATAGGTGGTGAGTAAGTATACATGGTTCATTGTAAATTGGATTTAGAATGCTGATCTCGATCATGACACCATGTTTCTTAGAGGACAATAAACTAGGAGATTGGATTAATTGTCGGAGTTGATATAAGCTTGACCTTGGAGTTTACTTGACCATGGAAGTTGGTGGACTTACTATAGTAGAGACAGCCCTTTCAAGTATTTGGGGATTATATGGACTTTAGGAGATCATGTGGAACACCATAGACACTAGGATTTGTAGAGTTAAAGGATTATGTAGTGATTAATGGAAGTTAACGGGTTGTTGGAGTTGATTCATAGGAAGGAAACAAGATTTTGGAGTGGCATACGACGTGTTTCCTTAGGATAGAGATACACTAACATGGACCTTGGAAGAATAGGATGAGCACTTGGATTGTTGTGTTTTATTCCCGCTTGAAAGCTTGTATGCTCTGCCCATGGATTTTTAGGGGTATCCATACATATGAGTTTGGGGATCGTAGACATATATGATTTTGATAGACCTCCTGTCGGGAGTCACGAGAATATGGATCACATGAGTGATGATTGGATTTGACCTATACGAAATAATGCTTTCGGTAGTATAAGGTTATTTGTTTGAGGGACTAGATAGACAATTGGCATCTCAGGAATTGTGCTCAAGGATAAGATAAACGTTCACTCGCACCCTAGAATCCTTGAAACCCTTAAGCCCTACCAAGCTACAACATGGTCGTATCATGACCATGGGTCTTGACTCTAGATCGAGAACACCTTTGGCCATACTCAACCGTTACCACCACCAATGCCCCAGCCTACCTTATGTACCCCATGAACAGAAACTTCATGGAGTACTTGGTCACGTTGGTTGTCACTTTTACTTGGTGACCTACTCGTCTAACTGAAGATGGAAGAAGAATCATTCAGCTGGTTAGGAAACATGTGAAGACCGCCATGCCAAGGAGGAAGAACTATCGTCAAGGAGTGAACTTTCTCGTGGAAGACCATGTGTATCTACAAGCCACTTCTCTCAAGGGAACCAAGCATTTCCATGTTAAAGGGAAGCTCACACCAAGATTTATCGGCCCTCTCCAAGATCACTGCAAGACGAAGAATAGACAGCTACCAGCTAGAGTTACCACATGAGTCACCCACTGTGCACAACATTTTTCCACACAACACCACTCCGAAAATGTTTCCAACTTCCTAACTAGTCTGGTCTCTACAAGGACATCGATCACCGAGCCATCGACCTCCAGCCCAATATGACCTATGCGAGAGACCCCAATTGCAACCTAGACCAAGCAGGACGTCATACACGAAGCCACGCCATTGAGTACTTCAAGGTTCAATGAAACACCACTCGGAAGCACAAGCAGTATGAGGACGTGAAGACTACCCCAGGTCTAGTTTTTGTATTCCTTTCCACGCCTAGTTTGGGAATCTCGGGGACGAGATTCTTGTAAGGGGGTAGGTCTATCACACCCTGATTTTCATGCCACAACACTTAAGCTAATAAATCATGATAAAGTGTGGTTTGACAAAAACTTTTGCATTTTTGGCTTTTATTTTTGAGTTGGTTTTCTCTTTGTGTTTTTCAAGTGCTCTTTAAAGTCAACACAACTCCACCTTCTATACGTCATCTCCTTGCCCCAAGCTTCTGCCCAATGATCATGCCATGTGTATAGAGAAATATAGTATTTTATTACAGAAATAATTTGGCCAAAAAGTATTTTCTAAAATTAGTTTTCCAAAACCCCCTGAATTGAGGTTTGCACTGCAAGTACTTGATTTGGGGTGTGAAAAATCTTTCAAAAGGTATATTTGAATCCTATTAGATATAGGACTCCCATAAACCACAAAAATATAATTTTAAAAGTTATTTTCCTATTTTATCTAAAAGCTTTTTCTTAAGGCCAAAAATGGTCTTTAATAGGGAAAAATTATTTATTGTTTCAAAAATATTTGACAAAAATCAGGGAAACTCAGTGGACATATATTTTCCATATATAAGAGTTCCAACACATGGTCATGTTCAAAATATTGGACAAAAACTCCAAAAACCTTTTATGCCCATTTCAAGGATTTGAAATATTTCTACAGGAAATATTTTCATAAAAATCCAGGCAAAATCCAGCAAGTCAAAAATGCATATTGTGATCACCTTGCAAAGCCTCATATCAATCAAGGTCATTTTGGCTCACCAAAACGCGCCAAAACCCTCTCTGACCAGGATCAAATTTGAACAACTTTGTACTACCAACTTTCTCTCCTTGACCCCAACTTTTGTGAGCATGTTCACATCACCAAATGAGGCCACTAAACCAAGTGGTGCATCAAGGGGGAGTGATGTGCTCAACTAGAGTGAAATGGAACATATAATTAGGGCCTTCCACCAATTTTGAGCTCATTTGGGAAAAGTTGCCAATGCAACTTTTGTAAACCCTAGCAATTAGCAGAAATGGAGTTCAAAGTTTTACCACAACCCCTCCTAGTCCCCTTCCACCTCCAGTAACAATGACAAATCCACAGCTCAATTATTGGAGGGGTAAAACCCCACTTTCTCTCTCTGGACAGCCCATTTCCCTCTCTCTCTCTCTCTCAACCCCACTCCTCTCCTACTGGCTCTCCAGGGCACCCAATGCCCCTCCCCTCCTCTTTACTCCCCCCTAGGGCAGCCAAACGTCAGTGGCCGTGCCCACAAGGCATATAAAATGCCATGGCATGCCATTTGCATGCTCCAGAGCGCCCTACAGTGCGGCCATGCACTGTAGCCACCCCCTGCCAACCACCTCTGGCCACCTTGGGCCTCCCCAGCACGCCCGACGATGCGCCACGGTGTCAGAGACACGGCAGCTGGTCGGCCCCCTCCTTCCTCTCTGTCTCCTGCCCCTGCTCGCACGCGCACCGGCCGCCCGACAGCTCCAGTGAGCGGCCTCACACGCGCGGCGCCTATGCCCTCCCCCTGCTCTCTCTCTCTCTTCACTCCCCTCGCCCTCGACCAACCCCACGAGCACCCCCCACACCTCGCTGCGAGCCCCCATGTCTCATAGGGACGGCAACGACCTCGCCGGCGCACTGGTCCACGATGGACCGTCGCCCGTCTATATAAGGCCTCCCTGGACCCTCCTCTCCTCACCACTCACCCCCTGCAGCTCCAAATCAACCCCCTGCACCCCCAGTTCATCTCCAGGAGCGCCCGAGCTCAAGATCGAGCTCGACCTCCGCCGCCTAGGGTCACCGTCGATCTCACGGTACAGACTTCCTTCGCCCCCATTCTTTCCCGATTTGGAGCCGCCTCACCTCGCTGACCCCTTTCCCTCTCCTTTCCGCGTTGTTTTTAGCCGGAGATGGCCGGTGCGACCACCTCCTGATGCGTCACTGCCCTACCTCCTCGTCAACGGCGAACTAGGCAGCTCCGGCGATGTCGACCACCCCCACCTGAACAGCGACTCGACGCTGAGTCCAGCCGTGCCATCAGTTCACCCCACCGTGCCCGGAAACGTCGCCGGTGAGCTCGCTGGCCCTCTGTTGCGGGGTTAGGGATGACAGGCAGGCCCCACCTTTCAGCCTCTCCTCTCCATCGCCCCTCTCTCGCTCGATGACGCCTGGGCCCCGCCCGTCAGGTTTAAACCTGGCGCGCGTGCGTGCACCAGTGCCCTGGGCCGCCTCTCTGGCTGGGCCTGCTGCGCTGCGGCTGTTCTAGCCCAGCATGCACAGTGCCCCTTCTCCTTTTTCTTTTTTGTCAAACTTGTAAGAATTCCATAGGATTAAATATTAATCCAAATGCAATAATTCCAGTTCCTAAAATCTTGTAAAAAATCCCACCTATTTAATGGTATAACTTTTACTCATTCCCAAACAACTTTTATGTACTATTCATATTCAAATTCAAATTTCAATATGTTTAAACCCCTCTGAAAATCCATTTCTCCTATTCTGCCACTCCAAGACCAAAACTAGGAATTTTCCCCTTCTTATGTAGCGACCCGACCCGAATGGATCAAGTCTCTGTGCTTAAGTGTCATCCCTGGATCGGTATGCTGACACACACAGTACTCGAGGATTTATAACAGAGGTAAATCACATGTGTAAAGTAACGTAAATACTATTACCTCAATCCAAACAGCGGAATTAACAAGGTTGTGGATTCCCATTAACACCAACGGTAAAGTTGAGTGTAGAAATCGTAACCCTAACGTATCACTTACTCGTCGTAAGATAAACCTGCAAAATGAGACATTGCAGCCACAAAGGGTCAGTACATTGAATGTACTGGCAAGAATGATGAACAATGGCTATCACTACATGCATATTTGGCTGGTGGAAAAGCTCTATGGTTATAAGGTTTTTGCGAAAAGCCAATTTTTCCCTACTGCAAAGGAATAAATTTATTTAACTATCATGGTGGTTGTTGAACATTGAGAATGGTTGACAGCATTCTCAATCCCAATTAAGTAACATCATTAAACCCAACAAAATTAATTTGAAGTAACATGATGAGATTCACGTGATAATCCAAGTACTAGATACTCAAAACGTCCATAACTGGGGACACGGCTAATCATGATTAGTTTATACACTCTGCAGAGGTTTGCGCACTTTTCCCCACAAGACTCGATCACCTCCATTTGGTTTCTCGCACTACATGGTGTTTGAGAAGACGGATGACCGAGACATAGTCTTTCAGAAGCGCTAGCACCTTACGATGGATAGACCGTTACACCTACTTTCCCCTACATCTGCTAGTCTACCCTGTAAGAGTTCACACAACTTAATCAACTATGCTAGAGCCCATAATAGCTTGTGGATGCACACGGAAGTTTCTAGTATGAAAAATCTCATGAACCCTTTGAGCCTGGGTGGCGGTCCATAAAAAAACAGGCAATCCTGGTCTACCCAGGTGCCTAGTCATGCAATCCTGAAATACCCACGTACCTCAATCCACCCAGATGTGTGTTTAAGTTGCCACCTTAAGTAAACCATTAATTAACAATCTCACATCTGTCATGAATACTCTCAAAACCCAATCCACGTCTACGAGCATAGCATGGCACTATAAGCATAACGTAATAGTAACTCCCAAGGTTTGAATGCAGGGCAATAGGTTCCTACCTCATTCTAACACCCCGGATATGACTTTCCCAATATGTACTCCAACTCTTGCCGTTTCCGGCGTTAAGTTATTTTATTTTCTCGGGTTCGGGTTTTTGTCTCCGTGTGTTGTTGTCGTTGTCATGCATCTCATATCATGTCATCATGTCCATTGCATTTGCATACGTGTTCATCTCATGCATCCGAGCATTTTCCCCGTTGTCCGTTTTGCATTCCGGCGCTTTGTTCTCCACCGGTGGTCATTTCTACCTTTCTTTCGTGTGTGGGGATTAAACATTTCCGGATTGGACCGACACTTGCCAAGCAGCCTTGGTTTTCTACCGGTAGACCGCCTGTCAAGTTTCGTACCATTTGGACTTCGTTTGATGCTCCAACAGTTAACCGAGGGACCGAAAAGGCCTCGTGTGTGTTGCAGCCCAACACCCCTCCAAGTTGGCCCAAAACCCACCAAAACCCTCTCCATCATCTAGAGCGTTTGATCACGATCGCGTGGCCAAAAACCGCACCTCATTTGGACTCTCCTAGCTCCCTCTACCTCTATATAAAGACCCCCTCCTCCAAATTCGCGAATCCCTTCTCCCAAACCCTAAAAATCGAATCTCCACTGTAGCCGGGCCTCGCCGCCGCCCCTCACCGCGGACGCCGCCACCGCGCCGCCGCACGGCTCCGGCCTCCTCCTCCTCTCCCTCGACACCGTCCCCGCCTTCCACTCCGGCCGGCAAACTCCGACGAGCTCACTCCGGCCAACCTCGGGAAACGCGCCAGATCTGGATCTCGTCTAGGGTTGACTTTCTCCCGAAACCGTAGTTCATATTGCCATGTTCATCGTGCCGTAACTTTGCATCCATAACTCCGTTTTAGGCATATAGCATATCAAAATGTTCGTCTCAGAGAGTACATCATTTCATTCCATTGCATCATTTTCATTTGAGTTCATCTTGATGCCCGAAATGCTGTTAGAAGAGTGCTATTTGAGATAATTGTCAAATCTGCTACTCCATTTAGATATTTATCATTTTTGCCATGTTTATTGTGTGCATGATATGCCCTGGTGCTCTACATATGTTTTGTTAAGGGTTTTGCCATCTTTCCAGAGGTGCAACCCATGTATTTTTGTGATGTGTGTGGTGACTAGCACAAGCTTGCAAAGTGAGGCACTTGTTAATGTTGATTTCATGGACTTAGCATTTCCACAAAGTCCTTGACCTGTTTATCTCATATGGCTATATGTTCATGTTGTTTCCTAATGATCCGTGCCTCTTTTGAGGATGATCAGTAAGGATGTTTAGTTAATATTGTAGTGCTCTATCCATCCATGTATTTGTTTGCAATTATGGAGCACCCTAGCTTGAGTCAATTGAGATCTACTTTTGTCATTTCGTGAATCTGGGCAGATTGTCTACTTGTTAGCGATTTTGCCGGTGATGTTGTAGTTGATCCGTGCATGCCATGGTATTGTTCTTGCCATGTCTAGCTTGTATTTTGTGTATTCTTGATGGGTGTATGCTTAGATTGTCATGACTTGCTCTTTAGTGAGTGCATCGAGCTCGTAAACATGCCTACTTGATATCTGTTTTCAGCATGCTCTAGTTTTCACTAAGTCTGTGATCTGATTATGTTTTTGCCATGTTCACATGCTTGCAATTGTATTTTTTGATCCATTTTGGCTCAAGGTCACTAAGGGACTTTTGTTAAGCTTTTTGAGTAGCTCCATGCCATGTTTTACTTTGCCATGTTCAGGTCCTGTAGCATGTAGTTTTGTTGCTCCAAATAGTGTTATCTGATCAGAGATTCCAGACAAGTGTTAATTTCACTAAGTCTGAAATCTGTTTACCAAATGCATTTTTGCCATGCTTGTTTGAACCTGTTAATGGATGCATTGGCCGTAGCTCAGTGCTAGACTTTTGTTAAGCATCATGAATGAATTCCTGCCATGTATTTTTATGCCATGTTTTGGTTCTGTAGCATGTTCATCTCGTTGCATTTAGATGGCTACTTGCTGTAAATCGCAGAACGTGGTCATATTTGAATTGCTTGCCATTTCCAAACCGTAACTCCGATTCAGGCGTTCTTTATATCGTTTTCAAGCGATTTCATCTCATCTTTCCAGTGGCACACTTGGATTTCCAAGTTGAGGCCAGGTTCTTGCATCCCTTGTCAAATCTTGCATATGCATCCCGCATCGCATCCCGCATAGCATACCATCCTTGCATCATATTGTTTGAGCTTTGCACGTGGTTGATTGTGTCCTGGTTGCTTGTTTGTCTTGTTTGGGTAGATCTGGGAGACGAGTTAGCTAACGAGGAGCCCGTTGAGTTTGCTTTCGAGGATCCAGTGAACTCTAACAACTTTGCAGGCAAGATGATCATACCCTCGAAATCACTACTATCTTTGCTTTGCTAGATGCTCGCTCTTTTGCTATGCCTATGCTACGATGCCTACCACTTGCTTTCAAGCCTCCCAAATTGCCATGTCAAACCTCTAACCTACCATGTCCTAGCAAACCGTTGATTGGCTATGTTACCACTTTGCTCAGCCCCTCTTATAGCGTTGCTAGTTGCAGGTGAAGATTGGAGACCGTTCCTTGTTGGAACACTATTTACTTGTTGGGATATCATTATATTGCCATGTTATCTTAATGCATCTATATACTTGGTAAAGGGTGGAAGGCTCGGCCTCTCGCCTAGTGTTTTGTTCCACTCTTGCCGCCCTAGTGTCCGTCATATCGGTGTTATGTTCCCGGATTTTGCGTTCCTTACGCGGTTGGGTTATAATGGGAACCCCTTGATAGTTCGCCTTGATTAAAGCTTTTCCAGCAATGCCCAACCTTGGTTTTACCATTTGCCACCTAGCCTCTTTTTCCCTTGGGTTTCTGGAGCCCGAGGGTCATCTTATTTAAACCCCCCCGGGCCAGTGCTCCTCTGAGTGTTGGTCCGAACTGAGCTGCCTGCGGGGCCACCTCGGGGGAACTTGAGGGTTGTTTTACTCTTAGCCTGACCTATCTGAGTGTGCCCTGAGAATGAGATATGTGTAGCTCCTATCGGGATTTGTCGACACATCTGGGTGGTGTTGCTGGATTTGTTTTAACCTGTCGAAGTGTCTTGAAGAACCGAGGTTCCGAGTCTGATCGGAATGTCTCAGGAGGAGGTCTATTCCTTCGTTGACCGTAAGAGCTTGTCATGGGCTAAGTTGGGACTCCCCTGTAGGGATTTGAACTTTTGAAAGCCATGCCCGCGGTTATGGGCAAATGGGAATTTGTTAATGTCTGGTTGTAGATAACTTGAACCTTAACTTAATTAAAATGAATCAACAGTGTGAGTTGCCGTGATGGTCTCTTCTCAGCGGAGTCCGGGAAGTGAACACGGTGTTGGAGTAATGCTTGCCGCAGGTTGCCCCCTAGTTGTTCGACCGTGCTTTGCCTCCTCTTCTCGCTCTCTTTTGTGAATATGTTAGCCATCATATATGCTAGTCGCTTGCTGCAACTCCACATATTTTACACTGCCTTACCTATTAAGCTTAAATAGTCTTGATCGCGAGGGTGCGAAATTGCTGAGTCCCTATGGCTCACAGATTACTTCCAAACCAGATGCAGGGCCTGATGATTCCGCTCCAGGTGACGCGCTTGAGCTCAAGTAGGAGTTCGACGAGGACTCTCAACGATACTATGTTTCCTTTCCTAATGATCAGTAGTGGTGTCCAGTTGGGGTGATCGGGACCGTGTCGCATGTTGGGTTGTCTTTTATTTTGGCGCCGTAGTCGGGCCATGAGTGTTTGGATGATGTAATGTTATTTATGTACCTTGATTGACGTGGCGAGTGTAAGCCAACTATGATATCTCCCCTTTTATTATCTATATTACATGGGATGTTGTGAAGATTGCCTGACTTGCGACGTATGCCTTCAATGCGATTATGTCTCTAAGTCGTGCCTCGACACGTGGGAGCTATAGTCGCATCGAGGGTGTTACACTCATCAACTACTTCCCAAAACCCACATGTTATCAATCCTACTCATGCAATGTTTGAGGGTGAAACTAATGCATAAAAACTGGGTATGAAAGGGGATATGATCAAAGTGTGAACTTGCCTGAAATGTTGATGAAGATGATTCGCACTCAAAACTCTTCATAGTTCTACTCGTCACACTCCGGTCAATCTATCGTAAGCAAGCAATAGTAACCACACATAAGCAATCACTCAAAGATTGGAGAGAACAAAGAAAACAATTCAAAAAACATCAAAACCAAGCAAATAACTCTTGCAACATAAAACAATTTCTAACAGTACCAAAATTATGTGAATTTGGCCTGAGCAGAAAGTTTAGGTCAAGAGCTTCGATTTGCAAAAAGAATCAACTCAAACGGAGCTACGAAACTCAAGTTATGATCAAACGAAGTTTGAATGTGAATCTGAACAAAATTTGAAATTTCAAAATTTCAAAAAATTGATGTGACAGGTTCACTGGATAGGTGAAAACAAGACGAAGCTATAGGCGCTGGTTTCATCTAATTTGGATAAACGAGTGAAAAGTTATGGCTATTTGAAAAACCAGGGCCAAGCTGTTTTACGAAAGAAAAATAGCTGTGGTTAAGGTCTAAATTATAAATACTTTCGGCGTTCTGGGAACGGGGGTCCCCAGACTTGCCTGCCTGCGGCCTGCGGCGTGGCTCAAAGGGGGCCCAGCACGGCCCATCTTCATCAACACAGACCCAAGACCCTCGCGAGGGGCCAAGCCTCGCGGGGCGGACGACACGGAGCTTCCTCAGGCACGGCCTCATCAGGCTGGCTCACGAGGAGGCGGAGAGATCAAGGCGGGGTACCTCATGAGCTGCCCATGACGCAAGCCATGACGACCAAAGGCGCCAGGCGGGTGCCAGCCCGCGCAGTGTCCTCCTTTCCTCTTTGGTGCAAAGGGAACAAGCGCAGGCGAGAGCATCAAGCAAAGGCACCCATTTCGGTGCAACGAGACCAAGACTAGTCCAACGGCAGGGAGGAAGTCATTGTGGAGCCCAAGCCAGCGTCACCACCAGAGCCTTTGGCAGGCGAGGACCAACTTTAGTCAGGATAAGTGTACCAGATGTTCCCCTTCAAAATGGCCAATTGTTGGCGCCCTTCCCGCTCAATATTTCGGAAGAGGCCCAGGGACTTTACCTATAAATAGGACTAGCCACCCCCAGGGTAGAGGGATGGGGATCGGAATCGGAGATAGGATCGAGAAGAGAGAGAGAGAGAGAGAGAGAGAGAGAGAGAGAGAGAAGGGTGACTGAACTCCTCCTAGCAGTTCATCCCCCCAGCCAAGAACAGACCCTCGCGAGGCTGTTCTTCCTTGTATTGGTCATCATCATCAGCCCAAGAGGCAATCCACCGTACCACACACTGGAGTAGGGTATTACACCACAACGGTGGCCCGAACCAGTATAAACCCTGTGTCTCTTGTGCTGTTCTTTTCATAGCTTAGATCTTAGCGAGGCGGAGGGGTGCAGGTAGGTAGAAGGCGAAATCTCCGCGCGCACCCTAGTGTTCGAACCTCAAGGGTCTGCCGGAACGCAAAATCCGACATTTGGCGCGCCGGGTAGGGGTGCACCGGAATCCACCTTCTACCGCTTCGTGTCCCGTCGCGTCGTCATCACCATGTCCGGCGACCAGGCGGGAAACCCAAATCCATGGGCAGCGTGGCCCGCCCGCGCAGAGCCGCTCGCCTCGGGCGACCCCATGCCCCAGGCAGCTCACGGTCCGCAGGGCGCTGCGGGCTGTGGGCGACGCGGACAGGCTTCGACAGCTCCCACACCACGGCAGGCGCGGTCGGCAGCAAGGGCCTCCAATCACGCCGCGACCACGACACCGTACACCCGCCGGGAGCAGGCGAACTCGAGGGCCGCGCTCACGGTGGCCCGAGAGCTGCTGCAGTGCAGGCTGCTGGAGGGCGGCCGCGACGTGCTGCTGGAGCGGGTGGCAGAGCTCCTGGGCTTTGCCGCCTCGGGGGCTCACCCCTTCTGCACCCAGCTCCCATCTCAAGCCCAGGGCGGCCCGCGCGGGGGCTCCGCGCGCGCCCGCGGGCTCCAAGGCTACTCCAACGCCAGCGAAGCTGTCGGCACCGGACCGGCGGCGGTGCTGCCCCCGCTCCCGATCCGCGAAGAAGAAGGACTCGACGCGACCCATGGCCACGGTGGACAGCCGCGCTACCACCCCACGGTGGGCGCGTCAAGCAGGACTGCGTGGCACGCGGAGCACTACGGCGTGGCCTTCGGGATGACGGCGCCAGAAGAATACGTGCCCCTCATGATGGACCAAGGACACCCTCACGAGGGCGAACAAGGCTCGCTCCTCAGCCCAAGCTGGGGGGACGAGGCGCCAGAAGCTGAGCCCTTCCAGGAGCCCCGGGACGGTCCCACTGGCCACGCTGGAGGCAACGATTATCGGGTACCACTAATTCCTCAGGAGTAGGCATACGCTAATCATGGATCGCAGGAGGTGCAGGTCACCACAGCGAGCAGCTGCCCCGCTCCCACAGTCTCCTACCCCTCGGGAGGAGGGCGCAGGGGGCTGCAGGAGAGGGGCCGAGATCTGACATCACCACCGCGGTGTTTGGAGCAAGGTGTTCTTAGGAGGTAGGCCCTCTGCTGGGGAGGTGCCTCAGGGCCTGCCCCTGGCGGAGGACCCGTGGTCATCGGGGGAACCGCTGGCGACCGCTCTACCCCATCGGCAGTGTCCTGGTTTCCGGTCGTCGTTGATGGCACTAGAGTGTCGCGCAAGGCGGGGCCCTCATCTGGCGATATGAAGTAAGGCTGGTACCTGTGAAGAAGGCCTAGTGCCTGTGAAGCTCGTCGCCCCGTGACACTCTCACGTAATAATGAGTGGGGTTGTACATGCCCCGGAGTCTCAGGGGTGCCGGCCTCAAGCCCTGGGGCTCCCTCCCACGCCCAGTGGCAGCACTTAGCTCCGTGCTGGTGAGAAGACGTCCAAAACTAGATTAGGTGCCGAACGCGGCCTTTTGTCTGCTTTCATTGCTTTTCCCTTTGGTTGTCACTTTCCCCCGCTAATTTAAGTTGGATTCGAATTTGAGATTTGCGTGTGTTCGGGGAAGGGGTGCTTAGTCTCGTTCGAGCAATTTCTCGCGTTTTGATTACCACTTCGCCTCAGCTGCCTCCCCTCGTGAGCCCCTCGCGAGCCGGGTCAGGCCCAGCTTGCGCGCAGCCCAGACTGCCGCCACCGCGTCCTCTCAGGAGGGTTTTTTACTGCAGATCCTACAGATTCGATCAGAGAACACTCGGGACACCACAGCCTCCCACAGGCTACCTCAGGGCCCGCACGGGACAAAGGTAAACTAGCCGACCAGCGCGTCGCTTAAGCCAACCACTTGGCGCGGGCGCATGGGCAATGTAACGTCTACTAATACGATGAACACAAGTTTTACATGAGGGGCCCCCCTCCAAAATGCTCTCATAGCCATCAGGCCAAAACCTGAGTTCTATTCATGCAGGGTAAGGAAGCAGGAACAATGCACAATCAGTCAGATAAATCCCCCAATGCGTCCTCAGGAGCCCCACCCGAACCGTTGCTGGCATCGCTGGACTCGCCATCGCTGCCTGCGTCGCCACCGGCGGCGGCAGGGCCGTTCACCACACCGCCCTCATCGGCAGCCACGATCATGCCGTCGTTGTCTGAAGCGAAGGCCCTGACAAGAGCATCCACATTGTCTTCCACCCAGTGCGCCAGGTCGTCTCGGACGGCCTAGGGGACTGGGGCGATGGCGGCGTCGAAATCGAAGTGGGGATCCATGTTCCGAAGATGGCTGAAGACGCGAGAAAAGGTGCGCCCAGGCAGGGCGCGGCTCCTCTCCTCCACCAACCTGTCAGCACTGACCGACCGCGCCTCTAGCTGTGTCACCACGTCAGTGAAGAACTGAAGTTTGCCAGCGTAGTTGACTGCGTGCGGTTCACCAACAGCCACCTCACAGATGTTGCCCAAGGCTGTGTTGGCTCTCTCTCGGAACTTGGAGAGCATGGGGCCGTGCTCATGCTCCAGGATCCGCCGCTGACGTATCTCGTCCGCATTTTGGCACGCGACGACCTCAGACTCCTCCACCCGCTGGCGAAGAAGGAGCACCTCGGCCTGGGAGGTGGTTGACTCCCCTTGCGCTACCTCAAGGGCGGCCCGAAAAGCATCGGTCTGCCGCGTCGCTTCCTCCAGCTTGGCCCTCAAGGCAGCAGTCCTACCTTCAGCCTCGGCCCGGATCAACCCCAGCTTCTCCTCGAACTCGTTCTCGAGGTTCAAGCGCTCCATCGCCACCCGACGTCCGACCTCCTCCAGGACACGGGCTTCCCGTGTAGCGACATCATCCTCCACCTGCGTCACCAAGCGCTCCCTCGTCTCCAGACGCTCGTACTTGCGGGTACGTTCGGCGGCTTCCAGCGTCAGCGCCTCCTCACGCTTCTGGAGCTCTGCTGGGTCGCCAAAGGCCACCTTCATCAACGCGAGGGCTGCCTCGCGCAGCTCCACTTGCTCCTCCAGTGAGTGGTACCAGGCCAGGAGCTCCCGAGCCCGCTCCTCCGCCGCCTCTCGCCGCCGGTCAGCTTCCCGGGCCTCCTCAGCGGCCCAAGATCGGGCCTCCCGAGAGGCCACCAGCAACGCCTTGGCCTCTGCATCGTCAAGATCGTGCTGACGGCTCGCAAGGGCGATGGCGCCCTCCAGCTCGCGCCTCTCTGCAGCCAGGCGCAGGCCCTCGGCCTCAAGGCGCGTGTCTTCATTAGCAAGCTCCTCACCAAGCAGGCTCACCGCGTCAGCCGACCTCCGAAGGAATCCTTGGCAAAGAGCGCAACGCTCCCAGGCGCGCTCGAGCACGTCTTCCACACCATCATCTGCCCCCAAGCAAGCGCCGGGGGCCACGAATCAGCACTCCCCCTCCGGGCAGGGGGCTGGGGCTGGCACCCTCACGACGGCCGGGCACGCCACGCCAAAAGCCCGGCCTGGAGCCAGCTCGTCCCCAGATGAAGAGCGCAGGGAGCGCCTCAGCCAATCCCAGTCCATGACTAGGCGAGAAGCCCACGGCAGGCTGACTATGCCACGAGAAGGCCCGCGAAGGAGGATCGCGAGGTGCGCAGGGCCACGATGCGCCTCAGGACGGTTCGCCTCTCCGGTCGCCCTCACCACAAGGGCTCTGCTGCTCGGAGCGCTTGAGGACGGTGGAGGGGGCGAAGCCAAGGGGGACGGCACCTCAGCCATCTCCGCGAGCTCGGCTGGAAGGGGCCTGCGGAGTAAGGATCAGTAAAACCAACAGAAGGATTTGGAGCTGGGAAAGGAGAAGGCTTACTCATTAGTGGCGAAGTACTTCCTACGATTCAGCAGGCGACAAGGGTAATCATCGCCCAGGGCCTCCCTTCTCTTCCGGAGGGCCTCAAAGTCCACGCGGAAGCGGCCCAAGAGTTGAGCGCAGGGACCAACCTGCGACGAAGACGGAGCGTGAAGGTGATCCGCGTCAGGGGCGCCTGCCTGATGCGCGCTGCCAATTGCCTCGCCAAGAGAAGCGGCTGGAGCCTCAGGGGCCTCAGTCGCAGGCGCTGAGGGCAGCTGCTTGCCACCCTTAGCCTCAGCGGCACGGGCCCCGAGAGCTGCTCCCTCATGAGCATCGCCCGGCGCTGTCACCCCGCCGGGAGCCCCCTCGGCCTCTGGCGCCTCATGCCTCCCTGCTCCGCCACTTGAGGAAGAGTCGCCTTGGCCGACTGGAAGGACAGTCACCGTCACTGGGTTCTCGCGAGACCCCCGGAGGCCGGCGGGGCGCGGCCCCCACTCATCAAAGATAGGCATCTGATTCACAAAATCACCCCTATTCTGGCAGAGGTACAGCAAGGCCCCTCCCTACTGGATGCTGCCAGGGTTGGGGTCCCCAGTCAGGATCAAGAGCACTGTCTTCAGCACTTCAGGCATCAGGTCCTCTTCCTGGATCCTCATACGATCATCACACCCGCTGAAGGCCCACATCCGGCGGGAGTGGCGTTGGAGAGGATCAATGCGGAGAAGCAGGAACTCCTTCACCACCTTGGGCGCTGTCACGCCAAGCGACCTCAAGAACGTGAAGCGGTGCCAGACGAAGACGAGCCGGGGGCTCTCAAGCGTCTCCTGGCCGCAGCCCGAATTGGGGACAGCAGGCGAAGTTGGCTCCGATAGCAAGGGGCTGGGCACCCCTGCATCCACATACAGCCACCGCTCGCGGAACCCAGCCGCGGGCAGAGGGAGCCTGAAGTCAATCCCTGAGGCCGATGTCTCAGACGCGGCAACGAAGCTCACGCACGCCCAGCATTGGGTACGGTCGACAAGACGCAGAGAGAAGAAGTGGCACAGCAAGGCAACCGAAGTAAGGATGCCCATCATTGCCTCGCAAACAAAGGCAAAGACTGAAAGAAGGGTGATGGATTTAGGACCCAGATGCATCATGTGGATCAGATAGTGGGAAAGCACGGCATTGAAGAAATCAGAAAAGGGGGGAACCAGACCCGCCCACAGGGCGTCAGCGAAATACTGGACCTCGGTGACTATCCTGTCGATGGAGAAGTGAGACGCGGGCTAGGCCTTCGTCCTCCCGCATTCGTTGAAGATAGTGGCCAGAGCCGAGCTGACCTTGCCCAAGCCCTCGGCGGGGGCCGCCAACGGCGGCGAGCAAGGCGGAGGCATGGGTTTCTTCCCTCTTCCCTTCTTCATTGGAGCCATGGCGATGGGAAGGGGGGGAAGGTTCGAGATCGGGTTGAAAACAGAAGCTGGAGTTCGAGCGGAGGAAGGACAGAGGGCGCTCGAGCGACAGAAAGGAGAGCGGCTGTGTACGACTACGAGTCCGCCTAGCATGGCACAAAATAAGGGGGCGTGGGGGAACAGTGCCGCCCACGCCCAATCAACCGCCACGTGGCACCCATGGCCGCAGGCTGTTAGGGCCTGCGGCGCTTCGCCCTTGCCCTTTCGCGTCCCTGCACGGCCAAGTCCGGGCGCGCCTTGGGCCCGAGGGCTACTGTCGGCGTTCTGGGAATGGGGGTCCCCAAACTTGCCTGCCTGCGGCCTGCGGCGTGGCTCAAAGGGGGCCCAGCATGGCCCATCTTCATCAACACAGACTCAAGACCCTCGCGAGGGGCCAAGCCTCGCGGGGCGGACGACATGGAGCTTCCTCAGGCATGGCCTCATCAGGCTGGCTCGCGAGGAGGCAGAGAGATCAAGGCGGGGTACCTCACGAGGTGCCCATGACACAAGCCATGACGACCAAAGGCGCCAGGCGGGTGCCAGCCCGCGCAGTGTCCTCCTTTCCTCTTTGGTGCAAAGGGAGCAAGCGCAGGCGAGAGCATCAGGCAAAGGCACCCGTTTCGGTGCAATGAGACCAAGACCAGTCCATCGGCAGGGAGGAAGTCATTGTGGAGCCCAAGCCAGCGTCACCACCAGAGCCTTTGGCAGGCGAGGACCAACTTTAGTCAGGATAAGTGTACCAGATGTTCCCCTTCAAAATGGCCAATTGGTGGCGCCCTTCCCGCTCAATATTTGGGAAGAGGCCCAGGGACTTTGCCTATAAATAGGACCAGCCACCCCCAGGGTAGAGGGATGGGGATCGGAATCGGAGAGAGAATCGAGAAGAGAGAGAGGGAGAGAAGGGTGACTGAACTCCTCCTAGCAGTTCATCCCCCCAGCCAAGAACAGACCCTCGCGAGGCTGTTTTTCCTTGTATTGCTCATCATCATCAGCCCAAGAGGCAATCCACCACACCACACACTGGAGTAGGGTATTACACCACAACGGTGGCCCGAACCAGTATAAACCCTGTGTTTCTTGTGCTGTTCTTTTCATAGCTTAGATCTTAGCGAGGCGGAGGGGTGCAGGTAGGTAGAAGGAGAAATCTCCGCGCGCACCCCAGTGTTGGAATCTCAAGGGTCTCCCAGAACCCGAAATCTGACAAATACGTAGACTAATTGATAATCTAATTATTCTATCGTATTAGTCTGAAAATAATAAACTACGGAAGTATAAGAAGAAGAAAAACAAAGAAAGATACCTTTTTAAGGCAGAGAAAAGACAACTTTGGAAATAAACTACGGAAGTATAGGAAGAAGAGAAACAAAGAAAGATACATTGTCCGCTCCCCCGCCGGCCACTCCGGGAGCGCCACCTGTCCCCGGGGCGGGACCGCTTCGCCGCCGCCCGAGGCCCGCCAGGCCCACGGGAAGCCCCCGCGGCCCGGTCCGCCCGTCGCCGCCCGGGTCGGCCTCCTCCCTCGCCGTGCCGCTCGCGCCAGCTGCCGGCTCCTCCGCGACGCCCCTCGTCGCTGGCGCCGACCCCGCTTGCCGCCGTCCCGCATCCGGTGCCGCCCGGCCTCGCCCGAGCCTCTCCGGCCATCTCCGGCGTCCGCCGCTCCGGCCCCGAGCTCCGGCGACCGGATCCGCGCCACCCCTGACCGTCTCTTCAAGCTCCGGCCGCCACTTCTCCAACTCCGGTGAACTCACTCCGGCCAACCTCGTAACCCGCGCTGGATCTGGATCTGGTTATTCTCAGGTTAACTTTTTGCCCGAAACCCTAGCTCATATGCTCATGTTCTTAGCATCGTAACTTTGCATCCGTAGCTCCGTTTTGGGCATATGGCAAATCAAAATGTTCGTCTCAGAGAGTACATCATTTCATTCCATTGCATCATTTTCATTTGAGTTCATCTTGATGCCCGAAATGCTGTTAGAAGAGTGCTACTTGAGATAATTGTCAGATCTGCTACTCCATTTAGATATTTGTCATTTTTGCCATGATTATTGTGTGCATGATATGCCCTGGTGCTCTACATACTTTTGTTAAGGGTTTTGCCATCTTTACAGAGGTGCAACCCATGTATTTTTGTGATGTGTGTGGTGACTAGCACAAGCTTGCAAAGTGAGGCACTTGGTAATGCTGATTTCAGGGACTTGGCATTTCTACTAAGTCCTTGAGCTGCTTATCTCATATGGCCATACATTCATGTTGTTTCCTAGTGATCCGTGCCTCTTTTGAGGATGATCAGTAAGGATGTTTTATTAATAGTGTAGTGCTCTATCCATCCATGTATTTGTTTGCAATTATGGAGCAACCTAGCTTGAGTCAATCGAGCTCTACTTTTGCTACATCGTGAATCTAGGCAGATTGTCTACTTGTTAGTGATTTTGCCGATGATGTCGTAGTTGATCCGTGCATGCTATGCTATTGTTCTTTCCATGTCTAGCTTGAATTTTAAGTATTCTTGATGGATGTATGCTTATCTTTTCATGACTTGCTCCGTAGTGAGTGCATCGAGCTCGTAAACATGCCTACTTGATATCTGTTTTTAGCATGTGCCAGTTTTCACTAAGTCTGAAAACTGATTATGTTTTTCCATGTTCACATGCTTGCAAATGTATTTTCTGATCCCTTTTGGCTCAAGGTCACTAAGGGACTTTTTATAAGCCTTTTGAGTAGCTCCATGCCATGTTTTACATTGCCATGTTCAGGTCCTATAGCATGTAGTTTTGTTGCTCCGAAGAGTGCTACCTGATCTGAAATCCCAGACAAGTGTTAATTTCACTAAGTCTGAAATCTGTTTACCATATGCATTTTTTCCATGCTTGTTTGAACGTGTTAATGGATGAATTGGCCGTAGCTCAGTGCTAGAATTTTGTTAAGCATCTTGAATGGATTCCTGCCATGTATTTTTATGCCATGTTTGGGTGCTGTAGCATGTTCATCTCATTGCATTTAGATGGCTACTTGCTGTAAATCGCAGAACGTGGTCATATTTGAATTGCTTGCCATTTCCAAACCGTAACTCCGATTCCGGCGTTCTTTATATCGTTTTCAAGTGATTTCATCTCATATTTCTAGTGGCACACTTGGATTTCCATGTTGAGGCCAGGTTCATTCATTCCCTGTCACATCTTGCATATACATCCCGCATCGCATCCCGCATAGCATACCATCTTTGCACTGTGTTGTTTGAGTTTGCACGTGGTTGATTGTGTCCTTGTTGCTTGTTTGTCTTGTTTGGGTAGAGCCGGGAGAAGAGTTCGCTAACGAGGAGCCCATTGAGTTTGCTTTCGAGGATCCAGTCAACTCTGACAACTTTGCAGGCAAGATGATCATACCCTTGAAATCACTACTATCTTTGCTTTGCTAGATGCTCGCTCTTTTGCTATGCCATTGCTATGATGCCTATCATTTGCTTTCAAGCCTCCCAAATTGCCATGTCAAACCTATAACCCACCATGTCCTAGCAAACCGTTGATTGGCTATGTTACCGCTTTGCCCAGCCCCTCTTATAGCGTTGCTAGTTGCAGGTGAAGATTGGAGACCGTTCCTTGTTGGAACATTATTTTACTTGTTGGGATATCATTATATTGCCATGTTATCTTAATGCATCTATATACTTGGTATAGGGTGGAAGGCTCGGCCTCTCGCCTCTTGCCGCCCTAGTTTCGTCATATCGGTGTTATGTTCCCGGATTTTTGCGTTCCTTATGCGGTTGGGTTATAATGGGAACCCCTTGATAGTTCGCCTTGATTAAAGCTTTTCCAGCAATGCCCAACCTTGGTTTTACCATTTGCCACCTAGCCTCTTTTTCCCTTGGGTTTCCGGAGCCCGAGGGTCATCTTATTTAAACCCCCCCCCCCGGGCCAGTGCTCCTCTGAGTGTTGGTCCGAATTGAGCTGCCTGCGGGGACACCTTGGGGCAACTTGAGGGTTGGTTTTACTCGTAGCTAGTCTCATCTGAGTGTGCCCTGAGAACGAGATATGTGCAGCTCCTATCGGGATTTGTCGGCTCATTCGGGCGGTGTTGCTGGTCTTGTTTTAACCTGTCGAAGTGTCTTGAAGAACCGAGATACCGAGTCTGATCGGAATGTCTCGGGAGGAGGTCTATTCCTTCGTTGACCGTGAGAGCTTGTCATGGGCTAGGTTGGGACTCCCCTGCAGGGATTTGAACTTTCGAAAGCCGTGCCCGCGGTTATGGGCAGATGGGAATTTGTTAATGTCCGGTTGTAGATAACTTGAACCTTAATTTAATTAAAATGAATCAACTGAGTGTGTTACCGTGATGGCCTCTTCTCGGCGGAGTCCGGGAAGTGGACACGGTGTTGGAGTAATGCTTGCGCAGGTTGTTCTCTAGATTACTCGCTCGCGCTTTGCCTCCTCTTCTCGCTCTCTTTTGCGAACAGGATAGCCACCATATATGCTAGTCGCTTGCTTCAGGTCCACATATATTTACCTTGCCTTACCTATTAAGCTTAAATAGTCTCGATCGCGAGGGTGCGAGATTGCTGAGTCCCTGTGGCTCACAGATTACTATTATACCAGATGCAGGGCCTGATGATTCCGCTCCAGGTGACGCGCTTGAGCTCAAGTGGGAGTTCGACGAGGACTCTCAATGATACTATGTTTCCTTTCCTGATGATCAGTAGTGGAGCCCAGTCGGGGGTGATCGGGACCGTGTCGCATGTTGGTTTATCTTTTATTTTGGCGCCGTAGTCGGGCCATGAGTGTTTGGATGATGTAATGTTATTTATGTACCTTGATTGACGTGGCGAGTGTAAGCCAACTTTGTTATCTCCCCTTTATTATTTATATTACATGGGATGTTGTGAAGATTGCCTAACTTGCGACATATGCCTTAAATGCGATTATGTCTCTAAGTCGTGCCTCAACACGTGGGAGCTATAGTCGCATCGAGGGTGTTACAAGTTGGTATCAGAGCCTTCCCCGACCTTAGGAGCCCCATTGCTTGATCGTTTTTAGCGGCCGAGTTGTGTCTAGAAAAATGTTTTGAGTCATTTAGGAATCATATATCGGAGAGTTTAGGAATTATTTTTACTTCCCAGTCCCCTCATCGCTCTGGTAAGGCATCCTGACATAGAGTTTTGACTCTTCTCTTCTCAAATTTCACTAAAAAAAATTTAGGATCACGCGGGTATCTTGGAATCGTTCCGATAGTTTTATGATGAGAACATTATCTTGGTGGCTCCTGTCAGGGGTTTTGTGGAAGTGTCCCGGGGAGTTGAGCTCTGAGGTGTTGTCGCCATAATTTTATCATTGCAGTTCTCGAATACCTGAGTTTAGTATGCCGACATCGAAAATCTCTTTTATGTAGTTCGTTGGTGAGATAACCTCGACGCCACCCAGTACTGGGGCGGGAGTTCGGGAGTATCGCCATAACTTGTATAACGGATGCTTTTCGAAGGTTAAGGTAGATGGTTTCCGAAGTTTTCTTGGTTATGTGTTGACGGATGGATACAGCTGGATGTAGGATTTGCTAGATTTGGGTGAGATATTATGCTTCCCCTGTATCCCCAACACCTGATTGCATAACCGGAAAGGTTCGGGAGTTTCATAGGTGGGAATTCTTGTAGCTCTAGTTTCTTCTTCCACGGATATTGGTTTGAGATTGGGATTTCTTACCAAGTATTCGTTCTTGATCCGTACCTTGTTGATTTATTTATCTACCTAAATTCTAAGTGGCTTCTTAATTTATGGATATGTGACCATTTCAAGAGGAATGCATTCGGTCATTTTGTTCGGATGTGAAGACTATATGTTGCAATTTTCATTCCGTTGGATTCAGCTTCATTTTATTTGTCTATGTGCTAAGGGTGGTCAACCTCTTCAGGATGGCTCCCGCTAAGAGCACCAATCGGAATCAGAATCAAGATCCGCCACCACCTCCACCTCCTCCGGAGGCATGGCAAGCTGTGATGGCCGCAACCAACGCAAACACACAGTTGATCATGCAAATTCTTCAAGAGCGCAATCAAGCGAACCAAGGCAACCAAGGGAACCAAGGCAACAATCAGAATCACTTTGCTACACTCAACCAGTTCCTTGCTAACGGGCCAAAGACTTTCAGCAATTGTGTTGAGGCAACCGATGCTGACGATTGGCTCGTGGATCTGTGCAAGCATTTCGAGTGCAGTAATGTCAGGCCTGAGGACTTTGTCAAGTTCGCTTCCTTCCAACTCAAAGATCAAGCTGCAGAATGGTTCCAGCAGTACAAGGATTCCAGAGGTGGATGTGTGATCACTTGGGATGAATTCCGTCAAGATTTCCGAGCTCACCATATCCCTCAGAGCGTGGTTGAAAGCAAGCGTGAGGAATTACGCAACCTGAAGCATGGCTCTTTGTCTGTCTATGACTACAACAAGTTGTTTCAGAAGCTCGCCCGCTTTGCCAAGCAGGACGTACCTGATGAGAAGAGCATGATATACCAGTTCAGGGGTGGTCTCAGAGAAGAAATTCAGCTAGCTCTTGTTCTCTTTGAGCCCTTGAGATACGATGAGTTCTACAACATGGCACTGAAGCAAGAGGTCGCTCAACTGAGGTGTGATGCTTCCAAGAAGCGAGTCAGAGATGCTACTCCTTCCTCCACTCAAGTGGCCAAGCAGCAGAAGTATTGGCTTCCTCCTCCTCCGTTTCGTCAGCCGTATCAGCAGAAGAGCAAAGGTGGCAGTGGTTCTTCCCACCCACCCAACCCTGGCTTTCAGAACAAGACTTCGTCTCAAGCTCCAAGATCGAGTGCTCCGTATCACCGTCCGCTTTCAGAGGTCACGTGCAACAAGTGCCAACAGAAGGGTCACTATGCCAACAAGTGTCTCAATCAGAGGCGTCTTCCTCCTCCTCCTCCTGTCAGATCGGCAAGTACAGTTGTGGTCAAGCATAACCCCAAGCACGCCAAGGTCAACTTGATGAACGCAGCTCAGGCAGAGGATTCGTCAGATGTCATCATGGCTAACCTTCCTGTTAATGATATTCCTGTAAAAGTACTTTTTGACTCTGGTGCATCGCATTCCTTCATGTCATTCCCATTTGCATCGGAGAACAATTTTAGTACTAAGGCATTACCTAGAGCTATGCAAGTCGTCTCTCCGGCTAAGCGTCTGAGTTCTAGAATGATGGTTCCGGATATTTCTATCATGATGGGTGATTTCAAGTTTCTGGCTTCTCCGATGGTTCTTGGTAACTCGGATATTGATCTTATTCTCGGAATGGATTGGCTTTCTAAGCACAAGGCACATCTTGATTGTGCTGCCAGGCAGATTCAATTGACTCATTCGTCTGAGGATGTAATTGTCTTTGCTGCTCGGGATAATACAATCCGTCTGTTTTCTCTCAATGAGAAGGGTGAACTGGATGCTATCTCGCAAATTCCAGTCATTTGCGAATATCAAGACGTCTTTCCAGAAGAGCTTCCAGGAATGCCTCCGCACCGGCCAGTTGAATTCATTATTGATCTTGAGCCTGGTACGGAACCTGTGTGCAAGCGTCCTTACAAGCTCGGACCTGAAGAGTTGAAGGAGCTGAAGAAGCAACTCGATATTCAAGAAAGAATGGGTCTCATCCGGCCTAGTTCTTCTCCGTGGGGTTGTGGTGTTCTTTTTGTGAAGAAGAAGGATGGAACGGACCGACTTTGTGTTGATTACCGTCCATTGAACAAGAAGACCATCAAGAACAAATACCCACTTCCCAACATCAATGAGCTGTTCGAACAACTCAAAGGTGCCCAAGTATTCTCCAAGCTTGATCTTCGTATGGGTTATCATCAGATTCGAATCCGTGAGCAAGATATTCCCAGGACGGCTTTCAGGACAAGCTATGGTTCATATGAATACACTGTCATGTCTTTTGGCCTCGTCAACGCTCCTCCAACTTTCTCTCGCATGATGAACTTCATCTTCAACGCCTACACCAATGACTTCGTTTTGGTCTATCTCGACGACATTCTGGTTTTCTCGAAGGACAGGGAAGATCATGCCAAGCACTTGCGTTTGGTGCTTGATAAGCTAAGGGAACACCAGTTCTACGCCAAGTTCTCCAAGTGCGAATTTTGGCTCGATGAGGTTCTTTATCTTGGTCATATCATCTCTGCCAAGGGCATTGCGGTGAATCCTGAGAAGGTGTCTGCAATTGTGAATTGGGAACCTCCTCAGAACGTGAAGCAACTCCGTAGCTTCCTCGGTCTCGCAAGCTATTGCCAAAGATTCGTTGAAAACTTTTCTAAGATCACGAAGCCTCTCTCAAATCTTCTCCAGAAGCACGTCAAGTACGTTTGGTCTCCGGAGTGTGACATTGCTTTCAACACTTCGAAAGAGAAATTGATCACTGCTCCAGTTCTGACTCCGCCTGATGAATCCAAGCCGTTTGAGGTCTTTTGTGATGCCTCTCTCCAAGGTCTTGGTGCAGTGTTGATGCAAGAGAAGAAAGTTGTTGCTTATACCTCTCGCCAGTTGAAGCCCAATGAGAAGAACTACCCCACTCATGATCTCGAGTTGGCGGCAGTTGTGCATGCTCTTTTGACTCGGAGACATCTCTTATTGGGAAGAAAAGTGGACATTTTCACTGATCACAAGAGTCTCAAGTACATCTTCACTCAGCCTAATCTCAATCTCAGGCAAACTCGATGGGTCAAAATGATTCAAGAGTATAATCCAAGTATCGAGTATACTCCAGGCAAGGCCAATGTGATTGCTGACGCATTGAGCAGGAAAGCTTATTGCAACAGTCTGATTCTCAAGCCTTATCAACCCGAGCTTTGTGAAGCTTTCCACAAACTTAATCTGCAAGTTGTTCCTCAAGGTTTCCTCGCCAACCTTCAAGTCTCTCCTACCTTGGAAGACCAGATTCGCCAAGCTCAGCTTCTTGATGCTATGGTGAAAAAGGTGAAGATAGGGATTGCCAAGAGTCAACCCAAGTACAAGTGCTACCGCCTTGATGACAAGGATACTCTCTTCTTCGAGGATCGTATTGTTGTGCCCAAAGGTGACCTTCGTAAAGTAATCATGAACGAGGCTCACAATTCTCTCCTCTCGATCCACCCTGATAGTACGAAGATGTATCGGGACCTCAAGCGGGCTTATTAGTGGACTCGAATGAAGCGCGAGATTGCTCAATTCGTGAATGAGTGTGATGTCTGCAGAAGAGTGAAGGCAAAACACCAAAGGCCAGCTGGTCTCCTCCAACCTCTTGCCATTCCAGAATGGAAGTTTGACCACATTGAGATGGACTTCGTGACTGGGTTTCCAAAGTCCAAGCGTGGCAATGATGCTATATTCGTTGTCATCGACAAACTCACCAAAGTGGCTCACTTTCTGCCTATCAAAGAGTCAATCACTGCAGCTCCATTGGCGGAACTCTATACCTCTCGAATTGCCTCTCTGCATGGAATTCCACAAGTGATCTCTTCAGACCGTGGCAGCATCTTTACCTCCAAGTTTTGGGATTCTTTTCAGAAGGCCATGGGCACCAACATCCACTTCAGCACAGCTTTCCATCCTCAAACTAGCGGTCAAGTCGAGCGTGTCAACCAGATTCTTGAAGATATGCTCAGGGCTTGTGTGATCTCCTTCGGCTTGAAGTGGGAGGATTGTCTTCCTTATGCTGAATTCTTCTACAACAACAGTTTTCAAGCAAGTTCGGGCAAGGCCCCATTTGAAATTCTGTATGGCAGGAAGTGTCGTACCCCTCTCAACTGGTCTGAAACTGGTGAACGTCAGCTGCTGGGTAATGACTTAATCACAGAGGCAGAGGAAATGTGCAAAGTCATTCGAGATAACCTCAAAGCAGCCCAATCCCGCCAGAAGAGCTACTATGATAGTAAGCACCGTGATTTGGCTTTCGAGATCGGAGATCATGTATACCTCCGCATCTCTCCTATGAAAGGTACTCGTCGCTTCGGAATCAAAGGGAAGCTTGCCCCTAGATACGTGGGACCTTTCAAGATTGTCAGCAAGAGAGGCGATCTCGCCTATCAACTCGAGCTTCCTTCAAACTTTGCAAATGTTCATGATGTGTTCCATGTCTCTCAGCTTCGAAAGTGCTTCAAGACTCCTGACCGCACTATCAACTTCGAGGACATTGAGCTCCAAGGAGATCTCTCCTATCGTGAGCACCCAGTTGCTATTCTTGAAGAGACTAAACGCAAGACTCACAACAAGTCAATAAAATTCCTCAAAGTCAAGTGGTCACACCATTCCGACCGTGAAGCTACCTGGGAACGCGAGGATCACCTCCGTTCTGAGTACCCGGCATTCTTTCAGTCCTAGATCTCGGGATGAGATCCTTTCGTAGTGGTGGAGTGTTGTAACACCCCGGATGTAACTTTCCCAATATGTAATCCAACTCTTGCCGTTTCCGGCCTTAAGTTATTTTATTTTCTCGGGTTCAGGTCTTTGTCTCCGTGTGTTGTTATCGTTGTCATGCATCTCATATCATGTCATCATGTGCATTGCATTTGCATACGTGTTCATCTCATGCATTCGAGCATTTTCCCCGTTGTCCGTTTTGCATTCCGGCGCTTCGTTCTCCTCCAGTGGTCATTTCTACCTTTCTTTCGTGTGTGGGGATTAAACATTTCCGGATTGTACCGAGACTTGCCAAGCGGCCTTGGTTTACTACCGGTAGACCGCCTGTCAAGTTTCGTGCCATTTGTACTTCGTTTGATACTCCAACGGTTAACCGAGGGACCGAAAAGGCCTCGTGTGTGTTGCAGCCCAACACCCCTCCAATTTGGCCCAAAACCCACCAAAACCCTCTCCATCATCTAGAGCATTCGATCATGATCGCGTGGCCGAAAACCGCACCTCATTTGGACTCTCCTAGCTCCCTCTATGCCTATTTAAAGACACCCCCGAATTTCTCCTTCCCCTTCCTCCCGAAACCCTAGATCCGTCTCCACCCGCCGCCCGCCGGACATTTTTCCGTCTGAGCGGACATTGTCCGCTCCCCCGCCGGCCACTCCGGGAGCTCCACCTGTCCCCGGGGCGGGACCGCTTCGCCGCCGCCGCCCGAGGCCCGCCAGGCCCACGGGAAGCCCCCGCGGCCCGGTCCGCCCGTCGCCGCCCGGGTCGGCCTCCTCCCTCGTCGTGCCGCTCGCGCCAGCTGCCGGCTCCTCCACGACGCCCCTCGTCGCCGGCGCTGACCCCGCTCGGCGCCGTCCCGCATCCGATGCCGCCCGGCCTCGCCCGAGCCTCTCCGGCCATCTCCGCCGTCCGCCACTCCGGCCCCGAGCTCCGGCGACCGGATCCGCGCCGCCCCTGACCGTCTCTTCAAGCTCCGGCCGCCACTTCTCCAACTCCGGCGAACTCACTCCGGCCAACCTCGTAACCCGCGCTGGATCTGGATCTGGTTATTCTCGGGTTGACTTTTTGCCCGAAACCCTAGCTCATATGCTCATGTTCTTAGCATCGTAACTTTGCATCCGTAGCTCCGTTTTGGGCATATGGCAAATCAAAATGTTCGTCTCAGAGAGTACATCATTTCATTCCATTGCATCATTTTCATTTGAGTTCATCTTGATGCCCGAAATGCTGTTAGAAGAGTGCTACTTGAGATAATTGTCAGATCTGCTACTCCATTTAGATATTTGTCATTTTTGCCATGATTATTGTGTGCATGATATGCCCTGGTGCTCTACATACTTTTGTTAAGGGTTTTGCCATCTTTACAGAGGTGCAACCCATGTATTTTTGTGATGTGTGTGGTGACTAGCACAAGCTTGCAAAGTGAGGCACTTGGTAATGCTGATTTCAGGGACTTGGCATTTCTACTAAGTCCTTGAGCTGCTTATCTCACATGGCCATACATTCATGTTGTTTCCTAGTGATCCGTGCCCCTTTTGAGGATGATCAGTAAGGATGTTTTATTAATATTGTAGTGATCTATCCATCCATGTATTTGTTTGCAATTATGGAGCACCCTAGCTTGAGTCAATCGAGCTCTACTTTTGTTACTTCGTGAATCTGGGCAGATTGTCTACTTGTTAGCGATTTTGCCGATGATGTTGTAGTTGATCCGTGCATGCTATGCTATTGTTCTTGCCATGTCTAGCTTGCATTTTAAGTATTCTTGATGGATGTATGCTTAGCTTTTCATGACTTGCTCCGTAGTGAGTGCATCGAGCTCGTAAACATGCCTACTTGATATCTGTTTTCAGCATGTACCAGTTTTCACTAAGTCTGAAAACTGATTATGTTTTGCCATGTTCACATGCTTGCAAATGTATTTTCTGATCCCTTTTGGCTCAAGGTCACTAAGGGACTTTTGTTAAGCTTTCTGTGTAGCTCCATGCCATGTTTTACTTTGCCATGTTCAGGTCCTGTAGCATGTAGTTTTGTTGCTCCGAAGAGTGCTGCCTGATCTGAAATCCCAGACAAGTGTTAATTTCACTAAGTCTGAAATCTGTTTACCATATGCATTTTTGCCATGCTTGTTTGAACCTGTTAATGGATGAATTGGCCGTAGCTCAGTGCTAGACTTTTGTTAAGCATCTTGAATGGATTCCTTCCATGTATTTGTATTCCATGTTTGGGTGCTGTAGCATGTTCATCTCATTGCATTTAGATGGCTACTTGCTGTAAATCGCAGAACGTGGTCAGATTTGAATTGCTTGCCATTTCCAAACCGTAACTCCGATTCTGGCGTTATTTATATCGTTTTCAAGCGATTTCATCTCATCTTTCCAGTGGCACACTTGGATTTCCATGCTGAGGCCAGGTTCATTCATTCCCTGTCACATCTTGCATATACATCCCGCATCGCATCCCACATAGCATACCATGTTTGCATCATGTTGTTTGAGTTTGCACGTGGTTGATTGTGTCCCTGTTGCTTGTTTGTCTTGTTTCGGTAGAGCCGGGAGAAGAGTTCGCTAATGAGGATCCCGTTGAGTTTGCTTTCGAGGATCCAGTCAACTCTGACAACTTTGCAGGCAAGATGATCATACCCTCGAAATCACTACTATCTTTGCTTTGCTAGATGCTCGCTCTTTTGCTATGCCATTGCTACGATGCCTATCATTTGCTTTCAAGCCTCCCAAATTGCCATGTCAAACCTCTAACCCACCATGTCCTAGCAAACCGTTGATTGGCTATGTTACCGCTTTGCTCAGCCCCTCTTATAGCGTTGCTAGTTGCAGGTGAAGATTGGAGACCGTTCCTTGTTGGAACATTATTTTACTTGCTGGGATATCGTTATATTGCCATGTTATCTTAATGCATCTATATACTTGGTAAAGGGTGGAAGGCTCGGCCTCTCGCCTAGTGTTTTGTTCCACTCTTGCCGCCCTAGTTTCCGTCATATCGGTGTTATGTTCCCGGATTTTTGCGTTCCTTATGCGGTTAGGTTATAATGGGAACCCCTTGATAGTTCGCCTTGATTAAAGCTTTTCCAGCAATGCCCAACCTTGGTTTTACCATTTGCCACCTAGCCTCTTTTTCCCTTGGGTTTCCGGAGCCCGAGGGTCATCTTATTTAACCCCCCCCCCCCCGGGCCAGTGCTCCTCTGAGTGTTGGTCCGAACTGAGCTGCATGCGGGGCCACCTCGGGGCAACTTGAGGGTTGGTTTTACTTGTAGCTAGTCTCATCTGAGTGTGCCCTGAGAACGAGATATGTGCAGCTCCTATCGGGATTTGTCGGCACATTCGGGCGGTGTTGCTGGTCTTGTTATAATGTGTCGAAGTGTCTTGAATAACCGAGATACCGAGTCTGATCGGAACGTCTCGGGAGGAGGTCTATTCCTTCGTTGACCGTGAGAGCTTTTCATGGGCTAAGTTGGGACTCCCCTGCAGGGATTTGAACTTTCGAAAGTCATGCCCGCGGTTATGGGCAGATGGGAATTTGTTAATGTCCGGTTGTAGATATCTTGAACCTTAATTTAATTAAAATGAATCAACTGAGTGTGTTACCATGATGGCCTCTTCTCGGCGGAGTCCGGGAAGTGGACACGGTGTTGGAGTAATGCTTGCGCAGGTTGTTCTCTAGATTACTCGCTCGCGCTTTACCTCCTCTTCTCGCTCTCTTTTGCGAACAGGATAGCCACCATATATGCTAGTCGCTTGCTGCAGCTCCACATATATTTACCTTGCCTTACCTATTAAGCTTAAATAGTCTCGATCACGAGGGTGCGAGATTGCTGAGTCCCTGTGGCTCACAGATTACTATTACACCAGATGCAGGTCCTGATGATTCCGCTCCAGGTGACGCGCTTGAGCTCAAGTGGGAGTTCGACGAGGACTCTCAACGATACTATGTTTCCTTTCCTGATGAGCAGTAGTGGAGCCCAGTTGGGGGTGATCGGGACCGTGTCGCATGTTGGGTTATCTTTTATTTTGGCGCCGTAGTCGGGCCATGAGTGTTTGGATGATGTAATGTTATTTATGTACCTTGATTGACGTGGCGAGTGTAAGCCAACTATGTTATCTCCCCTTTATTATTTATATTACATGGGATGTTGTGAAGATTGCCTAACTTGCGACATATGCCTTAAATGCGATTATGTCTCTAAGTCGTGCCTCGACACGTGGGAGCTATAGTCGCATCGAGGGTGTTACAAAGAAGTCATGTCATCTTCTCTCTAGGGTTTCGTGATGAAAAGAATTTGAATTTCACGGGGATCAAAATGCAAAAGGTGAAAGTTTGGGAAAGTCCTTTTATTCCCTCTCATTTAACTTTCAAAAAGTTTCGAATTTCACTCAATAAATCACACAACAATCAGACAATAAATCAATCAATGTATTTATTTTAACATTCCAAAATTTAGAATTTTGGGATGTTACAAACCTACTACCCTTAAAATGAATCTCGTCCTCGAGATTCGGAGAGGCTAGCAAGAAAAGGTTAGGGTTGGGGGTCTTCTCAAAACCCATAGATCATCACAGGGGTCTGGGGTGCTACCACCCTTAGAAGCATGGTTACTGTTCCCTCAAAACTCATATACTCCATCCTTATTCTTGACAGTGTCGGTCTTCTCAGATCCTCGAGAAAATTCCTTCTCTGAGCTCTTCCGGTAGTGGCATAACCTTTTCCTCAATTCTTCTATCCTTTCCTCTTGGTAAGGTTATTCCGAGATTGAGTCTTCTTAGCTGACGGGTCTGGCGCCAAAACTAAACAACTATCGATATCTCATGATGGTCAACAATTTATGGTTTCTCCTGCAGGAAATGGGTCTGGGTTGCACCTCACCGTACAACCTACGGTTGGCAACAACTACCGTGTACAAGGGAAAAATACTTATGCCATTCTAAGTTTAAACAAGGTTTTGATCGTCGTCTCTTTACTATAGGTAAGTCACTCAGATTTACCATCCCACATAGCAAGGCGAATAATAAGAGTAAGTCGGTATGATGATCAATCCATCCCGCACCCAAATCATTATCTTGTATACGGTTTAGCGAATCTCGCATTCTAACACTCGGTCATTCTCACTAGCATTGCAGAATTTCTCTTGTCCATGAACTGCGTTCGGAATAATCCATTGATTCTGCAAGCCAAACAAACATCTATCGTTTCTTCACAACTCTCAGGTTTTGCGTTACTCCTATAAGATCGTCTATCAATAAAATCGTAACTTCTTCCAGTTTTTTTTCCTTCAGCAAGAATGTGCTTGCTTCTTGGCAGGTCTTGGGGCATGTGGGTTATGGCCCATCTCATCACTTGTAGTCCTTGAACTTATCATCGGGCAACTGATCATTGTTCCAACTTCCAACTTCCTAGTATTCTTAAATCCATCCAATTGTACTGTCTTCCTTCCTTCTGTTGGCACCAAACTAGGACATGTTTACTCAGACTCATCATGGAATTTCCATTGATCCATATTTCCAACATCATACCTCCTTTATATCCAATAGTAATTTACCTCTTCATCCTCGTGGGATATCCCTCATACCAAAATGAAAACTTATACTTATGAAATTCATATTCCCCTTCGTGGAACATCATTATCCTTTCCAGGGTCAACCGTCCTTACAGGGGAATATTGGCCATCTCTGCATGGCACTTCTTCAACTGGGAAACGTGAAACACATCCTGAACTCCTGACAGTCCTTTGGGTGACTCCAACTTGTTGGCCATTTCTCCCATACGCTCCAAAACTTGGTATGGTCCTACAAATCTCGGGGCTAACTTTCCCCTTAACTCCAAATCGTTTAACTCCTCGCAGAGGGGGCACACGAAGACATGCTCTGTCTCCAATTTCATAGACTACCTCCTTGCGTTTTTGAGTCTGTATAACTCTTCTGCCTGGACTGAGCTACCCTCAGTCTATCTCGAATCAACTTAACATTCTCTTCTGACTCGTTGATCACATTTGGTCCAAACAACTGACGGTCTCCAACTTCATCCCACATACTCTTGGGGTATCACACATATCGAGACAAAACTCGTATTCATTTTGTCCAAAATCCACTCAGTGGAGTATCCTTATCTTTTCCAGGGGTCAAGGGTTCTTACAGGGTACTACCACCCTTAAAATGCACAAATCTTCCATAGACCATATTTCTCATATCCTCAGAAATGGTCAAAATCCTTCTTCATAGAGTAACAACTCATAAAATCCATATCAGTACCAACGATGCTAACTTTATTCACTCTCAATTGATTACAATCTCTCGCTTTTCCATTACATGTCTCAACTCAACACCTCAATATAAAAGAAAATATTCTCACTTATACCACTCCATTTCTTTTGTTGCAAACTCAACTATCTAGCACAAGTTTCCTTCTCCTTGGGGCATTCTCTGGCAAAGTGCCCTACTCCATTACAACTAAAACATATTACTTCTGACGAGTCTCAAGGTTTCCTTTTTGGGCAATTGTTGAGGTAGTGCCCTGACTCCTTGCACCTACAATAGGTGATATGACTCAGGTCCTTTCTGGTATCCAATCTACTTCTCTTCCTGGACTTTTCTGTTCCAATCATGGATTCTATTTCTTGTGGGTCATACTCTACTTCCTCCGTCGGGAATTCTACTAGATCCCCATTCAAACAATTTTGGGAGATGTGTCCTTCTTCTCCACATGAATAGCAAGACTTAGTGCAGGGTTTACTCGGGTCCTCTTTAGGTGTGTCCTCCACATCTTCCTTCACCATGGGTTCTTCTAAAAATTCCATAAGGGCTCCTTTCTTTACTTCTTTCTTCTGCTGTACGGTTCTTCGTACCATGGGGTAAATGTGACACTGAGTAGGATAGTGGGTAATCCCTTCACACAAGAAACAAGTAATCTTCCTAGTTGGGCATTCTTCAACTAGGTGACTTCCTTCACAATTAGGGCATTCATCCTTGTGTTCTTTATGGGTGTGTCCTATTTCTCCACAAATCTTGCATGCACAAGGTTTCCTCATATCCTTTCCATAAGGCTTCAACTTCTGGGACACAAGGTGAGATCTTTGAAGAGTCAACTTTAATTCTCTCCAAGTGGTTACTCCTTTCCATCCATTCATGGTTTGGTACATTCTCCACCAAGTAGCAGCACCTCTTTCAAAGCACTGAAGAGCATGTTGGGTCATATCCTTTCCGACTACAGGGTTATTCTTCATGTGATCCTCCATGTTCTGAATCCATCGGTCTGTCTCCAACTGACTCATCGGTCCAGAAAATACAAGCTCATCTTCATTCATCCTCTATTGGGTCCATGGGTTTGGGGTGAGATAAGAGAGATAGAGAGGGATACACACAATACAAACAATGGTTTTGAAAAGACGGATTTTATTGTGGCTGTCGGAAAACATCAAACAAATGACAGCTCACAATCATCGCATCTAACGTAGGCATATGAAAGGGGTTTGGTCTTCTAAAGGTCAATAAATCTTCAAGGTCGTATAACTCTTCAAGTCTTGTTCATGCCTCCAATGGCTTCTTCCAGTCATACTTGTCTTTCTCAAGTCCTTTTGCCAGCTCATCTCTGCTGTAGCAAAGTCTCTGGTGACATCCTTGAATATTCTGGACTTGCATTCCAAACTTCTGGGTTTCAACATCCTTGGCATGAGCCATGGTCATACTGTCCTTCAATTCCTGACAAATCTCCGGTATCTCGAGGTTGTAGCTCCTCCCGCTTGGCTACTTCAACTTCTAGGTCCTAAGTTCTTCACGAAATGCTCCTGGTCAAAATACGGCTTCTTGTAGCTCCATCTTAACTTCTTGATGTAACACTCCAGATCCCGGTGATACACCGGCTAAGGTTAAAACTTCATCTTTTGCTGATAGCTGCTACGTCAGCCTTCTACCATTCAATCCTTCCGAAGAAATGCATGCTTAGCTTAGCTCGGTGACCATAGTATCAATGACATCACGGATAACCGTGTTTCTGCCCTTGTCATTGCCATGAGCTATCTTCCATAGTTGATGTCTCTTGTCTTAGGGTTTTCTTGACAAAACTTTGGGTTCTAATGCTCCATGTTCCGGTCTTTCTCCGATACACCTTGATCTCGGGTATTGACACTTCCTTAGTCTGCCAAGTTCCATAAGGGTAGCCTTCCTAGGTCATACTAAATCTAGAAATTCTACAGAGCCTTCAAATTCTCCTAGTCTTCGGAGTCTTCAACCGTTGTAGTTTCCATTATTATAATACACGGTAAAATCCTCTTCATTCCGAAGTGGTCTTAGTTGTCCGATATCTTGTACTTCTCGAAGTGGTCTCATCAGTCGAATCTTCGTGTGGTCAAAAGGGAAAAGGGGGTATGGTCTCACTAAAAGGGGATATTTGAATAATCTCAGAAGAGAAGAGAGGTAAAAGATCTTTTTGAAGAGTAAAGTTTTAGAGAAAAATCTTTTCCTATGGGCTTGCCAGTTTCTAGGGTCACGTCCTACAGTCAACATGTGCTCTGATACCATCTTGTAGCGACCCGACCCGAATGGATCAAGTCTCTGTGCTTAAGTGTCATCCCTGGATCGGTATGCTGACACACACAGTACTCGAGGATTTATAACAGAGGTAAATCACATGTGTAAAGTAACGTAAATACTATTACCTCAATCCAAACAGTGGAAGTAACAAGGTTGTGGATTCCCATCAACACCAACGGCAAAGTTGAGTGTAGAAATCGTAACCCTAATGTATCACTTACTCGTCGTAAGATAAACCTGCAACATGAGACGTTGCAGCCACAAAGGGTCAGTACATTGAATGTACTGGCATATTCACACCATAGAGAATGATGAACAATGGCTATCACTACATGCATATTTGGCTGGTGGAAAAGCTCTATGGTTATAAGGTTTTTGCGAAAAGCCAATTTTTCCCTACTGCAAAGGAATAAATTTTATTTAACTATCATGGTGGTTGTTGAACATTGAGAATAGTTGACAGCTTTCTCAATCCCAATTAAGTAACATCATTAAACCCAACAAAATTAATTTAAAGTAACATGATGAGATTCACGTGATAATCCAAGTACTAGAAACTCAAAATGTCCATAACCGGGGACACGGCTAATCATGATTAGTTTATACACTCTGCAGAGGTTTGCACACTTTTCCCCACAAGACTCGATCGCCTCTGTTTGGTTTCTTGCACTACATGGTGTTTGAGAAGACGGATGACCGAGACAGTCTTTCAGAAGCGCTAGCACCTTACGATGGATAGACCGTTACACCTACTTTCCCCTACATCTGCTAGTCTACCCTGTAAGAGTACGCCGACTTAATCAACTATGCTAAAGCCCATAATAGCTTGTGGCTGCACACGGAAGTTTCTAGTATGAAAAATCTCATGATCCCTTTGAGCCTGGGTGGTGGTCCATAAAAAAACAGGCAATCCTGGTCTACCCAGGTGCCTAGACAGGCAATCCTGGAATACCCAGGTACCTCAATCCACCCAGATGTGTGTTTAAGTTGCCACCTTAAGTAAACCATTAATTAGCAATCTCACATCTGCCATGAATACTCTCAAAACCCAATCCACGTCTACGAGCATAGCATGGCACTATAAGCATAATGTAATAGTAACTCCCAAGGTTTGAATGCAGGGCAATAGGTTCCTACCTCATCAACTACTTCCCAAAACCCACATGTTATCAATCCTACTCATGCAATGTTTGAGGGTGAAACTAATGCATAAAAACTGGGTATATAAGGGGCTATGATCAAAGTGTGAACTTGCCTGAAATGTTGATGAAGATGATTCGCACTCAAAACTCTTGATAGTTCTACTCGTCACACTCCGGTCAATCTATCGTAAGCAAGCAATAGTAACCACACATAAGCAATCACTCAAAGATCGGAGAGAACAAAGAAAACAATTCAGAAAATGTCAAAACCAAGCAAATAACTCTTGCAACATAAAACAATTTCTAACAGTACCAAAATTATGTGAATTTGGCCTGATCAGAAAGTTTAGGTCAAGAGCTTCGATTTGCAAAAAGAATCAACTAAAACGGAGCTACGAAACTCAAGTTATGATCAAACGAAGTTTGAATATGAATCTGAACAAAATTCGAAATTTCAAAATTTCAAAAATTTGATGTGACAGGTTCACTGGATAGGTGAAAACAAGACGAAGCTATAGGCGCTGGTTTCATCTAATTTGGATAAACGAGTGAAAAGTTATGGCTATTTGAAAAATCAGGGCCAAGCTGTTTTACGAAAGAAAAATAGCTACGGTTAAGGTCTAAAGTATAAATACGTAGACTAATTGATAATCTAATTATTCTATCGTATTAGTGTAAAAATAATAAACTACGGAAGTATAAGAAGAAGAAAAACAAAGATAGATACCTTTTTAAGGCAGAGAAAAGACAACTTTGGAGAGAGAAGACAACTTTTAGAAGTCGCGCCGTAGAGGAGAATTCTTTTTTTTCTTAAATGAATCTAGTCAAACCAAAATATTGATTTAATCCGAATCGGATGATTTTTGGAGGCTCTATGGGTCTATATTTATTGGTGGAAAAGAGGCTTAGGGGTCAAAGGCTAGTCAATGTGGGACTAAACATAGACGAAAATATACAAAACACAAATGAAAAGAGACGCTCGCATCGCATGGGCCTAAAGGCCTTCGGCCGGCCGCACCGGCTAGCTGCGGCTGCGGTTTTTTTTTTTTACAAAATTCGGCCTTAAAAAAATAAAAATAAAATAAAAAGGCTGACTGGGCCTGGCCCATTTAAGAGAGAAAAAAACAATGGGTCGCTAGAAGCTACTATATTGCGCATGTAGGTGCTAAATAAATATGGGCCGCACGTACAGTTTTTTTAAATAGAAATAGAATGAAAACCGAATAATAAAAATAAAATAAAAATTTTATATAGGCATATTATATATCAAAATTTTCAAAAAAAAGATTTTCTACGACGTGAACATTTTTCTAGCATTAAATAAAATACACACAAATTCTAATAATTCCAACAGTGCTCCTGCTCTAATAAGATCCAACAAAAAACATTTTAAAAATATCAAAATGATTTAAAATTTATTTCTCTCTAATTTTTTGTTGTAGGGAATCATGTTACCCTATTTTCCATGTATTTTATTTTTGGAGAAAAATGATTTGAATAAAATCCAAATAACTCCAAATTGAAAAGATAATTCCAAAGGACTTTGAATTTGATCCTTTGAAACTCCCAACTCATATTTCATATAATTTGAAGAAGTCATTTTATCTCCTCTCGTGAAAATCATTGAGTTGCTTAAAGTTTCAGAACTGGAAATATTTTCCAAACGAAATGCCAATATTTTCAACACCCCTCGTCATTTAAATAAATGGAAGAAGTCATGTCATCTTCTCTCCAGGGTTTTGTGATGAAAAGAATTTGAATTTCACGGGGATCAAAATGCAAAAGGTGAAAGTTTGGGAAAGTCCTTTTATTTCCTCTCATTTAACTTTCAAAAAGTTTCGAATTTCACTCAATAAATCACACAACAATCAAACAATAAATCTATCTATCTATTTATTTTAACATTCAAAAATTTAGAATTTTGGGGTGTTACATCTTAGTTTTCACCCTAGTATTTAACAAAAATGAGTTGACATTTTTCTGAGCACTTTGGTTTTTCTGTTTTATTATTGCCTTATTTTTCTCGTTATTATTTTGCGACGATAGATTGTGTTGCCGATGAAGGAGTTGGACAAGAAAACTTTGAAGACCCAAGAAGACTTTGCTGAGCCAGGCAAGCAGCCCTTTGACCATGTCTAAGAAACCCTTTTTATGCATGTGATATGGCACTTTTATTGCTTGCATCGAAGTCATGATAATGTGGTGACCACTTGAGGTGGTTTGCCTCCACTGCTTTTCTCGTTGACACTTGCATGATGCATGACCCTACCTTTCTATGAGGGTTATGCATGCTAAGTAGCTGCTATGCAAATGGGTTGGGTATATGCATGGTGATGGAAGCAAGATTGTTTTTAAAAACTTTTCGAAAACTCCGTCGGGTGCCACTTATGCCCGAGGGAGATAATGAGTTGGGTAACCACTTGATGACGAAGTGGTGTACCGAGGCAAGTGTGTGTGTTGTTTTCAAATGGATTGGTTTAAGTTGCGACCATTATTCCAACCTTACATGCACAACCACTCTACCCTTATATGGGAAAGGGCATTGTTGATTACCTAGGCCGATACTAGCTTGGAGCCCGCATTACTAGTGATGAAAGAGTTGTTGTTGCGCTCTCTCGGGACGGGATCGTGCCAGGTAGGGCGGCCATGACTGTTTTTACAGGGCACCGGACACACCGTTGGTACCCCGTGCTTGTGATGAGATAAATATGGGAGCGTGGCTCCAAATTCTTAAGATGAGAAATGTTGGGCACGGGGGTTGCTACCAATCGAGTGGACTCTATGTTAGTGTCGTCTAGGGAAAGGTAATGATCGGGTGCTTACCCCGGGTACTTGAGGTACCGCGGGTCGTGGATGACACGAAAGTTCCCCGGATCTTGTGGGTAAAGTGTGCAACCTCTGCAGAGTGTAAAACTATTCAAATAGCCGTGTCCACGGTCAAGGACAGTTGAGTAACTGCTCTTGGGCTACGTCCACTTGTTTACAAACCAGTGTGTGTGGGAAGAAGTACTTGGGTCAAGTGAAAGGACTTGACATGGATGAGTTGGGTTGGAGCCCACTCCCTTTATGTTGATATCTGTAACCAGTTCCTAAGGTTACTTGAATTCATATGATGCATGTTTTACCAGTTGTTGAACATGTCATAACACAACAAAATTAGCTATCTGCAAAAATTTACCTATGTCATGCATTTGTTGTATCTTGAGCCCAAACATGGGTTGCTTGCGAGTACATTCAAAGTACTCATTGGCTTGCCACTGGTTATTTAATTGGCCAGGCATGGAAGAACAGGAGTTCGAAGAAGAGTTCTTTGGAAACGAACATGCGAACTAGGACGTTTCCTAGTCAGAATGCCTGTAGGGTTAAGGCAGATGGCATGGGTTCTACTTATCGACGATGATTTCCGTTGTTAAAGTTCATTTGGTATTCAGCCCTTGCGGCTTTATCTATGTAAGACTTGACCATAATGGTCATAATTTGTGTAATACGATATGTATGGATGTAAGACTCTTGTTATTCAGCTTCTGTGTGCTCAGTGAGCATTGATCCCTGGGATCACTTTACACGTGCATTCGGTGATCACGACTTATGAGTCGGGGTCCCCACACTTCCTCAAATGCCCGAAGTCTTCATGAGCAAGCAAGTTGGATGCACACCCACTTAGTTTCAGTTTGAGCTTTCATATACTTATAGCTCTAGTGCATCCATTGCATGGCAATCCCTACTCACTGACATTGATATCTATTGATGGGCATCTCCATAGCTCGTTGATACGCCTAGTTGATGTGAGACCATCTTCTCCTTTTTGTCTTCTCCACAACCACCATTCTATTCCACCTATAGTGCTACATCCATGGCTCACGCTCATGTGTCGCGTGAGGGTTGAAAATGCTGAAGCGCGTTAAAAGGTATGAACCAATTGCTCGGCTTGTCATCGGGGTTGTGCATGATGTGAATATTTTGTGTGGTGAAGATGGAGCATAGCCAGACTATATGATTTTGTAGGGATAACTTTCTTTGGCCTTGTTATTTTGAAAAGACATGATTGCATTATTAGTGGGCTTGAAGTATTATTGTTTTTATGTCAAATGATAAACTATTGCTTTGAATCACTCGTGTCTTAATATTCATGCCATGATTAGATATGTGATCAAGATTATGCTACGTAGCATTCCACATCAAAAATTATCTTTTTTATCATTTACCTACTCGAGGACGAG